>NC_082709.1:39580611-40963736 GCF_030144855.1 Hypanus sabinus
GCATTTTGGGCGGAATGAGGTATTTTGCAGGGAGTTGTCAAGGTTTTCTGTCAGTGCTGTGAGGTATCAACAGGGGAGTAATATTAGGCAATGAGGTACAGAAGCTTTTGTTCATAAGAATTGTTTGGGAAAAGTTATTTTTGATATTCTGTTGACTTCAAAAGCAGAGGTGTTATTACTGATCCACAACTGATGATTTCTGAGATTGGTTGCTATTTGAGATGATCAAAGAATAATAACATGTACTCTGATTTGTACGTCATTTTGATGATGTCTGAATGCTGATTGTCTTTTTGTTCATTGCAGGTCCTAAAATCAACAGGATTAAGAACATCTGATCCTCGATTGAAGGAGTGTATGGATATGCTTAGAACAAATGTGCAAGCAGCTTCTGATGGAGTTCTGCTTGACAAAGAACTCTTTAAAAAGTGAAGTATTTGTTGAACCCACAATTCTTTAATGTCTAGAGTCAGTTAGTTTTCAGTATTTCCCTTGGGTCTGTCTTGAAACTAAGTGCAGGTTGGATAGCTGTTTGGGTTGAGTTGAGCGAGGGAGAGAAAAAAGACGGAACAGAATAATTTGAAAGGCTTGAGGATGTTTTGAATGAAAAAAAAAACCCACCATGACTAGATGCGAGAGATCTGAAGTTGTTGTATTGAATTGACTTTATTACTTATTTCGTTCATACGTGAGGAGTAAAAATCTTTACGTTACATCTTCATCTAAATATGCAATGTGCAATTTATAGTATTTAATAAATATAATAAATAGGATAGTCAGCATAACATAGAAATACAGTTGTGTCAGCATGAATTAAGCAGTCTGATGGCCTGGTGGAAGAAGCTGTCCCGGAGCCTGTTGGCCCTGGCTTGTACGCTGCAGTACTATTTCCTGGATGATAGCAGCTGGAACAGTTTGTGGTTGGGGTGACACGGGTCCCCAATGTGCTGGGCTCTCCACACCACACTCTGCAGAGTCCTGCGATTGAGGGAAGTACAGTTCTTATACCAGGCAGTGATGCAGCCAGGATGCTCTCAATTGTGCCCCTTTAAAAATGCTCAAACCTTTGTTCATATTTTTTTTTTATTGCTCAGTAACCTGGTGATCAGATATCCTCTTCAACTTATCTGCATGCATCTCTGGTCTTGTTCTGTTCCGTAATTGAGATCCCCTTTACCCTATGTCTCCCATCTTTTTTTTCTTTTTCTTTTAAGTTTTTCTGAAGGTGTTTTTAACTAGAATTGTTTTTCTCTTTTCATGGATGTTGACTAATGTTTACACTTTTTTTAAAAAAAAAACTTATTTTCATTCATTCCTGACTGAGGGATTCACTGGCAACGTCTGCATTTATTTTTCTCATGAGGTATATGAGGAAGCAAATAATCAGGCATATCAGACTGGGATGCCCAGATTCTTTTCACGGAAGGACAGGCTTTTAAAAATAAATGTCATAGCTACAGTTACTTCTGTAAGTTCTGATGATTTGATCTAAGTTAATCCTTCTGTCAAACTGCAGTGTAAGCTGGTGCCTATGGATAAGTCCAGTCCATTTAACCGTTTAATTTTTTTTCTGTGTTAAAATTTTGGCGCATAGGATTTATAACTTTTGATAAAGAGTTGTAAACTTTTTAAACAGATCTGTGTTTGATCTTGTCAAAGTACAATGTTCTAGAAAGAGTCTGAAAATTTGAAATGCAGGTAGAATGTTGGAACTGCTTAGCTGTCACTAACTTAAAATATCTAAGTGTTTCTCTCTAGGTGCCACTTGGCCAATAACATTTTCTGGTTTTATTTTGTGTTGAGCATGTTGATAACTTTTTTCAGCAGCACTCTTGAGTAGCTTTATTTTTTCCATTCTTGTAATAAGTAATAAGTTTTTTTCCCCCCCATTTTCAGGTGTGTCGGAAGCAATATTGTGCTGCTCACTCAAGCTTTCAGGAGGAAGTTTGTCATTCCAGAATTTGAAATATTTACATCCCATATTGATGGTCTTTATGAGATAGCCAAAAGAATGACCGGAGGAAAGGTACATCTTAGTTTTAATATACTGAGGAACTGGATATTAAATGGCTAAAAGTAAGCTTAGGAATGCATTTTTTTTTATATAGAAGCTGTTAGCTTGGTTTACATTTTGCTGTTGGTAACAGTTAATGTCAATTGTATTTTGTCTGTATTCACTTGGTTATTTTAATTTGTACAGTGTTCTGCTTTTTGTGTAATATATTCAAACTGAGCACAATGAAGGAGGGACTACAGGTGATGCTGGTACGATGTTTCACTTTATTCAAAGGTTTATTTTTCCTCTGATAGGTTGCTGATTATATTCCACAGCTGGCTAAGTTTAGCCCAGATTTGTGGGGTGTGTCCTTGTGCACAGTGGATGGTCAAAGGTAAGAAAAACAATTTTTTTTCAAAAAATCTTTAATCGTATCTGGGAAATGCATGCTATATATTTATACTTGCTTTGCAGTGACTTCATTTATTGTACTTCAATAGAAATCAAGTCAAATACTTAAGTTTTTTTTAAGTGAACTGAATTTAAGTCCTTTTGTAGTGAATTATTTAATTGTATACTTGCTGCTGTCCACATATATGACTCAGATTTTTAATAAACTTTATTTTCCTATTGGCATATTACAAAAAAAACATGTTTGCTTATTGTTAGGAATATAGGAAAAAGGCTAAGTTCTGCTTTTTAATTAAAAAATTAGTCATTTGTATTGCAAAATTTAGCTATGTATACTGGTTTCATTTTCGTTTCTCTACAAGTACCTTATTAAAAACCATTTAATCATTATTAGATTGTGCTGAATTTTTGAGATCTTAGGAAAACCAACCTTATCAATGGAATTTTCCCCGTTGTTCCCAATATCATTCTGGTGTACTCCCTTCAAATATCATGTATCTTACTGATAAAATAATATCCAGAATTGAATACATTTCTCTACATTTACCCTAATCAGAGCTCTATATAACTGAAGCATGGATCTGACTATTTATTCCATCTCTCTTGAGAAGGTAGTGATCTTTTCAGTTATGCTAATCCAGTAATTTTTAACAACTTTCTTTGCATGACCCCCTAATTATTTAAGTTCTTTATAGTTCACTGCTACTTATTTTTCAATCCAAATAGAAACTGTTTCATTTTAATGTTGAATACCATTTAACTCTTGTACCTTTACTCTATGTATTGATGTCTTGTTACATTTCTGCCTGCACTAATTATTGTGCTGCCTAGCTTGATTGTGTCATCAAATTTGGAGGTATTCTTCTGAGTCTTTTAAAACAAAACAGAAAACTTGAGGTCCATTATAAATGCAAGAGATCCTGCAGATGCTGGAAATCCAGAGCAACACACAGAAAATGCTGAAGGAACTCAGTAGGTCAGGCAACATCTATGGAGAGGAATTAATAGTTGATGCTTCAGGCTGAGACCCTTCAGCAGCACTGGAAAGGAAGGAGGGAGGGGAAGGAGGACAAGCTAGGTGATGGGTGAAACCAGGTGGGTGGGAGAGTAGAGATGAAATAATATAAATACTCAGAGCACCACACAATAGGGTTCCTTATTTGACTTTCATCTTG
Source organism: Hypanus sabinus (assembly GCF_030144855.1). Lineage (NCBI taxonomy): Eukaryota > Metazoa > Chordata > Chondrichthyes > Myliobatiformes > Dasyatidae > Hypanus > Hypanus sabinus. The sequence goes on from NC_082709.1 coordinate 39,584,194, forward strand.
CCTGCGGTTTCTTCTGTAGAATTCTGAACAATATCTTCTACAACTCTTTTAAATATATTTTATCAGTTTTCTCTTGTTTACCATGTTATTTGCTACTTAAAGCACTCAACTGTACTTGTAGGCATAAATTACTTTTGATAAAACTAGACCTCTACTTTCTGATCAGCTCCTTCGTTCAAATCCTCATTCATTTTCATAGTTTGCTTGGAATTTTTGCTACATTGGATGTTGAACCAATAGCTGCGGTTTAATTCAACATTTTCTATTTGAGGGGTGGTATTTCTAATTTCATCCAATACTTCTAATGCACAGGTGTAATGCTATTTGGTTTTGGAGTCAGTTAATCTTGTCTAGTTAGTTCCCTAATTATTTTCTGTCAAATTTTAGTAAGTTCCTCCTTGATTTTTATTTTGGGGTAATTTATAAATTGATGACCACATTTAAAGTTGGCTTTACCCTTGCTGAATTTTTTTGTAATCACTACATAAATGTACATCTCACTCACTTCTAGTTAGCCACCAAAGATGAAAAGTAGTGTCTGGCACAGCAGTGATTCTGAGCGGATTTATGGGTTTTATAACTGAACTTTTGTCATTAAGTTTCTAAATGTTCTTTTGCTTCTATGCAAAGTGGCTATTGTATTTCAAATGCATGCTTAACTACTGTGCTTATCACTCCATCAAGATGCCCTTAAATAATAACCTCTCAATGTGCTTGCTACACACTTTTTTGTGTAGTAATTACTTGTGTATTTCCCTCGGGTTCAACTTGGAAACTTATTACCTTGTTTTGTGAAAAAGAGCTATTACTGCATTTTGCTTTAGGCCATTTAATTCATCCGTCAACTCTTCTTTATGCTCTTTTTCCTGTGTACCAAGAATGAGCTATTTTCCTAAAAGTGGAGGGCATCTTGTAAATTTTTCTTTCACTTGTGTTTACGGCCGTTTTACTTGCAATGTGACTTGGATTTCAGTATATTTCAGTTAATATTTAAACAAAGGTGAGTATATTCTACCAGGCAGTGCAGAACTAGATACAAAGCAATTGCTTGCCCTTTCTTCCTCACCTAATTGTCAGTAAAATTGAGAGATTGGGGAGTAGAACCTTTTAGCATCTGATGTTTCTAAGCTAATTATAGCATGCCGATGAATCAAAATTCTTGTTTTCTGCCTCAATACTGTACTCAACTTGCTGGCTGAACATTGGATTATTTGCTAGCAGCCATCCTGGTCACTTGGGATGTGGTATGAGATTGCAGTTCGCTCTCAAACTAGGGTCAGTTTTATATTTTAGACCCTTGCTTGCCAGGAGGCGGATTGAGGCTGTCCAAACTCTCTTCACATACATCCTTGCAGACAGAAAAGAGGAAGAAACTCCTTGAAAAAGATTTTCTTTGTGGTAGGTAAAGTGAAACTGTTTGTAATACTTAATGTATTTGCATATAGCACTTAAAATCTTAATTATTTACAATTTCAACATTTGGGGGTAATTTCAAGTATAGCATAATTTGGCTTACAATTTGAAAATTCCTATCTTTTGCAGGTATGAACTTGGGAAAATAAAGTAATTTCTAGCATTTTTAAAAATGAAGTTTCTTCTGGATTAATTCATAATATAAATATTAGACTAGTGAAGTTCAGAAGTATTTATATTCCCCATTGTTTCTCAATTTCCTCAACTCCTTTTTTTTCCTCCTCTCTTCCAAATTCTCTAAAATGTCAACAATTTCAAATTCTTATGTAAATTGAGCCGGAAAGAATAAAACTGATAATTTTTCAATCGTGCTTCATTGTAAGATCTACTCATTCAAAAGCATTAGTCCTCACTTTCCAAAAATGCTTTACTGTTACTTTTATCAATTTGGTATTTGCATAGGTCTAACCTGTCAATATGGTCATTTGCATATTACTGGGAAAAAATTTTAAAAGAATAACTGAATCTCTTAATTGGATAGAATGTTGGCAGAGTCCCATGTTTAATGGGATGAATTGCTGCTTTAATCTGTTCAGTAACTTGCATTTTCCTGTTTCTATAACTGAAAATTTAAATTGCAAACTTACCCAAGAGCCTAGGGCCTAGTGCTCATATAGTATCTCGAACGTAAAACTTTACTAATTTGAGTTTGTATTTCATTTTTAAAACTGGTTTATGATTGCACAGTCATCTTAAATCCTTAAGCACTAGATTAGTGGATGTTTCCTATTAATAAACTAAATAGATTTTTTTTATTATTAGAATTATTTTTGCAATCAGAATTCTGTATCAACTATGTAGATGAAGTCAAACAGCTGGATTTTGGGGAACTACTTGAATTAAATTATTTATTTACTTTAAAAATGACTTAATGTTTGCAGAGACATAGGATCCAATGTTACTACACATCTTGCGGTCCAGTTATATTCCCTTAGCACCTCTCTGTGTGCATTATTTCACATTTTTCTGAATTGAATTTCTTTTGATTCCTTTCCACCAAGCTAGAGTGATGATTCATGTGCTGCTGCACTGTTTAAGCACTCGAGGTTCATAGGATGGTTGATAAGATTGTGTTATATATAATTTATCAATTATGCAGTTGAAATTGGTGTCACTGAAAAGCAGAACAATGTACAGGTACTGAAACTCAAAGTTCTGCATTAAGGTGGCTGGTCAGCTAACATCTGTGGAAAGAATGGAGAATTATTTCAATATGAACATTGTCTACAAATATTGACTAATGTTAACTGCAGTATACACTGATCATGTAAAACAAACTTTGTGGAGAATTATCTAAAGTAACATGACTGCTAATATTTGCTCTGTCCAGATTCAAATATTTCTAGCAGAAGAATAGTTAATAATTTAAGTACGGGTTAAAATTGATTACTTCTGCACATTCAAACTTTTAAGTGTATATTCTGGCAGTGATTAGTATGAGGATGATTTATTGCAGTGGAGAGACACATATATACTGGGCTGGACTTCCCTGGCAACTTGCTGCAGAACTCCATGTAACTCTTTCGCTGCCGGGAAGTTTCATAATTCCACTGAATGTGTGTGTAAATTTGAATGGCTTGAACTTCCTGATAAATGTATATTTTGATGAGGTAAAATAGTCATTTTAAACTCCACAAGGAGCTTAGTGTGGATGTGCCAAGTTCCTACAGCTTTTCAGCAGCTATATTGGGGATTCTGCTTGTTGAACTCCTGCTAGGTTAGTTACAGGCTTAATTCTGTAAATGAAAATGTATTTTTAAATGTCTTTTAGTTTCTAGTTTTTTTTCTTTTAAATAGTAATAGTACAATTAACATTTTTTATGTGTGAATGTTAGGCTTTCGTATGTAGAGTTTATTCATTGCTTTAATAATTGATTATGCGGGGAGTTATGACTTTGGTTATCTTCGGTGCAGGTGGGATTTGAAGCCATATCACAAAACCCAACGGCTCCCTTCTGATCATGTAGTGACAGCTTCATTTTAAAAAAAAGATCACCAGAGGTTTGTCCCCAGGCAAGCAAGGTGCTTGTGTCTAGTTGAGTGGAGGGTATGGATGTAGAGCTGTTGCCAGGAATTCTGGATCATTATGTTTAACAATACTTCTGCCTACGATAAGAAATTTAACAAGAAAATAAATGCACTATTTTTTTAATGCCTTTCTCTGAATGTCACATGAGGACTCTGAAGAAGATTCATTTTGTTGAGGTATTTGAGTGCGGCCTCTGGTGGCGTAGTTTGATGTTTGTTCCTAACGCTTGTATCTCTGTTGGTTGTCAGCTGTTGAAATCTGAACTCTGGACTCAAAATTTATGATTGCAATATAGTTTTAAATCTGAGTAGCTTTGGATACCCCCCTTCTCTGGTCTTAATCAAAATGTGTTTTGTTCAAGAGACTGAAGTGCCTTCTAATAGTTATTGGTTTGAGATTTTCTGATTTCTGCCAAACTCCTGAGCACATTTGGAGTGGTATTGTAGCATAAGATGTTAAATAGAATTTCCAGGTGTAGATATTAAACCCATTTGCACGTGGATTTTGTGTAAAATGGCTTTTAAAATATTTGTAATTATTTCCATAGAAGCCCAGCTCACTAGAAAATTTAACCTGGATTATCTCCCTGAGCATTGGTATTTTTTTTCTGGGCATTGTTTGTGCATGTGGTCAGTAAAATGTATGATGGTCATTTCATCTTTACACACATGACACGTTGCGCCAATTTCTGCAATTGGTGCAAAAATGTGCAATCTATAACCTGTATTTTTCACACTTTGAGAAAAGGACCAAGCTCAACAGTTGGTTGTCAAACATACGATTTTTGTTTTTGTCCATGCTGGGATTTAATGTTTGATTTCTGATGGTTTCTGTACTTGTAGTGTTAGTTTTTTTTTTAGAAAACTAAAAAATTAATGTATTTTTATTTCCGTGCGAGTACTTCGATTGACAAGCACTTCAGATTTTTTTTACTCAGTGCTATTCTGATTCTGTGCTGGTGACTGCATCTCTAAAAGAACTCAGACTTGGTTTGGAATTCTTCTAGTTTGAGTGCTCTGCCAAGATTATCTTAAATCAGAATTGTTTCAGTTCCAGAAGTTCTGAAGAAATTGGAAGAAAAAACCCGTGAATTTGTTTTCTTTGGTGCGTTTTTTTTATTTAGGCAGGTTATCATTTCATTAGCTTTGAATATCTAATGTAAAGTCCTATAATGTTGCCAGTGGAACTCATGGTTCCTAAAATAGGTTGAAAATAAAATGTTTCCTGAAAGAGGGTGCTACTAAAATGGAAAATACATTAGTTGTATTTTACAGTTTTATTTGTTTGAAGTTACTGAATTGTTTTAGTATGCTCTTAGTGTATGTGGACAGAGATTCTTCATATTGCAAATCAATATTTTATTCATTTTCATAGATAAATTTATAAGCTCACAGTGTGTAAATTTGACTGTTCTTTTATTGTTGATGGGTTGTAGTGTCAAGAAAGGAATAAACAAACATAAATTGCTTTGTCCTGTAGATTAACACAAAAAATATAGCTCCTTGAAAGAGGATACCTCTAAAATGAAAACTGCTACAGTTTTTAATGGTTCATTTAAAACCTTTGTTTTTAATTTTTTAACAAAATCTGATTTCTGCATTTGAATTTAATTTTGTTTTTGCAGTGTGCTAAAGCAGTCAAAACTCCAGTGATAATGAAATCTAGAATGTCACTATATAACAAAGATAAGAGTTAACTTATTTACAAAAATATGGATGACACATAGTAAGTTCCATTTAATTTGATTTGGCAGAAGTGTCAGCAATTTCAATTGAAGAAATGTATTATTATTCACAGCATTTGAGTACTATTGAATGTTTTTTACCTCCAGGATAATTTTAAATGACAAATTTGTCGATGTGGGATGTTTTGTTTTAAAACAAAGTCTACAAACTTGTAACTATACTTTTTCATTAATTTGGAGTGAATGATATGGTGGCCTGAGTTTTCTCTGGCATTCTCTGGTTACTAAGCTCAAGTACTTGGCTGGACAGTAGACAACTTGCTTCACAAATGGTTGAGAGTACTTGTTGAACAGCTGATCTGTGTGAATTAGAAAATCCTGTGTTCAATTACTGATTTGCAATGAATTGTAAAGTATGGCACTTTAGTTCAGCAGTGTTAGGAAAGGGTGTTCTTGCTCTTGATTATATCACTATGTATATGTGGGAAGACAGCAAGAACACTATCTACCTCATCTGTAAATATTTAAATACTTTGCCTGCCTTGTTAAGTTTTGCAAAATGCCCATTTGGTAAAGTGCCAGAGGGTCTTTTTGCCTGTGGTCATGTCGTCCATGAAGTCCTTTTTTAAAAAAAATAATAATTGTTGGAAAACTGGTGAGGAACAAATTATTTTTACACTTCTTTGAGACTTCTACATTATACCTGTTTTTAAGTCGTCTTTATTTTTTATAGTCTTTCACCTCGGTGGAAATGAACTTCAGCCAGGAGAGCAAGTGGGAGCTGCATACTCTTTCACAACTTCAGTGTGCCAGTCTTCTGTAAATGGCCATAAAGGAGGTGTGTGTATACACAGACCAATTCCCAGTGTTTGTTTTTTTTTTCCTTCATGGGATATCATAGCAGAAACCACCTGAAAACTGACAGCTCATCTGGCATGGCATTAAAATTAACAATAAACAATCAGTAACTGAGAAGTTGCTGGTCAGTAGCTGTACCATTGGTCTGTCAACAGGGATTTGAAGCTTGTTTCCCATTTACACACTTGGGTGTGTCTGAAGTAACTTTTAAACAAAAAGCCCTATGTGAACTGATTTCTGCATTTGAATTCAATGCAGTGAATATGAGCTGTCTAAATATATCCTGTTTTGCAAGAACTGAAGTGATCTGGAATTTTTGTGTCGATTTACTCGAGCGTATGGCTGAATTCCAATCACTATTCATATCGACTTTTGCTGTCTACTCCCCTGACTACATACCAAATCTTTAGTCAGTGTGATACCATCGGTTGCATGACACTGATGTAATACATGGGCAATTGATGATCTTTCTTCAGTATGCAGTTTGGCATTACTTAATCAAGTGCGAAAGACCAGCCTGCACACAGGTATTGTGCTCTGGTCACATCTTAATTATCCTGTGAGCGCTTCACTCACTAGAAATGTCATCAGGCATTTGAGACTGATGCAGAAACACTGCATGTATGACTATGTACATGCAGAGTAGTCCTTTCCTCTAAGTCATCACAATAGAGCTCCTAGCAAATGCATCTTTCACGACATAAATTGGTGCTATATAACACGAGCCTGATACCTGTGTAACTGTTGGAATGTGCTGTTTCCATTGTCAAAAATTCATTGCTATTTTGGACTTGCTACTCAAGAGGTATGGCACAGTTTACGATGTGGATGTGGTAAATTTTCATTTCGCTTTAATATTTTTGCCCTTCCTAGAAGGGGGGAAAAGTTATCAAAAACTTTACAATTCAATCCTTGCTGCAAACAATATTATTTTAATATTTGATTCTTTTTTATGATGTGACTGATGCACTGAAAATTAAAATAAGTGAGTTATATTTAAGAGCATTTTAAAAGGCACCATGTTCTTACTACTAAATTGAGTTAAGTTTTCATTTTTTTATGCTTGGTAAAAATTGAGTAGGAGCAACACATACATAATGTGTATGATATAGTTGTCCTTTTTAATTAATAGACTATAAATTGGGTAGACTCTTTGCTCTGAAAAGTTGTGTACATAATAGCAGAAATTAAATGTCCATTTCCGTTCAAGTTTCTGTATTTGCTATGCAACTTAAACATTTATTCTTAATTAATTTTGCATACTAGCAGTTAATATGCTTAAAATTAGATATCAGAACATAATAAGAAGCCTGGTACGCTTGCATAACACTAAGTTTTCATCGAGAATTGTTCAGAGATTACTCATGTAAATGGACAGAAGCAAGATTGTAAAACTGAATTTGTGTATCTGTAATAAACATGGCATACACACCACATCAGATTGTTATGAAATACATGCATGGCGTGAAACACTTCCTATGATGCCACTTGTTCAATGTAAAAAAAAATCTTAGCAGAGTTGACGCAAAGTAGTTAATTTTATTCATCTGTAATAATGCATCATTTTTCTGATGTGTAAAATGTACGTTTGTTTCAGTCTTTGATAACTTTTGATTATCAGCATATTGTTTGTATTGCAGGAATCCATGATAAATATCATGAGTTTGAATGTATACCTTCAGTGCAAAATGGCTCTCTAAGCCCTCTGTATGTACTTAAATTTTAAACTCGTGGATTAAAATAGTAGATCTTCTTTGCCTCCTTTTTGGGCAAAATATTCTCTTAATTGTCTCAGAAGTGATATTAGGGACTTTTCTATTGACATTTCTATTTACAATTTCAAAAAAAAAATCAATAAAGCCTTTAAACAAGCATAAAGCATAAACAACATGTAAAGTTCTTTTGGAGAAAAATTGGATAGAATTTTGATACTTTAGTTATCAAAATTAATTGTTGCCTCTTTGAATTTAAAATATAATTTTGTCCAATGATTTGCTGTTTTATTTTGTGGACACTTAAGTTTCAAAGGATGGCAAAGAGAGTGTGGACAAGTAGAGACAAACTTAATTAAGCATGGCTTAGGGGGAAGGAGCACTGTAGTGGTGGGTGGGGGGAGAATGAATTTAGAAAATAATGAGTCTCTGAGCTTTTAATATTGGTTATACAAATAAACTCATTTTGATAATCTAAAGTTTTGTACAATGTAATAAGTGGATTGGACAAGGAAAAGCAAAATCATACTAGAATTGGAAAATAACTAGACTTGCAGATGTTTTAGATGATGGAATGCAAATAGAAAGCCAAACCCAACATTGTTACATTTATGAAAAAAGTGAAGAATCATAGTTTCGGAATTCTTATACAATGTAATTGATGGATAAGTCAAGCTGATAGGATGACAAAGACATCGGTGAAGTTTGGCAGAAATCAAATGCCATGTCATGATGTTGAACTGTGGAAGTTGTATATGGATACCAGTGCTGCGGTGCTTGGATCAGGCGAGTTAGGTTTTCAGCAGGAGGGAAATTTCATGTGATGCCCTGAGCTCCACTGCAGATGAATTGGAAACATGGCTCAATTACAATGTGATGCTGTCAGACATACATTTGATAAGATGGTGCTATTTATGGAGTTAAAATGACGGCTAGGTAAATTGGATGGGGTTTGTATGGTATCAATAAAAATTAGTAACAATAACTACTGAAAGTTTGTTATCAACGTTATGTAGCTACCGATACAGAATATAAATTAATGTAACATTTTGCTATTTAGCTTAGATTTGTAAAACATTGTTTCTCCTAATTTAATAAAGCTGTTTCCAAATACAAGCTGTATATGGAAAATAGATTTAAATACAGTTTATTCTATTGATAGTTTAAGTTATATATACATATTTCGGTTATTGCAAATACTTCAATGTAGTAGTACTGTTTTGTATTCTTGAATTGTTTTTAATTATCTGAAATTTCCTTACACCAGGCATTCAGTTGGTGATACCAAAGTTCCCTTTTGTCTTCAATCCTGTGTGAAACCATTGAAATATGCTGTTGCCATACATGACCTTGGGACTGAGAATGTTCACAAATATGTTGGTAAAGAACCCAGTGGATTACGTTTCAACAAACTCTTCCTGAATGAAGAAGGTAGAATTTGTATTACAAATTTTTCTGCTGTTTTTTAACAAATCATCTCAGATATATTAATAGAATATATTTAAATATTTCATATTTTCATTTTCTTGAATTGATAAACCATTTCCAGATACTAATTTTGTTGTTAATGCCACTGACTTTTTATGCACCTAAGTCTGGTCTTTTCACAAATATATTGATCAATTCTATTTGTTCATAATTCTCAAAATTTAGAAGGTTTTGAGATAATTATAGCCTTTAGCAATTGTTGGTAAATGTGTCCTTATTTTCATGCAAGTTATGTGAGATGTATGAAGTTGAACATCAAGGAACTGCTCTGGGGAAAATGTAACCAATTCACCAGTGTACACAGCACCAGTCTTTCTGTGAAACTTTTATATCTCAGTCTAAATTTGTATCAGAAGAATTATTTAGTAACTTTCTGTTTTCTATTTGTTGAAGTGTGTTCAGCCACGTTTTTACTCTCCCATTTTTCTATAAATTGTTGCCCTTCTGCATTTAAAGATTTTCTAGAAGACCTTTCCATACTGCCAAACCAAGGTTGTTTTTTTTTGACTCTCCCATGTTAGCTCTGACTTAATCTTGCTCTTCCTCCATCCACAAAGTAGCATTTTTGGGCATTTTATTTGCCAAGGTGCTAATGTAATTGCAAGTTGTAGAATGGTGGGAATGCTGTAGGGGAGTTTTGATGGTGGGTAAGTGGAGAAAGGATTAAAATCTGAGTAAGCCTGATGGGAAGATTATTATTCTGCTGTAGACTGTCACAAATGGTTTCAATTATTTTAATAGAGTAATTTGTTTTGTTAAGAATTTTAGGAGACATTATCATTTGAACCTCGAAAAAGGAAATTTAGAGGTTTGACATTGGTTGGGACGTAATTAAAAAACTGTACATAAGTAAGTGTGAGGTTGTAATGTAGAAATTGCAACAAGGGATAACACCAGCCCAACAGAATAATAAAAGGAAAAGTGTTCTATTACACTGTAGTGTCCTACCATTCATAGTGCAAGTCCTATGCTGGTTTGACTTTACAAACATGTCACCTTATAATTAAATGTGTTGAAATGTGTGACTTTCCATGCACAAAAACATGCGGAGTCCTCCTAAATCAGACTATATCCAAATGCTGGTAGATTCTGTCCCTCCAGTAACTTACCCTCTGCAGATATCAGGCTGACTAATCTGTAGTTCCCTGGTGGATCCCTGCTACACTTTTTATATATTTAAAAAAAACCCAGCACCATTATCCATTTTCCATTCTTCAGAACCTTCACCTTCAGAACAAATGATGAAATAAATGCTTCCTCAAGCACCCCCATAATTTGCACTCTCTAGCCTTCCGCAAAGTCAAAGAATGCTTTGTGAGGCCTTGGGGATTTATTTGATGTGCTCTAAGAAGACAGTTAACTGCTCCCTGGTAATATGAATGTTCACACCATTTCCACTTACTTCCCTTCTGGACCAACTGTGTTCTTCTCCTCAGTGGACTACAAGGCAAAATCTTTGTTAGAAATCCATTCAGTTCCTTCAGCTAAAGACATAATTGGCCCTGTTGATCTTTAAGGAGACCTACTCTTCCAAGCCACACTTTTATTCTTAATAGAGTGGCCACTGAATGTACTAGACACATCTGTACATTTCATTAATGCAACTAGCTAACCTGCCAATCATGACAGTAACTCAATGTATAAAAGCATGCAAACGCTGTAAAGAAGTTCTGTTATTCAGGCAAAAGATAACAATGGGGAAGAATTATGATTCAAGTGTGGTTTGAATATCTCAGTTTGAAACTGCTGATATCCTGGGATTTTCATGCACAGTGTTCTCTGCAGTTCACAGAGAATGGTGTCAGAAATGACATACATCCAGTGGGTGGCAGTTCTGTGAGTAAAATGCTTAGTTAGTAAGAGAGGTCAGAGGAGAATGGCCAGAATGGTTCAAGCTGACAAGAAGGTGACCGTAACACAAATAACCATGTGTTACAATACTAGTGTGCAGAAGATCTCTGCTGGATCATATATTACATAGCATGTATTGTATCATATATTTTATATATATCATATAATTCAGGAAACTTTCATGGATGCAGTTCATATATTCCACCTTATCCAAGCCCTTGACACTCTGGATGGTCCAGTAAATACTAGGGACATGAAAATCTTCCACTAGTACAACGCTATTATTCTTCCAGTCTAATTCCCACCAAATTAGTCCCATTCCATTGTAGGACCTGAACCTCTGGAATGTGATCTATCATTTTTCATCACTTTCATAAAAGTAATGGAATTATGGTGACTGGGGATATGGTTCTCTCCTACTGCCCCTTCAGTTGCCTTGCTACTTAAATGTTAAGCATTGAAATAAATGCTGTTTAACTGAGTATTTCTTTCCGTGACATAACTGTGGCCCTGGCCATCCTGATAACTAGATTTAATCTTGCTGGCTACTGCTTTATCAAATGACTTGTTCCTGCTCAGTTTCACCACCCCTGTTTGTGACCTTGTTAGCAAGTGACACCAGGGCTAAGCTGAAGATCACAACTCTCAGTCCTACTTAACTAACTCCCTATGCTCATTTTAGAGAACATCATCCCTTGACCTACTCAGTTTTTGAACCAACGTGTACAATGATCTCTTGCTGTTCATCTTTCCCCCTGTAAATGTGGGGTGCTTTGGGATTCTGGTAGATGAGAGTAGGAGGCCTGAGGCAGATCCAACATGATATTAAATGGTCAGGCATGCAGAAAGGGATTAAGAGGCCTACTCTTGCTCCTATTGTTATTTTAGAACAGAAATTTCCCTGGAAATTAATTATTTAAGTAAAAAGTGGAGCAATTTAAGAAACTGAAAAGGAGGTAAGATTTGCGTTCTTGAGTGACCTTAAATGAATGCACTGTGTATATCAGTGAAGTTTTGTGATTTGGGTAGAACATTAGTGATTGTTAATTAATGGAACTGCCTGGAGGAAGTAACAATATTAAGACAATTGTAGTTGTGAGTAGCTGTGTAGAAATTGGCTTCTAATCTACCTTCCCTTGCATTTCCACGAATGCACCTTCCATTCCTTTCCTTCAATGCTATTGATACATAGCTGTTGACACCTATAGCTGCTTTTACTTCAGTGGTCTCCCTTTTTATATCTGTGACAGCCTCTTTTGTTTCAGATAAACCACACAATCCAATGGTAAATGCTGGGGCCATTGTAGTAACTTCACTTATTAAGGTGAGTAGTTTGTATTTTTTTTTTGGCTGATTTATTAAATTTTGTACATTTGGATTTTACCACTGTATTTACTATTTCAGGAGAAAAACTCAATTAGCGAGAACACAAATATGGATTAATAATACTTGAATATTCAAGCAATTTGCAGTGATTTCTGACTTGTTTGTGATGGATCCACACTCCTTGACCAGTGGTCCCCTTTGTTGTTTGTTAATCTTGGCTTTCAAAACACAGCTTCTGCCACTTGTAAGATCAAAAACAGTTGTAAGTAAGCTTCCAACTAACAATTTATTTAGTGTCTGGTTGTAAAACAGCAGTTGATCTTCAGTTCCTAAAATGTAAGTGGAAAACAATATTCCAGTTAGAAGTTAAAACAAGTATTGTCCATAGCGGCTTTGAAGAGGTGAGGAGGATACTAGCTCATTGCATCTGCTTTACTACTGCTCACTGATGCAGTATAAGATAATTGGTTGTATGATTTGAATTGTTCCAAACAGACAAGCTGACTCTTAAGTTGCTTTGTTCTAGGAAGCTTGCAGAACAGATGGATAATATCATATAGCATATCAAATATCTGGTGTGTTTATAGTTGGAAGGTTTATGTACTCAAGGAATTTAGCTTTACTGTATTAATTATGGAACTGTGTCTCCAAAAGGTGTATTTAGACTGTGTTAAAAGGATGTGTGAGGAAATGTTATGTATGTGTGAAGTCACCCAAGTGGCTGAAAAGGGTATAAATGTAGAGAGCAGTTCGGGTTTATAGGTATGGGGTTAAGAACAGAAAGAAGAAAATGGAAGAAACATGGGGTAAACTAGAATCTGTTCCTCCAGTTTCAGTTTCTACAACAATTTGTTTGCATTGTGGCATATATTTTAGTTTGTAGAAATTGTACCTGTGTTTGGTAATCCTTTGTTCTTTTGTTTTTTAACAAATGGTTTTGTGTTTAAATGTGTATCACTCAAAATAAATGAACTGTTTTTAAACTACTTTGTCAGATGGAAGTATCTTCTCTTTTGTAGGGAGAGGGGACCCACTACTCTAGTGGACATTGACAGTAAACTCTCCATGGAGATTGGGTAGTTGCAGTTTAATCTCCCTTAAGTGAGAGTTCTTGTGGCTATTAATGTCCAATAGGGCTTAAGGTCTTCGTTAGAGTTTAGAACTTTGGTCAGCAAGCACAATGGCATCACATGTAATTAGTCACATTTATTCACTTTTTAACCCACTTAACAGAACTGTACTAATCCACAACTTTCTATTTTGTAAGGGATTTTTTTTATATATTGTAGGTACCTTGTGAAAATCCAAGTAGATGCATTCTACTGGAGTACACTCGATCACCAATCTACTTGAAAAGGAATCAGTCAATTAGAGAAAAGGCTCTTTGTTTCAGAAGATGTAATGAGTATCTCTGAGAACACTTTCCTGTTTCTTCATTCTCTAACATACATAGCTGGCAAATTCACTTCCATTGTGGTGTTATAGAAAACAAATCTGATTTAGGCATTGGAAAATGAGAGGTGATCATAAAGGGGTGTATAGATAAGATAAATAACTAGGAATAATGTCCAAAGCAAAAACTACAATTATTTTCTTTTGGGTAGTACTTGATAGTAAAATTTCTGAACCCTGTTTCTCTTTCAGACTGAAACCTAGAAAGTAAAGACTTCAAAAATCAAGATGAATTTACTTGGTTATTTTAGAATGTAGTTCTCTACCACACTACCTCATAGAAGAACACAATGAACTACATTTTAAAAACACTCACATTTCTTTACATTTTCAATAGAAACAAATCGTACTGGTACAGTATTTTGTTTTTTGAATGCAGAATGCATTCTTTGTGTGAAGGATGCGTCTTTGACCAAGGTTGGGGGTAAACTATGAACTAGTGGTCATAAATTTAAGGTGACAAGAAACCTGAATGGCAACTTTTTTTTTCCACCCAGAGGTTGGACCATACATGGGCTGAGCTCCTAGAGGAAATGGTTGAGGCAGGCATGTTAATCATATTTAAAAGGACTGGTACATGGTTAGGAAACATATGTAGAGATATGGTCCAAAGTACATGTATGTCACAGTATACAACCCTGAGATTAATTTTCTTGTCAGCATACTCAACAAGCCTATAGAATAGTAACTATAAAAAGCTGAATAGAAAATCAGAGTGCAAAAGACAGCAAACTGCAAATGCAAATATAAATAAATTTTTAAAAATAGTGAACATGAGATGAAGAACCCCTGAAAGTGAGTCCATTGGTTGTGGGAACATTTCAGTGATGGGGCAACTGAAGTTAAGTGAAGTTTTCCCCTTTTGTTCCAGAACCTGATGTTTGAGGGGTTGCAACTATTCTTGAACCCGGTGGTGGTGTGAGTCCTGAGGCTCTTGTACGTTCCCCCTGGTGGCAACCCCATGAGAAGAGAGAATTACTTGGGTCATGGGGAAATATGATAATAAATGCTGCTTTCCTCCGACAGTGTTTCATGTAGATGTGCTCAATGGTTGGGAGAGCTTTACCCATGAACCAAATCCACTCCCTTTTGTAGGATATTCCATTCAAGGGCAGTGGTGTTGCCATACCAGGCTGTGGCACAGGCACATATATTCTCCACTACACATCTGTAGAAGTTTATCAAAGTTTTCAATGTTTTGCCAAATCTCCGCAAACTCCTAAGGAAGTAGAGATGTGGTTGAGCGTTTTCTTCACGGTTGCACTTGCGTGCTGCGCCCAGGACAAGTCCTCTAAAATCGTAACACCCAAGAATTTAAAGTTGCTAATCTTCCCTGAGGAGTGGCTCAAGGACCTTCGGTGTCCCTTTCTTTGAAGTTGACAATCAGTTCCTTGGTTCCTTGGTTTTGCTGACTTTGAGTGAGGGGTTGTTGTTATGACACCACTCAATCAGATTTTCAGTCTCCCTCCTATATGCTGATTCATCACCACCTTTGATTCGGCCTATGACAGTGGTGTCAGCAGCAAACTTGAATATGGCATTAGAGCTGTGCTTAGCCGCACAGTCATAAGTGTAAAGTGAGTAGAGAAAGGGGCTAAACACACAGCTTTGTGGTGCACCGGTGCTGATGGAGATTGTGGAGATGGTTTTGCCAGTCCGAACTGACTGGGGTCTGTAAGTGAGGAAATCCAGGATCCAATTGCAGAAGGAAATATTGAGGCCCAGGTCTTGGAGCTTACTGGTTAGTTTTGATGGGATGATAGTATTGAATGCT
This sequence comes from Hypanus sabinus, assembly GCF_030144855.1. Taxonomy (NCBI): domain Eukaryota; kingdom Metazoa; phylum Chordata; class Chondrichthyes; order Myliobatiformes; family Dasyatidae; genus Hypanus; species Hypanus sabinus. The sequence goes on from NC_082709.1 coordinate 39,599,841, forward strand.
GAGCTGTCGTTGATATTTTTTAAAAATCTTGACGTATGCATCTTTGTCCAGATGTTTCAGGGTTGATCAAAGAGCCAATGAGATGGCATTTGCTGTGGACTTGTTGCTCCCGTAGGCAAATTGGGGCAGATCCCAGTTGCTTCTCAGACAGGAACCGCTATGTTTCATCACCAACCTCTCAAAGCACTTAATCACTGTGGATATAAGCGCAACTGGGCGATGGTCATTGAGGCAAGTCACCACACACTGCCAAAGCGAGAGGTTATATATCGCAGTGAACACACCAGCCAGTTGATCAGCACAGATTTTTAGAAATTTGCCAGGTCTAATCTTTCCAGTCAGGGTGCTTTTTGTGGGTTCACCCTCCTGAAGGCAGCCTGCACATCAGCTTCAGAGACTGAAGTCAAAGGAATATCAGGGGATGTGGGAGTTTGCACAGTTTCGATCATCTGGGCTTGGAAGTGCCAGAAAAGACTGAGTGAAGACAGATCTATTTCACTACTTCAATTTAGGAAATGAGAATAATTTGAAAATATCAACAATCATTTTGAATGTTGCAATGAAAATGAAGATGTTGAAGATGCAATTGTTAGAAAACGTTGTATCTGCACTAGGCGTCTGTGCTGATTTTGTTCTTTTAGTCAATCAAAAACACGGCAGCGTACACTAGCTGAATTCATCCATTGAAAACTATTACAAATTGATAGATTTATAATACTGTAATGGCATTGGTAAGGTTCTGATTTGTTTTGTATTTCTATTGAATACATAATTTGTTACTCAGTTAAATGGTAGTTTCTTTCTTTTATTTTAAAAAAATATTTCCATGAAATTTTGGCTAACTGGGCAGTCACGTAACTGGCCCAAAATCTGTTGGTCCTGATATGTCCCAATTAACCAGAATCTACTGTATTTTCATTTTCTGTGCTAAGCAAGAATATGACATTAAATAGTCAATTCATTTATGAAGCTATATGTAGAAATATTTGGTATGCACTTTTGTAATTCTAACTCTGATTTAATTTTTTTTTCCTCAGCATGGACTAAGCAATGCAGAAAAATTTGATTATGTGAGTATTTTGCCCATTTTAATCTGTGCACGTAAAGAAAGCTACCTTGATCATTCATTACATTTGTCAATAATTTCTAAATGAGAATACTTACAAAATTGAGTTTTTCTCCCCCCACAGGTTACACAGTTCTTGAATCAAATGGCTGGAAATGAATATGTTGGCTTTAATAATGCAACGTAAGTTAACTTTGTCTTTCCTTCAGGTCATTAGTTGTCTTCAATAATGTGCACAAATTAATATATTAAATTTGCATCCTTAAAGTATATTTGCTTATGAAGTGTTTTCCTTTGCAGTTAGACTAGATACAGCCTTTTGAAACATCTGAGAAAATCAAGCAATATTATGAAATGACATTTATATTGTAACTGTATTACACCCAAAACAGCTTTGATTCTTGTACAGTACTATTTAAACAGCTGCTTCTGACTGGAGGCATTTTGTTAGTATCTCGTATATCAAGGATATGAACCCCCTTTTTTTGTAAATAACTTAATTTCTGAAAATAAGGTTGCATGTAATTTATTTGGGGATGGATTTTTAACCGATAGCACCGTTTTAAGGAAGTAAATAAGAACTTTTGATCCTCTCTGTTACAACATCTGTTGGGCAATGGTGGCTCTGTTTTATGGTTTAGAGTTTAAAAACTGCAGGAATAATTGAATTTCCACCATCCTGGTACTGAGCTTATGTTATCTGCAGAACATAGCTTTACTGTTGTAATTTAGTCCTCCATTTCAAACATCTACAGCTATGTAGCCATCATACTTGGGGGTAGAGGGGTGGGGGAAGACATCCATCTCTGCTCTCTGCTACTTGGTCAGGCTGAGTAGTATGGCCTCTTTGTACTGAGATGTGCAGTTTAGAATCAGAATCAGGTTTATTATTACTAACATGTTAACTTAGCAGTTCAATGCAATACATAATATAGAAGAAAAAAATAATTAATAATGATAATTAATAGCTCAATTCAGTATACATATATTGAGTAGATTTTCAAAAATGTGCATAAAGCAGAAATACTGTATATTTTTAAAAAAAAGTGAGGTAGTGTCCAAGGGTTCAATGTCCATTTAGGAATCAGATGGCAGAGGGGAAAAAGCTGTTCTGAATCCCTGAGCGTGTGCCTTCAGGCTCCTGTACCTTGTACCTGATGGTAACAGAGAGTAAAGGGTAGGCCCTGCGTGCTGGAGGTCCTTGACAATGGACACAGTCTTTCTGAGACACCGGTCTTTGAAGATGTCCTGGGTATTTTGTAGGCTAGCACCCAAGATGGAGCTGACTAGATTTACAACCCTCTGCAGCTTCTTTTTCACCCCCCCACCCCCCACCCAGCCATACCAGACAGTGTTGCAGCCTGTTAGAATGCTCTCCATGGTACAACTATAGAAGTTTTTGAGTGTATTTGTTGACATGCCAAATCTCTTCAGACTCCTAATGAAGTATAGTCTCTGTCTTGCCTTCTTTATAACTACATCGATATGTTGGGACCAGGTTAGATCCTGAGAGAGCTTGACACCCAGAAATTTGAAACTGCTCAATATCTCCACTTCTGATCCCTCTGAGGATTGGTATGTGTTTCTTCATCTTACCCTTCCTGAAGTCCATAATTCAGTTCTTTCATCTTGCTGACGTTGAGTGCCAGGATGTTGCTGCGGCACAGATCCACTAGTTGGGGGTTGAGTGCTGGTCATTGGGACTGATGACGTTTGTTCACTGATATATACACACATTAAAAAAATGCCCTGATCATGTATTACCATATAACAATCACAGCACGGAAACAGGCCATCTCGGCCCTCCTAGTCCGTGCCGAACTCTTAATCTCACCTCGTCCCACCTACCTGCACTCAGCCCATAACCCTACACTCCTTTCCTGTCCATATACCTATCCAATTTTACCTTAAATGACACAACTGAACTGGCCTCTACTACTACAGGAAGCTCATTCCACACAGCTATCACTCTCTGAGTAAAGAAATACCCCCTCGTGTTTCCCTTAAACTTCTGCCCCCTAACTCTCAAATCATGTCCTCTCGTTTGAATCTCCCCTACTCTCAATGGAAACAGCCTATTCATGTCAACTCTATCTATCCCTCTCAAAATTTTAAATACCTCGATCAAATCCCCCCTCAACCTTCTACGCTGCAATGAATAGAGACCTAACTTGTTCAACCTTTCTCTGTAACTTAAGTGCTGAAACCCAGGTAACATCCTAGTAAATCGTCTCTGCACTCTCTCTAATTTATTGATATCTTTCCTATAATTCGGTGACCAGAACTGCACACAATATTCCAAATTTGGCCTTACCAATGCCTTGTACAATTTTAACATTACATCCCAACTTCTGTACTCAATGCTCTGATTTATAAAGGCCAGCGTTCCAAAAGCCCTCTTCACCACCCTATCTACATGAGACTCCACTTTCAGGGAACTATGCACAGTTATTCCTAGATCTCTCTGTTCCTCTGCATTCCTCAATCCCCTACCATTTACTCTGTATGTTCTATTTGGATTATTCCTGCCAAAATGTAGAACCTCACACTTCTCAGCATTAAACTCCATCTGCCAACGTTCAGCCCATTCTTCTAACCGGCATAAATCTCCCTGTAAGCTTTGAAAACCCTCCTCATTATCCACAACACCTCCTACCTTAGTATCATCGGCATACTTACTAATCCAATTTACCACCCCATCATCCAGATCATTTATGTATATTACAAACAACATTGGGCCCAAAACAGATCCCTGAGGCACCCCGCTAGTCACCGGCCTCCATCCCGATAAACAATTATCCACCACTACTCTCTGGCATCTCCCATCTAGCCACTGTTGAATCCATTTTATTACTCCAGCATTAATACCTAACGACTGAACCTTCTTAACTAACCTTCCATGTGGAACTTTGTCAAAGGCCTTGCTGAAGTCCATATAGACTACATCCACTGCCTTATCCTCGTCAACATTCCTCATAACTTCTTCAAAAAATTCAATAAGGTTTGTCAAACATTCAAAAAATTCAATAAGGTTTGTCAAACATATTGTATTGTCTCATCTTACATTGAATGTAGGGGTAGATGTTGTTTCCTGTCTGCCCAACACCCCAGTATTGGTAGCCCACAATGCAGGTACTCTGTGCTCAGCCTTGGTGTTCTAAGCTTAGCAGCTGGAAGGGCAGGAGACTGTGTAAGGTTCCCAGCACATTGAGGGGTAGCAAGAATTGTATCGCTCAATATGTAATACTATAAGTACCCTTTTTAGCACTTATTCCATTAGCGTGCTCACCCTTGGAATACACTCTGCACACAGTGGGGTAGTAGTAGATTTTGTTTCCCAATGAAAACGTAAATCATTGTTTCTTAAAATCAGCTTAAATGAGATCGTGTGGTAGAGAAATACTTTCTAGAGTAACTATGTTAATTCATCTTAATTTTTTAATTTTAATTTTATTTTTTAGTTTCCAGTCTGAAAGAGAAACTGGAGACAGGAATTTTGCTATTGGATACTACCTAAAGGAAAAGAAGGTTAGTAGCTTTTGTTTTGGAAACTTTTCCTAATTGATAGAAAACCAAAATCTATTTTAAACAATGCTGTGCTCATTTTTGTATTGCTTAGTACATTTTGATCATTTTTTAAAGTTCATGTTGTATTGTTGCTTTAGGGCGAGCACTTTTGGTTTAGGAGATGGCTCACAATCAAAGAATCCTACTGTTTTAGCAGGAAACTGCAATAAGATTAGTGCGTCTAAAGGGAAGAAATACATAAATCCGAAACCTAACTTTGAATAATAACCTTTTCAGTGTTTTCCAGAAAACAGTGATATGACTAGTGTCCTGGACTTCTATTTCCAGGTGAGCAGTTTTATTAATTATAAAAATCGTATTTAGTTCAATATAAGTTGCATTTTTTCAAATTTGTGCAGAAGTTGGTGTGTAATGTTGGTCTATTATATAATAAAACATTTATTTTAGTTTCGTGTTTGTGGCATTTTAAAAACCAGTGAATCCATATTAATTCCAATATGTAAAGTTAAAAGATCAAGACCTCCTGATCTTTCTTGTAACATCTGCAAAATAAAAAAAAACTTAATCGGTAGTTCGGGGTAGGATTAGTCTTGTTTATGATTTTTATCTCTAGTGGGGTAGAGATGATGGTGGAGATTGTTGCACATATCCCACTAGTACCCAAGCAAATGCCAGAATTCTTTTGATTTGGAGTTGATGGAAATCTTTTTCCAGCATTCAACCAGGTGAATCCATGTACTGGAAGGGAACTGATTTCATCTGTACTTGGAAGAGAACTTTACTGCATCTAGTTATTAGATTGGTGCATTATCAGCTTTTCTGTACTATCCTGGAAGGCAGTGGGGATTTTGGGCTTTTTGGCTGAAGTGCTTTTTGCACTTGGTAGTACTCAACTTTGTTCTTAAGTGCATTGGGGGCTTAAATATTGGGGTCAAAGACTGTGAAAGAGTTGCAAGAGGAAGTTTTGATTTGCAGAGAAAGGGACTGGATATATGGACAGGACAAAGGGAATATGTATGATACTATGAAATCAGGGTTGAATTAGAGATAAGTTGTCTGGGTCAAGGGTTCCCAACCTGGTCACAGTCTCCTTGCCTACTGATATTGGTCCATGGCATAAAAAAGGTTGGGAGCCCAGATCTGGGTTAATGGGGGCGCTTAGAATGTGCTGCTTTCTATATGTTCGTGTTAGCAATAGCAATGTGGGACTCCATCCCCTGTAGTTACATGAGGCATGTGCTGTAAAATTAGTGGTTAATGTGGACAATAGAACTAACCAAGCAGTGATGAAAGAAATGGTTTCCTTATGCTGGCAGAGGAGGTGGGAAGGTGTTTGATAATGCAATCTCGTAGCAGGTGGAAATTGTGAAGAGCGATCCCTTGAATGCAAATATTGATGGGTTTGAAGGTCTGGGAATTCTAGGAAATGCTTTTAAAGGCTGTTTATACTATAGTTGAGAAAGGATGATTCAGAGAAGATATTTTGGAGGCACCTGTGGGACTGGTGAAGTGGAGGAACTGACAGAGCAAGTAGGAGGCAAGTGCAAATATAGCCAGGTGGCCTGTAGATATGATATGGATATTTATCTTGCTTATCTCTTGAGATTGAGATAGAGATCCAAAAAAGGAAGAGTCTGAGAGGGCTCTATGAAGGTAAGAGCAAGGTGGAAGTTGGCAGTAAAGAAATATAATTTTTATTTTGTGTGGGAAGCAATACCAAGGCTGCTATTGCTGAACAGGACAAGAGAGTTGTGTGTAAAGGCCCTGGTTGGGCTGAAACATAGTTACACATATACAACAAAGACCCACCCAAAATGTTGTAAATTTTTCTTTTGATTTGGAGTTGAAGAACTTTTTTCAATATTCAACCAGGTCACTCCATGTACTAGAAGTGAACTGATTTTATCTCTGTTCTAGGGAGAGGAGGGACCTTGCACCATTCTGATTGTGGAATGAAGGTGTGGCGAGATTATATGTCTGGGGTCTTTAAAAATATAGTCATTAAGGATCAGGAAATTGGAAATTGTTTAAAAAGGCTAAGAAGATCTTAAATATTATTGAATGCAGCCGTGCTCTCATTGCTTCTTCTCAAGGACTGAACAAGGAAAATTTCCAGCAACTGCAGTTTTTACTTGGTTTGTTTTTTATTGGGCTTGGTAATGCAAGGATACTATGGACATATTCACCACTTTGAGATTTTAGAATAAAATCCCCATAGGTTAATATTTCTAACTTGGGTATCCATAGATCTAGCAGCTAATAAAATCTAATAACATTTTCTTTAAGAAAGCTGTGTTTAGTTGTATGCTTGGTGCAAAGGAATATTTGTCCCTGGAAGACAGGGAAAATATAAATAACTGTATAATATGTGGATAATGAGGTGGATTTTCAAAGCTTGCAGGGAGATTTATGCCGGTTAGAAGAATGGGCTGAACGTTGGCAGATGGAGTTTAATGCTGAGAAGTGTGAGCTTCTACATTTTGGCAGGAATAATCCAAATAGAACATACAGAGTAAATGGTAGGGGATTGAGGAATGCAGAGGAACAGAGAGATCTAGGAATAACTGTGCATAGTTCCCTGAAAGTGGAGTCTCATGTAGATAGGGTGGTGAAGAGGGCTTTTGGAACGCTGGCCTTTATAAATCAAAGCATTGAGTACAGAAGTTGGGATGTAATGCTAAAGTTGTACAAGGCCAAATTTGGAATATTGTGTGCAGTTCTGGTCACCGAATTATAGGAAAGATATCAATAAATTAGAGAGAGTGCAGAGACGATTTACTAGGATGTTACCTGGGTTTCAGCACTTAAGTTACAGAGAAAGGTTGAACAAGTTAGGTCTCTATTCATTGCAGCGTAGAAGGTTGAGGGGGGATTTGATCGAGGTATTTAAAATTTTGAGAGGGATAGATAGAGTTGACATGAATAGGCTGTTTCCATTGAGAGTAGGGGAGATTCAAACGAGAGGACATGATTTGAGAGTTAGGGGGCAGAAGTTTAAGGGAAACACGAGGGGGTATTTCTTTACTCAGAGAGTGATAGCTGTGTGGAATGAGCTTCCTGTAGTAGTAGAGGCCAGTTCAGTTGTGTCATTTAAGGTAAAATTGGATAGGTATATGGACAGGAAAGGAGTGTAGGGTTATGGGCTGAGTGCGGGTAGGTGGGACTAGGTGAGATTAAGGGTTCGGCACGGACTAGGAGGGCCAAGATGGCCTGTTTCCGTGCTGTGATTGTTATATGGTTATGGTTATACAAAGGGTATGTTTAAACATATAAAGTTGGGCTACATTTTATCTTAGTATGGTTTTATCTTCGCAAATCTCACATGTTGGCCAGAAACACATCTGTTGGTCCTGAACATGTGTTTACGAACTTTTTTCCCTTCCATAAAGCTGTGTTCCATTGAAGTAACTTGTGAATCAGCCAGTGTAATGGCTGCAACACTGGCCAATGGCGGCATTTGTCCAATCACAGGGGAGAGAGTCCTGAGCCCAGAGGCTGTTAGAAATACATTGAGTTTGATGCATTCATGTGGCATGTATGACTTCTCAGGACAGTTTGCCTTTCATGTAAGTACATTTATAATTTTCTCTGAAATTATTTCATATAGTGTATCTGTCAGATTTTAATTTTGATATTGATAATCTTCCTGTAAAATATAACCATTTGGAATAAACATTTGGTTAGATATATCTCTGAAGATTATTTATAAATTTTTAAAAGGTACTTTTATAAAGCCACTAACTCTTTTCCAGTAGTTCTAAAACAGGAGTGGTTATGCCTAAAATGATTCAGCTAGTCAGGATGAGTGAGGAATGTTGAAACTTCATTCTATGGAGTAGCATTCAAAAATGTAGCTAATTATTGTGTACTGCTGCAGCATATGCTCGTTAAACATTGTCACATTGTGGATGGGTAACTTGTTGAAGTAGAATCTACCTCTTGAATTAATCATGGTGTGGAAAGTCGTTCCTGGTCTGTGATGGTTCCAAGTAGAATAAAATTGTGCACCCCATTGCCTTGGTCTTTCCATGTAGCCTAAAAATTGTGTCAAAGACCTATTTAGTAATTTTGTTTCTGATACTTTATAGGGAGTCAATGATGGGTTTTGACTACTGACTTAAAGAAACCTCTCTAATAATCCCTTGGCATATCTTTTCACTGAAAAAGATTTACATCTTACATCTTCTCCTCTCCTTGAGCATGGATGGTGCAGGTAGAAGGGAAAATGTTCTTCCTGTCTAATCTCTTCATAAATGTGTACAATATATCCATCAAATCTTCTCTTTGAGTTTGCTGTAATTAAGGTCATGTTCAGCATTCTAACCTTACTGAATGAAATCTTTCATTTCTTGAACCAGTTGTTAAATCATTTATCCACCTTCAACAATACTCCTATCCTTTCTAAAGTGTTGTGACCAGAATTGGGCACAATAGTCTACCTTTGTTGGAGCAGTGTCCTGTATAAAGTTAGCATCCTGTTTTTGGATGCTTTCTATTCATAAATTTCGGCATCCCATATTCATAATTAAATACTTTGAAAATAAAAAGGAATGGTATTTTCAAATGTCTGAAAGATCTCTCCACATGAACATCCAAGCCCTCTGTTCTTGCAAACTCTTTGCAAATATCCTATGCAGTTTTTGTATTGTTTCAATATTCTTTATTTTTAAGTACGTCAATTCATTGTCTATGGATCTGCCCTTCAGTCAGCTAGTCTACTACTTGGAGATTATCAGTATCCTATTTTTTTGCTATTTTGAACTTTATTATTCACAAATGTGGCAATTTTTATCCTGCCCATCATGCTTAAGATCAGACACTGTTGAAATTCGATTGAGTTACCCCACCCCACCCCAACCCAACCCAACTCCTTTCTTGAGTGACAGTGTAGCAGCTGTTAAACACTACATGTTGAAAAATATAATTTTTATCAGCTTAGTCAGTGCTAGAAATTAATAACTGAATGAAATACAGTTTATCATTTACAGAAGTATTAGAACATTGATCCTAAAAGGTGGATTTATTTGTTAAATACTTTTCAGGATTTGCTTTTGCAAAATATTATAAGTAAGAATTATATGAACGTATTGCACATTTTTCCTTCAACAGTTATGCTGTAATCAGAAGAGCTTTTGATGTGTCAATGGAACATGAGCTTGGGAACCTCGGAGCCTAGTTTATGTAGTTGAAATAGCTGCTTGCAGTCAGTGATTGGGCAGGAAAGCCAGCTTTTATCCCAATCCAGATCAGTATTGCTCAGCACACTTCAGTCTGTTAATTCCATCCCCTGTAATGTTGTTTAGTCTTTTGGTGGTTCTGCTTCATTAAAACAGTTTTAAGTTGAACGTTTCTTATTGGTGCTAGTGTAGAAATGTTTTATTTTAACAGGTGGGTCTCCCAGCAAAATCTGGAGTTTCTGGTGGCATTTTGTTGGTGGTACCAAATGTGATGGGCATTATGTGTTGGTCTCCACCTCTAGACAAACTTGGCAACAGTGTAAGGGGTATTCAATTTTGTCAGGTAAGTGCAAGGACGGTCTTTGAACGAATGAGATTCAAAATATTGTCTGGAGTAATCGATCATCTGAAATGAAGTATTTAACCATGTCATGTTGTTGTCACCCCCACAAATTCCTATTTATGCAGACTTTATCTATACCATTCTAATTAACTTGTCTGGTTGTTTTTCATATACACTTAGATAAGATAGTAATTAGGACAATTGTGTCCCCTTTCATTAAGTCAGGGAAAGAATTAAGTGCTGAATTTTGCTTCTCAAGTGGAAACTGCCAAGTTTTGGAAATAGAATCCTTAGGCTACATCCACACTAGACCGGATAATTTTGAAAACGCTGGTTTCGAGTAAAAACGATAGGCGTCCACACTATGTGTTTTTGAAAATAACTCTATCCACACTGAAACGGAGATTTCGGCAAATCTCCTCCTCCTGCGAATGTGCAGGACACATCTACTGAAAAAAAGCGACATGTTTGGTGTCGAATCTCACCATAAAAGTACGCATTTGTGTAGTTACAGACTAGAAAATCTTAAAACAACGGACAGCTGTTAGCTCTCACGCAGGAGAACTTAAAGCTTAAAAAAAAAACCAAATACTGGAGCGTACGGCAGCAATTGACGGAGTTCACGGACAGATTGACCCGGCTGACGACGAACATTGAAAAATGGACTTACTCTGTTGCATTAATAAAGCACCTTATTAAATGTATAAAACATGTCTGCATCAGTGTTATCTTGTATTTCCATATAATGTTACATTAGGCTGTCACACATCTATTGTCAGAGAAGTACTTGCATAAATAGTTAAACCACCTTCATAAGAGCAAGGACAGAAAACAGGGCAAAGTGAGTATACTTATTTATTCAGTAAGTTATGGGTCAAAGTATTTGGTGAGTATGTTTCTAACTCTTCTAGCTTCAGTCTCTTTGCCATCTGATCTGAAATTGTTAGGTTGAGTTCAAGAAAACAATGAAATGGCACGCTGCCGTCTGACAGTGTTTTCAGATTTCTCCGGTTACCCTGTCAACACTGATCTGCCCGAGCAGCGTTTTCAAAAATAACCCACCCTGGAAAGCATTTCTGAAAAGCTCCATTTTCGGGGGACGAAAATGCCATTTTAGTGTGAATGGAGGGTAAAAACGAAGAGAAAAAGCTTTGGTTACGGATTTATGCGGCATGTGGATGTAGCTTTAAATTGCCCATCTGAACTTGCAGGTTTTCTGTCTGACTTGCAGATGAACCTTTCTTCAGCTCGCTCCTCAGCTGCAGAGCGGTCTGAGATGAATTGTGCCTTTGTCTTCATGAGAAATGCTTCTGATCTTCCTGAACTTGGTGGGAGGATACTGATAACCAGTAAATGAAATTGCTGGTGTGATTGCAGCATTTTACAGATTTTCAAAGTATGCAACTTGATTGTTGTTAGATAATTTATTCAAATATTTTTCCTGAATATGTTCAGCTTAAGAAGAAATCAGCAGATTGTGGTTTCTGAAGCAGCAATTATTTAATGTAAGAAAAAGTTTTCGAACCCTTTGCAACTACCTGGTTCTCTGCATTAATTATAAAGTGTGTTCTGACCTGCATCTAAGTCACAGTAATAGACAAACACAATCTTCCTAACTAATAACACACAAACAATTGTACTTCTCATCAATGCTGAGTGCTCCATTTAAACAAACACAGTCTAAGTTCAAAAAAAAGTGAACCTCTGGGGTCATGCCTTCTTAACAAAATGTTATTTGGAGCTAGGTGTTCCATCACTGAGGTGAGATTGAAGGTGTGGATTGTAGTGGTGCCCTGCTTTATTTAAAAAAGACACACACAGTCGGGTTACTGACAGACTGCTTGTTCTCAAGGTTTCTGCTTATGTCCACCATACCTCAGTCAGAACAACTTTCAAAGGAGCCTGAAGGTATTGTAGAGATGCATGAAGCTGGAAAAGGCTACAAAAGCATTTCTAAAGAACTGGATGTTCGTCAGTACACAGTAGAAGAAATTGGAGGAAATCCAGTACTGTTGCTACTCTCCCTGGGAGTGGGTGTCCTGCAGAGATCATACTAAGATCACAACATGCAATCCTGAAGGAGGTGAAAAAGAACCCAAGGGTAACAGCAGAAGACCTGCAGAAATCTCTCGAAATTGTTTAAGTTTCTATTCATACGTCCACTATAAGAAAAGCATTGAACAAGAATGGCATTCATAGAAGAATACCATGGAGGAAACCACTGCTCTCCAAACAAACATTACCGCATGTTTCAAGTTTGTAAAAGACCAACTGGATGTTCCACAACTTTTCTGCGACAATGTTCTGTGGAAAGATTAAACAAAAATTGAACTTTTTGGCAGAAATGCACATTGCTATGTTTGGAGGGAAAAGGGCACTGCACATCAACACCAAAACCTCATCCCAACTGTGAAGTATGGTGGAAGGAGCATTATGGTTTGGGGCTGCTTTACTGCCTTAGGGTCTAGACAGCTTGCAGTCATTGAGTGAACAATGAATTCAAAATTGTATCGAGATATTCAGAGAATGTCAGAGTAGCGGTCCATCACCTAAAGCTTAATAGAATTTGGGTGCTACAACAAGACAATGATCCGAATCGTAAGTAAATCATCAATAGAGTGGTTTAAAAAGAAGAAAATTCGTTGTTTGGTATGGCCTAGTCCAGACCTTAACCCAATTGATATCCTGCGGCATGACCTAAAGAAGGCTGTTCATGCAAGGTATCCCAGAAATACTGATGAAATGAAGCAACAGTTTTGAATGGAGGAATAGTCTAAAATTTCTTGCTGCTGTTGTGCAAGTCTGATGACCAACTACAGGTAATATTTTGCAGAAGTTATTGTTGTTAAAGGAGATTTAACCAGTTATTAAATACATATTTTTTCCAGCCTGGACTGTGAATGATTAAACAATGTGTCCAAAAAAAGTCATGAAACATACAATTGTTTATGTGTTATTAGTTTAGGCAGATTGCGTTTGTCTGCTATTGTGACTTAGATGAAGATCAGATCACATTTTATGAATAATTAATGCTGAAAACCAGGTAATTGCAAAGGGTTCACAAACTTTTTCTTGCAACTGTATATCATCTGTTAGAGTAGATTTAAATAGTTCACCATTGTAAACAGTTTGTGGATTTGTGATGAAGTTAACTATTTAAAAAAATAATTTGAAACATAAGCTGTTTATTTTTAATTAGTGATTTTTCTCTAATTTTAGGATCTTGTCTCTCTATTTAACTTTCATAATTATGACAACCTGAGGCACTTCTCTAAAAAGCATGATCCACGGAGAGAAGGTGGTGAAGTACGGGTAGGTTTAACTTTTGTTCTAAAAGATGGAATTTGTAAAACATCTTAAAATTATATCTGCTATCCACTTTGCTTAGGGATTAGTCATCAATTTAATTCATGACATCCAAAAAGTGCCAATTCCATGGAAATAATTTCATTATGAAATAATACTCAGATTGTTACTTTATTTACAATAGCAGAACTGCATATATTCAAAATCTGGCAAACGGTAAGTTTCATATGACATTGCATAACCTGAATTGGATTCTGGTTTTGTTTGTTTTTGACCCTTAGGAGAGTTGTCAGTGATAGACTACTTCCAGCTTTTTTCTCTGCTGCATTGACTGCATTGGTGCCTTTTTTTTTAACACCTTTGCATAACTTGACAGTTTCATTAATTTCACTGGCAGACTTCCGCCCTGTGTTGTTCTCTCCTACACCTCTCTCCCCTTAGTATGTCTCCATCTTGTGAGACAGATTATCCACTGACACCCACAGCCAACATGACTCCCATTTACAAGTATACCTTTCCTTTTTTGTCTTAATTCTCCTATCTCTGTTGCATCATTTCACTTCAGGGTCTTAGTTTTCCTCCTTTTTCAGAAAACTGGGTAAGTTTCTTCCCTCCCCCCACCCCCAACCACCATCACCAGACAGAGAGCAGAGATGGAGCCCCTGGTCCTCAATTGTCACTGCACCTGCCTACACATCCTGTATATTCTTTGCAACTTTTACCAGATGCAATGTGATTCCACCACCAGCCATAACTTTCCCTCTGTATTCCATAGGGATCACTCTCTATGTCGCACTGGTCAGTTCATCTCTCCAATCACCTTCCTCTATGATTGTAAGAGGTGTAAAATCTGTCCTTACATCACCTTTCTTACCACATTCAGGGCCTTAAGCAGCCCTTCCAGTCGTTCATGTGCAGGTCATCCAGCCTTGTTTGTTGTATCCAAGTGCTGCTAAAGTAGTTGTTGCTACATCAGTGAGGGCACGTGCAAACTGAGTGACCAATTTGCTGAGCATCTGGGCACCGTGCACTTGAGCTAACTGAATCTCCTGTGGTGCTAGTCATTTTAATTGTATTCCCCATTCCTACACCACCATCTCTGACCTTGACCTCCTCTACTGACCTGTAGAAACTAAACACAAACTAGAGGAACAGCATTTTGTTTTCTGCCTGGATAGTCAAACATCTGACATCAGGAACATTGAATTCTTCATCTTGTGGTAAATTTCTCCAGCTCCCTCTATGGCCCTTTTTGTTTCTTCAGTGTACCTAGTTGTTTCTACACTTACCTCAGCCCCTCATAAACCAAAGAAAATCTGCAGATGCTGGAAATCCAAACAACACAGAAAATGCTGGAGGAACTCAGCAGGCCAGGTAGCAACTCTAGGGGGAAAAAAGTACAGTCAGCAGTTTGGGCCAAGACCCTTTGGTAAGACTGGAGGGAAAAAAAAACTCTTTCTCCAGTCCTGCTGAAGCATCTCGACCTGAAATGCCAGCTGTACTTTTTTTCCATAGATGCTCCCCAGCTCCTTGTGTTTCTTTCCCCCTCTCCGTATGCCCATCACCTACATACTCCATTCACTGGTTTCCCCCAATTCTATCCTTTTCATTCCATGCTCCATGTTCTGTCAGATTCCACCAATTTTAGCTCCTTGTTGCTTCCACCCATCTCCCAGCTTCTGGTGATATTTTCCACTTTCTACTCCTCTGTCTATTTATCACCTCTCTTCCAACTATTGCCTGCTTATGCTTGTACCATCCCTACCCTCAACCAATATAAAGCCAAGTATTATAGTCTAAGTTTATATATTGCATTGGTTTCTGGGCATTTTGGTTTCAAAAGGTGCCTTGGAGAGAAGTCAGATGAGATTTACTAAACTGAGCAGCATCGCTCCTGTGAGGGCAGATGAAGTTGGCATTCTCCATTCAAGCAGATGTAGCAAAGCAAAGGTTTAATGGAGGTGTTCACTTTAAAATAAAATGGCAGATGAATAATTAACACAGTTGTTTGTTCGAGCTTAAGCTTAAGGGAGGGGAGATGACTTATTTTTCGGTAGCCAACTGTAATGATCTGGAATGCATCACAGAAATGAAGCAAGATTTTATGGTAGTTAAAAGGTATTTGGATATCATTGATAAAGGAGAGTTACAAGTGAAGAGCTGAGCTTGATGTTCAGTTGAAGATTTGACACAAAGATGGAAATGTCGTTCCTTTGTGTATTTTATAATCTACATTCACTAGGCTGTTGTTATTTCCATTTATTGTCTATGTGTGAATAGGAAAGGATAGGTATTGAAGTTGGAGATGCAAAACTAAAGGTAAAATAATAATTGCTCTGAATTGAGTAACTCCATCAGTAAAATAATAAAGTTCTTTCATTCCTAGCAGTTAGACCTGCATTTCTGATATTCAAACCGATGTGCAGTTTTAATTTAATTTGCAGTACAATCTGTATATATTTTTTAAAATTAATTCTAAGGGATTTTGACACTATCCAGTTGCATCTCCTAGTTATATTTTAAAGCTGTATTTCTCTGCTTCTGTCCAGAAATGTTAAAGTGTTTATTACTGCTGTATATTGTGGGATTCAAACCACATTTCTAGCTTTAATTGATTTGCAGCTATGGGTCATTGACCTAAAGCCTGATTATGTCTACTGTCAGATGTATGTCAGAGGAAGAGGAATGCAATTTACAGATTTATGCATCATAAATGTCTGTTTTGTATTTACTGCTGAGTCTTTTACAGTCTGTAACTTGTGCTGGAAAGCAGTTTTGCGTATTTCTACATGTCTTTTGGCTATTATTCTTTTCCATGGAGTCTTTCTTCCTCTAGCTGCTAAGCTTCATTTGTGCTTTGGTTTATTTCAAAATTGCCAAAATGCTAGATTGTAAAGATGTGTGGACTAGCAAAAGGGCTTCCTAAATGGGTTCAGATAAGATTATTTTAATCACATTTTAAGGGGCCTTGTTTAAAGGAAATTAAGGAAGCAGGAGTTCATAAAATAATGTCAGAATGTCATTTATAGTATTTAAACCAGACTCGATCTGCAGAAATTTTAAAGTGGTTGTGATGAAAGAAGCTTCAGTCTCTTGGAACAAATTTAAAAACAATATTTGAGAGGAAACAAAATGAGTAGCCATCTAGAGGATTCACAGTAATTGGAGGATTCTGTAGTGTGCCTTTTTGAATATGGCACTGAGCAAAAATGGAAGGGAGCTATTGGGGCAGAGGGTCTTGGGTACTAGGCAGCAATTCCACAGTGAACCACTAAGTTAATATAGTTTTATGAGAGGCACAACACGTCTGACAAATTTCTTTGAGTCTTTGGAGGATGTGGAAGCCAGAGGAGTCAGAGGAGACAAAACAAAAATCAACTGCTATAGGAATTCAGCAGTCAAGAGGCATCTGTGGAAAGAAATGTATCGATGATATTTCGGGTTGAGATCCTTAGTTCTGTTTGGAAGATGGCCAGGTGTATGGAAGGAGTGGAGCAAAAGCTGTCAAGCAGTGGGTGGATGTAGGTGAAAAAGTGGAGCAAGGAAGAGTAGAAATAACTGGAGACTGGGAGATGATGAGTAGAGCAACAGAAGTCTGCAGATGAAAGCACACTGCAGGAAAAGGTAGAGCATGAAACCAAATAAGGGAGATGGGCAGATAGGAACAGTAGGTGACAGATGGTGTGAGCAAAAGGGGAAAGAAGTGATGATGGGGGTGGATGGGCTGGCTGTTGGAAGAACTGTAAATCAGGATGAGAACAAAAGGAACAGGGTGAACAAATTGGAGAATTCCATGTTCAGGTCTTTGGGTTGTAGGCTATCCTGGTAGGTTGTTTCTTTAGCTCTTCATCCTGGTGAGGAGGAGGCAGAGGACACAGGTTGGTGTGGGAATCGGGAGGGGAATTAAAATGGCTAGCATCCAGGAGCTCCAGATTTAATGCTGGTGCTCAGTAAAGTAACAACCCAGTCTGCTGTCACTGAAATAAAGGAGCCCACATCGAGAGCACTAAATGTAATAAGCAAAAAGTTGGAGGGGTGCATGCAAACCTGCGCCTCATCTGGAAAGACTGTGTAGGACTCTGGAAGGAGGTGAGGGAGGAGGTGTAAGGACATGTTACACTGCCTCCTACCGTTGAAATGGAAAGTGCGATGAGTGAATCAGAGAACCATGGAGAGAAGGGTCTCTGTAGAAAACAGGAAGGTGGGGAGGGAAAGATGTGGCTGATAGTGGGATCATGATGTATCTGGTGAAAGTCCTAAAGGGGTGATGTGCTGGAAGTGGAGGCTAGTGGGGTGAAAGGTAAGAACCAAAGGATCCTTCTTCCTGTTTCATATGAAGGGAAGTGGGGAAGGAGTAGAAGTGTGGGGAAGTAGATATGGGTGAGAGTTTGTTCAACCAGTTGTGGTAAAGTTGTTTTCTGGTGGGGGAGGAGGGGAAGAGGACATCTCAGATGTCCTGGAGTAGAATAACTTATCTTAGGAACAGATAGAGGAGAGCTTATAGCTGTGCTGTATTTTGACATCACAGAAGGCATTTAAAAGATAGGAGGCTAGTGTACTTTAACAGCTCTTGCTATTGGAGGAAATATGTTGCTGTGGTTTAAAAGCTGGTTCTCACACAGACAACAAGAGTTGGAATAAATGGTCTATTTTCAGGTGGGAAGAATGTAACCCCAGACAACAGTTCTTGGCTTTCAATTCAATTGTGTACTACTTATATTAATGGAAAGGGAGTCAAAGGTACAAGATGTCCAAATTTGCTGCTGGCACTAATGTGTAGAAGAGCATGTTGTGATGAGGCTATGAGATTATGCCATCTATATCCGATTGAGTGGGTATAAGATTTCCAAATGGAGCTTAATGTGAGAGAGTGAGGTTGTACACTTTAATCAGAGGAATCAAAAGTTGGTTAAATTATCTAAGTGGAAAGAGGGAAGTGCAGAAGAATCTAGGTGTTCTTGTGCATGAATCACAAAAGCATGTACACAGATACAAGTAGTTAAGACAAATGGTACATTGGCCCTGTTGGAGTTTAGTAATGAGGAGGCTTCGATACAATTGTATCAAAGTTGGTGAAGCTCCACCTGGACCACTGAGCAGTTTTGATCACCTTTCCTAAGAAAAACTGTGGTATAAATCTATCTCCAACAGGTTGTGAAGCTTAGATCATTACAAGTATTCAACATTGAAAATGGTACGTTTTTGAAAGATTGGGGGAACAGAGCTATGGAGATCTGCTACAAAGAAGTTGAGGCTTGTAATAGAATTGAACGATGGGGCAAGTATGAAAGGCCAAATGGCTGCCTTCTCTTGCTCTTGTTATTCTTGTGTAGTTGTCAGTTGCTGGTCAGCTTGCCCCTCATCTCATTGTCTGCAAGTTGCAATATAGAAGCAGGTAACGAAGTGGTGCTTGGATGCTAGTGCATCTGCTGCCACTAGGCCTGGCACCACGCTTGCCCTGAGCTGAGCTGAGCTGAGGTGCTAGATGGATTTCTGCATTTAGCCCCCTGGTTTTGCCATGCTGTAGTAGTATAATCACATTTATATGAAGGGGCTTACTTACCTGAATTGAAAAGGTAAGTATAGGTAAGTTTTCTTATTCCTTTTAACTTTAATTCCTACGAGTTTAAGAATATTATTGATGAAACTTATTACTTAAATACTTTTAAAAATTTGAATAATTTATAAATAACTTGTCATAAACCTTAAGGTCTGCTTTGTACAATCTCTACTTACAGTGAGATCTGAAGCTTGGGTAACTCATGGCAATACCGCAGAACGATGTAGCTGATGGGTGGGATAGACAATTAGGCATTTAATGATTTCACTAGAGAAAAACAAAGCCAGCACCAATTTAAAGTTTAAAATTAGTTGAAACTGTTTTGTGCAACCACTTGTGTTGCTGATGTTATATTTTAATATGTTTAAAAGTTCAAAGAATCAGCATAAAATTGATCTTGGAAGAATGTCTTATTTCCTTATGTTGTGTGTGTCATTTTATGCCATTCATATCTGCTTCACCATGGTAATAGTGCTTGCATCAGATAAACGAGTACCCAAATTATCCTTTAAAATAGAAGATCACTTTTTCAACAGGTTATTAAAAATGATTTAGCTAGTCTGTATATTGCTTTTAACCTTTAGGCTATTTCTACAATGATAAATGCTAATGAAATCTGCGCATGTAGGACAATTGAGAAGATTTTTTTTGGCACTGTGTATATATTAACTGACAGGTTATTAATTAACATTTTGATGTTTGGGAGTTTAAAGTATTGTAAAGCTTTATTTGGATCTTGTAGTTATGAACATGGTTGAAAAGATTTATCAAATATTAGTGGGTAATTGTTTTGACAGTTGTGCAATCATTATGAAATTTAAAAATCTAATTCATGTTGCTTAAAATACTAGCAATCCCTCGGATCAATGGATTATGAAAGTCTCCAGAAAGAGCTTGCACTTAATGGGACTCTGTGGAAAAATGTATCAACTGAACCAAATGAGGAGGATTCTTCCACTACCATTGTTTATAGAATGCAAGGTCCTGCTTTAAGCTGAAGGAATTGGGTGATATATGTTTTTGCTGCTCTTGAAGATTTATGGTTGTTTCTGAAGTGATTGTTTGTATGCACAAGATTATCTTATTAGCACTTTGAGTGAGCTAATATATATTTTGCTTCTATTGTTTCTTGGAAAGAGGAGTAAATTAGTTTGCTCTAATGATATGAGCTTTCAAGGCATCACTCCCAATCATTTCGTTTGCAAATCTTTTATTAAATGTTACCATGTACCATCCTCTGTATTGTCCAGCTTGGGATTGCCTTACACATCATGGACGTTTGATAGTCTAGTCATAAGCAGAAGCTCATGGACTCGCGTGGGGGTGGGGAAGGTTGGATTCTACTTGCTGTGTTTGTGTTGGAAGTGGAGTATCTGTCTGTTCTAATCCTATCTTCTGTCACTGAGCCCATACACATCTATGGTGTGATGTGTCAAGTGCTCAACAAATACTCACATGTGAGAGTATCTGCCTCTGCCATCCTCTCAATGGTCTCCTTTACAACCCTATACAGTTACCCTGAATTTCTCTTAGGCTGATCACTTGATTCTTGTTTTGCATGCAGTCCCGTAGCTAAATCTTCCAAATGCATAATGCTTTTGAAAATCCTGTTCCATCATACTACCACTACCTTTTAATTCCTCTGCTACATTTAAATATATATTCCCAGACAAGCCAAAATTTTCTCTAATTAGATAGAGCAGAGTCATTGCTATCACTTCAGAACTTGTTTCCTGATCACTGATTGCATCCTTTTTACTGTCACCTTGCGCTGAAACGTTACTTAGATTTTGCTGTCTAAGTTTGATTCTGTGCCAATGTTACAATTGATACCTACCACCTCAATAACATCATACCAATCTATCCCAGCCTTAGTTTTGTTGCTGTATCTTCACCCTTGGCTTTGCTGTTGAAGACTTTTAGTTCTAGGCCTGATAATCAGTTCCTCACTGGATTCCCAAATTAAATCCATTATAAACAGGATGTCATGAGAATTTTACTGCCCATGTTGTAACAGCAAGACTTGCTTGCCTTTTGCTTCAATACTCGGTAACTACATTGGTTCTGAGTTCTCTAACACCACATCATGGCTTTATCTCCTTGTTCTGTAATTACTTTCAATGCTGAATTTGCTGCACCGGCTCCTTGAGTGTCTACCACCTTCTTGTGCACTGTTTGCACCTGATTGGATTGGACTTTGAACAGATCAGTTCTTCCTCCAACCTCTGCCTTTCCATTCTTTCCTTTTCAGATCCTCAAATTTTACTTCTGGACTTTAGATGCCCATTTTAAAATTTCGTTCCTTTAGTGTCCTTGTCTGGTTATGCTTTTGCAACTTGCCTTGGGATATATCCCTACAGTATGAGGGGACCATTCACAATTCATCTTTCCCATAGGAATTTTAGGTAGGTATTATACTTTTCCTCCAATCAGTCTTCCTTTCCAAGCCCATTTAGAATGTTACTTACGTCCAGTATCTGTAGTAATTAGAAAAATGAAGACATGGTGCCACTTCTGTTTCAATTGTATAAGGGAAAAACCCAAATGAGACTGGATTCTGCCAAAAGCAACATTCCATGAGAGTGCAAACAGAACTTTTTGACAGTAGTCTTGGTGGGCATTGTTGCATTTGTATCTCATTTATCCTTGACTGTAAAGATGAATGAATTGTAGTAAGTTGCAAGGAAAAAGCTGTCTTATTGTATCTAATGTTTGCAGGCTGGAAATAATTTTGTTGCAGCTATATTTTATGTGAGGCTATTGAGATAATATTGGAAACTGGCATAGGTGAATATTGAACTTTAGAGTTTAATGTCCACTTTAATCAACAAATGGCCCAAATTGCTATGGCTAAAATTTAAGACTTGGGTACAGTAGATAGCATTACATTCAAGTATTTTTAAGGTAGTGTTCCTCAGTCAAGCAATAGAATTCAGATTGTCAAGATGTATTTATAATGAGAAGATTTGTTATTAATAGTAATGAGGCTGTCATAACTGCAGCTTATCTTCTGGATTTTTACTTCTGTGGCTGGCAGCTAGTCTGAATTTTATCGGTGGTGTTATGCTATGATATTGTCTACACTTTTTACTAGATGTTGTCATATTACTAGGTGAGTTTGGCTGTGCATGAACAAAAATAAAGGAAATCAGCAAATAACATTTCATGACTTAAGATTTTATGAAAAGTATTAACATATTATAAAGGCAGTATTTGTAAATTGGCATTAAATATCTGATTGTAGCTCAGATTTTAGAGTTCACTGAATTAGTAGATCTTGCATTTCTTAGAGCTGCCCTTTTATTGATAGACTTTTTTCAGTGGCAGGTTGGCAGTGGACTGATACAGATTTTATGCCTTCAGAGATCTGGGGTTTAAAATAAAGTAGAAATTCCAAGCAGCCATACTGTAATAAATTGTGGAACAAGCTTATCAGGGTTGGGGGGGGGGGGTAGGGAGGGGGGGAGAGAGAGAGAGAATAACACAATCCCAATCCTTGGATTTTGTTTATCTTTTGCTACTTAGATCAAGGTTGATTTTCAGTTTGATTAACTAGTGTTGTGCACAATATTGAGACCTTAAGAATTATACCTGAAGTTGTATTATTGATGCCTTTTTAATTTACAAGTTGAAAAATATGTGCTTTCCTAGTTTCTATTGTGAAGAATCTGATATAAAGTATAAATGTAATAAAACATTACTCTTTGGGTGAGGATAGAAATTTAATAGAGTTTCTGTTTTCTTGACATTTTCATAAATTTGCTGTTGAATTTGCTAGTACATAAATGTCAGTATTTCCTTCCTGAAGTTGATAGAAATGGTGTATATAAAGCAACATCTTTAGATTTGCAATATATTATCTAGTATACCAAAGACTACAAATTCCACGTATTTTGAAAATAAGTTGACCATATTGTATGAAAGCATCCCAGGACAGATTTAGGGCTTCAGGCTTCTGGTCTAGGATATTAGTTCTTGGATTCTTTGGGAGAAGGGAAGAAATCGGAATACAAATAGCTCATGAATTGTTAGACATTTTTTAACTCACAGGACAACATCGTGTTACAAGGTGTTAAATTGGAGCTTGATTGGCTTAAGTAGGCAATGCATCAGATTTATTTACAACAGGAATTGTGAGCAATTGATTTTATTCCATTATTACAGAAATAGTTTTTTGGGGTAAAACTCCAACTATGGTGTAGTTCATTACATTTACTTATTTCTGTTACAGTTTAAACCAAGTTGCTTGCAAATTTTGATTTAGTTATTTTTTCATTGGCATTGTGATGATTTAGCAATGGATATTTATCGATCAGTTTTTGATGTTATCTGAATGATTATACTTACAGCACAAATATGTTCTAATATTCTTAAACAATGGATTCAGGTTAATTGGGACTGATCGTGATCAGTACATTTTGGCCCAGTTAAGTGGCTTAATAACAAAACAAGGTACTGTTTAACTGAGTCTCAAATGATGTATTTAAATGAAATACAGAACAAATTAGAACTAATATTGCTACAGTACTATAAAACTACATTAGTCCCTAATAGTTATTAGTGGAAGAATTCATCCGAGGTATGCTGCCCTGTTATTTGATTGACTGGAAATGAACAAAATCAGTACAGGCACATAATACAGATAGTAGACTATTATCATACAATAGTTTTGACAACTGCAATCTCCAAATCTTTTTCATTGTAACATTCAGAATGATTGTTTCTTTGACATTCATGGCCATTTCAGACATCTCCAAACTGAAGGCTTGGAACTGCAGAGAGCAAAACAGTTGGGAATTGTCTTACTGATGACTTCTTGCTAACGATCAGTTACAAAAATCACTGCTTTTTGAACACAAATACATGCAACTAATGCATTTTTAAAGACTGTTCCCTCTGAGCAGGGTGTAGTGTCTTTACGGTCACACAGGTACTGTTAGAAATTGTTCAGCCAACAATCTCCTGTCCTGATTAAACAGCATAGTGTTTCAAATAAAAGAGGGGAATCCCAGCTGTTTTCTTGATTAGTTTTTGTTCTTTTAAGAGTTGTCCGCAGTGAGCGGCTGCCCTGATTAACAGATGGCCCAATTAACCAATATCCACTGTATTTGTAATATCAAAAGTGTCCTGCTACTGTTGTGCTGCAAAGCAGGTGTACAGTGGCAGTTATTATGTTGCTAATATCTTGATAGTCAATTTAAATGGCTATATAAAATTTGCATTTGCAGATTAAAGTATTCTGTTCAATGAAGATAAAAATAGATACTCAAGTTACAGTGTTAAAACATGTGAAAATGCTAAAAATGTATCATATTAGGCTTTTAATGTTTTATACTTGTTGCATTTCTAGTATCTTTGCCTTTTATGTATTACTTTGCAACAGTAATCAACTTTTGTTTTGCATTTTGCTTCATAGTACTTTGTATCTAATAAAACTGTTTTATATCACACACTTGTTGCTGTGTATATATTTGCTAACATTGAAATAGTTATTTCTGGCCTGATTCTAAGTAGTTTGCATTTAACATTTTTAACATGGCTAAACATATCACATCAGAGGGAAAACTGTTGCTCTGCATTCATCGTTATAAAAATAACCATCTTGACAAGTGGGATTTCTTTGGTGACTGGGTAGGAGATATGGGAAGTCAGACTTTGACTATCTTGGCAGCACAAAATTTCACGTGCAAAGCTTTGCCATAAACGATAAAATTCTTTAAAGGCTTGAGATGATATTGTGAAAAGAAGAGGTCTCTCCCACTAAATATTTAACCTGTAATTTGGTTAATACAAAATTATCATTAACAAGATTTTAAAACCCTTATGTTAAGTGCTTGTGCAGCTAGATGATTAAAATTGATGATAGAGCTAGCCTTGCCATTTGTCTGAAAAGCTATAGACACAGAACTGGTGTTGAATGTTGAAGATTAGATACATTATGTCTGTTTCACACTAAACCTGCACACACAATTAAATTACTGCATGTCATTCTGTATATTCACATTGCATACAGTTTTCATGAAGATTTTACCCTTCCTTGCACCTTCAAACTCTTTGCTGTAACCATAGCTGATTTAGAATCTCTTTTATGTAAACATACACTTGGATTTGTAAGCAATGTTTCCCAGTCTCTCACAATGACCTTGAATAAATACTCACTATCCACACCCTTTTGCTACATTTGGAGCAATAGCTTCATAGGCTTTATTTCTACAAGTCTGAGACATTGCAAAACCTTATTGATCTTGAGTTACTGCATTGCCGTCAGCCACAGCTGCTCTTAAGCTTGTAGCCTCTGTATCATTGCAAGGCATAGCTTCTGATAAGTGCTACATATCATAGTTGGCAGCTCACTGCTGTATTAAGGAGGGTATTGAATGCTCTCTCCTCCACAAACCCAGACTTCTTCCTATCCAGGGGTTACCAACTTTGGTTCATTGTAAATGTTCCTCTAAATCAAGGGTTCCTAACTTTTTTATGCTTTGGAGCCTTGCCATTAACCACAGGGTCCATAGACTCCAGGCTGGGAATGCCTGCTTGAAATGCAGATACTTGGATGCTGCATTTTGTCCATTACTCTTCCTATTCAGGAAGTGTGTTCTCTCAAAGTGAACTTAACTAATGGTTGACCATTCTAACTAATTTTAGGTTTTCTGACAGCTTGCTTGACTCAGTTGATACTCAAGGACTGAATATCATCTATAGTGAGCTACATTAGGCTATTGGATGGATTTTTTGGAGGATAGGCTTGATACTCTGAAAACAAACATGAGAAAGGCTGCAAATGGGAGTCGGTAACGTGATTTTGTTGTCTGAGCCGCTTTGATGTTCAGCATTTTTAAACAACCACTGTGCTAGTTCTGTAGTGGTCCACTGTGCAATGAATAATTTGGCCCGCAGCTGTTCCTTGATAAGTTGAGCAAGATGAAGGCTAGGAAAGATGGATTTCAACTGCATGGGTAAACCTGCTAGATGTGAGAGAATGAACTAGAGCTCTGGAATTACATTTCAGGGGTATGAAAGCCTTTCGTTTTTAAACTGCAGTATTCCAAGATCTCAAAGCCCATATTAAGGGGACATAGTTAGTGTTTTAAAAGAGTGAGGTGTTCCTAGCCCTTGTTGACTTGACCATGGAACAGTCTTTTCAGTGCTTGTTCATGGTACTCAGCCTAATTCAATGAGCTACAAAGGAAACTCTACTGCATTGTTTTAGTAAATTGTATACATCGAAAAGATCATTAGGTCATTTAAGATGATAGGCATGTTCTATGTTGGTTTATCAGAGTTCATTGTTCTGCCTAAAACCACAGTGCAAAATTACTTCATTGATATTTCAGTGAAATTTATTTTTGCTGTTCTTGTTTTAAATGGCATTTGAAAACAAATTGAAACAGAAATTGGGGTGAACTTCTTGGAAGTAATTTTAACCCTGTTTAGAGAAATTATTTCTTGATTATGTTATTTGGGGAAGGATGAGACTGGTCAATGAACATGTGGAAGCTAAAGAATTGCTTACATTGTGAGGTGCTAGTTTCAGTTGTCTCGATCACATTTTATCCTAGATCATTCATCCATAGAATTGTTGAGAACTTTTACACACAGACATGGATAGACACAAATTTGGCATGTTTGTAATTGTATGCCTGTAGGGCTTTACAGATTGTTCCTGTGTGTTCTGGGATCCGATTTGCCAATTAGAGGTGGCAGTTTACTGACTTTGTTTTCTGAACATACAGTTAACTTTAAAATACAGTGAAACAGCTGTGACAGATGTGGGGAACTTTGTGGTTTTAAAATTATGCTGTTAAAAGGAATAACTGCAAACCAGAATAAAATATTAATGGGAAATATAATGAATGAAGAGATTTTATGGCAGTTGTAGATGGAAATAGCAAAACCTTTGCCAACAGATTCTGTCCTGAGGCTATTAACTGTTTTTACTAGAAAGTTGTGCAGTGATAAATTGGAGAGAAGTAGTATTCCTCAAATCAGAGTTGCATTTAAAGAACTCGAAAGATGAGGTCAGAGAAGGGCTGGGGAATGTTTTAAAATTTTGGGTAATATTTCCACAATTGTAATTAAGGAAAATTTTTATCTTGTTTTGGGATTGAAAGCAAGTTCTTTTGCTTCCAGACATTTTTTGTTGAGCAAATGGATCCATTAATGTAAGA
This sequence comes from Hypanus sabinus, assembly GCF_030144855.1. NCBI lineage: Eukaryota > Metazoa > Chordata > Chondrichthyes > Myliobatiformes > Dasyatidae > Hypanus > Hypanus sabinus. The sequence continues at coordinate 39,626,992 of NC_082709.1, forward strand.
CAAATCAATAGAATTTAATTAATTAGCCCAGTGACTCTTTTGCATTTGCTGATTATAAAACTGGTTTATCGAGCTGCTTATGATAAGATTGTGTGCACGGCAATTGCAGGGAGATTGATAACTGCTGTGTAAATGTCCTACAACATGAGTTCACTTATGTAAAGTACTTAAAATCCCCATCTGTTTTATGGACCATTTTCAGAATTCTGTAAAGTAGCAACTTAAGTTTGTGATGAACAATTTTGTTTTCCATTTGAATAAAAGTACATAATCAGCTGTTTTCCCAAATTCTCATCAGCTAAATGTCCATTAATTAGTTTTGCAATAGGATTCCCATCTTCACACCAAAAACAGCCAAATAAATTGGGTTAGTAAAATGCAAAGCATTGCAGTAGTCTCTATTTTGATCATGTAAGTTGAGACAAGAAGTTTAAAAAATGAGTGCCTTGGGGAAAGCAGTGAATAGATGTAGTGAAATTCAGATATAGATCCAGGATCTTAATTCTGTCTCTAGATTAACAAGGGAGAGATTTTTGGCCAGTATTGGAAAGTAGTTGTTTTGTATGGCAGAGCAGGAGTTGGATCAATCTTCCAACATGGGTGGCCTTGAGTTAGCATCACCTGATGGAATCCTTGAAGCACACAAGCCTCCATATCATGTCAACGTGTTGATCCAGGTCATGGAGGATTTGAAAGTGATGATTGAGACTAGCAGTGCAAAAAAATTAACAGTTTTAGTTGGGGTGATAGGTCTTGTGATAGTGGAGTGCTGTGGAAGGTAAACAAGAAAAGATTTATGGTCACAAAGATGGAATGAAAAAGAGCACCATATTAGAAATTAATATTAAAATTTGAGTAAAATATCATCCATACACAGAATTTAGTGGAATTGGTAAATTGTAATGAGGATGAAGTAGAATCTATAGGATCAAAGGTATATAAAATATTTACTGACTTAATTTCGAGCAATGCAATTTAAGAAAGCTATGTAAAAATGTTTTAAGTCTTAAAATGCCCCATGGATCTTAAAACATATTCCAAAGAGAACTAAAGATGTGCATTGTTATTGTGGGATGAGCAGGGGCTGTAACAGAAGGGTTACTGAATAGGATTACCTCCATTTTCACTGAAGAGGTTGAAAGAGAATGTGTAATAGTAGGAACCTACATTATATAGCAGGTAGAAAGAAATGTGTTGCTAACTAAGCATTCAGATAAAATCCAGTCTTCCAAATAGCGATGGAACTAATACTGTAGAGTTAGATATCAGGTTATGCTAACATTGGAAGGAAATATCTGAGCATCTTTATATGTAAGGTACTAAAACTACATAATATAGAAAAGAATATAGAAATGGAAATGCATAAACTATCAGGTGTTTTGCAATGATAATAAAACTGCTAAGAAAAGAACAAGCCAAATGGTGCATAGAAAAAATAACTTATCAAAAAATAGTCAAAGGAATTCCCAAGATTAGCGAGGAGTTTAATATTCTTGCGCTTTACCAAATATGTAAATAGTTCTGTTTCAGAAATTTGAAGTACAATATTTTATGCTAAACTTAGTGGAGGTGGGGGAGAAGAGTGATGCGTGGAAAGGATTTTTGAATGGGGAGAATGCTGTCACAAGAAAAGTGAAAACCTTCACTTTAGAATGAACAGGTGACGCGAGAAATAATGTGATTGGGTGGATGTGGATCCATTGAGGAATATAAAGTACCTACTTGACATATCAAAGAAAATTTTGGAGAAATTTGGGAAAGAATTGTACATGAAAGATTTAAAATAGAATAAATAGACGTTCAGCTTGTGAACAAAGGTCTTTCTAGTGAGAGGCCTGTGAATCAGATGAGCATCAGCGTGTTGAGCCTTATTGTGGACCAATTAGTGCAAGTGTATGCTCGTAGCTCTGTGGATGTGCTGTGAAATTCCGAATTCTGGGAGTTGCTCACAGGTCTTGCCCTTTGAAGAGTCACTTTGATCTGTCTTGACATTGATTTCCAGTGCAAAATAATTTAGTAAGCCAAAGTGAAGGTAAACTGCTTTCTAATTGTGCTGTTGTTTAATTCTTTCTCGGTACCTGCATTTTTGGCAAAACCTTAAAACTTCAGTCCCTATTACTTCAATTCTTTTATGTGTTTCAATGTTAAACATATATATGAAGATATATTAAACTAAAGTGATCAATGTCAACTTTCACAGCTGGCAAAAATCCAATCCCTGACGAAGGGTCTCAGCCCGAAAAGTCAACAGTACTTCTCCTTATAGATGCTGCCTGGCCTGCTGTGTTCCACCAGCATTTTGTGTGTTTTGCATCCACATACACGTTGCATTCCAGGCCAGGGACTTCCTGTGTTGGAAAGTTAGCTGCTGGAACTGAAAAAACAAAGAAATGGAAACACATCACAACTGAGGCAGGAGCTCTGGAAGGACACGCATTCTAAAACTACTGAACTGAAACACTAAATGTTTCTTTCCACAGATACCAAGTCACCTGCTGAGTGCTATCAGAATTCTGTTTTCAATTTCAGCCTTTGTGCTTTTATTTTGGAAGGGAGGAACAGGAAGTGGAACGGGCCAATATAATAGGCCCTTATTTATACTGTGGCAGTTGTATGTTTGAGCTATTTGAATTACTTCCTTTTGGTAGGAAAGTCATCCTGAATATTAATAGATGTTATCTAATTCCTATTTTTTTTATTTGCACTAAATTGTCCATCCGTTAGAGGATAAAGCAAGCTTCCAGCCCACTTTGTCTGCAGTCGTCCTTTGAAAGATCTATCCAAATAATACCCTTCTCTTGATTTTTTTAAAATATCACTGTTGTTCTGTATTGTCCTTCAGATGATATAACAATTAAAATTAACAACGAAATTCTGTTCCATTTTATAAAGGAAGGTACATTTGAAATGATGCCTCTGTATTTGCGAATGCTCTATCATTCATGAAAGTTGGTCTCTATTACTTAGTGGTGCTAGAAAGTTTGTGAACCCTGTAGAATTTTCTCTATTTCTGCATAAATATGACCTAAAACATGATCAGATCTTCATGCAAGTCCTTTAAGTAGATAGAGAACCCAATTAAATAAACAACACACAAAACATTATACCATTTATTTATTGAGAAAAATAATCCAATAAGTTATATATATTTGGAGCCAGGTGTTCCAATCAATGAAATGAGATTGGAGGTGTGGGATGTAGAGGTGTCTGCCCTATAGAAAAAAAGACGCACACAGGTTACTGACAGCGCTTGCTCTTCTCAAGAAAGATCTGTTTATGTGCACCATGCCTCAACCAAAACAACTTTCAGAGGACCTTAGAAGGAGAATTGTAGAGACACATGAAGCCGGAAAAGGCTACAAAAGCCTTTTGAAAGACCTGAGTGTTCATCAGTCCACAGTAAGAGAAATTGTCTGCAAATGCAGGAAACTCAGTATTGTCTCTACTCTTGGGGGGTGGGCGTCCTGCAAAGACCATACCATGAGTACAGTGTGCAATGCCGAAGGAGATGAAAAAAGAACCCAAGGGTAACAACAAAAGATCTGCAGAAATCTCTTGAACTTACTGAAGTCTCTGTTCATATGTCCACTATAAGAAAAATACTGAACAAGTATACAGATGAGACAAAAGTTGAACTTTTTGGCAGAAATGCACATTGCTATGTTTGGAGGAAAAAAGGCACTGTAAACCAACACCAAAACCTCCCTCCTGCCTCAGAGCCTAGACAGCTTGCAATTTTTGAGGGTACAATGAATTTAAAATTGTATCAGACATTTTACAGGGGAATGTCAGGGTAGCAGTCCATAATCTGAAGCTTAATAGAAGTTGGATAATGCAACAAGACAATGATCTGAAAAGCAAAAGTAATTCAACATCAGAATGGCTTAAAAACAAGAAAATTTATGTTTTGGAATGGCTGAGTCAAATTCCTGACCTTAATCCTATAGAAATGTTGTGGAAGGACCTGAAACAAGTAGGTCATGCAAGGAAGCCTGCCAACATTCGCAGAGTTGTAGCAGTTTTGTAAAGACAAATGCTCTCAAGTTCCTCCAAGCCAATATGCAGGTCTGATCAACTGTTGCCAAAAATGTTGGTTAAAGTTATTCCTGCACAAGGAGCTCACACCAGTTACTGAAAGCAAAGATACATACTTTTTCCAATAAATAAATGTAACATTGGATCATTTTTCTCAATAAAATAAATGAATGGGTAGAATTTTTTTTGTGTTATTTAATTGGGTTCTCTATTTAGTTTTAGGATACATGAAGATCTGTTCACATTTTTAGGTCATACTTATGCAGAAATAGAGAAAATCCTACCGGGTTCACAAACTTTCTAGCACACTGTAAATGTAAACCTCCTTGTGTTATTTGTAAATTCCTGTTTAAAGTATGTACCATTCTTTTAACAAAACTATCATAATGAACTGATTTATGTTATTGATGCCTTGCTCAGTTTAGTGTTTGCAAACTTCATGTGCACATCCCCACAGATTGGTGCTTTTTAGAGTGTTTTTAACAGGTCTGAATAATACGAATTTCATAACTAAAATAGCTGCTTTAGCCGGACCAAAAGGAATTGATTTTGTGCTGTGTGGTTCTTTTCAGAAGCTCAGAAAAGCAAAATATTTACGCTGATGAGAGAAAATTACAATGTATTCAAAAGTAAAGGTCTTGATAAGAGCAAACATGAGGAAATCTGTAGATGCTGGAAATTCAAACAACAACGCACACAAAATGCCGGTGGAACACAGCAGGCCAGGCAGCATATATAGGGAGAAGTGCTGTCGACGTTTCAGGCGAAGGGTCTCAGCCCGAAACGTCGACAGCGCTTCTCCCTATATATGCTGCCTGGCCTGCTGTGTTCCACCGGCATTTTGTGCGTGTTGTTGTCTTGATAAGAGCATTGGATAGATGGACTTTGCAAATTTTTGAGTGGGTATAATTGAATCAGTTTTGTCTGCCTACATATAGGCAATTACAGCATTTACTTTTTTTTTTTGCTTACACAACTTCCACATCTTTCTTTGGCTTTCCAGGTCAGATGAGCTGAAGCATCAGTGAAAATGCTTAGCAAAGGAAAACAAAACCTTTTTTCTTCTGTTGAATGATCTGACAAACTGATTCTTGTTTCCACCGCTGTTTATTGCACTTGACGTGTGCTGGTGAAATAGATGGCTGAAGAACCTTTCTCGCACTTGGGGAAAAGACACTTTGAAAGTTTTCCACTTGTAAATGTCCCCGGTGATGATTTGGAAATTGTTCTTTTTAAAATGTGGCTTTGGCATTATTTTTGGCATTTAATTTGGAGTTATTAGTTAATAAATTAAGCATCGCAAGCTTCATTTTAAAAGCTACATCTGTTATGCAGGCCTTGGAAGTTAAATATAGGAGGACATTTACTTATACAAACTAATTGCAAATGATTAAAATAATATAGATTTAATTCTTAGGGAATATTGTACTATTATTCACAAAAATTTGAATTTTATGTGAATAATCTTGAATTTGAATTAACATAACATTAAAATCCCTTAATTTTTATCTATCTTGCCCTGTCCACTTTCAGTCCATTCACAATTAGAGCTTTATTGTCATTGCTGAGAACAAGATTGCATTGCTCCTGCATTCACTGCAAAACAGCCTACTGGCAATTCGGTCACTAAAAACACAATGACTAAATTGAAAATAACATCCAAGTTAGAATGACATCTAAGTTACAACTGAATTAAAAGCAAATCTAATTTTAAAAGAAACAGTGACTGCGCCATTCAAGTGTTGCACATGTCCATGTTATAAAATTTAAAATAGCGTCAAGAATTACACCCATATATTTTTCCTAGAGTTTGTCCATAGTGCCTATGGACTATGGGTGGATGGGGAGGGGCATTGTTCAGTTGTATGACAGTCCTGGGGATAAAGCTGTTCTTCATTCTGGATGTCCTTGCAGAGATGATTCTGTATCCCCCTGCTGGATGGTGATTACTGGGGTGGGGTGAGTCCATCACAATTTCGTGAGCCCGCTGTAGACATCATGAGTTGTAGTTAAGTTTTGAAAGAATAATTTCTTTATCACATTGTTGTGGGTGGGTGGGGGGTTAGGTGCCTTGCCCAACAACAGACTGACTGAGTAAAACTTAATGGTATTGGCTTCACAAACTGACTACATGAAAAAAAAACTAAATTTGAAGTAGCACTCCCAAGGCACTTGTGCTATTTAGATGTTTGTACTGTTGCAAGTGGTGCATTTCCGAACCAGTTCTAAAATTACAGTTGTTTGATATGCTGGTTGATTCCTGGGATGGCAGGACTTTCATATGAAGAAAGACTAGATCGACTAGGCTTATAGTCACTGGAATTTAGAAGATTGAGGGGGGATCTTATTAAAACGTATAAAATTCTAAAGGGATTGGACAGGCTAGATGCAGGAAGATTGTTTCCGATGTTGGGGAAGTCCAGAACAAGGGGTCACAGTTTAAGGATAAAGGGGAAGCCTTTTAGGACCGAGATGAGGAAAAACGTCTTCACACAGAGAGTGGTGAATCTGTGGAATTCTCTGCCACAGGAAACAGTTGAGGCCGGTTCATTGGCTATATTTAAGAGGAAATTAGATATGGCCCTTGTGGCTAAAGGGATCGGGGGTATGGAGAGAAAGCAGGTACAGGGTTCTGAGTTGGATGAGCAGCCATGATCATATTGAGTGGCGGTGCAGGCTCGAAGGGCCAAATGGCCTACCCTGCACTTATCTTCTATGTTTCTATGGTTCCTCACTCCTCCCTCCATTTCCTTTCTCCCACGTTGAAAGCATTGCTTATTTTAAAAAAGTTACCTTTGTTTAACTCCTCAAAGAACAAATAAGAAGGGCAGCAAACTAAAGAGCCAGTCACCCACAACCAGGTTGATGCATGGCATCTGGTGACGATGGATGTGGAAGTGTTGTTTAAGGCAACAGTATGGTGAACTGTGCACTACAACGCTAGGGATTACCAATCAGCCTCTCAACAATTCATCTGTCTGGTTAGAAAAGATTTTGCTCTCTCCTAGGTCAGGGGGACGTTCATTGCCTGGAATTGTCAAATTCTCCATGTTGAAGTTACACAAGCTGGTTGGATGGTTCTGACTTGCAGAAGTGTCTTAAAGAACCATTGTTTTTTTTGTAGCTGGAGATGAAGAATGGGAAGTGGGGTGCAGGGTGTGAGGCCCAGTTGACAATGCGCATCAATGAAGAAAAGCTCATTTTAATTGGGCAAGGGTTTGAAGAGGATTTGCAACCCAGCTAGTGGAACATGAGATGTTAGGGTGTTTATATAGAATTTCTACTAATGAGCAGAACCTTTGCTTCAGATGGCTTAGTTTTATTGTATTAAATATTAAACACAATGTGGCCAATCATGCAGAAGATGGAAGGGGTAAAACTACAGACTCTTGAGAAATAAATCAGTATAACAAAATGACAAGCTGGAACATGGGAGATATCTACGTGACGTCATGAGTCATTATAAAAACAGAATACAAGGATATACTCAAGTTTGATATATTTGTCATGAAAATACTAGGAAGCAAAGACTAGCAGTAAGTGTAAAGGGCAGCAGAAATGGCCATGGGCAAATATTACAAAAGCTTTCAGAAAAATTGTGAACGATTCGCCCAAGTTTAAGAATTGTTGGAGGATGCCCAAATATGAAGATCAGGTAAACTTGGATAAAAACATGGTTTTCTTGCAAAATTTAGGCCTTTACATACCGAAGCACAAAACATAAACTAATAGGCAAATAATTTCTAAGAGTTATTCAGGGTTTGTGAGGAATAAGTGAGTTAACAAGAAAGCATAATTTCCATTAGCTAGAATATCAGTGAGTTTGATTTAAGTTTAAAGATGTAAAAGAAGTGTGGATTACAAACCAATGCTTTAAATTTAGATACATTTGGAAAGGATGGAAAAAAGAATTTAGAACAATAAATGGCTTTGTTTTTGAGGGGTCTGAATGACCTGTTGTAGTTTCTTATATTGTTGGATCCTGGTGTTAAAATGTATGGAAGAACCTGTTTGGGATTTTAATAACTTTACTGCCTTAACTATTTTATACTTAAGGAAGCAACTATAAATCTGACAAGAAATTGACAATGGATTTTTGTTTTGCTAAACCCTTTTTAGGTGAAATCTGTAATCAATCTTCTCTTTGCTGCCTATACTGGAGATGTGTCTGCACTCAGAAGGTAAGATTTCTTCAAGGGTTTCATCAGGTCATAGTTGGGTTTATGTTCAACTAATTGAGGTTGGCACATGGATTCATATTTGCAAACACTTTTACTGAAAACACTCGGGTTCGGTGTGCAGGATACAGTCAAAAGTTCCAGAACTTTTTGCCAAGAATTATAAGATGGGTATATAGTTAGAGTATTGGGAAATATGGGAATTCAAAGGAATTGTACCTTGCTTATTGTTGTTATCAATCCAGCCGCATTAAAGTTTGTTATTCAAAAGTAATGTCATTTTATGACTCCAGACTTTGCCACTAAGCGGATGAACTGGAACTGCATTAAGTGATCAAATGATTTTAAGGGATTTCATTGGAATTGAAATAGATAGTAATACCACTATAATAATTGCTGGTTTTAAATAGTGCAGTGTTGTGGCAGGTTTTGCTTTGTACAAGGTTTTCCTAAGCAACTTAAGCAAATACATTTTGGGTTTAATGAACATTTGATATCCTAAGCCATTTTAAACTTTGCCATCTGCAAGGCTTTTTCTCCCTCACAATATCTATTACTTGACAGTCATTGATTTATTGAAATATGCAGTTTACATAAAAAGTAAAGTGAAAATGCTTATGCAGCAGCAAATAATGGTTTCAGCAAATAAATTTCTACACCCATTAATCATACTGTGTGTGCAGAATGTACAAAAGGTGCTGATGCTCACAGTAACAGGAAGACAATTTTCCTTAGAGATGGTGTATAATATAAAAACAAGTAGTTTTTGGATTATTTTGGTTTTCTTTTAAACTTATTTGTCTTGCAACCACCGAGGAAGTAAATTGCATGAACTCATCAGGAAGAAATATTTTGTAGTTGTCACTGCAACATTTAATTTTTTTTCTTGATGGAACTGGCATCAGTAGTGGGAAGGCTTTTGGAAGGTATTCTAAGGGACTGGATATGTAAGTATTTGGATAGGCATGGAATGATTAGGGATAGGCAGCATGGTAGGTGGTGACTAACCAATCTTTTAGAGTTTTTTGAGAAAGTTACCAGGAAAGGGGATGAAGGCAAGGCAGTGGATGTTGTCTACGTGGACTTTAGCAAAGCATTTTTCAAGGTCCCGCATGGAAGACTGGTCTAAAAGGTTCAGTCAGTCAGCACTCAAGTTGAAGTAGATTAAGTTAGATTAGACATTGGCTTTGTGGGAGAAGCTAGAGAGTGGTAGTAGATGGTTGCATCTCAGAATGGTGGAGTGCTGCAGAGATCTTTATCAGCGATCTGGATGATAACATGGTTAACAGGATCAGCAGATCTGTGGATGCACAAAGACTAGAGGTGTAGTGAACAGTAAGGAAGGCTATCATGGCTTGTGGAGGGATCTGGATCAGCTGGAAAAATGGGCTGAAAAATGGCAGATGGAATTTAATGCAGACAAGTGTGAGGGGTTACATTTTTGCAGGACCAACCAGGGTAGGTTTTGCACAGTGAATGGTAGAGAACTGGGGAGTGTGATGAAGCAAAGGGATCTAGGAATACAGGTCCATAATTCATGGCAAGTGGTGTCGCAGGTAGATAAGATCGTACAGGAAGCTTTTGGCACATTGGCCTTCATAAATAAATGTATGAGCACTGGAAACGGGATGCTATGTTGAAATTGTATAAGATGTTAGTGAGGCCTAATTTGGAGTATTGTGTGCAGTTTTAGTCACCTACCTATAGGGAAAATGTAAATAAGGTTGGCAGAGTACAAAGATAATTTACAATAATGTTGCCAGATCTGAAGGATCTGAGTTATAAGGAAATGAGACTTAATTTTTGGAATGTAGAAGACTGAGTGGAGATTTGTAAAGATAGACAAAATTAAGAGGGGTATAGATAGGGTAAATGCAAGCCAGCTTTTTCCACTGAAGTTGGGTGGGACTACAACCAGAGGCCATGGGTTAAGTTTGAAAGGTAAAAAATTTAAGTCGAGCAGGAGGGGAAACTTATTCACTCAGAGAGGCGTGAGAGTACGGAGCGAGCTGTCAGTGCAAGTTGTGCGTACAAGCTCGATCTCAACATTGTAGAGAAGTTTGGATAAGTACATGAATGATAGGGGCATGGAGGGGAATGGAGGGCAGGTCAATGGGAGTAGGCAGTTTAAATAATTTTGGAATGGACTAGATGGGCTGAAGGGTCTGTTTCTGCGCTGTACTTTTCTATGACTCGTAACTGATTAATCCGACATAAATCTATCTCTGATATGAGTGCCTTCGCCATTTATAAGACATTGGTGTGAATCATCGACCTTTTGAGAGTGCTCTGCCATTCCATCACGGCTGATTTATTATCCCACCCAAACATTCTTCTGCCTTCTCACAGTAACCTTTGACACTCTTACTAATCAAGAACCTATCATCTTCTGCTTTAAATATACCTAAATGACAAGGCCTCCACAGCTGCTGTGGCAATGAATTCCACAGATTCACCATCTTCAGGCTAAAGGAATTCCTCCTGATCTCTGTTCTAAGGGGACGTCCTTCTGTTCTGAGACTGTGCTCTTTAGTCCTTGACTCCCCCACGATAGGAAATATTCTCTCCATATCCACTCTATCCATGTCTTTCAATATTCAATAGGTTTCACTGAGATCCTCGTCATTCTTCTAAACTCCAAAGAGTACAAGCACAGTGCATCAAACGCCGCTCATACATTAACCCTTCCATTTCCAGGATCATTCACCTGTAGCTCCTCTGTACCGTCTCCAATGCCAGCACATCCTTTCTTAGATAAGAGGCCCAAACTGCACACAATACTCCAAGTCCAGTCTGACCAATGCCATACAAAGCCTCAGCATTACATTTTTGCTTTAATATTCATTTTCAATCTTTTTTATTGATTTTAAAATATATATATAAATAAATACAAAGCAGAGAAGAAGTTATATCAAATACATAATACAATAAACGTACAAAGAAAAGGACATACACTGTCAAAATCATGTATATTAGGCTAGTATATATAAACAGAGAACCACAACTCCTCTTGACAATTCATACAAAAAAAAGACTGGAATTTGGCTTCCTTACTACAAACTTTAGGGAACCATGCACAACGACTCGCAAGTCCCTTTGCACCTCTGATTTCTGAATTTGTTCCCCATTTAGAAAAAAAGTCCATGCTTTTATTGTTTGTACTAAAGTGCATGACCATAAACTTATCTGCATTGGTTTCCAATGACCTTTTCTTTACCCTGTCTCTGAACCTGTCCAAGTCCTTCTACAGACTCCATTTCCTCAAGATTGCCTGCCCCTCCTCCTGTCTTTGTATCATCTGTAAACTTGGCCGCAAGCCAGTCAGTTCCTTCATTTGGATCATTAGTATATAGTGTGAAAAGTAGTGCATCCAATTCGGGCTGCAGAACACCAGTGGTCATTTGGCAACCAACCAGAAAAAGCCCACTTTATTCCCACTCTTTGCCTCCTGCCAATCAGTTAGCCTTCTGTCTATGCTAGTACCTTCCCTATAATATCATGGGCTCTTATCTCATTTAACAGCCTCATGTCTGGCAACTCGTCAAAGGCCTTCTTAAAATCCAAGTAAACAATATTCACAACTCTCCTTTGTCTACCCTACCTGCTATTTCCTCAAATAATTCTAACAGATTTGTCAGGCTAGATTTACCCTTAAGGAAACCATGTTCATTTTGGCCTATTTTATCATATGCCTCTAAGTACCTGTATATCTTATCCTTGATAATGGACTCTAATATCTTCCCAAACAGTGAAGCCTGCAATCCTGACGAAGGGTCTTGGCCTGAAACGTCGACAGTGCTTCTCCTTATAAATGCTGCCTGGCCTGCTGTGTTCCACCAGCATTTTGTGTGTGTTGTTTGAATTTCCAGCATCTGCAGATTTCCTCGTGTAAGCCTACAATTCCCTGGCTCTTGCCTCCCTTCTTTTTTTAAGAGTGAAATGACATTTGCAAATTTCCTGTCCTTCAGAACCTTTCCAGAAAGCAGTGATTCCTGAAAAATCTCTGCTAATGCCTCCACTATCTTTCAGCTATCTTTTTCAGAACCCTGAGGTGCAGTCCATCTGGTCCAAGTGACTTACTGTATCTACCTTCTGATTTTTCAGGTTCACAGTCACCCTCTCCTTAATAATAGTGACTACACTAACTTCTGCCCCCTAACCCTTCTGAATTGGTCTCATGCTACTGATGTCTTTCACAGTGAAGCCTGATAAAATTGGAAGAGGATGGCACCAACAAACAGCATGACCGATGGTGACATCCTCTAGATTTTTCATGAAAAATCTTTCTTTCTCTTATTTTACTACTGCTTTTTCTTTCAAATGTGGATTTGCTACTGTTGGAACCTGCCTAAATTTTGGTGGTATGCTTTCGGGCTAATTCATCAGGACCATGGTCCCAACGTGGTTCAGGTAGAGCCCATCCCATAGGAACAGCTCCTTCCTTCCTTCCCCATTACTGGTCCCAATGTCCCATGAATTTTTGAGCCTTGCATTTAGCTCTCCCATCTTATTTACCCTATGCCAATTTGCACCCGGTTCAGCTAACAACCCAGAGATTGTTACCTTTTTGGGTTCTGTATTTTAATTTAGTCCCCAGCTGCTCAAATTCCCTCAGCAGAACCTCTTTCCTTGTTCCGCCCATGTTGTTAATACCCACATGGACCATGATAACCACTTCTCCCAGTCCAAGAGATCCCGAAACTGGATTAACAGTCAGACAACACAGCCTTTGGGGCTCTCAACCGTTGCAACAGAGAACTGTGTCTATTCCCTGACTATAATATCCCCAGTTACAACTACATTTCTTTCATTTCCACAACTCCCTGCCCCCCACTTGAATGGCTTCCTGAAGCACAGTACCAGTGTTCGGTTGCTCAACTTTCCTAGAGCCCCCACTCTCATCCTCACAGAGAGTAATAATCTCAGACCTGCTGGGCAAGCTCAAGGGCTGAGGCTTCTCCAGCACTAACACTTGGATCTCCCTACCTGGCTCACCATCTTACCCCTGACCACAGACCAAGGGACTGTCTCCTGAAACAGCATCCAGGTACTATTTCCTGATGCACCACAGTGTTTGAAGCTCGTCATCATGCAGGTCATCAACTTTAAGCCCAAGTTCTTTAAGCAGCCCACACTTGCTGCAGATGTGGTCACCAGGAAAAACAGTGGGGTCCATCGTCATTCAGCAGCAGCACATCACTTGATCTTGCATCTCTATTTTGTTTCATTGTTGTAATTTGGTATTTTTTTAAAGTTAATTGCTGTATTTCTGTTTTTTAAAAAAAGCCCTTGTGTGTTCTAACTGGCTACTCATCTGTGCTGCCTTGCCAAACCTCAGACTTTTGTTAACAAAATAAAAACAGAAATCGCTGAAAATACTCAGCTAATCGGGCCTTGCATGGGAAGACAAGTAGATTTAATGTTTGAGGTCAAAGACCCTTAATTCAAAATGGGAGGGAGACAAATAGAAATTTGTTAAACTGCCGGGAGGGTTGGGGGGGGCAAAGGTGAAAGGATGTCACCGAAGGGGTAAGCAGTAAATAAAACTATCTGGTCAGTGAGTGAATGGGAGCAAATTAGAGATTGAGAACATAAATGAAAGATCCTCGATAAAAGAATGTGGGAGTCACAAGTTGTAGACGAGTCAGCACATCGAGTTGGGCATGTCCTCCACTCCAGGAAGAAAAGGTAGGAGGAAGGACTAATGTTTCATTGCCTGTGTTTGCAGTGGGAAGTACCTTGGGGACGGTTGTTTGGAATGGAAGAAATCTAGAGGGTAGTGTAGGGAAGGATTCCAGTGAAATGCTGAAAATAAAAATTGGAGGGTACATCTACTTGGTGACAGAAATTGTGGGGAATGATCTGTTGAAAGCAGGTGTGAGTGGGGTGGAAAATGAGGATGATGGAGAGTGGATGAGAGCAGAGGTGTGGGAAATGCTTGAAATGTGGTCAAGAGCTTTGTTAACAATGCTATCATGGAAGTCAAATGTGAGGTATTGCACTTTGGAAGGACAAACCAAGGTAGAACATACCAGATAAATGGTAGGACACTGAGGAGTGCAGTAGAACAGAGGGATCTGGGAATACAGATACAGAATTCCCGAAAAGTGGCATCACAGGTAGATAGGGTTGTACAGAGAACTTCCGGCACATTGGCCTTTATAAATCAAAGTTTTGAGTATAAGAGTTGGAATGTTATGGTGAGTTTGTATGAGGCATTGGTGAGGCCGAATTTGGAGTATTGTGTGCAGATTTGGTCACCTAATTACAGGAAGGGTATTAATAAAGTTGAAAGAGTGCAGAGAATGTTTACAAGGATGTTGCCTGGACTTGAGAAACTGAATTACAGAGAAAGGTTGAATAGGTTAGGACTTTTTTCCCTGGAGCGTAGAAGAATGAGGAGAGATTTGATAGAGGTATATAAAATTATGCTGGATATAGATAGAGTAAATGCAAGCAGGCTTTTTCCACTGAGGCTAGGGGAGAAAAAAAACCAGAGGACGTGGGTTAAGGGTGAAAAGGGAAAAGTTTTAAGGGAACATTGAGGGATCTTCTTCACTCAGAGAGTAGTGGGAGTGTGGAATGAGCTACCAGTTGAAGTGGTGAATGCAGGCTCACTTTTAACATTTAAGAAAAACTTGGACAGGTACATGGATGAGAGGGGTATGGAGGGGTATAGTCCAGGTGCAGTTCAGTGGGACTAGGCAGAAAAATGGTTCAGCACAGCTAAGAAGGGCCAAAAGGCCTGTTTCTGTGCTGTAATGTTCTACGGTTCTAAGTCACAATTCAGGAAGAACAGGCCTGGGCAATAGTCTGATTCAAAGTTTGGGATTTCTTTGCGGTTTTGTTATATTCATTACATTGTTAAACAGTTTAAAATAGTTGAGCAGTTTGAACTTGCCTTCTTGATATGCCAAAAATGGGGAGAGTCAATATTATGGTGTTGGTTAAAAGCAGCTTAAGGTTTCAGTGCTGGTAGCAAAAGAAGTCTGTGGATGCCCATCTGATAGGGCTCTGATGTTAAATCAACATCATTAGCTATTTCACATGCAAGAACCTAAAGCAATTATAATTGCACAGTTGCAAGACATATGAAAAAGAAACACTGGAAGGAATTTGCATTTTGTTTATTTTAATAGCATGCATTTTTGCATTTTTTTCAATGTATTGATATACAGCATGGAGTTGGCCCTTTGAGCCATGCTGAGCAATCCCCAGCTTAGTCATAGCCTAATCGTGGAACAATTTACAAAGACCAATTAACCTACCAACTGGTAAGTCTTTGGACTGTGGGAGAAAACCAGAGCACCTGGAGGAAGCCCATTTAGTCACGGCAAGAGCGTGCAAACTCCTTACAGTCAGTGGCAGGAATCGAACTTGGTTTGCCTGTACTTTAAAGCATTGAGCTAACCACTGTGCGCACCTTATTTTATCTGTACGTAATAGGATAATGCAGCTTGTAAAGATACTGTATCTATTTTTAAACAGTTCATTTCTTTTACTCTAGGTTTGCTTTGTCTGCAATGGATATGGAGCAAAGAGACTATGACTCACGAACAGCGCTGCATGTAGCAGCTGCTGAAGGTACAATTGAATTTCTAGAAATAGCATAACATTTATAGCATGGTGAGAAAGCCAATTAATAATTCAGAATTTCACAGATTTACTTTCATTTATAGGCCATGTGGAGGTGGTTCGCTTTTTATTAGAAGCTTGCAAAGTAAACCCGTTCCCTAAAGATAGGTAAGTTGATAATGATTTAACGTCATAAGCAACCTGCTTAGTCCATCTAGTGTGCAGCAGAATCAGTAAAATAAGTTCTGTAAAAGAAAATTGACCTGTAGATAGTCTTGCTCATTTTTTTTAAATAATTGTGTTAATTTATTGATTCATTCTTGATTTATCTCCTATAAATCATAAATTCAAAGCAGTTACCTGTTAAGATTATTTATCTTTTAAAACCTTTTAATGGGACATCTTGAGAGTGCAACCTATGTAATACTTTGGGATGAACAGCTCAATCCAAAATATAAAATTTGATAAAGGAAAAAAAGTTACTTTATTTTCGAAAGTAGATTCGTAGCAAGTAGTTTTGAAGATAGCCTTGTTGGAGGTCAAATTCTCCAAAAAAAAATTAACTTAATAATTGTAATGCTATTGATGATTTTTGGGTGGTTTTGCTGGAATGTATTGTTTAACCTGTTCTATAAATGTAAAAATATAATTTTAGGTGGGGCAACACTCCAGTGGATGAGGCAATTCACTTTGGCCACCATGATATTGTAACAATCCTTCAAGATTACCAAAACCAATATATACCTTCAGAAAATTCGAACAATGGAAAAGAAAAGCACTCCAAGGAGAACATAGACAGCATGGTATAGTTCTTCAATGTCCCACAGTAATTTTGTCCTGAATTACCAAAACCAAACTGATGTTTGAGTGATGCTTGTAAAATAGTGTTGTATTTTTGGCAAGTAATTGCTCTGGTAGTTTAGATTTTAAATGTTTTGATGTAGTTTAGAAAAACAATATGCCTGGGCAAAATTAAGAAAATAATCCAGTGCTCATTTTGAGTGATGATTCTGGGACTTGAAATAATGCACTAAGTTCTATGTGTGTTTTAGGGAAAAGTGAGCAGGATAATCTCAGCACAATTTAAGATTTTTAGAAAGCTGTTGTCTTACAGTCGATATAAAATTGCCATGAAGTCCTGAATGATGTGAATAGTAGAAAGTGATAAAATCACTTGCATCTCCTGGCCTATAAACACTGGAAAATATCTAGTTGTAGAATAACATCATAAAGAAATTGTTATTGTTGTGGTACATAACTTGTAGCCAATATCCCTGCAAAATGTGAATGAATATTATTGTGTCCAGTAGATATTGTGAGGATGTTTTACCAGTAGAGGCAATTTTACCTGCACAAATTTTAGAACAATCAATTGTTCCAAATGTATTAAAGGCAGAGCAGTAAGTGTTGACTTCTGTTTCTCTAATAAATCTTGTCCAATTTTAGTTGCATGATGGCTCCAAAAGACCACGCTCAAGATGAGGATTATAGAAACATTATTTCGTAGTTGTCTGTATGTGTTTGCTTAGGCTTTGTTGCTTGAAAATTTTCCTTTTTGTTTCGTTTGCAGTTTCATTCACTGCTGACTTTTTTTCCCACATTCTTAAGGGCCACTGAACAGAAGAGACTTCATGTTACATTACTGTAAATTTTGTAAGTAAATGTCTCGAAGGAATGCAAATGATTGACAAAAATGTATTATTTATCAAGTTCTACCTACTTCCTCAAAAATAAATTTTTCCGACATTTTGCCTGTTTTATTAACGTTTAGAATAAGGTAATTACTAACTCTTGGCTGCCTGCTTTAATTAGAAAGCTTTTTAATCAAATTTTTGTTCCCTTTTAGTTGAAGCTTTAGTTGTAGACAATTTAGAGGATGGTTTATCAGTAGCACTTTGAATTTTTAAGCAAGTATAAGATCTTGTTTATTTTTGTGTTGGACAGTCCAATAGTTTGTAGTAATTTATTGAAAATAGACTGACAACTAACATTATACTCTAGCATCAAAATCAGTTAAAATATACAAAACTATCCTGTGGTAGTGCTGTCACAAGCTGCTATTTGTAGAGATTGCAATGAATGCTTCTGAATGTTGATTGCATCCTAAAATGTTCATTGTTCTTTGCAATTTGTAAGCATGACATTACAAAAGGCTACAGTTTATGCCTTTATCTAGAGGTATATAAAATATTTGTCACTTATGTGGATTATAACTTTGCATTTGCATTCTTAGGGCTTTAAATGTTAATCAAAGAATGGAAAAGGATGCCTGTTTCTATCCCTTTGTCTAATGTGCCCATTTGTTGATTTGGATGAAATTTTCTAAAGGACTATTTTCCATTCTTATTTTTGAGGTAACTTGGCTTTTTTAAAACATTTTTGCTGATCATCTTTTATGTACAAAGTTTCCAAAAAAAAAGCTGCCCTAGAACCATGTCTAGGAACCTTGAGTGTAAGAGTGTTTCTGAAATATTGTAGTTCTGATTTGCTTAATCTAGTTGCGTTTAAGAAAATCTTCCTGTGCTGCATTTTTGCATGAATCAGTTGCATTCCTGCAGGATACCAATCTCTTTAGTAATTGCATTTGAAGCATAATTTGCGTGTTGGAGTCTATCTGCCAAAGTTTGCTTTATGCTCTTATTTGTGTATGTGCTTGCTTAGAAAGATTCTAGCACTGCTGCATAATTTTGTTTTGAATACAGTTTGAGAGCATCCTTTATCCGGAATATTTGGGATCAGAATATTTCGGAATATTTGCATTTATATAACAAGATATCTTGGGAATGGGATCCAAGTTTAAACTTGGGATCTATTTGCGTGTACAGTTGTTGTGAAACTCACAAAGTGAGCAGTCCGCAGTTGGAGCACATTCTGACGTGATGGAGCTGGATCCTCCACAGACTGTCGGAGTTGAATGACCGCCCCAGACCATGTCTATTACCAGGTTCCAGTGCTGCAAGAGGCACCTTATCCACCATCGATTTCAAACAGCCGCCCCTTGCGTAGCAAGTGCAATGGGAAGTGGGAATAGTTTTATATAATTTTAATAATTTTGTCCATGAAACAATTACCTACAATATTCAGTTTGTTGTGATAGATCTTTGCTTGTTTCAGGATCAGCATGCCATTAGTGTCATATGCTCACTCCATTGATGAATCCACTTTCAATGCCCGATCAAAATTTTAAGTTTTTGCTTTATTCAATGTTTTTCTATTTTTCATTAACTTCTGTTATTATGTATATAAGGTCACTTCTCAGAACTGTCTGTGGTGCAGAGACCTGTGCACTGACTGGGAACTTTCCCAGCGCCTTGTGGAATTTTTCATTTGTGACATCATGTCAGCGCTCAAAAAATTTCAGATTTCTAAAGTATTTTCTAATTTTGGATAAGAGGTACTCAACCTGTGTTTCACTTAAAATGTATTTCTATCCATTGCCGTTATTTCAGTGTAGAACTTAGCTTAATGTGCAGTATTATTGGCCTCTGCTTGTATTAAGGGACAGTTTGTAACTGTAACTGTTTTTCAATATTGTGACATGTGTTTCCAAGTATCTTGCTGTTGAGTGTATTTGCTAACAGCAATCTTTTTGATTGTTGCTTGATATTTTCAATCTGTAACATTAATTTTGAAGTGTTGCAGGCAATGCAGTATATTTATTTAAAGATATATTGGTAGGATGTGTTAAATACAGAATAAATTAAACGCAGAAAAGTTTTGGATTCCTTATTTTGTGCACAAAGTGCAGTACTGATTTCCAAACTTGATAATTCCCAAAATCACTATTTTTATTTGTTGTAATCATTTGTTTGTTACTCCTTTCTTCATGGTTCTGCTAGTTACAAAGTTTTAAAATAGGATATTTAAGTAAAATACATGACTTATCTCCTCAGTTTCTCAAGGGAAACAGCTTCACTGTCTTGCAAAAGTGATCAGTTATTTTTAAAGAAAACATGTCCCCAGACCATGAGAACACTATCTTCTGTGAATCATAATCACAGTTGGAAAGGTCTGGTGAATTTCCACTTTCTTCTCTCTTTCTCCTTAATGAACTTAAATGATATCTCTTAATTATGGCTAACTTTCATTTAACTCATCAGGGTAGAATTAAGTTTCTATTAGTTATGGTGTAAATGTTTTGAGAAGCATATTTAATCAACAAATTGAAGCACCACTGAGAGCTTATCATGAACCAGACACCTGCTTTATTTGCCTTTTCTGAATCAGCGGTTCTGCCCATTCTATAAATTCAGGTCTGATCGCTGTATTGTCTTGATGGAACACTTTCAAGAGTAATTTAATTGTAACATCACTATTGACATTGAAGTCATCCACCAGCACCCACAACGATCCATGAAGGAGGACATGAGTATCAAAGAGGCACTGACAGCTTGCAAGAAATTGAGGAACAACAAGGCCACTGGGCCTGAGGGAATCAAGGAAGGTGGCACAGAACTTTTAAATCATATTCATGATCTGCTTGTCAAGATCTGGGGCCAGGAGAAGATTCCAGCTGTAACTCAGTGACACCCTGATTGTCACACTATTCAAAAAGGGTGACAAAGCTGACTGCAGAAATTATAGAGGTATCTCCCTCCTCTCTACAACAGGAAAGGTACTCACCCGAATTTTATGTGACCGGCCTTCACCTCTTACAGAAGATCTGTCTGAGTCTCATTGTGAGATTTTGATTGCCATTAGAGGACAGCACCTAATTAATTGTTTTCATGCTGCTTTCTCCACTCAAGTGTCAGCGCTTTTGCCAACAAGTCCAACCCCAATTCTTGCATTTACTTGGTCCAACACTCTTCCTTTTCTTGGCATCTTGATCTCCATCCCAGATGATAGGTCAGTTACCAATAATCATTATCAGCCCACTGAATCCCACAACCACTCCTGCATTCCTTCCTGTAAGGGCACCATTCTGCTCTCCCAGCCTTTCTTCACCATCATTAATGTTCTGAGAAGTATTTGCACACTGGTGCATTTGTCTACCTTCTCCCTCAACCATGGCTTTCCCTTTACCGTGGTCAATGGGGCTGTCAATTGTACTACCTCTGTTTCCTGTACTTAGCCTCTCTCCTCAGCCAGAACTAGGAAAGGCTAGTTTCAATTATGAGCAAATTAGGAACGTTGCATGTTGAAACTTTATGGTACTCAACTGTGAGAAAGAGTGTGATTGGAGAGATGAGATGGAAGAGTGAACCAGGGAGATATGGAAGGAAACAGTCCTTCAGAATGCTGAAATAGGAAAAATTTTGTCTTCATCTTCAACCTCAGCAACCTCCACATTCACTGGTTTATCTTTTGTAACCTCCAAGAGGTATCACCACTAGACATATCTTCTTGGTAAGTCTTGCCCCTACACCACCATGCACCTTTCCTTAACTCCTGAGTTCCTTCTTTCATCTTCACCCTTTCTCACTGCACAGGATCATGAAGCCGCAACACCCCCAATGTTCCCAATTTGCTCATAGCTGCAACCCCCACTTGTTTCACAGTCCAGGACCCTATCACTCCTTCCAGGTGAAGAAGCAATTTACTTGTACTTTCAGTCCAGTGTGTACTGTATTTGGAGCTCAAGATGTCACCTCTATATTGGAAAAGTAAAATGCAGATTGGGTGATCACTTTGCTAACCACAGTTGTCCAACAGAAAAGGATGACACTTAAGCTTCTGATTTGAATTTTCTGTCCCACTCCCACGCTGACCTTAGTGACCCTCCTTGCTCCAATGAGCTCAAGGAAGAGCATTTCACCTGGTGCATTACAGCATCAGGATTCAATGTTGAATTTAAGTTTCAGGTAATTCTTCTGTTTGTTGATTTAACCTATTAAAATTGGTATGATTTCTCTTTTCTCTCCAAATGCCAGTTATTTAAAATGTTACCTTAATAGCTTAGGTGCGCAGCTTGTCTTAAAGATTCCTTCTATTCTTTCCACCCCCCCCCCCCCCCACCGCCTTCTTCCTGCAATTTCAAAGATGCTTGTCTACTTGCTTTTCAGTTCTGATTAAGGTACTTTGATCTTAATCACTGAATGTTTCTCTTCCCACTGCTGCCGCCAGATCTGCTGAGTTCTTCTGGCATTTTCTATTTCTGTTTCAAATTTCCAGAAACCGTTTTTTTTTGCTCACAGTAAAAGATGTGTGCATGTGCAATATGAACAAGATCTTGGCTATGCCAGCTTTCAATAGCATTTTGATAGAACTGAACTTCTTCCGATACACGATTGATCAAGTTATTCTGAACGTACATAGGCATTTACTTTTTCATAAGGAGCATTAGATACGATCCATATAATCTGGAGAGAAATTTGAGTCTTGAAAACCTGATCAACTACTTACTATATACAGAGTACAAAGAGAACCTGAATTGCTGGCAATATCATGGTAAATGTGATCTCTCCAGCTGCTTCATTTGGCTAAGTGCCAAGTTGCACATACTTGCTTTACCAAGCCTTTTGCGGCTCATTTGCCATTTAATGCAAAACCCTTTGGAAGATGAGTTCTTCTTTCAGTACGTCCTTCACTCTACCCCTCCCCTCCCCCCCAAAAAAAAGCTTTGGTCCATTCTAATTTGATTGTGTTGAGATGAAAAATGCCATAGGTGGACTGAGCTGCTGGTGATTCATGTTTTTGTATCCTGTGAAGGTCAGAAGCCATGCCAGTTTATTAGCTCGTTCTCAGCTAACAATGCATTGATTCATTGCGTTTGACCTTCAGCTTTAAAGCTGTCAAGAATATCGGACCATTTACCCACAAGCCTTGGTGTTATAACTATTTCATGCTGCCCATGAACAGAGAGCGCTGATTTAAAGGAACATTCAGTCCTGCTGTTGGATTGCAAAATGAAAAGTCCACTAATATTAAGTATGCTTTATTAACTGGTTTATTGAATATATGACTGCCAAGCAGTTGAAATTTTTTTATGAAGCACTGTCTCATAATCAAACAGGTGATGATGACATTTTTCAGCTGCTCTCACCTATTGAAGGCACAAGGAAGTCCATCAATTATGTGGGTGATTCATCAAAAACAACTTGCATTTTGAGTCCACTTATTACTGCTAGTTATTTGTCCGATCATACTTTGAGAAATCCCATGATCCTGGAAGTTCTGCCAGAGCCTCAGGCCTTCGGAAAGTATGACCTATTACATCACCTTGGAAACATAAGGCAGTTAATTCATGTCATCAGTTTACAATAGTAATCGTCTTCAAGTAAGAGTATGCTTGCACTACTTCAAAACACAATATTTACAATGGAGAGAAATCTGGAAATCAGCAATTTACAAAGCACATTGTCTCACTGTATTTTGTTAGTTTATGTGGTGAAAGGGAACCAAACAACTGGTTCTATGCTTTGTCAAGAAGTGACTGCAAGAGAGGATTGGGGAGGAAATTAATTTCTTCAGTGCTATGGCTGAAGACATAGCTGGAAAGTAAATGAGTGCATATTCAGATTTGCAGGAATCAGTTTTTGGAAGTTGTTGAGGCTTCGAGAGAGAGGCACAAAGGCCCCTAGTTTTTCTCAACTGCTCTCTATCGGATCATGCCTTACTGAAATCTGATTTTTATTCTGATCCCCATATCCTTTAATTCCTTTGAGGGTAATGAAATCAGTTATTCTCCCTCTTGAATAAATTTAACGACTGACCATCCACAGCTTTCCCTTACATCCCTGTAATGAAACACATTTCCGTTAACCTGATCTGGACTTGCCCTGATCAGGGATTTACCACCTTTTTAAATGCTATGGAACTTTACTATTAACCAAGGGGTCTGCGGATCCCAGGTTGGGAACCACTGCCTTACATGGACCCTCTTTTAGCGCAAGGAAATGACCTGTCACTATCCCGTTGGTGAATCCACTCCTGAATCCTATGCATTTTACCACATTCCAAACTACAAATCCCTGGAATCAATGTTAAGAATCCCTGTAGCCTACAACTGCTGCCTCATTTGTAGAACACTTTAAGTACTTTATTTCAGTTAAGTCTGCAAGCATCTGCAGTTTATCAGGGAAAACAGCAATGATGAGAGTTGATCTTGACATTTTGCATTGCTTCATTCAAATCACCTCAGACCCTGATGTTAGTCCAAAATATGACACAGCATGGCTAAGCAGCAGGAGAATCCTCTTTGACATCATTGCTACTTGGCAGCAAAACACAGGATGAGAAGAAAACTGGAACAGACCTTGCTCTGCTACTCCTATTCTTTATGGCTTAAGGACTTGTACCTTTCTGCTTCTGTGTGGGGAGGGACATCCAAATTACACTGAGAAATTTGAAGTACAGCAGCCCACAGGCATTTAGTCAGCAAATGAAATGAGTTTCACGTACAAATGTGTCTCAAATATGATGGGAGCTAGAGAGTAGAAGCTGTGTCTGTGGGATTCACAGCAGCAGTTTTGGCTCTGATTACATTTGAATCTCAGTTAAGCAGAGTTCCACTATTAGAAAGTAAGTTTCAAAAAACTAGCTTATTAAGCGAAGTGCCTGGCATTGAATTCCACACAAAAAAAAACCTTAAGCATGCATCTTGTCGGAGGTTTGGACTAACATACACCCATTACTTGAACAAGGGAGGTGATCTTGTGAGATGAAACAAAGTAGTGTGGAGACAGAGCAGAAAGACAAGGTAAGAGAACAGAGTTCAGTCAATGAACATGAGACATCTTTAAAATGAAAGCTTATATTAACATCATGGAAGAAATTCATACATTTCATTTAGCATTACAAATTTACTGTTCATATACAGCTCAAACAGAAATATAATTTTCTAGGAATGTAACTAAAACATTACAAACAGGTTCGACAGTAGCTTTCCTTTTTTGCTGAAAAATGCCACTTTACATCGCAGTAAGAAATTTGTGCTTGTGTAGCAAGCACCAAATCATGCCATAATCATAGATCCATTGGTGCGAAGTGTTCTCTTGGCTAACTTGGGTAGGCTGTACACAACTGTTTGAAAAAAAGTGGATATTTGTATTCAGTAAGATTTGTGACTTCACTTTTCTGCCAGTATAAGCATACAAATCATTTAAAAAAAAAACTAGTTGTTAACATTTCCTATTTACTTATCAAGTTTGGCTCTGCCATATTGGCAGGTATTCCAGTCTGAGAGCTAGAAGGTCACCCTGTGAAATCTGCAGTAGTACCATCAGCCTACAGAAACAGACACCAGTAATGGAAACTACACTGAGCTAGTAGAAACAAGTCTTTGTACTCCTATATAACATGCTGCTGTTAATCATCTGAAATTGCCAACTCTTACTGATATCCTTCCGCTTAATGAGCAAAATGTTCAATTGAAATGATGGGATTTATAAGAGGTATTCGGACTAAACAAGTGAGTATGTTTGCATTTGCACTGGTTGGTCAGTGCAAATGGATTTTACTAAATAAAGAGGCTTTGGGAAAAAACTATCAAATTACATCATTTTAATGTAAAGAGCAATACCCTATCTAAAGCAGCATTTCTAGATGTTGCCCTGATTATACTACGGTAATGTCTAGTTTGCTTCAATCAAATAGTTGACAATGGACACGAAATTAAACAAACAAATCAGTGGTAGGTGAGTTCAGACAACTGCACGAAGCAAGAAAGTGAGAGATGACTAACACTTCATAAATAGTTGAAGGAAATCCAAGACTTTGAGATTTTGGTATACCCAATGTGTCCGAACAACATAGAAATTTACCATATAGAGAACAACATGCATTGTGTTTACACCAAATAAGAGCTGCTTAACTTAACCACTATACAGTAAATAAATTTGGAAAGTGATTGCCTTTCACAAGAAAAGCAGTATGTGGCCTCAAACTCAAATGAGATCACTTAAAAATGACTGTTTGAAAGTCAACATTCCTGTGATGGGGCATAGCAGACTTCCCTGCCCAGATTAAGGTGCCAGATTTCACTTTGAATTATATTTTAGTTTTGATTATTCACATGTAATTTATGTAACTGTTACGCTGAGATTTGAATTTGCCCAGATTACTCCAGTCTTTTGAATTAACAGTTAGTCTCTTTGCTAGCATCCCCGTTGGCACTTTCATCATGTGACAGTTCAAGGGCAAGTACTTTTTAAAATGTTGAGGGGTTGTTTCCATCGGGCTTCAGGGCACTGTGTTTCAGCTGAAGCAGTATTATAGCACATTTATTACAGCCTCAGTGCCAGGAACCAGGTCTCACCATCACCTCCCATGTTGTTAATTTGGAGTTTGCACTTTCTGCTAGTGGTTGCGTGGACTTCCCTAGGTGCTGTGTTTTCTCCTACATTCCAAAAACATGCAAGATGATACACTAATTGGCTGCAAAGATCTCTCAAGTGTGCAGGTGGGCAGAAAACAAGGGAGTTAAGTACCTGGGAGAATAAAGTGGGATTAATGTGTAAGTGCTATAAGTAGGTTGTTGATTGTTGGTGGGCCAGAATGGCTGGTTCAATGTTGCATCACAATTAATCCTTCCACCAGTTATTAAATCTGTTGATTTTTCCAGAAAAAAATCTTCCTATCTATTGTCTAGGCTGCTTTTTAAATTAAAAACATACTTTTCATTGTATCCAATAGCTATTTTATAAAACAGAAAATGTTCTCCAACCTTTTCATACCCTTCTTGTTATATGTCAATCAGAACTACACAGTGAGGGAGCATGGTGCGTTAAGAGTTCAGAATTTGATTTTGTTGTCCTCTGTAAGGAGTCTTCACAGCCTTCCCATGAAATGAGTGGGTTTTATCTGGGTCCTTCCATAGTCCGAAGACTTGCTGATAGGTTAACTGTTCATTGTACATTGTGGTGCTACTAGGTTAGGGTTAAATCGGGGTGGTTGTGGTGCAGCATGGTTTGAAGGACCAGAAGGGTCTACTGTGGCAAACCTATACAAATAAACTATCTGGTCATTATGCTTTTAGTGTTCTGTATGGTTGCAGAATAACTTCTTGAACCTACTATACAGAAAAAGAATCCAATAGTAACTAAGAACGATCCAGCCACTTCATAGGTCAAGGTTCTGAACTGGGGCAGAGCTAATTTTGGAGCCATTATACAGGATCTTGCAGTGATTGGGCAAGATTGTTTACAGGTAAAGTAACATCTGCCAGGTGAATGACCTGTAATAGTGTGATGTTTAAAGTTCAAGGCCTACCTGTTGCTGTTAGAGTGAAGGGTAGGACTGGAAGGGTAGTTTTGGGGAACACTGACTGAAAGACAGCTCTGCTTAAGGAAGAAGGTATACATGGTGCAGAAGCCTTTGGGAACTAGTGAACCTCTGAATGACAATAAGTATGAGTGCAAAAAAAGATGAGAAGGATCTGACAGGCTAGATAAGCAAAGGCCCAAAGGGTTCTATAGGCATATTAAATGTGGCTAGTGGGGAAATAGGTTCCCTCAACTTGTAGCCAAAGATGAAGCAAAATTCTCTAAAGAATATCCATAACTTGTCCAGTAGCTTTGCACAAACTCTGAGAATGCACCAGGTAAGGCTGACAGATTTTTGCTTTGGTTCCTCACACCATGGGAATGTTTCCATGTTTATGCCTTGTACTGAGATAGTCCAGAACTAGAGAAGTAGAAAATGGTCTGAGACCACATTTTCCTCTTAATGCAGTTAACAGCTTGGAACATTTTCATGTACCTGATATTTATCCACTTAAGACATTCGACTCCTTGATATTTAGTTCCTTGAAATATTAATCAAGCACTACACCTTTCTCTGGTTACCAACAAGCTTTAACTTTCCTTTATTATGCTCTTTTCCTTCCCTTGAATTCCAGCCTTTTTACCTGGCTGTCTCTTAATTTCCACCACTTTTTCCTGAGTGTTTATTTTTTTAAAAAAAAAATCTTCGTTATCTGGGATCCAACATTAGATTCCCATTGTTTTATTCCTTTCAATCTAGGCTTGGATGTCCCACATTTCCCCTCAGACCATTCCTGCCCTACCTTCACAGCTCCTGCTTGCATGTCTCTAACTGTTCTGACATTGATTTACCCACTTCTGCCAAATGATTTGCATTTACTTTCAGAATCTAGAATAGGTGTTTTTGCTAATTTCTGATTGCCTTTAGAGACAAGGCAGAGAGCAAGGAGTAAAGAACCCCAGATGGTGGTGTTTAAATGCAATTGCTGCCCACTGTGGGCTTTGGGTGGTTCTCACCAAGCAATGGTCAGCAAATAATGTTGTTTGCAGATAAATGTACTGCAGCCACTAAAACAACAGTGAACAAAATGTTTAGGGAGGGGGCTGAGGGCGGGGGCTGCTTATCAAAATCTGCCGTTTTGCTTCAGATGGTTAAGATTGCATTGTTGGCACTGTGTTCATCTAGGTAGTCCATCACATTCTTGGTTTATAGAATATGAATGGTGGAAATACACTGGGATATATCACTCACTGCAATGTACCCAGTCTCTGCCCCGCTCTTGTAGCATGGCATGAGTGATCAGTCCAAATGAGTTTCCATTCGTTGGTGATGTCCCCTCCCCAATGATAATGAGGGCAGGAGACTGATGATAGTGCTATCATTGCCTGTCAAAGGTTTCTGTTAAAACACAATTGGGAAATGGCCAGTGCCTAACCCACATAGTACAATGACACTTGAAACTCCATTCCTGGATGTTGCCTTGGTCTTGCTACATGTAATCATGAACTGCTTCAGTTGCTGAGAAGTGGGAAATTGAATTGAACATTGTGCAAACATGTCCTGATCTGGTCTTAAGATGGAAGGCTATTACTGAAGCAACTATTTTTTAAAAAAGTTTGGATCCCTTTTCCTCAATCCTAAAGAACTCCTGCACTGATGTTCTGTTCCTGGGCTGATTGCCCTGTAATAATCACAATTAACTTAGTTTTGAGCAAGGTATGACTGACTATCTGCATTTGCCATGATTCCCATTCAAATGTTAGCTTGCTGACAAGTTAGTTTCACTTCACTGGAATTCAGCTTTCTGCTCCATACTTGGACAAAGGCTGTAGTGAGGTCTGGTGTGGTTTGGGCAAAGCATATTCTGGGCATCCTTGAGGAAATGCCTTTTTGATGGTTCTGCTGTAGTAGAAACCACATTAGGATGGTTTTCTGCATGGTTAGGTAAATGCCAGTCTTTTTAAACTGTATTGGAAACCTTGCAAATATGACAGAAACTAGTGGATGTGGCCAGTCCATCATGGGTAAAGCCCTCCCCACCACCAAATATAGCTACACATGAAAGCATCCATCAGGGTCCCCTACCACCCAGGATATGCCTCTATTCTCACTGCTGCCATCAGGAAGATGGTACAGGAGCCACACACTCATACTACCAGGTTCAGGAGTAATTATTACACCTTAACTATCAGTCTTTTCAATTGCCCCATCACTGAAATGCTTGCACAATGTTCAGACTCACTTTCTAGGATTCTTCATCTCATTTTCAATATTTCTTTCTTTGAATTTGCACAGTCTGTTGTCTTTGCATGAACTTAGTGTTCAAATCTTTCATGGATTCTATTATGGATATATTGAGTATGCCTACAAGAAAATTATCAGGGTTGTATACAGTAACATATGTACTTTAATAATTGATCATTGATACCATAGGTGGCACGTAGCGTGAAGTTAACAGAACTGCAACAAGTGCATTCAGTCATCAAGATCATGTAGAATTAATCAAATTGTCAAGAGCTTGGCTTCTGTGATAACAGCATCTCAGGAGAGAGCCAAAATGGACTATTTGGTACTTCTGTCTAAAAGTGGTGGTGAATGTAGTTGGCATATATGAGCCTGGCACCAATAAATTACTGGGGTACAAATTGCAATGAGAAATAGAAAAGGCACAGAAAAAAGCAATATGATAGATAAGAGGGACTTTAATATGCAGGTAGATTAGGAAAAAAAGTTGATACAATGGCTTTTTAAGAGCAGCTTATGGTTGAGCCCACTAGGGGTTCAGCTATTCTGTATTGGGCATTATGTAATGACTCAGATTTGATAAGAAAACTTAAGGAATCCTTCAGAGGCAGTGATCATAAACCTGATAAAATCCAGCCTACAGTTTGAGGGGGAGAAGATAAATCAGATATATCAGTATTACAATGGAGTAAAAGGGAATTAGAGGCCTGAGAGAGGAACTGTCTGAAGTTGATTGAAAGCAGACACTAGCAAGGACAATAACAGAAGTGATGGCTGGTATTTATGAGGGAAATCTGGAAAGTGCAAGGTGAGGTACCAGTGGCTGACAAGGGAAGTCAAGACAGCACAAAAGCAAAAGTTAGAAAGACATCAAGAGGATTGGGAAACTTAAACCAACAGAAGACAACTTAATCAAATTGAAATACAAAGACAAGCTAGGCCAAAGATACCAAAAACACCAGAAATTCCCCTCCCCCAGATAAGTGTAAAAGTGGACATTGGACTGCTGGAAAAGTAATGGGGGACTAAGAAATAGTGGACAAACTTAACAAGTATTTTGCATCAGTCTTCACTGTGAAAGCCACCAGCAGAATGCCAGAAATGAGTGTCAGGCAGAAGTGATTGTTGTTGCTATTTCAAAAAAGGTGCTTGGGAAGTTGAAAAGCCTGAAGGTAGACAAGTCAGATGGACTAACCCCAGGGTTCTGAAAGAGGCAGATAGAGAGATTGGGGAGGTGTAAGTAATTATCTTTCAAGAATCACTGGATTCTATAATGGTTCCCACAGAGTGGAAAATTGCGAATGCCACTTTTCAAGAAGCTGGCAGCGGGGGACAAGGATGCAGAAGAAAGTAAGTTGAAGCCAGTTTGGCTGATCTCAGTGGTTGGGAAGATGGGGTGGTTTCACAATACAGGGAGACACATGATAAAATAGGGCAAACTCAGCACGGATTCCTCAAGGCAGAATTTTGCCTGAAATCTGTTGGAATTCTTATAAGGTAACAGGTAGGATAGATGAAGTCAGTGGCTGTTTGGACTTTCAGAATGCCTTTGACAAGGCAAGAGCCTATGGTATTACCAGGAAAGATACTAGTATAGATAGAAGACTGGCTGACTAGCTGGAGGGAAATGGGAATAAAGGGGGAACTTTCAGGTTGGCTGCCAGTGGCAAATGGTGTGCCACAGAGATGAGTATTAGCATTGCTTCTTTACGTTTATGTCAATGACTTGGATGAAAGAATTAATGACTTTTTGGTCAAGATGGCCAAATGGGTGGAGGGACAGGTGATGTTGAGCCAGCTGGGTAGCTGCAGAACTTAGTTTGGAGGAATGGGAAGAGTAGCAGTTGGCATGTAATGAACCGATGTGAGAAGGAACTTTGCATGCACTTTGTGAGAAGGAATAAAGGACTGGACTATTTTCTAAATGAGAAAAGAAAAGTACAAAGAGACTTGCGAGTCCTTGTGCATGATTCCCTGAAGGTTCATTTTCAAGTTGAGTAAGTGGTAAGGAAGGCAAATACAGTGTTAGTATTTATTGAGAAGACTACAATACAAATGCAAGAATATAATACTAAAGGTTTTATTGGACATTGGTCAGAGCACAGTTGGAGTAAGAGTTGTTTTGAGTGTCTCTCTCTCTCTCTCTCATATACAAAAGATAGACTGGCTTTAAAAAAGGGTCTAGATGATGTTCACAAGAATGACCCAGGGAATAAAGAGCAATTTGTAGCAATGGGCCTGTACTCACTAGAGAATCTCATTGAAACCTATCAAATACTGAATAGTCAGGATAAAGTGGCTGTGGAAAGTATGTTTTTTTAAAAAATATATAGTGGAGAGTCAAGGACCAGAGGGCACAGCCTCAGAATTGAGGGACATCCATTTAGAACAGATGAGGAAAAATTCCTTTAGGGTGGTGAATCAGTAGAATGCATTGCCACAGATAGCTGCACAGGCCAAGTCATTGGGTACATTTAAGGCAACGGTTGATAGATTCTTGTTTAATCAGGGCATCTGAGGTTACAGGGAGAAACTGTATATTGGCCAGACAGTAAAACTTAATCATTATCCACTTCTGCTTACCTTTAACTGAAGATTCACCCAGTGGGTGAACAAGTTCAGTTTAATTTGGATGACTAAATAAGGGTATTTTGCACCAAGAAATTTCTGGGATGGAGAAGTAGTTACTACAATGCATCATGTGTGATTGTACATCAGTTTTATTTTCCATCAGCCAGTATATTTATTAAATCAAAAATTGAGACCAATACAAAAAGCTGAAGGTTTTTTAAAAAAGTTGTGTATCCATATAGTACACTGAAGCAGAAGTCACACTACAGCAATATTTACTGAATAAGACATTAAAAGTCCAAGCTACAATACACAAAAATGGAAAACACCAAACACAATTAAGTTCAGTTTGCAAAAAAAACTGCAACCACTTAGATTCCAAAACCTACCACTGAATCAATATCTGAAGAACTTAAGTGTCGTGTCAATTCACCAAAATCCTCCACGGACATAGGTAGAAGGTTTTCTGTTGTCTGCAGTCTGGAAGGATGACTGGAAACAACCACATAATAAAACAGTTATTTATAAACGCAGAGTTTCAACTGCCTTGGTTGTTATGGATGCCATTACAAATCTTAAAATTAGCATGTATCAAATAAAGTACGTTTGACAAAAGTGTAGTTTTATTGAGTTTGAAATAATTTGCCGTTTGTGGAACCTGCTATGTGCAGCGAGTTAATGACAAGTCAATGTCTTAATGATGCAGCTGCTTACAGAGCCAGGAAACCTGCAATGGAATCTTCCCGTTTTGTCAACAGAAAACCTGGACTTGATATGAGGCTTTCTCCTGACAATCCAACATATTCCACCATATTTAAAATCATTTACCCAATGTTTAATAAATTTATGATAATGAAATGTTAACATAACTATTAGCCATAAGATAGCAAACAAAATTAGACTCTTTGGCCTAGTCAGTCTACTCTGCCATTCCATGATGGCTCATTATTCCTCAACTGCGTTCTCTCCATAAACCCATCCATAGCCTTAAATATCCCTAGTCATCTATGGCAAGGAATTCCAGATTCATCAGCCTCTGGCTTGCTATTTTTCCTGATCTACTCTCTAGAGGAAACATCCTTATTTGCATGATTGAAGGCCCAAATAGATTGCATCAGTAATATCTTTGTTCTTCTGAACTCCAGTGAGTACAGGGCTAGAGCCAGCAAATGCTCATGTTAACCATTTCATTTCCTGGGCAGTTCTCAAGAACCTCTGGATCCTCTCCAATGCCAACACATCTTTTCTTAGATGAGGATATCAGCTTACAATTAGTAGTCTGACCAATACCTTATAAAGACTCAGCATTACAACCTTGCCTTATATTCCACTCCTCTTGAAATGAATGCTAATACTGTATTGCATTTATCTTCCTTCCCACCAATTCGATAACCTTTAGGGAATCCTGCACAAGGACACAAATCCCTTTGCACTCTGATTTCTGAATTTTCTCATTTAGAAAAGTCTATGCCTTTATTCCTTCTACCAACGTGCATGACCATACCCACTTTCCTACACCATATTCTATCCACCACTGTTATCCATTCCCCCCCAATCTTTAAGTCCTTCTGCAGCACCACCCTGCTTCAACACCACCTTCCTTTCCACACATCTTCCCATCATCTGCAAGCTTACCCACAGAGCCAACAACATGAAAAGGCATTCTCAACAGCGACCCCTGTGGGACACCTAGTCACCAGCAGCCAACCATAAAAGGCCCTCTGCCTCATACTAATCAACCAATCTTCAACCCTTGCTAGTATCTTCCTTATAATACCATGGGCTCTCATCTTCAGCAGCCTCATGTGTGGCACATTGTCAAAGGCCTTCTGAAGATACAAGTCAACATCCACTGACTTTGTTTATCCTGCTTGTTACTTCCTCAAATAATTCCAACAGGATTTGTTAAGCAAGACTTCCCTTAAGGAAACAATGCTGACTTGGATGTATTTTGTCATGTGCCACAAAGGACCCTGAAACCTAATCCTTAATACTAGGCTCCAACATCTTCTCAACCACTTTAGTCAGGCTAATCTTTCTTCAGCCTCCCCCACATGCTCGTGGGAAGGATGTAAAAATTTTCTTAGTGAATTCAGGAATCCCCTCCCTCTCTAGAATTGAACTCTAAACCTCACCGAGCTGTAATAGTTTTGTGCTTGCCACTATGCTAGCATGGTGTCTTCTTTAGAATGCATCTATCCTGCACCTTCTGAATTGCCCCCAGAAACTCAGCCATTGCTCTTCTGCTGTCATCCCTGCTAGTGTCCCTTCCAATCAACTTTGGCCAGCTCGTTTCTCATGCCTCCAATTCTTTTACTCCACTATTATACTGATACATCCCACTTCATCTTCTCCCTCTCAAACTGTATGATGAATTATCATTATGACCACTATCTCCTAAAAGATCTTTCACCTTAAGCTCCTATGCAAATCTGGTTTGTATTTGACATGCCTTCTTTCTCTCTCTCTCTCATTGCAATTTGTACCATACATCCTGGCTACTGCTGAGGCCTGCATACAACTCCCATCAGGGTCTTCTCACCTTTGTTTCTTAATTCTACTCAAGGATTTTGCATCTTCCATTTCTATTATCACTTCTTTCCAAGCACTTGATTTCTTCCCACCCCTCTGCCTACCTGCCTGTGCATCCCAGTTTGGAGCCAAGGATCTTCTTTCAGCCATTACTCAGTGATGCTCACATCGTACCTGTCAATCTCTAACTGTGCTACAAGCTTTCTTTAGTATACTCCACACTTTCCAAATTCAACACCTTTCATCACCCTTCAACGCTTTGATTTTATCCCCATGTTATACTTCAACTCAGCCAACTGACTGCAAATTTTATCCTACAATCTGCTTGTCCTTCCTCAGTCTCACTGCATCTACTCACATACCAACTGCCCCATCCTCAACCCTATCATCCCAATTCCCATTCCCCTGCCAAGTTAGTTTAAACCCTCTCCAGCACCTCTAGCAATCATCTCTGCAACAGAAACACCCGAACATGAGGGGATCCACCCTCACTCTGGTGGTACCCTGATCTTTTTGTCCAGGTCATGTGTTCCCCAGAAGACCGCCAGCCCTGCCCCAATTCCTCAGCCACACAGTTATTGTGGTGAACTACATATACCTGTCTGGACACGCCCCCTGCTGACTGCTCCTGTGGCTCCTCCCACAGACCCCTGTATAAAGGCTATTGAGGTCTGAGCCCTGCCTCTGTCTCCAGGATGTAGTATGGTGGTCAACCACTGCTTGTTCTCTCTCCAGTCAATAAAAGCCGATATCTCGCTTTTACGTCTCAGAGAGTTATTGATGGTGCATCAATTATCCACCATATAATCCCATTTCTACTCACTGGTGTGTGGCACACAGTTCCAGAGATTACTTTCCTCCAGGTCCTGCTCTAACCTTCCTGCTTAACGCCTTATATCCTCTTCAGGATCTCGTCTTCCCCAAACCACCCTCCCCGAATTTTCCTACATATTCTTTGGTACCAATATATACCATGACTTCCAGGCTGTTCACCCTCCCCCTTTCGAATGCTATAGATCCAGAGACATTACTGATCCCGTCACCTAGGAGGCAACATACCATCCAGGTCACAGGATCTCCTGTCTACTCCTCTAACTATGGAATCCCTTAACACTACTGCACTCCTCTTCTCCAAGTACAGAGCCAGACAATGCTAGAGTCCTGGTTGCTGTGGCTTCTCCCATACCCCCCCCCCCCCCCCCCCAAAATCAAGGGATATACTTAACTATTGAGGGGAATGGCCACAGGGGTGTTCTACACTGGTTGCCTATTCCCTCTCCCCTCTCCTGACAGTCACTCAGCTACCCGCTTCTTGCAACTTGGATGTTGCTACCTCCCTGTAGTTCCACCACCACTTCATTTTCACACGAGCCAAAAGGTCATCCAGCTCTAGTTCCTTAACACCATCTCCAAGAAACTGTGGCTTAATGCATTTCATGCAGAGGTAGTTATTAGGACAACTGGAAATCTTAAGGACTTCCCATCTTTCACATGAAGAACATACCACTAACCCTGGACCCATTCTCACCACACTAGCTTTGTACTTGTGGATAAAAATAAATACGGGGGGGACATCAAGTGATGACGTAGGATTGAGACGCTGGAACCCAGCCCTCCCGTAAAAAAGTTAATAAATTAATGTTTAAGAGAAGAAAAGTTAATTAATACTTTTAAGGTTACTTATAAACTACTCCGGATTGTTTTAAGCTATGCCTCATAAACAGAGGACGAAGAAAACTGCTACCGCGAAGACTGCTCAAGTTGGAACAGAATCAAGGCCTACTTCTACTGAAGAACCGCGGACTCAGGTACAACACACCACCGGTGAAACAGAAAAGGAGACCGCGGCAGCATCGGCCATTTCTAAAGGAAAAGATCAACGAGAACTGCGCAAGCGTAAAGGAACGAGCATGCGCAAAAGAGAGCAACCAGAACTACAAAACCCAGCAACAACTGAAACCGACAGTGAAAGTGAGTCTGAGAGAGGCGGACTCTCTGGAAAAATCAGACGAAGATGGAGAAGAAGAAGATGAAAGTTCCTCTGAAAATACAAAAAAGACTTTGAGGCAAATAATGCATAAATTAGAAAAATTAAATGCATTAAAAGTAATTGAAAGTAACCAAAAAGTAATTAAAGAAAAAATAACAAATATGGAGGCTATGTTTGATAAAATGACAAAGAAACAGGAAAAAATGGAAAAGAAAATTACAGATTTGGACGTCAAATTGGAAGAAATGGATGGAAGAATGAAGAGGATGGAAGATGATAATGATGCCTGGACATCAGAAAGAAAACAACTCGTGGGAAAAATTGATAAGCTTGAAAATTTTAGTAGACGCAACAATATTAAAATTGTTGGACTTAAAGGAGGTACCGAAGGAGAAGACCCAATAAATTTTCAAAAATGGATTCCTGAAAAATTGGAAATGGGAGAAGAAACTTTAATTGAGATTGAAAGGGTGCACAGAGCCTTAAGACCAAGATCTCAAGATGATCAAAATCCACGATCAATTTTGATAAGATGTTTGAGATACCAGGATAAAGAAAAGATTTTGAGGGCGGCTGCCCAAAGAAGAAAAGGTCCGTTGATGATAGCAGAGAAACCAGTTCTTTTTTATCCTGATATAAGTTATAACCTTTTGAAGAGAAAGAAAGAATTTAATCCAGCTAAAAATGCTTTGTGGGAAAAAGGTTATAAGTTTTTAATGTGTCACCCAGCAACACTGATAATTTTTTTGGAGGAAGGAAAAAGATTTTTTTCTGATTATCAAGATGCGGAGGTGTTTGCACAAAAACTTCATCTCTTCGTTAATTGAACGTAGAGATTTCTAAATGTAATGGTTAAAGACGAAGACAGAGAAAGCAAATGGAACTGATGGACATTTAAGGACGATATAAGGGAGATAAGTAAAATTTTAGAAATATTAATTGAGAATAGTATGTTTTTTTATATATATATATATATATACACACTTTTTATGTTGCGGGGGGGGGGGCTGGGGAGCTTTGAATCGGTTACTACGGGATTCACGTGTGTAATCATGGCGATTGCCATGACCCGTACAATAGAGGGGGGTAATGTTGTGTTTCTTTTCTTTCGCAAAATTAGTAGGGGGGTATTTTGTTTTTTTCTTTATTTTCTATTTTTCTTCTATTCTTTTGCCTGGATGATTGGTGGGGACACACATAGCAACATGGAGATTTCTAAAAAGATTTCCCAGGATACAATGAAAGTTGAAAGATTAGATTGGAGGAACATAAATAAAAATAATGACTAATTTATTGAATTTTTTAAGTTTTAATGTTAATGGACCAATAAAAAGAAAAAGAATTTTAACATATATTAAAAAAATGAAAATAGATATAGCTTTTTTACAAGAAACTCATTTAACGGATATAGAACATCAGAAATTAAAAAGACTGGGTTGGAAATGTTATTGCAGCTTCATTTAACTCAAAGGCAAGAGGAGTCGGCAGGAAGATATTTAATTATACTATTATTTTTACTAGGTGATATTGAAGAGATAAAACCGAAATTCAAACTAAATAAGTATCAGAAAGAATTTATAAAAATTGCACTGGCAGTAGCCAAAAAAGCTATTGCAGTTACTTGGAAATCGGATACACATTTAAGTATAGACTCTTGGAAGAAAGAAATCTATGGTTGTATTCCATTAGAAAAAATTACTTATAATTTAAGAGATAAATATGAAACATTTCTGAAAATTTGGAGCCCTTATTTACAAAAGACAGGATTAAATATATAGATGCTCTGAAGATGAAACAATTGGTTATTAGGGGAAAGAAATAAATATACATATTAAAGTTATTACGAATTCCATGGAGCATGTGGAGATCTTCCAACAACCAGGCATTCTTTCTTTCTTTTTTTTCTATAGGGCAGTTAGGGGGGAGGGTTTAAGGGGAGGTGGTAAGGGTTATATACATTGTTTTTTCATATTTTACTTTGTAACCATTTAAAAATGCAATAAAAAAAGTTAAAAAAAATAAAAAATAAATACATTCGCATCTTACTCAGAGCCTCCACCTGTTCTCACCCAAGCCTGGCCACCTCCCAGACACTTCACTTTATTGGTCTGAGTGCCTAATAGATCGTTAATAACAGCCCTCAAGTCCCCAAAAGCCTTGAACTCTTTAAATCTCGCGCCTTCTCTTCCACAAGCGAGAGCTCATGATGACTGCAGCCCACCGAAAAGTGTTACTTACACTTCGGAGACAGAGATCAGTTCAGTCTTTATATAACCACTTGTCTTGGCATCATCCACATCCATAGGCTCTGAAGCTGAGAAATTGAATAAACCAGAACTTAGTTAAATGAGACAAAAACTTCCCTTTATAATTTGCACAACACCCAAGGTACACAAGTTCAACCTTCTCCTACAAATTATTCATCTATCTATAACCAACTGTGCTACGGGTGCCCCCACCCTTACAAAGGTAGAGTGTTCCTATGAAACCTTTAAGCCGAAATGATGTAAAGCGAAGAACCATTAATCTATATGGGAAAGATTTTCGTAAAAGCGAAAATCCTCTTTGTAATGTGGAAACAGGTTACTAAAGTAGGTCTTTTGTAAAAGCAAAGTGGTGTAAAGTGAACATTTATAAAGCGGGGGACACCTGTATTGCATAATCATTTTTAAACACATTCTTTAAGGCAAGATTATTTAAGAACCGCCAGGGACATTTGCTCCCACTGCATTTGATGAGATTTGCCTCCAGTCCAGTGGGCCAACTGCAGAATAGCACAACCGCAAGTCCCTAGCCAACCTTGAAGTCCGGCTGCAGTTTTAGTATATTGTATGGTAGCTGCAGCAAATAACAGGTGTTGTTCTGGAGTTCCCAGTGACCCAATAAATGCTGCGGCACAAGTGGCAGTGATGGTCCTGGTGGTGGTTGATGCACTGTGCACTGAGCAAACTGAAGACAAATACTCTTGAAATGCAGGTGGGGACAAATTCCCAGCGATTCACAGGTACTCTAGCCCTAAAGCGAACATCACAATGGTGTTCAGAAGTGATTATGGTCTGAATGGATCCTCACCAAGTACAATATGAAGTTTGGCAACTGTTCAATACACATCTCCATTATTCCTTTATCCTCCTGCAGTTCATGAGTTCACCTCAGCCTTGCTTAGCTTACTTACAACAAATTTCACCAGTGCTTTTTAGTAAGATGGCTATTTAAGCCCAAGAAGAGTGTGTAAGCTGTGTTTTCCAAGAAGTATCATGGAATAAAGTACACCAGAATTGTTCTACAGGAGAAAGAGCAACTTCAGCAGGAGGGATGAGTAGAACCTTTCCCCTGAATGGATGCCAAGATGTACAGTAAATTTAAAATACAAATGGAAAAAGCTAAGGAACACAGTGCCACATAGACATTTTGGGTCTAAAATCTCATACTCTGTCATGAACAAGAGTTTTTGCTTTGTAGGAGTAGAAACATTCAAGTTGGAAACTATTTCCCCACTATTGCCCACCTCACTCCACTGCCACAAGCCAGAATTTCTCCTCACCACTTTTGTACCACCACCTTAATGCAAGTATTTTGAACTGAACAACTGCAACAGGAGGAAAAACTCTAGTTCAAATTGGTCCCACTGCATTCATGCTTAGGACATCTTAAATTTCTAGTCACTGCTGCACATTCAGAGAATAAAGGTCAAGATACACAAATCCAGAAGCAGTCAACTTCTGTGCCAACTGAGTCAAAGAATATGTTAATAGTTAAACTTTTCAGTGAGACCTTCACATTGATTCAACACAAAAGTTAATGATTGTCAAGTCCCATCAACATTTTCAGAACGTAAACGTTTTACTATTAGTTCTGGCCTTATACTTACGATCTTTTGGCCTGGAGTAATACTTTCCAAATGCTTGGTCTTTGGGGATCTCAGGATACAAATACTTCAATGGGTTTTCAGGAATGTTCTCAGCTGCCATTACTTTGTAATTGCGAATGATATCGGGGAAGGTAACAGCTGACAGTTGATGCTTGGTGTATGGCTCGACAGAGTGAAACTGAGGCTCAGCTGGGAATAGAAATTAAAAAGAAAAACAGATGGCAATAAATTAGTAAGCACACAAAAAGCAGATATCCAGAGAGTAAAGAAATGGACAATTCTCAAGCTACCAGAACTTTAGTGCCCACAAAAGTTACTTATAATATACTCCAAATGCAAAAATCCTTTATTTAACATTGGTATTGAAACAAAATGCTCACTTATGTAGTCATTGTATTTCAGCATGGGGGGGGGGGGGGGGGGTGTATAGGGTGGTTGGGTCCTGACCAAATATTAGGAAATATCAATAGCAATTATATAGCTTCTACCACCCAAGACAACTCCGCCTTCACATAGGACTTAGGTCCTGGGGGTGGAGTTTCAAGATGGCGACGTAAACATCTGCCTTTTAGGCGCTCTTTATTTTTTCAACTATAATCACCCTTTAATCAAATCTTTTCGAATTTAATCAAAAGTATCAACTCATATGATTAACTTTTTTTTCCCTAAAACTATATTTGATCTAATTCTGTTAAACAGAAAATGGCTACAAGCAAGAAATTGTCTAAGGACAATTGCATCTATCGATGCAATTTCTAATCTTCTGGATGCTAAACTTGCAAGTTTGGAAAGTAAAATGGAAAGTAAAGCAACAAGTTTGGAAAGTAAACTGGCAAGTTTGGAAAGCAAGCTTACCACGAAAAACACTTGGAGTTGTTAGATCGCTTGATAATAAGCTTCAATCGCAGGCATTGGATATTCAGCGGCATGAAGATAAGTTCACGACTCTTGAAAAATTAATTTGTGAAAAAGTATGTACAATTGAAGTGCTGGACAAGAAGATACAATCGACTGTTAAAACAGTAGATCAGTATAAGTTTAAAATTACTGATCTCGAAAACCGATCTCGCAGACAGAACTTGCGAATCATCGGGTTTCCCGAAAAAGTTGAGTCCGGTGATTTAACTGAATTTTTCTCTAAATTACTGTGGGAAATTTTTGGTGGTGAAGGTTTGCAAGCTAAACCTGTTATCGACCGCGCTCACAGAGTTGCGAGATTTTTGGCTGTGTCTGGTAAACCACAAGTGGTGATTGTTCGCCTTCATTATCCTCGGGAGAAAGAGCTTTTAATTCGATTAGCTCGTAAAAAAGGTATGATTTCTTACAACACCAACACATTTCGTATTGTTGAAGATTATTCGTTTGAAGTAATGAGAGTGAGAATCGCTTTTAAACCAGTGATGGCAGAGATTCACTCGATTGGACTTAAACAAGCCTGAATGTATCCAGCGAAGCTTAGAATTACGCTGAACAACAACAGTCAGCAATTTTTTAACACTCCGGAAGAAGCGAAGAAATTTGTTGAAGAATATCGATCTTCTAGTGCAACTTGAACTATGTGTTATGTTGAAGATTTTTCGGAGAGAGGATGCCATTTCATTTTAAGTTTTAACCTATGAAGCTGGGTTATAACTTCTTATCCTGATCTACGGGTCTGGTTTTTTTTTTTTACTATCATCATTGTTTATAGATGCTCTTTTTAATTTTTATAATCTTTTTTTTTAATTCTTTTTTCTGTTTCGGATATATACGTTTATATTTTGTAATAATGATTTACTTTTTTTTCAAGATGTCGTTTCTTTTTCCCGTAAGACTTTGTTTTCTGTAAGCATTTATTTGTTTGCCTGTACTTAGAAATGGGACGAATGTTTTGGATTTTTTGGTCTTTTTTTTAATATATTGTAGTGTCTATTAAATCCCTTTTTTAATCCTATTTTGATAACTTTTTTTTATTAAATTTCTTTTAATAGATTGCTGAACTTACATTTATATTTTGTAATATGGCTTTTCAAAATGTCGTTTCTTCTTCCCATAAGCCTTTGCTTATGAAACATCATCTTTCTTGTATTTGAATATGGAATTTTTTTAAGGTGTATTACACTTTTAAATTTTAATGTTTATACTTTTTTTTTAATTAATGATTGTTTGTTTTATTATATTGGTTTTTTTCATTCTGACTGATATATATATATATTTTTTCGCAACCCTATATTTAAATCTGGGTGTTACATAGTTTTTTAAAAATCTTTTTATGGAGCTGCCATCTTGAAATGGGGGTAATGTTAGTATTAGATTATGCGCCTGCCACTTGGCTTTCTTTCAAAGGGTGGGGGGAGGGGGGAGGGATCTTTTTTCACGCTTTTGATTTTTATTTTTTTGCTTTTAGTCTATGGGCCGACTTTAAATTATTAATATTGTTGAGGTGTCATGTTCTCCGGTTGCTCCTGAATCAATTTTCCTTCTTCCTGAATTATGGGTTATGTGTCTTTTTAACCTTTTATGATATACACAACTAATATTGGCATGATGGATAAATCTATTAACTTTATCTCTTGGAATACTAATGGTTTAAATCATCCGATTAAACGTAAAAAAATATTTAAAGTATTCCATAGAT
Source organism: Hypanus sabinus (assembly GCF_030144855.1). NCBI lineage: Eukaryota > Metazoa > Chordata > Chondrichthyes > Myliobatiformes > Dasyatidae > Hypanus > Hypanus sabinus. The sequence continues at coordinate 39,669,750 of NC_082709.1, forward strand.
TGAATGCTAATATTTTTGCACAGGAGACCCATATTAGGAGGGAGGATAATCAGCGCTTTTTTTAGGTTCTGGAAGGGTCAACAATTTCACTCGAATTGTACTGCCAAAATTAGGGGTGTGTATTTTTATAGACCCCTCAATTTCGTTTACACATCATGAAATTATTTCGGATCCACAGAGCAGATTTTTGTTGATAACTGGTTCACTTTTTAGTCGAAAAGTGGTTCTAGTTAATATTTATGCTCCAAACTTTGACTGCCCCGATTTTTTAAACGTTTATTTACTTCCCTTCCTAATCTAAATGAATATATGTTGATAATGGGTGGAGATTTTAATTGTTGTTTGAATCCTTTGATGGATAGATCTAAACCTATCCGTACTCTTCCGAATAGATCAATTAATTAATTATTAATTCTTTTATGGTTGATTCGGGAATCACTGAAATATGGCGGTTTTTGAACCCTAAAGATAAAGAATTTTCATTTTTTTCACATGTATATCATAGCTATTCTAGAATTGACTATTTTCTTATTGATCATTGGTTATTAACGGATGTTATTGATTGTAAATATGATTCTATTACTATTTCGGATCATGTACCTTTGAAGTTATCTATTAAGATTTCGGACTTTTCCAATAATATTAGATCTTGGAGACTTAACGCTACTTTGCTTCAAGACCCAGAATTTATCACCTACATAAAACAGCAAATTGACTTGTTTTTCTCAACAAACTATACTGAAGAAATCGACAGAGGAATACTTTGGGATTCTTTTAAGGCTTTTATCCGTGGACAAATTATCTCATATTCCGTTGGTAAAAGAAAACAAAGATATTTAGATATTGCTTTATTAGTGGATAAAATTAAGGAAATTGATAAGATTTATTCCATGACTCCTACCAAAGAACTTTAAGAAGAGAGTTGAGCTTCAAATGGAACATAGTTTACTATTATCTTCTTCAATTGAAAATCAATTAATTAGGACCAGGGCTCAATTCTATATTCATAGTGATCGAACTGGTAAACTGTTAGCTAATCAATTAAAAGCAATTTTGACTAAGTGACAAATTATTAAAATTTGTAAACAAGATGGTAATTTAACTACTGATCATAAAGAAATCAATAACACTTCAAGATTTTTATAAATCTCTATATCAATCAGAATTTGATGGTGACCTGTCCATGATGGATAATTTTTTTTATCAGTTTAGGAATATTCAAATTGTTAGGTGAAGATCGTAGCTTGCTTGATGCTCCTATCTCTATGGCCGAAATAGGAGAGGCTATCTCATCAATGAATTCAGGGAAAGCTCCTGGCCCTGATGGTTATATTGTAGAATTTTTAAAAACTTTTTCTTCTTTGCTTTCCCCTTGGTTATGTGAAATCTTTAATGATGCGTTTGCTAAGAAGAGATTACCTCAATCTTTTTATGAAGCTACTATCTCTCTAATTCTTAAAAAAAGATAAAGATCCTACTTTATGTGCATCTTATCGCCCTATATCATTATTAAATGTAGATTCTAAGATTCTTACAAAAATTTTAGCCATTAGATTAGAAAAGGTACTATCACAGATTATTTCAGAAGATCAAACTGGTTTCATTAGGAATCGGTATTCCTTTTTTAATGTTACAAAATTGATTAATATAATTTATACATCACCCACAATCTCAGAATGTGTTATCTCATGAGATGCTGAAAAAGCTTTTGATAGAGTTGAATGGACGTACTTATTTAATACATTGAGAAATTTTAATTTTAGTCCCAACTTCATACCATGGATTAAATTAATATATTATAAACCTGTTGCTTCTGTTCTTACAAATAATTATAGATCCTCTTTTTTAATTATCTCGTGGTACGAGACAAGGCTGTCCTACAAGTCCTTTATTATTTAATATCGCATTAGAACCTTTAGCCATTGCTATTCGTGAATCTCCTAATATTTTTGGTATTACCCATAATGAGAAGTTATACAAATTATCACTTTATGCTGATGACTTGCTGTTATATATTTCTGATCCTGACAGGTCTATTCCCACTATTTTATCCTCGTTGGCTCAATTTGGTAGCTTTTCTGGTTATAAACTAAACTTGGATAAGAGTGAATTATTTCCCTTAAACGCACAAACTTTATTGAATGACAGAATACCATTTAAAGTTGTTACTGATAACTTTATCTATTTAGGTATAAAAATTACCAAGAAATATAAAGATTTATTTAGACTGAATTTTTTACCTATGCTTCAAATTCAACAACTTACTACAAGATGGTCTCCCTTATTCCTATCATTAATTGGTTGGATTAATGCTATTAAAATGATGATTTTACCGAAATTTTTATACTCATTTCAAGCCTTACCAATTTTTATTCCTAAATCTTTTTTTGATAACATTGATTCAAAAATTTCCTCATTTGTGTGGCAAAATAAAAACCCCAGATTAAGTAAAAAGCAATTACAAAAATCTAAAAAAGATGGTGGTTTAGCTTTACCTAACTTTAGATTTTACTATTGGGCGAATAATATTCGTAACTTAATGTATTGGAAATTAGATTTGGATTCACCACTGTGCCTGCAGTGGGTAAATTTGGAATGTAACGAGGTTAAGGGATATTCTCTAATCTCTGTTCTTGGTTCTTTTCTTCCTGCTGATTTAGTTAAATTCAATAAACAGATATCTAATCCTGTTATCAAACATACACTACGAATTTGGTTTCAATTTCGTAAGTTTTTTACTCTGAAAAACTTTGTTCTTGATAGCCCTATCTTGCTTAATTTTTTTCCAAACCTTCCTGGACAGATCAAGCTTTTAGCATATGGAAAAGGAAAGGTATAAAATGTTTTCGTGATCTTTTTTTTGAAGGTACTTTGATGTCCTTTGACCAACTTTCCAACAAATTTAAATTACCTAAATCTAATTTTTTCAGATATCTACAAATCAGAAATTTCTTACATAAAGTTCTACCATCTTTTCCCAATTCAACTTCAGTGGATTTCTCAGATTTGATTTTTACCTTAAACCCTTGTCAGAAGGGATTAGTAGCTTTTATTTATAATATGATTATGAAGATACAACCAGAAATATCAGATAGAATTAAAGAATGGGAAAAAGAACTTCGATATAATATTTCAACAGATAAATGGGAAAAAATTTTACAAATGGTTAATTCCTCTTCTATATGTGCTAAACATGCTTTAATACAATTTAAAATTGTACATAGAGCTTATATGTCTAAAGATAAGCTTGCATGATTCTACTCTTATATTAACCCTCAATGTGACAGGTGTCATCTAGAAGTGGCTTCATTGACCCACATGTTTTGGTCATGTCCCACTTTACATAACTATTGGAAGGACATATTTGTTACCATTTCCTCAATTTGGAATATCGATTTACAACCTCATTTTATTACTGCAATTTTTGGTATACCAAATGAGGATGGTATTCAGTTTTCTCCTTCAATCAGACGAATGATTGCTTTTGTAACATTAATGGCCAGAAGGTCCATATTACAAAACTGGAAAGAAGTAAATCCTCCTACCACGTCTCAGTGGCTTTCCCAAACTATTTCATATCTAAGTTTGGAAAAAATCAGAAGCACTATTTTTGACTCATCAGTCAAATTTGAAGAAACTTGGGGACCGTTTATTCGACATTTTCATATGAATTAATCTGACCTTTTCCAGACCTTCTTTCTCCTTATTCTTGTTCAGGTATGGAGTTCCGGAGTTCTTTTGACACTATCACATACTTATAAACTGTTATTATTGCCCATGTTAGTTTAGTTTAGTGTTTTTTTTTCCAATATACATTTTCTTTTACTTATTTTCAATTTTTTTTGATTATTTTTGTTTTTTTTTTCATATATAGTTATACAGACTCGATTGATTAATGTACTTTTTTCTGTTGATGTTTAATAGGATATTATTATCTTATTATCAATGTAATTTCAAGTCTATTGTATTCATAACCTATTCATTATTATGTTATGTTTTTCTTTATATATATATATGAAACTCAATAAAAAGATTGAAAAAGAAAGGACTTAGGTCCAGGTGTACCCTGTCTTGGTGAAGGATCTGTCTATGGCGAGTGTCAGCTAAAAATCACTGAAGTCTCTGGCAGCAGGGAGATAGATTCCAAGCTTTGGTGGAGGATTGTCTTTGTACAACAGCAGCAAAGGTTGGTCAACACTTGGTGTATGATACCCAATTGGGAACACCAGTAGAGGTCAAATGCTCTAGTTAGATAAGCACTGCAGCAACAGAAGGCAATGGCAAACCACTGTTGAAATTTCTGCCTGGTCAATCATGGAAAGAATCAGGAGGAGGAAACCAGACAATGGTGTGAACGGGGTTGATTCGAATCAACAGAACACCTCGCTCAGTAGAGGTAGTCATGTGCTGCAGGTGACACCAGACCGTCATCCAGAGACTGTAAGCAATAGGGCAAGGCTAAGGGTAGCAACATGGAACATCCGTACACTTCACCAGAAAGGAAAGTTGGACAACACATTAAATGAAATGAAAAGGTTGGGAGTTGATATCTTAGGCCTGTCAGATATTTGATGGACCGACAGTGGCAAATTCACTAAGAGTATGTAAAGGGGGTTTCTTCTTTTTTCTTTGTTCTTTGTTACTGTGTATGTAATCAAAATGGCTTCTTTGTTTTGTTAAAAGTAGGAATGCTTCTTTGTTGTGAGAGAGCGCTGGAAGCTTGTTTGGGTTACAATTTACTGATAATGAGAATTGTATTCCTTTGTAAACCAATTGGGATTAATGTTGTACTTTCTTCTGAGTCTGTAAGCTACTATTGGCGGACTTTTGGGCAGATCGGCGTGAGGGGGTGAGAGAGAGGACGCAATGCTGTAAACTGGGCGAGGAATGGACCCCAAGTGGGGGTCCAAGGCCAGGAGGTACTCCAAGGAGAGGAGATCAGACTAGATGTGCTTGGTTGACCACTTCGGAGGGTCCTAAGCTGCGAGTCGAGGAGTTCGGAGGGGATTGAATGGTGGCCAGAAGACTTCAGTAATTGAGCTCCAACGGTTGTGCACGAAGTGGTTTGGACTCTGATAAGTTTGGTGCCTTTTCTTTATTTTTTTTTCTTCATATATACTGTATTGTTATTAATCACTTAGTTATAGTAGCCTTTATAAATTGTACTCATTTAATTGCATATGGTGTACTGTCTGTTTTTGGGCGAGGCAGGGACATCACACAGCATCCACACCAGCTGATTACCCAGTTTGGTGGGGCCAAAGGCAGCTCCCCCTAGACAGGAATGAGCTAGGCGAGCCTGAGGCGACCCAGGGGGTTACAAGTAGTTCTCCGATAATGTATTCTGGAGGTCAACAGCATATGTATAGAGTTGGAATTATTCTAAACAAACAAGTATCAAAATGTCTTATGGGATATGGGTGATATCCAAACACCTTTTAGTTTAATTAAGGTGTAACCCTTTTAATATTAGCATAATCCAAGCCTATGCACCAACAAGTGATGCAGATGAAGAGGATATCAACAAGTTTTATGAAGATCTTAAAAGTGCTTATGTGCAATGTAAATCTCAGGATACAAAACTAGTCATGGGAGATTTTAACTCCAAAGTTGGACAGGAAAAGATTAACATCATAGAACCTTTTGGATGAGGGGAGGAAAAATGAAAATAGAGGAAGGTTTACTGATTGGTGTGTCAGAAACAACCAAGTGATCACCAATACTTGGTATAAGAACTATCCACGTAGATTGTGTACTTGGATTAGCCCTGGAGATAGAACAAGGAATCAAATAGATTTCATTACCATCAATGAACGCTTTAGAAATATCATCACAAATTCTAAAGCCTCCCCAGGAACAGACTGTGGTTCAGGTCACCACCCAGTAATAGCTACCAACAAAACAAAATTAAAGAAGCTGAAGCGTGGAAAAAAAAGAGAATGAAGATTATGTTGAGAAAACTTAAAGATGGCATACTTAAAGTAACAATTCAAAACAGCTGTAGAACAGCAACTCAACGAAAACATACCACCACCTATTTGGGACAGATTTAAATATGCTATAATCAGCAGAGGAGATAATCCCAGTACAAAAAATCCAACACACCAACAAATGGTGGGTAACACAAGAAATTCTAGATCTGATGGAACAAAGAAGGTTAGTGAAGAATAATGAAGTGCAACACAGAGAGCTAGACAGACAGACCAGACAATTGTGCAATATTGCAAAGGAAAAATGGCTGAAATCAAAAATGCAATGAAGTAGAAGGCCATATTAACAGCAAAGAAATGCACAAGAAAATTAAGTAAATTATTGGAATTAAGAGAACCTCCTCTACAGGATGTGCAAGATCAGCAGACAGATCCATACTAACAGATCCAGATGAAGTATGTGAGAGCTGGATTCAGTATATAGAGCAGCTTTTTAAGATAATAGAGGGGAACCCCCAGATAATAAACACCCTAATTCTGGCTCACCTACTACCAGAGAAGAAATATTTAAAGCAATGAAAAGCAAGAAACACGGTAAAGCCACTGGACCTGACGAAATTTTAGTGGAAGTGATACAAGCCCTAGAAGATCAGGCATAAATATTCTTTTTGAACCGTTTAATGGCATACGAGTCTGGTGTATTGCCTGACGATCTCTTGAAATCAGTATTTATAACTCTGCCGAAAATTCCTGGAACTATTGACTGTGGAAGTTATAGAACAATCAGTCTAATGAGACACAAAGATTTTGTTGAGAATTGTTCTGCATCAAATGAAAAACAAGGCCAGAAACTTCTAAACTGCAATATAGGTTTATTGAGGATAGAGGAAGTAGGAACACAATTTTCATACTACAAATGCTTTCAGAAAGCGTAACTGAATATCAAAATGATGTCTTTATGTCTAAAGCATTCGACAAAGTGCAATGTGAAGAATTATTTCAAATTCTCACTAAACTAAACATTGACAGAAGGGACCAACAACTGCTTCAAAATTTATATTGGAACCAAACGGTGGTGGTAAAAATGGATTAATATAAGCACTTGGACAAAAATTCAAAGGAGTTAAAACAGGGATGTGCTGCCTCACCGGAATTATTTAATATCTACAGTGAAATGATTCTCAGAGAAATAGAAGAAATAAGATATGCAGACAATACCACCCTAATAGCAAGTGCTGCAGAAAACCAAGAGGTTGAACAAAAGACCAGTTTTAATTACCTTGATAGCTTTATGTCACAAGATGCTAGAAGCAGAAATAAAAAGAACTGCATTGCCAAAACCAACTTGCAAAAAAAAAAACCCCATTTTTATCAAGACACTTTTCTATAACAAGATATGGGCTGCTAAAATGCTATATTTGGTCAATCTTGATGTATGCTTCCAAAACATGGACTATAACACCAGAACTCCAAAGAAACTTGAAAGCAACAGAAATGTGGTTTCTTAGAAGAATGCTGAAAATATCATAGAGACAGGGTAACTAATGAGACAGTACTCCAACCCAACATGCCCATACAAAAAGATCTTTAATAAGAACATTAAATGAGAGGAAACTTAAAATTCCTGGGCCACGTCATCAGAAAGGGAGAATGCCTTATAAGGCCATATGCCTGAGAAACACAGAAAAGGAAGGCAAAGAAGAAAACGCATTGACACTGAAAGAACTAACAGATTCTAAGTGTGCCAGATATCATTGACGCTGCATAGGATCGTTCGATGTGGAAAGCCATGATCGCCCAAGCATGTAACGTGCAAGGCACATGAAGATGATTTCAGCATGAACTCAACTACAGCTTTTCCTTTCTAACTGCAAGTAATTGAATCGTGTAGTAGTGTTTTTAAAAAAATCCAATGTGAATCTGGACACAAGTAAATTAATTACAAAGCAAATGAAATCAGGAAATAATTGTAACAAACTAATTGCCTACTTTTCCTGTGGTAAAGGCTGCAGCCTAGTAGAGATCTATATGCACCCCTTGAAGCATACTTTCACCTGGCCAGGACTGGCTGGTGTAACCAAATTCTGATCACTTTGTTCCTCCTCTCCTACACTTTTGGGATAAAGCAAAGTGCGTGAAGTTTATCATCATGATCACAGCTGCAATGAAAACCCAACTTGCACCAGCATCACAAGCACCATCTACTGGACAGTTTTTTTTTTATATACAGAGTCCTGTGTGGAACCAGTGATTTATAAGTACTGTCCTAACTTAGTACTCAACTTCTCTGTGCATCACAAAAGCAATTTCAATGGCACCTAACGACTTTAAGTGGTTTACTAAAAGAGGGAGCTTAAATCTTAAGATTATTATTTTCAAGGTTTTATATTTTAACTGCAGGATTATTACTACTATTTCTCCACAAGCCTTTGTCCAGTTAATATAACACTATACAAGCAAATATGTATTTTCTGGAAATCAGTTGGATAGATTTTTCGTATTAATTATGGACAGCAACATGATCTTCCATCACAAAAACATGATTAGAAACATTTACTCATCATGCTCGACAAAGCCAAAAACCAATGTATTTTTCCTAGAGAAATTCACTGTACTTACGTAAAACTGAACATTTTACACAATCAGGTTAATTATCATCACATGGTGACTGTCCTCTTTCCATGACTGTGATTGTTCTTGGCAAATTTTCCACACAAGTGGTTTTCCATCGCTTTCTGGGCAGTGCCTTGACTAGACAAGTGACCCTAGCCATTATCAATACTCCTCAGAGATAGTCTGCCTGGCATCAGTGGTTATACTTGTGATATGCACTTGCTGTTCAGATGATCATCCACACCTACTCCCTTGACTTCACATGACTCTAATTTGTGGGGGGGGGGGGGGGGGGGGGTTCTACATTTTGCCCAAGGGTGACCTGTAGTATAGTGGAGGCAAGGAGTGCCTCACAACTCCTTTGGTAGAGATGCACCTCCACCCTGCCACTCATGTTGATTAAGTTTTAAAAAAAAGAGATCAGCAGATCTCTCAGCCTCCAGGACAATAAATCCATGTTTTTTTTTATCTAAACACACGTGTTTTTGGGCTGTGGAGGCCAAAACATGGCATGCATTTAAGACATTTGATGCTAGGGGAAAATAAAAGATCAACTCTGTAGTTTACAGTAGGGTAAAGCAGAGCAGATAGGAGGAACCAGATTTGTTTCTACTTTCTTAATTTAACAACCCATTTACTGAATTACAAAATTCTAAATAGAGAATGTTCCCTGAATCTTTTGGAATCCCAGAACTCTTATCTAGCCGCAGTTAATCTTTCTGCACATTTTACTATCTGGTTTAATATTAAAAGCCTCTTCAAGAGGATGATAGAACTGTCCCAAAGGCTTATGTCAATCATAATAATCGAAACCTCAACCTTGTCCAAAATGGGAAACTTTTCTTTTTTTTTAAAAAAAGGGTGACCCCATAATTCTATCAAGGAGGAAACATTATGTCTACCCTATCAAAACCCAAGGATCTTTTAAATATAAAGTCTCCTTACTCTTGGAACTAGACTGTCCACCTTTCTCTGCAAAACACAATCTTCCTATCCAGGTATCAGGCTGGCAAAACTCCATTAAGTAAAGAGGCCAATGATACCTTAAGATGTGACCTCACCAATCCCTTGTAAAGCTGAAGCATTAGATCCTTAGTTTTGAATTCAAAAATCAGAAATAATACAGTTGGCTATTTTAATAAAATGTCCATACCAGCACAGCAGCCCTTCTAAATCATGCATTAAGATAATTAGATCCAATGTTGAATGAAGTTTAGGAAGAGGTTTTGCCCAAACCCAAGCAGGGCAATTTAAAAATAAACGTCTTGTATATTTCAGAATCTTGAGTACTATCCACTTACCGTTTGGTGATGTTTCCACCCAGGTAAAAGTGATGGCACCTTCTCTGCTGCTCTCACTGAACCTCAGTAAAAATGTACCTGGCGACATATCCTTTAACAAAGCCCGTTCAGTTTCCTTACTCACAAACCCCATGATGCATCTGAAAATTTAATGGAATTCAGTTAATTCTTAGTCTTAATGCTTCCCAAAAAAGGTAATACCATTCAACAACTACTAGCTTACTTGGTTACTGCTGCATTTTACATCATGTCCAGTACTTTTATACTTACCCATCATTCCAAAGAGGCAGAAGATGCTTTTTAATCAATTCCAAAATGCCTTCAATCCAGAGCCAAAATGAGAAAGGCTTTTCATTGATATTCTCCTTAAGCAATAATAGAATGTGATTAAAAATACAAGAAATGCAAATATTCAGAATTATGTTGCTAACTTTATGTTAATTGATTACCTTGCAGAATCTTGACCATGGAATTGAATTCTCATTGAAACAATTAATTGAACCTACAAAAAGCAATTTTAACAATTTTCACTTCCAAGGCTTTCAGAGGAACATGCTTGAAAAAAGTTCTTGTATTTTAAAATACATTAAGATTACAAATTGTAAAGATGCATTAATCTTGTCTTTAGATCCACATAACCCTTTAAAATTTAGGAATACACAGCTGTAAACTGACAAGAACATAATTATCAACATCCCCAACTGAATACATGATCATCAAGACAAGCTCAGGTTTTCATGATCACACATAGAAAGATATATGCAATGCAAAGTTATAATTTCGAGTACAAATACTAGTTCACTATTTATAAATGAAGACCTGGTAGCACATCTTATTGAAGTGCACGTATCAACTAGAAAATTGGTTTAGTAACTAGATTTGAAAACTGGACGTTTAAGTATCTTTGAATACAATATTGAAGAAATCTAACAAGTATCCTTTGTCAGTAATTATTGCTAAACAATTGTAGCGATTTTTTTTAAATTTAAAAATACAGTACAGAATAGGACCCTCTGGCCTTGAGCCCCACTGCCAGCAACCCACCGATTCAATTCTAGTTAAAAAAAAAATCACAGGACAATTTATAATGACCAATCAACTTGCCACCCTGTACAAAACTGGACTATGGGAAGAAACGAAAGTACCTGGAGATAACCAACACATTACATTCTACAGATAGGACGTAGAAGTCATTACAAAAGGACACTGGGATTGAACTCGTGCTGCGAACTGTAATAAAGTCATGCTAAGTGATATGCAACTATGGCCCACATGATAATTAAATGTCAAAGTGGAGTTGCACTGTCTTGCTTTCTTTCAATGTTGTGGTTCAACCATCCTGGAAGAACAAATGCAACTATATTTGGAATCTATGTAGAAGGTGAATCCTTTCTATTCAATGTCCTCCAGAGCATCATAGTCACCTTACCTCTCTTTTATTTAAGTGATACAGCACTGAGTAGACCCCTCCAGCCACATTGCTCCAGAAACCCCCAAACCTGATTACCCCCTACCTAACCATGGGACAATTTACAACCCCACGCATTCTACAGGGAAGTCAGACTCCTTACAGAACAGCACTGGAATTAACTCTGAAATGCTTCAAGCTGCAATAGTGTCACACAAACTGCTCTGCTACTGTGGCATCCAAAGGGCAATTCAGAACCAAAAGCCGAATCAGATTTGTATCATTGACACATCGGGCATTTTTTTTTTGGAACACTAGCAGTACATCACAATGCGTAACTGAAAAAAATAAACTACAAATATACAAATTAAAAATACATAATGCAAAAAAAGAGGAAACGAAAAATAGAATTGAGGTAGTTTTCACGGGTTCATTGTCAGAAATGCAAAGGAGGGGAAGAAACTGTTCCTGAACCATTCAGTGTGTGCCTTCAGGCTCCTGTACCCCCTCCTTGATGGTAGCAATGAGAAGGGGGCATGTCCTGAGTGATTTGGGGGGTTCTTAGTGATAGACGCTGCCTTTGAGGACTTGATGTCCTGGATGCTGGGAAGCCTAGAACCTATGGAGGTGGCAGAGGTAGAATGCTCTCCATGGTACACTGATAGAAATGTGTCTTTGGTGACATACCAATTCTATTCAAACTTCTAGTGAAATACAACTGCTGTGGTGATTCCTCAATGAGGAATCGTGTGTTCCTCAAATTCCCCTTCCTGAAGTGCACAATCAATCCTCTGGTCTCACTGACGAGAAGTGCAAGGTCATTACTGAGACACCAGTCAACTACATTCCTGTATGCCTCATAGTCTGAAATTCCATCAACAAGCTGTCACCGACAAATATATATAGATGCCTTTTGAGCTGTGTCCAGTCACAGTCCTGAGCGTAGAGAGTAGAGAAGTGGGCTAGCATACATTCTTGACATGCGCCAGTGTTGTCAGAGAAATGTTATTTCTGATCTGCAGACTGGTGAGGAAGTCAAAAGATCCAGTTGCAGAGGGAGGTAGAGGCCCAGGTTTTAGAGCTTGTTGATTAGAACAGAGGGTAGGATTGTGTTGAATGCTGAGCTGTCATCAATAAAGAGCAGCCCCACGCAAATATTACTACTGTCCTGGTGATGCAAGGCAGAGTGTTGAGTCAGTGAGTTTGCATCCACTGTGGACCGATAGTGATGAGACAGACCAGATTAGGTTCAGGACCTTGATTAGTCACAACCATCCTCTCCCAGCACTTCACAGCAGATGTGCCACTGGATGATAGTTGTTGAGGCAGTGCACCCCGCTGTTTTTTGGCACTGATACAACTATAACTGAGGAATTTTAGTGGAAAGGTAGGCAACTTCATTCCTCCATCAATCAGGCTGGTAGGAATTACTGATCTCAGACAAACCCCTTCTACACTATCATTCCTTAAGATCTTACCTAGCAACTTCTCTCCAAGCATGTTGAGCTGATCAACGTTAAGCCCCCTTTTAGTGACAGAAGAGAACTGCCAACTTAGTACCTCAGAGAGCTGATTCCACGTGGCAGCTGGGGGGTTGGAGAAAAAACCCAAGGTCTGAGGAAGAAGCAAAACAAAGTATGGAACATTAACCAAACCTGACAATTTATATAAATGTGGCCCTTTTCCAGTTTATTATTTGATTTATTAAACCAAGTATTTATTTCAACTACTTTAAAAAGGTATTGTCTTCTTAAAAAGACTATTCATTTCCAGTTAAGGAAATTGGAAAAGATTATTGGATGCAACTGGGGAAAGGGCAGCTGTTTTAATAGTTTGTATTAAAATAAAAGCATATTTCAGATGGCTGGAGACTGTTCTGGAGACTCAATTTCCATTAACTTCACATTAAGGAGTGAACAAAACATCCATCTGACTCAAATTGACAGAAATTTTCCCATTATGTTGGTGTACCTATAACTACTGACCAAATAGTAGGTTTTGAATGTGCAGTTTAGTTTTCTTGTACACTAACAGACAAAGGTCCGTATGGCCTAAAGACAGATAGCTGCAGCATACCCATTAGTTAAATTCTACCTAAATAAATGACACGTTGTTGACAGAATTTAAAGCTGGTTGCACTGATGCTTACCTTAGACTCACTGACAAGCATGTTATACCATAAGATAGAGGCCCAGCCATTGGGAAGTTGGCTCACATTGGATATCACCACCAAAGGCAACGATGTTGTCTGCAATAGAATAGGAGTCAATGAAAAACAAAAACATTGTCACCCAAAGTGAAGAAATATTGCAACAAAAACAGCCATGTGCCATTGATACAGAAAATATCACATTATAATCTGGTTTAATATCACTGCCATGTCATGAAATTTGTTAACTTCTTAGCTGCATTATAATGCAATACATGGTAATAAAGTACACATGTATATTAGATCAATTAAAATGAGGTGGTGCTCATGAGTTCAATATCCATTTAGAAATTGTATGGCAGAAGGCAAGAAGCTGTTCCTGAAATTGCTGGATGAGCACCTTCAGGCTTCTATACCTCCTTCCTGACAATAACCATGCGAAGAAGGTATCCCCTGGGTGATGGGGGTCCTTAATTATAGACACCACCTTTCTGAGGCACCACTCAGAAAGGTTGTGGGGGGGGGGGGAGAAAAACAGGATATACAAAATGCTGGAGGAACTGAGCAAGTCAGGCAGCATCTATGGAAATGAACGAGCAGTCAACATTTCAGGCAAAGGCCCTTCTGCAATACTGGGAAGGTGCCAGAGCCAGGTGGGCTGGAAAGATGAAGGACTGGAAAGGAAGGAATCCAATAGAGAAGTGAATCATTGGAGAAAAAGGAATGAGGAGGGCACCCAGGGGAGGCGATAGACAGGTGAGAAGAGGTAAGAGGCCAGAGTGGGGAATAGAAAAGTGGGTGGGAGGGAATTATTTATTTATTTTTAAACAAAGAAAATCACTTCCTGCCATCAGATTGAAGGCTGCCCAGGAAGAATACAAGATGTTGGTACTTTAATTGAGGGTGGCCTCATTTTGGCCAAAGAGGTAATGGGGGCAATGGACTAACAGGTTAGAACTGGCTTCACCCATCATCTCCTAGCCAGCCTCCTTCCTCTCTACCCGCCCCCCCATCTTTTTATTCTACTCCACTTCTCAGTCCTAAAGGAGTGTCTCAGGCCAAAATGTCAACTGTTTTATTAACTTCCACAGATGCTGACTGACCTGCTGAGCTCCCCCAGCATTTAGTGTGTAGCTTTGGCATCAGGCAGTGTTGAGAGAGCAAAACTCTAGTATTTTGTTTCAGTGAAAGCCAAAAGTCCATTCCAATGGCACAAGACCATTTAAAAAAATAATAATAATTTTAAAGAAGTTGGCAGTAAAATTTCCATCAAAATGAACTGAGCTATGGGGAAGTGAGCAGATTGGGACTTTCCCTACCCTGGTCCACCCACTGCATGTAGGAAAGAGATGATCTTAAGGGTGTACAAAATCATGACAGCAATACAAAAGATGTGCAGAGCAAGGATTTCTTCAAGTACACAGCTGGATGCCTGGAATGCACTGCAAATATGATAGAGATATTCAGGAGGCTCCTAAGCAGGTACATGAATTTGTGTAGAACAGCAGATAATGGATATTGTGTAGGCACAAGGGATTAATTTAGTTAGCATTTAAATTACAGCTTTAAATTTGTTTTACACTCCAGCACTCCTGCTCTTGCACTTTTGTCATCCTTCTTGCCCTGTCTCAAGTGAACACACAAGATATGTTTGCATTCCTTACCTCTAGATCAATTGGCACATTCTGGTGACAGAACTGTGTCTCAAAGCTGATTGAGTGAAGTTCCTCAGTTACAATAAAAGGTCCCTGTTTGAACATGCACAGAAAAAAGGGTTCAAGTTGACGATTTTAAACTCTCAGCATCTACCCAAGTAATATTAGGCCATTCTATTATTTCATCATTAGGATTCTGATCTCAATACAATGAACTCTTTTATTAAAAAAAAGCACAACAAAATCAACATGATTGATCCTGGAACAACAGGCAAGGAGTATACACATTTTGAAGAAGTTGACAGTTAAGCTATATTGAACTTACTTCTGTTGTTCTGCTGCCTGTGTTTTTCTGTTCCTTTAGTTGCTGCAACACAAGAAGACATCTTACTGCATTTCAAGTGAAATACATTGTTCTGCATTTTCTACCATGATGTCATTACAGATGAACGGGCCTAAGTACACGACCCAGCTTTACAAGATGACTCCTCACCAAATGCCGGAATTCTGCAGCCAAGCTTCCATTTGTCGACTCTTCCATGTTCATCACTTTTGTGTTGGTTCCCAGTATGTTGAATTTCCTAAAACTAAAAAAAAAGTAAAATTAACAAACTAACATTTACATTACAAAATACAATTACAAATGTAAAGGGGGGCGGGTCACAAAAATCAACATTATACCACTTACCCTTTTACAGCAATCTTTTCAGTGACATCCCTGTTTAAAAAAATGATATTTAAGAATTAGAAAGAAAAGCAGAGTTTATCCCTTGTGCCCATTTTACCATTCAATTATTGCAATAATCTTTCAATTCCTCAGTATCCCAGTTTACCAAACTGTTTTGAATTGGTTTAGTTACTGAGCCTCCACAGCCCAATTTGTTCAGTCAAGTTGAGGAAAATTCCCCGAGTCCAAAATGCCTAGTTCCTTACTGTGGAATCAAGTTATATGCCCTAATTCCAAAAACCCATCATCCTTGCTTCTTCTAAACTTTGATAGTGCAGACTGCATGAATCTCTTCTTGTAAAATAAATGCACCATCCCAGGAATCACAATGGCAAAACTAACTGCAAGCCCCCTCCTTCATGTAGGGTGGCTTGGCCTGCACACAATGCTTTGGCTACAGTCACACTAGAGTCTACAATAATTGGATCAAGTTGTCGCTACTGTAAGAGAAGCTGAATAAAAAAGGCAAGGATACTACTTGCCCACCATACCGGCATATTATAAACATCTTTTGATTGTTAAGCAGCCACCAAATTCTTCTGAACACCAATAGTTTTTACTCTTATTTAAAATACTGCAACTGAAAAGGACCTCTCATTTTGTAATCATTTGCCAAGCCCTCATCCATCTCAATTCTCTTCATACACTAAATAGCCACCAAAGTTTGTATCTTAAACCCAAGATCCAAACTCCAGCTCCTCAAAATTACTAACAGCCCCAAAAAAACCCACTAGTTACATTCCCAACCGAAAAAAAACTTATTCTTCTTTCTACTAAGAATCTACATACAAAATTCCCAAATTTCATAGTGCTGAGGCTGATTTTCTTTACTTTCTAGAACCTTATTAAAATATTTCAAAAGTCCAAATAGATATCAAGTGGTTTCTACTTCCTCATTCTGCTAGTAATGACCTCAAAAGTTCGCCAAAATTTTTTTTTTCCACTTCTTTCAGAAAACCCTTTTAGTTCTGTCCAATCCTACTACTATTTTCCAAAGTACCCCACACTACTTCCTTAATAACTTGAAGTAGTAAAATGTTAACTTAATAGATTTGATATAGGCTGGATATACACAAGTTATATCACCTGGTCAAATTTTGAAGCCAATATTCATTTCTACTAAACTTGCTGAAAAATGACATTTACCACTCAATAATAACTGATCATAACAATTCAAATGTATCTAAATATATTAGTCATGCAACTCATTAAAATAATACGCATCTACTTACTTGTCAAATGATGCCTTTACACGCAGCTGATAGTTTAACTCTGGCAGTCTTACCAACAGCCTTCAACAAAACAAGATAAAAAATTAATAATTTGAGCAAATTAGAAAAGCCAAGTCTATGTGAAAACATTGCTAGGTTACTCATTGGCAGCAAAAGGTTTTGTGTTATTTGCCTCCAGCATTTTAATATCCCCAAGAAGTAATTTGGGACATGATTAAAACTATTTTGCAATAAAACAAGACTACAGGACATTGTTTAGTCTTCACTAGATAATACACCCACACAGTGTGAAGGAAGGCTCCAAATTTTCTTCTTTTAAAAAAGAAATGCAGGAAAACATTCCTAACTCACTGCTTCTTATGCACCAAACTTTAGTCATTTCAAAAACATCTGGGTTTTTAATAATACAGGAGTATCAATAGAGTGATCATAAAATCTCAGACTTAAATAGATTCATTTTAAGTCCATCATTTTCAACCAGTTCCACTTCAATCAGGTCATTGTTTTCAACACTTAACACCTACCAAATACTACATAGCGATTGATAAATGCTGGAGCCACTTCAGCTTGTTTTCATACAGCACACTTAACAGAACACTCCCCAAATTGATTCAAACAAAGCAAGGCACCAAGTCACTTAAACAAATACCAGGGAAGTTGATAATGGCGTACAAAAAAGCTGGATGAACTCAGCAGGTCAGGCAGCATCCATTAAAAGGAGCAGTCAGTCCTGACGATGGGTCTCAACCCGAAATGTTGACTGCTCCTTTCCACGGATGCTGCCCGACCTGCTGAGTTCATCCAACTTTTTTTGTACGTCTTGATTTGACCACAGCATCTGCAGTGTACTTTGTGTTTAAGTTGATAATGATCTTGCAAGCTTTAATATACAAAACTGGAAAGCATTATAGTGAACCAGAAATCACAGGAGGGAATTCTGAAGCCTTTACACATTGAAAGCATGGCGATCAAGATGGAGCTTATAAAGCCAATGAAGCACAAAACTCGAAGAGGAAGCAAACTAACAAGGACTCAGAAGATTCAAGGTAATGACTTGAGCCTGGAATTTGAACACTTTTAAATTTAAGGCATGGAGAGAAGAAAACAGCTTCTGATTAAGTACAGCCATATTAGGACAGCTAGCATGAAGGGCAATAGGTTAACCAGACTTAATCCAAGCTAAGACAAGTGGTTGTCTAGTGAGCGAAACTTATAGATGGTAAAAGGCCAGCAACTACACTTGACTATTCAAGTCTGAGAGGTAATAGGCATACGGGTTTCAGTCTGGTTTAGCCCACAACAGAGGCCAGGAAGGATTTAGTCAGTAGCTACGGAATTGGGTTGGGGGTGGGGTGGTTAAGGAAACAAAGACAGTGGCTTTAATATGTAGGACAAGAAACAAGCAAGCTGACAAGATGGTGGGATAGAGCAAACAGCATGCATGCAGAAATAGCATTTTCTGTAATGTCACTGAGATGCAGGATGGAGAAAGGAAATAGGGGAGAGCAGAGATATGTTTTTCACCAACCAATAAACAAAATAATGCACACAACTCTAGGCATGACTGGACAGAATAGGAATGTAATCAGAATATTCAATAAAATTACTAACAAGTAAATGTTCCTACCCATCTGTGGTTTTAAAATCTATTTATTTTTAAAATGTTAGTAATAAACAATTATTCCATCCTTCTGGAAAGCTGAAGTATATTTTCATAAAGATATTACAAGATGGATAAATAAAAATAACTCACCTTAACTTAACAGTGAATTGTACACCAGTTTTTAAAACCATGGGTCTCTGTGGGTGGGTTGGCATGCAAGGTTGTCTCTCCACTACAAAAGAGCTAAAATGCAGTGAAAATTAATGTTTAAGTGATAACCATTTCAGCAATAGAGCAGCAGTTTTAAAGCAAAAAAATACAATGATACAAGCTGCCAGTGCACACTGGCAGTTTATATGTACACAGCTTACTGAAGGGATGGCCTGAAAAAGGGAACAGTAATTTCTGGAAACAATGAACCTGCATTGAAGAGAACAATGTTCCATAAAGCAAATTTCTGGATAATAAAAATCCATTAAGGTATGCATTTAATGCCAACACTTGCCCGAGTAGTCCATAGTCAACAAGAGTAAAATTGTTCTCTGCCAGAATTGTGAAGTGGCTAATAGGAAATCAGTAGCCTCATCCTTGGCTACACCATGTAAAATTTCTTTTTCCGTTTAGCCAACATCAGGAAATAAGACTCATGTTTAATACTGAAGAAATTAAAATCAAAGTATTTAAAGAGCCAGACCATGTCAAGAATCTGGAATTGTTACCTTTTAATAAGAGTGATGAACAAAGTATTGTATCTTTCCTCCAAGAACTGCTTTTTTTGAGTAATAGGATCATCTTCGTATGAATATTTCTGCTCCAATTCTTCCAGTTTCTTTAATTGTTGCCGAACTTGCTGCAAACTTTCAGCCAGCAATGTAAACCTGAAAAACAGCCATCATTAATTAAGGATGGTCTATTACTAATGGCTCTTGCTTAAAACCATTTGCCGAAGTCATGGAAATCAGATACATGGTCAGGACAGTGACCAAACCACCAGAGATGGCACCAACCAGAGCTCACAAATCCACTCTTCTTGTACCTCAGATGCTGTCCAGGTGCTAGTGACCAAACTCAATTCACTCAGCCTTCTAAAATACACCCCACTGATACAACACTTGAAGGGAGGCAACCCTGATTTGTAGGGCATTAGTCCACCTCCAAACTGCCAGAAACCTCAGTTCAAATCAGCTACCTTGCCTTATGGGGTCAAACCTAATAGATCCAGCATGACACCCCTTATATTGTGCATACAAGAAAAAGTTTTACTATCTGAAACTAACATATGGTATTAATGGGGAATGAGAAACTAACATCTTTTTAGGATGGTTAGAAGAGATCTCAATCATTTTCAATCACCCCAGTATTTTCTGCAAGGTGAAGTAAAAAAAAAACCCAGGACATACTGTTTTCAATTTTGGTCACCTCATTATAGGAAGAATGTGGAAGCTATGGAAAGGATGCAAAGGAGATTTACTAGGATGTTGCCTGGATTGGAGAACAAGTCATATGAAGCAAGGTTAGCAGAGCTGGGACTTTTCTCTTTGGAGCACAGAAGAATGAGAGGAGATTTGATAGAGGTCTACAAGATTATGAGAGGCATAGATAGGGTGGGTAGACAGTACCTGTTCCCCAGGACACCAATAGCAAACACCAGAGGGCATACATACATACACAATTAAGGGAGGGAAGTTTAGGGGAGACATCAGGGGTAAATTTGGGAAAAAAAAACAAACACAGGAGGTTATGAATGCCTGGAATGACTTGCCAGGGATGGTGGTGGAGGCTAAAACATTAGGGGTATTTGAGAGCCTCTTGGACAAGCACACAGATGAAAGAAAAATGGAAGGTTATGGGGTAGTGTGGGTTTAGTGTTTTTTTTTTAAAAAAAAAGGATTATATGGGTCGACACACCATTGAGGGCTGAAGGGCCTGTACTGTGATGTAGTGTTTTGTGGTTCTATGGATATTCTTCAACATGGAATTCAGAATGTGTTAACTGTACTTTAGTAACAGAAGTAGAAAATACTGGAAGTACTCAACTGGTTAGATAGCCTCTTCTCACAAGATGTGGGAAATCTATCTTCCCACATAGCTACTGCTTGACCCATTGCGTCAGCATTTTTTGCTTCTGGATTTTCAGTATCTACAGAATATTCTTTTTGGAGTAATCTTTGAATACTGATAAATAGAAACACACCATAGTGTTACACAACTAAATTCTACTGGCAAGTCTAGAATGCCATGTGGTTGAATTTAAAAGGATTGGGTGTTTGCAGTGAAATTTTGCACTAACAAAATTTGCACAGGTGGTTCTTGCAGCTCACCAGTGCTGTAGCTGGTCAAGACAGGTATTTGGAGGTCCTCCAATGCATGCAATTTGCTGTCTCCGTTTCCATTCCACCAACTCCTCATTGATCAGAAGACCTTCAATTTGTTCCACTTCATTCAACAAGCAGGCAGTTTCATTGATTACTTCCTACAAACATAATTACACCCATTAGTAAAACGTTTATTTAAAACAAACAGTGCAAGAGATCAGAATAGCCATGCACAAATACTTATTTTCAAAAAAAAAAGCACCGTCCAACATTGGCATGATTTGGAAAATCATGTGCTTTACTGTACAAAAAAAAATCTGAAAGATAAACCAGAATGAGTTGTGGAATGGCGGCAGCTCATTCCAAAGATGTTGTCTGAACAGGTAAGAAATATTTTTTAAAAAATAAAATCAGCTTTGTCACATGTACATAGTGTATTTGAGTCAAGTCAAATCATTGCATTGGACAAGAGATGCCATGAGTGCCCAGCACCATAATAGCATGCCCAAAACTCAAAATCTAATTGCATTTCTTTGTAATTTGGGAGGAAACTAGAGAACCCAGCTGAACCTATGCTGTCACAGGGAGAATACAGAAACTCCTAACAGATGGCAGGAAATAAACAACATCCTCATGGCTGGCAGTGTAAAGCAATGTGCTGCTATGCTACCATGCTGCCTGCAGTAATAATAAGTATAAAATCAATACAAAATAAACTATTAGCAAAACCATGGCTAACCTTTCGTTTCATATCCAGCTTCAGCATCATATTATGAAGATGGAGCTTTTCTTGTTTAATCTCATTTTGAGCCAAGCCATTCACTTCATGCTCTACCAATGTAAAACAAAAAACAAATCAAAATAGGTCGAGGACAGCAATAAGCCTAACAAAAAAGTAAACAATTTTTTTTTTTTTTTTTTTTTTATAAACTTTTACAAGAAAATCTGCTAAGCACATTAACCACAAATTTCTCACCTCGACTGTGCAATGTTTTTGATCGGAAGTCAAATTCATCCTGAAGGTCCTCAAGAGATTTTATTTCTTGTTCAATCTCCTATAATAATATAAACATAAATTTGTTGTTTTTAAAAAGGTACCTGTCACATTGTTTTGATGATTCAGGACACTTTATAGCCAAATGTCTTTGCTGCAAGCAAAAAAAAAAAAATTGACCAAGCAATTTGCAGAACATTCTCCACATAAAGGGCCCCATCTTGTACAAGAGGTAAACTGGCTCATCCAAAAAATTCAGCAAGCTTAACACTACAACATCACTGATGTATTCGAGTTCTGGTGTAATGTATTCAAGTCTTCATGGATAACTCACCATCCCATTCTGAGCAGCAAATACTTTGGTTAAGTGATTGCATTTAGGTCATTTATATTGCTGACAAGGCAACAAAGATCAGCCAGGCCGTTAAGTACACTCAATCCATTTATACAGCAATAAAAGCAAGGCCAAAGCCTCAGAAGTTTTGTTTAGATTCCCAGCAGTTCCCTCCTGCTCCTCTACAGATGCACATTTCCTGGTGAGGTTAATGCCATCTATTAATGCATTACGCTGTCCAATCCATGCACCCATTTTAAGAAAACCGTTGTTACTCTGAGGTGGCTCAAAGTATTCCAATCATTAATATAGTTCTATTCTCATGTTTTGGCCTTGTTAACTTCCTACAATTCCCTTTGTAAGAAAATAGCAATAATAGAAAACTTTATTCTTCTCATGAAGTTTTCATCCTTCATCCAATCCATCAGCACTACATCTTAGCCCAAATTCAGAAGGCCACTCTAAAGTACTATGAGGTGCAACTACCGAATTCTCAGACGCAACTCTTCACCCAAGGATGCAAATTGGAATAAGGTTGCATTGCAAATATACATACCTGAACACTGCTTTTTACAGCCTTCACTTTTAGATCTAGCTGCTTCTGCTTGTCCAGAATTACGCCATTTTGGAGAGGACCAACATGATTCTAAAAATTAAGAAAAGTTGCAGGAATATTATAGTTTTGTTGTTCCTTGGACAATCCTGGGAGAAATTGAGCTGGTGCCACTGCTTTGCCCAAGAAACTACCACCAGAATTTTAGAACCACAGAATTTACAGCCAACAGAAAATGGTGTGTAAAAAAAAAAGCATGCTGAAAGTAAGGTGATCAACCCAACAAATCTACTTTGATAATCAGCATCTCAGAGAGCTTTTAAAAAAAAACTGATACAACTCTTTTGCTGCATTGATTCCAAAACAATCTCAATCCGAACTGGGAACAGGCAAAAATAAATAGGCTTTTCTTCTTCATAAGTGTGGTACAGAAAGTGTTACAATTAAAACCAAGTCCAACAAAAACTGTTCATTCCAGTTGAGAAAGGACAAATAGTCTAAGGCTATTACTTTGATTTCTCATTAAGTTTTCAATTTGGACAGCAGTTGTCCTGAAGGTTGCAACCTACTGACCTCTATGCTAACTGAACTGGCAATTGGGAGATCAGTCCAAATTCTAGGTTCGCCAATGGAAAGAGTATTGAAGCAAGACAAAAGGGGTTTGCTTTTTGCTGTCCTGATTTCTGTAAAATTATTCAATTAATACAGATATTCCAATCTTCACTCTGTCCCCAAATGTTCACTTCTTTAAAAAAAATTATTTTGATAGAACAAGGAGGGGCATTAGCCACAACCACAGTTAGCAGCAGATGCGCCTCCCTAAAGAACACGGCTGAAGGGACTTCATTGTAGGCCATACCCATCTTACAGACAGTAGATCAAGAGTTACATCTGGAGCCCAAGAGGTGGTTTCTGCTCAGTGAAGAATCTTCAGAATCCGAAAGGAGTATGCAGAATATTGATTCCTTATTGCCATAATGAACAGTATCCTACTTGTAGCTCTTTCTCTAATTTTAATACTTAATATTTTAGAGCTGTCATTTATAAAAACACTACAAACCACATTCAGAACATTTAAACATTGATGGGTATTTAGCATTGTGCCTTTGAGAAGGATAAGCCAGGTGAGCACAACAGTTGTGGGGAAATTACTGGAGGGAATTCCAAGGGACAGGATTGACTAGAACCGATTACAGATGGTCAATGTGGTTTTTGAGTGGGGAAAATTACATCTCACAAATGAGTTTCAAAAACAAACAAAGGCCAAAAGGATTGATGAGAGCAAAGCAGTAGACATCATCTACATCAACTTCAGCAAACCCTTGACACAGTTCAACAGGATAGGCTGCTCCACGAGGTTAGATCAGCTGGGATCCAGGGTGGGTTTGCCAACTGGATTTAGTATTTTTTTTTTTTTTTTTTACCCACCCCCCCTCCTGGATTTAGTATTAACTTTTTTCCCCCCCCGGGTTGCCGGGGGGGAGGGGGGTGGTTAAACAGCTACAAAGAAGGGTTGTTTCAGATTGGAGGCCTGTAACCCACAGTGTGCTGCAACATATTGTGCTGGGCCCACTGATGCTCATCATCTATATTAATGATTTCGATGAGAAAACAAGATTGGTTATCAAGATGGTGGAGGACACCAAAATTGGTGGTATAATGGACAGTGATTATTTTGTTAGAGGATTTAAAATAACTGGGAAAGCAAGAAAGAATACCAGGTACAATTTGTATTGGACCACAAAGAGAGGACTGATGAAGGGTCTCAGCCCAAAACATTGACTGTTTACTCTGTTTACCCTGCTCTCATGATGACACCACTCCCACACCTGAAATCACCACAGTGGGCTTCAAAGCTGAGAAGACAGCTGAAATGCCTCCAACCAAGCAAGGCTGCAGGCCCAGATGGTGTCAGCCCCAGGGTGCTCAAAGCCTATGCCCCCCAGCTATGTGGGGTACTTCACCATATCTTCAGCCTGAGCCTGAGTCTACAAAGGGTTCCTGTGCTATGGAAAATGTCCTGCCTTGTTCCTGTACCGAAGACACTGCGCCCCAGTGGCTCCAATGACTACAGACCAGTGGCATTTACCTCCCATGTCATGAAGACCCTGGAGAGACTTGTTCTGGAGCAGCTCCGGCCTATGGTTAGGCCACACTTAGGCCCCTCCAGTTCGCCTACCAGCCCCGACTAGGAGTTGAGGATGCCATCGTCTACCTGCTGAACTGTGTCTATGCCCACTTGGACAAGCCGGCGAGCACTGTGAGGATCATGTTTTTTGACTTCTCCAGTGCGTTCAACACCATCCGCCCTGCTCTGCTGGGTGAGAAGCTGACAGTGATGCAGGTGGATGCTTCCCTGGCGTCATGGATTATTGATTATCTGACTGGCAGACCACAGTATGTGTGATTGCAACACTGTGTGTTAGACAGAGTGGTCAGCAGCACTGGGGCTCTGCAGGGAACTGTCCTGTCTCCCTTTCTCTTCACCATCTACACCTCGGACTTCAACTACTGCACAGAGTCTTACCATCTTCAGAAGTTTTCTGACGACTCTGCCATAGTCGGATGCATCACCAAGGGAGATCAGGCCGAGTACAGGGCTACGGTGGGAAACTTTCTCACATGGTGTGAGCAGAATCATCTGTACTTTAATGTGAAAAAGACTAAGCAGCTGGTGGTAGATCTGAGGAGGGCTAAGGCATTGGTGACCCATTTCTATCCAAGGGATCAGTGTGGACATGGAGGTTTACAAATACCTGGGGATACAAATTGACAATAAACTGAACTGGTCAAAGAACACTGAGGCTGTCTACAAGAAGGGTCAGAGCCATCTCTACTTCCTGAGGAGACTGAGGTCATTTAACATATGCTGGATGATGCCGAGGATGTTCTACGAGTCTGTGGTGGCCAGTGCTATCATGTTTGCTGTTGTGTGCTGGGGCAGCAGGCTGATGGCTGCAGACACAAACAGAATCAACAAACTCATTTGTAAGGCCAGTGATGTTGTGGGGGTGGAACTGGAATCTCTGACGGTGGTGTCTGAAAAGAGGATGCTGACCAAGTTGCATGCCATCTTGGACAATGTCTCCCATCCACTCCATAATGTACTGGTTAGGCACAGGAGTACATTCAGCCAGAGACTCATTCCATCGAGATGCAACACTGAGCATCATAGGAAGTCATTCCTGCCTGTGGCCATCAAACTTTACAACTCTTCCCTTGGTATGTCAAACACCCTGAGCCAATAGGCTGGTCCTGGACTTATTTCCACTTGGCATAATTAAATTATTTAATTACTTATGGTTTTATATTGTTAAATTTCTACACTATTCTTGGTTGGTGTGACTGTAACGAAACCCAATTTCCCCTCGGGATCAATAAAGTATGTCTGTCTGTTTTAAATACCTGCTGCCTGGTCTGCTGAGTTCCTCCAGCATTGTGTAGTTTGACTTGGACAAGTGTTGGAGTTTGTCAGGTTAAATCAGCATAGGACTTGCACAGTAAGTGGCAGAGCCCGAGCGTTGCCATTCAAAGAAACCTAACGGTACAAGTACATAGCTCACTGACAGTTGCAATGTAGGTTGACAGATTGCTGAAGGCAGCATTTGGTATGCTTGAGTGCAAAAGTGTTGGAATATCATGTACATTTGTAACATGCTGGTGAGTCCACATGGGAGTTGTGTGCACGTTTCTGATCATGCAGCTTTAGGAAAGATGCTATTAAACTGGAAAGATTCACAACCACGTTACCAGGACTGGAGGGCTCGAATTACATGGAAAACCTGGATAGGCTGGGGCTTTTCCCCCTAGAGTCTAGGAGGCCGAGGGGTGACCCAACAAAGGTGCACAAAATCATGAAGGGCCCAGATTTGTTGAATAGCCAATCAGCTATTTTCTAATAGAGGGAAACCTAAAACTAGAGGGCACAGATACAAAGCGTGAGGACAATAAATTATCAGGGAAAGAGTCAAGCTTTTCCAGACAGAAGGTGCTGGCATTTGTTGTAAGCTTCCAAATGAGTGGTAGAGCCACGTACAATTACAACATTTAGATGGATACGTGGGTCTAGCTCACGTAGAGAACTTGCTTGACATGGACAAGTTGAACTAAAGGACCATTTCACTGCTGTACAACTCTACAATGATCTCTGCTTTGTACAAATGAATGACTAACCTTAATCATTACAGAATATAGAACCAAGATAATTTTGCACTATTATTTTTTTGTTCCAATTGTTTTCTTTCTTCCAAGAACTGCATGTCAGTTTGTTTTTCTTGTAATCACTGCTTGTATCAGTGCCAGCGCTGCTGCTGCAAGTTTTGCCTCGTACCCCACATGCATGTACTGTGCATACAACAAGCTCAACTTCAACCGCCCAGATCTGCTCCATTGACCCCATTCATGTCAAGCCAAACTTAGTACTTCCTATTCTTCTGCAGAAAGAACCAAGAAAACCTAACAAGCCCTCCAAAGCACCGTTCAATCCACTGATTTCTAGTCATTTTGGAATCCAGACCTATATGGCTATCATTTATATATGGACTTCTGTTGTGAACTCCCAGGAGCAGAGACATTCTCAGGGAAAGACTGCAGAATGTCGATATCATGCCAAGACTGTACTTCCAAGCCGTAAAGTGTAAATTTGTACAAACATAGTATTAAAATCACTTCTATTTACAGACTAGCACTATTTTACTACTTGAGCAGGTACAACAATTTCATTCCTCCTGCTGGCTGGGATCAAGATGATGTTATTCTTGTTCTAGAACTGAAAAAAGCTTTTCTTTGGAGGAAATTTACATTGGGATGGATCACCAAGTTGTTTTGTTTAATAACAGTGAAATTGATAAATATTTTCAGCCTCTTTGTAAGAAATGGGGGAAAAAAATTAACTTTTGTTGCCCATCATCCAAAAACAGGAAGAGTTACTCAAAGGAAAAAAAGTATGAACTTATTAGAAATCAGACATGTTTAAAATTAAATTACCTTTTCATCTTTTAGAGCATTTTCTAGGATTTTCTTTTCTTCATTCAGACTGTTTAATATGGTAAGTGCCATAAGAATGGGTTCTTCTTGGAAGAAGACCTGTAATAGAAATTAAGGATACATTATAAATAATTATAATTGCTTAGATATGAAAAGTAAACTTTCCTCAAAAAGATATTGTTAGACAAGTCGCAATTATATTTAGTCAGTTGTACAATACAAATGAGATTGTCACATTTTGGAAAACCCCTGTAATATCCTGTATGCTATGTTTGCTTTTATTATCAGCAAAGTTCAAAAGACTTTCAAAACCCAGAACCCAACCACTTTCTTTGCCAATAATGTTCATATCTGGTATATTTGTACACAGATCTATGCCTATTATTCAATTTACAAAAACACTGAAGTTGTAGAAGCCATTTCGAAGCCGCTCTTCATTCATGTGGAACACTCCAGGTTTCATACACATTATAAAATACAAAACATTTGTCAAACAGGAAAACCAAGTTACAGATCCAAGACGCATTCCAGTTTCAAGAATTAAAAAGAATTAAGTGCTGTAAACCAAACTAATAATTTGCAGTAGACCTGGGTTTACTGCATTCCAAAGATTCAAGGTGCATTTACTATCAAAGAATGTACAAGTTGTACAATCTTGAGGCTTGTTTGCATAACAGGCAGTTGCAAAGCAAGGAACCTACAAAATATATACAACCAACCCCAGTGCCCACAGGAAAAAAAACTAATCATGCAAGCAACACGAGTGAACAACCAACATTTGAATCAAATCAAGTCCTTGGATTCAGATCCTGGAAAAAACTTAGAGTAGCTTGGTATCTAGCTCATCATTATTAGTGGGGACAAGTCGCTGCAAATTTAATATTCCATTAATTTATTCACTAAATGCAACCAGTTTGGCATTGCGCAAGGTACTGTATTAAAAAAAGTCAACGTTTTACAGATTAGCTTTGTTTGTCACATGTACATTGAAACATACAATGACACTCGCTGTTAAGTGTCAAATCAGCGAGGACTGGGCTGGGCAGCCCCAAGCATCGCTACACTTCTGGCACCCACACTCACTAACCCCAACCATTGGTCTTTGGAATGTTAAAAGAAACCCAAGCAGTCACGTGGAGAACTTACAAATTCCATATAGTCAGCAGCAGGAATTGAACCCCAATCAGAGATCGCTGGTGTTAAACTACAGTGCCCTCCCATTTAGAGTACCACCATCTTTAGTACTTTTTTTTATTATTATTATACAGGTAACAGCACATTACCAGAAGGCAAAATTAACCACTTATGTTTTATTTATATATATATGTAAAAAAACAGCTTGCCCACCAAGTCCTGCTGAGAGCCCATTTAAACAAGTAGATTTGGGATCTAGTCCTAGTGTACAGGCACTCACGACAGAGCTCCATTTCCATACCTGAAGATTACGTTTTACTTTTCTAATGTTGTGCTGAAGCAGAAAATTATTCTCCAAGGCAAATCTGCTGTATTGGTCATCCAACTGCGTCAACAGCTCATGGAACAGCACTGTGGCCAGTGAGTCATTGGTGGCAGCATGCTCCCTAAATAACAGAAGGGAAATGAAAATTAAGTAGCTCACACTTAAGCTGCGAGGAAGAGCTGGTTTCAAACAATATTGCGGAAGTATGTGCTAGTAAGAAAAAAAAACAGGCAGTAAAGTAGAATAAAAAGATTGGATATTAAATTTATAATAAAAATTGGGCAAGTGCAAATAAATCTGTTTCATATCCCAGCTAGTTGTCCTTCAATGACTGATATAAATCAACAGGAGCACCTACCAATCTTTTGCCTCTAGCCACTGGGCAAGATATTGCCTGATCTCCATTGGAAAGTTGTCATCATACAGCTGGTCAACTTGCTCCAGGAATTTGGAGTCTAGCTGTTGTAGTTGGTACCACTGTGACATACTGCAGAGAAATTGTACAAAAAGAATCAGGTTTATTATCACTGGCATGTGACGTGAAAATTTGTGAACTTAGCAGAAGCAATTCAATGTAATAATCTAGCAGAGAAAAAAAATAAATTAAAGAATAATGTTATGAGTGATGAACAGACCTGATGGTCAATGGGGGGGCAGAGTTAACCATTCCCAACCCCCCCCCCCCCCCCCCGCCCGAGAACTATGAACTATTGCTGCTGCTATGCTGCTATTGAGAGAGAAAGATAAAGCCCGGGCAAGAACATCTACTACAGGTAAGAGGGGGAGAGAGACTGTTGATTTACTGTATTATGACTCTTCCTGGATTATTTACCTTCCACTACAAGGACTTTACTTTGCTCGTTAACATTCCTCAGGAGACAGCAGGAGTCATTCAGAGTTGATGGATAGCTGAGACCCCGTGAGTAGGGATAAAAGACAGGTCTGGAGAGACACCCTTCAGACACACCAGTGGACACTGACTGAGTGCTGGGAACCCACAGAAAGGTGGGGGCTTCGGAGACCCAACCAGGAGATCGGTCAGTAAAGCTCACAGTGTTATAGCAGGGCCGGTGGGGACTTGTGTGTGTGTCCACTCATGGCAGAGTGACGAGTCCACCACAGAAGAACGGTCGAGCTGAAGACCAGAGTGATCATAAATGAATGGCCACAACAATATGATGGATTAAGAAAGCCACAAAAGTTTGCCTGCTGCAGCTGTTACATCTCACTCGCTCTCTCTCCAACGATTTCAACACAACAACCATAACCACCTCAGCTTTTATGAACTGAACTCTAAACTTTCCCATGACAATTCATTTACCCCTAGACATCGATAGAGCTCGTTTATTATTGATTATTATTATTCCTACACTTAGGTTTATTACTGCTAACTTGTTTTATGTATATTTGCATTTTTGATATTGTATTGTGTAGTTTACTAATAAACACCTTTAGTTTGGTACCACCAGACTCCAACGGATTCTTCTTTCTCTGCTGGTCAGACACCCAGTTACGGGGTATGTAACAGTAATAAACAAGTAAATCTATTACGTATATTGAATAAATTAAAACATGTGAAAACATAAATACTGGTTATTAAAAAAAAAAGGTAATGACCAAAGATTCCATGTCCATTTAGGAGTTGGATGGCTGAAGGGAAGAAACCGTTCCTGAATCGCTGAGTGTGTGCCTTCAGGCTTCCATACCACCAACCCGATGGTAACAGTGAGGAAAGAGTATACCCTGGTTGCTGGACGTCCTTAATAATGGACGCTGCCGTTCTAAGACACCACTCCCTAAAGATGTCCTGGGCACTTTGTAGGCTGGCACCCAAAATGGAGCCAACTAGATTTATAACCACCTATAGCTTCTTTTAGTCCTGTGTAGAAGCCCCTCGATACCACACCATGACGTAGCCTGTCAGAATGTTCTCCACGATACAACTACAAGTTTTTGAGTGTATTCATTGACATGCCAAATCTCTTCAAACTCCTAATAAAGTATAGCTGCTATCTTGCCTTCTTTATAACTACATTGATATGTTGGGAACAGGTTAGATCCTCAGCGATCTTGACACCCAGAACTTCAAATTGCTCACTCTCTCCACTTCTAATCCCTCTGAGGATGGGATGTGTTCCTTCGTCTTACCCTTCCTGAAGTCCACAATCAGTTCTTCCATCTTACTGATGTTGAGTGCCAGGTTGTTGCTGTGGCACCATTCCACTAGTTGGCATATCTCACTCCTGTACACCCTCACGTCACCACCAGAGATTCTACCAACAATGGTTATATCATCAGCAAATTTATAGATGGTATTTGAGCTATGCCTAGCCACACAGTCATATGTATACAGAGAGTAAAGCGGTGGGCTAAGTACACACCCCCAATGTGCACCAGTGTTGATAGTCAGTGAGGATGATATTTTATCAGCAATCCACAGAGAAAGTGGTCTTCCAGTTAGGAAGTTGAGGATCCAATTGCAGAGGGAGGTACATTGGCCCAGGTTCTGCAACTTCTCAATCGGGGTTGTGGGAATGATGGTATTAAATGCTGAGCTATAGTCGATAAACAGCATCCTGACAGAGGTGTTTGTGTTGTCCAGGTAGTCTAAAGCCACATGGAGAGCCATTGAGATTGCATCTGCAGTTGACCTATTGTGGCTATAGGCAAATTACAATGGGTCCAGGTCCTTGCTGAGGCAGGAGTTCGGTCCAGTCATGACCAACCTCTCAAAGCATCTCATCACTGTCAAAGTGAGTGCTACTGGATGGTAGTCATCAAGGCAGCTCACATTATTCTTCTTAGGCACTGGTATAACTGTTGCCTTTTTGAAGCAAGTGGGAACCTCTGCCCATAGCAGTGAGAAGTTAAAAATGTCCTTGAATCCTCCTGCCAGTTGGTTAACAGGTTTTTAGAGCCTTACCAGGTACTCCATCGGGACTTTACGCCTTGCGAGGGTTCACTCTCTTTAAAGACAGCCTAACATTGGCCTCTGAGACAGAAATAAGAGTCAGCAGGGATTTTCATAGCTATTGTTGTGTTCTCCCTTTCAAAGCGTGCACACAAGTGTTGAGTTCAGATGGTATTGAAACATCGCTTTGTAGGAAGTACTGTCTTGCAGACTGTCTTGTCACCTCTAACCTCATTCGAAATTGTTTCTTCGCCCTTGAAATAGCCCTTTGTAGATCATACCTGGTTTTCTGGTACAGGCCTAGGTTACCAGACTTGAATGCCACAGACCTAGCCTTCAGCAGATGATGCATCTCCTGGTTCATCCACAGCTTTTGGTTTGGGAATGTACAGCAAGTCTTTGTGGGCACTCTCTCATTCACACAGGTTCTGATGAAGTCAGTGACAACTGCAGCATACTCATCCAAGTTCGAAGATGAATCCCCGAATACAGTCCAGTCCAATGATTCAAAGCAGTCTTGTAGGCACTCCTGTGATTCTCTTGTCCATACCTTCTTGATCTTCTTTGCTGGTGCTGCAGTCTTCAGTCTCTGCCTATACTCAGGGAGTTAGAAGTACAGCTAGACGATCAGACTTCCTGAAGTGAGAGCGTGTAATAGCACAGTAGGCATTCTTGATGTTGGTGTAGCAATGGTCCAGTGTGTTTTTCCTCTGCAAATGATCTGTTTATGGTAGTTGCTTAGTGAATTTTTTACCCCCCAGACTGGCCAGGTTAAAGTCTCCCAAAACAATGGTGAAGGTGTTAGGGTGCACTGTTTCATGCATGTTGATCCCATTAGTCAGATCATCTAAAGCCTGCTTGATATTGGCCTGAGGTGGAATGTAAACTGCTACCAAAATGACTCCAGAGAAATCCCGTGGTAGGTAAAAAGGTAAAATTTTAAACGACTTTTAAAAAATCGTAGTATCACTCTAAAGCACACCTCACATTACAATGGCTGAAGCCTTGGTTTTGTTTCTTCCCCACCCCATCCCAAAATCAAGGTGAGAAATACCAGGAGGCAAATTTCCCCATTCCAAATCGGAGATCATTACTTTCTGAGACAAACTTGCACAATGGTACCCTATACTTCTTGGCTCCAACTTCAGTAAAGTGCCCCAACAGTTAACATTTGATCCAGACCATGCAGCTTTGTAACTGCTCAGTAGCAACTGCATTAAACAGCAAGGTGTGCTGTGGAGCACGCACAAGGAACTGGATGAGATCAGCTACAACCCTTTCATACAGGCATCTCATTTGAAACAACAAAACCACCATTTAAATCTGGATTGAAAGTTTACCCACACCCAGCCCATCTCTCAAATCCAGTTAAGCCATTTATGGTTTGCCAACATTAAGCTCTGCATCTCACATGGTGCTCAGGACGTGTTCCAAGAACACGTCCACAAATAGGGGTCATTATAGATGCGGCCATGCATTACTTAAAGGATTTCTGTACCTGTTCCCTCCACTCTGGGAACCCAGTGGAAACTCCTGCCTTCCCAGCTGTTCCCCAGTGCCACAGCAGGAACCAGCTGTAAATCCAGTAAGGAATCCGTCACAGCTCAGGGCTCCAGCTGCTGTTAGGCAGAATGGGAGGGAGATTGGAAGTCTGGCTGAGTAGTATCATAACAGCCTCTTAATCATTATCACCAAGACCACGGAGCTGATTATGGATTTCAGAAGGAAACTAGCTGTCCGTGAGCCAGACCACATGGGAAGATCAGAGGTAGAGGGTCAGTAATTTTAAATCCCTCAATGTTATTTCAGAGGACCCATCTTGGGCCCAGCATGCAACTAGCATTAGAAAAAACAGCATGGCAGCATCTCTACTTCCTTTGGAGTTTGCAAAGATTTGGAATGACATCCAACTTTAGAAAAAATTTCTATACCCCTGCAGTGGAAAGTATATTGATTGGCTGCATCACAACCTGGTAATAAACACCAATTCCCTTGAAAGGTACAGCCCAGTCCATCACAAAGTAAAGCCCTCCCCACCCTTGAGCACATCTACACAAAGCTCCGTTCAAGGAAAGCAGCATTGTCACCTCTCTGCCGCCATCAGGGAGGTGGCACAGGAACCTCCGAACCCACACCACCAAGTTTAACACCGTTATTACCCCTCACCTATCAGGCTTTTGAGTCGAAAGGGATAGCTTCACTTGCCCCATCATTGTAATGTTTCCACAACTAATGGACTCACTTTCAAGGACATTTCATCTCATGTTCACGATATTTATTGCCCATTTATTATAGCTTTCTTTTTATTTTTGTGCAGTTTATCATCTTTTGCTCACTGGCTGAACACCCAAGTTGGTGCAGTCTTTCATTGATTCTATTTTGGTGTTGGCACGTGGCAGATCTAAATTAATTTTGTCACATATGTCAAAACAGGCTGGGGAATACTTTCAGTGTCAGCATAGCATGCCTACAACTTAGTACATCTTGAACATCTTTGGAATGCCCCGGTTGGTAGCCAAATCACCCCTAGAAAATTTGCAGAATTATGGGGAGAACATACAATCTCCTTAGAAGCTGGAATTGAACCCTGATCTTACAGCTTGCACTGTAAAGCATTTCAGTAACCACTACACCATTGGGTCTCCTGCCATCCTTTAGCACCTGCAAAAGGAAAAACAAACTCCAGAAGAGGCAGGATAAAAGTTGCTGGTCACAAATGCAACTTTTTCATCTAACCAACCATTGCATGGAATCCAACTGAGATGAAATTTGTTTGAGGTGCCCAAGTTTCAAAAACCAAGTGGGTACAGGGCAGAGTTCTTCATCAAAAGTGGGCATCAAGATGCCAATGAGTAACCAGGGTGGGAGGTGCCACACCAGGGACATTTTACCTCATTTCTGCTGCTTGTGGTACTGGGTGACAAATGCCAAAGAAATCAAAAGCACATTCTTCCCTTACAAGTTTATAGATAATTTAATTGAAACACTTTTGACAGCTTTGTAGCCTACTCAGAGGGTAGGTTTATCTCAGTAAGCAGCTGCAGAACTGAAACAATGCCTGTTCATCAGAGCGTCTAACAGCACTAGCCAGACTTGGAACTAGGTGGTATAGCCTCGACAGCTGTATGAGCAAAAATAAAAGAGAAGGACAAAGCCACGTGTGGTAGGCTAGTCTGAGTGATTAGATCACATGGGATCCCAGGAAAGTAGGCCAAAAGGATACATAGCTGGTAACCTATGCCCTTGAATGGAATAGCCTACAAAAAGTAGTGGATACTGCCCAGTCCATCACAGATTAAGCACATCTACACAGAGCACTGTTGCAGGAAAGCAGCATCCATCAAGGGCCCCACCATCTGGGCCATGCTCTCTTTTAGCTGCTGACATCAGGAAGGCACAAGAGCCTCAGGACCAACACCAACAAATTCAGAACAATTATTACCCCTCAACCACCAAGATCTTGAATCAGAAGAGGCAACTTCACTTATTGCCGCTTCACTGAACTGTTCCCCCAAACTATGTTCCCCCACTTCCAAGAACTCTTCATCTCATGTTCTTGAGATTTACTACATGATCATTTATTTCTCTTTGTTTTTGCTGGGTTTATCTTTTGTACATTGGTTGTTTGTCCATCCTATCAGATACAGTCTTTCATTGATGCTATTGCATTTCTTGTACTTACTGCAATTTCCTATTAGAAAATGAATCACCAGGTTGTATATGGTGACATATGTACACTAATAATAAATTTACTTTGAACCTTGATAGCAGGGCACAGAGGGTGCCTCTGACCAGTGGTATGCCACAGGGATCAGTGCCGGGACCATCACCATTTGACAATTAATAAACAATTTGGATGAGAATGTAGAAGGTACTGTTCCTAAGTTTACAGATAACACTAAACTAGGTGGCATTGCAGATAGCAAAGAAAAAAAAAGGATCACGGCCAGCTGGTGACATGGGTCAAGGAATAGCAAATACAAGATGCTGCACTTTGAGTACGGCAGGGGTTGCTGTAGGACAGAGGGTGCTAGGAATACAAAAGCTCCCTGGAAGTTGTCGTGGTTGGAAGATGTTTGGCAGACTGGCCTTTATCAGCCAGAGCCTGAAGTACAGGAGCTGGAAGATCACGTTGCAGCTGCATGAGATATTAGTGAGCCTGCCCCTGGAGTATTGGACATTTAAAAAAAAATTACACACTGTACAAGGATGGCATTAAACTGAAAAGAGGACAATGGAGATTTACGAGCATGTTGCCAGGACTGATGGCCTGGGCTACAGTGAAAGTTTGGCAGGCTATTAATTTACTCTTGGAGTTTAGGTGATCTTAGAGATGTACAAAATCATGAGGAACTTAAAGGTCATCATTTCTGCAGTGAATGAGAATTAAAAACTAGAGGGCATCAGTTTTAGAGGGAATAGAAGGGATCTGAGACAGTAATGTACATGTGGAACAAGCAGCCTGAGGAAGTGGTTGAGGCAAGTACAGTAACAACATTTAAAAGACATTTGGTCAGGAAAGGTTGAGAGAAGTGTGGGTCAAAGGTGCTGGCTTAGATGGGATCTTGGGCAGGTTATGCTGAAGTATGTTTATGACATTTTTACTATTCAAGGAAGACTACTGGACGATGGGCATATGAACATGCAGACTGGATATTCACCAGAAAAGTCAAAACCTTTCTTTTTAGGGGAAAAAAGCTCTACACAGAGAGCCTTTATCCAGGATTTTCTCCCTGTATGGATTTCATTAATCAGCACTAGACCCCTCAGTAAATTTGGGAGCTACCCCCCTTCCCAACATCAGCCAAAATGTCTTGCTGCTGTCTCTCTGGGAACTGCTGCACAGCAGCCCTATTCAGTCAACACACACAAAATGCTGGTGGAGCGCAGCAGGATAGGCAGCATCTATCGGAAGTACAGTCGATGTTTTGGGCTGAGACCCTTCATCAGGACTAATGTGAAAAAGATAGTAAGATATTTGAAAGTGGGAGGGGGAGGGGAGACCCGAAATGATAGGAGAAGACGGGAGGGGGAGAGATGAAGCCAAGAGCTGGGAAGTTGATTGGCAAAAAGGATACAAGGCTGGAGAACAGGGAATATCATAGGCCAGAAGGCCTTGGAAGAAAGAAAGGGGAGGGGAGCACCAGAGGAAGATGGAGAACAGGCAAGGAGCTTCACAGTTAAACACTTGTTTATACGAATAACCACCTTCTGTAATTATTTTCTTCAGTTCTGCTGGGAATTTTTCAGCAGCTTCAGTATCAGCCGAAACACACTCTGGTAAACGTTAAACTATGAAGCTGCCGTCGCCTCAGAAATTGATCAAACCACCCATGAGTACCTTTAAATTCCACTTTCACAACACTTTCATCTCCATTGTTTCTCGGTTTCAGCTTATTAAAAAGACTGATTTCTCCTTTTAAGTATGAGATAATTAACAGACCACCACACTTTGTACACCCATTAATTCACTCAAATAGACTTTCCATTTTATTCATTATTGGATGCCGACATAAAGAGACCACTTTGCTACGAGCAGAACCAACAGTAACATTGGCAGCTTTCAAGATTCTCTCTCTCTCTGTAGATAGTGCGAATGGTGGATGCAGACAAGTTCAACATGTGGACAATGTCCTTACTTCGTTCACCATGATCCAAACAATTATGTCTAGTTTTATGCAAAGCATAACACATAAATCGAGATAAAGCACAGATGCTCACAAGCACTTGTTTAAGCAACGGCAGCTAGAATGCAGTTCCGGGGGAGGAGCTTGGCTGCTCGGGGCACGCGTTACCTTTTCTTTGCAACAGTAACTCTCTTCGTTAGTGAAAGTAGGTAACTAAGGTAGGTCTTTCCTAACAGCGAGCTGTCATAAAGTGAACGTTCAAAAAACTGGGGCCACCTGTATACAGAAGTAAGTTTTTTTTTTAAAAAAACAGGTTGATAAATATCCTTTTCGTTCCCATTTTCCTGACGTTCTTCATCAATATTTGCACCACCTGGCCCGACCCATTTATCTTCCTGACTTGGCCAGAAAGTTCTGAAGAGTACTTCCAGAAACCTCAGACGATGTACAAATAGGTCCCGAGGTGCAATTAAATTCATAATTCACAACATATAGTTTACGACCTTGATTCTCACAGGACATTCCCTCTCAATCTAGCAAAGTAGCATTCTTCTTAATCAATACTACCACTCTTGTAGCAAAGGTGTTGAAGAATTAAAAGTTTCAACCCAAAATATCAACCATCCTTTTGCATTCACAAGCGCTGCTCAACAGCCAGTTTATATTTAATCTAGCTTCCAGCATCTTCAGTCTCATCTCCTGCCACATTTCTACCCAGTCATTTAAAACTATTCCTACATTTTAAAAATAAGACCAAACTTTGTTATGCTACAATATTGTGACTATGCAGTTGAGTGCACCCAAAATCGTGAGCCTTGTTTAATAGTTTCCAGTTTTTGACCACATACATCAGACATAATCTGTATACCGCCTCAGCCTGACCTCTCCAAAAGCTTTCATTATTCACTCTAGTGCCACTTCTCACTTTCTCTTCTTCACGACATTCTTAGTCAGCCCAAATCCTGTCAAATTAAATATTCTACATTGTATTACGAAGGGAGGACATTGATCCCAGCTGAAGTCTACAGACTTTCTTTAGGTTATGAATGACTAATTTATGGGCACATACAAATAAGCTCCCATACTATTACAAAATTCCAAAGTCTAACATACATTCTTTCCCAAATCCAAAAACATTTCCCTCCCTCCGTTTTTACTAATTTTTCTTTCTTATCAGTCTTGCTTGACATTCATTTCCATATTGTAGAGAGCAATTAATTTTAGTGGTTTGTGTTGTTTTGAACTTACAAACTATAATTAACTGAAGGGCACTTGTAAAAGCAGAACCCAATCTTGATCTGTGGACTACCTATAACCTACTTGACATACTTTTCATTTCGTCAGAACAAGTCCCAGTGCTTCCAGAGTTCAACCCGTCCTCTTCCGACTACACGTTTATAGCCCAGCGGCGGCAGTTGCTGCAGTATGGACAAGACTTACACCATCTCAACATGCTACTTGCAAACTCATTGATGATTTAAGTCCTGCTTCTTCGTCTCCAAGGATTCTGCAAACCTAACTTCAACCATGTTGTCCTGTTGCCCATGATAATTGGCTGCCTCCCATTTCCACAATAAAGATCACCAGATCTCCCTTCTGCTCCCTGACCCTGACATTTGCCCAGTCTTTTTCCACTGGCACCAGCTACAGGATGACCCATGCTGAAACGTTTAAGCCACGAAGCAGATGGACAACTGGGACATCAGTCAATGGCACTTTCTGTAATTGTGTCTCCAAGGCAAAAGAGAATTCCCATATTGTGCAGGATAAGCATTTCACAGCTCTGAAGAAGCTTCACTTTTATCAAATTGACTATTTACAGATGAAAGAGTAATCCCATAATAATTTGTTTTACTTGCTATGCACAGATATTTTGATTGCTCATTATCACTACCATCTCCTCCCCAATACCAGTGTTTATTTAAGCCTACTCCACTATGTAAAGTCCTTTTAAACTTGCATTCATAGAACAACTCTTACCTCAAGGCTCCCCGGAACTACAGTGCTGTCAATCAACTAGCTTTAAATTGTCATCACTGGTGTAAGAGACACATTTACAAATTGTCTGATTAAACACTGCACAGCATTTGCAAAGCTGTGAGCTATTAATGAAATAATTGTTAAGTACTAACTAGATCAATGAAATTACTACAGTTTAGCATTTTATACAACCACTTTTGCTCCCCGAGTATGCCGGCTCACCAGAACTATTCTAACCTGTTAAAATTTCCACCACACATTCCCATCTGTACCCAATTCCTCTGCTCACCTACATACAAGGAGCAAATCACAAATGTTCATTAATGCAAAAATCTGAACACATAAGCCTATTTATTTAGTTCAGACAGGACTTGACCCTATAATCAGAGTACCGGACTACGTTGCCTACGAGTATGAAATGAAGTCACTGCTTACACTGAAGGAAAAACGCTGTTAACAGAAATTCCAGGCTGTCTGCGGCAATTAGACCTTCGAACAATAAAGCCGCTAAGCCAAAATTCACTGCAGCAGTATGCGGCTAATAAAACTGCTACCTGTGAACTCCAGTGAAATTAAAATCCAAAAGCCAATTGGACATTGAATACATTGCCATGCAAACAAGTGTCCGAAAATATTTTATATGTGGAAGATCAAATTCAATCTTTACACAACAAAACTTTAATGCGGAAAGGAGACATTCAAGTTTGGGAGAAAGTTTTAAAGTAAATATTCAATGAGTCTTTACTTCTACTTGTCCCATAGATAGAGGTGATCCTGCTCCTTTTAATGGTTTCCAATATTTTTAACCTCATTTCAGAATCTGTAGTTTTATTTACTTAATATCTTTATTTGTTAGCTCTGTATTACTCTGGTTTCAGCTGTTATGAGTGATGAACAGACCTGATGGTCAATGGGTGCAGAGTTAACCATTCCCCCCCCCCCTCCTGAGAACTACGAACTATTGCTGCTGTTATGCTGCTCATGGGAGAGAGATGAAACAGGCAAGAACATCTGCTACAGACAAGAGGGGGAAAGAGACTGTTGATTTACTGTATTTTGACTCTTCCTGGATTATTTACCTTCCACTACAAGGACTTTACTTTGCTCGTTAACATTCCTCAGGAGATAGCAGGAGTGGCCTGATTTGATGGACTCAGTCGTTCAGAGTTGATGGATTGCTGAGACCCTGAGAGTGGGGATAAAAGACAGGTCTGGAGAGACACCCTTCAGACACACCAGTGGATACTGACTAAGTGTTGGGAACCCACAGAAAGGTGGGGGCTTCGGAGACCGAATCAGGAGATCGGTCAGTAAAGCTCAGTGTTACAGCAGGGCCGGTGGGGACTTGTGTGTGTGCCCACTCATGCCAGAGTGACCAGTCCACCACAGAAAAACAGTCTAGCTGAAGAGGGGTCATAACTGAATGACCACAATGATATGACGGATTAAGAAAGCAACAGGTTTGCCAGCCGCAGCTGTTAACCTCTCACTCGCTCTTCAACGATTTCAATACAACAACCATAACTACCTCAGCATTTATGAACTGAACTCTATACTCTATGACAAGTCATTTACCCCTAGACATCGATAGAGCTTGTTTATTATTGATTATTATTATTCCCAAACTTTTAGGTTTATTACTGCTAACTTGTTTTATATGTATATTTGCATTTTTGATATTGTATTGTGTAGTTTACTAATAAAAACCCTTAGTTTGGTACCACCAGACTCCAACGGATTCTTCTTTCTCTGCTGGTCAGACACCCAGTTACGGGGTACGTAACACAGCCATCCACCGAAAAAAATCAAGATCAGATTTATTAATTACTGCCTTACACAACAGTAAAATTTTTGTTCTGCAGCAGTAGAATTACAAAAGTAAACTGGTGAGGAGAACTTCAAACTTTTTAAACTTCCAAGTTATCCTTGCAGTTTCTAAGGATCTTTGACTTTCTCACCAACTTAAAACTGCAATTCTGCCATTCATGACACCTCTTACAATAAGAAATTTTCATCCACAGTGCTAAGAAAAAGTAGAAGTATTTTTAAAACCAGTACACTTATTTTGCAAGTGTATTTAATTGTCGTTTTTATTCCTGGTGGGAACTTCTCTACAAAGTCCTCAATTTCCACTTCCCTACTCTATCTCTCTAACAAAAGAGGGGCAAGGCGCTCCTTCCCTCCGTTAGCCTGCAGGTCACCCTTGGGCATGGTACTTAGCCCACATCTCCCACCCCCCCCCCCCCCAACCACGGTGTGTATCACAAGTCCAGGTTATGCAACCACTTTCGCCAGGCAGACAATCTCTGGAGAGTATTGCTAATAGCTGGAGTCGTCCGTCTTGTAAAGACACTGCTCAGGAGGCAACGGCAAACCATTTCTGTAGAAATTTGCCAAGAACAATTATGGTCATGGAAAGACCATGATCGTCCACGTCATATGCACATTACGAACTACGCAGGGGTACTTTATAAAGGAAGGGAATGGGGGGGGGGGAGAAATTGTAAGGTAAGCCTTTGAACTTTGTCCTCACTAATCTAAGCCATGTTTTTTTAAACCACGGATCCCAATATTTTTCAAGGATACAGAGTTTTTAATACAGGCCTTTTCCTGAAATATAATTAACCTTCAAGCTTCAGCAGACGAGTCACTGAGCTATTAACATTTCCAAAATTATAAATACTTCTTTAGAGAAGTAGTAAAGATACTTCAAGGACAACTTAAAAACTTTTCGAGTCCGATATATTGTTGGATGGGGTGGTTGCTGAAAGTGGAAAAGAGCAAAGACACAAATCCTTGACCCCCCCTTCTCAAAATATCACCCCCCAAAAAAACAGATCAATATCGATGATGAATTTCCAGTACTTGTTTTGTCTATGTCCCTCTCATCAGGCAGATAGTTGCATCAACTTTAACCGGCTCTTTACTGTTCAATTACTACCATGTGCAACACCTGTTCCGGCACATTTCACGTACTAATCCAAGCACCCCCTCAATGCTGCGCAATGCACATATACAACAATGAAAAAGATCACTAACTCAATGAGAAGCAATTTTTGTTCAGGTTTGAGCCTTTTTGATCGTGTCCTTGCATACAATC
The DNA here is from genome assembly GCF_030144855.1 of Hypanus sabinus. Classification (NCBI taxonomy): domain Eukaryota; kingdom Metazoa; phylum Chordata; class Chondrichthyes; order Myliobatiformes; family Dasyatidae; genus Hypanus; species Hypanus sabinus. Next base: position 39,712,627 of record NC_082709.1, read on the forward strand.
AGAAGGATTCCGCCCAGCAGCAGACTTACACCTGATCAAACCCACTCACCTGAGTCGAATAAAAGGAGTAGAAAAATGCCAGTCGATTTACGTCTAATCAGATTAACCAGCGAACGAGCCGAAAACAGAAGTACAAGCTGCAATGTGCCCGCTTGCGCTGCAGTCGACCATAAATACGGAAGCACAGGGTGATGATGCCCGACAACTCTCTTGATAGAGTCGTCAGTCGGCCAATCGCTGACCGGTGGGAGCAGGCGGGCCAATGGGCAGGCGGCGGAGGCGGGGCGCGGGGCCCCGGCGCTGAGGTCCGGAGCGGAGGGAGTGTGAGGAAAGAGCAGCACGTGGTTTCCGAGAAGCTACGAAACAAGAACTGCTGCGCGGCTGGCAGGAAAGCGAGAATCGAAAGTAAGGGCTGCTGCTGATGGGGCGGAGCTTGGTGTCGTGGTGCGCTCGTCGCAGGCCAAAATAGGGAGTTAAAGAGGCAGGATATGCAGTGGTTCATGCTCATAGAAGAAACAATTATTGTTTTTCTTTGCACGATTTCTGGAAGATGATCAATGCTTAATTAGAAATCCGTACTTACTGATTTAAAATTTGTACCCACTCATTTATTGTTTCCAAAGGGGCAAGAGCAAATGGGCAAATGCAATTAGAATCAGGCTTATTATCATTGGCATATGTGTTAAAATATATTTTTTAAAATTAAATTAAGTAGTGCAAAAAGAGCAAAAAAAAGTGTTTCATTATCCATTCAAAAATCTGATGGCAGAGGAGAAGAAGCTGTTCCTGAAACATTGAGTGTGAGTCTTCAGGCTCCTGTACCTTCTTCATGGTAGCAAAGGGAGGGGGTTATATCCTGGGGAATGGGAATCCTTAATGATTAATACTGCCTTGATGGGGCATTGCTTTTTGAAGGTGCCCTTGATGTTAGGCATCAGCAAGCCTGTAATGGAGCTTGCTGAGTTTATAACATGATCTTTTTCCAATCTTGTGCAGTGGCCCCTCCATTCCAGACAGTGATGCGACTACTGTAGTTGGAAAGCACCCCATGGTACATCTGTGGACATTTGCAAGTCTTTGGTGACATATCGTGAAAATATAGCTGCTGTCGTGTCTGTCATGTATTTAATATTTCAGTCATATTGTAAATATATTTTATTAAGCAATCTTTGTTGTTTAAGTAATTATCGTCATATATATGAAGTATGTAAATGGCACACGTCAAATTGTCACCGCATCATACATGCATCCCTTGCATAAACTAAAAATTAAGTTGGACTAGCATTCCGGACTCCTTTGTTTTCCTTTCAATAAGTTTTATGTTTTAGAGTTTCAAAACATAGCAGTGCCTTCCTTGTAATTGCAAAAATATGTTGGCCTCATGACACATCTTCAGAGATGTTGACAACCAGGAACTTGAAACTGATCCCTCAGTGAAGACTGATGTGTGTTCTCTCAACTTCTTCTCCCTGGTCCACAATCAAATTCCTCGGTCTTATCGATGTTGAGTGCAGGATTATTGTTGCAACACCACTCAACCAGCTGATCTATTTCACTCCTGTACCACCATCTGAAATTCTGCCTACAATTGTTGTGTCATCAGCAAATTTATAGATGGTGTTTGAACTGTGCCTAATGTCACAGTCATGGGTGTAGATGTGGGCTGAGCATGCATCCTTGAGATGCAATGGTGCTGGTTGTCAACGAGAAGGAGATGTTATCTCCAATCTGCACTGACTGGTCTTCTGGTCAAGGATCCAGTTGCAAGGGGGTATAGAGGCCAAGGGTTTGGAGCTTGAGGTTACAACTGAGGGTATAACTGTGTTGAAAACTGAGCTATTGTGCAGGTGATTCAAGGCCAAGTGGAGAGCCAGTGAGGTTGCATCCGCTGTAGATCTGTTGTGGCATTGGGCAAATTGCAATGTGTCCAGGTTCTTGCTTAGATGGGAGTTGATCTGAGCTGTGACCATTGTCTAAAAGTACTTCATTACAATAGATCTGAGTGCAGCTGGGTATAGGTGTTGAGGCAGCTCACCTTGCTCGTTATAAGTAAAGTTCATGTAAGCGTAAAGTCCAATTTAAACTCCAGGACAATTTATAAATATAAAGCAAAATGGTGTTTTAAGTAGTGTGCACTCAGGATTATTCCTTGCTTATACCTACTTGTTATTGCAAACAATGCAGCTTACTGCATTTTTAATACTACCTGGGTGTGGAGAACACCAGTAACTAAGGTAAGCAACCAGAGAAATTCTTCTCCATAATCTGGACAGACACATGCCCATAATTGTGGTGCCCAAGAATCCTTGAAGAAAATCCTTCAAATTGGCTAGCATAAATCTAAAATAGCTGATAAAAGGATTAGAGTGGAACAGAGGCAGTGGGGAGGTGGTGGTGATGCAAGTTTGAAAGTCCTCAGAGAATGGAGGCAAAAATACCTCATTCTGATGTCCATCTTTGTGTGTTTTATATCAGGTGATATGTGGATCCAAAGTATGTGGGCACTAAGTGTCACTATGTGCTGTTCTATCTATCCATGGGGTTGCAGAAAAGAAGGCTGTCCCCAGTACCACACTACTTGTCTTTCGCGGAAGAATTCTTCCAAGAAACTCCTCTGACCACAAGTCCACCAGACAGCAGTTAGCACTGAACGTCCAGCACACACTGCAGAACAAGCTGTCTATTGATACAGTGGGGTGCTTTCCAGAGCAAACTGTTCCACCCATATGGCAGACACATCATTGCCAGATCTCACCAAGAAGCACCAAATCCTTATTTGGCTGGTGGTGAGAGGGTCTCTGACAGATTGTTCTTGTGCAGATGATGTATCAACCCAATGTACAATGCCCTCAGGACAACAGCAGTGCAGAAGACATGGCCACCAACCTCTTTGCACATTGCAGATTTGGTAAGAGGAGTAGTGGAAGATGCAAGTGCCCGTATCTCAGTTCATCCCCAATAGCTGCCTAAAAAAGGACCCAGAATCATACTACATCATTTCAATCCTTCTCAATGATTGGAACTGACATGAAGCTGGTGATATATAGTCGTGCTAACTATGTCTGTTTGGATATTCATTTTTAACACATCTTTATGGTTGCAAAGATGGACAGATTGTCTAATGTCTTTTAACTTATAAGATTCAAAAACTTTATTGTCATTCTAACCGTACATCAGCTCTGCAGGACAGAATGAGACAGCGTTTCCCAGGGGCAGTGCAATCATAACAAATGCAACACTAAATAATAAACACAACAATAAATAGTAAAACACAACAGCCACATGTCAGTTAAAATCAACTTATAAGTGTCCAGTGCAAGTTAAAAGTGTCCAAAGCAGAGTCAGGTAGAGCAGCTATTTAGCAGTCTGACTGTCTGTGGGAGGAAGCTGTTTAGTAGCCTTGTGGTTTTTGTTTTGATGCTCCTGTAATGTTTACCTGATGGCAGAAGAACAAACAGTTTATGGAGAGGGTGTGAGGGGTATTTAATGATGTACCGTGTCTTCTGGAGGCATCGACTCTGAAAGAGGTCTTGGACAGAAGGTAGGGAGATCCCAGTAACCTTCTCTGCTCCCCTAACCAAGGCTTTTTCGTCAGCAGCACTGCAGCTGGAGTACCAGGTTGTGATGCAAAAGGTCAGCACACTCTCAACCACTCCTCTGTAGAATGTAGTTAAGATGTTAGTGGGGAGTGATGCTTGTTTAAGCTTCCTCAGAAAGTCCAATCTCTGCTGGGCTCATTTCACAATCCCAGTGGTGTTCCTGGACCAGGTGAGATTGTCTGAGATCTACACCCCAAGGAACTTGATGTTTTCCACTCTCTCCACTGTGGAGCCGCTGATGCTGATGGGTGTGTGCTCAGGCTGAGACCGTCTGAAATCGACGATCATCTCCCTGGTTTTGGTGACATTAAGCATCAAGTTGTTGTAACTGCACCAGCTCTCTAGGTGTCAGACCTCCTCCCCATACGTTGTTTAATCATTTTTGCTGATGAGCCCCACCACTGTGGTATCATCAGCAAATATAATGATCAGGTTCTCCTTGAGTCTGGCTGCACAGTCATGTGTTAGCAGTGTACACAGCAGTGGGCTGAGTACACAGCCTTGTGGGGATCCAGTGCTCAGTGTGATGGAGTCAGAGATGTTTCTGCTAACACAGACTGGCTGTGGTCTCTCTGTCAAGAAATCCAGAATCCAGCAACACATGGCAGTGTTAAGGCCAAGCAGCGACAGTTTCTCCACTAGTCTCTGCGGGATGATGGTATTGTCTGAGATTGATGAGATTTTCTGGGCTCTAACAAATGTTGCCTAATATAATAAAACTACAAAAGAGATCAAAGAAATATTGTAACCATATATAGATTAAATTCCCATCTTCCACAACTTACTTCACTCACTTCAAATTCAAATTCAAGAGTCACAATTATGTATAAACCATGGTTTTACATCATCATGGGTCTTTCGCTTCACACTACTTAATGTGAAACTAAACCACTTTCCAGTTTTCTCATAAAGTGCTTTATATTTCTCTCTATATCATTTAAAGAGATCAGATTCATAAGTTCCAAATAATTAGGTCAACAGACTGGGATAAATAATTCTTAAGAATTTATATTCCTTTGAATAAAGTATTGTCTGATAAATTATCCTTGGAAAGTTATAAATAACTGACCATTTACTATAAAATCTCCCCACCAAATTTATGTTGCCCAAACCTTTCAGTTTTTCTGTAAGTTGTATGGGTGGATCATTTATATAAATAATATTGTTAAATTATTAATCTGAACAAAAAGTTATTTGAAGATAACTAAGTGGCAGACTCTCCAGGGTATAGTTCTCTAAATATCTGAGCTTTAGGTTATACTTCAATACTGGAGGATTGGAAATAGTCACACTGAAAGATGTGGATAACCACGGAATTGTTGATAATAGAAGAGAGATCTGGGAGAAAAAGAGAAGAATTACAGAAAAAGAGAACAAAGATTAACTTTAAAAACGGTGAATTATTAAGAAACAATACTTCCAAATAATAACATCAGCAAATATCTGCAGTTAGTAAATGTTACATCTCTACAAATTTTAGACAGAAATAGAAAATTTTTTTAGTGAACTTACTATCAAACCACATTTGATTCAAAATTATTAGCTTGCAGAGCAGGCACATTTACTTTAAAATTAACTATAATCCTTAAGGCTTTTTTTGTCCATAGTTCCTAAAATAAAACATGAATATTAATTCTCACTTATAAAAATGTTAACCACTATTCAATTAGGTGGAGTCCCATCTGAGCTAACCTGTCAAGACAATCTACTTTTTTAGATATATAAACACAAGAGATTCTGTAGATGCTGGAAATCTTGAGCGACACACAGAAAATGGTGGAGCACTCGGCAGCTCAGGCAGCATCTATGGGTATAAAAAAAACAGTGCATGTTTTAGCCAAGATCTTTCATAATAATGAACAATGCCATGGTGGACTGCTCAATATAGGCTGGTGGCCAGCAGTGAATAATAAAAATTCTTATCATCATGGCCATTGTGTCCCTTAATATATTACAAATCTACATATTGTCCTATTTCAGATGAGATGAAACTATTATTGACATCATTTCACTATTTTTGGTTTTGTCAAACTTCTCTAATAGTGGTCTAGTTTAAAATCAATGCCAACTTGTCTGATATTAATCTGGAAAAAATGTTGTTTGAAATTATTTGTTATTTAATATTATTTGTCTGATACTAGAACATAGAAATCTACAGCACATTACTGCCCCTTCAGTGCACAGTATTGTGCCGACCATGTAACCTACTCTAAAATCTGCCTAGAATTACCCTACCATTACCCTCTATTTTTCTAAGCTCCATGTAGAGTCTCTTAAAAGACCCTATGGTATTGATATTGTTTATCAAGTGATCGCGTATCTTGTTTCTTTACTGAGGTACTTGATGTTTTTATTAAAACTCATGCCTTAGGGCTGTTCGTGCATTATATACTGACAATATCATATATTATTTGATTTCATTGCTGGATACGAATATTGGCTGATGCACCATTAATAACTCTGAGATATTGCAAGATATCGTGAGATGTCGGCTTTTATTGACTGGAAGAAAGAACAAGCAGTAGTTGACCACCATGCTACATCCTGGAGACTGAGGGCAGGGCTCAGGCCTCAATTGCCTTTATACCGGGGTCTGTGGGAGGAGCCACAGGAGCAGTCAGCAGGGGGTGCGTGTCCAGACAGGTATATGTCGTTCACCACATAGGCAACAGAAACAATTATTCAAAAGGATAATTGCTGTAGGTTTGCTGCATAGTTGCTGAAGATAGCTCTCCTCAGTCAATGTCTCTCAGAGAGCCTGAGTGCTACGCGTTGCAATATTCACATCAAGTCAATACCTATGTAGAGACAGTTGGCATTTAGAAACACTCAGGCTGCTTTGAAAAGATCAGCCATAAAGTCCAGGGGTTTATTAACTGCAAATACAAACCATTCTTAGATTGTAAACAACACTTGCTTCGAGGCAATGGAAATTGCTCTCTCTGAAGTCCAAGGTCCAACAAGAAACTCATGTCCTAAAGAGCTAGTAGTTCTAACAAAAAAATTGCAAGCGATTCAGCAACTCATTTTTAACTGTGATAAGTTCAGTACTATCCCTGCTGAAGTCCTAAAACTTGGTAAAGTTTTAATTCACTAATTCAGAACCTCATCTCTCACATCAAGGAAGAGGAGGGCATGTCCTGGAATCTCAGAGACTGTATAATCATGGCAGAAGAAAGAAGACAAATCCAATATTGGTAACTACAGAGGGCTTCCCTGTTGTTTGCCAAAAGTTCATCCTCAGCTGCTGCCTCCCAGTTACCAAAGAACTATAACCTGAGCTTTACTGTAGATTCTTTCATAGAGACACATTGGACATTATCTTAACTGCATGTCAATTCTAAGGGAAAAGAATTATCCACTGTGTATTGCCTTTTCTGACCTGACTCCACTGAGAATATGGAATACCTTTCTCAAATTTGGTGCTTAAAAAAAATCACCTTCTTCTTATATCTGCCATATAATGTCACGCAAGTTTTAACTAGCTGGTTCCCAAGCAACCCAATGCCACTGCTAACAAGAAGCAAGGCTGCAACAATATCCAAACAACTTTCCTAACCTCTCCTGCTGCAACATTGCGTCCAACAATATTCTGCTAGAGTGGAGCTAATCTGCGGAAGGAATGGGAACTGTTTAAACCATGTTGCCACCATTTCAGAATGAAGGACATTCTATCTTCAGTCACTAGCTTTCAATGCTTGCCTATGCACATGTTTGGACATCAAGCTCCAAATCATCATCCAAGTTCACTGTAGCTTACAAGAGAATGAGCTGAACACTTATTATTCATGAATCCAAGATCCTCAAGCAACCTACCCCCTTTTGTGCAACACCACCCTCTGATATTTAAGGTCCATGTTGAGATCCTGGCAAATGTGAATGACTTCCTATATCTCAGGAGTCTCCTCTCATTCAGGCAGGCAACATTAAAAAAAAATTACTATTGACCAGAGGGCATAGCCTCAGAATACAAGGATGTCCCTTTAGAACAGAGATGAGGAGCATTTTCTTTAGCCAGACAGCTGTGGAGGGCAAGTCATTGGGTATATTTAAGGCAGAAATTGATAGGTTCCTGATTATCAAAGGTTTCAGGGCGAAACCGGACAATGGGGTTGAGAGGGAAAATGAATCAGACATGATGGAATGGCAGAACATGCTCAATGGCCTAATTCTGCTCCTGCAGGATTATGTCTCACAATCTTTAGTTTAACAGCACAGCCTTAGGTTATCTGAATAAAAGTATGTTTGAGAATTAAAACTAAAACTTGGCATAAAGTTATAGCCTGCCAAATAGCAGTGATCTTTGCTTTCCTGGATGTTTCTGAGATATTTCAGCAAGCAATGTCTACACTGGCAATATAAGCCATGTCAATATCCTATGCTGGGTCAACATCGACACTAATTATATTCAACTGGTACCAATGAGCATGCCTCATTATTAACATATCTGAAACCAAAGTCCTGACACAGAAACTCTATTCTAAGTTTAGCCTCAACCAAAGGAAACAATTTACTGCTGTTCCCATAGCCTGCATGATAAAAATTAATATTAATATTCACCATCATTTACTGTAGTGCTTCTTTTCTCCCACATATTTCCCTCCAAATACCTCTGTATTTTAGAGCTTTCCTACATTCAATCCCTTTCTGATTGTTTCTAAGTTTCAATTTCTCTTTAAGTATTTTTAAACCTCTCATTGTATAAACAAATACACTTTATGGCTAATAATCAGGTTAGAACAAAGATTTAAATGAACAATCCAGGCAATGAAATGAGACTTGAGATTAGCATACTTGCTCAATTGTTTGGCAACACGAGTGAATCTGCAGATGCTGGAAATAAATAAAAACACAAAATGCTGGCAGAACTGAGCAGGCCAGACAGCATCTATAGGAGTGACGATGTTTTGGGCAGCTGAGTTCAGCCAGCATTTTGTGTTTTTGCCCAATTGTTTTCAGTGTTTTTACCTTGAATGATAGCAGCTGATTTGATGGTGGCAATGAAGCCCAGAAGGAATAGGTGACCAATGATGCTGCAGAATGTTACCTTCAGTTTCAGTTATCAGTTCCTGTGTTTGTTTGCTGGTTTTCAATATTTTAATTAGATTCAATTTCACTAACGTGTATGTGTTGACTTTCATGAACAAGCTCCTGGTGTGACCTTCTGTACATTGGTGAGACCCAATGTAGATTGGAAGACCACTTCGTCAAGCACCTTCGCTCCGTCCTCCACAACAAGTAGGATTTTCCAGTGGCCAGCTATTTTAATTCTACTTTCTATTCCCATTCCAACGTGTTAATCCATGGCCTACTCGAAGTGCCATGATGAGGCCATGCTCAGGTTGGAGGAGCAACACGTTATATTCCATCTGGGATCCCTCCAACCTGATGGCATGAATATTGATTTCTCAAGCTTCTTGTAATTACTTCCCTCGTCCTCTCCTTCACCATTCCCCATTCTTCTTTCTCTCACACCTTAGCTGCTTATCACCTCGCTCTGGTGGTCCTCCTCCTTTCCTTTCTTCTATGGTCTTCTGTCCTCCCCTATCAGATTCTCCCTTTTCCAGCTCTTTATCTCTTCCACTAATCAGCTTCCTAGCTCTTTACTTCACCCCCTTTCCACCTTCCTACCACAGACATCCCATCTCTCCTGGAAGTTCCGGAAGTCTCCCGCATATCAATAGCAGCTCCCTGACGCCCGCAAATTATATACAATATCCTGGAAATCGATTTTTTTGAAGGGAGAGGAAGAGCAAGAGTGAGAGGGAGCATCCTGATTGGTCTCTCTTTGTGCTAAGTAGACCTATCAGTTTTCTCTGTGGGCGGGCTTTACAGTTAACTTCAAAAATAATGAGTGTTGCTGCACTGTTTGCAACAGTGACTTTTCTATTGCCCATGGTGGGTTAAAATGTAAAAGACATGTTGAGGTGAGTTTAACAGGTGCCATTTGTTCATTAGCACAACTGGCTAGCTGCTAAGGGGCTACTCTATTGATGTCCTACGTGATGAGGCTAAACACCCCGTAGACTTGCTTAAAGTTGTAATAGAATTTTAAAAATGACTCCATGATAATATAAGTACATATTTTAATGACACATTTTCTGCATATACCCAACTTGGTTTACAGATTAGACAAAATCACTAAATCACTAAACAAAGTATTACGTCGACGGGGGGGGGGGGGGGGGGGGTGCTACCCCACTGAAATGAGTTTTTGCAGGGTGGGATGTCTGCTACTAACTGGTACATCTTCCTCCTTCTCTTAACCACCTTTTTCTGACTTCTTCCCACTTTCTTTCCAGTCCTGACGAAGGGTCTTGGCCTGAAATGTTGTTTGGTTATTCTCAACCATAGATGCTGTTTGACCTGCTGAGCTCCTCCAGCACATTGTGTGTTTTGCTCTTGATCAGGGGCTCCCAACCTGGGGTTTATGACCCCTCAGTTAATGGTATGGGTCCATGGCATAAAAAACGTTGGGAACCCCTTGCTCCAGATCCATCACCTGTTTCATGAATGCTTCCTGATTCTGCATATCTAGCACTAGGTTATGGGCAGTCTTTGCCTTGCAAATTTGTGGATACAATTGCTTTGAAATGAGAACAACATAAAAGGTTTCTGGTTTCTAAACGGAAAGGATCTCAGCCTGAAATGAGAATTGCTTATTTCAGCCCAACCGACTACATTTCTCTAGAATTTTGCATTTGCTGTTTAGGATTTCCAGCATCTGCAGAATCTCTTGTACCTAAGTTATTTTTATATTTTGTTTACTGAATTTGTTTTTAAAGAAACATTAACTTTGATTTTCATTTTTCATTTTTATCCCTTTTTTATGTTTTACTTTCTCCCCCACTTTATTTGAGAAAGAAATGACAGGGTATGTTTTGCCTTGCCAGAATGGATTCCAGCATAATTACCCACTGAGAGAACTGCACTGCGGAATCTAGCTCTGCTCACTGAAAAATCCCACTTCATAATCATTGTCTGATAATTTTACAACAAACATTATGCAGAACTAATTCAGCCCAGAACTGACTTCGGTCTTGATTCTTATAGTTCATGTCCATGTCAGCAAAAGCATCCAATCTGATATTGTAAAGGCACCCAATTTCCATTTAGATACAGGGCATCCTGTCTAATGTGGAACTGTTGGCAACACTAGGAGCCTGTTCCTCCTCCTATTAGTTGGAAATTTTACAGGTCAAAGACTTTGAAACTGGAGTATAAATTAAGATGGTCAGCAGAAGAATAAAGTCAGCAGTGAGGATATTATTTTTAAATTTGATTAAAAACACAAGTTGCAATCATTTTAAATAGAAGTGAATCTTATCTGTAGAAATGTTAAAGGCTCCGAGCAGTGAAATGAAGTGGACAAAATGGGGAAGTATTTCAGAGGTTGATGCAAATAATGTACAATTGTTAAGTCCTGAAGAAGGGTCTCGGGCAGAAATGTTGACAGTTCATTTACTTCCATCGATGCTGTCAGACCTGCTGAGTTCTTCCAGCATTTTGCTTTGGATTTCCAGCAACTGCAGAATTTCTTGAGTATAAGATTGGGATGGGATTTTGCTCAACTCTGACTTTTTACTTGGCTTCTCTCTTACATTTAACTTTAACAGGCAGAACCATGCTGGATCAGATGTGAAGTGTTGATTTCACATACGTCAGAACCACCTCCCCCCTCTATCGCATCCTCAAGTCAGTTAACAATGTCTAAGTTATGCATAAACCTCATGTAACTTTGTGCAGATGGCCTGTTCCTAGATGTTTTTGACAATAAGAAAATATAAGAGAGATTGTGGGTACAAATGTATACAACAGTGGCTGACACATGCAGTTCTAGTCACCCTGCTGCGGTAAGGATGTATTTGCACTAGTGAGAGTACAAAGTCAATTCACCAGAATACTGGCAGAGGAGAATGTTTCAGTTATGAGGATAGACAGGATTTGTTTTCCTTGAAACTAAGGAATCTATTGGGGAAATCTGATTGAGACGAAGATAGTTAAAAAATAGGAAATTGTTCCCCATTGCACAGGATATTTAAAAGTAGAGGGCCTAAGTGAGGGTAACAGATTTAGAGGGGATCTGAGGAAGAATCTTTTCACTCAGAAGCTGGTTGGAACACACTGCCAGAAAGAACTGTCACAAACTTTAGCTAGCAGCTAGACAAGCAATTGAATTACTCTGTCAAAGAAGGGCCAAGTGCTGGCAAATGGAATTAGTGTTGATGGATACTTGATGGTTAGTATGGAAATAACAGGCCAAATAGCTTCTTTCTGTGCTTTACCACTCAATGACATTTAAAAGTGAAGCAAGACTCAGATATATTTAGAAATAAATTGAAGCAAAATATTTTTAATATCTAACTTAAATTTTCTTCCCAAATTCATGAAAATCTAAACATGCTTAATTTTGAATGGCACAAAAATTGACATTTTATAAAATGGACCTGTTTTTAGATTCAAGGACTTGTTTCTGATATTGAACAGAATCTTAGCAATGGAAATAAATACACAACTATAAAAAAGACATTATGATGTGATTACTAGTAGTGCACAACTCTTTTGTGGAGAAAAAAAGTTGTATAATCTAAAACACTTTCAAGAGGCAGAAATTGAGAAACATGTTTTATTTGTCTACCAGTTTCAAGCTTGAGTGTTATACAGCCTGTCCTAAACATTTCATCATGAAATACCCATAGCCTCCAGTACTGTAGCCAAGCCTTATATGGCAGCAGCCACAATGATTGGCAAATCTGCATCAAAAATGCATAGGAACCTGATTCAGCATGATGTAATACTGGAGCATATTTCACAGTGTAACACTAAGGGATAGTCTTTACTGTATAATACTGGGGTACAGTACTGATAGCCACAGGTCTGTCATTATATAACACTAGGGTATTGTGCTGGTGGGCACGAGTCTGTTACCGTGTAACAGTGATATATAATACTGTTGACAAAAGAAAATATATTTCCCAAGAGTGTCCATTGAAAGTAGCTCGCATTGTATTTTGCACAGGGGACTGAGATGAAAGGTGAATAGAGGTAAATATGTCAAGAAAGGTTTTGCACTTAATTATCAATTATCAGTCACAAACAACCTGGTTAGAATTTAATTGCTTTACATTAAGTATCTGATGTCTAATGTACCTGATGTACAGTACTTAATGTAAAGCAAGCTTCAGTAAATTCCAACCAGGTTGTTTGTTTAAAACAAAGTTCTAAAAGTTGTAAAAAAATATCAAGTTTTTATTCCCACGAATGCATAAGAATACAAGTTGCAGCCCAACTTGGTTAAAGTTTTCCTGTATAGTAACTGTATAGGCTGTTATTATATACTACAGTATGTACAAAATCCTTTTGGCAAAATTTTAGAAGAATCTTTTGAATGGCTTTAATTATTTACAAATAGGGTATGAAATATTCAAAAAGTAATACAATTGTATTACAATTGATACAAAGTTTATAATTCAATAATGAATATTTTTGCTCATAATTATACCACTGTAAAAATGGAAATGAAAAACCAGAGAACGTTAAAAATTCAAGGGGTGTTGTGTGATGTGGTGTGCGGCTGATGCCTTTCATTCAAGAGTGTGTAATATTAGATAATGGATCTCAACACTGTAATCATTATATGACATTTAAAAACTTTAAAGTGCAAAATGACTAAGATTTTATTACTGGGTATTTATAGAATATTGTTAAAATATAAAAACATAACTTACAGAGAACATGAAAATGTGTGGTGCCTTTAAATTCACTGAATATTGATTTATCTCATCCATTAATTCTTTATCAAAACAGTTACATACAAAGCACTAATCAAGTAAGTGAAATCTACAGCTTTAAGTAGATTTAACCAGCTAATATTTAGTGAAAACTAATATCAAATAGGGTAGCTATTTCTTATGAAATAATAATGTCAATATGTAAACCTCGTTCATATTGCCCAGTTCATATGCATTATTTCACAGTCTTTGTCCCACAAGTGAACGTGACCAGCACATTTCATGATCTTGGATATTCATGCATTTTGTTGAGTAAGTTCCATTTCAACAGCACAATAAGTTAAAGTACCATTGCCAATAAAACAATAACTTTTAAAAATTATACAAAATAACCACAGCAGATACTAATTAGAAGTATGACAGGAAAAAGCACCGTTGTATCATTCATTTTAAGATCGCTATCCAAATCTACTGCAATTTGCAAATTTTAACATGCAGAAGAAAGTTTCAATCAAACATGTCAAGTATGAATACAGCACTAAGACAAACTTCAAATATCCTTTGAAAGAATGAATTCAGTTAGTACTTGATTTATGGGGTAGATGCAGCCTAGAACAACATTCACAGTTTTATTTCTATGGTCCCTTGATATTAAAAAGAGGACACAAAATTAGATAAACAGCTATTTTCTCCTACCCAAAAATAATTCTAGAAGCTTTTATGAAATTCTATCATTACAGCTGATGGCTATATACCAAAAATGTGTTGACTAAATAAATGTAACAGTAAAGATTATTACATCATAAAGATTTTTATATTGCAATCAACCTGTTGCTCTCCCATGTTAAAAGTAGCCTTAGCTGGATTGGAGTTCTGGGCTTGTATTCAAGTTGCCATTTATAGACCTCTGTGATGGGCTCAGACAACAATAGCAACTGCAACTTGGATCTGATAAATGCTCACTGCACTGTATGAATCTGGAGTGCATACAACCAGGATTGCTGAAATTTGCATCATTATATATTCAATTAAATTGCTTGTTTAATTTTCCACAATACTCTTCTTTGACTTCCCTCAAAAATGTGCATGTTATATGGAGTTAGTCATATGGGATATTGTGAATGGAATTCTGGAGATCAGCTTCAGATCAAATCATTGCTTCAAAACATACAGCAGTCTCGATTTCTGCAGGACTCAGCTGCTGTTTCAGTTCAGCATATACTCCTGGTGACATAGGAAGTAAGTCCGATGAAGAAACTGGAGCCGTGGAAGCATTTGGACTGAAAAGTATAACAAATTAATGGTTAACACAACACATTATTTTGTTAAAAATCAATAAATTAATTGTCTACTCAGACTTACAATTCAGAGAATGGGATAAACCTTGAGGAAATGTAGCCTTTCTTCTCTGTCTCGGTAGGTTCAGAAACTGTTTAAGAAATGCATATTAGGTTAAGTTTTTCATAAACCAAATATTATTGTTTTAATGACGTTAGTTGCATATTTTGCAGTGTGATAAAATTAAGGAAGTTCAACTTTTAATGCAGGAATTAAAGGTATATTTATCTTAAGATGGGTAAATGCAATGTTGTAGGAAACAGGAATTTTTAATGAAGCACCAAAAATAGAGCACTGGGTAAGTTAAACCTCTTTTTTCAGGCACCACAAACATGAGAATATCTGCAGATACTGGAAATCCAAAGCAGTGCACACACAAAATGCTGGAGGAACTCAGCAGGCCAGGCAGCATCTATGGAAAAGAGTAAACCATCAACATTTTGGTTTTTTTTTCAGTCAAGAAGGGTCCCAGCCCCAAAATGTTGACGGTTTACTCTTTTCCATAAATGCTGCCTGGTCTGATGATGCACCATCAATAACTCACTCTGAGATGTAAAGGCGAGATATCGGCTTTTATTGACTGGAAGAAGGAACAAGCAGTGAGTGACCATCATACTACATCCTGGAGACTGAGGCCGAGCATCAGGCCTCGATCGCCTTTATACAGGGGCCTGTGGGAGGAGCCACAGGAGCAGTTAGCAGGGGGCGTGTCCAGACAGGCACACGTAGTTCACCACATTCACCCCCCCTTTGTTTAAAAGAGTCCCCATGTGGTGAAGTTTCTTACAGGTCAAGTCTATCAGGTGGTCGAATCTGTCGCTGCGATCTACATAGCACTGGCTGTGATTGCACAGATGCCGGCGACATTGGTGATTGCACAGGAGACGGAGGTTGTGCTGGTTCCAGCCCACTAGGCGCCAGTGATCCCTCACGCATCTGCGAGGCGCCTGGTATATATGCGTACGAAACACCCGGTATATAAGTGTCGTGAGGAGTCTGTGTAGGGCCTGGTGAGCATGGTGTCACCTCAGGTACAGGGTTCATAGTTACCGGAGAGTGTTCAGGGTAGTGGTCTGCTGCACCTGCGGGCGCCAGGTCACGGATGGAGACCGTGTCCTCCCGCCCATCAGGTAAGACCACGTAGGCATACTGGGGGTTCGCATGTAGAAGGTGAACCCTCTCAACCAGCGGGGAGTATTTATTACTCCTCACATGTTTCCGGAGCAGCACTGGCCCCGGGGACGTCAGCTAAACTGGTAGGGTGCTCCCAGTGACAGACTTCCTGGGAAAAGAGAATAGGCGCTCGTGAGGGGTGGCATTGGTGGACGTACATAACAGGGAGCAGATAGAGTGGAGTGCCTCAGGGAGTCCCTCCTGCCAGCGAGAGACCGGCAACTCTTTTGACTTAAGGGCTAAAAGTGTGGCCTTCCACACCGTGGCATTCTCCCGCTCCACCTGTCCATTACCCTGGGGATTATAACTCGTGGTCCGACTAGTAGCAATGCCTCCCAGTCAATAAAAGCCGTTATCTTGCCTTTACGTCTCAGAGTGAGTTATTGATGGTGCATCAATTTTATTGACTGGAAGAAGGAACCAGCAGTGAGTGACAATCATACGACATCCTGGAGACTGAGGCCGAGCATCAGGCCTCGATCGCCTTTATACAGGGGCCTGTGGGAGGAGCTACAGGAGCAGTCAGCAGGGGGCTTGTCCAGACAGGCACACGTAGTTCACCACATCTGCTGAGCTCCTCCAGCATTATGTAGGTGTTGCTCTTTTTTTTAGAACCTTTGATGAGGTATTTGTTAAATTTAGCAGTCTATCATCTTCAAGTCCACTACAACCAACCAGGCAAAGCTGATGTGTTAAAGACCTTTAGTCAACAATTTGAGAAAGGGAATCCAAATGTAATTCAATTATTTTCTAAGCTGGTTGTTAAAATGACATAGCCAATTAAGAACACTAGCTATTTATTGCCAGTAGTCATGATACTGACCTTCCTTTGGCTTATTATTGTAATGCTTCCCAAATGCTTTATCCTTTGGAATATCAGGATATAGATACTGCAGCGGGTTCTCTGGAATATTTTCAGCCACCATTACTTTGTAGTCTCGGATAATATCAGGCAAAGGGACTGCTAACAACTGGCTCTTGGAATAAGGTTCCACGGAATGAAATTTCATTTCCCCTGAAATAACAATTAATAAAAATTGTGCTCAGAGTTTTAGCAAAGTGGACATTAAAAATGAAGTAAAGAATCAATCATACATGGAACATACTTGTTTAGGAACCTGATGTGCATTTCTATAAAAATCTCTAAGAGGATAATTGGGAAAGAATGCAAATCCTTTAATTTTTTTTAAAAAATCAAATGGTATTACAGCACCTTTTTATTGCTTATGAAATAATTTACTTGTTTGAGAAATGGCACAATTCACCTACTTCATAAAACAATTATATCAGAATATATCAGCTTTATGTAACTTCTAATTCCCAGTCAATCTATAACAAAATAGAAGTAACAATGGAAGCAATCTTTTTAAAATCAAACTATCAAGAAGTGTAGTTAAGTGAAAATCTATAAAGAAACTATAGATGCTGGAAATCTAAAATAAAATGATTGAAATATTCAGGAGTTCAGGCCACAATGAAAGAACAGATACAGAGTTACATTTAACATTAAATGTAACATGGGCGCTAGCGGTTAGCATGACGTTATTACAGCTAAAGGCGTTCTGGAGTTCAAAGTTCAGTTCCAACAGTCTTCTGTAAGGAGGGAAGACTGAGGAAGGAGTAGGTGTTCTCTGGGTCCTCAGGTTTCCTCCCACAGCCCAAAGGTGTATCGGGTAGGTTAATTAGTCATGATAAATTGTCCCGTGATTAGGTTAGAGGTAATTGGTGTTGTCGGGGGATGCTGGGGTAGCATGGCTCGGAGGATCAGAAGGGCCTACTCTGCGTTATATCGTGAAATAAAATAAAATAAAATAAAGACCCTTTGTCGGATTTGGGAAGAAATCAGAAGGTGCAGGGTAAATAAGGGGAGGCATATCTTGAGGGTAAAATCAGAGTGACCGTGTAGCTAAGTTGTAGACAAGATTTCTAGTTAATGAGTGATTGGGAGTGGTTAGAGATCGAGAACACAGATGAAAGAACACAGGAGTGAGAAATGCAGTGCAGGAAGACATGCCTGGCAGGCCTCAATTCCCAAAGAGAAAAGGGAAATGAACCAAACAAGCTGAGCTAGTACAACAGACGGACAATTGATAAAGTTGTAGAAATCTAGATAGCTGAAGTTGTAAAATTTAATATTGATTTCAAAGACCACACAGAAGATGAGATGCTGCTTTATTTATCATTTATTTGACTGTGTCAAATAATGAATTATTAATAAGCTATTAAATTCTCCATTCCACTCCCACTGTCTTATCAGTCCCTGATCGCCTGTATTTTTACAATGTAAAGGTGTTTGTTAAAATGTCACTTATTGGGTTTGTTAGGATTATTAGGATTGGAAAACAGCTGATTTTAAAAAAAAATTACATCCTGAGCTTTAAAAGTAGAGGCATGAAGAGCAAAACAAGGAAATCCTGATCAATCTTTATGAAACACTTGCTTTGCCAATGTTGGAGTGTTCTGTGGGCCACACTCCAGGAAGGAGATACAGGCTGCAGGAGATATTCACTAATATAATCCCAGGGACAGGGACACTTATTTAACAGATGACACTAGTTTTGTTTTCTTTGGAATGTGGAGACTGAGGAGAATCAGAGAGGTGGTTAACTTATGAAGAAAATAGAATAGATGCAGAAAAGCGTTTTTGTTCATGGAGGGGTGTAAGCCCAAGGGAAAGGAGATGATTAGCAAAATACATTAAGAATAACTTTTTAAAATTATGACCGGCCAGAATGGTCAGTGCATCAGTGTTTCTGTCAGGAATCTCTTACTCCACTCTCCACATATGAGGGGTGATTGATATGTTCATGGCCTAAGGTAGAAGGAGTCAATTTTAGAAAACCTAGCACATTTATCTTTCAACATAGTCCAATCCTACATTTACACACTTAGTTCAGCGGTCATGGAGCATACGGATCTTGGACCTCCAGTAAGTGTCCACAACAGGAGTGATTGATAAGTTTGTGGCCTAAGGTAGAAGGAGATGGGTTATGCAGCTGTCGTTACATACACATGCAGGTCAACTCTTTGAGTGATTAGGCAGAAAGTTTGAAGTTAATACCATCTCCTTCTACCTTAGGCCATGAACTTATCAATCACCCCTCGTATGTGGTGGTGTAAGAGAGTCCTGATCAAGCCTGAAGGTGGCCAATGTACTGATGAGGGGTTCAGCAGATGAGCCACATAGCAAGGTAGAATAGACAGACAATGCTAAAGCAGAAGCCCATCCAGAGGCTACCTGTGACACCAAAGGTTTTGAACCATTTGTTTCCTCATGATATAATGTTTTTTTTAAATCAGGTGTTTTCCAATCCTAACAAACTCAGTAAGTGACATTTTAACAAGCACCTCTACATTGTAAAAATACAGGCGATCAGGGACTGATAAGACAGTGGGAGTGGAATGGAGAATTTAATAGCTTATTAATAATTCATAATTTGACACAGTCAAATAAATAATAAATAAATTGATGCCAGCTTGAAAAGCAGCATCTCTTCTTCTGTGTGGTCTTTGAAATCAATGTTAAATTTTACAACTTCAGCTAACTAGATTTCTACAACTTTATCAATTGTCCGTCTGTTGTACTAGCTCAGCTTGTTTGGTTCATTTCCCCTTTCTCTTTGTGAAGTGAGACCTGCCAGGCATGTCTTCTATCAGGAATGTGCTAGGTTTTCTAAAATTGACTCCTCCTACCTTCGGTCATGAATATATCAATCACCCCTTGTAGTCACCTTGACACACAACCAGATGTCAAATTCTGCACCAGGCTGCACTTCCCCTGCACTGTCTGTACTTACTGACCTTCACTGAATTCTGCTCCAACAGCACCTCAGTTCTAAAACTGGTATCCTTATTGTCAAACCCCACTTTGATCTCTTTCTCCACCCCACCCATCAAGGGTATAATCCGATCTAGTTGTTTATGTCTCTGAGATGCATGCTTTCCTGCAACTCTGGCCTTGATCATCCCTAAATGCCCAAGGTGTATCTAAATTGTTTTGTGTTACTTAATTAATATCGACATTCTTATTTTTTTTGAGTATTTAAATACATTTATTGCTGGTAGTTTAATGATTTGGTAACAGATCATATATTACCTTTCATCTGAATGATGTAACAGGCACTGTCAGCTGGAAGGTATACTCCAATTCTTATAAATTTCTAGAAATGTTATTATCTGCCCTTGAGTAAATGCCATGACTAAGAGAATAATTATAGTTTCTGTCACCAAAATATACAAGTAATCCAAGTGTTTTCAGCATTTGTTTCCACCCAAGTTTGATCACACTCAGTGGTCTAAATATTATCCTCATGTAGGGCAGTGGGAAGCCAATAAACCATTTCTGAATTGTAATCATTATTGTACCACATCAAACATATAAGGTCGACCACAGCTGACAGTAGGTCACTTTACCATATTCGGTCAGATTGCTTTGATCTAGGCTGAGCCTCAAGGTCATCCAAAATTTCAGTAGCTAAAGGCCTCATTGCCTCTCGTGTCTCACTGTTGTGGCTCTTCATGATGTGGAAGCGAGCCACTAGTAGTGAACAGGCCTTAAGCAGTGTCAGCCGAGACCCTGCTTGTGCTATCAAGGCCAGTTTAAAATTAGCTATATTTGTCACCTGCGTATTAAAGCATACAGATTGTGCTGGGGAGCTGCCCACAATTATTGCCACACTTTTGGAGCCAAAATAACATGCCCACAACTTAATGACCCTAACTCTAACTGTACATCTTTGAAACGTGGGAGGAAATTGAAGCACCCAGAGGAAACCCATGCAATCACGGGGAGAATGTGCAAACTCCTTACAGGCAGCGACTGGAACCAATCACCAATGGAGGATCATTGGTTGTGCTGCTGTTACCGTGCTAACACTTTAGAAACAATTAAAATAATTAAATACATGAATTACTGCATTATTATTGTGGTTAGGTGTGCAAGGTATACCTAGCCCCTCAGTTCTAAGTCCAGGGGTGTAGTGAATCCATTCTCTGGTTAGGTAACATTACAATCCAGCTCAATCATTTTCAGTCATTACTTTAATACTCATAATCTGTTGTGCACAACAGAAGGGGGAATTTATTTTTATGGAAACACTATAAAGGTCGTTAACACAGTTTGAAACAACCTTGTATGTAAACCTTATTATGGCACCATGTTAGTGTAGCAGTTAGTGAAGCACCATTACTGCTTAGGGCACTGGAGTTCAGAGTTCAAATCCAGCTTCCTCTGTAAGCAAGTTTGTACATTGCTTCCCATGTGTAGGTGGGTTTCCTCTGGGTGCTCGGGATTCCTCCTACTGTCCAAAAATGTACCGGTTGGTAGGTTAGTTTGTCATTGTAATTAGGCAAGGGTAAAACTGGTGGGTTATCAGGCGGTGCAGCTCAATGGGCCAGAAGGGTGTGTTCCGCACTGTATTTTCAAATAAAAATAAATAAATAATATGGTTTCAATAAATATCACTAATGCTGTGATGATGATTGTGTTGACTGGTGGATATGTAAATTTGTACTTACTGGCTTTAGAGCAGCAGGTAGGTGAATGAATGTTTGCATGTTACCGTGACCTCACGTTATACATCTTTTTGCACAGGCCATCCCCGGACAAGGAACAAATTCTATTTTTATCAACACCCATAAGTTGATCTTGTTGACAAGTCATAAAATGCAGAAAAATAACTCCATCTGTAACTATACTCCACAATATTGTAAAATATGGCATCAGAACTATGGAGTCCAAGTACATAGCTCACTGGCAGCGGAGCCACAGGTAGACATGGCAGTGAAGAAGCCCTCTGACACACTAGCCTTCATAAGTCAGGGCACTGAGTATAAAAGTTGGGAGTTCATGGAGCAAGATTTAATAGGAACTGGTGGGGCATTTATTTTTAAACACACAAAAGCTGGTATCTGTATGGAATGAGCTGCCAGAGAACGTTCTTGAGGTAACAGTAGAACAGCTACATAGATTAAAAAGGCTTCAAGTGTTCTGAGTCAAATTTGGCAAATGGGATTAACTTGGATGGGATACTTTGGTAGGCATGGACCAGTTGGGCTGAAGGGCCTGCTGTATAACTTGATGATTCTAATCGCTAATGTGGAGAGAGAGAGAGAGAGAGAGAGAGAGAGAAATTAGTTCAACTGTTTGTTAGAACGAACATGCTTTATTTTTATGGAATATTAATGAATGTCAGATTTCTGAATTTGACAATATTCGTATGTATGAGAGTCCATCAATCAGGTGTTCATGGTGTAGTGATGCCCTGTAGATGCTTGTTAGGAGGGTCTAAATACCTGCTTGCAACCCCCACCCTCCACACCAACTTGCACGAGTTTACTGCTTAATTCATGCTTATAAAAATTCCAGCAGAATGAGCAATCACTTCTGTGAAAAAGGGGAAAGCCAGCTTGACTGTCAAAACTTCTGACTGTAAAATTTTGCTACAATTTTTCAAAATTCAAATACTGTCATACAAATTAACCATTTCTGCACCGTGAACATTAAAAAAAATCTTAGATGTGACAGGTACCTTGTTTTGCCATCAACAATTCTGATCCCCTTCTATTGAATTCGTAACATAGTTTTGTAGTGCAAAATAAATTTCATCACAAAGAAAGAGCCCCAGGTAAAACATCTAACCATGAAAGGCATACTGGCCTACAACTTCAATCTGATAAAATCAATGCTTGTGTGTACAGTTCAGTTAATTTTCACAATCCAAGTATATTGGATTGGGTCCATTCACACAAGTTAAAGTGTGTTAAAGTACTTGCCAAGAAGTTCACACATAGGAACTAAAAATTTTGTTTCTAAACCTCTTTGGTCAGTTAAGAAGTCATAAAGTAGCACATTATAAATGGCAGCCTTTCTGGAGCTTTTAGCAAAGGTAAAATTAGCTAAAATTTAGCTAAAATTGTGCTGGTCCTGTCTTTAATGTTCATGGGCAAGCACTTTGTAACAGGTGCAATTAGCTTGCTCATAATGAGGTATGTTTTGTTATAATCTGCTACAAGGAATATTACAGAAATAAGGAGGTAGATAGTGAAATATTACTCTGTTCTTTCTGTCTATACAATTAGTCTGTTGGCTTGTAATGGATCTCGTAATAGAGGAATACAAAATGACAGATAGGGTAGATAGCAGGAAACTTTTTCCTCAGAGCAGAGGTACCTAAAACTAGAGGGCATATATTTAAGGTAAAGGATTGGGAATTAAGAGAGTATCTGACAAATAATTCTTTCACCTAGATCAGGGGTGGCAAATCTTTCTGAGAGCCTGTACCTAAATAGGCAATAAGATTCTAAGCAATTCTCTCACTTGCCAAGATAAATTGTGAGCAGAGATTGTCACTGATTATTCACAAATGACAGAAGAAAAGCTCTAAGTAGAGAGAAGCCAATAACAACTGGCCCAACTGTTTACGATCCAAATATGAGGAAATCTGCAGATGCTGGAAATTCAAACAACAACACACACAAAATGCTGGTGGAACACAGCAGGCCAGGCAGTGCTTCTCCCTATAGATGCTGTGTTTCAGCATTTTGTGTGTGTTGTTGTTTGACTATCCAAATACTGATGTGTACACCAGGTCTGCAAGAACTTCAAATTGCATCATTTAATGTCACATGTTCTTGCAACTGTCTAGCTGGCGCCAAGACAGCATAAGATGATTCCTTTGAGATAATATCACTGCTCTCAGGTTGTAAAAAAAAATTGATCATTCATTTGGCCCTAAAGATAATCATTATGTATCGTTTTATTATGGATGGGGTGGCACTGCGTGCTGTGTGCCAACAAAGTCTTTGTGCATGCCATAGGTTCGCCTCCCCTATAAGAGGATGGTTGGAATTTGAATCCAGTGCCAGTGGTGTTGGTGGATACAGGAAGTCTCATAATATTGAAGAAGCTAGATGAGAGTCTAGATTACCAAGGCATAAAGAAGGCTCGAGAAAGTGCTGGTAAATGGGATTAGTATAGACGTAGTGGGGCATAGGGCCTGTTTCAATCCTATATGACTCTATGATTTTGACTAAAATTTTGACTTTGATCTTGGCTGACTAAATTGGAGAATCTCTTACAACCTCACCATTTTCAGATCGATCCACCCAGGTGAAGGTAATAGCACCATCCCTGCTGCTTTCACTGAACCGCAGTAGGAAAGTGCCAGACGGTTTATCCTTCAGTAATGCGCGTTCCTTCTCCTTACTCACAAATCCCACAATATATCTGAAGAAAGAAGTTATTTAGAAAAGGTTACATAATAATGGAATTTCACGGTGTAAAGACTGAGATTATTTCCTTTTTTAAACCATTTTTGTGTAAATTTTGTTCCCCTCACTCCTTTCCTGCACACAATGTTGAATCCAGTACTGCAGAATTATTATATTTTTGGAGCAGTCAATTTAATGACATTGTGTACAGTTCTGAGTATGTGCAGGTTCTTTGGTGCTATAAAAAAGGGAACAGCTGTGTTTTTATTGTGCTTGGCAACAAATAATACAATTCTGCAGGTATGAGCAGTATCTTAAAGGTTTTCTGCAGAGGATGACACACTGGATTAGAGGGCCAGTTAGCCATTCGTGCCTGTGAAAAAGCAATACAACTTGACTATGCTTTTCCCTATCCCTTCAGGGATTTTATTCAAAACCAGATTTATCTTCCATTGCAAAGTCCCATGGAAATTTTCTTCAACCACTGTTTGCTTAAGAATTGCTAGTTTAAAAAAAGACCTGGTTCTTTTCCCACTCTTGTTGAAGCCATATCCCCTGGTATTCTCTGCTGCAACAAACTGTTCCACTCTGCATGCACAGCCCATTAATTTAACCTTTGCTGTGCTGAGAACAGTCTCAGCTCCTCCAAGCTTTTCTTTGAATGCAAATCTCTAACTCCAGGGTCCCTTCCACTTGGATCCACCTCGCTTGCCTCCTCTTGCCCTGCCCCTCCTCCCTCCCCCTTCTCTTTCACCAATCGACATCCCAGCTCTTTACTTCACTCCTACCCCTCTCCTGGTTTCACCTATCACCTCGTATTTCTTCCTCCTCTCCCATGCCTTCTTACACTGACTTTTCATCTAATTTTTTTTTCCCAGTCCTGATGAAAAGTGTCAGCCCAAAATGTTGACTGTTTACTCTTTTCTGTGGATGCTGCCTGGCCTGCTGAGTTCCTCCAGCATTTTGTGAGTAGAATATTATATAACTCATTAGTAAGGTCATTAATGTGTTAAACAGGGCTTTAGAATAAGGGGCAGGTGGAAAGAGGATTAAGAAACGTCAAGATCCATATGATCTAATATTAAAAGTTGTCTGTAGTATAGTACATCACATATTAAGGTGTACAATATATCAAAACTATATAATTGTCAAATATAATTGGTGTTTCAAATAAGGGTTGACTTTATTTTGCTCTTACTTATAATGTGTGGAGTGGCATGGTAGCGTAGTGGTTAGCACAATGCATTACAGTACCAGTGACCCGGGTTCAATTCCCACCACTGCCAGTAAGGAGTTTGTACCTTCTCCCTGTGACTGTGTGGGATTCTTCTGAGTACTCTGGTTTTCTCCCACAGTCAAGAGGACATGCTGGTTAGTAGGTTAATTGGTTATTATACATTGTAAGTTGTCCCGTGACGAGGCTAAGTCGGGGTTTGATGGGTGGCACAGCTTGAAGGGCTGATTTTGCACCATACCCCAATAAATTAGGCATATGGTCTATTAGGCATGTGGTCTAAGTTTTTATCACATTGATGCTTGCATGACTTACTTATCTAGAAGTGAGTTTAATTACTACCCAGTCAAAAAAGGCATAATTATAGGTGCAAGTAAAGAATGAGTCACCATGCTTTGAATTTTGCAAGATAAATGTAAAGCTCATTTGTCAAATATAACTGATGACTGTTGAATAATGTAAAATAGATTGCAGCAGATTTTGTGGCAGATTAAAACAGCAGCTTCTAACTATTAAAAGAAACATTTCTTACAGAAGAACAGGTTGTTTTAATAACTGTCCCTATGGTAAATTTAGAAACTTCGTATTTCAAGAATACTGTCACAGTAACAATATGCAGAAGGCATCACATTTATAACCATTATTATTTTAAAAATTATTAACTGGCACATTTGGTTACCCATCAATCCACAAAGTCAAAAGGTGTTTCTTGATGAGTTCCAGGATTCCATCCAACCACAACCAAAAACTGAATCTGTTTGGCAGATTCTCCTGAAAATTAAATCACAGAAAATGACTAAAGCATTTGAAGTAGGAGTGTTTTGAAGCTCAAAACTGGTTGTAATTGAGGAACAAAATGCTGTCAATAGAACTTAGGGGTGCAGGTCTAGGAGTCTCTGCATTGGACCATAGACATAAGAACACAGTCACATATTCATTTCCTATAAATGCTGTACTTTCTAAACAATAGTTGTAACTCAGCAATCATTTGTATTTTTGGAATGCAATTAACATGGAAAAATACTCATAAGTATTTACCATATCAGGAATGCTAACTCAGTAGAAAAGAAAGACTAAGAGGAATTAGTCAATTATTTTATCCATGAAGGAAGTTTTAAAGGAGAAAGAGATGTGGCAAGTTTTATGAATTACAAAAATCAAAAGTGGAGCCACAGTAGTAATGGTGGGAAGAGTGAAAAGACAGATTACACAAAAGGCTTGAATCAAAAGATGAGAGCTGAGGATGGGGAATTGGTGGGGAGAGGATTTTTGAATGGATATTAAAGAATTAAAAGAAAGGTTGATACTAGACATGTGAAATGGAATGTTAAATTTATCAACCTGAAGTATCAGGATCAAATAAAAGGCATTGTTGATATGGGTGATGAGTGGGCAGGACATGATCCAAAACAGAGTTTTCAATGAGTAAGGTAAATGATTGCTTGGGAATGAAAGGCTGCCAGAACGTCCAGTGCCCCAAATGATGACAAATAGTGCAAGATCTTTCCAGTGGTTGACAGGTTGTAACAGGTAATGTGACAGAGGTGAAAGTAAGTGGTTTAGTGGCTCATTCTGCAACAGTTTACAGAAAATTCCATTATAGTTGCCAACAAGTAAAGCAAGTCATCCCTGAAAAGCAAACAATGAAGTCAAAACGTTGGGGGAGAGAAAGGGTCAGGGTTCATTCCCCAAAAGGAAACGAATAACTGTGGTTATGTAGGCCCCAAAACTGAACAATGCTATTAACGCACAACGAACAGGTAATGTGCACCAGGCCTGAGAACACTACTCTACTGCACACTGTCAAGCTCTTTTGCACATTTTGTGTCTGATGCACAGAGACCGGAATGAAAACCACAAACTTAGTGTAACTTAATGGGCTCAGGATTTTCCATTGTGGAGGACCTTTATTGATTTAAACTGAACTACCTACAACATAAAAATGTCGTGCTGCCTAACCCAGTTTCTTGGCTTTATAAAAATGTTGTACAATACTTGGACTTCTAGTTTTCTGTTGCAAAATTATGTCTGATAGTCATTCTGTCCAGCACTATCAAGTTCAAGTTTATTGGCATCCGACTGTACGTGTATAGAACCAAATGAAAAATTGCTCCTCTGGATCATGTCTGATAGTAGTGAAATCCAAGAGGAAGCTACTGACATGATGAAGGAAACCCTGAACATTGCCAGAGATGGAGGATCTTCATTGCTGCCCTAAACACCAGGCAGTGTAACAGGTAGTAATCTAAACACTATGTAGATGTGGATACGTAGATTTTAGACTTCACCTGCACTTTAGACCACCCTCCCTTTCCACCCTTAGCGAATTGAGAAGGACTTTCCAATGCAATGAAAATGTAAAGGTTTTGAAGGAGAATATAAATCAGAGAATATTTTATCTAAAGGTAGAGCATTTTCATTACTGATGCTTTAGTTGCTGAGCAATGAACTAATGGAATGTTCA
Source organism: Hypanus sabinus (assembly GCF_030144855.1). NCBI lineage: Eukaryota > Metazoa > Chordata > Chondrichthyes > Myliobatiformes > Dasyatidae > Hypanus > Hypanus sabinus. The sequence goes on from NC_082709.1 coordinate 39,740,377, forward strand.
GTTTTGTTATTCAAAGATGAAGAATATTTCCATTGTATCAGACTATCATTATACCATGATGCCAGCAAAGTACATTTACCTAGCAATAGTTTGGAGATTGTGAGTGTGTCAACCACTTAACGCAAATAATACACCCCTTATGGATATTTGTAAAATTATCTAGGTGCAAAATGAAAAGGAAAATACTATATGCAAAAACTAGTTCAGAGTACAACACTGCAATAACATGAATATGGGCATTTCTATGTCTAAAATGTTATCTTGGCTCATGACCCCAGTACTACAAAGTACTAATCAGACTTTTAATAATATAATAGAACGATGTTAAAAGCTCTACTTGCCTTACAGAATTTATTCCATGAAATGTGGCAATCATTGTAATTCACCTGCTGTCCTAGAAATGAGTACCAAAATAGTTACTAAATATATAAAATAGAAATAGATAATTTTTTTCTCATGTTAGGAATTATAAATTACAGAAGTTCTTACTCCTGTTACCACCTTTTCAAGTCTCCACAAGACTTCTAAGAGTACATATTTAGCCATGGATCTCTGCCACTTTTACTTATTTCCATTCTTTGGGCGCAAGAATTTCTAAGTCAGCTTCTTGAAAATGTCTATACTTGTGCCATTCTGCTGATTATTTTAGAGTGAACCTACACCAGTACACAGCCAAATTAAGTTGATGTTTTCAAACACCTGAATTTACCATATCTCTTTTAAATAAATCAAATGTCATCCAGAAACCATAACTTCGTCAAAATTCTCATTCTGTCATATAGCAAAAGTAGTGTTGTTTTTCAAGACTTTTACAGAAAAGGCAAGTTGTAACTTGTTTTGTAACACTGCAAATGCCAGCTGTGGATATCAATGAATTCATCAAGTATTATAAAATCTAGAGCATTACTTATCATGACCTCTGATGTTCCTTACAGACATCAACACTAGATTAGAATGAAACCATTTACATATTTTCCCAACTAAACGTTTGGTAGGAGTTAAAAATTTGGTTATTACAACTTACTGTTTTACTGTGAGGCAAGTAAATTTAAAACTGAGAACAATGTAAGAATGGAGAGGTAAATTACAAATTTCTTACATATCTACAAGGGAGAAGCAAGAGACATAAATATCAACACTGTGGATCTTAGTTGCAGCATGTTGCTCGATTGCTGCCAAAAATATGTGGGTGTAAATATGGTAATAGGTTGTTGGAAGGAATCTTGATTAGCATTTCTTTCATATATGTAAAAATGAAGATAAACTAGTTCTATATTACAGTCCTAGGGAAACTTTGCAAGAAAGTCTGGAAGCTTAAAGCAGCAAATAACCAATTCACCACTGTCTGATCATTATATGAAGTTATAATTGAAGGATTTTGTTTTACTGGTGGTCACAGGAGAAAATACTGGCTTATTGGCCACCCACTATAGAATCTCCCTGATTTTCACTTCTATCAATTTTCCATGAATATGAGTTGAAATATTTATTACATAATTGCCACATTCTTATGCATAATTCTGAAACCTACATTTCTGTATTAGTGCCTGTGCTAAATGTGAACACAACCTAAATGGATTGTTGTAAGAGGATTTAACTACATTTTGGTAATAATTTGAAATAGTTAAAAATATAATCAAAACATATACAGTGGATTCTGACTAACTGTAACACATCAGGACCAGTACATTTCGGCTCAATTAAGCACCTGCTCCATTTAGACAAAGTTTCATGGAAATAGTTAAAAAGGTACAAAATACAAACTACCATTTAATTGAGTTAGAAATTATATATTTTACTCAAATGCAGAACAAATCCGAACACTGCCAAAACTACTACAGTGTATTATTTCCTAATAGTTATTGATGGAGGAATTCTTTCAGTGTACTCTGACGAGTTCTTTTGATTGACTGCAAATTAACAAAATCAGTGCTGACAGTGCTTTTGAAAATTGCATCTTCCAAATTTTCAGTGTCATTGTAATGCTCAAAATGATTGTCAATGCTATCAAATTGTTCGTACTTCCTGACATAGAAGTGAAATTGTTTCATTTTCACTCTTGGCAATTTCTGGCATCTCCAAGCCGCAATGCCTGAAACCACTGTGAGCAAAACCATTCTGAATTGTCTTACTGTTTATTACTCACTAACCATCAGTGACAAAAATCACGGCTTTTTGAATGCAAACACCCGAACCATTCTATTCAAAATCTGTTCGCTCCAAGCACAGCCACATGATGTGCACTTGACTGGCGCTAGTTAGAAAATGTTTGTCAACAGCCTCCTGCACCAGTTAAGTGGCATAGTGTCCCAAATAAATGAAGGGAATCCTTTGAAATTGAATTTCAATTTGTTTTTGTTCTTTAAGTGTTGTCCCAAATAAATGGCTGCACTGATTAACCAATGGCCTAATTAACTGGAATCCACTGTACTTAAGATGGGGAAGAGAAGAATATAGGTAATAAGCTTAATTGCTCTTTTTGAGCCCCATAATAATATTTTGAGAGAATAATATCTGAACAGTAGCTGAACATTTTCACTCAGTAAGAATAGCTAGAGACGCAGACAATTGTGAACAAAAGCAGAAAATGCTGAGAAATTCTCAGGAGGTCAGGCTGTATCTGTGAGGAGAAAAACAGAGTTAACATTTTGTTGAAGACCCTTTGTCAAACTGAAAAGGAGATAGGAAAAACATGTAAAGTTGAGGGAGGTGGAGGAGGATGCCTTTGATAGTGTTGAAGCAGTGGTGTTGCTGATGTGAGCCATATCAAAGGTAGTGATGAATCAGCATACAGAAGGGAGACTGAAAATTTGACTGAGTGGAACCAAGGAACTGGTTGTAGACTTCAGCAGAGGGAAATCAGAGGTCCATGAGCCAGTAATCATCAGTAACTTGAAATTCCAGGGTGTCACTATCTCAGAGGACCTGTCTTGGACCCATTATATAAATATAAATGCAAAGAAAGCAGGGCAGCACATTTACTTCCTCAGGAGTCTGTGGAGATTCAACATGTCATCAAAAACCTTGGCAAACTTTTATAGATGTGTGGTGGAAAATGTGCTAACTGGCTGCATTACTGCCTGCCATGGAAACACCAATGTCTTTGAGTGGAAAACCCTACAAAAGGTTGTGGATTCAGCCCAGGACATCAGGGGTAAAGCCCTCCCAACCATTGAACACGTCTACATGAGATATTGCTGTAGAAGAGCAGTGTCCATCATCAAAGATCTTCTCCACCCAGGCCATGCTCTTTTCTCTCTGCTGCCAAAAAGTAGAAGGTACAAGTGCCTCAGGACACACCACCAGGTTCAAGAACAGTTACTACCCCTCAACAATCAGGCTTTTGAACAAAAGGGGATAGCTGCACGCATTCTATTTCTGGTGTTCCTACAACTGATGGTCCCACTTTAAGGATTCTTTATCTTGTTATCTCATGCTCTTTCACTTCATATGATTTCAGACATTATCTATTGATACTTATTTATATTTGCAGTTTGTTGTATACTGATCTAGTTTATATTTACTGTTCTATAGATTTGCAAAGTATGCCCGCAGGAAAACGAATCTCAGGGTTGTAAGTGTTGCATGTATGAACTCTGATAATAAATTTTACTTTGAACTTTTTTTAAATTTTGAAACCAGAGTATAAACATAATTATCTTGTCTACAAGTAACTGGGAGCAGTTAGAGCATGAGTACCTAGACGAAATAACTTAGACAAAAGAATGTGAGATTGTGAAATTCTGATCAAGGGAACAATCCTAGCAGATCAGGAAGTAGGTTGTAGAATTTAACATTTTGTCCAAGAAATGTGACCAGATGGAAGGTGAAGCTAGCACTGGGCCTCACTGTGACAGTACAGGAGCCCACAGACTGAGAGGTCAGAGTGAGAGTTGGATGAGGAATCGAAGTGGTAGGTAAGCAACAGGAGGCTCAGGGTTGCCCCTGCAAACTGAATGGAGATGTTCTGCAAACTGACCTGGTAGAGATACTGGCCACCGGTTAAATTCCAAAAGACTGGGAGGATGCTGTGGTTAGCATGAAACTGTTGGGCTGAAGGGCCTGTTTCTGTGTTGCATTACTCTGACTCTGGACTTGCTAGGTGTCCGCCTGCTCTGCATTTCACAAGCCCCACCTTCTTTTGTCTCTTTTCTTTTGCCAATGCTCCCACTCTCGAACTGTGCCCATCACTTACTTCTTTACAGCTTATCCTCACGGTCACTCAGTCAGGCCATGTGCCCTCTCTCCCACCCTCACTCCAGCTTTGCTTGTTTCCCTTCCAGCTCTGACAAGAGTCTTCAACATAAAACGTTGACCTTATTTCTCTTCAACCAGCTGTGGCTTGACAAATGACTATTTCTGGCATTTTCCAGCATCAGCAGTTCTATTTTGACTTGTAATGTTGAAGCTTATCTTTAAATAAAGTTAATGTAAATATGGAATTCTACTAAACATTTAGATTTTAATTACATTTAATGCATAATGTGTACAAATCATGTGATTTCTTTGATTCCACCTAAAAATACTGTTGGCAATTGAGAATGTGTCATAAGAATTTGGCATTGAGAGAAGCCATTTGCGGTAAAGAGTCTAACTTATCTTACACAGCAATATAATTCCTTCACTTATTTTCCTTGTAACCTATTCTCAACAAACTCTCGTCAACTTAACCACCCGTCTTCCTTTGGGGCAGCTTAGAATCATAGTCATATAGCAAGAACAGTGTCTTCAATGTACTATCTCCCTGTCATTGAGTTGTATAGCACAGAAACAGAACCTTCTGCCATCACGTTTATGCCAACTATCGTACCTATCTATACCAATCCCACTAAATTCTATATCCCGCTCATTCAAATTCCTGTCCAGATGCCTCTTAAATGTTGTAACTGTTCCTGCCTCCACTCCATCTTCTGTCAACTCATTCCAGATACCAATAACTGTGTGTGTGTGTGTGTGTGTGTGTGTGTGTGTGAAACATTTCCCCCTCTATCCATGTGCTGGATCTGCTTACTTTTTGATCCTAAGGGTTCTTCTGGGAGTCAGGAATGATGAGCAGTCTTAATTCCGAAATATCGGTTTAGTTTAGAGTACAAAAACACAAGTACTAAGCCAACTAAATAAAGAGTGGAAAAACGATGCTAAGAGGTAGAATGACCGCAAAGACAGAAAAGAAACCAAGAAGCTATATTAGCACCCCATTATCACCAACTTAAAATCTCAGATCCCAGGCTTTGTGTTCCTGCTCATCACCGACCTGTCTCCACCTTAACACTCCATTCCCCTACCTGGCTCCATGTGTCTTTTTTGTCTGACTCCATCTATCGTTTATCTGCCTCTGTCTTCCAACACGAGCTCTGCCTCTATTTGCCCATCATGCTTCACCTCTCCTTGGTTAACCAGCCACATACTTGTCTCCTCACCTTTCCCCTCTCTCCAAAGACATTTGTGCTGTTTTATTTACAAGCAGAGATTAACATGTCAGCCCACACACCTTTAGGATGTGGAAGAAATGTAGAAACCCCTCGGGAATCCCACTGTGTCACAGGGAGATAAAACTCCACATAGCCAACATTGAATCTGGACTCTGGAGCAGAAAGGTAGCAGCTGAACCACTGGGCTGTTCAAATAATGTGATTCAAAAATGCAAAGTATATTGCATTCTAAGAAAAAAAATCAAAGAACTGTAAATGCAGGAATCTGAAAGAAAAACAGAAAACACTGGAAACATTTTACTCAGCATCCAAGAAAAGAGAAGCAGTTTGCATTTCACGTTTAAGACATCATCAAAACTGAGAAAAATTAAATGACTGAGCGTCCAGTTGTAGTGAATGGGAGAGTATTGTCTCGCAAGGTGGGTATCAATGATAGAGTGAAACCAACGTTGCCCAGCTGATTGCAAAGTTAATGGAGCTTTCTGATTAACAGATTAATGAGGCTAGTCAGAAAGAGAGAAAAAATAAACAAACAGGTATGCTAAAGTGATGAAATGCAGATGGAAGCTGTTCCTGGAACCTGAAACCAAAGGAGAATGCTAGACACGAGGAAATCTGCAGATGCTGGAAATTCAAGCAACACACACAAAATGCTGGTAGAACGCAGCAGGCCAGGCAGCATTTATAGGGAGAAGCGCTGTTGACGTTTCGGGCCGAGATCCTTCGTCAGAGAATGCTAGAAGTACTCAACCTATCAAGTGCTACTTGTGGAGAAAGCAGAGAGAAAAATGAGTTAACGTCCTCAATAAATAACCTCAGGGCAGAAAAAGCCTTACCCTAGGCTTTGTTGAGGCAACAGGCAGATAGGTCAAAGTGGTAGTGGAATAGAAAATTGAGGTGATTGGCAAAAACTTCAAAGTTCAAAGTATATTTATTATCAAAGTACATATATTGTCTACATTACCATATACAACCCTGAGATTCAGTTTTTTGCAGGCGTTTACAGTCAATACAAGAAACAGTAGAATCATTGAAATACTGCACTCAACAGGATGTTCAAACAACCAATGTACAAAAGACAACAAACATTAAGAAAAGAAATATTAATAATAATAAAAAATAAGCAATAAATATGGAGAGCATGAAATAGAGTCTTTGAAAATGAGTCCATAGGTTGTGGGAACAGTTCAGTGATGGGACAAGTGAAGTTGAGTGAACTTAACCCATCTGGTTCAAACGACTGATGACTGAGGAGTAATAACTGTTGCTGAAATTGGTGGTGTGGGTTCTGAGTGGAAGTTATTAGTCTCTTTGTGGGTGGGATGGAGATGTTCTGCAAAACAATCAACTTATTTGAACTTGGTTTCTGCAATGTATGGAGACTATATTAGGATCACCAATGAAATCCGCTAGATTACTGGAACTGCAAGCATTTAGCTGGAATATTGGAACAGACCTTCAGGATGCTGAATGGGAAGAGCAGGATGTGTCTAGTTGTGAAATCTCATTGATAGTAAAATGAAAGCTGAGGTAGAAATTGAAGGCCCAAGGAAACCCTTTGACTGGAAGGAGAGGGGGTGAGAGTAAAAGGTGCCAGAAATACATGTGTTGGAAGATAAGCTATTGTTCAAGAGAAAGGAAGGCACCTCAGGGGACCCGGTAGGGAAACCAATGTGTTTGCTAATCTTGCCTGCTTTTCTATCTCATTGGAGAAACCAACAGCAAAATTGTTGTTCTGCTTTGCAAAACAACACTTCTTCAGTTTGGAAGAGTGATCTTATGCTTCCATATCTCTGCTACTTTAGTTCTACATCGTATAGTCCTCTGACTTTATCTGTCAGAAGTTTACTACACTGTTCCAACTAAACTCCCCGCAAGCTTATGAAACAGCACCTTTTCTTCCAACTGGGCATGCTGTAGCCTGCAGGACTTGATAACAAATTCAACAATTTCATACAACTTGCTTTTCCTGCTAGCCAGTTCTGCAACAACTAATTATCTCAAGTTTTATTTTCTCGTTCTGTGGAGACTGCCTGATGTGCAAGGCATTTCCTTTTAGGTTTCAGCAACAACTCTTAACTACATTTCAGTTTTATTTCTCCTGTTACTTTGCCAACTTCCCTCATTAATCTGTGAATTAGACCACTTCTTAAACATTGTGGTCATCTGGATGACACTGGCCTCACTCTATTAAAGTTATCCTCTTTGTCTAATGATTCCTCTCTGGCCTCTCTGCAAATCTGAGGCTACATCTACACTAGACCGGATAATTTTGAAAATGCTGATTTCATGTAAAAATGATAGGCATCCACACTATGCGTTTTTGAAAATATCTCTATCCACATTGAAATGGAGATTTCAGCGAATTTCCTCCTACTAGGCATGCGCAGGACACATCTACCGAAAACAAACAACATGTTTGGTGTCGAATCTCGCCGTAAAAGCGCGCGTTTGTGTAGTTACAGACTAGAAAACTTAAAATGACAGACAGCTGTTGGCTCTCGCCAGGAGAACTTAAAAGTAAAAGAAAACAAATACTGGAGTGTATGGAGGCAACTGACAGGGAGTTCACGGACAGATTGACCCGGCTGACGACGAACATTGAAAAACTGACGAACTCTGTTGCATTAATAAAGCACCTTGTAAGATGTATAAAACATGTCTGCATCAGTGTTATCTTGTATTTCCATACAATGTTACATTAGGCTGTTACACATCTATTGTCAGAGAAGTACTTGCATAAATAGTTAAACCACCTTCATACGAGCAAGGACAGAAAACAGGGCAAAGTGAGTATACTTATTTATTCAGTAAGTTATGGGTCAGAGTATTTGGTAAGTGCATTTCTAACTCTTCTGGCTTCAGTCTTGTTGCCGTCTGTTCTGAAATTGTTAGGTTGAGTTCAAGAAAACAATGAAATGGCACGCTGCCGTCTGACAGCGTTTTCAGATTTCTCCGGTTACCCCGTCCACACTGATCTGCCTGAGCAGCGTTTTCAAAAATAACCCACCCTGGAAAGTGTTTCTGAAAAACTCTGGTTTCGGGGGACGAAAATGCCGTTTTAGTGTGGACAGAGGGTAAAAATGAAGAGAAAAAGATTCAGTTATGGATCTATTCGGTGTAGTGTGGACGTAGTCTAAACTTCACTAAACATGTTCTGATGAATGGTCTTTGATCTGAAACATTAATAATATTTCTCTGTCCATTGGGGTTGTCAGACCTACTAAGTATTTTCAGTATTTTCTGTTTTTATAAAGGGAAAAGAACAATATAAAGCAACAGATTGGAATTACTTACAAACTAATAACTTATTAGGGATTTCATGTAATATCTCAAAATACCTATTCTGGCTGTTTTGTTGTGGCACTGGAAGCAGGATTGGTGGATTTGGAACATTACTGATTTGTTCCAGATCTCTTTTACTTTCTACCAGCCCAATAAGACACAATTAGGGACAAAATAATGGTTCCTACTTGGACAATGTACTCTTCCAATATTGCACTGATGTCTCAGTGGAGAAGCCAGGGATCTTACTCCAAAGGTGGAGAAAATTTGGGGCGTCATGGTAGCATAGTGTAATTACAACGTCAGTGCCTGGGGTTCAATGCTGCCCTTGCTTGTAAGGAGTTTGCATGTCCTCCCTGTGACCTCGTGGGTTTTCTCTGGGCGCTCTGACTTTTCCCCAAATTTCAAGGATGTACAGGCTAATTGATCACATGAACGTAATCAGACAGTGCAGGCTCATGGGACTGGGAGTGCCTGTTACTGTGCTGTACACTCAGTGACCACTTTTTCTGTACCTCAAGTACCTAGTAAAGTGGCCGTTGAGTGTATGTTCCTGATCTTGTGCTGCTGTAGCCTTTCAAACTTCAAGGTTCAATGTGTTGTGTGTTCAGAGATGATCTTCTGCACACCACTGTTGGAACGCATGGTTATTTCAGTTATTATCACCCTCTTGTCAGCTTAAACCAGTTTGAACCATTCTCCACCGGCCTCTCTGGTCAACAAGACGTTCTCACCCACAGAACTGCTGCTCACTGGATGCTTTTTGTTTCTCTGTAAACTCCACAGACTGTTGTGCGTGGAAATCCCAGGAGATCAGAAGTTCCTGAGATACTCATCTACCCGGTCTGGTACCAACAAGCATTCCAAAAGTTACTTTGATCACACTTCTTCCCCATTCTGATGTTTGCTCTGAACTGTAGAAGTTATGGAAGGTTAAAGACAACATCCAGGTGAGAATGACTGCTGCAGTGTGTAGTCAAACAGAGCTAAGGAGGACCTTTGAAGTGAGACTGCCAGAGCCAGCTTTGCTTGCTGCAGACAGATAGATAGGAATGATTGTGGCAGTGTGTAATCAACCTAGAAAAACATAGCTCCCTTTTACACAGTAGGGGGTGCCGGAGTCAGCCGAGATAGGAATAATGGAATGATAAAAAATGCACTCAATAAATAAGTGACATTGATTGTCAGCTTGTTGTTACTATTGACTTTTATGAAGGGTGGTTGATCTTGCAAATAAGGAAATTAAAAGTACCCAATATACTAAGTGGTCAATATCTGTAACTGATAAGCCAATTCTGTATAAAGATAGTAGCTTTTTGTCTTGGTTTCTGACAGCGCAGGTGACAAGGGGCTGTTCTGTTCTTATAGTGTACAAAAAAAAGATAAAATATGTTTGAGTTATCCGAGTTCAAGTATTCTGGCCCCAATTATTTTAGTCATGTTATTATTGGCGATGATAGTTCAACAAGTGATTGGCTGGTTAGATATTTGCATTAATGTGCAGGTGTAAAAAGTGTAAAAAAAAGTGGCCACTGAGTTTATCTCTAAGTAAAATTTAAAAAATAAAAAGTAATGGGAACTGTTCAGAAACTGTTAATAAGTATTTGAAGGATAAAAAGGAATGTAACAGTCTCTTTGGGAGACAAATTCATTCAGAAAATAGTATAAAGGATCACTTTTATTCCATATTTCTCATTAGCTAATTTACTTTGAGATTTATGTTTTACTTAGTTATTCCTGTGTGAATATACCTTTTGGGTTCTGCCCCCACCATGTTCCTCCACTCTCTCCATACTATCAATGACCCCAATTCCAAATTCTTGGAGTTTTGTTAAAACTTCTTCTCCAAATCTTGACAGCACTGTAATTTCATTTTTAAGTGCAGTGTGCAGTTTTAATTCCAAAGTGGCGTATCAGCAATCTCTTGCATCTCCAACAGATGGCGGTGTCCACAACCTCTCAATGAAGCTGAGTATTCAAAATTAGACTCTGCCACTGGAGAATGGGTATGTGGGTTTTATTATTCCCACGATGTGTGCACAGCAAGTGATTATGAAGCATGAAATGTAGGACAAATAAATGCTGGCATGCTAAATATAAAATAACAGAATTTATACAGTGAAAATCTGGGATAAGATTCAGCAAAACTCCTTCATCCACCGTTGATTTATTTTTACCCACCTAGCAGTTTCTCTGCCAACATATTGAGCTGGTCGGGATTCAGACCTCGGCCCACGTAAGAGGAGAACTGCCAGCTTAGCACCTCTGAGAGCTGACTCCAAGTGGCAGTGGGAGGGTTGGTGAACAAAGTCAAATTCTGCAAAATGCAAAGTACATAACAAACTTACTGGAAATCAGACACAAGAAACAGGAAAACAAAGCATTTCCATCAGCTACAAGAGAAAAGACCGAATAAAATTTCCTGTTAGACACTCTGCTAGAACTATATAAGTGTTCTGTTCAATGCTCACCCAAATATTCCTTAAACTACCTTCCTTTCTTTGCAGACAATGGCAGGATTTTTCCAGCATTTGCCATTCTTGTTTGTTAATACAGTTCATTATCAAACCCAACTGACGGAACTTCATGCAAAGTAACTTTGGAAATACACTGGAACACAAGCTGAGGAAGCCCCAGGACACAAAACACAAAGAACAGGATGTGGCAATAAGCAGAGAACAGACCTAACATTGGAACATCCAGGCCATGACTGACAGGGTGCCAAACGATTAGTTAAGAGGTTGGTGAATACAGGAGTAATATTTGTAGTCTGCCAAAAGGTAGAGAGCAAAGAGATTAAGATTTTTTTCCTGGGCACTCAGGGACATTGGAACTGGGATGCAGCCAAAGGACACTTGTTGTAGCATGAAGAAAGAATCCTAAAACTTGCAAGACTATGTGCGAGTGTCAAGAAAGGGAACCAGTAGATCATAGACAATGATGATGTGGCGGCATGATGACATATGGCATTCATGGATGTTTATAAATAACCTGTAATAAACAAACAAGAACGCTTAATCGAACTATATTTACAAATGTTACCGAAATATTAAATACACTACACTCCTCCCTGCTTAGCTATAAACTCCAACTTGACAGAGAATACATCTCAACTTCTATACCGTTATAAGTTATATAGAGGGGTCACTCTGCTTGGCAGGCGAGACTTGTGGCTGTGAAACAATCTCAGATTCCAGGGCCTCCTCCGTGGCGGTTACAGGAGTTGATGCTGGGACTTCAGGAAGTGGTTCAGACAGCTCTGGAGTTGACTCTGGGCACACTTCTCTAAAAATTGACTCTGCTCTCTTCAATGTGCCATCTCCAGATGGCATCAGACACAACATCCACTGGGTAGGAGAGTGGTCCAGTTCTGTCCTTTTTTGTAAAATTTTCAGGTTATTTCCTTTTCCAAGGGTACATGGGACACACAATCCATCTGCATTTCCATGATTAGTCATTCGCTTGAATTGAATCTTGCAATTGTGTTCTCAAAGAAACAGAGCCTGCCTTTGCATTCGTGCTGCTGCTGTTAGTGGAACATTTTACTGTGGAGCGAACATGGATACCAGTGGTTGATGGTCAGTCATGAGGATAAACCTGCTTCCACACAAGTTGAAACATTTTACACCCCAAACCAGATCCAAGGCCCCTCTGTCAATTAGTAGTGAGGGAACGTGATGCAAAGGCAATTGGGTGTTCACTTCCATCACTCATAACATGTGACATGACTGCACCAATTCCATAAGGCAAGGCATCACAGGCAAGTTTCACTGGACAATGTTAATCATAATGTGTGAGTACAGTGTGTGATGTCAGCATTCCTGTTGCCTTTTGGAAAGCCATGTCACGCTACTTTGTCCATTGCCATTTCTTCTTGATCTACATTAATGAGTTCAAGGGGTGGATCACAGTAGTCAGGTTTGGCAGAAACCTGTTACAGTAATCGACAAATCATAAAAAGGACCACAACTGTAACATATTCTTTAGCCTTGGGACATCCAGCACTGCTTGAATTTCTTCAGGGCACTTGTGTAATACTTGTACATCAATGTTATGACCACAGTAGGTGATGCTTGGTTTACAGAATTCACACTTGTTGCAAAGTGCTCTGTTGCAACTAATCTTTTTAACATTGTCTTGAGATCTTGGAGACGTTCCTCATCATCCTTACCAATAACAAAGATGCCATCCAGGTAACACAGAATGCCTGGGCAGCCTGGCAGCACCTGGTCCATGGCTTTCTGCCAGAGTGTAGGTGCAGATGCTACTCCAAAAATAAGCTTATTATGGTGATAAAGCTCTTTGTGAATGTTTAAGGTGAGAACCACTTTGAATTCTTCTTTCATCACCATCTGTAGGTAGGCCTCAGCTAAATCCACTTTGCTGAAATGTTTTCCTCCAGAAAGATTTGCAAAAGCATCCTCTATCCTGGACAGAGGGTACTAACCTACTTTCAGTACTGGATTGACTGTGACTTCAGAGATCCTGACAGACCCATTCTTCTTGGTTACTGAGCCCACCAATGTTGCTCATGGGATTCACATACCTTGGAAAGAATTCCTTCAGCCTCCATGCAGTCTAGCTCACTGTCTACTTTATCGTGAATGGTATACGGAACTGGATGGGCTTTGTAAATCTTATTATCCTTGATATGTTTGAGTTTTCCAATGCCACCCTTGAACACTGCTGTAGCATCTTCTACCTACCTTTCTTGATTTGCTTTCAGTTGACTATTGACTATTGCACGGGGTGTGGCAATGACCCCAATGCTTATCCTCCTGATTTTACCACATACAAACCCAACGTGACTAGCTGGTTGTTGTACTTCACTGTTATGAATGTCGTTCCCACAGGAGTTACCTTTTCTCCAGTATAAGTATGTTGTTGGATTTCTGTAGGCTTTAATTCAATATCTCTGAAATACCATTCAAACTCATTTTGTGGTATGAATGAAACAATCAAGCCAGTGTCCAATTCCATCTTAATTAATTTGCATTCACTTCTGTGGTAAGCCATATTGCTTGACTATTGTTAGTCTTCACGCTGTAAATCTCAAGGCTACTCAGTCCTGTGTACTGTCATTGTTAACAGATTTTTCATCAACAGCATACAGATTAGTGCTCTTTTTGGGACTGCAACTTGACTTTTTATCTTCTTCCCTTCTCTGTAACAATCCATTTATTTTTGTTTGCCCAACATGCTTTTTGTACGTGAGCTGCTTTTTTGCATTTTCTGTAAGTTTCACATTTAAACTTACATTTTTCTGGTGTATGTGAGCTCAAGCCATAACAGTTACACCATTTGTTCAGTCAGGAAAGTTTCTGTTGAGATGCTTCAATTTTGTTCATTTTCACTTTCATTCCTGTCTACAACTCAGTTGTGCCTCTGTCTGTTGCTTCCTTTGATACAGTGATCCCAACTGCTTTTATAAATGCAAATTGTGCTTCAGTTAGGAGCCATTTTTGAATGCTTTTGTGTAAAGGCTGATTTATATTTGTGCATACGGGTATGCCGCAGCCTACACCGTAATCCTGATTTTCACTTCTGCATCGCTCTAAGCCGTAGCGAGCATGTGTTAGTGTGTGCCAAAACACTAGTTGGCGGTGGGGTTTCTATGCCACTGTGTTGAGTTTCTTCCTGAGAGACATGGACGAGGAAATGCATTTCAAACATTTTCGCATGTCGGCAAGTAAATTTGACGATTTGTTTCGTTTATTTCGCATCGGTGTACAGACATGGCGGAGAAGAAGCAACCGGAAGTGCACAGGAGGAAATGCGATGCTACCAAGCGGACCAATCACAGTTGTTGAGTAACTTTTCAGGAGAGGTGTATGTCACCCTATGGCGTAGGGTACAGCGTAGGTACAACGTAGGGTACGTGTTATCTACAGCGTCGATGTGACGCAAGAGTATAAATCAGCCCTAAGATTCCACAAATCAAACAATCTCTTAGTGTACCTTTAAGCCCATCACTGACCTGAGGATGCTCAGACAATTTCTTTAATTCAGCCACAAATGCTGAAATGGACTCCCCTTCCTTTTGATTTTAGATATGAGACTTGAAGCATTATAGATTTGGTTCCAAATGTTCCTGCATTCCATTCACAATAATAGCAAAGTTCATTTCGGCTGGTATGATTGGAGCAGTCAAACTTCTAAGCAAACTGTATGCTCTTCCACCCAGTGCTCTCAGCACACTTCTCATTGACTATTTCACTTGCTTCAAAATACCGCTCAATCCTTTCTGTTTACAGTAGCCAGTTATCTTTTGTGCACATCTGTCTTTCCGATGTAGGCAGTCATGTCTGTGTTTTTTTTAAATTATTATTATTTTCTCTGGTACTCACTGTTTATGAAACTGTGAATTCATCTCTTTACTGCTTTTGTAAAAAGTTCAACCATTTATGTGCCTTCTTGAAAAAGCACGTGCTGCTTTTTTTCAAACTGAAATGTCTTGCTGCGCTTCCATAGGTAGGCAGTTGTCTTGAGTTATCTAAAACTTCCTCATCACCACTATTATGTTTTAATAATTCCAGAAATTAATGGAAAGAAAAACAGGGGAAGACCAGGATAAATGAGTACTTTGCTTTTACATCCAAGCAAAGCTCGCACATATGACATGGTATCATGATGACGTATGCCATTCACGTAATGTTATGTATAACCCATAATGAATTATTCAAGCAAAGTATAAAGCAATATATTTAAAACATTATTAAAATGTTAAATAGAGCACAGTGGGGATGACAGGGTTGGGGGGGTGCTGAACAGCTCTTACAAGTTTCAACCTAATGATCTGAATAAAATTTCACATGGACAATAAATGTAAATCTTTTCATAAATGATCATATTCTGAAATTTAATTAAAAACATTTTTCTTAACATGTAGTTGACAAAAATGTCAATCATGCAATCATAGAATGATTTCTGCACAGGAGGTGGCAGCTTGGCCGATTGCGCCTGTGCTAGTTCTCTTTTCATTGAAATTAGCCTTCCATCAAATCATTATTTTTCCTTTCAATTGCTCCTCCTCCTTTTGTGTCTCTACTTTGCATTAATACCATACTGCTTTATTACTTTATTGTTGCCAAACAATTGATACTAGAGCGTACAATCATCACAACGATATTTGATTCTGTGCTTTGCGCTCCCTGGAGTACAAATCAATAGTAAATATAATAAAAATTTAAATTATAAATCATAAATGGAAAATAGAAAAGAGAAAGTAAGGTAGTGCAAAAAAACCCTATAATTACACCATAACTTTTGAACTTCTCTGTGTCCTTTCTGATTACTTGGTCCTCTAAATACTCTCCCACTTGTCAGCGGTTGATTCTATGCAGCAGAGTAATGATACTTTTACTTTTGCATTCCTCTAATCAGAGTTGTCGTTGACCTCTCTGTAATATCCTCTTTCTCCAGTATGGTAATATTTTATTTAGCCAATACTGCTACCCTTCTTTAATTTTTTCTTTCTTCCCATTTCCCTCCTGAGCACTTTGTAAGAAAGGTGTATTTAAAACCTAGCCTTCTTTCTTTTTGAGCCATATTTCTGTTATCTCTACCTTATCATATTCCAGTGTGGCAGTTTCTGCCTATTATTCATCATCTTTATTTATCACACTTCATGCATTCATTTACGTGAATAAAAACAAATTGTCATATCATTCCAATTCCTTATCCTGACCTGTTGCCACCATTTCTTCTTGCTTGTTTGTCTATATTTCACCCTATCATTTTTCCTTCCTCTTTTTGATGTCGCATCCTTCTGCTTGTGCATTCTGCTGCTTCCAATATGCTCTGACTGTCAGTGCTCTGCAACATTGCCTTTTCTAACCTGAATATGCCCTTACCTAAGCCTCCTGCACTCAACCATCTACCAAACAAGTTAAAGGTTTGTAGTTTGCAAGATGTGTTGGTAGAAATTAATCGATCTCAATTTCAGACATAAAAAAAACAAAAATGTCTTTTTTAATTAGCATACCTTGGGATCATTCATTAACATGTTGTACCATATAACGGAAGCCCAACCACTGGGCAGCTGGCTTACATTTGAGATAACCACCACGGGCAAAGAACTGGTCTGTTGTTTAAAAATAAAGACAAATACCAGCATTAATTCAGTTCTTGCAAGTGTCATGTAATTTAAGAGAAGCATGCAGCTTCTATGACAGAACTTTTCCTTTATCAATGAAGTGTTTGCTCTGTCAACATAGTTGTTATATAAAACTAAATACTGCTGTGAAATATGATGGTAGATAGAAAATACATTTAAACATACTACCCAAAAGTCAAACAAGATGGATAATCATAGCTGGACATTGATGAAGTGCAATGTCCAAGTATCAAATTATCTAGCAACTTGATTAAATTGCAAAAACACATTCACCTTATGAAGAACTGTCCCCCTCGATAACACTTTGGATACTGTTGGGCGATGATCTAACAGTGGTCAGGTCTCTGGAGTCTGCCTCTGTGACTCAGAAGGGAAGTAAGGGAGAAGTGGCACACTGTGCTGATAGAGGATTCATAAGTCAGCGGAAGAAGGAGATTTCCAGATGGTACGTTGCCTTCTGGCTGCCAGAGTCCGGGATATCTCAGATCAAGACCTCAGCATTCTTAAGTGGGAGGGTGAACAGCCAGAAGTCATGGTCCATGTAGCTACCAATATCTTGGGTAGGATGAGTGATGAAGTTCTGCATAGGGAGTTCAGGGAACTAGGTGCTAAGTTAAAGGGCAGGACCTCCAGGGTTGTGATCTCGAGATTTCTACCTGTACCACGTGCAGGTGAGGCCAGAACTAGGAAAATTATACAGTTTAA
This sequence comes from Hypanus sabinus, assembly GCF_030144855.1. NCBI lineage: Eukaryota > Metazoa > Chordata > Chondrichthyes > Myliobatiformes > Dasyatidae > Hypanus > Hypanus sabinus. The sequence continues at coordinate 39,757,915 of NC_082709.1, forward strand.
TATGTGGCTAAGGAGTTGGTGTAGGAGGGAGTACATAAGATTTTTGGATCATTGGTGTTTTTCCAGGGAACATGGGACCTGTACAGAAGAGATGGTTTGCACCTGAATGGGAGGGGTCTAATACCCTGTCAGGAAGGTTTGTTAATGCTGCATGGTGGGGTTTAAACTAGAGTTGCAGGGGGATGGGAACCGGAGTGCCAGAACAGTTGGTGAAGAGATGTGGATGCAGATGTTGGTAAGACAAAGTTAGGAACCAAACGGTTGAGCATGGTGTATCCGGTGTCCTGAGCTGCATATATTTCACACGAAGTATCGTAGGAAAGGCAGATAATAGTGCTAAAGATGAGGTTGTTGGTTTACAAAGAGAGGCAATGTGCAGTGAGGGGAGGGTATTGATAGGGCAAAATTGCAGTCAACAGGATGAGTTGGAACATAAAAGGTGGACAAAACTGAAGGTGTTGTATTTGAATGCACACAGTATACAGAATAAGGTAGATGAACTTGCAGCACAGTTGCAGATTGGCAGGTATGATGTTGTGGGCTTCACTGAATTATGGTTAAAAGGAGATTATAGCTGGGAGTTTAGTGTTCAAGGATGCACATTGTATCAAAGGACAAGCAAGAAGGCAGAGGGGGTGGCATTGCTCTGTTGGTAAAAAATGAAATCAAATCATGGAAAGAGGTGAAATAGATTTGGAATGTGTTGAATCATTGTGGATAGAGATAAGGAACTGCAAGGGTATAAACACCCTTGGATCCCCAAACAGTAGTAAAGATGTGGTCTACAAATTACAATGGGAGTAGAACATGCATGCCAAAATGGCAATGTTACAATAGTCATGGGGGATTTCAATATGCAGGTAGATTGGGAAGATCAGGTTGGTGCCGGATCCCAAGAGGGGGAATTTTAGAATGCCTAAGAGATGGCTTTTTGAGCAGCTTGTGGGTGAGCCCACTAGAGGATCAGCTATTTTGGATTGGGTGATGTGCAATAAACCAGAATTGATTAAAGAGCCCAAGGTAAAAGAACCCTTAGGGGCAAGTGATCATAATATGACTTAATTTACCCTGAAATTTCAGAAGGAGAAGCTAAAGTCAGATGTATCAGTATTACAGTAGTGTAAAGGGAATTACAGAGGCATGAGAGAGGAGATGGCCTGAATTGACTGGAAAAGAACACTGGCAAGGTAGATGGTAGAGCAGTAATGGCTGGAATTTCTGGAAGCAATTTGGAAGGCACAGGATATATACATCCCAAAGAGGAAGAAGTATTCTGAAGGAAAGATGACAGAATCATGACTAAAAATGGAAGTCAAAGACAACATAAAAACCAAAAAGGGGACATATAATATAGCTAAAATTAGCGGGAAGTCAGAGGATTGGGAAGCCTTTAAATACCAACAGAAGGCAACTAAAAAGTTATTAAGAAGGTAAAAATGGTATCCAAAAGTAAATTAACCAATAATATTAAAGAGGATATCAAAAAGTTCTTCAGATACATAAAGTGTAAAAGAGAGGTGAGAGTGGATATCTGACACTGGAAAACAATGCTGGAGAGGTAGTAATGGGGGATGACAGATGAACTGAATAAGTATTTTTAATCAGTCTTCACTGTAGAAGACAACAGCAGTATGGTGGAAATTCTGGGTGTCAGGGTTCATGAAGTGTGTGAAGTTATCATTGCTAAACAGAAGGTTCTTCAAAGGTCTGAAGGTATATAAGCTACCTGGATCAGACAGTGTACACCCCAGGTTTAACCCAGAGTTTTGAAAGAGGTGACTGAAGAGATTGTGGAGGCATTAGTAATGATCTTTTGAGAAGCACTGGATTCTGGAATGGTTCTGGAAGACTGGAAAATTGCAAATGTCACTCTTCAAGAAGGGAGAGAGGCAGAAGAAAGGAAATTATAGGCTATATAACCTGACCTCAGTTGTTGGGAGTTTGTTGGAATCAATTATTAGGGATAAGATCTCAGGGTACTTGGAGGCAGATGATAAAATAGGCCATAGTCAGCATGGTTTCTTCAAGGGAAAATCTTGTCTGCCAAATCTGTTGGAATTCTTTGAAGAAATAACAAGTAGGATAGACAAAGGAGAATTGGTTGAAGTGTACTTGGATTTTCCAAAGGCCTTTGATAAGGTGCTTCATGTGAGGCTGTTTAACAAGCTATGTGTCCATGGTATTACAGGAAAGATTCTTGATTGCTCAGGGCATGAAGGGATATGGGGAGAAGACAGGAGATTGGGGCTGAGAGGAAAATTGGATCAGCCGTGATGAAATGGTGGAGTGGATGTAATGGGCGAAATGACCTAATTCGGCTTCTGTATCTTTTGGTTTTATATAAATGATAATCTGGAAACAACGGACACAAACTTTTGACACTCTGGCATTTGAGTTCAGTTTTTTCTGAGATATTACTTTATTTATTAACTCAATTTTAAAATAAAGCTGAAGAAAAGGGTCCTTGATGAATCATTATTGCCTTTCTATTTAAAATTAGAATTCCTAATAGCCAAATTCCCAGAATAGGGAAATCATCTTGCCTTCAGCATCACATCAAAATGACGAATAATTTTAGAAACTCTATTAAATCATTGAATTCTGCTGCACTCAAAATCATCCTGAATTTTATCCTGGAACAAAAACTGAGAACAGGATTGCTGGGGAAATCACCACAGTTTACTGCTTGATCTCTAGACTTCATTTTTATTACTATCGAATTACTGGGGCTTAATACAGAGGGAATAGTGTTGAGTTCAGTGGCTGAGTGTATGATAGTGCACAGTTACAAACCACTGCAGGAGACTCAAGAAAACAGTCACAGCCATTTGAGGTTCATTATGCAATGAGGGGATTCCAGGCTGGAGAGGGCATTGGGAACTGAAATTGTAAAGTGGGGAAAAGATTAGATTACTCTGCAAAGTCTGAAGGAGCACTCTTGCAGCTTTTCACCACAATGAAAGTTTAAAAGAACCTACTTTAATGTAGCTTCCTAGACAAGTTTCCTCCGGAACTGGACTCCCGTGATGAAGTCCAGTACCAATATCACACATAGATGCTACTGCACATCAAAATCTAATTCAGCCTTATTGATATCAAGATTAGAACTTTGAACATTGATGAAATCTTTATTTGTGTGTTGCAAGTGTTTTGCACATCTAAAAGCTGAAAGTTATAGGCAGTGAGAACAAAGCACTATATGTGTGAAGCCAAATATGCATTTTAACTATTTTTGCCAGAAAAGAGGTGGGGTGAAGAATTTGTCTCCTCAGTAAGTACTGTTCCCCATTTCTACTATAATTCTGGTGAATTTACATTGAATCCTCCCTTCTACAAGTATCAGTTGAAATATCAATTCCATTCTGCCACATGTAGCCAGTGAATTAATACTACTTCTGTATGTTCACTGGTGTTTTGTATAAATGATGTATTACTGTATTCCTTTACTTATGCACACAGTGCTGTTGACTTAATACAGACTTCAACAGGATTTCTGCATAGTGTTATGGAAGGCACACTACTTGGGAAATAAGTTTTGCAGAAAAAAGAATTAGTTGCTGTTCAGCAGTAACATAGTTGTAGATTTACAATGCAGATAGAGATGTCTCAATTACATAGAGGGAGCTAAAGAAAAAGTGCCTTCCAGAATCTGTAGAAGGTGAGAATACATAAATAGATTTCAAATGATACACATTATCATTGTATGATAATTAGGAATATATGGTCATACACAAAGTCATGTTTATATGAAGATCTGAAGATTTACTGATGTGTTTCTTGAATAATTCTTTCTAACTGACTTCATGGATGAGCAAAACAAGCTAGTAAAATGTGGGTCCTTCACATTTAACTCTATTTAAAAGCCAGTATTCCACAATAGCAAAATAATGTAATGTTATTCATGACGTCTACTGATAGAAGCTTGAGTCAACTTACCTCTAAATCTATAACTAGATCTTGATGACAAAATTGTGTTTCAAAATTTATTGAATGGAGCTCCTCTGTGACAATGAGAGGACCCTGTAAATTCAAGAGATGGTGACAAGATTTAAAGAAGATGACAAACAAATTTGAATCTTCAGAAGAAGAAAAAGAAGCCTATTGTTGAATTTATTTTAATAAACAGATTAAGAAGTAAAATTGTTTATTCAGTAATGAATTGGAGAAGTATTTATACTGGATAAATGTGATTGTTCAATAGATCCTAGATTAACTCCTAAGAAAGTACTACAACCGCTTTCCATGTAATTTTGAGGATATCTGTTTTAAAGCAGTATTAGGAAGTATTAGAAATATTTGAATCAAAATGAGCCAATATTTATGAAGACAAATGAGATTATGAAGTATTAATTAAATGTAACAGCAATCCTTATAAAATCTAAATTGTGCACTTGGATTTTCAGAAGGCCTCAGGCAAGGTGCCACACATGCAGCTGATTAACAAGCCCATGATATTACAGGAAAGATTCTAGCGTGGATTGGTTGGAGGAAAAGAGTGGGAGTAAAAGGAATCTTTACTAGTTGACTGCCATTGACTAGTAGTGTTCCACAGGGATCTATGTTGGGACTGCTTCTTTTTAATGTTATATATCTATGACTTGGATGACAGAATTGATGGCTTTGTGGCCAGGTTTATGGACAATATGAAAATAGGTGGAGGAGCAGGTAGTTTGAGGAAGTAGAGAGGCTACAGAAGGACTTAGATAGAGTAGGAAAATGGGCAGGGGAGTGGTAGATAGAATACAGTGTCAGGAAATGTATGGTAATGCACTTTGGTAGAAGAAATAAAAGGGTAAGCTATTTTCTAAATACAGAGAAAATTCAAAATCTGAGGTGCAAAGGGAGTTGGAAATCCTTGTGGAGGATTCATTAAAGGTTAATTTGTAAGTTGAGTCTGTGGTGAAGAAGCCAAATGCCATGTTGGCATTCCATTCAAGGAAATGAGAACATAAAAGCAAGGATGTAATGTTGTGGCCTTATAAAGCACTGGTGAGGCCTCACTTGGAGTATTGTGAGCAGCTTTGGGCCCTTTATCTAAGAAAGGATGTACTGACAATGGTGAGGGTTCAAAGGAAGTTCATAAAAATGATTCCAGAATTGAATGGCTTGTCATATGATGTGCGTTTGATGGCTCTGGGCCTGGACAAACTGGAATTCAGAAGAATGAAGGGTGACCTCACTGAAAGCAATCTAATGTTGAAAAACCTTGATAAAGTGGATGCAGGGAGGATGTTTCCTATGCAGGTGAGTCTAAGACCAGAGGACGCAGCCTCAGAATAGAGGGGGCCATATTAGAATGGAGAGGAGGAGGAATATTTTTAGCCAGAAAGCAATGAATCTGCGGAACTTGTTGCCACAGGCAGCTGTGGGGGCCAAGTCATTGGGTATACTTAAGGCAGAGATTAATAGATTGTTGATGAGACATGGCATGAAGGGATATGGGGAGAAGGCTGGAGATTGGGGCCAAGAGAGAAAATGGCAAGGTGAAATGGCAGAGCAGGCTCGATGGGCTAAATGGCCTAACTCTGCTCCCAAATCATATTGTCTTACGGTCTAAACAAAGAACCACAGCAGCTTGGAGTAGTAAAAGATCTTTTAATGCCATAGTCTTTGAAACAAGATTAAAAAGGGCTTCTATGTCACCTTCAATGGCTTTTGAATATGTCAAAGCAATTACTTTGAAGTGCTTTATCGTGAAGTTGGGAATGTGGCAACCAATTTACTTATAGCTAATCCCTCCCCCCCAAAAAAATAGTAAATTATGACCTTAAACTTATTCATAACTTAAACTTCGTGATAACTTAAACTTTGTGATAAACTTAAACTTAAGTTAGTCATAACTTAAACTTTGTGATAAGTTTAGTATTTGTTTTGTGATACTGATTGAACAATAAATACAGGATACCAGAAAATTCCCCTGCTATTCAGTCTTGGCAGCATTCACATCTGGAGTAATTGAGAAGATAGTCTTGGCCCCAGTATTAATGTCTTATCTGAAACTCAATTATATCTGACATTATTGTTAACTTTGTAACTAGACAATAATATAATCTATCTATATAATACTATCTGCCACAGTAAAATCAGTTTTTGTACAGAAATTCATTGAAACATTTAACTTTCTTGGCTTTGTATCTATTTGGTGCTTTACAAAAATGCTGTTCCAGTTATCTGACTGGTGCAACTTACCTAATATCAAAAATTTAGAAAATGTTACCTCATTTCCTTTAGTTCCTGTTGATGACTTCTGTTCTTTAAGTTGCTGTCAAAATAATGTGAATATTAAATTAGTATTTTTTCCACTCTTCTCCTGAAGGCTTGCATTTATATAAAATTTCATTCTAACAGCCTTTGTTGAGACAACTATTTTTTAAGTTCTGTGACTATAGTGTAATTTAGCACTTCGCATTAGCCACATTCTACTATCACAGAATGAGTAATTTGTTTATTTTTTCTAAATTTATCTTAGAAAGCAACACTGACATAAAAGATCAGAAACAATGTTTGTTCTTTTTTTACACATTGGGTGTTTGACAGTTTTTAATGTGTGGGATTTTTAAAAATGGGTTCTATTGTGTTTTTTTGTTTTGTGGCAGTATGCAAGAAGACAAATCTCAAGGTTGTACTTTCATAATAAATGTACTTTGAACTTGAATGGTGGAAAATATCTAATGTGTTAAATGGCTTATCCTTGCTTCTATTTCTCAGCCTCTTATGGATGAATTACTTCCAATATATGGCAATTGGGTTTTCCTATCCAATCTTCTCATAATCTCAAATAAATTGTCAATTGTCCACCTTTTTTCCAAAGAAAAGAGCATTAGCCTGAGCAATCTTTTACTACAACTAAAACTCTGGCAAAAGTTTTGAAAATATCTTCTGTACCCTTTCTGAATTTGGAGACAAATTAATTCAAACTTAAATGTACAAATTACGAAGTGACCAAAATTGTATGCAATTAAAGTGTAGCCCCACTAGTGTTTTATTCAGTTCCAGCATAAATGGATATTTTTTGATTGGTAAAAGAAATTGATATTTTTGTCCTTTCCAAGCCATCTTATGTTTTACATGTCCTGCTATCTTCAGGAATCTGTGGATATGCTATTTGGCATTTCTCCCTACACTTCTCAATATCTTCCATGTAATATCTTTGATAATCTTTTTACCCTCATCACAAGTTCATTACCTTATATAAGAAAATATATAATTCTCTGGATTAAATAACATTTGCTCTGTTTGCATCTACCTGACTATTCTGTGACATCTGCACACAGAGTACACACTTCTTTCAAGGAATTAACCACAGTTTTTTAAAATCACCTGCAAACTTCTCAATCTGCCTCTTAGATTTAGGCTGAAGCCACTGATATACATCACAAAAAAAACAAAGACTCTAGCAGAACGTTGCTGAACCAAGCAGGAAGCAGCCATCACTGAAGTACCTGCCAACTTCCCGCTTCCTGTTGCTGTGCCAATTTTGGACCCAGCTTGCCAAATCCATTTGGGGCCCATGGGTTTTTAATTTTCTGATCAGCCTTGTGTGTGCAACATTGTCAAAATCCTTGTTCCAGTTTATGCAGATTACATCAAGGGTTAACCACAAAGATATTTCTTGTTACTTCCTCAAAAATTCTAAGAAGTGATTGAAGTATGACCTTTCTTTCATAAATTCATTCTGAATGGCTTTTACTTATTTCCATCTTTCTAAACACTTTATACAGTGCCTTAGAGCTACTGCCAATAATTTTCCCACAGAAATGTTATCTACCCTACAGTTATTCTGACTGTCCCTTTCTACAAACAATAATATATTTCTTCTTGTTATTTTCTTAGGTGGGCCACAGTTGAAAATAAATTGGTTTCTGACTTTGAGGAGTGGAAGCTGCCCGCTTAATTTTTTTTAACCTGGGCTGGCTGCTGCATGCTGCACACCAGTTGCACCTGGCAATGTAATGTCTTGGGCCTAAGGTCAAAGCAACTGGAGACCAGAGCTTGATGCATGAACTTACTCAAATGTGGACACACACATACCTCCAGCAATTTTTCTCCACTAAATCATTCCCTTCCTCTTTCCCTCTCACTTCAGAAGTGTTGATAAACCGTTCTGTTCTGATAAAAAATCTCACCAGCTGCTTTGTGAAAAGGAACAGAAGAAGAGAAAGAGAAGTATCTGTGGTGTCCTAAATTTATCTTGATCTTTGCTATTAACAGACGGATCAACAAAGAAGGTGACCAGAAATACCCTTTCCTACACATTGCACCATTTTGGATTAAATAAATGTGCAATCAAAGTAATTTTTTCCTTTAACAGAAGCTGTGAGAAACCATAATAAACTCACCACGCTGTTTACCAGAGACTTTCCATGTACCCTTTGTCACACATAGCAAACAACAATTGGCCATAAATATTAAACACGATATGATAACTGGCACAATCAGTGAGATCAGCCTCTCCATCCTGAAGCTTAAACCATTTGGGATCATATCAATATCTTGATCTGCAACACCACCAGTGCAAGCAATTATACAAGTAGCCTAACTGTACCAGAACAATCATGCATTAGCAACAGACAATAATTACTTCATAACGTGCAATCATATACCTCATTCCTTATTTTAGAAGTCCCTTAAAAGGGAGAATCCAGAGCTAGTTTACTATTTAAAAATAAGGTGCTGCCCACTTAAGACAGATATAAGGCAAGACCTTTTCTCTCAGTGGGTCAGTAATCTTTGGAGTCCTTGTTAATGGGTTTTTGAATATTTTTCATTCAAAGGTTGTTAATAGGCACTGTTGTGAAAGATTATCGGGGCAGGTAAATGCAGATTTAAGGTTATAAACCAATCTGTGGTGATCTTATTCAAGTTCAAGTTCAAGATTAATTATCATTCAACCATATGTGAATATAGTCGAACAAAACAACATTCCACCGGCACAAGGTACAAAACATACCCAGCACAACGCACACAACACGTTCAAGACGGCAACCAAACACAGAGCCACACAAAAAAAAATATAGCCCAGGTCCCTTTTTGACATTCCTGCAAATTGATGGTGCAGTTCCCAGCAGTCCGCAGACGAATGCACACATGCAATCTAGCTTGTCATTCCACCAATTGAACACTGGAGGGCAGCACCAATGGGAGAGGCCAGTCCCCAACTGAGTATGGACGTCGCGCTGCATTGCCTCCAGTGTCTCCTCTGCTGGACTGCAGCAACAGGCAAGCCCACGGTGATGCACCATCAATAACTCACACTGAGACGTAGGCGAGATATCGGCTTTTATTGACTGGAAGAAGGAACCAGGAGTGAGTGTCTATCATACAAGGTCCTGGAGACTGAGGCCGATCTTCAGGCCGCAGGTCTCCTTTATACAGGGGCCTGTGGGAGGAGCCACAGGAGCAGTCAGCAGGGGCGTGTCCCGACAGGCACATAGTTCACCACATTCACCCCCCCTTCGTTTGAAAAAGTCCTCATGTAGCGAAGGTTCTTACAAGTCAAGCCGATCAGGCGGTCGAATCTGTCGCTGCGATCTACGTAGCACCGGCTGTGACCGCATAGGTGCCGGCAACATTGGCGATTGCACAGGGGACGGGGGTTGCGCGTGTTCTTGCCCACTAGGCGCCGGTGATCCCTCATGCATGTGCGAGGCGCCTGGTATAAATGCGTACGAAACGCCCGGTATACAAGTGTCGTGAGGAGTCTGTGTAGGGCCTGGTGAGTACGGTGTCACCTCTGGTGCAGGGTTCACAGTTACCGGAGAGCCTTCAGGGTAGTGGTCTGCTGCACCTGCGGGTGCCAGGTCGCGGATGGAGACCGTGTCCTCCCGCCCATCAGGTAAGACCACGTAAGCATACTGGGGGTTCGCATGGAGAAGGTGAACCCTCTCCACCAGCGGGGAGTATTTATTGCTCCTCACATGTTTCCGGAGCAGCACTGGCCCCGGGGACGTCAGCCAAACTGGTAGGGTGGTCCCAGTGACAGACTTCCTGGGAAAAGAGAATAGGCGTTCGTGAGGGGTGGCATTGGTGGACGTACATAACAGAGAGCGGATAGAGTGCAGTGCCTCAGGGAGGACCTCCTGCCATCGAGAGACCGGCAACCCTTTGGACTTAAGGGCTAAAAGTGTGGCCTTCCACACTGTGGCATTCTCCCGCTCTACCTGGCCATTACCCCGGGGATTATAACTCGTGGTCCGACTGGTAGCAATGCCCCTAGCTAGCAAGTACTGGCGCAGCTCCTCACTCATAAAGGAGGACCCTCTATCACTGTGGATATAGCAGGGATACCCGAACAGAGTGAAGAGCTGGCGCAGGGCTTTTATGACGGACGTGGCAGTGGTGTCGGGGCAGGGGATGGCAAAGGGGAACCGTGAGAACTCGTCAATAACACTGAGAAAATAGACATTGCGGTCAGTGGAGGGAAGGGGGCCCTTAAAGTCAACACTCAGGCGTTCAAAAGGGCGGGTGGCCTTGACAAGTTGTGCCGTGTCAGGACAGTAGAAGTGCGGTTTGCACTCGGCACAAATTTGGCAGTCCCTGGTCATCGTCCTGATGTCCTCCAGGGAGTACGGCAGGTTCCGAGCTTTCACAAAATGGTAAAATCGGGTGACCCCCGGATGGCAAAGTTGTGCATGAAGGGCGTACAGCTGGTCGAGCTGTGTGCTAGCACATGTTCCCCGGGATAGGGCATCAGGGGGCTCATTGAGTCTGCCAGGCCGGTACAGGATATCATAGGTGTAGGTGGAGAGTTCTATCCTCCACCGCAAAATCTTATCATTTTTGATCTTGCCCTGCTGTTGGTTGCTGAACAGGAACGCAACCGAGCGCTGGTCGGTCAGCACAGTGAATCTTTTGCCAGCAAGATAGTGCCTCCAGTGCCTAACAGCCTCCACTATGGCCTGGGCTTCTTTCTCCACCGCGGAGTGCCGAATTTCAGAGCCTTGGAGGGTGCGAGAAAAGAATGCTACTGGTCTGCCTTCCTGATTAAGGGTAGCAGCCAGAGCGAAATCGGAGGCATCACACTCCACTTGGAAGGGAGCGGTCTCGTCCACTGCATGCATCGTAGCTTTGGCAATGTCTGCTTTAATGCAGTTGAAGGCCGCGCAGGCCTCAGCAGAGAGGGGAAACGAGGTAGACTTGACCAGGGGGCGAGCCTTGTCTGCGTAATGGGGGACCCATTGGGCGTAATAGGAAAAAAACCCCAGGCACCGTCTGAGGGCCTTGAGAGTGGTGGGAAGAGGGAGCTCTAACAGGGGGCGCATACGTTCGGGATCAGGCCCAATAACCCCGTTTTCCACGACATACCCAAGTATAGCAAGGCGGGTGGTACCAAAAACACACTTGTCCCTGTTATAAGTAAGGTTCAGAGCTGCGGCCACTTGGAGAAACCGTTGGAGGTTGGCGTCGTGATCTGGCCTGTCATGACCACAGATGGTGATGTTATCCAGATAGGGAAATGTGGCCTGCAGTTGGTACTGGTCCACCATCCGGTCCATTTCCCTCTGGAAGACAGAGACACCATTCGTGACGCCGAAAGGGACGCGCAGGAAGTGATAGAGCCGGCCGCCCGCCTCGAAGGCGGTGTAGGGGCGGTCCTCTGGGCAGATGGGGAGCTGGTGATAAGCGGATTTCAGATCTATTGTCGAGTACACCTTATACTGAGCAATCTGGTTGACCATATCCGCGATGCGGGGTAGGGGGTATGCGTCAAGCTGCGTAAACCTATTGATGGTTTGACTATAGTCCACCACCATCCTATTTTTCTGCCCAGTCTGAACAACAACCACCTGGGCCCTCCAAGGGCTTGTGCTCGGCTCAATGATCCCCTCCCTGAGCAGCCGCTGCACCTCCGACTGAATGAAGGCCCGGTCCCCCGCGCTGTACCTCCTGCTTTTGGTTGCCACAGGTTTACAGTCGGGGGTCAGGTTGGCGAACAGCGGTGGGGGAAGGATCTTGAGAGTGGAGAGGCTGCAAGTGTCGGTAGCGCAGCTGTTGGCCTGGTTCTGGATGGGATGTGTGTGTCCGTGTGTGTGTGTGGTCAGTAGCGGGGTATGTGAAGAAGTCCCACAAAACTGAGGATTCTTGACAGTGAGTGGTGGGAGGGGCCCGTCGTATACCATAGTCACACTTTCGAGATGGCTCTGGAAGTCCAGCCCCAATAGCACAGGTGCACACAGATTAGGCATGACCAGCAGTTCAAAGTCCCGATATACTGTGCCTTGCACCACCAAAGTCGCTACACAACCCGCCCGGATGTCTGCGGACTGCGACCCAGAGGCCAAATGGAACCTCCGACTGACCGGCCGCGTTGCAAGTCCGCAGCGTTGCACTGTGTCCGGGTGAATAAAACTCCCAGTGCTGCCCGTGTCAAACAGGCATCCAGTCCAATGCCCCTCCACCTGGATGTCCATCATGGATCTTGCAAGCTGGTGTGGGGCGCTTTGGTCGAGAGTCACAGTGGCCAGAGTTGGATCGCCGTCGGGGTACCCGGTCAGCATCGGAGGGTCGGGGGCGGGGCATGCTGACGCCGACAAAGATGGCCGCTCACATCCGGGGTACCCGGTCAGCATCCGAGGATCGGGGGCGGGGCGTGCTGACGTCGACAAAGATGGCCGCCCACATCCCGGCATGCAAGATGGCGGCCCCCACGTTTCACCCGCAGCGCTGCACTCCGCTCGAGGTTGAGACTTACAGACCTTGGTGAAGTGGCCCCGCTTTCCGCAGCTGGAGCAGGTCGCTTCTCGCGCTGGACAGCGTTGTCGAGGATGTTTCTTTTGGCCACAGAAATAACAAAGCACGAGTTTCTTACGGGCCACAGCCGTGGTCTGGGTCGGGGAGCTCGCGGAATGGCGACTGGCGGCGGCGTTGGCGAATTCGCTCCCGGGAGCCGGCGGTGGCGGGGTCTGAGGCGTCCACGAAACCGGCGGGGAATCGCGCGACTGGACAGCGTCGGCGTTATGCCGCGCAGCTTCTAGAGCATTGGCCTTCTCTATCGCCGAGCTTAAGGTAAGATCCGAGTTCTCCAGCAGCCGCTGGCGCATGTACACTGACCTCAGTCCCGTCACAAAGGCGTCTCGCACCAGCAGCTCCGCATGCTGTTCTGCCGTGAGCGTCTTGCAGTCACAAGCTCGGACGAGTGTCTGTAGTGCTCGGAGAAACTCAGCGCACGATTCGCCAGGCCGCTGTTGCCGGGTAGCTAAGCGATGTCTTGCGTAGACGGTGTTCACCGGCCGCAGGTACTGTCGTTTGAGGGCGTCCAGTGCCCCTTCGTAGGTCGGCAGGTCCCGGATAAAGGAGTAAACTTTGGAGGAGACCCTCGAGAGTAGGATTCTGTGCATAACGGCGGGTTCAGTCGCACGAAGCTCCGCCAAGTACGATTGGAAGCATGCAAGCCAGTGTTCAAAAGCGAGATCTGCGTCAGGGTCTTGAGGGTCCAAATCCAACCGGTCCGGACGCAAAACGGGTTCCATGTTTTAAAACTTCCAGTCAATAAAATTGATGCACCATCAATAACTCACACTGAGACGTAGGCGAGATATCGGCTTTTATTGACTGGAAGAAGGAACCAGGAGTGAGTGTCTATCATACAAGGTCCTGGAGACTGAGGCCGATCTTCAGGCCGCAGGTCTCCTTTATACAGGGGCCTGTGGGAGGAGCCACAGGAGCAGTCAGCAGGGGCGTGTCCCGACAGGCACATAGTTCACCACACACGGCCTGTGGTCTAGTCCTCGCTACAGCTGAGATCATGCAGCTCCCCCACCATCTGTCACACCAACAAACAAAGGAAATGGGCCTGCAGCATCTTACAGGGTCTTATGATCACAAGAGAAACATCCAAGGCAATCACCCATCATTACACTGCATGCCACCTTTGTGCACCAGCTCCAATGCCTTCTTGTAGCAGGCAGACCCACCTCTGCACCAGCTCCTCTGTCAATGAGCAGCTCGCTGATGGGGTAGACCTGAAGTTCCTAAAGACCAGCCTTGTCTCGCGCCAGTAAAAGAGCAGTTTAAAAATGGTAAAAACATGTTTGGTTGGCCCCCAAGAGGCTACTGTGATCGAGCATGCTGCCATCTTACCGGTCTTCTATTAAATGTCAGCGTCATCTTGAATGGCCAGAAAGTCCCAGCTCCTAATTCACAGTATGAAATTTCACTGCCAATTTAGTTGACATTTTTTCCAACTCTCTCATATCATGCCAAAAAGTAAGGACAAGAACATAACACTGTGATTTACTCCACTGCTTCCTTAGAAATATTTCATCGAAATTTGATGACACTAGTTTGACAAATGTTTAACTAATATTTCCTCTACCATTGTTTATTTTACCCAATATTTCTTATTTCACCTCTTTATTATTCCTATTTGATTGCAATGTTCTTAAGAAGCCAGAATCAAAGTAATCATTGATGATCGCAACCATGTCTTTTGCCTCCAAAGAAATGACTGAAAGGAACCACTCTTTCCTTTCCTATTTATTCTCTACGTTAATAGACAGTATTTATAAAACATTCTTGGTTTTTCTTTGACTTATTTCTCTCATATACCATTTCACTCCTGGTTTTTTTTTAATGTTTGTCTGGGCTTTCTGCGATACTGAGTTCCTGGTATTTGAAGCAAGTTTCTCTTTTCTGCCCAATCCTGCCCCATATGCTCCATGCGATACAGAATCATGGGGAAGATTATTCCTTAGCAATACTTGTTAAGAGAAGAATGTAGGTCAGAAGGTAAACATCAACCCAGGCTCTGTCTTTCACATCTGTGCTTTCAGTAATGTCTTTTTCTTCAATGTCCACCATAGTTGAAAAGGCTCTTAGATGCGTCCCTTTGTTTCTGCACTCCTATCTTTTCACACATGAATAGAGTTTCCAGTATTCTCTTTGCTCACCATTAGTTTCCACATTTGAAGTTTAATTCTCTCTAATTTCATATTAAAATGTCACCTTCAGCATTCCCCACATCACTTCCTGCTTTGCATTTCTCCAGTTCCACCGGTCAGTGCCTGTTACGTGACCACAGGTTTCGTTGACGGTGGGCGTCATTTTAAAGACCTGGACAAGGCGGGGGTATGACGTCAGTATAACAAAATGCAGACAGACTGCTGGGACATTCAGTAGAGAGAGAGAGAGAGGGAGAGAGAGGTTTGATATTTTCCCATGCCCAAAGGATTATGTGAGTGAGCGGCGCGTGGTGCATATTGGATATGTGACTGTCACTTCTTGTGATCCATACGTGGATGTTTGGAGTACTTTGTGACTCCCACTTTCGCTAACCCTTAACCCTTACATGGATTCAGGTGTTTTATGTGGTGACCGCTTGTGCTAAGGAATATTCCATGACTGTCACCGTGTGATATCTCTACGTGGATTTTGGAACACTACTAGTCAGCTCAGATCTTTTGTGACTATCACTTCGTTTTCCCAGCGTGGAACCTGTGGAATTCTTCGTGATCGCCTCCTCCTTGCATTTTAATGTGGAGCTGCAAGCTTCTGCTCTCACCTATACCATGGATTACTGTAACTTCCTAGCTTGCCATCTTAAGACTTTAAGAACTGTCCCTAAGCCTAATGGTTTGGGAACTACAATGCATTACACTGTTAACTTCTGTTTAGAAGAGTAGTTTGTTTAATTTTCTATATTTTGAGTAGATACTAATAAATACAGTGGTTTAATATTAAACCCTGACTCAGTCTGTGGTGTTTTGCTGCTGGTGTGTAACAGTGCCTTTCTGAGGGCACTTTCCATGCAGCTGCCACAGATGAAGCACTTGCAATTTTACCTTTTTGTTTGTCACCATTCAGGGATCTTTCCAGATAATTCTACAATTCATTTGCGCTCTAATAGGTGGTTGCTTTACAGAACATCCACTTATCAGTCTGCAAAAGTGAAGCATCTCACTTATTCAGATGCCCACCATGATAACTCAAGTTGAAGTTTATTGTCATCTGACTGTACAGATCTACAACCAAACAAAACGATGTTCCTCCAGACCAAGGTGCACCTACAATGCATATATCACCTTGAACTCGCAAAACTAAATATTACAATAAATAAGTTAATAAAATATAAGTCAAAATGCATGTCGTGCACAGCACAGGTAAACAGTAAACAGCTTGTTGTCCTGGTGATGGGACCTCGGTGGTGGCAAAGTATTCATTAGTCTCACAGCCTGAGGGAAGTCATGCATGTAGCACATGGACGCTCTTGGTTTCCTCCTTTTCACAAACAAACTTCTTTCCACCAGCTAACCATTGTCCGTATATAAAAAATAGTTGTTTTGATACTTTTCCTATACAGATGAAAGATCAATCAGAAATTTGAACCCTGTTTCTCTCTTCCTAATAGTGCCTGATCTGCTGAGTGTTTTCAACATTTACTGTTCCATTCCAGGAACATAATTTGGCCTATTATATCCACACTGGCATACAAAATGTTATGCAGGCTAATCCAACTATCCAGTTCTTGATCCACAGACATATAGGTTATGGTGCATGCCTCTATCATCCTTTCTGTCCAGGAGTTGCAAACCCCCATAGAAACCCCTTAGTGAAAGAAAGTTCTCTTCATTCCATCTTTAATCCTCTCACAATTGTTCCATTGGTCCCTCCTATATATGTGACTATTTCAAAAATAAATTTCAATATTTTTAAAATTTTTGACCAGTTATTCAGAACTCTTTATAATCCACCGAATGCATCTGCCTTTTATGATTTTGTATGAAGTCCAAATGATGGTCAGGGAGGTTTAATTGCTACCAAATAAATCACATTAATTCAAGTATTTCAAGTAATTGTCATTCATTAAAGAAAGAATTTGAGATGCAAAAGCTGGGAGGCCAATTAGTCTTCGTTGAACACTGTAACTTAGCTCAATGTTTTTCAATCCTTTCAATAGCTTCACTGAATCTCAGTTAGGAATAGGAAAAATTGAAAGGAGGAGAATATTTGATGGGCTGAGTGGCCTAATGGCATGGCACAGTAGCACAGTGATTAGCACAGTGCTTTAAAGGCAACCCAGGTTCAACTCCTGTCGCTGTCCGTAAGGAGTTTGTACTTTCTCCCCAAGATCATGTGGGTTTCCTCCAGGTGCTCAGATTTCCTCCCACAGTCCAGACATACTGGTTGGAAGGTTAATTTGACCATTGTAAATTGTCCCGAGATTGATCTAGGATTAACTAGGGGGAATTGGTGGACGGTGTAGCCTGTTCCGTGCAGTATGTCAATAAATATATAAATAAATAAATTATGCTCCTATACCTTATGGTTTTATGGAACCCCTGCTGAGTTACCCAACATGTTGTCATCACCCATGTTCGAGAACAAAACAAGAATGAAACTAGAACTTACTATAATAAATTTTGTTTTTTATTAGTAGATAATAAAGAAATTCAATTAATATTTTCAAATAGTTTCATTCTAATATCAGCATCAGCTATTCCTTATGAAAAGAATAAACAAAGATATCTTACCAAGTGTCTGAATTCCACTGAGAGACTTCCATTGACTGATTCTTCCATATTCATTACTTTGGTATTCGTGCCTAATATATTAAATTTGCGATATCTGTAAAGAGAGTGCATCATTTCAATACATTCTGTCAATCTTAATTTATTTAATAAGATAAGATGGATTTTTTATTTTATTTTGCATACCCTCTTGCTGTTGAACTCTCTCTGAAAAAGAAAGGAAGTGAATGAGAATAATTTCAAGGAGATAATTAAAATGTGATTTATTTGATTGTAAACTTGTCTTACTTGTCAATTGTAGCTTTGACTTTTAGCTGGTAGTTTAATTCAGGTAGTTTCACCAAAAACCTAAAAAGAGAAAAAGGAAACCCTACATTTATTTAGTGCCATGTCCCATGTACTTTATATCCAATGATTTAGTAGGAAGTATCAGTTATGGACAACTAGTTCCCACAGACAGCAATGTGATAATGTCTAGATATTATTTTTCTTTTGATTAAAGGATAATATTAGTTAGTATATTCTTACTCTGTACTATGTTTTTTCAGGAATACTCTTCCACTCTTTTTTCAAAATATTGTAAATGGATATGCACTTTAATTTATGTAGACAGACTCAGTAGTTACACTCAGCTGTTAGACCAACATTCTTGCAAAACGGAGACAGCAGAGATTCTGCAGATGCTGGATGTATTCAGCAACACACAAAATGTTGGAGGAACTCAACAGGTCAGGGTAGTATTTATGGAGCGATTGATAGTGTTGATATGCTGAGTTCCTACAGTGTTTTGTATGTGTTGCTTGTAAAACTGAGTCCAGACTGCAAAAACTAATACCTTTTTCTGAGCTCTATCATGCAAAGAGGTGGACAGAGGAAAAGATTTCAAGGATGTTTTTGATCTGCCTCATTGGTCTCATGAGGCAGATCAGACCCATAGAACTACAGTGAAAGAAAGTCGTCCTCAATTCCAATGGACAATTTAAGAAGCATATGATTTGCTTGGTATTATATTGGAATGTCAGTCTACATTTCTGTATTCAAGTCTTTGCAGTAGAACTCGAATCAGAAGGCAACTTTGCCAAGTGTTTCAATTTCATATAGATATCACATCATCTTCTGCAACGGTTTGCATAAATTTGAAGTACTTTCATCCTAAGCTGCTGAAGCATGTCAACAAGGCCGCCCCAGTCTATGTTTTATATCTCTGACTTTTTTTGCTCCTTTTGCAACATAAAATAGTGTGTCAATCTTACCAATACAGGTCCAAATAACATAATGCAAAACAAAGGCAACCCGATCGGTATCTTTGGAAAACTTCTCTTTACACATCAGAGATAGCTTATACATAGAAACGGACTCAGTCATTTCCCAAACTTGCTCTGTAATACCAGCTCAAATTGATCAGAAGGGCTAAAAGGTGTCACAGTATTCCAAAGGGTACAGTGATAGAGGAAGGCGCAGATTTGGGTGCCACAGTAGCATGTAGCGATTAGCGCGATGCTATTACAGCTCAGGGCATGGAGATTTCCAATGTCATCTGTAAGGAATCTGTACATCTCCCCAGTGGAATGGGCGGGCATCCCACAGTCCAAAGGTGTACCAAGTGGATTAATCGGTCATTGTAATTTGTTCCGTGGTTAGATTAGGGTTAAATTGGGGTTGTCAGAGTTTGCTGGGGTGGTGAGGCTCGAAGGGATGGGCGGGCCTACTCCACACTGTATTGCAAAACAAACAAACAAATAAATAAAAAGATTTAATCAGAGTCAGTAGGACTGGCACAAGGTTAAAGATCATTATAGATTACCAGACAACATAAATGTTTTGGGATGAATTGCTTCCAGCCAGGACTCTGAAGATAAACACACACAGAACCTAAGATACCCCAGCGATAGGTTGGCAAGTCTAGGTTTTCACACAGAGTGCCATGTCAACCACTAGCGGGTGCAAATTAAGTGCCCCTCCCTGAGCCCCTAAACTCTGGATGGGATCACATTAGAAGTTAGTAGTGGGCCAAATCCAGGCCCTAGTGCAGATATCAGAAATTCATCTTTGGTCAACAAGGTCAACCCAGTCCAATGGTATCAGGTACCCAATGCACTTGCCTCCTGATGAGTGCCTGCCATTAGAAGTGAACAAAAGATGACCAATACTGTGTTGATATCATACTGGCAATCATCACGTGCACTTACTTAAAGAGAAACTTCAACACAGCATTATTTCACTTGTCATAAAGAAGCTCACCTTATCTTGACAGTAAATTGTACTCCTGTTTTTAAGACCATTGCTCTCTGTGGATGAGTTGGCATACAAGGTTGTCTCTCCACCACAAAAGAACTAAAAAGTAAAAGGAAGCTTAATCATCTCTCTCAAGAATATTAACACTGGTTGAAATCAACTTAAGACCTGTGTCTTGTTAATCTATTAACATTAAATATTAGGCTTTGAAATATTATTATCAAATCAATTATTTCACTGCCCCATTATTACACAGGATGATTTAACAGTTAATGGATTGACAGCAATGAAGATGCTACCAGTGTGGTTGATTTAGTGATCAGAAGAATCGGCCCTGCACTTGAACATTATCCCGGAGAATGTATTTCTGTTTTGGACAAGGATGAAAATGGATGAAATTGTGGTGCTTTACATGACTCGATAGCGTGCCTACGTTTATAGCTTGTATTATGAATAAAGAATTTTGTACAAATCCATCTGGTTAAAAAGGTAGAAGTCACTACCTTCAGAGGAAATGAGAAAAGCATTTGTTTTAAATAAAAGTCATTTATACTGACAAATTAATTAGTCATTGCACTTTTGAGCACAGTGATGTGGTTGTATCTCTGACTTTTCCCATGATATTTTGAATTACTTTTAGTTGGGTTATATGCAGTTAGTTGAGTATGAAGTGACCAAAGTAATCTGTAGTTTCATTTTATTATGAAATTATGAAATTTCTATTGTTGACTATGTGCACTGTTAATGCTGCTTTGGTCCAATCTACTCAGTCACAAGTCTGTAACTTGAGAGGAGATATCATGGAATGCGTCGTCTGTGTGGATTCACTGAACAAGTATAAAAGATACACAAGTTAATTTAGTCAGTTGCTTGTCCTGTTCCGAGGAACTGGAAAAGCTGTCCAATGAAATATTACTATGCCTGCATTTGTAATATGTACAGTCACAGAATCAGAATCAGGTTTATTATCAGGATCTTATCTGACATGAAATGTGTTGCTTTGTAGCATTAGTACAATGCAAAGACATAAAATTACTATAAATTACAAATAAATAAGTAGGGCAAAAAAAGAAGAATGATGTGGTGTTGGACCTTTCAGAAATCCGATGAAGGAGAGGAGAAAGCTGCTCCTGAATCAGTCAGTGTTGGTCTTCAGGCTCCTGTAACTCTGCCCTGATGGCAGTAACAAGAAGAGTGTATATCCCTGGTGGTGAGGCTCCTTAATGATGAATGCCATCTTCTTGAGGCACCACCTCTTGAAGATGTCCTCGATGGTGGGAGGGTTGTGCCTATGATGGAGCTGGCTGAGTCTACAACATTCTGCAATCTCCTACAATCCTGTGCTTTGGAGCCTCCAAACCAGGCCGTGATGCAACCGGTCAGAATGCTCCCCATTATACATCTAAAGCAATTTGCAAGAGTCTTCAGTGACATAGCAAATCTCCTCAAATTCCTAATGAAGTAGAACCACTAGTGTGCCTTCTTCATGACTGCATCAACGTACATACAGATTACATACACAGTTGTGATTTTAATGAGGTAAAGTAAAGGAAATCTAAAAGGTCAGAAAATTATTTTCATCTTTCACATGATGTTCAGATCATTCCAAGGTGCTATGCATCAATAAAGTGATTTCATTATGCAGTCTCTGTTGTAATGTAGAAAGCACTGAAATCCCATCCACAAATTTGCCAATGACACCACAGTTGTGGCAGAATCATGGACAATGATGAGGCAGATTAAGTCAGCTGGTTGAATGGTGATGTAACAACGAAGTGACTGTGGATTTCAGGAGGGAATTCAGGTGAACACATACCTGTCCTGTCCCCGCTGGAGGGTGTCTAGTGGAAAGGTTGAACAACTCCAGCTTGTTAGGTGTCAGCATCTCAGAGGATCTATCCTGCACCCCACACATGGATGCAATGACGAAGGTGCATCAGAACCTCTACTTTCTTGGAAGAATAAGGAGATTTTGTATGGCATCGAAGAATATGACTAAGTTTTACAAATGTACAGTGGAAAGCATTCTGACAGGTTGCATCATGGTCATGTGGAAATTACCACACACAAGAATGCAAAAGGCTACGAAGAGTGGAGGACCCAGCTAGCTCCCACACAGGTACAGCTCTCCCCATTATCAGGAACATCTAAAAGAGGCATCATCTCAGAAAAGCGGCATCCATCACCAAGGACCTGAATCATGTAGGCTGTGCCGTCTTCTCTATATTGCTATCAGGTAGGAGTTACAAGAGCCTGAAGATCTACATTCAACAACAGCATCTTCCCCACCACCATCATATCTGCGAACTGACATGAGAAACCTCAACACCATCTTTTCTTCTCTACTCTTAATCTTGCACTAGTGTTGTTATGTTGACTTTGTTGTTTACTTTGCTGACGTGTGCATATAATAGATGTTTATGTGAAATTATGTTTGTCCTTGTCTTGTAATGTACTGTGCCTGCTGCTGCCAAAAGCTAACTTTCATGGCATTTACAACCTGCGTATGCATGCCCATGGTACCAATAAACCTGAACTTAACAACCTTTCAAATGTTAATCCCCTCAAAAGAAACATGATCCTATCAACTATTTTAGAAATGTTGATGGTTGGTCAAAATACTGAGAATGCCTTGTTCCTCTCTGAAAGAGCATCTTGGGATTATTCAAATTCAAATCTACAGATTTATGGAGAACTAACACCAATGCCTTTTCTCCCTTGTGGAGGAAGTTCTGTGACATCCAAGAGTGAGGCCAAGATCATTCAAGCATGTAAAGTTATTATTATCCCTCTCCATTCCTGGATGAATCAAAGAATAGGCCCATTTGGAAGCTGAGCGGAGGCTTTGATTCAGAGGCCCATCTCACCAATTCAGGAAACTAAGATTTCCTGCCTGATTTGTGATTGGAAAAGCTCCAGCCTAGGCAGAGACACAGTCCAGTAATTTTCCTGCAGCTATATCTATCGGAAAAAAAGAACGTGGACAGCGGATCCTGAACTGAAATTTCTGAGCAACACTAAAAAAAAGTTGCATTTTTGTTTTAGTAATTTTTTGTACCTTTTGATGAAGCTATAAATCAAAATGTTCACTCTTTCCTCCAAATGAGGTCTTTGCAGAGGCATCGGATCTCCATCGTAGGTCACTTTCTGCAGCAGCTCCTCCAGCTTTTTTAGCTGTCTTCTGACCTGAAATAAGCTCTCTGCAAACAATGTAAACCTAATTCAAAAGAATTTACAGCATTCATCACAATAACCAAGCAAAGCACAAAACATTTCAAATAACTCTGGTACTTTACCAGTTCTGCAGCTGATCAAGGCATGTATTGTGTGGACCTCCTATGCAGGCAATTTGCTGACGTCGTTTCCAATCTGTTAGCTCTTCAAACAGTTGTCTGTTCATTAGGAAATCCATTTGGTTTAACAACTCTGTAATCTTATGGAGTACCTCCTGCACCACACAAAGATATAGTCATGAACATGAGAAAGTCTGCAGGTGCTGGAAATCCAAAGCAACACACACACAAAATGCTGGAGGAACTCAGCAAGCCAGGCAGCATCTATGGAAATGAACAAATAGTCGACGTTTCAGGCTGAAACTGAAAAAGAACTGGACTGGACTGGAAAAGAAGGAGGAAGAATCCAGAATGAAAAGATGGGTGGGGAAGAGGAAGGAGAATAGTTAGAAGGTGATAGGCCAAGTCAGGTGGGTAGCAAAGATAAAGGGCTGGAGAGGAAGGAATCTGATATGACGGGAAAGTGGACCATAGGAGAAAGGGAAGGAGGTGAGCTGGGGGAGGTGATAAGCAGGTGAGAAGAAATAAGAGGCCAGAGTGGGGGATTAGCAGAAGAGGGAAGAGGGAGGGAATTTTATTTTATCAGAGGAAAAACTGATATTCACGTCATCAGGTTGGAGGCTATTCAGATTGAATATAAGGTGTTGCTTCTCTACCTTGAACGTCACCTCATTTTAGCAGAAGAGAAGGCCAAGGATGGATATGTTGGAACAGGAATGGGAATTGGAATTAAAATGTTTCGTCACCAGGAAGTTCTGCTTTTGGTAGGTGGAGTGGAGGTGCTCAACGAAGCACCCCCCCCACCAGTTTACTATGGTCTCACCAAAGCAGAGAAGGCTGCATTTGGAGCACTGGACACAATAGGTGGCACCAGCAGATTCACATGTGATGTGTTGCTTCACCTGGAAGGATTGTTTGGGAGAGGGAGGAGGGCAGATGTAACACTTTGGCTGCTTGCAGGGTTAAGTGCCTGGAGGGAGATCAGTGGGGAGGGATGAATGGACAAGGGGATCGCAGAGGGAGCAATCTCTGTGGAAGGTGGAGTGAGGTGGGGAGATAATAATATGTTTGATGGTAGGGTCACTTTGGAGATGGTGAGAATTGTGGAGGGTGAAGCGTTGGATACCGAGGCTCATGGGGTGGTAAGGACAAGAGGAATTTTATCACTGTTAAGGTGGTGGGAAGATGGGGTGAGCTGGATGATTGGGAAATGGAGGAAATGCGGGTGAGGTTAGCATCAATAATGGAGGAAGGGAAATCCTGTTCATTGATGAAGGAGGACATCTGTGATGTTCTGGAAAGGAAAACTGCATCTTGGCGATAGAAGTAGTAGAGATGAAGAAACCGAGAAAAGGGAATTTTGGCCATGAGTAGGATCATAAAATCTATCTTGGAAAAACATCTTGGAACGCTTGCACTAGCCTACTTTCTGTTTTAGTTAAAATTCTCAGAACTATTTCAGTTATGAAACCCTAAACTGTAAACGTTTTCCATAAATAGGCTTGATGTATTTATAAAGAAAATGTGCTCTTCATCAGTGCTCCCAGTGAACTTCCCAACTACATTGTTGCTCAGTTTAAGTTCATTGAACTTTTTGCCTTAAATTAAAAAGCGTTGTTGAAGAAGTCAGACATTCGAAACTGAAGGCCTTATTTTGCTGCCTTCTTCAGCTACACTGCTATCAATCACAGCTTCTATAATATTCAGTAAAATGCTACAATTCAAACATTTTCCACACCCTCACTTAAGTTTTCATGGCTGTTCAGGAGATCAGGTTGCCCGTACTAATGAATGTGTGTTCTGAGCAGAATCCCCTGCCTGGTTTAATAATTACCTCAAGGACGAATGGTTGCTCATGGCAGAATATGTAGGCTGCCCATCACACATTCTCAGCCTCTCCTGAAGGGTAGGAAATGATGCAACAACAAACTAATGCACTTAGATTAAATTCCTTGTTTGTTTGTAGCTCATCTGTTGATTTAAACTCAAAATCTACAGCCTGATGGAAAGGAAATTGGAATTAAAACCAATTCAGACTGAGGCAGCAAATTTTTCTGAGGATTATAGTAAAACTTGGACACTTTTTCTTGGTGTACTGATTCTTCCAGATTACTTAGTGTTGACTTTTATAGATATTTTGAATATGATTTCTGTGTTTGTAAGGAGAGATGAATGGGGATTTGGGACCATGTAGAAAAAGGCAAGGTACTGTTTTTATTGAGCCAGTGGTACTTCACCTTTCGCTTATGATCCAGCTGATTGAGCATGCCTTGTAACCGAAAAACCTCTTCCTTCATGTGAACGCTGTTTCTATCACTGTGTTCTGAGAAAATTTAAAAAAGAAACAAAGTCAACCTCTCATAAAACTAAAAGGAAGATATTGGTATCAATTAAGTATCCAATACAGTAAGTGTGTACCCATAATTTCCAGTCAGTGTGTACCAATAATTGGACTAATTTGGCAGACACACAGAACAAATTTAAGGGAATGGATGCTAGTTGGAGTTGCAAGGCCCTTTAGTTGATTGGAGATGACTTCAGAGAACCAGCACCCAGTGGGTGGATTTGATTCTGATGAATGCTGAAAATCTCCAGTTGAGGAGACACTGATGATTTTGCTTTCTTCATGTGGTTCCAAGTGGAGATCCTGCTAAAGTGGTGATGCTCAAACAGTTGGCAAAGCCACAAAGTTCATGCATAAAAATAATAATGCCCAAAATCTCCCACACTGCTGCAGGAAGAGCTACTAAGATAAATTCCTGTGCCTGGATGCACTCCCAGTTGTACCAGGATGAAGAAGATTACACTGAGCTGTGTGCTCAAGATTGCTTTTGCCTTCAGCTGACACCCGCTGCAATGGCTGGTGTATTGGCCATTGGCAGTACACTCCCATATGTTAGGCTGTTCTGTTCTTTGCTTGTGACATCGTAGCTACTAAAAGAGTGAGAGTAATATTAATGACAGAAATTGAAAGATACAGATTGAGCTTCAATTTCATACTCTTCCCTGTTACGTTTTAAACTAATTTTATGGATTCTTGCTCTTGTATAAAGCCATCATAATCTTTGCCAACACCATCCAACATATCCCTTTAAATTTCACGTGGTCACACATTGACTGAATGGTCTACTCTTGCCATTGTGTTACTGCAGCTATATGATTTTGAAATTTCAGCATAAATTATTGTATAATTTCTTAAATTCACATTGAGAATATATGCATATGCACATACCTTCCTGTATGTATATTTTTTATATATGATTATCCAGAATATATCTTTAATTGTAAAATACCATCATCCTGAAACATGCTCCTGTCCCCAGGGATGCTGCCTGACCCACTGAGCATTTTCTGTTTTAAGACCATAAGACTATTAACAAACAGCAGCAGGAGTCCCTTGAGCCTTCTCTGCCACTCAATAAGATCATGACTGATCTAAGTTTCCTCTTCTTCTCTACTCTAACCCCACAAACTTTGATTATCTTAGTGGTTTAAAATGTACCTCAGATTTGTACACATTTGATTATTTAGGCTTCATAGCAATTAGGGGCAAGGAAAAACCCACATCCCCTTAAGAGAAAAAGTTCATCCTTTTCTCAGTCTGAAAAGCACACCCCTTATTCTATGACCTTCCTCTCGTTCTGGGCTCTCCCCTGAAGGGAAGCATTCTCCCTTTTACCCTCTCAAGCCCCCCAAACAAGAACTTTGTATATTTCAATTATAAAGACAACCCCTTCAAATCTGGGATTATCTGAGTGAATTTCCCTGAATTGCAAAGAGTGAAAATATGTCGTTCCTTAAATAAAAAGACTAGAACTGTACACATTACTCTAGACTTGACACATCAGTGTAGTGATATTTGCCTTACTACAAAAGTTTTAAACTCTGAATAAAATATGAGCATTCCATTAGGCTTCACAATTATCTGCTGCACCTATATGCTAGCTTTCTGTATTTCATGTATAACAACTCCCCAATCCCTTGATTATGCAGCTTTCAGAAGACTTTCTCCATTTAAATAATAATCTATTCTTCCTTCCAAAGTGAGCTACATCTATTTTTACTTTATACTCCATTTGCCAGCTTTTTCAGTTCATTCAACCTATCAATATCAAATCTTACCATAAATTTTTATGTCACAGCGAATTTGATGACTCGATTTAGCTCCTGTCTCGAAGTGACTAGAACCTAGTGCAAATACTGCAGTCCCAGCTCTCTTTCCAGCAGCATTCCATGTTACAAGCTACCAATCTGAAAATTACCCCCTTATCTCTCCTGACAGCTTCATGTTAGTTAGCTAATCCAGCTAACACTAAGAGTTAGTCCTCCAGCACCAAGAGTCCTTGTCTTGTGAACTAACCTGTAGTGTGGCACTTGATTAAAATTCAAAACATTACTGATACCCAACTATCCACTTTGGTCGATATTTCCTCAGGTGTGACCTCCCCTTCATGAACCAGGTTGACTCTACTTGATCTGATTATGACTTTTCAAAAATTATAACTGATTCCAAAAATATATGTTGGGCCAATCAGCTTGAAGCTGCCTACCTTGTACAGTAACTCCCATCCCTTTTAAATAAGGGTATCACCTTGGCAGTCTTCCAATCATTTCATCCCACTCCAGAATCTAAAGAGTTTTGGAAGATTACATTCGATGTGTTCTCTGTCCCTGTGGACTTTTCCTTTAGGATGTAAACTCTCAGGTACGTTTATCCCCATTCATTTGCCTGATACCAAGTCTCCAGTGGAAGTACCACTTTTCATGGTACTTAATTCCAGCACTGCACATTTTAATATCAATGGAATTAATAGAATATTCATAGTATATTCCACCAGAAAGACTGAATATATGTTTTATTTCCAATTATATGGAACCACAGTTGGGATAAGTCCTATTGGCAGCATTGTTGCCAAAAGCAGCACTCTCCTAGCCCATTCCTAAATAAAGATATAAAGCGTCATCATAAAATGGTGCCATTTTAAATACAGCATACAGTTTTGGTAGCCCTGCTTTTGGAAGATGCCATTAAACTGGAAAGGGTGCAAAAAAAAACAATTTAGAAAGATGTTACCAGGACTGGAGGGTATGAGTTATAAGGAGAGGCTGACTGAAGAAGATTTTTTTCCTTACCTCAAATATAAGAGGCTAAGGGATAACCTTACAGAGGTTTGTAAAATTGTGAGGGGAATAGATAAATTCAAAAGCCACAATCTTTTCCCCACCTAAAACAAGAAGCCATAGGTTTAAACTGAGAGAGGAAAGATATAAAAGGAACCTGAGAAGCATGTTTTTTCCTTACTGAGGATGCTGTACATATGGAATGAGCTATCAGAGGAAGAGACAGAGGCTGGGACAATTATAATGGTTAAAAAGTTTGGACAGGCACACAGACTTAAGGGCCAAATGAAAGCAAATGGGACGAACTCTGTTAGGCAGCTTGGTCAGTGTGGATGAATTAGACGAAGAGCTTGTTTTAAATGGTGTACAAGTCTATGAATTCAATTAAGTGCCAATCAAATTAAATTGCAATTATCAAAGACATTGGAATTCTACTGTGCTGTTACTCATTTTGAAAATTACCTTGTGTTTGTAGTGTCTTATATCTGAAATCAAACTCATCCTGAAGGTCCTCAAGGTATTTTACGTCTTGTTCCACAAACTGTTTATGGGGGCGGGGGAACAAAATAAACTATGGTTATTCAGGTCTACGGCATTATCAATCACTGTATATGTTTGAAATTATTCTCATGCAATGGACTCTCCTTCCATCAGGATACTGATGCTGCCCTGTAAACAGTTAAAGTGTTCGGTGGAGACATGCTTGGCCTCCATCTGATGCCTCTGCCTGATGGCTGGAGCAAGATCTAAAACTTAGACAAACAATCAGAAACATGAGCGGTTTTCCAGACAGTCCATTACATGCAATCTGTGTGATACTCCTGGACTAGATTGCTCGTTCACCTAATTAAAGTGAATATTTTATTTGTAAGCCAAATGCCTGGTAAGTTTTATTGAATTACCAGCAGTTAATTTAAGGAAATATGATCACTTAAAGATATTTAACTATATAAATAAAAGGGATGATTACCAAATCTTGTTGATAAAAATAATATTATCATATATTCACTAGTTTGATAAAATAAACAGAAGAAAATGTGGCATAGGTAGGTCCAGTGTTACTTGAATGACTTCCGAAATAATACTTACCTGTGTATTGGTCTTTATAGCAGTCATTCGATGTTCTAGACTTCTTTGTCTTTCAGAAATCATTGAGATCTGCAGTAACTTTTCTTCATGCTCCTTAAGTACATACAGTAGAACAGATTAAACAATGGATATTGCTTCAAAATGAAACGACACTCTAAACACAATAATAAGCTACTCCGAAAACAACCACTCAAATCACACATGCATGCAATGAGCTCTTGCTACCCTGGATGTTGTTATATAAATATCAATATAAATAACTCGGAAACTGTGTAGCTCGGGTGACTGATGGTTGGGTTGAGTCGTTCTCTGATCTTGGCAATCCATTTGCAAATGTTTCACATGTGAACAGCACACTGGTGATGTCTCCTTGTATGGTGACAAAACATTTGCAAAGATTGGAGACCATATCAAGATAACTTGTACAAATACCCAATTCCCAAACTCAGAGAGAGGAACTTCTCTTTTAATTCAGAGGCTGAAAACATTAAGTCCTGCTAACTCCCTTTAACAATTTCAGATAACAATATTTACATCGAGGAGTTAGTTTTAAGGCCAATGAGTGGTCTGCTATCCTGAAGCTGATGCTGATGCTTCAGCTATCAAACAGGACCCCTACACATGTTCCATCTGAAATCAGCATAGAAATGTACAACTTCTAAAATGGAAATATTTCACAGCTGAAACACGCAAAATTGATCACACAGTTGATGTATGCTATAGCTCACAACACAATTGCCAAGCACATTAATAATGATGAAACACAATGTAGTTGAGCATGCAAGTGATACTCCGATTAAATGATAGCTGTAATTTATTCATTGGCGATTGAACAAAACAGCTGATATTATTAACCATCCTGAAGCTTAAGTTTAGGAACACCAACTTGTGTACCTAGAATGCAAGCAAATACATCAATGATGGGTTAATTGCAAATTACTCCCAGGGGAAGAACAAGTCATTAGAAATAGTAAATCAAATTTACACTCAACTGTACTCAACTGAATTATGAATCAGATTTTCAGTCATTAACAGATAAAAAATATCATGAGATATTATCAAATATTCAAATCCAGCAGTAAATGTGTGTTTGTAGTAATAGCGTACTTTTCCATAAATAAAATGGTAGGAGCGTTTTGTTTAAGGGAAACTGTAACAGCTCCTTTTTAAGCAACCAAGCACAGAACCTAGAGTGTGGTAAAAAGCTTCACGTCATCATATTATCACATCAGACCAGCCTCTTAAAGTGAACCCTAACTCAATGTTGGTCGTTGTGAATTACATTGTCCTACAATAGATTGTCATACTTGTAGTTTTTACAAGAGTAATTTAGTTGACTTGAAGCATCTTCTTCACAAGCTTGAAATTCATTTAAAAATTCTTAACCTTATCTGAACTAAATCTTTTATTTTACCTCATATGTGTCCTATCACTAATAAAACGGGAAGTAAAACTGCAAATGTATACTTCTTAGGATTAAGGAAAGAAAATGCATACCTGTTCAGCTGTGTTGACTGTTGTGAGGATCTTCCGTTCTTCCCTGAGGCAGTTTGCTATAACTGATGCCATATGTAAAGGATTTCCAAGATATTGCACCTAAGGATAAAGGAAGTGTTGTGTAGTGTTAAACTATTCAAACTAATCTCAAATGCACTGAGAAAAAGGTTGTTATTTGTGGTGAACTACAAATACCTGTCTGGACACCACCCCCCCCCCCCCCCCCATCGCTGACTGCTCCTATGGCTCCTCCCACAGACACCAGTATAAAGGCGATTGGAGCCACAGACCCTTCCTCAGTCTCCAGGATATTGTATGATGGTCACTTGCTGCTTGTGCTTTCTTCCAGCCAATAAAAGCCTACCTTAACCCACGTCTCAGGGTTATAGATGGTGCGTCATTATTAATTTATCCATGTCATGTTTTTGGAGTAGGAGACCAGGAATGTGAGAAAACTATTTCTCTGAAGTTTTATTTCAGTTTATGTTATTTACCACCAAGTTGGACGAGCTGAGCTATGGGCCTTTGTTACTTATCACCCGAATTCAACATCTCATAGTGATGTCGATAACAAGAACTTGATTCTTGTTTAGGACTTTCAGGAATGCTCTGTCTCTGTAAATCACCTGAAGCTGAAATCCTGCTAAGCTCCATGTCCCTATCCAGGAGTCCCTATCATATCAGCCTCCACCACCATCACCGGCAGCCCACTCCACGCACTCACCACTCTCTGCGTAAAAAACCTACCCCTGACATCTCCTCTGTACCTACTTCCAAGCACCTTAAACCTATGTCTTCTTGTGTTAGCCATTTCAGGCCTGGGAAAAAGCATCTGACTATCCACATGATCAATGCCAGTCATCATCTTATGCACCTCTATCAGGTCACCTCTCATTCTATGCCAATCTAAGGAGAAAAGGCCAAGTTCACTCAACCTGTTCTCATAAGGCATGCTCCCCAATCCAGGCAACAACCTTGTAAATCTCCTTTGCACTCTTTCTATGGTTACCATGTCCTTCCTATAGTGAGGTGACCAGAACTGAGCACAGTACAAGAGAGGTCTGACCAGAGTCCGATAAAGCTGTAAAATTACCTCCTGGCTCTTATACTCAATCCCATGATTGATGAAGGCCAATGCAACGTATGCCTTCTTAACCACAGAGTCAACCTGCGCAACAGCTTGGAGTATCTCATATGGACTTGGACCACAAGATCCTTCTGATCCTCCACACTGCCAAGAGTCTTATCATTAATACTATATTCTGCCATCATATTTAACCTACCAAAATGAACAACCTCACACTTATCTGGGTTAAACTCCATCTGCCACTTCTCAGCCCAGTTTTGCATCCTATCAAAGTCCCACTGTAATATGTTTAGTCACATCCTCAAAAAATTCAATCAGGCTCGTAAGACACAACCTACCCTTGACAAAGTCATGCTGACTATTCCTAATCATATTATATCTCTCCAAATATTCATAAATCCTGCCTCTCAGGATCTTTGCCATCAATTTACCAACCACTGAAGTAAGACTCACCGGTCTATAATTTCCTGGTCTATCTCTCCTCCCTTTTTTGAATAAAGGAACAATATTCATACAACATAGAATATAGAACAATACAGCACAGAGTTGGCCCACAATGTTGTGCCGACCCTTAAACCCTGCCTCCCATGTAACCCCCCCCCCCACCTTAAATTCCTCCATATACCTGTCTAGTAGTCTCTTAAATTTCACTAGTGTATCTGCCTCCACCACTGACTCAGGCAGTGCATTCCACGCACCAACCACTCTCTGTTATTTGTGGTAAAAAACCTTCCTCTAATATCCCCCTTGATATTTCCACCCCTTACGATAAAGCCATGTCCTCTTGTATTGAGCAGTGGTGCCCTGGGGAAGAGGCGCTGGCTGTCCACCCTATCTATTCCTCTTAATATCTTGTATACCTCTATCACGTCTCCTCTCAACCTCCTTCTCTCCAAAGAGTAAAGCCCTAGCTCCCTTAATCTCTGATCTTAATGCATACTCTCCAAACTAGGCAGCATCAATAGACAACATACAATAGACAATAGACAATAGGTGCAGAAGTAGACCATTCAGCCCTTCGAGCCTGCACCGCCATTTTGAGATCCTGCCTTGTCCCCATATCCCTTGATTCCCCTATCCATAAGATACCTATCTAGCTCCTTCTTGAAAGCATCCAGAGAATTGGCCTCCACTGCCTTCCGAGGCAGTGCATTCCAGACCCCACAACTCTCTGGGAGAAGAAGTTTTTCCTTAACTCTGTCCTAAATGACCTACCCCTTATTCTCAAACCATGCCCTCTGGTACTGGACTCTCCCAGCATCTAGAACATATTTTCTGCCTCTATCTTGTCCAATCCCTTAATAATCTTATATATTGCAATCAGATCCCCCTCACTCTCCTTAATTCCAACGTGTACAAGCCCAGTCTCTCTAACCTCTCTGCATAAGACAGTCCAGACATCCCAGGAATTAACCTTGTGAATCTACGCTGCACTTCCTCTACAGCCAGGATGTCCTTCCTTAACCCTGGAGACCATAACTGTACACAATACTCCAGGTGTGGTCTCACCAGGGCCCTGTACAAATGCAAGAGGATTTCTTGCTCTTGGACTCAATTCCCTTTGTAATAAAGGCCAACATTCCATTAGCCTTCTTCACTGCCTGCTGCACTTGCTCATTCACCTTCAGTGACAGATGAACAAGGACTCCTAGATCTCTTAGTATTTCTCCCTTACCTAACTTTAAACTGTTCAGATAATAATCTGCCTTCCTGTTCTTACTCCCAAAGTGGATAACCTCACACTTATTCACATTAAACATCATCTGCCAAGTATCTGCCCACTCACCCAGCCTATCCAAGTCACCTTGAATTCTCCTATCATCCTCATCACATGTCACACTGCCACCCAGCTTAGTATCATTAGCAAACTTGCTGATGTTATTCTCAATGCCTTCATCTAAATCATTGACATAAATCGTAAACAGTTGTGGTCCCAATACCGAGCACTGTGGCACCCCACTAGTCACCACCTGACATTCCGAGAAACACCCATTCACCGCTACCCTTTGCTTTCTATCTGCCAACCAGTTTTCTATCCATGTCAATGTCTTCTCCCCAATGCCATGAGCTTTGATTTTACCCACCAATCTCCTATGTGGGATCTTATCAAATGCCTTCTGAAAATCGAAGTACACTACATCCACTGGATCTCCCTTGTCTAACTTCCTGGTTACATCCTCGAAAAACTCCAATAGATTAGTCAAGCATGATTTACCCTTGGTAAATCCATGCTGGCTCAGCCCAATCCTATCACTGCTATCTAGATATGCCACTATTTCATCTTTAATAATGGACTCTAGCATCTTCCCCACTACTGATGTTAGGCTGACAGGTTGATAGTTCTCTGTTTTCTCCCTCCCTCCTTTCTTAAAAAGTGGGATAACATTAGCCATTCTCCAATCCTCAGGAACTGATCCTGAATCTAAGGAACATTGGAAAATGATTACCAATGCATCCGCAATTTCCAGGGCCACCTCCTTTAGTACCCTAGGATGCAGACCATCTGGACCTAGGGATTTGTCAGCCTTCGGTCCCATCAGTCTACTCATCACTGTTTCCTTCCTAATGTCAATCTGTTTAATTTCCTCTGTTACCCTATGTCCTTGGCCCATCCATACATCTGGGAGATTGCTTGTGTCTTCCTTAGTGAAGACAGATCTAAAGTACTTATTAAATTCTTCTGCCATTTCTCTGTTTCCCATAACAATTTCACCCAATTCATTCTTCAAGGGCCCAACATTGTTCTTAACTATCTTCTTTCTCTTCACATACCTAAAAAAGCTTTTGCTATTCTCCTTTATATTCCTGGCTAGCTTGCATTCGTGCCTCATTTTTTCTTCCCGTATTGCCTTTTTAGTTAAGTTCTGTTGTTCCTTAAAAATTTCCCAATTATCTGTCCTCCCACTCAACTTAGCTCTGTCATACTTACTTTTTTATTTTGGAAAATCCTGGCAAATCTCCAATGCTTTCCAATGCTTCCACATCCTTCCTATAGTGAGGCGACCAGAACTGGACACAGTACTCTAAGTGTGGCCTAACCAGAGTTACCCCGCGACTCTCAAACTCTATCCCTCAACTTATGAAAGCTAACACTCCATAAGCTTTCTTAACTACCCTATCTACCTGTGAGGCAACTTTCAGGGATCTGTAGACATGTACCCCCAGACCCCTCTGCTCCTCCACACTCCCAAGTATCCTGCTATTTACTTTGTACTCTGCCTTGCGGTTTGTCCTTCCAAAGTGTACCATCTCACACTTCTCCGGGTTGACCTCCATCTGCCACTTCTCAGCACACTTCTGCATCCTATCAATGTCTCTTTGCAATCTTCGAAAATCCTCTACACTATCCACAACACCACCAAACTTTGTGTCATCTGCAAACTTGCCAACCCACCTTTCTACCCCCACATCCAGGTCGTTAATAAAAATCATGAAAAGTAGAGGTCCCAGAACCGATCCTTGTGGGACACCGCTAGTCACAACCCTCCAATCCGAATGTACTCCCTCCACCACGACCTTCTGCTTTCTGCAGGCAAGCTGATTCTGAATCCACCTGGCCAATCTTCCCTGGATCCCATGCCTTCTGACTTTCTGAATAAGCCTACCGTGTGGTACCTTGTCAAATGCCTTACTAAAATCCATGTAGATCACATCCACTGCACTACCCTCATCTATATGCTCGGTCACCTCCTCAAAGAACTCTATCAGGCTTGTTAGACATGATCTGCCCTTCACAAAGCCATGCTGACTGTCCCTGATCAGACCATGTTTCTCTAAATGCCCATTGATTCTATCTCTAAGAATCTTTGCCAACAGCTTTCCCACCACAGACATAAGAGTCACTGGTCTATAATTACCCAGACTATCCCTACTACCGTTTTGAACAAGGGGACAAAATTTGCCTTCCTACAATCCTCCAGTACCATTCCTGTGGACAACGAGGACATAAAGATCCTAGCCAGAGGCTCAGCAATTTCTTCCCTTGCCTTCTGAAGCAGCCTGGGGAATATTCCATCAGGCCCCGGGGACTTATCCATCCTAATGTATTTTAACATCTCCAACACCTCTTCTCCCTTAATATCAACATGCTCCAGAACATCAACCTCACTCATATGGTCTTCACCTTCATCAAGTTTCCTCTCATTGGTGAATACTGATGAGAAATATTATTGAGGACCTCACTCACTTCCACCGCCTCCAGGCACATCTTCCCACCTTTATCTCTAATCGGTCCTACCTTCACTCCTGTCAACCTTTTGTTCTTCACATAATTGAAGAATGCCTTCGGATTTTCCTTTACCCTAGTCGCCAAGGCCTTCTCATGCCCCCTTCTTGCTTTCCTCAGCCCCTTCTTAAGCTCCTTTCTTGCTACCCTATATTCCTCAATAGACTCATCTGATCCTTGCTTCCTAAACTTCATGTATGCTGCCTTCTTCCATCTGACTAGATTCTCCCCCTCACATGTCACCTTGGTTCCTTCACCCTACCATTCTTTATCTTCCTCACTGGGACAAATTTATCCCTAATATCCTGCAAGAGATCCCTAAACATCGACCACATGTCCATAGTACATTTTCCTGCAAAAACATCATCCCAATTCACACCCACAAGTTCTAACCTTACAGCCTCATAATTTGCCCTTCCCCAATGAAAAAAATTTCCTGTCTTCTCTGATTCTATCCTTTTCCATGATAATGTTAAAGGCCAGGGAGCGGTGGTCACTGTCCACCAGATGCTCACCCACTTAGAGATCTGTGACCTGATCCAGTTCATTACCTAATACTAGATCTAGTATGGCATTCCCCCTTGTTGGCCTTTCAACATACTGTGACAGGAACCCATCCTGGACACACTTAAACTCTGCCCCGTCTAAACCATTGGAACTAATCAGGTGCCAATCAATATTAGGGAAGTTAAAGTCACCCATGATAACAACCTTGTTATTTTTTGTACCTTTCCAAAATCTGCTTCCCAATCTGCTCCACGATATGTCTGCTGCTACCAGGGGGTCTACAGAATACTGCCAATAGAGTAATTGCTCCCTTCCTGTTCCTGACGTCTACCCTCCAATCCTCTGGAACCTCTCCTGTCCATATTGATGATGCAAAGATTTTCACCAGAAGCTCAGCAATCTCCTCCTTTGCCTCCCACAGTAGCCTGGGGTACATCTCATCCGGTCCCAGCGACATATCCAACTTGATGCTTTCCAAAATCTCCAGCACATCCTCTTTCTTAATATCTACTGCAAGTCGATATCAATCTGCTGCAAGTCGTCACTAATATCACAAAAAGCCTTTTCCATAGTGAATACTGAAGTAATGTGTTCATTAAGTACCTCTGCTAATTCCTCCTGTTCCATACACACTTTCCCACTATCACATTTGATTTCAATCTTAAGCTCCTTCCTGCTAGCCTTATAATCTTCCAGATCTCTAACATGACCTAGATTTTTGAATCTTTTGTAACCTTTTCTTTTCTTCTTGACTAGATTTTCATCAGCCTTTGTTCCTGTACCCTACCATCCTTTCTCTGTCTGATTGGAACGTACCTATGCAGAATGTCACACAAATATCCCCTGGACATTTGCCACATTTCTGAGAACATCTGTTCCCAATTTATGCTTCCAAGTTCCTGCCTGACAGCTTCATATTTCCCTATTCCTATCTCTCTCCAATGCTATTGTAAAGGAGATAGAATTGTGATCACTATCTCCAAAATGTTATCCCACTGACAGACCTGACACCTGGCCAAGTTCATTTCCCAATACCAGATCAAGTACAGCCTCTCTTCTTGTAGGCTTATCTACATGTGTCAGGAAACCTTTCTGAACATGCCCAACAAACTCCACCCCATCTAATCCTCTCACTCTTCTAGGGAGATGCCAATAAATCCTGTTAGTATTACACCTTTCCAGAATCTGTCTTCCGGTCTGCTCCTCAATGTCCCTGTTACTATTGGGTAGTCTATAAAAAAGCACCCAGTAGAGTTATTAACCGCTTCCACTTTCTAGCTTCCACCCACAGAGACTCAGTAGACAACCTTCCACGACTTCCTCTTTTTCTGCAGCCATGACACTATCTCTGATCAACAGTGCCAAGTCCCCACCTCTTTTGGTTCCCTCTCTGTCCTTTCAGAAACATCTGAAGTCCGGCACTCTAAGTAACTATTCCTGCCCCTGAGCCATCCAACTCTCTGTAATGGCTACAGTATCATAGCTCCAAGTACTGATTCATGCTCTAAACTCATCTGCTTTGTTCACGATGCTCCTTGCATTAAAATCGACACAACTCAAACCATTGTTCTGAGCGTATCCCTTCTCTATCACCTGCCTATCCTCCCTCTTGCACTGCCTCCAAGCTTTCTCTATGTGTGAGCCAACTGCCCCTTCCTCCATCTCTTCAGTTCGGTTCCCACCCCACCCCCAGCAACTCTAGTTTAAACTCTCCCCAGTAGCCTTAGCAAACCTCCCTGCCAGGATATTGGTCCCCTTTGGATTTAACTGCAACCTATCCTTTTTGCACAGGTCACACCTGCCCCAAAAGAGGTCCCAATGATCCAGAAATCTGAATCCCTGCCCCCTGTTCCAATCCTTTGGCCACATATTTATCCTCCACCTCATTCCATTCCTATACTCACTTTTGTGTGGCACAGCCAGTAATCCTGAGATTACTACCTTTGAGGTCCTGCTACTCAACTGCCTACCTAACTCCCTGTAGTCTGTTTTCAAGTCCTCCTCCCTTTTCCTACCTATGTTGTTGGTACCAATATGTATCATGATGTCTGGCTGTTCACCTCCCACCAGGATATCATGAACGCAATCAGAAACATCCAAACATCCAGGACCCTGGCACCTGGGAGGCAAACTACCACCCGCGTTTCTTTCCTGCGTCCACGGAATCACGTGTCTGAGCTCCTAACTATAGAATCCCCTATCACTGCTGCATTCTTCTCATCCCTACCCTTCCTGGCCACAGGGTCAGAGGTGTGGCCACTGTTGCTTCCCCCAGGTAGGCTATTCCCCCTTAACAGTTCTCAAACAGGAGTACTTATTGTTAAGGGGGACAGTCATAGGGGTACTCTCTAGTATCTGACTCCTACACTTCCCTCTCCCGACTGTTTCCCACTTATCTGTCCCCCACTGTGATTACTTGTCTATTGCTCCTCTGTTGGGAAAAAACAGTGGGCATCTACTGTCCCTATGCATCTCATGATTTGATATACCTCTACTATAATGTCATCTCTCAGCTTTGTGTTCCAGTAAAAGCAGTCCCAGCCTATCCAGTTTGTCTTCATAACTCAAGCCCTCCAATACCATGACACTACTGTGAATCTATTCTGTACTCTCTCTAGCTTAATCATATCTTTCCTATGGCATGGCAGACAGAACAGCACACAAATTCCCAGGTGCAATCCCACCAAACTCCTCAACAGCTGTAACATGACGTCCCAACTCTTGAAATCAGTTTTTCACCATTCATATCTTATATGCTGTTATCTTCAAACTGGTGTTAGATGCAAGTGTGAGGCTTCATCTCAGGCACAGAAGAGATCGAGCATGGAATAGGCCCTTCTGGTCCTTCGAGCCACACTGACCAAGCAAATTCTGACAACCCTGATTTAACTCTAACCTAACCACAGGACAATTTACAATGACCACTCAACGTACCCGATATGTTTTTCAACTGTGGGAGGAAACTGGAGGACCTGGGGAAAACCCACACATTCCACAGGGACTCTCTGCAGAGGATGCCAGGATTGAAATCTGATGCCCTGAGATGTAAGAGCATTGCAGTAACCACCACTCTACTGTGGCACCCAATTTCCGTTCCATCAGATTGGTTTGACACCTTCTAATCATCATGTGCCATATGCCTCATGCCAAAAATGTGGGCATATTTTTCTATCACTACCTGTCTATAATTCTCACCTTTCTTTCATGATAAAATAGTGTTACATACACTACTTTCTAATCAATAGGAAATGTGCTAAAATGTGAAAATTCCGGAAAATCAAAGTCGAAACAACAATCATCTCTGTAGTCATCTGTTTAGATCTCCTCAATATCCAAACGGAAACAGACCCAAATATTTGTTTATTTTTTCTGCAACTTTCCTCTTCAACTATAATGTACTTTTAGAAATTTAAGACCATTCATTGACATTATAGAATATGGGGTTTTGCTTAAAGTGGCACAGAGTGAAAAATCAAGTATAACCTTATTATATGATGGAGCAGCATGGGTGAACAACTGGGTTATTCCCATCTTTATTGCTTTTGTTTCTGCGATCTAACAGTCACCTGCACTTTCTTCACCATGTTCTCTTCAGAACCTTGTCTGTGAGATTGTGATCCTGTTCCTATTAAACAGCTGTCTACTAAAGTGTTTTTCTTTCCGCGTTCTCAAGTTTTATCACGAGAAAGATTATAGCAAAATGCTGCTTTGACATATTTTATGCAATCAGTCTTCTGTGTAACAAAAATCTTGTCATCATTTTTTAATATTTCCTCTTGAGATTTTGTCCTCTTTTGATACTCTCTTTTAACAACAGGAGAATGAAGATCAATAGATTAAGATCTGGTGATGAAGTACTGTAATTAAACTTCCAGATTTTTACTGGAAGTATCTTGGG
This sequence comes from Hypanus sabinus, assembly GCF_030144855.1. NCBI lineage: Eukaryota > Metazoa > Chordata > Chondrichthyes > Myliobatiformes > Dasyatidae > Hypanus > Hypanus sabinus. The sequence continues at coordinate 39,798,332 of NC_082709.1, forward strand.
TCAAATTTCCATGCTGCATGCAGCAAATCAGTGGGTGGCATTTAAGTGGCAACACTTGCCCGTAAGCAAAAAAAAAGTCTCCTACACAAACACGTCTTGCTCTAAAATCATAACTGAAATCAAACAAGGTAAAATACATCAAACTACTAATCATGCAATTTATTTGATTTTGAGAAAGTCCAGAAGCCATGACAGAAATCCCAAACTCAAATTAAATATACATTGCTAACAAGATATGTAGGTGGAGGAGGCAGCACAAATTTCCCCAACTTTCTAACTGATCTTGCAAAGTATGAAAGTGTATTTGCTAACTTCAATAGTTATTAAAAGTCTGAACTATTCTGGGAATTCAATTTTTGGTGGAATAGTGTAATTAAACAGTGACATTTTCTTCTTGATTATACAGATCTACTACATTTTAAACTGATTACTGACTACATAGCAAACACGAGGAAATCTGCAGATGCTGGAAATTCAAGCAACACACACAAAATGCTGGTGGAACACAGCGGGCCAGGCAGCATCTACAGGGAGAAGCACTGTCGACGTTTCAGGCCAAGACCCTTTGTCAGGACTAAGAGTCCTGACTACATAGAGCAGCATTACACAGGAGTAGTACTGTAGGCCCTTTGGACCATAATTTTTTGCTGAACTAATTAATCTAGTAATTAAATACTTAACCAAGTTTATACTTCCTGCCTACACAATGTCCATACCCTTTAATTTCTGAACATTCATGACTCTATCTAAGGGCCTCTTTTTTTAAGAGGAAACTTTATCATATTTGCTTCCATGACCACCCTAGCAGTGAAGTCCAGGCACTCACCTCTCTGTATATAAAAAAAACTTGCCCCACACATTTCCTTTGAACTCACCCTTCACATTTAAATGTGTGTGCTCTAGCAGTAAACATTTCAAACTAGGGGAAAAGATATTAGCTCTCTACTCTGATTGAAATACGTTTGTTCTCGAGTCTCCTTAGTTTAGGAATTTTCTCCCTTAACCAGATCTGAGATGAGGAATTTTTCATTTGTATTGAATGGTTTCAATATATAGAACAAAGGAAAACAGCAGGAATACAGCACAGAATAGGACCTTTGGGCTGAACTAACTAAATCAGTTGTCAAATCCCAACTAAACTGATCTCTTCTGACTACACAATGTCTGTACAGTCGGCCCTCCTTATCCGCGAGGGATTGGTTCCGGGACCCCTTGCGGATACCAAAAAACACGGATGCTCAAGTCATTTATTCAACCTATCTCAATACGGTGGACTTCAGGACCCAGCGGAACCCCAGACCTTACTTAACCTGCCTCAGTGCGGTGGACATTAGGACCCGGTGGTCGAGCTCTGAGTCCACAGTGTTTCTGTTCATGAAAATCATCATGATCATGATTGAAAATAAAGAGGAAATAATAGAGCAATCGGAAAGCAGTGAAACACTATCAGTCATTGGTAAAGCGTTAGGCTACAGTCGGTCAATGATCGGAACCATTTTAAAGAATAAAATGAGAAAGGCCCTGCCCCGATGAAAGCTACAATTATTACTAAGCCACGCAGTGGTCTAATTATTGGGTTTTGGGTCTTTGAACCAAGCACAGATGGAGAGTGAGCGTGGAAGTGGTCTGTTACTGGATCGAACTTGGGAACTTTCATTCCTGAGCCTGGCGTTGAAACATGCGTTCTTAAGTGTTTTATATGCATGGAAAGGTAAAATATATATTATATACTAAGACAAACGTTTGACTAACTGTCGCTAAATAATACCGGATGTACCTGTTCCAAATTATTTAGTTTGAGGACTTCCGAATTTTTTTTGATCCCGATCTACAGTAACCTACGCACATCCTCCCGTATACTTTAAATCATCTCTAGATTACTTATAACACCTAATACAATGTAAATGCTATGTCAAATAGTTGTTATACTGCATTGTTTAGGGAATAATGACAAGAAAAATACGTCTGTACATGCTCGAACAAGTGCTGGAAGAGCACTTCCAGGTTTTCTCGATTCACAGTTGGTTGAATTCGCGCATGCAGACCTCACGGATAAGGAGGGACGACTGTATTCTTTCTTTTCTTGCACACTCATATGGCTCTCTAAGAGCTTCTTGAATGCCTCTATTGTATTTACCTCTACCACTACTCCAAGCAGTGTATTCTGCGCATCCACTACTTTCTGTCTAATATACTAGCCCCATATATCTTCTTTGAACTTAACTCCCCTCACCTTAAATGCACCCCCCCCTGGTATTAGACATTTCAACCCTGGATAAAAATGTACTGGCTATCTACTCTAGCTATGCCTTTCGTAATCCTATAAACCTCTATCAGATTTCCCCTCAGCCTCTGCGGATCCAATGAAAACAATCCAAGGTTACCCAAGCTTTCCTTGTAGCTCTTGCTCTCCAATCCAGGCAGTACTCTGGCAAACTTCTTCTACACGTTATCTAAGGCCTCGATATCCTTACTATAATGGGATGACTAGGATTGACCGCATAAGCCAGATACAGCCTAACTGGAGTTTTATAACAACAAGAATTCCTTACTCTTGAACTTATTTCAATTAATAAATGCAAGCATGCCATAAGCCTTCTTTACTACCCTAACAACTCATGTGTAGCCACTTTCAGGGAGTAATTGACTTCACCTCAGGATCCCTCTGCACATCAACACTATTAAGGTAAAGGGCAGTATGCTGTCTCTTTATATTTGATCTGTCAAACTTCAGATTTAACTGTGTCAAACTCCATCTGCCATTTCTCTGTCTGTATCTGTAACCGAGCTATATACTGTTGTATCTTTTGACAGAACATCATGATCTTTGAATAGTCTGCAAGTGTACTAATGCACCCATTTTTATTTTCATCCAGGTCATTTATATACATTGCATACAGCAGTGGTTCCAGTATGGATTCCTGCAGAACACCACTAGTCACAGACCTCTAACCAGACTAGCCCCATCAACCAATACCCTCTGTTTTCAATAGGGAAGCCAATTTTGAATCCAGTTGACCAGCTACAGTGGATCCCATGCATCTTAGTCTTGACTATTGCAAATTTTGTCTGTTCAAAGAAGTTTAAATGGAACTGATCCATGTGAGGCAATTGGTAGATTTCACGCTGTCTGGTGTGCATTGATGGAGTAAATCGAGAAAGAAAATCAAGTAAATGCAGAAGCTGGAAATCTAAAATAAAAACAGAAAATGATGGAAATATGCAGTAGGTCAGGTAACATCAGTGGAAAGTGAAACAGGAGTTAGCATTTCAGGTCAAAGACCCTTTGTCCAAACTTAACCTGAATTAATTACACTGTACTGCATCTGTCATGCTTTTGGCCACTTGCTCAGTTCAATTTGCCTTGAAGCCCCTTTGCATTCTCCTCACAATTTGCAATTTCATCCACTTTAGTGTCTTCTGAAAATTTACTTTCTTTGGCAGGGAATGGGAATTGGAGTGATGGTGCTGAAGATTTGGTCGTTAGGTTAGAAGCAGAGTCAATGTGTAGTGAGACACATAGCAAGGAGAGACTGATGATAGGGCAAAATTGCAGTCAATATGATGAGTTGCAATGTAAAAGGCAGACAAAATTGAGAATGGTGAATACAGAACTAAAGGTGCTGTATTTGAATGCGTGCAGTTTATGGAATAAAGTTGATGAACTTGTAACACATTTACAAGTTGGCATGTATTGTGTTGTAGGCATTATGAATCATGGCTGAAAGAAGATTATAGCTGGGTGCTTAATGTCCAAGGAAATACATTGTATCAAAAGGACAGGCAGGAAGGCAGAGGGGGTATAAAATTAAATTAAATCATTAGAAAGAGGTGACATAGGGTCAGAAGGTGTTGAATCGTTGTGGATAGAGTTAAGGAACTGCGAGGATAAAAAGACCCTGACGGGAGTTGTATACAGACCTGAGAACAGTAGTAAGGATGTGGTCTACAAGTTACAACAGGAGATAGAAAATGCATGCCAAAAGGGCAATGTTACAGTAGTCATGGGTGATTTTGATATGCTGGTAGATTGGGAAACTCAGGTTGGCGCGGGTTCCAAGAGGAAGAATTTCTAGAATGCCCAAGAGGCGTTTTTTTAGAGCAGCTTGTGGTTGAGCCCACAAGGGGATCAGCTATTCTGGATTGGGTGATGTGCAACGAACTGGAATTGATTAGAGAGCTTAAGGTAAAAGAACCCTTCGGGTCAAGTGATCATAATATGATCAAATTCAACCTGAAATTTGAGAAGGAGGAGTTAAAGTTAGACATAACAGCATTACAGTGGAGTAAAGGGAATTACAGGGAATATGACCAGAATTGACTGGAACAGTACACTGGTAGGGACAACGGCAGAACAGCAATGGCTGGAATTTCTGGACACAATTTGGAAGGCAAAGGATATATATATCCCAAAGAGGAAGAAATATTCTAAAGGCAACCATGACAAACAAGGGAAGTTAAAACCAACATAAAAGTCAAAAAGTGGGCATATAATAGAGCAAAAATTTGTGGGAAGTTAGAGGATTGGGAAACTTTTAAATACCAACAGAAGGCATCTAAAAAAGTAATTAAGAAGGTAAAGTTGGAATATGAAAGTAAGCAAACAAATAATATTAAAGTGGATACCAGAAGTTTCTTCAGATATATAAAGTGTAAAAGAGAAGCGAGAATAGATATTGGACCACTGGAAAATGATGCTGGAGATGTAGTAATAGGGGACAAGGAAATGGCAGATGAATTGAATAAGCATTTTGCATCAGCCTTCACTGCGGAAAATACTAGAGGTATGGTGGAAGTTCTGTTGGGGGTCATGAAGTGTGTGAAGTTACCATTGCTCGGGAGAAGGTTCTTGGAAAACTGAAAGCTCTGAAAGCAGTCAAGTCACTTGGACCAGATGGTGTACACACCAGGGTTCTAAAAGAGGTGGCTGAAGAGATTGCGGAGGCATTAGTAAATGATCTTTAAAGAATCACTAGATTCTGGAATGGTTCCAGAGGACTGGAAAATTTCAAATGTCACTCCACTTTTCAAGAAGGGCAAGAGGCAGACGAAAGGAAATTATAGGCCAGTTAGTCTGACCTCAGTGGTTGGGAAGAATTTGGAGTTGATTGTTAAGGATGTGGTTTCGGGATACTTGGAGGCACAAGATAAAATAAGCTGTAGTCAGCATGGTTTCCTCAAAGGAAAATCTTGCCTGACAATCTGTTGGAATACTTTGAAGAAATAATAAGCAGGATAGACAAAGGAGAATTGGTTGATGTTGTGTACTTGGATTTTCAGAATGCTTTTGACAAGGAGTTACACATGAGGCTGCTTATCAAGCCCATGGTATTACTGGAAAGATTCTAGCATGGATAAAGCAGTGGCTCATTAGCAGAAGGCAAAGAGTGCAAATAAAGGGAGCCTTTTCTGGTTGGCTGCTGGTGACTATTGGTGTTCTACAGGGGCCTGTCTTGGGACTGGTTCTTTTTTATGTCAATGACTTAGATGATGGAATTAATGGCTTTGTTGCAAAGTTTGCAGATGATACAAAGATAGGTGTAAGGGCAGGTAGTTTTGAGGAAACAGGGAGGCTACAGAAGGACCTAGATAGATTAGGAGAATGGGCAAAGAAGTGACAGATAGAATACAGTGTTGGGAAGTGTATGTTCATGCACTTTGGTAGAAGAAATGAAAGGGTTGTCTATTTTCTAAGTGAAGAGAAAATACAAAAAAAACTAAGGTACAAAGGGACTAAAGGTTCATTTGCAGTTTGAGTCTGTGGTGAGGAAGTATAAGGTTAGCATTCATTTCAACAGCACTGGAGCATAAAAGGGAAGATGTAATGTTGAGACTTTAAAAAGTACTGGTGAAGCCTCACTTGGAGTATTGTGAGCAGTTATTGGCCCCTCAACTTAGAAAGGATGTGCTGAAACTGGCGAGGGATCAAAAGAGGTTCACAAAAATGATTCCAGGATTAAACAGCATGTCATATGAAGACTGTTTTGATGGCTCTGGGCCAGTATTCACTGAAATTCATAAGAATGAGGGGTGACCTCATTGAAACCTATCGAATGACTACCCCATTCAAGGCTTATTGAGAAAGTAAGGAGAGGCATTGCTTTGTGGATCCAGAACTGGCTTTCCCACAGAAGGCAAAGAGTGGTTGTAGACGGGTCATATTCTGTACGAAGGTCGTTCACCAGTGGTGTTCTGGGACCCTATCTCTTTGTGATTTTTATAAATGACCTGGATGAGGAAGTGGAGGGATGGGTTAGTAAGTTTGCTGATGACAGAAAGGTTGGAGGTGTTGTGGTTAGTGTGGAGGGCTGTCAGAGGTTACAACAGGACATTAATAGGATGCAAAACTGGGCTGAGAAGTGGCAGAAGGAGTTGAACCCAGATAAATGTGAAATGGTTCATTTCAGTAGGTCAAATATGATGACAGAATATAGCATTAATGGTAAGACTCTTAGCGGTGTGGAGGATCAGCGGGATTTTGGGGTTCAAGTCCATCGGACACTCAAAGCTGCTGCGCAGGTTGACTCTGTGGTTAAGAAGGCATATGGTGCATTGGCCATATCAATCGTGGGATTGAGTTTAAGAGCCAAAAGGTAATGTTGCAGCTATACAGCATCCTGGTCAGACCCCACTTGGAGTACTGCACTCATTTCTGGTTGCCTCCCTACAGGAAGGACGTGGAATCCACACAAAGGGTGCAGAGGAGATTTACAAGGATTTTGCCTGGTTTGGGGAACATGCCTTATGAGAATAAGTTGTAACACTGAGCGTCATAGTAAGTCATTCCTGCCTGTGGCCATCAAACTTTACAACTCCTCCCTTGGAGTGTCAGACACGCTGAGCCAATAGGCTGGTCCTGGACTTATTTCCACTCGGAATAATTTACTTATTATTATTTAATTATTTATGATTTTATGTTGCTATACTTCTACACTATTCTTGATTGGTGAGACTGTAACAAAACCCAATTTCCTTCGGGATCAATAAAGTATGTCTGTCTGTCTGTTGAGTGAACACGGCCTTTTCTCCTTGGAGCAATGGAGAATGAGAGCTGACCTGATAGAGATGTTCAAGATAATGAGAGGCATTGATCGTGTGGATAATCAGAGTTTTTTTCCTCAGGGCTTAAATCGCTAGTATGAGAGGGCATAGTTTTAAGGTGCTTGGCAGGAGATACAGGGGAGATGTCAGGGGTAAGTTTTCTTACACAGAGTGTGGTGACTGCATGGAATGGGCTGCCAGCAGCGGTGGTGGAGGCGGAAACGATAGGGTATTTTAAGAAACTCCTGGATGGCTACATGGAGCTTAGAAAAATAGTGGGCTATGGGTAAAGCCTAGGTAGTTCTAAGGTAGGGACATGTTTGGCACAGCTTCATGGGCCAAAGGGCCTGTATTGTGCTGTAGGTTTTCTATGTTTCTATGAATGGTGAAAGTCCTTGATAGATTGGATGTGGAGAGGATATTTCCTTTTTTGTAATTTTTTTAAATTGAAGTTCATTATGAAACAAACATTTCCATAAGATGCATTTCAGACATTGTGCATATATATCATATAATTATATATGTCACAAATCTCCACATAGTATTTATCTGAGGTATACACTTATAGAAAAGAGTGGAAAGAAAAAACAAGCAAAAGGCAAGAACTATGTACAAGTAGGGAGTGATTTTTTTTTTACAACATATTCATTGATTTGTGAGAATAAAATCAGGCCTATGAGGCATCATGCAGTTAAACTATTTTTCCCAGTATGAATCAAATTGTTCCAGCTTATGATTAACAGATGCTGTTATCTTCTCCATTTTGTAAATGTCCATTGTAATTTCCATCCATGCATTTAAAGTTGGACTCACTCTCCTGTAATAACCATTTCCTAGTAAGAGTCTATTTACCAGTCACCAACAGTATATTCATTAAATATTTATCACTTTTCCACCATTCTTGAAGTATATACCCAAAATATATGGTCCTACTTTCTAAGGGTTTTTCACATTTAAAGATGTCTTGTAGGGCATTGTGTATCCCTCTCCAATAGTCTTTGACAACAGGGCAGTCCCAAAAAATATGATAATGGTTTGCATTTTGATTTCCACAATTTCTCCAGCATACAGGGAGGTTACTATCATAATGGGATTTCTGAGAGGGTGTAATAAAATATCTTATCAAGTTTTTCCATCCGAACTCCCTCCATTTCTGTAAACTGGTACACTTCCATTGATACCTCCATATTATTGTCCATTCTTTCTCAAATCTAATTATCCCTCCTTCCTTCTCCTATTTTGTTTTAATGTATGAAGTCGAATGTGTTTTAAGATTTGACAAACCCTTATACATGCTTGAAATGATTCTACTACCATTATCTGAATTATATACTTTTCTAAATAGCTCTATCAAGCATGTACTTGCCTTGGTTACATTTTTAAGCGTCCTATTAACATACTGTTGCATCTGTAAATATCGGTAAAAACCTTGTTTTTCTAATAAGTGTTTCTCTTTAAGCATTTCAAAACTGAACAGTGTTCCTTCTTTCATTACGTTGCAAAGAACTGTTATTCCTTTAGCTGTCCAGTCCTTAAATCTAGCATCCAGTTTATTTGGTGTAAAATCCAAGTCATATGCACGCCATTTAAGAATTGCAATATCTCCCTCTAGATTATATTCTTTTATTGTAGTTTTCCATATTTTAAGAGTCAATTTCACCCATGGGTTATCAATAGTATTTATGTACCTTTACAGGTTGTTATCAGCCAAAATTGCTTGTATAGGGATGGGAAGTTACCCTGCTCCTCAATGTTTTTCCATTGAGCACCAACATATTACAGCTCTCAACTGTGCTGCAAAATAATAATCTCTAAGGGAAGGTAAGCCCATCCCCCCTTTTCCTTTGCTAATTGCAAGTTTTGAGATGAACTCTAGGCCTTTTACCTTGCCAAATATACCATGATAGCATCTTGTTCCATTCATTGAATTGATTTTGATTAATCTCTATTGGTAGGGTCTGAAAGAGATATAACAGTCTGGGCAGTATATTCATTTTAATAGACTCACTCCTTGAACTGAGACTTAAAAAAGGAATCAGGTTCCATCTTGCCATATCTTCCTTAATTTTTTTTAATATAAAGGCTGATAATTACATTCTGATAATTTTGCCAAATCTTTTGGCATAATGATACCCAAAAATTTGAAAGATTCTGTTTGCCATGGGAGAGGATGTTTCCAATGGTGGGAGAGTCTAAGACCAGAGGACATAACCTCAGAATAGAGGGGAATGATTTTAGAATGGAGATGAGGAGGAATTTCTTTAGCCAGAGGGTAGTGAATCTGTGGAATTCTTCGCCACAGGCAGCTGTGGAGGCCAATTCTTTATGCATATTTAAGGCAGAGGTTGATAGATTCTTGATTGGCTTGGGCATGAAGGGATATAGGATGAGGGGTGGGGAGAAGACTGGGGCTGAGAGGAAAAATGTTTAGTCATGATGAAAAGGCCTAATTCTGCTCCTATATCTTATAGTCTTACGGTTATTCTATTCTAATCATTGATAAGTGCTTTGGATAGATGGTGCCCCGAGCAGTGACTCCTGCTGCATTACTCACTGCTACCACCCAGACTACTTATTGTAGTTTTTTCTTACCCTCTAACTAGCTCAATATAGCTACTGACAAAATGCTTCCAAAGCAGTCAAAGAGATTCAGCAGTCTTCAGAATCTCCTTTGAAGCATTCAGAATGGAGATTGTCACAAAGGAAGCAAAAACAACTAAGGTGGTAATAAGCAGTCTCAAATGACAAGACAACATCTCACCTCTATCCAGTGGCTAAGCTCCTTTACTTAGTGGAAGAAAACTATTATTCCTCTCTCTTACTGAAACATGTTCTTCACGCAGAGAACAATGAATCTGTGGAATTCTCTGCCACAGGAAACAGTTGAGGCCGGTTCATTGGCTATATTTAAGAGGGAGTTAGAGATGGCCCTTGTGGCTAAAGGGATCAGGGGGTATGGAGAGAAAGCAGGTACAGGGTTCTGAGTTGGATGATCAGCCATGATCGTACTGAATGGCGGTGCAGGCTCAAAGGGCCAAATGGCCTACTCCTACACCTATTTTCTATGTTTCTAAGTTTTTTAACAAATAGATTTTGTGGTTAGTTGGGTGTTTAAGTAGTTCAATGTTACAGTAAATTTCCGCAACAATTGAACCAATGTTTTAATTCAGAATTTAAATAGCCCTGACCTGTCTTCTGGACATGTTAACAGGCACACTTGTCCTACCAGAATATTGGATGCTTAAACACTGGTTTACCACTTGATAATTACAGGCCAATGTGCTTACTTAAAACTCATGAGAAACTATAAACAAGTGTTATAAAATTACCTGTATATTAAATACTTCAATAGGACAACAAAATTACTGTCTGACCCCAATTCTAAAGCAACATGTGAGGCATTACATGTGAAGTAGCTCTGTTTTATTTTAAAAACACACTTATATCACATTTAGAATACTTTGAAATAAGAGTGCCTTCAGTGCTAAACCAACATTTCCTGTACCTTGCCTGAGAAAACAGCAGACAACAAAGTAATTCGACTCCTGAAGAAATTTGACAAATGTCATGTGCTGATTAATGCAATTTCCCCTGTCCCATGACTTACTTCAAGAGAACTTAACAGGATGTTGTTAACCACTCAAACGTGAAAATATTTTCCATTTACATAAAGTTTATTTTGACTTGAAAAACAGTCACAGTATGTATACTGACAAGCAATAGCACTTTCAAAATACAATTTCACTTATTTTACATTTTTGATTATAGTCACATTGACTCAGTGAAAATACTGGACCCAAAATTCAACATCATGATTGTTTTGCATGTTCAGAACAGGGTCTCAGTGACAAACACAGCACTTGCTTTGCACGTGCAATTGAGCTATTATTGAATTCAAGTGTCACCTGCCTCACAGAAGTGTGAGCTCTTCTAAATAGAGATCTAGCTCCTATTGTCAAATAAATTAATTTAAGTCCAGTTGAAGTTTGTGCTGTTTAACTTCATACTGGTTTTCTTCAGAACTTTACAGGCAATACAGATTATAATTAAGCCAGCAGGTAATTATCTACACATTAATAATGCAGGCTGCTGGCTCCAACTGGATAAGTGGGATAAATCGTCCAGTTGATGGGTGGATGGGGCACTGAGAGATAAAAGGAACAAAAGCCATGAAATAAGGGTACTCAGCGATTGAAAATACCTAGAAATGGTCCTTCTGTACATCGATAGTCATGAGTTCCTGTCATTTATTCTATTTGTCCTACGAAGACTTGACTTCCCAAATTACATTACCTCACATTTGAGTTGATTGACTTCCATCACCAGTTCACCCAACCTTACTGCTGATATATGCTCCACTATATTCTTACACAATGTTCTTCACTATCTACAACTCTACTAATTTATGTACTGTCTGCAAATTTACTGATCAGACTATCTACATTCTTACCCACCAATCACAAAACACTGGAGGAACTCAACAGTTCAGTTAGGCTCTATGGAGAGAAAAAGAACAACTGAAGATTCAATGTCAACTGTTTATAGCATTCCAAAGATACTGCTTAACCTGCTGAGCTCCTCCAGCATTTTGTGTTTGTTACTCTAAATTTCCAGTATCTGCAATCTCTCATGCCTACATTCTGATTCAAGACACTTACATACATTGAAAACAGAGGTCTAAATACTGATCTCTGCAGCTCACCACTTATTACAGAACTGAAGTCAGAAAACATCCATCCACCATAACCTTCTGTCACCTTTTATCCAGCCAATTTTGCATCCCTTGTGCTTTAATCTTCTAGACCAGCCTACCATGTGGTAACTAAAGCCTTACTGAGGGCCATATAAACCAAGTCTGCTGTGGTGTCTTTATCAGTTTTCTTTGTTATCTCCTCAAAAGACTCAGATCTGAGAGACATGATCTTCCCTTTATAATATCATGCTAATTCTTCCTAATTAGCCTTAGCCCTTCCTGTCCTTCAGAACCCTTTCTAATAATTTCCCTATCATTCCCTACCAAAGATTCTTGCTGGCCAATAGTTTCCAGGCTTATTCCTACGCACTTTTTTGAATAAGAGGATAACATTAGTCATCCTCCCAACTTCTGGATCTCAGCTGCGGCTAACAAAGATGCAAAATTCTTAGTGAGATCCCCAGCAACCTCCTTTCTTGATTCCATAAGCATTCTGAGATAGATCCTGTCAAGCCCTGGGTATATATCCAATCTAACGTGTGCCAATATTTCTAACATTTCATCTTTCCTGATTCTGAAGTGCTAGAGAATATCAGCATACCCCGCCCTTAATTCTCCAACCTCTGCATCCTTCTCCCTGGTGAATACCTATGTGAAGTACAGGCTCTGCCCTGAGTGGAACAGGGTTCAGTACCTGAGAACGACTGGAACCTCAAACAATTGGCAGTACGGCTGCCCAGCAATACATTTAAATAAAATCATTAGACAACCAGGTGTACTTAATCCAGTGTGTTTAACTCAGCAATTCAGATTTTGTTGAAAATTGAGTTCTCACACAGTAGAAGATGCCTGCAGCCACAACAGCTGGCAAATCCATTGCACTAATACCCCTGATGTTTGTTTGTATGTATAGGCTGTACATAAGTTGCACCTTTGTATCCTGAATAGGAGCTGTATTCATTTAAGACCTCAGTCGTACCCCGCAGCTTTATATATAGATTGTATCTTTAGTCACGGAGGGCACCTAGTCGTCCAGCTGCATCTAATATACTTATGAAATGAAAATAAAGAAATGTAAGAAGATGTAAAAGGGTTGTAGCAGATTTAGTTGCACTAATGGAAAAACTGAGACAACTATCACCAATAGACGACCTATAGCAGAAATTGCCAGTCTGATCAGACAAGAAAGTATGAAGATGAGGTGTTTAAGTTTACATTGGACGTCATTAGCAGGAGGTCACAGAGAGGTCAGAATAGAAGTGCAAGGGAGGATTAAAATGGCAAGGAAGTGGAACCTTTGAGCTCTCATGTGTAATGAATACAGTTGCTTTGTGAGATGGTTACTCTATTTGCAACACACACAAAATGCTGGTGGAATACAGCAGGCCAGGCAGCATCTATAGGAAGAACAGTCAATGTTTTGGGCCGAGATGAAGGGTCTCAGCCTGAAATGTTGACTCTACTTTTTCCTATAGATGCTGCCTGGCCTGCTGTGTTCCACCAGCATCTTGTGTGTGTTGCTTGAATTTCAAGCATCTGCAGATTTTCTCATGTTTACTCAATTTGCATTTGATTTCTCCCTTGTGTAGATGAGACCACTTCAAAGAAGTGTAAGTGAATGCTGGAACAATTTAATAAAATTACAAGCACGGACGGGCCATTCTTAATGTATGAACCTAGATGTTAAATTTTACTAAGGGTTAATATACTAGCCTCCAAGAGGACCACAATCTTGTCGCTGGGTTTGGAGGCTTGCATGTCTCAATGACCTGGAGAGCTATGTCGATTGGAGTCAAGCCTTTATGCATTAGCTCTTGGTAGGGTCACCCATGTCAAACAGGTCGAAGGGTAGAGGCCAGTCTAAGAGTGGTCCATTGGTCCTCCACATTGATTGGCTAAAACTCTGACTGGTAAAATAAATTGTTATCGATACAGCAATGAAGAATCCTTCTACATCTGAGTGTGATGGTATTCCTGAGTCACCACGCAGGACTTGCATGACTGACAGTAGTGAAAACTGAGAGGAAGCTACTGACATGATGAAGGAAGCTCTGAACACCGCCAGAGATAAAAGATAATTATTGCTTCCCTAGGCGTCAGTAGCGTAATGGGCAGTAAGTACGTCATATGTTTAAGTAGAGCCTGATCCTAATCTTAATCAGTTGTGCAATCACAAGAAGAAAAGCAGTCAACTACTCCCAAATTAGAGGACAGCGAAGAATCACTGAGTTCAGATATGCTTGTTTCAAGCAAGAGAGGAGTCATGCAATTTTGCCCAATCATATTGGTGGGAAGCAACGTTGGAGGCTTAATCATATTGAAGATAATTTATAAGTGCATATTGTTGTTCTATACATTTCAACCAAATTATGTGTAAGTCTGCTGAACCACCTGTGAAACATTCAGTTTTTGTTTATCTACCAAACTGGCCTTTGAAACAGTCAAAAGTGAACATTTTCTAGAGGGAATGGAAATAATCACTTCTTCCCTTTATGCATTCAATATCTTCCTCCCTCACATACCATCCTGGTGTAAATACCTACATTTTAGGACACCTTATTCTGCATGGTGTTTCATATTGTTTTGGCTGTAGTTAAATGCTGATCATTATTCTTTTTTCATTTTATAAATGGCACCTTTTTGCTTTAAATCCTGTTGCCCTATTTACATGGACCTCTTGAAGAAAATAATACTTTTTGACAAATATCATATGTTTTCAAAAAGTTAACAGGATGTTAACTAGATTCCTTCTTCCTTTGATAGGATTTTCCACTGAACATCTTGTAGTTTAAAGTGCCCCATTTATTAGTCCAGTGATTACATTGAATAAATTCTCATTTAAGCTCAAATAAGTTAAATGCCATCTATAAATTTGCAGATGATACAACCATTATTAACAGGATCTAAGATGGTGATGAGAGGGCACACAGAAGTGAGATATTCCAGATAGTTGAGTGGTGTCACAGTAACAACCTTACACTCAATGCCAGTAAGACTAAGGAGCTGATTCTGGACTTCAGGAAGGGTAAGATGAGGGACCACAGACCAATCCACACAGAGGTATCAGAAGTGGAGAGAGAGTGAACAATTTCACGTTCATGGGTTTTGGTATCTCTAAGGACCTAACCTGGTCCCAACTGATTGATGCAGCTATAAAGAAGGCAAGGCAGTGGCTATATTTCATTAGGAATTTGTAGAGATTTGGTATGTCACGGAATTTTTTTCAGATATACCATGAGAGCATCCTAACTAGCTGCATCACCATCTGATATGGGGGAGGGGGCAACTGCACAGGATCAAAGTAAGATGCAGAGAATTGCAAAATTAGTCAACTCCATCATAGATACTAGCCTCCACCATATCCAAGACATCTTCAAGGAGCAGTGCCTCAAAAAGATGGTGTCCATCATTAAGGATCCCCACCATCCAGGACATGCACTCTTCTTGTTGTTACCATCAGGAAAGAGGTACAGAAGCACAAAGGCAGACACACAATGATTCAGGTACAGCTTCTTCCCCTCTACCATCGGATTTTTGAATGGACATTGAGACCACGAACACTACCTCACTACTTTTTTTAGTTTTGTTTTTGCACTGATTCTGATTCTAGTAGGCCGATGGTATCATGGCATCCACACCAGACTTCAGGGTGAGTAGTCTTGGGTTCGAATCCGGCCAGAATCCTTGCATGCTTTCCATCCACGTTGGATTGAGTGTTGAGCTAGCAGCTTAGTCCCATGAAAATGAGACAAATGCTAAAGAAATATCAAGCTGCCACCCGATGCTCCACAAGGAACAACAACAACATTTCTGATTCTGATTCTGATTTACTCACCTATTGATCATTTGGATCTGCTGACCTAATAACCAAATAATTCCCCAAATTTTTGTTTTGATTCAACAGCAGAAGTGTTTTACAGTTATATTAAATAATACCAGTAAAGAAGCTGAGTTAGGGTTTCTTCAGTTAAGCTCTCCAAGCAAAACTGTTACAATTATACTGTGATCAACTCTGTGACATTATTCACTGTATATTTCATGTACCTAATGCTTTTATAGCTCCTAATAATATTCTATTTGGTCTCCAGAATTAGAATGGCAGAAGCAAAGTTCTTTCCAATGCTGCAACATGTTAGTGCACATTAATTTTAATTGGAATCTGATGCTAAACATGAGATCTTCAGATGGGTGGCTGTACCTATGATGTGCAGAAGCTCTGAGCATGCACAGGAACATTAAAAAGCATACAGCGCTCATTTTCACATCATGAAAAAAGATTTTGTGGATTCCAAGCCACACTGAGATGGGAGAGTTGAAGCCCTGTTCTGATGTTAAAAGGGACTGAGGTTTTAGCAAATCTGTGGCATGTCTGGTCACACTTTCACAAAACTCCACCTAGTTGGGTGTCCAAAATCATGATACCAAATCCTTTAAATACCATCACTTCCACCAGAACCCCACTTCTTAATTGAGTAATATGATCCCTCAACCTTCAGAATCAGAATCAGGTTTATTATCATTGACATAATACAAAAAATAAATAATGTTCAAACCAGCCATTCAATACCGAATCAAAACACAATTGCCCATCCAATTGTGGGCAACATCCCCAATGCCATCACTTGACTGTGTGTCCAACAGCCCCACCAACCATTCATGTATTGAATACAACCTCCCACTGATACCTGGCCTACCCACACACTCTCTTTCACTAGTGAGATCCAAAAGTTAACTTACTTTGTTAATTTAACAATGTCAGTGTTGCATGAGGAAAGATTTTTGTGAGCATTTCAATTTGCCAAGCCAGTACCATAATTCACAGCTGAAAAAAAATAATTGCCATGTTTTCCTGTGCAATAGTTTAGTTACGTATCTTCCCAGCCAAAAATATCTAGACTACTTAATTTAGCAAAAGCATGCAATAGTATATTTTGCTCTGATTCAACATGACTATTTATGTGGAATGAAAACATTTACAAAAGGTAATTAACATATCAACTTCCAACTCAATCAAAGCAAATGATCAACATAAATTATCCTTAATTGCATGTATTAACTTAAATTTTTAAGCAAGAATTTTGACCAGCCAAGAACTATCTTTAAAATTTACCTGCAGGTTTTGTTTAATTCTTTTCAGGTTGTGTTGAAGGAGGAAATTCTTCTCTAGGAAGAAACGGCTGTACTGATCATCTATTTGTTTTAATAAGTTATGGAAGAGAAGGGTGGCCAGTGAATCATTATTCGAGGCAAGTTCCCTGTTAAAAACAATGACCATAGGATTAAATTTGAATTGTGTCCCATATGAAAAAAAGGTTTCCAAATTGTTACGAACACTGTTAATTATCAGCATAATGGTTTGTTCCACAATGGAAAATGATACAGAAAACAAAGACATGAACAAACCCAATTCACTAGACCCTCTGTAGGTGTATTTGGTCTCCAAAATTAAGAGCATGGAAATTTTTATTTTCTCTTTGAATAAGCTGAAAAATATGAGGGGGTGGAAATTGTGTCAAAACTGGAAGAAACTTGGCTTTGGTGTCACCTACTATCCAATGCACTGCTACCAATAAAGAGACTAAATTAATCCGTGGAAGGAAACATTGGGAGGCAACACAACTTGTGGCTGAAATACTTGCACCAGACAAATTTCTTCCCAGGAGGTCGAGGCAGACAGGTTTGTCTGATGGACAAGTTAGTCCTACTCCGCTATAAATTCAGATTCAGTTTATTGTCATTTAAAAACCACAAATGCAATGCAGTTAAAAAATGAGACAACGTCATTCCAGAATGATATCAACAAAGCACATGACAAAATAGACTACACCAGAAAATCCACATAATGTTTGGCAATCCCCAATCCAGAGTCCAGAGAGGCTGCTGCGTATTAACATTGCGCTACCATCTTAGCGCGTGTTGCAGAAAGGAGCTCCAAATCCACCAGACAAAACAAGATCAAAAACCAAAGCTACAAGACCTGCACAAAACCACATAGTTACAACATCTAGTTACAACAGTGCAAACAATACCATAATTTGATAAAAACAGACCATGGGCATGGTAAATATAGTCCAAAGATGTTAAAAGATAGTAAGTTCAAAAGAAACCACCATACAGTTTCCACAAAGATCAAAACTGAAGTGAATAGACAATAATAGACAATAGACAATAGGTGCAGGAGTAGGCCATTCAGCCCTTCGAGCCAGCACCACCATTCAATATGATCATGGCTGATCATCCACAATCAGTACTCCGTTCCTGCCTTCTCCCCATATCCCTTGACTCCGCTATCTTTAAGTGCTCTATCTAACTTTTTCTTGAAAGCATCCAGAGAATTGGCCTCCACTGCCTTCTGAGGCAGAGCATTCCATAGATCCACAACTCTCTGGGTGAACAAGTTTTTCCTGAACTCCTCTAAATGGCCTACCCAATATTCTTAAACTGTGGCCTCTGGTTCTGGACTCCCCCAACATCGGGAACATGTTTCCTGCCTCTAGCATGTCCAATCCCTTAATAATCTTATAGGTTTCAATCAGATCCCCTCTCATCCTTCTGTAAGGCCATTCGCTCCAATCTTTCAACATATGACAGTCCCGCCATCCCAGGAATTAACCTCGTGAACCTACGCTGCACTCCCTCAATAGCAAGAATGTCCTTCCTCAGATTTGGAGACCAAAACTGAACACAATACTCCAGGTCCTGCTCGTTCTGAACTAATCTGCATACTTAATGCAGGATCCTGATATCTTCTTGTGAATATTGTGCTGGAAGGATCAAGCTGAGGCTAAGCCTAGGCAGGAATGCAGTTGGATTTCAGAGTGTCAAACATTATTCTTAAGTTAATTACAAGCATCTCAACTTCAGTCAACTACTATGCTTCATGATTCACATGTGAAAAGCAGTCTCCTCCATAAGGCACCACCATGCTGCCTGTTTACATGAGTACCTCCCTTAAAATATTCTTTTCTTTTTCCCTTTAGATGTCCATTTACCTGAACATGATGCATTCAGTGGTTGAACTATTGATACAATTGGCACAGAAAAAGGCTGTGCAACATATGTTGGATGAAGGATCCATGCTTTACCTGTTTTCAGGCTCTTGCTTCAATGCCATATGATATGGAATCGTAAGACCTCTTTCCACTTACACAAATAATAGTTAGAATCTTGTCATCACTGCTACTTCAGTGAACTCAGACCTTCAAGCTTAAAAATAAATTCTTCCACTTCCTTGTGAACTTTCCACAAATTACTTTATATCTGTGTAACTAAAACATTAAGCTTTGTCTCTCCTAAAGAAAGAAAATCTTGCTTAGCCAATCTTTCCTCCCAACAATTACTTCATCCACAAAAGCACTCAGATAAAGAGAGGTCTGGATAGGGAAAGCAGAAATGTCTATATCCCTAAGCAGAATGGTCAGTAACTAGGAGACATGGTAGAAGATCAGAGAGGACGTACACAAAAATATTTTGCTGAATAAGTGAAGGAAGATTGATGGTTAATGGCTGAAAGGATAGTGGACAAATTCACACCAATTTAAAAACACATCCAGATGAACAGTTGAAGAACCATAATCTTTGGTACTGGAATGTTTGAGTAACCTGAAGTCCATTTGTGGTTAGCATAACCATGGTGGTCTGAACAACCTATCTCTATGGTACAGTGTTCATCTTTGTGAATCTCCTCTGCACTTCCCCTTTTGTTATCTATTCTTCCCATTAAGTTGTGACAAGAACTGTACAAGGTACTACAGATTTGGTGAAAACTTGTATTTAATATTTGATGTGACCTCCCTACTCTGCAGCCAAAGAGTTAAGAACACAAAGAGAATAAAGAGGAATATAGTGCTTTTTCCTTCTCCTTTCATTCTGTTTGTTTTTTGTGTTTTGTATTTTGTATTCTTGTATTTTGATTCTGCATAGGTGATTCTTATTTACCTAGTTAGGCATGCAATGTGTTAAGATACAAACAAATCTACAACTTCTGCCTAGTTGCATCATGAGTATTAATGACTCAGAATCTATTGATGGTGAGTATTTTGAACAATAAATTTTAAATGTAGCATGAGGGGTTTAAGTTACTGATATTAGTTTTGGCAATAGTTGATTTGATTCGAAAATTAGATTAGGATTTAAGTCTGCTGGAATCATTTGAAGGCAGTATCAAATATTCGGCTTCAAAATGTTCTGGATAAACTGTGAGTTTGCACTGAATGACTCTTCTAACTTCAGTTAATTGGTAAGATTTCTGCATATGAGTCAATATGTTACAGAATCAAGCTTCACACAATCTAGCACATAAGCTGATTACTTCACAACAGCTCTGAGGAGGTGCCACACTGTTGGAGGTGCCATCTTTCAAATGAGACATTGTTATTCTGATAAAAGTTTGACATATGAAAGAATGCAGATAAGAGAAATCTGAAATTAAAAAACAACACAGGAAGTGTTGAAATATTCAGCAAATCAGGTAGCATCCACGGAGGGAGAACACTTTAGATTTCAGTACAATGGTGAAAATAAAAGGTCAATAACTTGAAACGACAAGTTTATTTTATCCATCACGAATGTTATGTGACCTATTGTACATCTCAAACATTGTTTTTTCTGCTTCCCCACAACTACAGTATTTTGCTCTGATGTAAATGAGGGTTCTCTGGCTGATCACAGGTGCATGCAAAAAATCCAATAGCTCAAAAATGCTGAGAGTGCCAGTACTCTGATAGGATTATACTACAGATCCAGCCCCTATAGCCACTGGGACATTGAAAAACAGATATATAAGCATATTTGGGAAAGGTGAAAAACAGAGATACTGTAGTGGGTGACTTCCACTTCCATAATAGAAATTGGGATCTGCTTTGTGCAAGAGTTGTAGAGAGGGCAGAATTTGTTAGGTGCATTGATATTTCTTAGATCAATATGTGAATAGTTCAATGAGATAAGGGTCCATACTGTACCTAGTGTTGGATAATGAATCTGGCCAAGTGACTGACCTTTCAGTTGGAGAACAGTTAGTGAACTATGATCACAACTTCTTAAGTTTTAAGATAATTATAGATAAGGATAAGTATGACTGTTGCAAGAGAATATTGACTTAGAGCTGGGCAAGTTACAACAGTTTTAGGTAGAAACTGGGGAGAGATGATTGGAACAGCTGCTGATGGGATTCTGTAGGTAAATGCAGTTTCAGGAAAACAAATTTGAACAGAAATCAGATGCATGTCAACTGTTGATCCTGCTGACAAATTTGCAGTCTGTGGAAAATAAAATTGAAGACCTCAGAGCAAGATTGCTGTACCAGAGGGGCATCAGGACTGCTATGTACTTTGCTTCACAGAAATGTGGTTCACTTCCGTCCTTTCGGATGCACAGCTTCAGCTTGATGGCTTCATTATTCCCCGAAAAGACAGGATGGCTCAGTGTATTAAATGCAGAGGAAGTGGAGTATGCTGTATGATTAATTCATTGTGGGGTGCACAAGCATGACAGTTCTGTCACAGTCCTGCTCACCTGAATTAGAATGTCTAGCAGCAAAAGCCATCCATTTTACCTTTTGAGGGAGTTTTCTGTCATCATCCTGGTAGCAGTGTACATTTCACCTTAGGCCCATGTCAAGCAGACTCTGAGGAGTAGAGCACTGTAATCAGCAGGCAGAAAACTGCACACCCTGATGCTTTTGCGGGGAATTTCAACCAGGCCAACTTGAAGGAGCCTCTGAACAACTACCATAAACACACCACCTGTAGAACTAGAGGAGTCAACACACTTGAACACTGTTTTACCACCATCAAGAACACTAGAACACTTACTGTGCCATCTACACCCACACTTTGGAAAGTCCAATAGCTGCACTTCTATAGGCAGAGACTAATGACCACAGCAGCAGTAGTTAGGACCAAGAAGGTATTGGTCAAGGGAGGCAGAAGAACATTTACAGGACTGCTTTGAGTCATTGGACTGGACAATAGTCGGGGATTCATCTTCGAGTCTGAATGAATATGCCACAGTTGTCACCAACTTCATTAAAACCTGTGTGAATGAGTGTGTGCCTACGAGAACATACCTGAATCAAAAGCCATGGTTGAACCACAAAATTCGTAGTCTGCTGAGGGCTAGACCATGGTATTTAAGTCTGGCAATCTAGTACTATACAAGACGTACAGGTGCAAACTTCAGAAGGCTACCTTAAGAGCAAAAAATCAATTCCAATTGAGGCTAGAGAGAGAAACAGATGCACATCAGCTTTGGCAGGGTTTGCAGGACATTACTTCCTACAAAGTGAAACTAACATAAAAATGGCAGTGATGCTTCACTCCCAGATGAGCTCAATGGCCTTTGTGCACACTTTGAAAATGAGATCCCTGCAGCATCTGGTTGTCACGGTCTGGTCAGTGGATTCCGCATTCTGGTTGTTTCTGTTTTCCCATGTTCCATTGGGCACCTTAATTGAGGCACCTGATTCTCATTTTGGGCCCGCAACATAAATAGCTCCGGGGTCCAGCGATTCCTTTGCTGGACTGTCCCGTCAGAAACCCACACCAAGAAGTTTGGCGTCCGAAACCCATACCAAGAAGCTCGATACCAGAAACCAGTTACCAGAAGCACTTGACCTCAGCCAGTGCAGGAAGTCTGGACCATTATTGGAGCTACCGAGAATCGTGGACTCTAGGTTGCTTCTGTGCCTGTGGCTGCTTAGCAAATTCAGTCGTTTTCGTGTCCAGCTGAGTTGCCGGCTGTCCACGACTGCTCTGAGTAAGGTATGAAATCTGACACTTTCGTGGCCAGCTGAGAATTACTGGTGGTTTGAGTCCCGACTCTGTGTCCAAGAAGAGTCCAAGTCTAGTCAAGTCTGAGTCTGAGTCTGAGTTCCAGGTCAAGCCAAGCCCAAATTCCAGGTTAAGCCAAGTCCAAGCCCCTGGTCAAGCTAAGTCAAGACACAGGCACCGAGTCCCTGCCAAGACCCGATTTCCGAGTCATGACCCGAGTTCCCAGTCATGTCCATGTCCAAGCCAAGCCAAGTCCAAGTTCTAAGTCAAGAACTAAGTCAAGACACAGATACCAAGTCCCTGCCAGGACCCAAGTTCCACGTCATGACCCGAGTTCCCAGTCATGTCCATGTCCAAGTCAAGCCAAGTCCGAGTTCCAGGTCAAGCCAAGTCCGAGTTCTAGTCAAGACTCAGGTACCAAGTCCCTGCCAAGACCTGAGTTCCCAGTCAAGTCCAAGTCCCACGTCCTAGCCCAGGTTGTATCCTATGTCTACATCCATGTTGTCATCTTGTCCTTGCTCCTTGGCTTCCCTAGTGTTCTTAATAAACATTGTCCTGTTCATACTACTTCAGTGTCTGTGCCTTGCATTTGGGTTCGCTCCTAACGCCCCCTTGTGACCCTGGTGACCCTGTGATCTCTATCTTGGAGGCTGATATCAGAAGAGGTGAGCCCTTGTAGGGCATTAGGCCCACATGGTATACCCAATAGGGCTCTGAAATCCTGTGCCAACCAACTGGTGGGAATGTTTAAGGAAATCCTCAATCTCTCACTGCTACAGCTGGAGGTTCCATGCTTCAAAAGGGCAACAATCATACCAGTGCCCAATAAGAGTAGGGTGAGCTGTCTCTATGACTATCATCCAGTGGAACTCATATCTACTGAAATGAAATGCTTTGAGAGGCTGGTCATGGCTAGAATCAACTCCTGCTTATGCAAGGACCTGGATCTGCTGCAGTTTGCCTATTGTCACAAAAAGTCCACAGCAGATGCAGTCTCACTGGCTCTCCACTCAGCCTTGAATCACCTGGACAATAGTAATATTTACATCAGACTACTGTTTATTGACTATAGCTCAGCGTTCGACACAATCATATTCCCAATTTTAATCAAAATGCTCCAAAACCTTGTCCTCTGTACCTTTCTCTACAACTGGATCCTTGACTTGCTCAACAGGAGAGCACAGTCTGTACAGATTGGAAATAACATCTCCTCACTGATAATCAACAGTGGTGCACGTCAAGAATGTGTGCTTGGCCCACTACTAAACTCTCTATACACTCATGTGTGGTAGGCACAGCTCAAATGCCATCTATAAATTTGCTGACGACAGAACTATTGTTGGTAGAAATTCAGGTGATGACGAGGAGGCATACAGGAGTGAGGAAGATCAGCTGGTTGAGTGGTATCACAGTAACATCAGTAAGACCAAAGAATCGACCTGCTGAGTTCTGACAGCATTTTGTGTTTTTATTTATTTCCAGCATCTGCAGATTCACTCATGTTGCCTTTGAATTCACTACTGTGAAGCCTCTTCCAGTGATGCCTACACTGAAGAAGTTCAGATCTTCTCTCCGACAGGCGTTCAGTGAGAGCCTCTCTCTCTCTGCTCCCAACCTACAATTTCTTCGGCCCTGAAACTTTTGGACCACACGCTAACCCAGACCCAGTATTATAGTCACATATCCTTCCTTGGTGCGTGTCTCCGCAACCAACTAACTCCAGTCAACACTACCTCCTCCCATAGATGCTGTCTGGCCTGCTGAGTTCTGCCAGCATTTTGTGATTTTATCAAAGAATCGATTATAGATTTCAGGAAGGGTAGGATGAGAATATAGTTGTCAGCCCTCATTTAGGGATCAAAAATGGATGGGGTGAGCAGTTTCAAGTTCCTGGGTGTCAACATCTTCAAGGCTCTTATCCTGGCCCATCATAATGATGCAATTACACAGAAGGCACAACAGTAGCTATATTTCATTAGTCTTTGAGGAGAATTGGTGTATCACCAAAGACACTCTCAAATTTCTACAAATGTACTATGGAGAACATTTTAACTGGTTGCATTACCATCTAGTATGGAGGGGCCACTGCTCAGGATCAGAAAAAGCTGCGGAATATTGTAAACTCAGTCAGCTCCATCATGGCCAATGGCCTTCCCAGCATCCAGGACCCATTCAAAAGATGATGCCTCAAAAAGGAGGTATCCGTAATTAAGGTCCATCATCACCCACGGCATGCCCCTTAACATTGCTACCGATAAGTAGGTGGTACAGGAGCCTGGAGACACACAGTCAGTGTGTCAGGAACAGTTTCTTCTCCTCTGTGATCAGATTTCTGAACTGGCACTGAATTCATGAACACTTCCTTAGTAATTTTTTCACAAATAAGAGAAAACTTGCAGATGCTGGAAATCCGAGCAACACACACAAAATGCTGGAGGAGCTCAACAGGCCAGGCAGCATCAATGGAAAAAATACAGACAACGTTTGGGCTGAAACCCAAACTCAAAAAATTGAGTGGTGTGTAGAACATGGTGGAAGAAGCAACAGGGTTTCCGTCCAAAAAAGACAGTAAACAATAGGTGCAGGAGTAGGCCATTCAGCCCTTCAAGCCAGCACCACCATTCAATGTGACCATGGCTGATCATCCACAATCAGTACCCCACTTCTGCCTTCTCCCCCATATCCCTTGACTCCACTATCTTTAAGAGCTCTATCTAACTCTTTCTTGAAATCTTCCAGAGAATTGGCCTCCACTGCCTTCTGAGACAGAGCATTCCACAGATCCGTAACCCTCTGGGTGAAAAAGTTTTTCTGCACACTGTTCTAAATGGCCTACCCCTTATTCTTAAACTGTGCCCTCTGGTTCTGGACTCACCCAACATCGGGAACGTGTTTCCTGCCTCTAGTGTGTCCAATTCCTTAATAATCTTATATGTTTCAATCGGATCCCCTCTCATCCTTCTAAATTCCAGTGTATACAAGCCCAATTGTTGCAATCTTTCAACATATGACAGTCCTGCCATCCCAGGAATTAACCTCGTGAACCTACGGTGCCCTCCCTCAATAGCAAGAATGTCCTTCCTCAAATTTGGAGACCAAAACTGCACATAGTACTCCAGGTGTGGTCTCACCAGGGTCCTGTACAACTGCAGAAGGATTTCTTTGCTCCTATACGCAACTCCCCTTGTTATGAAGGCCAACATGCCATTACTTTTCTTCACTGCCTGCTGTGCCTGTTTGCTTATTTTCAGTGAGTGATGAACAAGGATACCTAGATCTCATTGTACTTCCCCTTTTCCTAACTTGACACCATTCAGATAGTAATCTGCCTTCCTGTTCTTGCCACCAAAGTGGATAATCTCATATCCACGTGAAACTGCATCTGCCATGCATCTGCCCACTCACCCAAACTGTCCAAGTCACCCTGCATTCTCATAACATCCTCCTCACATTTCATCTTTTCATATTTCAGTCAAATGTCGACTATACTTTTTTTCCATAGATGCTGCCTGGCCTGCTGAGTTCCTCCAGTTCTTTGTCTGTGTTGCTTGGTAATTTTTTCCCTCTTTTCTGCACTACTTATTCATTTCATATATTCTTTTATTGTAATTTATAGTTTTTATTACTATATATTGGAATGTACTGTTGCCACAGAACAACAAATTTCATGACATATATCGGTGATATTAAACATAATTCTGATTCTGATTCTGGTTGGATGACTGTGACTAGTGGTGTTTTGCAGGGATCTGCACTGTGATCTCTGCTTTTTGTGATTTATGACTTGGATGAAAACTTAGATGGATGCTAAAGTTTGCACATGATACAAAGATTGATGGTGTTGTGTATAGTGTAGAAGAGTGCCAAAGGATACAGCAGGACATAGATGACTTGCAGATATGGACAGAGAGATGGCAGATGGAGTTTAACTTGGGCAAATGTGAAGTGTTGCATTTGGGAGATCAGATGTAAAGAGACCGTACATTGTTAATGACAGGACCATTGATGTGCAGTGTAATCTTGCAGCTCAAGTCTATAGCTCCCTGAATGTGGCTACACACAGCTTGATAAGGTGTTGAAGAAGGCATATGGCAGGCTTGCTTTATTATTTGAGAGAAATGAGTTCCAGAGTCAGGAAGTTATGTTGCATTTTTATAAAACTGTAGTTAGACTGCAGCTGGAGTTCTGCATTCAATTCCGATTGCCCATTATAGGAAGAGTGTTGGGGCTTTGGAGATGATGCAGAAGAGGTTTACCAGGATACAGGCATATGCTATAAGGAGAGGTTAGACAGTAGAGAAGCTGAGGGGAGATCTGATAGAGCTTGAAAAGTTTATGAGAAGTACAGATAGAGTAGACAGCCAGTATAGTACCTTTTTCCCAGAGTTGAAATGTCTGAGACCAGAGGGCATGTATTTAAGGTGAGAAGATTAAGTTCAAAAGACCTGTACAAAGCAGGTGTAAGTTCAAAGAGATATACAGAGTGGTGGTGGGGAGCAAATACAACTGAGGTGTTCAATAGGTTCTTAGGTACATGAATGTGCAGGAAATGAAGGATGGATAAAGGTGATCCGTTTTTAATGAGATACAACTTTTAATAGTAAACTTAAAGAGGCTATAAGTGTATATGAATTAACCCCAAACAGAAACAGGGATAAAACCAAATTAAGTCATATTCAAGATACATCTGAAGATGTTTTAGATATTCTTTCTAGCTCAGACATCTGGAAAGTTCTCTCTGTGTTTTGCCTACCCCTATTTTTCAAAATTTGTTTTCATCAAAGTATACAGCTGAACTTTCACTTTTCAGTTCCGAAGCAGAGCACTACTGAAACATCAGCATTAAGCTCTCTCCAGATTTATTATACAAGCTTCTTTGCATCATTTTACATTATGAAGATTTTGACCTTTGTGTTTTTAAATCTTTAGTTATTGAGATTTTTACTTTTCTTTATAATTGTGCAGAACAAAGTTAAATATGGATGAGTAACTAATTTTTCCAAATATAGTTGAAAGTAATCAGCTTCTCACCAATCCTGGTTTTCTAGCCAAACGGCCAGGAATTGACGGACCTCCATGGGAAATGTATCATCATACAATTGGTCCACTTTTTCCAGGAGTTGTGCATCCAGTTGATGGAGTTGATGCCATTGAGACATTCTGTCAAAAAATTTGTAGAGCAAAACTGATCAGCAGCAGAGCAAATTAATTTATCAGGAATTAAATAACTTAATTAAATTTTATAGAGCATCATAAAGAATTATTACAAGTAGATTTTAATTACCTTCTAAACCAGCTCTATAACCCAAAATGTACCTTTCATCTTTCCTCCTGCTTCTTATGCATAAATACCCAAACAGAAAAAATACTCACACTCAGAGGCAAGTGTGATGACATCACTAAATTGGCTTATTTTTATTCTTATTTATTTAGTGTTGGAATTTTCATATGACATGCTGATAACGTTGATAAAAGAGCGGCAAATAATTCAAAGAAAATACGTCAAGGAATAATTGCAGGAAAGTAATACTATGGTGTATACTTTCTAAATTCTCAACAAGGGAAGCCAATGTAAAAATTTAGCTCAATTGAGTTAATTGAGCATGCTAATTTTTCACTATTTTTAATCACCATTTAAAATCTGTTGCATCAACTGTCATCTACTTTATCTACTCTAAGCAAGTTCTAACATTTTTCATTATACGGACTGTATGGAAACTTTCAGAGTATCTTAAAAAGGAAAACTGCAGGGGTAAAGATGTTTGAGATTTCAGTCCTGCAGCTTAAAGCCAAGACTGTTGAAATACATTGCCTAGGATGACGAGACAAGAACTGTCTTGATATACAAGAGGATGGATTGGTGTTTTAGAGTTGGAAAATATTACATAGCAAGATTGAAAATCAAAATTATGGAGGTTAAACAGGAAGGTGGATTTTTAAATTTCATATCTATGCTGATTTAGCTGAGCCAAGTTCAAGCTTTCTAGATTAAAGCTACTTCCTGAGAAACCATTGCTCTTCCTCTGACCTCAGTATACACTGAGCACCTGTGTCTCTCAGGATAAATGCTATCAAACTATTTGCCTTTCTCATTGCTTGTGGCATCTGTCTGGTAGCTTCAGTGATTGTGTAAAAGCACAACACCCAAGTCCTTTTGAACATCAAACACCAGATAATCTCTCACCATTTACAAAATGTTCTCTGCTTCTCTGTTTTATGTCCCTAAGTGGGCGATCTCAGATTTTTCATATTATATTGCGCTGGCCATGCTCTTGCTCACACAGCTTGTTCATATGCCCTCGGAGCCTCTGGATATTGTCCTCCAAACTCTCAGTTACACTTGCTAATTATCATCAGCAAATCTGGGAATATGACATTTGGTTGCTTTAGCCAAATTGTGCTTATAGATTGAGAATAACAAGGCCCAAATACTCCTTCCACCAGTAAAACTAGTCACAAGCAGGGCAGCAACCAGTGAAGGGTCCATTTATTTCTACTTTACCGTGTTCAATAAACATTTTTCAATCCATGTAAATCTATTAACCCAATTCTATGTGCTCTGTCCTGGCTTACTGACTGCCCATGCCGGACCTTATCAAAAGCCTGCTAGAAATCCACTTGCATTATATGCACCAGTTCCTCTTCCTTTGTTTTCCTTATCATAAGCTCGACTACCTCCAGCACATTAGTTAAACATGATTTTTCTCCCATTCTGGCTCTGCTTAGTTCTGCTATTCTTTTAAGGGGTTCTATTATTGCATCTTTCATCATAGATTTGAACATTCCCCTGCCAACAACTCAGTAAATCTGTTTTCTCCTTCCTATTTTCTTCTGATAGCTTCTAATCCACAAGAACAATTCCAGAATCTGTTATTGGAGACATCCAGTGTAATTGTGTCCTTGTAACATACAACTAGACAGAGATGCCATTAAATTAAAGGTCATATTTTCCTTTGTTTATTTAGGGCCTTGATCCCTCCTGGCACCAAAAATCCCTACCCACTGATTTCCCTTCCAAATCTCTGATCTCATTATTCTCAGCATCTTAATCATAGATTATCTTTGATAATCTTCTTTCACTGTCACCCACATCTGCTTCCCCCACCCAACTGAACTTCCTTCTATGTCTTTCACTGGAGAAACAGGTCTTTTCAAACATGTATTTCCCTAAGGCAGCATATGATGGCAACGCTACAGTCAGACGAATGGATGTGATTAGTTAAAATTCTTATCAATCAAGCAGAAGTTTTAAGTGCACAGCTTCCAATCATTGGATTGTTATCTGCAAAAACATCCATGCATTTATTGAGGGTTAGTATACTTTCTAAGTACCTGCTCTAAAAATGGTCTCTGTTTCTAAAACGTATCTACAACCTTCTCATTTAGGATGTACAAATACCAAACATAGAAGACCAAAGTCCTTTTCCCCACCATAAAGCACAATTTTGTCCCAGTCCTTGACTTCTTCCCTGCTTGATCTCATTTGTTGCTGAAATGCTTTGTTACTTCCACACATAACTATTTCATTTCTAGTCTTCACTTTCCCCTGTTTACTTGAAGTCATTTAAAATGATTTTCCTCACATTCTAACTCCAGAAAAATTTAATTGTAATGTATTTGAAAACAAGGAAAAGAAGCTCTTGTTGAACATTCACAATTTTAATAGTTCCAGCTTGTAATTGCTACAACTGTCAAGGCCCTAAACACTGGGATTACTTCCCTACTTATCATAAGTTTATATCTTTAGTCCTTTAAGATCTACCTCCTTAACCAAGAATTGCAGATTTCCCTTCTTAACTCCATTGAAATGATGGATAGAGTTCCCCAAATCCCTTAATACCCCTGCTATAGAACGATCTATTTGTCTTAAATATATTTGGCCACTACTGCTTCCTTAGGTAGAGAATTCCACAGATTCCCTGCTCTTAGGGAAAGTAGTTTCCCCTCAACTCCATCCTAAATCTATTCCTTTGAATCTTGAGGAAATGTATTTTGAGATCCTCTTGGAAAAATTAAGATGACCCAGAGGCTGAGGGCCATGAGTGAATCCTGAATAGTAAGAGGAAGGGGAACAGGAGGGAATGGGAAAAGTATTAGAGGGTATCCTTGATCATCATCTAATTTCTTTCTCTCAACTAATGGGGGAACAGTTGCATTAGGAGTACAAGGAAATCCCTAAAAGAGAGCAGTTTTCATTTGGAGCCTGCAGAGTAGAAGTTACCATTGCAAACCAAGTCACCCTATCCATACTACAATCATTAGGGCAATAAACCAAATATTAAATCAGAGTGAAATCCCCTCAAGTCTTATGCATTCCAATGGCAATTTATATAATACCTCACCAGAAGGTTCTCTAATCCTATATTAAAAGTTCTCTACTTCCTAGAGTGGCACCTTGTTCAAAGAACCATGACCTGTGGACTATATATATTTTCCTTGGATTAATTCATTCTGCATGTCTACATATAGGTCAAGATCTTGACTTTAGGTCTACATAGTAGTTAGTGGTTTGTTAGCAAGGTAGCCACAACCCCCTAGTGTAGTATAACATAATGAAATTCTGATCACAAAGTTGTTCAGTCAGTAGTGACATACAATCAGCAATTAACATTTCAAGTCAATTAAGTCCACAATCATACTTCATTAAGAAAGTTCTTATAAGACTACAAATATCTTAAGCTAATAAAACAATTGACCATTTCAGTATATCAGGTTTGTCTTTATTTGACTGCAGCTCAGCATTCAATACCATCATCCCCTCAAAACTAATTAATAAGCTTCAATACCTTGGCCTCAATACCTCCTTGTGCAATTGGATCTTGGATTTCCTCACCTCACTTACAGAACCCAGTAAGTTTGGATAGGCAACAACACCTCTACAATCTCCATCACCACAGGTGCATCACAAGGCTGAGCAGTTAGCCCCCTGCTCTGCTCACTTTACACTTATGACTGTGTGGCTAAGCACAGATCCACTGCCATATTCAAGTTTGCTGATGACACCATTGCCAGAGGATGAATCAAAGGACATGACAGATCATTATATATGAAGAAGATTGAAAATCTGGCTGAGTGGTGTCACAACGACAACCTCTTTCTCGAATGTCAGCAAGACCAAGGAGCTGGTTATTGACTTCAGGAAGAGGAAACCATAAGACCATGAGTAGTAGGAGCAGAATTAGGCCATTTGGTACATCAAGTCTGCTCTGCCATTTCATCATGCTCTGAAGCATTTCCCTCTCTGCTCCAATCTCTTGCCTTCTCCCTGTATCTCTTCATGCACTGACTAATGAAAAGTCTATCAACCTCAGACTTAAATATACCAAATGATGCCACAACCACTTGCGGCAATGAATTCTACAGATTCACTACCCTTTGGTTAAAGAAATTCCTCCTCATCTCTGTTCTAAATAGACGTCGCTCTGTTCAGAGGCTGTGTCCTCTGGTCTTAGAGTACCCCCCCCCCCCCCATAGGAAATAGCCTCTCCACATCCACTGTCTCTCAGCCTTCCAACTATCCATAGGTTTTATTAGGATTCTCCATTCATTCTTCTGAATTCCAGTGTTTACAGCTCAGAGCCATCAACTGCTCCTCATATGTTAAGCCTTTCAATCTCAGAATCATTTTTATGAACCTCCTTTGTACCCTCTGCAGTTTTAGCACATACTTTCTAAGACATGGGGCCTAAACCTGCTAACGATACTCCAAGAGAGGCCTCATCAGTGCTTTATAAAATTTCAACATTCCATCTTTGCTTTTATATTCTAGTCTCATGAAATAAATGCTAACATTGCATTTGACTTCCTCCTTACTGACTCAAACTGCAAATTAACCTTTAGGGAATTCTGTACAAGGACTATCATGTCCATTTGTACCTCAGATTTTTTAATTTTTAGAAAATAGTCTATGCATTTATTTATTCTACCAAAGGGCATTAGCATATACTTCCTGATACTGTATTCAATCAGACACTTCTTTGCCCATTCTTCTCATCTTATCTAGTCCTTCCATAGCCTCTCTGCTTCCTCAACACTATCTGCATCCACCTACCTTCATATCATCCACAAACTTGGTCAATTCTGTCATCTAGATCATTCACATATAATGTAAAATGACGTAGACCACCACTAGTCACTGGCAGCCAACCAGAAAAGGCTCTTTATTTCAACTCTTTGCCTCCTGCCAATCAGCCATACTAGTATCTTACCTGTCATACCATGGGCACTTAACTTGTTAAGCAGCCTCATGTGTGATACCTTGTCAAAGGCCTTCTGAAAATCCAAGTACACAGCATCCATCGATTATCCTTCGTCTATCCTGTTTGTTATTTCCTCAAAGAATTCCAACAGATTTGTTAGGCAAGATTTTCCCTGAAGGAAACTATGCTGACTTCAGCCTATTTTATCATGCATCTCCAAGTATAGTACTCTAATACCACATCCTAACAGTTGACTTCAACATCTCACCAACTACTAAGGTCAGACTAACTGGCCCATAATTTCTGCCTCTCTCCTTTCTTGAAGAGTGGAGTGACATTTGCAATTTTTTCCTCCAGAACCATACCTGAATTCATTGATTCTTGAAAGATCATTACTAATGCCTCCACAATCTCTTCAGCTGCAATTATGTCATAACTTCTGCCTCTTACCACAAACTGCATCTGTTTGTAAACCAACTAATCCATCCTCAGTCCTATCACTTTGGTTCCTATTCCTGAGGACTATGAATCAGACCTCATCAGAGGATCAGAGATAGAGAGCGTCAGCAATTTTAAATTCTTTAGTGTTACTTTGAAGGGCCTGTCCTGGGCTCAGCACGTAAACTTAATTATCAAGAAAGCAAGACAGCTCCTCTATTTCCTTAGGAGTAAGCAGATATTCAGTGTGACATCTTAAACTTTGACAAACTTCTATAGGTGGAGAGTATATTGACTGGCTGCATCACATCCTGGTATGGAAACACCAGTGGCTTTGAATGAAAAATCCTACAGAAAGTAGTGGATACAGTCAAGTCCATCACAGGTAAAGCCCTCCCCCCATTGAGGATATCTACATGAAGCATTTTTGTAGGAAAACAGGATCCATTAACAGAGACCTCCACCATCCAGGTCATGCTCTCTTCTTGCTGCTGCCATTAGGTAGAAGCTACATGAGCCTCAGGACTCGCACCACTAGGTTCAGGAACAGTTATTACCCCTCAACCATCAGAGTCCTGAATGAAAGGGGATAACTTCATTAAACTTCACCTGCTGCCATCACTGCACTGTTCCACCTAGCTATGAGCTCACATTCAAGGAGCTTTCATCTCATATTCTCAATATTGTTTATTTATTTATTATTGTGCTTTCTTTTTGTATGTGCACAGTTTGCTATCTTTTGCCCACTGGTTGGACACCCAAGATGGTGTGGTCTTTCATTGATTCTCTTATGGATTTATTGAGTATACTCTCAAGGTCTGTATCTGGTGGTGTATCTGTACATTGATAACACATTTACTTTGAACTTTGAATACCCAAGGGATGTGACTGATGAGGAATCAGGGATTGAAACAGCATATATTTTATTCAGCTCCGAATTGGATCTGATCAATGCAGTGTGATGCTTTTGTGTGCAAGCCACAATTTTGCATTAATACTCTTGTTTTTCTTAGCTACCAGGATGGAAGCAGCCTCCCTAAAGCAGGAGGGAAGCTCAAATTGAAAATGTCTGCAAATACTCCTGCTATTGGAGGTTGTTAGGGCAGGTGGTAACATATGAATCCCCTTCTGTTCAAAACATGCATAGTCTTGAAACTACTTCATAACAATGACAAATAAAATGATACAACAATGAAAACAGTAACATGTTTTAATACATTCCCTAATTCACAACCTTGTCATGCTGGTAAAATTGTTAAAAGCACCCAGTGGAATGGTAAGGCCTGGGTATGTGTCCAATGGTTGAATGACAGACAGACAGACAGACTTACTTTATTAATCCTGAGGGAAATTGGGTTTCGTTACAGCCGTTATAAGGTTTATAAATAATCTTTCAGCAAGCTGTGTTTTGGACATAGATATGATGAATGTGTACAGTCTTTTTTTCCAGGGAAAGAGAATCATAAACTAGAGGAGGAGAAGATTTAACAGAGACTAGAGGAGCAATTTCTTCATGTAGAGTGTGGTACATATATGGAATGACCTTCCAGCGAAAGTGGTTGAAGCACATTTAAAAGACTTGTGGATAATGACATGGTATGAAAGATGTAGAGTGATATCTGCTAAACATGGGCAAATGGACAACCTTAGGTGGACGCTGTGCTTAACATGGGCAAACTGGCCAAAGGACCTATTTCAGTGCTGTATTACTCTATTTAGTTTACATGTGCACAATTTTTTCGACATCTTCTTACTATGTCACAATGCCCTCTATGTGGCTTCAGTGTAAATATGGAAACATTTTCCCCTTTCACTTTCAGCATGTATAGAAGTCAGAAGGAACATTTGCCCTGGATGGGCTACCTCCAGACTGTTGCTCATTGCCAACCGAAACCAATCTATTGCTGTTAGCTCTAGGGCACAGATGAAGCATGCTTTCTAAAGAGCTGCGCCAGTAAGTGAAATGATAACATTTTGAGGAGAACGTTGACATCCACAGCAGGCAACCCGCAATGCTGCAGCCATCTGCTGGAGCTGACTACAACGAGTATTGTTTCAGCTTTTAGAGGCATAACTGTTGGTAGACACAGAAACCATGTTGGTCCTTGTCTCCTTGAAGTCAACTCTTTGAAGTCTAAGCAGGATTCCGTCATGACAAAGAGCCGTGGTGTGTTAGCTGGGTAGGGATGGGGTGGGGTTAGTGGTTGACAGTGCTTATTTCTATTTCCGCTGTGGTAAGTAATTTTCTTTTTTCCATTTCTCAGTTCCTATAGTGGATGATCTGCTTGTGTATGACATCTCTATTCTTTGGCAGGAGAGTATATCTATTGACGTATGGATGGCATCTCTATTCATATAGAATAATGAATTATTGATAGGAAACATTTATTTGCTCCTGCAGTGTTACAATTTGCTTGTGAGTAGCATCACTGTATTCACTGAGAACAACATTTGCTCATTCGGTATCATCAGCTTCCTGGTCCTTTAGGCCTTCAGGTTGTGCCAGTGTTGTAGAGAACAGAACTCTTGCTAGACGAGGGTGAGATTGCATGGAGGCAGAAGGATTTTGGGTGACTGCCAACTGTGCCTCTACTGTAGTTGTTACCTGGACAAGTAGGAGATGGCTGATGTAACTGTCAGTGAGCTATTGCAAATAAATGTACATGACATCCAGAATGGAGGCTGCAGTGTCTTGGCTCTACCGATCCGCCAGTAAGAGTACAGAGATAGTCCTCTAGCCATTACCAACCTCCCAAAACGCGTAATCACAGTAGATGTGAGTGCTGCTGGGTAACAGTCACTGAGGCAATTCACCCTGCTCTTCATGAAGCAGGTGGGAACCTCGACTGCAGCAGTGAGAGGTTGAAGATGTCCTTGAACACGCCAACCAGTTGGTTGGAACAGGCTTTCAGTACCAAACCAGGTACACGATTAG
Source organism: Hypanus sabinus (assembly GCF_030144855.1). NCBI lineage: Eukaryota > Metazoa > Chordata > Chondrichthyes > Myliobatiformes > Dasyatidae > Hypanus > Hypanus sabinus. The sequence continues at coordinate 39,834,407 of NC_082709.1, forward strand.
TGCTTTGTGACGGTTCCCCTCTTGAATGATGTTCTGACATCAGCCTCAAAGACAGAGGTCACAGGGTTGACAGATGCTGTGGAGATTCATACAGGCATAGTACTATTCTCCCTTTCAAAGTGTGCACAAAAGGCACAGAGTTCAAGGACTGCAGCATCACTACCAACCTTGCAATTAAGTTTTGCCTTACAAGGTGTAATGGCATGCAAACCTTGCTACAGCTGTCATACATCCAATTGTCTCTCTAACTTCACAGGGGGTCACCTTTTGACTTTCACAATGCTTTCTGTATGTCACACCTGGACTTTGTTTAGGGTTCTAGATCACAAGTTAAATGCCACAGATCTAACACTCAGCAGACTGCAAATCTCCTGGTTTATCCAGAACATCTGGTTTAGGAAGACTTGTCATGTTTTTGTAGGTAGACACTCATCCACACAGGTTTTGATGAACTTGGTGATGGCTGTGGTATATTTGTTCAGATCCTTGAATATGGTCCACTCCACTATTTCAAGGTGATCCTGCAAAAGCTTCTACACTTCCTTGACCATTACATTTCTGTCCTCACCATTAGTACTATGCTCCTCAGCCTCTGCCAATATGCCAGGATTAGAAGTACAACCAGGTGGCTGGACTTTTACAATGTGCAGGTGCAGGATAGCAACACAAGCATTCTTGATGTTGGTCAAACAGGGATTGAGCTGTATTGGCATTATAGCGGAGTAAAGAGAAATACAGAGGCATGAGAGAGGAACTGGCCAAAGTTGACTGAAAGGGGACACTAGCAGGGATAGCAGCATTGGCTGGAGTTTCTGAGAGGAACATGGAAAATGCAGTGTCAGTTCTTTCTAAAGAAGAAGAAACATTCTAAAGGGAGAATAAAACAATTAAGGCTGACAGGAGAAGTCAATGATAAAATAAAAGCAAAAGAGAGGCCATACAATACAGCAAAACGATTGGGAAGCTTTTAAAAACCATTAGAAGGGAACTAAAAAAACAATAAGAGAAAAGATAATATATTAAGGTAAGCTTACCAATAACATAAAAGAGGATACCAAAGTGTTTTCAGATATATAAAGAGTAAAAGAGAGGCAAGAGTGGACATTGGACTACTAGAAAATGACTCTGGATAGGCAGTAGTGGGGAGCAAAAGGCATACTGTAAGGCAGCAGGTAGTTAGCACAATGCTTTACAGCACCAGCAATCAGGGTTCAATTCCCATCACTCTCTGTACATTCTCCTTGTGATTGCATGGGTTTTGTCCAGGTGTCCAGCATTCTCCCACATTGCAAAGATGTATGGGTCAGGGTTAGTAAGTTGTGGGCTATGTTGGGGCCGGAAGAAGAGCGACTCTTGTAGGCTGCCACCCCCAACTCATCCTTGGACTATGTGGGTCAATGACACATTTCACTGATAGTTTCAATATTTCAAATTACAGGTGACAAATAAAGCTAGATAAATTGAAAAAGTATTTTCAGTGAGTCTTCCCTGTGGAAGATGCCAGCTGGATGCCAGAAATTCAAAAGTGTCAGGAGGCAGATGTGTAGCTATTGCTAAGGAGAAGGTACTTGGGATTCTGAAAGATCTAAAGGCAGATATGTCACCTGAACCAGATGGACTCTACCCCAGGGTTCTGAAAGAGGTCACTGAAGAAATTGCGGAGGCATTTGTAGTGCTCTTTTGAGAGTCACTGGATTCTGAAATAATTCTGGAGAACTGGAGAATTACAAATGTCACTCTACTTTTTAAGATAGGAGGGAGGCGAAAGACAGGTAATTACAGACCTAACCTATGTGGTTGGCAAGATGTTGGAGTCCAATATTTAGGATGAGGTTTCGGGGTACTTTTGGACACATACAATATAATTCCCTTAAGGGGAATTCTTGACTAATAAATCAGTTGGAATTGCTTGAGGAAATAACTGGCAGTTTAGACAAAAGTGACTCAGTGGATGTTGTTTACTAGTATTTTCAGAAGACCTTTAACAAGGTACCACACATGAGACTGCTAAACAAAATAGGAACCCATGTTATTACAGAAAAGATACTGGCATAGATAGAAGGCAAAGATTGTGAATAGAGGTAGCCTTTTTGATTGGCTGCCTATGGCTACTTTTCACATGATATGTTAATAATCTGGATGATTGAATTGATGGCTTTGTAGCCAAGTATATGGATGTTACCAAGATAGTTGGAGGGGCAGGTAGTGTTGGGGAAGCAATAAATCTACAGAAGGGCATAGACAGCTTAGGTGAATAGGCAAAGAATTGGCAAATAGAATACAGTGTAAGGAATTGAATGGCCATACACTTTAGTAGAAGGAATAAAGGTGTCACAACCTTGGGTTGTGGGTAGAGTATTCTGAGAGTTCTGAATATTTTTGCTGCTTTTTGTGCATTCTCTGTGCTCTATCATGTATAATTATAATACATTGTTGCACTTTGGGATTTTATGTGTTATAGCTAAGTCTTCTGTAGTTTACATTTCAGTTGCAATTGTCCTTGGATACTTCCAATTAATTTTCCTCAAGATTTTGCAGGTGTCCATTTAAGAACCCTTGAATTTTTGCCTCTTATCAGTAGGGCTACTTAGAAGCTTATAAAGAGGCTGGGGTATTAATTAGCTGGGCACAGATTCCTTTGTGGCCTGGAGTGTATTTAAAGGGGCAGTGGTGGTCCTGATCCTTGCCTAGTGAAATTCTGGCCGAGTTATTCTGGGTTAACTGAGACTTTGTAAGCTCTACTGTTTTGTTTTTCTCTTTTGTTAATAAATTTCCTAGTTTTGTTTACCCCTTCTAAGGCTATGTATGATCCTGCATGTGGGTCACAAAAGACGTAGACTATTTTCTAAACAGGGAGTGCATTCAGAAATCAGAGGTGCAAAGGGACTTGGGAGTCCTAGTGCTGGATTTTCTAATGTCTAAGTTGCAAAGTTTGCAAGAATGATCCTGGGAATGAAAGGGTTAATGTATGAGGAACATTTAACAGCTTTGGGCTTGCACTCATTAGAGTTGTGAGGAATACCAGGAATCTCATTGGAAGGTTCTGAATATTGAATTGCCCAGAGAGAGCAGACATTGAAAAGATGTTTCCAATGGTGGGAGAGTCCAGGACCAGAGGGCAAGGCCTCAGAACAGAAGGATGTCTTTTTAGAATCTGTGAAATTCATTGCCACAGGTGACTGTGGAGGCCATGTTATTGGGTACATTTAAAGAGGATATTGGTAGGTTCTTGATTAGTAAGGCATCAAAAGTTATGGAGAGAGGCAGGAGAATGAGATTGAGAGGGAAAATGAATCAGCTATGGTTGATGACGGTTCTTTGGAATTCCAAAGAACTGTCATTATCTCAATAGGTAAATATCTCCTTATCCTAAATGATACACAACCATTCAGAGACCAAGATGGCCAATCACAGCTGCGGGTGGGTCGGGAAATAAAGATCACACTGCATCCATCCTTCATAAATCTGGAGGGAGAGGGACCCGGACCCTTGCAAGGTACAAGTCGAAATGGGAATGGGAAGTAGAATTGAAATGGGAGGTCATCGAAAGATCCCTCTTTTTGTGTCGGGCGAAGTGAAGGTGCTCAACGAAGCGATCTCCCAAGTTTCTTCGCGTCTCACCGGTATGTAGGAGGCCTCACCAGGAGCACCGGATACAGTAGATGACCACAACAGACTCACAGGTGAAGAGTTGCTTCACCTGGCCGGACTGTTTAGGACCCTGAACGGTAGTGGGAGAGGAGGTTTATTACAGGTATGGCACTTGTTCCGCTTTCAAGGGCAGCTACCAAGAGAGAGATCAATGGACAAGGGAGTCGCGTACAGAGTGATCCCTGCGTAATGCGAAAATGTGCTCGGTGGTGGGATCCCGTTGGAAATGGCGAAAGCTACGGAGAATTCTGTGCTGGACGAGGAGGGTGGTGGAGTGGTAGGTGAGGACAAGAGGAACCCTGTCTCTGGTGTGGTGGCGGGGGGATGGGGTGAGGGCAGATGTGCGCAAAATGCACGAGATGCGGGTGATGGTGGAGGAGAGAGGCCTGAGAAGAAATGCAGCAGGTAATGGAGGAACTGAGAGAAGGGGATGGCATTTTTACAAGTGACGGGGTAGCAAGAGGTACAGTCCAGGTAGCTGTGCTGCTTGGCCTGCTGAGTTCCTCCAGCATTTTGTGTGTGTAGCTGTGAGAGTCAGTGGGTTTATAAAAATATCAGATGGAGACAGAGATCGGGAAAGGGGAGAGAGGTGTCGGAAATTGACCAACTAAGGCAGGGTGAAAGTCCGAGGCAAAGTTGATGAAGTCGTCTAGCTCAGCATGGGTGCGAACCAGTAGCAATGCAGTCGCCGATGTAAGGTAGGAAGAGTTGGGAGCGATGCCGGTGTCGCCTTGGAACATAGACAGTTCCATAATGGCATACCTAGGACCCATGCGAGAGCCCATGGCTACACCTTTGGTTTGGAGGAAGTGGGAGGAGCCGAGGGAGACATTATTGAGGGTGAGGACCAGTTCCGCCAGACGGTGGAGAGTGGTGATGGAGGGGAGCTGGTTCGGTCTATTGCCCAGAAAGAAACGGAGTGTTTTAAAGCCCTCCTGATGGGAAATTGTGTATACGGACTGGACATCCATAGTGAAACTGAGATGATCGGGGCCAGGGAACTTAGTCATTGAAAAGATCAAGGGCGTGGGAAGTGTCACGGATGTAGAAAGGAAGGGACTGAACTGGGGGGAATAGAGGTATGCAGACACTAGTTCAGTGCGGCGGCAGCAGGCAGAAACAATGGACCTACCAGCACAGTTCGGAATTTTCTACCCTGGCATGTAGTAGAGGCTGAGTCACCCAGTTCATTCAAAAACAAGTTTTGTAAGATTTGTGGATATTATGGGAAGCAAACCATATAGGGACAGTGTGGAAGAATCAAGCTGAAAGTCAGTTCAAACCTGAAAGGCGAGATGGCATACTGGTTCTCGCGCCATTCTGCTTACTTGTTTTATTCTCAACGCAACAGCCATGCATTGTGATAGAACTTTATTTTTGCATTGCAATCTGTTTTTCTAACATATAGCTGAGAAAGCCAGGCAAGCATAAAGTTGACAAAACTGAGTCCCCTACATCGTGCATGACGAATGTAGACACTCAAGGGGTTTTCCTTTGCCGATGACTTAAGCTCTTGTAGAAACACGTCACGCAGTACTTAAGAATAATTCAGAGTAAATCCTGACCCGCGTGTAAATTATGAATGTCGAGAGAGCCATCCTGGAGTTTCCGTAAGGTTGATTAAAATATAACGGCTGCTCTTGCCAGAAAAAGCAGCACGACATCCTTGAAAGGAACAAAAGGGTCTACGTGCACTACACTAAACCAGTTCACAGTGTAAATGGAACACTTACACCCACACCTCTCGGGCCATAATATATTAAATAAGAAATGTGCTAATGTGAAAAAAATACGCAGCCGCAAAAAGGGTCATTCCATTATTTCTGTATTTTTTAAACAAATTCACAATGTGTACCCAATCTTATTCCCAGCCGCTTCGAAAAATTGCTAAGATCTAAGTAATCATCACACCTAACAGTCGCTCTTCTCAACTTGGAATTGTTTCACGATTAAACGGGTAAATGGTATTTTCGGATAAATATTTCATCCCTTTTGAGCTGAGAAATGAAGGCTAAAAACTAAAATAGGCTTAAGAAAATGGAATCAATGAAAGGAAAGTATTTGCTTAATTGATTGAAACACTGCGGGGATGTCCCAATATCTTCACCCGAAAACTATCGAACGGAAGGAATGTTAGGAAAGGAGAGTTGAATAGTCGTGGGTATTCAAACTATTTATGTTTAAAAAAAAACCGGATCGCATCAAATAAATAAAGCTTCCACCTGTGTCTGCCACTCACCTTCCAGTTTCTTTACAATACTCGCACTGTATGTGTCAGCTGCAACAGTGATCAGTCGGTATACATAGGAGCCTGTGCCGGCAGACTGGGTGCTGAGCGCAGCAGCGTGTGCTGCATTTACTCAGCCTGTGACGATCGGTGATTCCGTCACTGGGGAGCGCGGCGCGGCGCGGCGCGTGCGGCGTTGATGACCGCGCCTCGGTGGCTATCGGGCGGCTGCCTGATGCGCGCTGCCATGTGAAGGCGCGCGCCCGGGCGGCCCGCGCGGGCTGCCTCCCACTCAACCGCGCTGCGCGCGCTCCCCGTTTGTAAACGACGGCCGCCGCAAGAGTGGGGGGGGGGGGGGGGCGAAAGAGCTGCTTACACTCTTCCCCCACCGTCAGCACTTTCTCTTCCGTATTTCCAATTAGTCATTTGACAATGCGTATTCTCTATGTACACCGATACCTTGCAATATACGCGCTCACCTCATTGAAATATTGGCGCTCCGTCCCTGTGTGCAATTCCCCGCAGTACCTCCTTAACCCTCAGACACCTGTGAGGTACTGTAGAATTGAGGTAAGCTACTCTTCAAGGTTGAAGATTCAAGATGGTTTAATGTCATTTACAGTACTTAAGTGTAATGAGGGACGAATTAATTGTCACTCCATCAATGATGCAGCCAAAAAAACACAATAAATATAAATACATATAAGATAGTTTATGTACATAGATGGTTTGCGTGTCTATGGCACAGGAGTCTGTACATTAGGTGACTGACAGGAAATGATAAAGTAGTGGTGGGGGGTGGGTTAGTGGGAGGAGGTGTTGATTAGCCTGACTGGGGAAAGTAACTGTACTTGAGTTTAATAGTCCTGGTATGAATGCTACATAGACTCCTCCTTGTTAGGAGTGCAGCAAATAGTCCATGAGCTGGGTTGGGTTCCTTCATGAGGTAACTGGCCCTTTTCTGGCATTTTTCTGTATATACGTCCTTGATTGCTGGTTACATCAACTTCTATGTGGACTGCAATGTTCTGGCAAGAACTGTCCTTTGTTATTCAAATAATAACCCATGGGGAACAATTAAGGCCATCCTGAACACTAAAAAGAGGGTGTTTAGAGATGGAAATAGGGAGGAGCTGAGGACAATACAGAGGGACCTGAAAGCCAAGATCAGGGAGGCTAAAGACAGGTATAGGAGGAAGCTTGAGTGGATCCTCCAGCAGAACAACATGAGAGAGGTCTGGAGTGGGTTTCACTGGGTTCCGGTAAACTAGCAACAGAGGAGCTGAAGGTAGTGTAGACAGGGCCAACGAACTTAACCTGTTCTTAAACAGATTTGACACTGTGGCCCCTGCCCACCCCACCCCCCCCCCCCCGCATGATTCATCTAGTGTCGGCCCTCAACCAACACATACTCCACTCTCCCCTCCTACCCCTCCTCACAGCCCCCCACCCTGCTCTCGTGACTACCCCCTCCCCCACCTGAAACCACCACTGTGAGCTTCACAGCTGAACAGGTGAGAAGACAGCTGAAACGTTTCTGCCCAAGTAAGGCTGCAGGCCTGGATGGTGTCAGCCCCAGGGTGCCCAAAGCCTGTGCCCCCCAGCTATGTGGGGTACTTCACCATGTCTTCAGCCTGAGCTTGAGTCTCCAGAGAGTTCCTGTGCTGTGGAAGACTTCTTGCCTCGTCCCTGTGCCAAAGATGCCGCTCCCCAGTGGCTCCAATGACTACAGACCGGTGGCATTGACCTCCCATATCATGAAGACCCTGGAGAGACTTGTTCTGGAGCAGCTCTGGCCTATGGTTAGGCCACACTTAGGCCCCTCCAGTTCGCCTACCAGCCTCGACTAGGAGTTGAGGATGCCATCGTCTACCTGCTGAACTGTGTCTATGCCCACTTGGACAAGCCGGCGAGCACTGTGAGGATCATGTTTTTTGACTTCTCCAGTGCGTTCAACACCATCCGCCCTGCTCTGCTGGGTGAGAAGCTGACAGTGATGCAGGTGGATGCTTCCCTGGTGTCGTGGATTATTGATTATATGACTGGCAGACCACAGTATGTGCAATTGCAACACTGTGTGTCAGACAGAGATAAGGAGATAAGGGTTAAGGGGGGGAGGGTTAATATCATTTTTCTTACTATTTTATCTCCACATTTATTCTTTGTAATTTCTAAAATGTAATAAATAATATTTAAAAAAAGACAGAGTGGTCAGCAGCACTGGGGCTCCACAGGGGACTGTTTTGTCTCCCTTTCTCTTCCCTATCTACACCTCAGACTTTAACTATTGCACAGAGTCTTGCCATCTTCAGAATTTTTCTGATGACTCTGCCATTGTTGGATGCATCAGCAAGGGAGATGAGGCTGAGTACAGGGTTATGGTGGGAAACTTTGTCACATGGTGTGAACAGAATCATCTGCAGCTTAATGTGAAAAAGACTAAGGAGCTGGTAGTGGACCTGAGGAGGGCCAAGGCACCAGTGATCCCTGTTTCCATCCAAAGGGTCAGTATGGACATGGTGGAGGATTACAAGTACCTGGGGATACGAATTGACAATAAACTGGACTGGTCAAAGAACACTGAGGCTGTCTACAAGAAGGGTCAGAGCTGTCTCTATTCCCTGAGGAGACTAAGGTCCTTTAACATCTGCCGGACGATGTTGAGGATGTTCTACGAGTCTGTGGTGGCCAGTGCTATCATGTTTGCTGTTGTGTGCTGGGGCAGCAGGCTGAGGGTAGCAGACACCAACAGAATCAACAAATTCATTTGCAAGGCCAGTGATGTTGTGGGGGTGGAACTGGACTCTGACGGTGGTGTCTGAAAAGAGGATGCTGTCCAAGTTGCATGCCATCTTGGACAATGTCTCCCATCCACTCCATAATGTACTGGTTAGGCACAGGAGTACATTCAGCCAGAGACTCATTCCACCGAGATGCAACACTGAGCGTCATAGGAAGTCATTTCTGCCTGTGGCCATCAAACTTTACAACTTCTCCCTCAGAATGTCAGACACTGAGCCAATAGGCTGATCCTGGACTTATTTCCACTTGGCATAATTTACTTATTATCATTTAATTATTTCTGGTTTTATTTTGCTGTATTTCTACTCTATTATTGGTTAGTGCAACTGTAACGAAACCCAATTTCCCTCGGGATCAATAAAGTATGTCTGTTTGATGGCAGGTAGGTTGGTGTTGGTGATGTGTTGCACAGTTTTGATGACCTGTTGTAAAGCTTTCTTGTCTGTTGCAGTGCAATTTCCACTTCTTGCAGTAATGCAGCTTGTTAGAATGCTCCCTACTGCACATCTATTGAATGATGTGAATATAGATGCACATAGTCCAGCTCTCTTCAGCCTCCTCAGAAAGTAGAGGCCAATATTGGTGAGCTTTCCAGATTGTGTAGGATGTGTTCTGCAACCATGAGAGGCTGTGCAAGATGTGCACTCCCAGGAGTTTCTGTCACTCTGCCACCAATGTAAAGAGTGGTGAGAATTCTTCCAAAGTCAATAACTATCTCCATCGTTGACATTGTGAAAGAGGTTATTTGCCTGGCGTCAGGCCTCAAGCTCTTCCACCTCCTCTTTGTAGGCTGTCTCAACATGGTTGGTGATGAGGCCCACCACTGTTGTGTCCTCAGTGAACTTGACAATTTGATTACTGGGGTGTTTGGCCATGCAACTCTGTGTGAGCAGAGTATACATCATTGGGCTCAGCACTCAGCCCTGGGGGGGGGGGGGCATTTGTGTTAAAGATGATGGGGAGGGAGAAGAGATTGTCCATCTTGACTGAAGTCTGTTCATTAGGAAGTCCAGCACCCAGTTGCACAGTTCACCAAGGTCTGAGGGACAATAGTGTTGAATTCCGAACTGAAACCCAGAAACAGCATTCTGACTTTTGCAAATTAAAAGGCGTAAAAAGCTGGTGACAGTTACTGCTGATTTCACTATGCTGCAAGGCTAGTATACTTAGAGGGACATTTAAAAGTTACAGGGAGTATACAGTTACGTATCAGTAGGAGGCAAGCTATAATTGTCAAGTTGGAGAAGGTGGTACTATTACTAGCAAGGTTAGCTGAGTGAATTTGAGTGAGCAGCATATTGGATTGGAGCTAAACTCTGCAATTATTTGAAGAATAAAGTACAAGAAGTGCACAAGCCCAAGGGGGTCCCAACTGAATGCATCCCAGGATCATGGAGGAAATGGGGGGAGAACCAAATATCCTTGAAATAATAGTTCATATATTGCTGTGCAGGTTCCATGGGCACAAAGGGTTGGGGCAGTGTGTGAAGGATAACTACTTAAAAAAGTAGTTGGAATACTTCTGTTTTGCAGTTTCAGGGCAACTCAATGTAAACTGATAATTGTGAATGCTTCTTAAGGCATAAAAAATTGAAAGAAGGTGCACAAGATCATGTTTGGTTTAAAAAAAAAATGGAGGGAAGGGGGCTGGGAATGTGAGTAAAAACATATTTACACTTTGTGTAATGATGGTCTTGAACTCCCTGTGTGGAAGAGAGGTAGAAACCAAATCAGTGAGAGTAAGCAAGAAATTTGATGGGTACATGAGAGCAAAAGAAATTGCAGGGCTCTCCAGAAAGTTGAAAGAAAATAGTATTAACTGGATCACTCTGCATGGAATTGAAACGCTGAATTACCTCAAGAGAGGTAATTACCAAGTGGCACAAAGAGTGATCTTAATTGTTTCCATGCCAGTATTCATCTAACTAGATCTTGAATGGAGATGATGGAAATTGTGCATTCCAACCTTCTTCGAATAATATATCAGGAAAACTTTTTCAACAACTGATTCAGAGCAGCAAAATTCTTGTCAGAATTAACAAGGCTGAGCTCTTTATCAAGTTATTTTTTCCATTAAGTCTAAAATTCAAAGACTATTATTCCCTTTAATAATGCATATACATTTTAATCATACTCTTATAACAATGCTGCATCCATCTCCTTATCCTTCTCAATTCCTTCAGCTTTTCCCTTCTTCCTCCCCTTGATCTAAATCACTCCCTGCTTCTCCCCATTTAATCATTGTAATCTAATTATTCCAGCTGCCTTATCTTGTTCTCAAAAGTGTCTCTGCTGATCAAAACCATAGCTCAATTTGCAAGTATGCAGTATTAGTAACTAGTTAAAAAATCTATATCATAAGGGATATATTTGTACAATACTATGATCTGTTTTTTTTTCAAACTGTGCGAACTATCATTTCATCCAAAGAAATAGTCTTGTTCAGCAATTGTCTGATGAAATATGACAGAATATAATTGCTGGGGCTTTCTTAGGTTTGGTAGATTTCAGCTTTATTCAAAACTGAAGTCATTCAATATTTTTTTTCTCTCTAGAAAATGACTTTTCTCGTCCCAGCTCCTCAGATGGGAAACCTGTCTGGACTGTCTCTGGTATCTGTCTTTACCATGCATGCCTCTGCAAACATGTCACCTTTTAGAAATTGAGGAGAGGCTTGCCAAGATTCCCCTTACAATCCTACACTGTTTCCTTGTGAAATGCTCTTTTAAAAACATATTCAAATTAGATTTCCACTTCAGCTTGAAGTAATAATTAATGCCCCAACTAAAATAGAAACATGGGTTTTCAGTCATTGCAATTCCTGACCTTAGAAGCCCACGTGAAAGCTGTTTGCTTTTCAAAACGCAAGTGTAAGTACTTGAGGAAATACGGGGAATGGGCTTAAACTGTTGCTTATACTTAACATATCAGTAAATTAAATGAAACTTCTGCCATGCCAAAAACATACTTTGAAGCTTAAATTTAAAACACTTTTTACTCCATTTTCACAGGTATGGAGTCAAACAGTTTTGTAATTCAAGCAGAATCATTTTCTTCAACAATAATTACTTGTTGAGTCTTCATCGGGATTCCCATGGACATTCCACTGAAGAAATGGTAGTCGAATGGGAGAACCCCTAATTACACATGACAGTACATCAGTAAGTTTACCACCTACAGTTGCTGGGATGAGACATTAAACCAATGGCCTCATCTACCATCTGGGGAAAATGTAAAATAGCTAGTAGCTCTATTCTGAAGTGCAGCAAGTAAGTTCTCCTTGTGCCTTTGCAGTATTTATCTTTTAACCAGTCCTATTAAAAACAGATTATCTGAACATTTTCCCATTGTAGTTTCTAAGCTTTTGCTCTTTCTGAATTATTAGCCTTACTTGCTTTATTGCCACAGCAACTGCACTTCAAAATTTATTTCATTGGCAGTGGGATATCCTGGTATCATGAAGGGTACAATGCAAATTTAAGTCTATCATACTACTGGCAAAGGGCAATTAATGACAGAATCCTAGTGGCTACCATACTCTCAATAAGTAGTCATTGAAAGTTTCAGCAAAAGTTTTCATGAAATCATCCTAATGTTAGGAGAAACTCTAGAAAAAACTTTATTTCTGTATTAAGATATTTTGCCAAGGTATTAATATATCTTAGGTACAAAAATGCATATCAAATTAGTATATTGCAGAGTAGTAAGTAGCTGTAAAATTTTAGAAAGTGGAATTTCCCCTTTATCGACCCACAGAAAGTATATCACAGCACACAAAATTTGTGTAGTGTCCACAATAATCACGTGCAGATGTTTTTTTCTCTTATACAGTACTTTCTTTCACATTATTGAATCAAAGTTGATGCTTTTTCTCTTATTCTGATATCCCTTGACTTTCTGTATACACTTTGCTTCTTTTTCATTATTCACTTTGTTTTATAATTTTTCTTCCTGTGTGTACTTTCTGGTTTCTTTATTTTCACTTTGTTTGATACTTCAGTTTTCTTATTGCAATTTTGCAAACTGTAGGGGGAAAATGAGAAGAAAATATGGGAAATTATAATTTTTCCTCCAGTTTTTTTATTAATTCTTTATCCTTTCTGGCAAAGTAACAGCTAAGAAAATATAAGATTGTGCAGATATTTTTCCCATTTTGAATTCTTTCTTTCTGAAAGATGCTGATTCAAGCTTAGGTTAACTCCACTGATGCTGCTTGGATTCTAGCACTTTGTAGAAGTGTGGATTCATTATGCAGTTAACTCACAAAATTGTACTTCACAGTTGGGACCAATGCTAATTAGCAATTGGTCACATATACCAAGTGTGACGAAGGCCCGTTACTGATTACGGATGGCACGTGGCACATTCAGTAAAACACTCAAAAGGTCATCCACACACATTATTCCCCTCTGTCATTGTGGTGAGTGCACGCATCACAATAAATCAACAGTCACAATTTTACACTTATGCCCAGCAGTAATAGGTATGAAAAAAAAGAAACACACTATGTCACAGTTTAATTATCTCAGGTCAATTTATTCATATTCATCTTTCCAATAAGTGTTTTGCCAAAGTGTCATGATAATTTGATGTTTCTCTTCTCCACAGTCACTGGGTCTGAAACAGAGCTGCTGCATAGAGCTGTCTAATATAGAGGCAGCAGCAACCTGCACAGGTGTGCTGATGGTGGAGGATACCATCTTTAACTGGGTCAAGGGTTATGTTACCTAATTACTCATCTGGTGGTAAAGTTTTGGAGTTTATTTAAGTTATTTAACCGGGAAATGGTGACTCCTATAATGAGGTATATGTGTTTATTGTGAGAACTGGCAGTAGAGTTTCAGATTGTGTGAAATGGAAGATAATTGAGTGAATTGGCTTTTGGTTGGTCTAGAGGAGGGGCTTAGCAGTTATAAGCCTCGGGTTAACCAAAATTTTGGTTTTTATTTTCTGTTTAGTCTGAGGGTGGCTGTTAACCAGACAGGTGACAATTGCAAGCTGTATATATATTGTATTTTTTCCATTCTTTTTCTTGTTTTGATGTGGATGTCCAGGTTTTTGTTCTTCCACTATTTTTGTAAATAAAAGCACCTCAATCTATTTTTGCAACTCAGGCCATCTGGTTATTCTTCTTAGACAGTTGGCCCACAGTTATTTGTGATATATGGTGGCAGCGGTAGGATGGCCAGTCGCAAAACTGAGCGTGCTTTAAAATACAAACTGGGCTACGGTCTCAAAACCAGCAACTTCGAATGAAGAATGAGGATGAGTGGGAGACAGCGGTGACTTCAGAGGAAGAAGCACATGGGGAAAGATCCAAAACACCGACAGCTGCAGCCTGGGCCATCGCCGGAAGGGGGTCCCTCAACCACAGAGGTGGTAAATCTCTTCAGGGGTTTTTTAGCCGCCCAGCAGAAGAGAGATAATATTCTCCAGGAAGAGCTCCAGGGACTGCAGATCTCACTGGAGGCCTCCCGACAGCCAGTCCTACAGCTATCCCCAGCAGGGCAGTCCACCACAGCAGAAGTTGGGGGCCTTAGACTGGAAATTCCAACTCCAGCGCCCAGAAGGGGAGGCCCACATGACACCTCCGACTTTGGGCAATCGTTGGTGTCCTCCCCTGGTAGACTGGGTAATCCTTCTGTTGACCCCACAGCAGTCCAGTGTAAGGAACCTAAGATGCCAGTGTATCAACAAGGTGAAGACATTGAAAATTACCTTCTACGTTTTGAACGCATGGCAAAAATATGGCAGTGGCCAAGGGAGGAGTGACCCTGTTGACTGATTCCCCTGCTGTCCAGGAAAGCCCTGGAGGTTTCACGGCCATGGATGAAGACAACTGTTATAAGGACCTGAGGGAGGCGCTGTTGGCCAAATTTGAAATCTCTTCAGAGACCTACCGTCAACGGTTCTGGGCCACCTCAACACCATCTGGGGAGACACCGACAGACGTATCACTGGCTGAAGAGCCTCTATCTTCACTGGATGCCGCCAGGGCAGAGGAGTAAGGATCAGCTGGGGGAGACCATCATCCTGGAGCAGCTGCTGCAGGTGCTTCCTCCAGACATCAGGATGTGGGTGAGAGAACATAAACCGGAGGATGGACTGATGGCAGCGAAGTTGGCCATGCAGTACCTGAACGCCAGAAAGGGGGCCCCGTCACGACCAACATGGGTGGATTCCAGGGGCTACAACTGCCCCAGGGGCAGCTTTACAAAGAACTTTGAAGGTAATCAGGGTCAAATGACAAGGGACACACTGCTCAGTCATTTACTAAGACTTTGGTATGCTATCATTGTCAGCAGCAGGGACATAAAGCATCTGTTTGCCCCCTGAAGAGACCAAAACTGACTGGACTGTGTTATGTGCCTAGACAAAGTGACTGCCAGGACAGGGAGGGAGAGTCTAGATCTGTTCTGGTAAAAGTTAATGGTAAACCCTTTACTGCTCTCCTTGATTCAGGTAGTTCCATGTCATTCATAAGAAAAAGTTGTGTGCCCTGTGCTATTGACTACAGCCAGCGATCAGAGGTTTTATGTGTACATGGTGATGGTAAGCCGGAGCCACAGGTAGAACTTACAGTGGAGGTAGATGGACAAAAGTATCTGATGACATTGGGGGTGGTGGAGAATTTACCGGTGGAGATGCTTTTAGGGTGGGATTTGCCTGTTCTGTATGATCTCCTAAGCAGGGGTAAAAGTCTCTGTAATGTTCATGAACCTGCGTCAGAACCAAAAATGCATGTCTCTTGTTTTGTTTTGTCATGACACGGTCCCAGGCAAAAACCCAAGCACAGTCTGGGATACAACCTTTGCCAGACTTATGTGGTAGTCTGTGCAATGCTGGAGCCAAAGGACCCAGAAAGACACGGCAGTTAGAGAAACATGCTGGTACACATTATCTTGTGAAATGCCTGAAAATGCTGTCAGATGTTAAGTGGGAAGTGCCAGAAAACATCATCATGTTATAACAGTCTGATCTTTTGTTAAAGTCTCTGTTAACCAAGGTCTTAACCTCTGTCATTTATACCCCCCGGGTAGGTGGTTCAGTGTATGTCCTTCACAACGGCATCCTTTATCAGGGAGAGGAGCCAGGCAACAGAAGGTTAGTGGTGCCAAGTAGTTGCAGGTCACTTATACTACACCTTGCACATACCATTCCCTGGGCAGGACACTT
Source organism: Hypanus sabinus (assembly GCF_030144855.1). NCBI lineage: Eukaryota > Metazoa > Chordata > Chondrichthyes > Myliobatiformes > Dasyatidae > Hypanus > Hypanus sabinus. The sequence continues at coordinate 39,850,263 of NC_082709.1, forward strand.
AAGACATATCACCATAAGACATATCTCAGGCTGGCCTCTCAGTTCTTTTGGCCTTCAATGTACACTGATGTGCAGACATATTGCAAAACGTGCCCAAAGTGTCAAAAAACCAGTGCTGTCCGTAAATCAGACTGAGCACCCCTCCAATCCATGCCAGTGATGACCACCCCATTTAAGCGGATTGCAATGGGCATTGTGGGACCCCTGGATAAAAGCTCAGCAGGATATCAGTACATTCTTGTTGTATGTGATTATGCCACATGATTCCCTGAAGCTTTTCCTCTCCGGTCAGTAACCACTCCAAAACTGATCAGAGCTCTTGTCCAGCTCTTTTCTCGTGTAGGCATCCCGGAGGAAATCCTGACCGACCAGGGAACCAATTTTACAGGACATCTCCTTATCACTCAGAGACAGATGGCCTGGTGGAGAGGTTTAACCAAACCCTCAAGTGGATGCTCAGAAAGTTTGTATCTGATACAGAGAAGGATTGGGATAAGTGGTTATCCTTTCTGCTCTTTGCCTACAGGGAAGTGCCTCAAGTGTCTACTGGATTCTCCCCTTTTGAACTGCTCTATGATTGGCCAGTCCAGGGGCCCCTGGATCTGCTGAAATGGAACTAGGAGGAGAAGGTGGCAGCTAATCCTGTAGAGGGGCAAGGTGTTGTACAATATGTCCTCCAGATGAGGGACCGGTTGGAGCGGTACCGAGAGGAGGCCAGACTCAACCTCCCGGAGGCCCAGAAAACTCAGAAGTGGTGGTATGACCTGCAGGCACACCAACGTGAGTTCAAACCAGGTCAAAAAGTCTTGTTGATCCTGCCCTCCTCATCCCGCAAGCTGCTGGCCAAGTGGCAGGGACCTTTTGAGGTTATGAGGATGGGGCCTACAACACATGAGATCCTGCATCCAGACTTCTCCGGAAACAAAAGCAAAAGCAAACATACCATGTGAACCTCTTGAAAGCCTGTGAGGGAAGAAGCAGCCCTCCTTCCATCATCTCACTACTGGCATGCCAGGTGATTGAGGAGGATGACTCTGAAGGTGTAGTGGAGGCCTGGAAACAGCCTGCCAAGGGGGATCTCTCTCACCTGGATGGTAAGAAGCCAGTTGAATTGCAAGTCATATTCGACACCTTCCCTCAGTTGTTCACACAGAAACCAGGCCAGACAGATGTGTTGCAGCATGCCATCCGAGTCAAACCAAGTCAGAGTCCAGTACGGCAGGCATGCTACCGAGTACCAGAACATCTGGTGAAGGCATTGAAGGAGGAGGTCCGCTTGATGTTGGAGCTGGGAGTCATCGAACCGTCTGAAGGTGAGTGGAGTAGCCCTATTGTCATTGTTCTGAAGAAGGATGGAACTCTTCGTATTTGCATTGACGTTAGGAAACTGAACGCCATCTCATTTTTCGATGCCTACCTGATGCCGCGGATTGAGGACCTGCTGGAGAGGATTGGGAGAGCCAACTACATCATCACCTTGGACCTCTGCAAGGGGTATTGGCAGGTCCCCCTGGAGAACCAGTCCTGGCCCCTCACTGCATTCAGGACTCCTGTAGGACTCTTTCAGTTCACAGTGATGCCCTTTGGCTTACACGGTGCTCCAGCCACATTCCAGAGGCTTATGGACAGAGTGCTGCAAGGTTGTGAGGACTGTAGCACTGCCTATTTGGATGATGTGGTAATTTTTAACCTGACCTGGGAGGAATATCTGGAGCACCTTTGTCGAGTCCTAGGTGCGATCAGTGCGGCAGTACTTACGCTCAACCTGCAGAAATGTGAGTTGGCCAGGCAGGAAACCCGGTACCTGGAGTATCAGCTGGGGAGGGGTGAAATCCGGCCTCAGGTGGACAAAGTTGAGGCCATTCTGAACAGCCCCAGGCACAGGTACAGTGAAAAACTTTGATTCGCATGCTGTCCATATAGATCATTCCAAAACGTAACTACATCAAGGTGGTACAAAGGGTAAAACAACAATAGAATGCAGAATAGCGTTACACTTACTGTTATAGAGTAAGTGCAGTGCAATTAAGGTGCAAGAGCCATGCACAAGGTAGATTGAGATATCAAGAGTTCACCATTACTGTACGAGAGTTCTGTTTAGAGGTCAAGAGCTCCAACTGGCCTATCAAAGAGAACTGAGGAACAGCTGTGTGCTCTGTCTCACTGAAATGTGGCTTACACCTGCCTCACCACACTGCAACAGACAACCTGATGTCTTCTCAAATAACGAAATATACCATACAGTGCTTCCTCAAATCAAGAGGAGGAGGGTTTTGCCTCCAAATGAACACCATGAAGTGTTTGGATGTAATGGTCCTGGAAAGTTCCTGACTTGGAATATTTAATAGTGAGGTGCCGTCCATGCTACCTACCACAGGAGTTCACTTTAGCTATCCTGATGGCATTTTACATCACACCCCAGTCAGATTGAAGGCTGCCTCAATGAACTATACTTAGTGATCAACAGCCTGGAAACAGTACATCCTTAGGTCCTCTTCATCATAGGTGATGACTTCAACTATGCCAAATTTAAGAGTGTGTTAGCAAAGTGCTAACAGCACATCTTGGGTCCCACCAGGGGACAAAACACCCTCAACCATTGCTGCACCACCATCAAAGACTCTTAACGAGCCACCTCCTCCCCACACACACTTTAGTGAATCAAACCATCAGGCTGTGCTCCTTATCCCTATAACCATGAGGATCCAGTACAGAAAGCCATACAGTACTGCTCGGAGCAAGTAGATGAATTTTGACATATCTGCTTTTGAGTCGTAAGCTCTTCCATGTTCAAAGACTCAGCAGCCAACCTAGATGAGTATACCAGAACCATCATGGACTTTATCAACAGAAGTGTGGATGAATCTGTACCAAAGAGATCAGTCCATGTGTTCCATTACAGAAACAACGGATGAACCCAAAGATACATTCCCTACTGAAATTTAGGACTATGGTGTTCAAACACTGACCCATATGAGAAATCACAGTACGACCACTGTAAAGCTATCAGGGATGTCAAGAGACAATACCAGTACAAAATCAAGTCCCAGACCAGTTTTCAGTTATGGCAAAGCTAATGTGCTATAATGAGCTACAAAGTGAAGTTGGACAGCATCACCAATAACAGTGCATCTCTAAACACGAAGTACACTGCAGATGCTGTGGTCAAATCAAGACGTACAAAAAAGCTGGATGAACTCAGCAGGATGCTGCCCAACTTGCTGAGTTCATCCAGCTTTTTTGTACGTCTTGACAGTGCATCTCTTCCTGCTGAACTTTGTGCATTCTATGCATGCTTTGAACAGAAGGGGATTGGAATGTTACTACCCACCCGACAGCCTCCAGTGCATCTTAATCTATAATCTACCATCACCGTTGCTGTTGCCAGATTAGTCTTTCAGAGAGAGCGAATCCATGAAAAGCATCTGGCCCAATTATGCCCTTAGACCCTGGGCAGATCATCTGGTGGGAATATTTGAAGACATTTTTAACCTCTCCCTACATCAATGTGAGGTTTCCACCCACTTTAAGAAGACCACTATTGTCCTGGTACCTAAGGAAAATAAGGCATAACAACTAATACCCAATGGCTGTAACATCCACCATCAGGAAGTGCTTCGAGAGGCTGGTCATGGCACACATCAAATTCAGCCTCCCAGTTAACCTTGATCCATTGCAGTTTGCCTATTACTGAAACAGGTCCATCTGTGGTTGATGCCACTTCCATTGTCCTATAAACATCTTTGGAGCATCTAGATGGCAAAGCATCTGTGATCGTCTATTGATTATTACCTACAGTTCTGCCTTTCGTGTGATAACCCCAAGCAAACTCATCTCCAAACTCCTAGAGCTGAGACTCAACACCTCCCTTTTCAAATGGATCCTTGACTTCCTAACCAATAGACTTCAATCAGTAAGGACACTGGTGCCCCACAAAGCTGCATTGTCAGCCCCCTAATCTACTCTGTATACAATTTTGACTGTGTGTCCAGATTCTGCTCTACCTCCATTTACCAGTTTGTAGAGGACACTACAGTAGTGGGTTGAATCTCAAGTAATGATGAATTGGATACAAGGTGCAGATAAAAAAGTCTGGTGATGGTAAAATGCCAATAGTTTCCTCAATGTCAGCAAAGTAAAATAACTAATCATTGACTTCACGAAAGGGGGATGGTGAAGCAGTGCACACACTCCTGGTTACATCAATGATGCTGAGGTCCAGAGGGTTGAATGCTTCAAGTTCCTAGGAGTGAACATCATCGATGGCCTTTCCTGGTCCAACCACAGCCAAGAAAGTTCATAAGAGTTAACAGAAGTAGAGGGATAATTCATAAGACATAGGAACAGAATAAAACCATTCAGTTTATCGTGTCTGCTCCGCCATTGGATCGTGACTAATTTATTCTTTCCTCTCAACCCCATCCTCCTGCCTTTTCCCCAAAACCAAGAATCTATCAACCTCTGCTTTGCATATACCCAGTGACTTGGCCTTGACAGCCACCTGTGTCAAAGGATTCCACAGATTCACCACCCTCTGGCTAAAGAAACACCTTAAGAGAAAAGTAATTTTAACTGATTTCAAAAACACATTCAACTCTGGCTGATTTTATATCCTTCTTAACCCCATTCTTCTGCCTTCTTCCCTTTGTAAGTAAGGAAATATTGACAAATCCACTTAGGTTTTTATGTTCTGATTGTATTTGTGTTTTTATCATGAATGCTGCTTATATGATGCTCTGAGCCTGTGATGCTGCTGCAAGGAAATTTTTCATTGCACCTGAATGATGACTACTGTCATATGAATGAGTACATATGCATAAGGTGTGATGCTTCAAAAAGGTCATGTCCATCATTAAGGCCCCCCATCACCCACGTCATGCCTTGTTCACATTGTTACCATCAGGAAGGATGTACAGAAACCTGTACTCAGCAATTTAGGAACAACTTCTTTCCCTCTGCTATCCAATTTCTGAATGCACTTTGAGCCCCATTAGCACTGCCTCACTGCTTTTTTAAATTTCTATTTATATATGCTTACTGTAATTGACAGTTTTTTACTCCATTATTATGTACTACATTACACTACTGCCACAAAAACAACAAATTACATATAGGCTGGTGATATTAAACTGAATTCTGATGTATTTGTGAATACATGTACTTTTACATATGATAACAAAAATGCAACAATAGACTATGGTAAATATGGAAGTTCCAATTGTTCTTTCAATGGTTTTCTTCTATGTAGTATAAATCTATGGAGATTAATTTGTTATAATACTGGTAATTGGTCTGCAAAAGAATCTAATCTGGGAAACAGAGAAAAATAATAAGGGACAGCTAGGTTCAAAGATTTTCATGCATTAGAAGTATAGGTGAAAGAGAAGCAACTTAGAGGATATCCACAGGGAAAATGGGTAATACAGTCACATGTTTACAAGGCAGTGGGAACGTATATCCATAGATATACTGTATGGTAGGAGTAAACCCCTAGTTCCTAGTTGTGATATTGCAAGGGTGATCAAAATCAGTGAAAATTTCAAATGCCATATTTTATCAATTGCATAAGCAGTCTCAGTATCTGTTTGATACATCACATTCTCAACACTCATCCACTAATGATTCCTATCAATCAAGGCTCAAAGCTGCCAATCATGTACTTGCCATAGATACAGCATTGCTGCAGGCTTCATACCCACATTTCACAGCTGGTTCATATAATCCAATGCCCAGTAATAAGAAATACGAGCAGGAGTAGGCCATCCAGCCCATTGAGGCTGCCTCGCCATTCATAGAAAGCCTATAGCACAATACAAGCCCTTCGGCCCATAAAGTTGCACCAAACATATCTCTACCTTAGAAATTACTAGGGTTACCCATAGCCCTCCAATTTACTAAATACCATGTATCCATCTAAAAGTCTCTTAAAGGACCCCATTGTATCTGCTTCCACCACTGTTGCTGGCAGCCCATTCCACACATTAACCACTCTGAGTAAAAAAAAACTTACCCCTGACATCTCTGTACCTACTGTAATGAGAGGAGTCAATTGATAGTGGAATGAAATTTGACAATTCATGCAAAATTGACAAAAATGTTAGAAATGAAACTGTTTCCTCAGTTGCACTGGACAAATTTGATGATAATCTCATCAACACATTCCTGACATCCACTGGCAGTATACTGAAATTTTGCTTTGCAATGGTAAAAAAGTTCTTCGGTCTCTCAAATTGACAGTAGTGGTCTTTGCACATTCTCAGTGCACCTGAGGGAGTATTCTAAAATACTCAGTTTGCTATTTGCTTGAAATATACTTTTTGCATAGACTATGGATTTGGAAGAAGGGTGGATATTACAACAGTTTTATGCTGCATAACTGGGTTTTGTAAATTTATACATAAAGAAAAGTGCTCAGAAATTATCCAACTCATCCTAAAGGCTGATATCTTGCAAAGGGCTGACTTCATGATTAAAATGTGAAAGCAGCAAATCCTGATAAGTGTATGTCCATACAATCAAACAACATTGAAGCAGGAGTTATTCCAGTAGTTCCACAAACTACTGCAGGATTCACTGAGATCATAACTGATCTTATTTCCCATCCAATGCTTATTCCTCTTGATTCTTTTAATATCTCAAAAATACTCAATGACAATGCATTCACAACCCACATTGTACCTCTCTGCCAGTGTCAAAATAGTGAGCATATAAGAATTCTGGCTGCTCTACCTAATGAGAACATGTATGCTGGAGACTCAAAACTACAGACTGGAGACATGGAGCACTAGGACCATGCAAACTCTCTGACAGTGCCATAACAGACTTAAGAAACTTTTTTTTCTTCTTAAGGATGTTCTTACACATGTACACATTGGAAGCTTGCCACAGAAATTCTATTATTATAAGATTTTATAAGATATGGTTATTGTGGAAGGGCTAAGGGGAGAAAGAACTATGGCTTTTCTGCTGAGGAGTAACATTCGGCTTATGTACACAGTTACAAAGGCAAATACTGGTGAAAACAGATCATTAGATGGGATCAAATCAAACTTCCTGTTAGACAGCACTTAACCATGGGGTTTGCATGGGGTTAGAGGCTGTCTGAGACAACGTTTTCATGAAAAAGTAAAGATCCCTCTATACAAGATAAATATTAGTTTTACTTGTATCACATACATCAAAACATACTGTGAAATAATTCATTTGCATCAGCAACCAGCACAGTCTGAGGATTGTGATGGGCAGCTTGCACGTGTCGCCATTCTTCCAGCACCAACATAGCAAGCCCACAACATACTAACCCAATACATCTTTGGCATGTGGGAGATAACCGGAGCACCCAGAAACAGGATGGTCATGGGAGAATGGACAAATTCCTTATAGACAGCAGTGAACTTGAACCCAGATCACTCACACTGTAAAGCATTAAGCTAGCTGTAATGCTGCTGTGTTACTCTTACAATCAGTAAGTTAGTCAACATCTGTGGAAAGGAAAGAAGAATTAGTGTTTTGAGTTCGTGATCTTTTGTTATTAGTCAGAAATGTTGGAATAATTTAGATTTTTAATTAAACCCCTTAAATTTGTTGTTTTATTTATGAGAAAGATTTTTAGCATCTGCTTCAGACTGCACCCTAGGGTTCTGAAAGAGGTAGTGTTAGAGATTTGAGTACTTGCTGACACAGGACAAGAGAGCACAAAGTCGGCATGGTTTCCTTAAGGGAAAATCTTGCCTTACAAACCTTTTGGAGTATTTTGAGGAGATTACAAGTAGGATAGATAAAGGAGGTGCAGTGAGTGTTGCATATTTGGACTTTCAGAAGGCCTTTGACAAGGTGCCACATGTGAAGCTGCTTATCTAGTTAAGGGCCCATGGTATTACAGGAAAGTTACTGGCAAGGTTAGAGCATTGGCTGATTGGTAAGAGGCAGTCAGTGGGAATAAAAGAATCCTTTTCTGGTTCGCTGCCAGTGACTAGTGGTGTTCCGTAGGGGTCGGTGTTGGGACAGCTTGTTTCTATGCTGTAGATGATTTAGATGATGGAATAGGTGGCTTTGTTGTCAGGTTTGCAGATGATACAAAGATTGGTGGAGGGGCAGATAGTGTTGAGATTTCCTCTTGTTTGTTGTTTGAGTATTGTGAACATTTTGGGCTCCTTATCTGAGAAAATATCTGGAGAGCTTTCAGAGGAGGTTCACATAAATAATTCAGGGAATGAAAGGGTTAAGATATGAGGAATGTTTGATAGCTCCAGGTCTGTACTTGCTGGAATTTAGAAGGGTGAGGGGCGATCTCCCCGAAACCTCTTGAATGTTGGAAGGCCTGACAGAGTAGATGTGGAAAGGATGTTTCTCATGGTGGGAGAATCTAGGACAAGATGGCACAGCTTTCGGTTAGAGGGGTGTCCATTTAAAACAGAGAGGTGGAGAAATTTCTTCCGCCAGAGGATGGTGAATTTGTTACCACAGGCATTGTAGAGGCTATGTTGTTGAGTGTATTTAAGGCGGAGACTGATAGGCTCTTGATTGGCCATGGCATCAAAGGTTACAGGGGAAAGGCCGGGAAGTGGGGCTGAGAAGGGACAAAAAAAGGATCAGCCATGATTGAATGGTAAAGCAGACTCGATGGGCCAAATGACTCAATTCTGCTCCTATGACTTATGGTCTTGTGGTCTTATCAGGCTTTCTCGTGCCTACACTTCAACATAAAGAACTGTGTGCACAGCTTGTACACATTTTCAGGGCTAGATCACAGCAAATGACCAGACTCATTGAAGCAACAGAATATTTGCTTTCAACATGTCCAGTGAGTATCTCATGTTTTCCTTCAGCTGGGATTTATGAATTGGACTGGTGAGTTCAAGATTTTTATTTAAGATAACCTTCTGAATGTGGCAATTTTCTTGGTATCTTGCATTTATCTCCAAGGAAGAACTTTAATGATTGCATATATCCTGTATGTTAATTTAATACCACAAAGTCTTATTCATGAATGCTATAGCAATGTCAAAAAGAACCATTTGACCAAGATGAAGTAATGTACCCTTGTGTTGAAAGAATTGCAGATGCGTTGTATATGTGAATAAACCTCTCTGCTAGTCATTTCTTTGGAAAACTGATGTAGTCATTACATGCTTACTTGCAGAATTGTTGATCTAACCATTCTGAATTTAGAATTTGGATGTTATTTAGAATTAATTTATTTAAATTTTACATCACTTACAAAGAAATTAATTGTCATGTTGACTTTTCATCACCATGAGAGATTGGTCTTAACAAAATTGATGGGTGACACTGCAAAAGGTGAGACTGCTCATTATCATCAGTTTTGATTTCCAACTATTTTGTCAGCCTCCTACATTCTATGCTATCCCAAATCTGTCGTTTTGTTCCTTCTTCCCAACCCAGTTTTCTCTACATCGACTTGAACCATTATCTCTTATTTTGTTGTTTCTGGATAGTGCTTGATCTTCAGAGTATTCCCCGGATACTCATTTTTGTTTCTTAAAGTGTCTCTGTAAACTAGTGTCCTTGAAATACTGGCAAAGTCTTTTGACCTTTCTCATGGTAACATTTGGACAGACTCATTATAATATCAACACATCATATGCATCAACATATGCATATTCTAACAATCGTGTCCATATTCCTTCCTTTACTAGCTTCATGGAGAAAATGTAAATTTTCAGAGATGTTCCTTAAATTGAGAGAAAAACAAATTTCACTGGCAGATTTTAAAAAAAGCATAATAATAAATTCAATTTAAACTGAAAATGGAAGAACATAATTAAAACATAATTAAAAATATCCAAAGCAAAATAGGAATAATTCAATTCCAGAAACGTGGAACACATCTGAAGGAAAGTAGTTTTCAAAAGCTATGAAATAAGTTTTTAAAATGTATTATTGTTATTAACCTTCAGATCTTTTCTAACAAATTCAAGTCAGAGAATTCACTCAGGATTTTTCTAATACTAGATGAAAACTTAACAGTTTATTTGAAAACGTAGAAGTCAGAACCAAACCTAAAAGAAAGGGAAACTTAGATCTTTTAACACTGTAGATAGAGAAATACTCTCACTTAGATACTGTACGTCCTGAAAATCCCAGTGAAAAAGACTTGAAGCATATACTGTAGCTGCAGAAGTTAGGGAGTTACACAAATCTTAGCCTGAAGCTCTATCTTTAGTTACAACAATGTTATGTTTAAATTACAATTATTGTTGTAAAATAGTGAATACGCCAGAGAATGTGTGCACATAAAAACTCTATTTACATGATGCTTGGATCAACATTGAGCTGGGCATTAATGACAACCAACTGCTTCTTTAAATTAGTGTCATGGGACATTTTGTACTCAACTAAGTGGACAGATGAAGTGCGGGATAAATATTTATTGTAGTTTCTTTACAGTTCTGCAATTGAAGGCTAGTTTAAATTTTGTACTCTAATCTCTGCATTGGTACAAACCCAGGCGCTTCTGGGTTTTAATGAGACCTACTCACCAACAGTGGTTAACTAAATCTTATTATTTTGCTTGCTTTCTCCAGACACAGCAGTCAAATATTCATGTTCATATTTCTGAATGTGTCTGTGTAAGGTCAGTGAAAGTAGATTGTGCCATTTAAGAGTAACACGTACAAAATGCAGGAGGATCTCAGCAGGTCAGGCAGTATTAGGCCACGATTCTTCATTGTGACTGTGAACACAGGATATGGGAAGTATAGGTTACATACCTTGTACTCCTGATGCAGTGCCAAACTCCAGATGGGATGCTAACAATACAATGAGAATGGAAAAGAAGCTAGGAAAGATGATGCTAGAGATCTTTGCAGACCCAGGGGACTTCTTCCAGTTCTTCCATGAACAATTTATTCTTCTCTTGTGCCTTTCTTTTCTTTTCCAGGTGGTTGGTGTTCTATTGGAGTCCATAATACAGTTCAAACTAGGGTCCTCGCAAGCACTGGAATTTTGGACCAGCTGTGTGGCCTGCGCCTGTCTGTGAATGGAGTAACAGCAGTTTCTGTGCTGCTCCTAGCTTTGTTCCTTTCCCCCTAGTTTAAACTACAAATTTAAAATTTTTAGTTACTGATTCTTGAAGGAGAACAATATGTCTTTGAGGAGTGGGAAGAACTTGTCTGAACCTAGTGATAAAAGCCACGGAAAAGGAAAAATGCAAAAGGAAAGATGTGATGAGATGCCGTCGTGGGCTGAAGATATGGTTCGGACACTGAATTCAATTAAAGACCAACTGGAAAAGGACAGTAATGAAATGATGTCATTGCTGGGAAAATTTAAAGATCTGGAAACTCAAGTCATTACACATGAAGAGGAATTGAAGGTAACTAAGCAAAAATTGCTTGAAACTACAACTTGTTTGGAAAGATATTGAAATAAGATTATAGACCTGGAAACTAGGTCTTACCGAAGGAATATACGAATTGTTGGGCTGCAGGAAGGAATCGAAAACGGAGACTTAACTGTTTACTTTGGTAAGCTTTTTTATACCTCATTTCCTGCTATACTATCGCAGCAGCCTACTATAGAAAGAGCACACAGATTGTTTACTTCGAGACATCAAGATAAACCATGGTCTGTTTTGGTCTGTTTTCATCATTTTAAGATTAAGGATCAAATAATGCGATAGGCAAGAAAGCAGAGAGTTTTCAGATTTGAGAAATCTGAGCTCCGTTTCTATGAAGATTATCCAAAGGAGGTAATGGAGCAAAGATGAACCTTTGCACTGGTAATGAAACAGGCCTATGAAAAGAAATTGTTTCCTTCCTTGTGTCGCCCAACAAGAATGAAAGTTTTTCCTCCTGATTTCCTCCTCGTACATTTTTTGATCTTAAAGTTGCACTGGCATTCGTTCAAACCATACCTGCTGTAGTTGCCAATTGAACTGTCTGGAAGGTTGTTTGGTTATCTGCATTAGCATTTCTGATAGAAGATTTATGAAGGCTGATTTATGAAGATCAGGAGACTTGTTCATTATTGCATATCATCGGTTTGGTTTGGAAAGAAGATTCATGGTTCAAGTATGACTGTTTAAATGGTTATTCAGTCATTCAACTGCGAAAAAGAAGATAAGAGGACTTACTCCTTTAACGTAATATCTAGTTTGATGTTTTTTTTGTTTCTTTCTTAATTAAATAACTGGTAGTTTTTCCTACTAATGGGGCTATTTCCATATATATACAAACCCCATTTCCAGAAAAGTTGGGATATTTTCCAAAATGCAATAAAAAAACAAAAATCTGTGATATGTTAATTCACGTGAACCTTTATTTAACTGACAAAAGTACAAAGAAGAGATTTTCAATAGTTTTACTGACCAACGTAATTGTATTTTGTAAATATTCACAAATTTAGAATTTGATGGCTGCAACACACTCAACAAAAGTTGGGACAGAGTTAAAATAAGATTGAAAAGTGTTCAGAATATTCAAGTAACACCAGTTTAGAAGACTCCACATTAAGCAGGCTAATTGGTAGCAGTTGAGATATGACTGGGTATAAAAGTAGCGTCCATCAAAGGCTCAGTCTTTGCAAGCAAGGATGGGTCATGGCTCGCCCCTTTGTGCCAAAATTCATGAGAGAATTGTTAGTTCAAAAGGAACATTTCCTGATGCAAGATTGCAGAAAATTTAGGTCTTTCAACATCTACTGTACATAATATTGTGAAACGATTCAGAGAATTCAGAGGCATCTCAGTGCGTAAAGGGCAAGGTTAGAAACCACTGTTGAATGTATGTGATCTTCGAGCCCTCAGGCGGCACTGCCTAAGAAACCATCATGCCACTGTGACAGTTATATTCACCTGGGCTTAGGAGTACTTCGGAAAACCATTGTCACTTAACACAGTCCGTTGCTGCATCCAGAAATGCAATTTGAAACTGTATTACGCAAGGAGGAAGCCATACATCAACTCTATGCAGAAATGTCAGCGAGTTCTCTGGGCCCAAGCTTCTCAGATGGACCGAAAGACTGTGGAACCGTGTGCTGTCATCAGATGAGTCCACATTTCAACTAGTTTTTGGAAAAAACGGGCGTTGAGTTCTCTGTGCCAAAGATGAAAACTACCATCCTGGTTGCTATCAGCGAAAGGTACAAAAGCCGGCATCAATGATGGTATGGGGGTGCATCAGTGCCCACGGCATGGGTGAGTTGCATGTATGTGAAGGTACCATTGACTCTGAGGTGTATATTAGGATTTTAGAGAGACATATGTTGCCATCAAGGCGATGTCTCTTCCTGGGACGTCCATACTTATTTCAGCAGGACAATGTCAGACCACATTCTGCACGGGCTACAACAGCATGGCTTTGTAGACACAGAGTGCGTGGGCTTGACTGGCCTACTGCCAGTCCAGATCTATCTCCTATTGAAAATGTATGGCTCATCATGAAGAGGAGAATCAGACAACGGAGACCATGGACTGTTGAGCAGCTGAAGTCTTATATCAAGCAAGAATGGACAAAATTTCCAATTGCAAATCTACTACAATAAGTATTCTCAGTTCCAAAATGATTAAAAAGTGTTACTAAAAGGAAAGATGATGTAACACAATAGTAAACATGCCTCTGTCCCAACTTTTGTTGAGTGTGTTGCAGCCATCAAATTCTAAATTTGTGAATATTTACAAAATACAATTACGTTGGTCAGTAAAACTATTGAAAATCTCTTCTTTGTACTTTTGTCAGTTAAATAAAGGTTCACGTGAATTAACATAGCACAGATTTTTTATTTTTTATTGCATTTTGGAAAATATCCCAACTTTTCTGGAAATGGAGTTTGTATATATACACACACTTAGCGGAGGTTCCTATTATTTATATAATATTATTAGTTGGTAGTTTTGAAAATTTAGTTGGGTTAAATATGCTATTAACATTTCTTGCTTTTTAAAAAAAAATTGTTTTGAATTTTTATTAAATACTATGCTTGGTTTCTCTAGGTGATATATTTTAGATCTTAATAACTGTTTATTTTTTAAATTTCTTTTCAATATATTAGTATGTTTTTATGTAATAGAATATTATAGCATCTTATAAATAAATTTAAAGCTTTTTTAGGGGATCTAATGTTAAATTTAAGATGGCGCTGGTTTTTCTTTTTAAGAGATACTTTTTTGGTTTTCTCTTTGTTTAAAAAAGATTAAATATAAACATGGGATAGTTTGTAGATGCTGGAATGTAAACACTTTTCTCTGTTGAGACTTTCTCATTTTTCTTACAAGGTCAGTGGATTTCATTTTTTTTAATGGGGGCAGGGTAGAGAACCTTTTTAAATTTTCTTTGGACAGACAGAGCAGTCCTTGGCTTTGTTTTTTCTATCATAGGGTTCTTGCTGTTTTTTGAGATGTGGCGGGAGGGGGATGGGTTTGGAGTTAAAGTCAGGGGTTTTTTTCCATTCGGTGGTTCCAGAGCATGCGTGTTTTCTGTGTGGTTGTATTTTTCATCGCCGTCATTTTTGATCATCCTGTATTGGTATGTGCTCTGCGCATGTGTAAAGCAGAATAAAATTATGGTATTTAAATGGATTAATGTAATAAGTTGGAATGTACGTGGTTGGAATCATCCTATCAAACAAAAAAAGTCTTTTAAAATCATTAATTGATTCCAGCCTGATATAATTTTTGCCCAAGAGATGCATATCAGGGCAGGAGATCAAGACAGACTTCTTGGATCGTGGAATGGTTCGCAATTTCACTCTACTTCTCAAAGTAAAACTAAAGGGGTGTCTTTTTATTAAATCCAACATTTTGTTCCTTCAAGAGGATATTAAGTCAGATTTTAATGGTAGATTTTTAATTGTTAAAGGAGTAACTTGTAATAGATAAGTTCTTTCGGTCAACTCGTATGGTCCTAACTTAGATGATCCTTTTTTAAAAAATGTATTTGCTCTATTGCCTGATTTAAATGAATATATGTTGATAATGGGCGGGGATTTTAACTGTTGTTTAAATCCCTTGATTGACAAGAGCTCAACCAATCAACACTTCTAAATCACTCTGCGTCACTTATTAATTCCTTTTTGACCGATTTTTTATTGATTGAACTTTGGAGATATTTACACCCTGATGACAGAGAATATTCTTTTATTTCACATGTTTATAGAAAATATTTGAGGATCGATTATATTATAGTCGACCCTCTCCTTTTGCCTAGTGTTAAGAATTGTGAATATGACGCTATTGCTATATCTGATCATGCGCCTTTGAGTTTGTCTTTCGAATTTGATGATGTCATCCTTGCCTGCCCACCTTGTCGTCTATCTCAAACATTATTACAAAATTCTGACTTTATTAGTTTTATTGAAACTCAGATAAAAGAATTTTTTCTTTTTAATGATATGGGGGTATATCTAAATTAATCATATGGGATACATTTAAAGCATTTTTATGTGGTCAGATCACTTCTTATTTAGCTAAGCTTAAAAAAACAGACTAAAGTAGAGTTAGATAAGATTTCAAAACAAATTAAAGATTTAGATAATATTTATACGATTTCCCCTAATATTGACTCGTTTAAACAAAGGGTGGAATTTCAATCACAATATAATTAATTATTAACTCATCCTATTGAAGGCTACTTGCTTAAGCTAAAAAGTCAATTTTATACATTCGGAGATAAAAAATAACAAACTGCTTGCATCTCAATTAAAAACGGCCAGAGCTAAAAGGCAAATTTTGAAAATCTGTAGGAAAGATGGCACCCCGGCTTGGGAATATGATGAAATTAATAAGATTTTTCAAGATTTTTATATTGAACTTTATAAATCTCAATTTCCAGTGGATCCGTCTAAAATGAATGCTTTTTTTGACAAAACATTGCTTTTCCTCAAATTTCTGTTGAGGATCAAAAAATTCTTGATGCCCAAATTACTGAAGCCGAAATTCATAAAGCTATTTTTTCAATGCAATCTGGTAAGGCCCTTGGACTTGATGGCTACCCTGTAGAATTCTATAAAAAAATTTGGAAAATTGCTTTCTCCATATATGTTGGAAATATTTAACGACTCTTTTCTGAAACGTGATTTACCCTCTACCTTTTATGAGGCTTCTATTTCTTTAATTCTTCAAAACTATAAAAATCCTACTGATTGTGCCTCATCTAGACCTATTTCATTATTGAATGTTGATGCTAAGATCCTGTCAAAGATAATGGCCAATCGGTTGGAAAATTTTTGGGTAAAATTATTTTTAAAGATCAAACAGGATTTATAGAGGGTCGTCATTCCTTTTCAAGTGTTCAGAGATTATTTAACATTAAATATTCATCTTCTTTTAAAACTCCACAATGTGTTGTCTCTTAAGATACTGAAAAAACGTTTGATTGAGTTGAATGGAAATATTTATTTAATGTTTTAGAGAAATTTGGTTTTGCTGTTAATTTTAATAATTGGATTAGAATGATATGTGAAACCCTTATTTCTACTGTTATTACTAATAATTGTAGATCCCCTTTTTTCAGCTTTCATGGGGAACAAGACAAGGATGTCCATTAAGTCCTTTGTTATTTAACTTAATATTAGAACCCCTTGCTGTTGTTCTTCATGAAGCTAAAGATATTCATGGGATTCTTGTGAATGAGACCATTCATAAAATTTCTCTTTGTGCTGACTATTTACTGGTTTATATATCTAATCCTGAGGAATCTATCCCTGCCTTGCTAAAATTATTTAATGAATTTGGAGATTTTTCAGGATATAAAATTAATTTTAATAAAAGTGAATGGTTTCCTTTAAATGAATCTGTTTCTATGTATGATAATACTCCTTTCAAAGTTATGGATTCCTTTAGATATCTAGGTGTTATAATCACTAAAAAATATAAGGATCTTTACAAAGCTAATTTTGTTCCCTTGGTAGATTCTATGAAGTATTTATTTAGCAGATGGAACCCACTTATGTTTTCACTTGCTGGCCGCATCCATATAGTCAAAACGATGATTTTACCAAAATTTTTATATTTATTTCAGAATATCCATGTTTTTTTTAAACTAAGAAATTTTTTGATCAAATTGATTCTATTATCTCATCTTTTATTTGGAATGATAAAAGACCAAGAATTGGTAAATGTTACTTACAAAAATTGAAAAAGGATGGAGCTCTTGCTTTGCCTAATTTAAGAATGTATTACTGGGTTGTTAATGTGTGATATATGTCCTTTTGCTAATACTGGGTTGATAAGAATGAGCGGCCAATTTGGGTAGATTTGGGATTGAAAGTTGTGAAACAGTTTTATTTAACCTCATTATTGGGAGCTGCTCTACCTATACAAATAGTTAAAGTTGCTCGTTTAAATTTATACCCCATGATTATGTATTCTTTACAAATTTGGCTCCAGTTCTGTAATTTTTTTAATCTTAAAAATTTAAACTTTGTAGTTTAATTTACTTAAATTATTTTTAAGCCATCTATTTGTTACGTACCCTGTAACTGGGTGTCTTACCAGCAAAGATAGAAGTATCCATTGGAATCTGGTACTATTTTCAAAACAGTGTTTATTAGTAAAATATACAAATCAATATCAACAATGCAAATATACAGATAATACACGTTAGCAATACTAAACCTAAAAGTGTGGGTATAATAATAATCAATAATAAACAAGCTCTATCGTTGACTAGGGGACAATGAATTATCACGGGAAAGTATAAAGTTCAGTTCAGTTCATGTAGGCTGAGGTAGTTGTTGGTTCTTTTGTTGTAACCATTGGAGGGAGGGGGAGAGAGAGAGAGAGAGAGAGAGAGAGAGCAAACAGTGAGAGCCAGTCAAACCTTCCTTTACGTTCTTGATCCATCGATGTGTTGTTGTGGCCATTCAGGTGTTACCCCTCTGTCCTTTAGCTAGACTGTTCTTCTATGGTGGACTCATCACCCAGGCAAGGGTGGACACACACACAAGCCCCCACCGGCCTCGCTAAAAAACACTGTGAGTTAAAATTGACCGATCCTTCGTTCGGTCTCTGATGCCCCACACCTTCTCGTGGGTTCCAACACTTAAGCACTGCTCACTAGTGTGTCTCCTGGTGTGTCTGAGGGTTGTCTCTCCAGACCTCACTTTTATCCCTACTCATGGGTTCTCAGGTGTCAATCAGTTTTGAATGGCTTAGTCCATCAAACCAGCCCACTCCAGCTGTCCACTGAACAGATTTTAATGAACAGAATAGTACTAAGTAAACAGCTCTCTCCGGAGCCATAAGTCTTTCAGGAGTCATAATATGGTGGAACAACAAGTCTCTCTTTCCCGGTGTTATCTCTCCCTTGTCTGAAGGAAGTGTTCCAGTCCCAGTATGTTTTTGTTCCATCTTGTTCTCTCTCATTAGCAGCATGGCAACAGTAACGGTTTGTAATTCTCCCAGGGGAGGGGACACGGGCAACCCTGCACCCTTCTGCCCATCAGAGCTGTTCATCCTTCGTAACATTTGAGTCATACAATTTTTTTATTTTGGAAAAATAAAGGTGTTAATTCTTTTTCGGATCTATTTAAAGAAGGTAGACTGATGTCTTTTGAACAATTAGTTGATAAATACTCTTTCATATTCACACTTCTTACGATACCTTCAAGTCAGACATTTCTTACAAAAATATTTAAGTAATTTTCCTTGCATATTAGAGGCCAACCTGTTAGATACTATTATGAGTATGAACCCTTTGATGAAGGGTTCCATTGGAAGAATTTATAATTTATTATCACAATGGGATAAGCACCCTTTCTTTAAGATTAAACAACCTCCACAATCATCCCTGTAGCAAATAAATCAGTTGTAGCCTGTCTGAATGATCACCGTCCCGTTGCCCTGACCCCTATAGTGATGAAATGTTTTGAACGGCTTGTCAAGCCTCATATCACAGCCAGCCTCCCCTCACCGCTGAATCCTCTACAGTTTGCTTATCGTCCAAATCACTCTACGGAGGACGCAATATCCACCACACTGCACACAGTTCTCTCTCACTTGGACAATAAAGACACTTATGCCAGAATGCTGTACATTGATTTCAGTTCAGTGTTCAATACCATCATCCCGCAGAGACTAGTGGAGAAACTGTTGCTGCTTGGCCTTAACACTGCCATGTGTCGTTGATTTCTGGATTTCTTGACAGAGAGACCACAGTCAGTCCTTGTTGGCAGGAACATCTCTGACTCCATCACACTGAGCACTGGATCCCCACAAGGCTGTGTGCTCAGCCCATTGCTGTTTACACTGCTAACGCATGATTCTGCAGCCAGATTCGAGGGGAACCTGATCATTAAATTTGCTGATGATACCACAGTGGTGGGGCTCATCAGCAAAAATGATTCAACAATGTACAGGGAGGAGGTCAGACACCTGGAGAGCTAGTGCAGTGACAACAACTTAATGCTTAATGTCACCAAAAGCAAGGAGATGATCATCGATTTCAGACGGTCTCAGCCTGAGCATACACCCCTCAGCATCAGCGGCTCCACAGTGGAGAGAGTGGAAAACATCAAATTCCTTGGGGGTGCAGATCTCAGACAATCTCACCTGGTCCAGGAACACCACTGGGATTGTGAAATGGGCCCAGCAGAGATTGCATTTTTTGAGAAAACTTAAACAAGCATCATTCCCCACTAACATCTTAACTACATTCTACAGAGGCATGGTTGAGAGTGTGCTGACCTTTTGCATCACAACCTGGTACTCCAGCTGCAGTGCTGCTGACGAAAAAGCCTTGGTTAGGGGAGCAGAGAAGGTTACTGGGATCTCCCTACCTTCTGTCCAAGACCTCTTTCAGAGTTGATGCCTCCAGAAGACATGGTATATCATTAAAGACCCCTCACACCCTCTCCATAAACTGTTTGTTCTTCTGCCATCAGGTAAACATTACAGGAGCATCAAAACAAAAACAACAAGGCTACTAAACAGCTTCCTCCCACAGGCAGTCAGACTGCTAAATAGCTGCTCTACCTGTCTCTGCTTTGGACACTTTTAACTTGCACTGGACACTTATAAGTTGATTTTAACTGACATGTGGCTGTTGTGTTTTACTATTTATTGTTGTGTTTATTATTTAGTGTTGCATTTGTTATGATTGCACTGCCCCTGGGAAACGCTGTCTCATTCTGTCCTGCAGAGCTGATGTACGGTTAGAATGACAATAAAGTTTTTGAATCTTGAATCTTGAAGATTGGGAAAAGGAACTTAATTTGACTTTTAAAATGGAGGACTGGATGCAGATCTTGAAGTTGGTTAACTCTTCTTTGATTTGTGCTAGCCATTGGTTGATTCAATTTAAAATTGTATATTGCTAATATTTGACGAAAGAGAGATTGTCTAAAATGTTTCCTAATGTTGGTAGTTATTGTGATAGATGTAAAACTGAGACAGCTACACTGACAGACATGTTTTGCTCTTGTTCTATACTGGAACAGTTTTGGAAGTCAGTTTTTTCTACAATTTCTAAAGCACTCAAAATTAATTTACAACCTAACAAATTAACTGTGCTCTTTGGAATAATACCTCAAAATATCGTGGTATTTCTTTGTCTCACCAACATGTTATTGTGTTTGTTACATTGATAGCTAGGAGGGCCATTCTGTTGAAGTGGAAGGATATGTCGGCTTCCATTCTGTCACAATGGTTCTCTCAAGTGATGCTATGTCTTAGATTGGAGAAAATTAGAAATCGAACTTTTGAAACTATGTTTGATTTTGAGAAAAGATGTGGTTCATTTGCTCATTACTACCATTTGAGTTAATTGATAGATATCCTCCATGATCTAACCGTAAAATTTGTGTCTGAATAAGTTTAAGGACTTCCTTTTAAAACACTAATACAATATTATCCATTTATGGGTTTTATCATTTTAATTTTTTTAAATCTTTTTTTTACATATATATATAAGATTAATTTTATACTTTAATCTTTGTTATACTAACCCTTTCTTATAATATGGGTGGTTTGTATCTTTTATTTAACTTTTTTGTTTGAGTTGCCGTCTTGAGACATGGGGGTAAATTTAGTATTAGATCGCTTGCTTGCCTCTTTTTGGCTTTTTTCCTGGGGTTTTGAGGGTGGAGGGAGGGGGATTTTTCTTTTTGCTTGCTTCATGCTTAGTTTTACTTCATGGGCTGATTCGAAACTACAAAAATGGTTGCAGTGCCATGACTTCCGGTTCCTCCATGAACTTACTTCCCTCTTCTGGATTCATGAGTTCATCTTTTTTTTAACCTTATGTGTTAATTGTAATAAATATTGGCAATATGGATAAGATTATTAATTTTGTTTCTTGGAATACTAATTGTTTAAATCATCCGATCAAAAGAGAAAAAAATTCAAAGAATTCCACAGAATGAATGCTAATATTATTCTGGTACGAGACTCATGTGAGGAAGGTGGATAGCCAACTTTTTTTAGGTTTTGGAAAGACCAACAGTATCACTCGAATTCTCAAGCCCAAGTAAGAGGCGTTTCCATTTTTATAGATTCTTCAACCTTTATACACTATGAAACAATTTCAGACCCACAAGGTAGATTTTTGCTTATTACTGGTCTACTTTTTAATATAAAAGTTGTTTCAGTTAATGTTTATGCTCCAAACACTGATTGTCCTGAAATTTTTAAGTGTCTATTTACATCCTTTCCTAATTTGAATCAGTACATGCTGATAATGGGTGGGGATTTTAACTGTTGTTTAAACCCTTCGATGGATAGATCTAAGCCCACTCAAGCTCTTCCGAATAAATTGGTCTCTCTTATTAATTCCTTTATGATTGATTCTGGAATTTCCAAAATTTGGCGATTTTTACACCCCAATGACAGAGCTTTCATATTTTTCTCATGTTTATCATAATTACTCAAGAATTGATTACTTTTTTATTGATCACCGTTTACTTACAGATGTTATTGATTGTAAATATGACTATTACCATTTCTGACCATGTACCTTTGAAGCTATCTATTAAGACAATGGACTCATCTACTAATGTTAAATCTTGGAGGTTCAACTCTATTTTATTGCAGGATTTAGACTTTCTTAATTTTATTAAACAACAAATTGATTTGTTTTTCTCAACAAATTCTACAGCAGAGATCTCTAGTGGAATTTTATGGGACACTTTTAAAACATTTATTCGTAGACAGATTATTTCATACTCTGCTGGAGTTAGGAAATGAACTAATTCTAAAATATTAATATTGGTTGATAAAATCAAAGCAATTGATAAGATTTATTCAGTGACCCCCAGCAAAGAACTTTATAAAGAAAGAGCTGCACTTCAAATGGAGCATAGTTTGTTATTATCCTCTTCGATGGAAAATCAGTTAATTAAATCTAGAACCCAGTTTTATGTACATGGAGATAAGTCTGACAAATTATTTGGTAATCAATTGAAAACTGCTTCGGTTAAATGACATATTACTAGGATTCGTAAACGAGATGGCACTCTGATGATCAACCATAAAGAGATAAATAAGGCCTTTCAAGATTTTTATAATTCTTTATATCAATCAGAACTTGTTGAGGATTCTTCTATAATAGATGAATTTTTAAGAAAATTGAATATCTGAAAATTAACAACAAAGGATAATGTATTCCTAGATGCACCTACTACAGAAACAAATAAAAGAGGCTACTTTTTCAATGAATTCTGGTAAAGCTCCTGGTCCAGATGGTTATACTGTAGAATTTTTAAGTCCTTTTCCTCTATACTCTCTCCTTGGCTTTGTAAAATTTTTAAAGATGTGTTAACTATAGGTAAATTGCCACAATCTTTTTATGAAGCCTCTATTTCTTTAATTCTTAAAAAAGATAAAGACCCCACTGAATGTGCATCCTATCGGCCTATATCCTTGCTGAATATGGATTTTAAGATTTTTAGTAAAATTTTGGCCACTAGATTAGAAAATATATTACCTTGAATTATTTCTGAAGATCAGACTGGATTTATTAAAAACCACTATTCATCCTTTAACATTAGAAAATTAATTAATATTATTTATACTCCTTCACCCAAAATACCAGAATGTGTCATTTCCTTAGATGCAGAAAAAGCATTTGATAGAGTTGAATGGCCATATTTATTTAATATGTTGTAGCATTTTAATTTTAGTTCAAAATTTATATCATGGATTATTTTAATATACTATAAACCTTTGGCTTCAGTCTTTACCAATAATCAAAGATCTCTTTTTTTTTTCAGTTATTCCGTGGTACAAGGCAAGGCTGTCCTTTAAGTCCTTTATTGTTTGACATTGTTTTGGAACCTTTAGCTATAGCCATTTGTGAATCACCTAATATTTTGGGTATTACTCGTGGGGAAGGGACGTAGAAGTTATCATTATATGCTGATGATTTGTTACTATACATATCCGACCCTGAGAGATCTATTCCTGCTATTTCGTCCTTGCTTGCTCAGTTTAGTAACTTTTCTGGTTACAAATTGAATTTTAATAAGAGCGAATTATTTCCATTAAATATGCAAGTTCCAATTTATAAACATTTACCATTTAAAGTTGTCACAGTTTATTTTACTTATTTGGGTATTAAAATTACCAAAAAACATAAAGATTTATTTAAAGTTAATTTTTTACCTTTAATTGACCAAATTAAGCAACTTTTTACCAGGTGGTCTCCATTATCTTTGTCATTGGTTGGTTGAATTAATGCTATTAAGATGATGGTATTACCCAAATTCTTATATTTATTTCAAGCATTACCAATTTTTATTTCTAAATCATTTTTTTGATATTATTGACTTCAAAATGTCTTCCTAACTGTGGCAGAATAAAAATCCTAGACTAAGCAAAAAATATTTACAGAAGCCTAAGAAGGAGAGTGGGTTGGCTTTGCCAAACCTGAGATTTTACTATTAGGCAGTTAATATATGATATTTAATATTTTGGACACAAGAATCGACTATAGCAGCTTGCCCACAATGGGTAAATTTGGAATGTAAATCTGTATAAGACTTTCCATTGTTTGCAATTTTAGAATTTTCACTTCCTTTTTCTTTATCTAAATTGAATAAACAAATAACTAATCCTATAGTTAAACATAAATTGCGAATATGGTTTCAATTTCGTAAATTTTTTGGCTTGAATAAGTTTATCTTATCAAGCCCTATAATATCTAACTTTCTTTTTCAGCCCTCTTTTATGGATCAAGCCTTTGTTTTATGGAAAACAAAAGGTATAACATGTTTTCATGATCTATATTTAGATAATAGTTTTATGTCCTTTGAACAGCTATCTAATAAATATAATTTACCTAAATCTCATATTTTTAGATATTTGCAAGTTAGAAATTTTTTGAATAATGAGGTAGAGTCTTTTCCGAAATTATGTCCATCGGACATTACGGAAATTTTTTTAGCTCTGAATCCTTGTCAGAAGGGTTTAGTAGCCATCATTTATAATATGATCATGAAAGTACAGCCAGAAGTATCAGAAAAAATTAAGAAGGAATGGGAAAAAGAACTTAATTGTCTTATACTCACTGAGCAGTGGGAGAAAATTTTACAATTAGTCAATTCTTCTTCTATTTGTGCTAAACATGCCCTAATACAATTTAAGGTTGTACATGGAGCTCATATGTCTAAGAATAAACTTGCTTGATTTTATTCTTATGTTAATCCAACCTGTGACAGATGTCATTCTGAAGTTGCTTCATTGACCCACATGTTTTGGTCTTGCCCTTGTTTGCAAAATTACTGGAAAGATATTTTCAGTAGTATTTCAACAGTTCTGAATATTAATTTCCAACCGCATCCTATTACTGCAATTTTTGGTTTACCAATGGCGGATAATAGTTGTTTATCCCCTTCAGCTCGACAGATGATTGCATTTGTTACATTAATGGCTAGAAGATCTATTCTATAGAACTGGAAAGAAATCAATCCTCCAACTATATTTCAGTGGTTTTCTCAAACTATCTCTTGTTTGAGCTTAGAAAAAATTAGAAGTGTTGTCTTTGATCCTTCAGTTAAATTTGAAGAAACTTGGAGACCATTTATTCAACATTTTCATGAGTTAAATTGTCTTTTCCTAAACCTCGCTTTTATTATCCTTAATTATTTGGATGGAGGTATGGAGTTATTGGCACTACTGTATATATTTGGCATAATGCAATGGCCCATGTTGGTTAGTTCTTTTTTCTTTTTCTCTTTTGTTTTGTTTTTTTTTTACGTCTTTTGTTCGTAATTACCATGAGTTTGGGAGGTTATTATATATTGATTATCATCTATTTGAATGTTTATTTAAAGTATTAACTGTGTACTCTCAAACTCTCTGTATTAATGTTTCATTTATGTTTGTTTAAAAATTAATAAAAAGATTTAATAAGAAAGAAAAAGATAGCTAGGAGGGCCATTCTGTTGAAGTGGAAGGATATGTCGGCTTCCATTCTGTCACAATGGTTCTCTCAAGTGATGTTATTTCTTAGTTTGGAGAAAATTAGAAATTGAACCTTCGAACCTATGTTTGATTTTGAGAAAAGATGTGGTTCATTTGCTCATTACTACCATTTGAGTTAATTGATAGATATCCTCCATGATCTAACTGTAAGTTTTGGTATGATTTTTTTTTGCTGGCAGTTTGATGTTTATCTTTAGAAGCTTTTTGTATGACACATGGCTCCAGGGTTGAACACCTAGTAGGTTCTTTTTTTTCCCCTCACTTTTTTCTTGCTTTAGTAGGGTTCTTTTTTTTCTTTTTTGTGTGTCACCATATTTTTCAATCCTTAATATTGTTTTTTACCCTTTTGAGACATTGTAAGTATTAATTACTTCAATGTACTCTTGTTATTTTGAATAATAATAATAGTAAAAAGACTTGAAAAGAGTCTGTGATACAAGTTCAAACTAGGATCTTCGCAAGTACTGGAATATTGGACCAGCTGTGTGGCCTGGAACTTTGTTATCTCCAGGAACAGCCTGGAGTGACCCTGTAAATGAGCTGGTTCTTCACTGCTTTGACAACTGAAGCATTGTGGGAGACTGAAACCTCCAGACAGCAGGCAGGGTGTGCTGCTGTCAGATGGGCTCTGTACTCGAGCGATCCGTCTCTCTCTCTTTTGATGGAAAGTGAGAACCTGCTAGTCCCTGCAACACTGAAGATTTGTAACATTGAATTGCTGCTCTCCACTCTCGATGTTACAGGAGCAATGTCTCTCTCCCTCAATGAAGAGAGAGAGCCTGTCTGAGATACCATAGTGCTTGGTTATGGACTGTAGATCAAGGTTTCTTTGGGGTGCTTTTGCTATTGCTTGCTTGGGGGTGGGGGGGGGGGTTGTAGGGAGAGTTTGGTGTTTCTGCTGGTGCAAGTGAGGGGAAGGTGGCTGCTTCTGCATGGGAGGGGGAAGGGGGCTTTGAGGTTTTGATATTAGTATCATTCATTCTATGATATTTCTTATTTCATGGATGTTGGTGAAGAGTAAGTATTTCAGGTTGTATACTGTATACATTCTTTGATATTAAGTTGAACTATTTGAACCATTCGAATGGATGGAAACTATATTTGCAACAGTCATTACAAAGATGTTACATTTAGCTTATTATTATTCTTGTTGTATTTTTATCTTTCCTCAGCTTAGGCTGGTAAAACCTGAGGTATAGGCACACTCTTTTCTCAATTACTACGAACTTACACATTATTATAGTAGTATTTGTATTGTGCTTTTCTGAAGATTTGCATAAATATTGATATAGAGACCTAATAGCATAATGCTATTGTATAGTGAGTTTGGGATGATACCAGTTGTAGATATTACTATTGGGACAATATATACCCTCTTCATGCTCCATAGTCTTTCAATTTCCTCTTTTAATTCAGCATATTTCTGATGTTTTCACTTATTGATTTCTATATGTTATGTGTGCTTGGGATGGCTATATCTATTAAATAAGTTGTTCTTGCTTTTTTATCTTGTAATGTTATATCTGGATGGTTATTATGGTTAATAATAAGGATTATCCTACCTGTAATAAAGGATCAATCAAAATATAATTTGTGGAGCTCTGGCTCTAAAACTGGACCAGGCTGTATTTATAGTAAAGTATGGTTTATTTTATGAGTTTGTATTTTAAAGCTAGATTTTGGTGAATGATGTTTGCCACTTGATTGTGTCTGTGTAAGTAATCAGATTGAGTTAAACTGCTGCATGATCCTGTAATATGTTGGATTGTTTCTAGTTTCTCTTGGTAGTATATTCTGCATTTATCATCTTGAATTTGTCAGTCTTTTTTATGTGTTTTTGGTAATTTTTTGTTAACTATCTGGTCCTGTATTGCTGCAAGGAACCCCTCTGGTCTGGGAAAAGGTCTCCAACTCTGAGCCAGGCATTCAGTGCTTCCTTATCGGCATCTAGCCTGCTCAGATCATTGGGATGTTTTCCATAGAGGGTCATACTCTTCCATTGGTTTTCTTCTGTGATGATAGTTTATTCATTTTTCTGCATTTTGCTTTCCGTTAGGTTTACTGGTGTGTACATCTAATCAGAATTGTATATGCTCACATGAAGTGCTGAGTCCTGTATTTGATGAAAACATATCCTCAGAAATTTTATCTGACTGTTGTGGACATTTTTTACATCAGTTATTACTCTTCCGCTTTCTGTCCGTATTATTAATATTATTACTATTGTTAATTTTATATAAATGCATGATCTTACCATCTTTCCTTTTAACTGCATTACACTTAAAATATCAACATATCTGTAAAGATCATTACAGAATTTATGGTGAAATGAGTTAAGATTTAGATCTGATGAGGACACAAAATGGAAGGTTAACCTTCATTTACTTGCTCAAATTTTACGTATTCCATTTACTTTCCTCTCAAATGGTTCATAATGTGGGCTGAAATTTAATTTTTAAGTTACATCTTAAAATCTTTCTAAAGCAAGAGAAAACAAGAATGTAGAAAATTAAATAGAATTGAGTTTAGCTCAGTTCAAATCAATGAAACAGTTGAAGAGTACATTTTAGAATCTAACCCAAATTGTATACATTTTAACGTACTGAAAATAAGCAAGAAGATTAAGAAACTAAAATTGATCATTAAAGCTAAGAAAGTACATAATACTAATGAATGAAGTGTACCTACCTTCATTGTTATTTATGCCCCTTATTTATCATAGTTTCTTTCTACTGCTTTGCATCAAACAATTCAACATATTTACTGCAGACATTATTACAGCATTTATCGAGAACTGAGCTAAAATTCAGATTTTACAGGGACATAAAATTGAAACTAGCAGATTGGCCTACATTTATTCCATCAAGCACTTTTTTTCCCTTTACTTTTTAATCCAAGTATCTGAGTGAGAAATGACCTTGAAATATTCTGGAGTGCACAATTATCAGAAGACACAGAAATAAATGGCAAAGTTGCAGCATTACTATGACACCAGAACACAAGAATGTAAAGAGAGGCAGAGACAGTTGAGTATAAAGAGTCATTAATCAGATATGGAGATAATGTTTCCAGTTTATGTCTCTTTATCAGAGTTGGGGAAAATGAGAAATCCAGTATTTCACTGAGGAGGGTAGGAATGGAGAAAACAGAGGGAAGGACTGTAATACAATAGAGACCAAGAGAATCTAGGTGATGCAGGTACAGTCTGAAATTGGGTGGGGAAGGTTTGATATTTGTTGTTGATCTGTCTGCAGGCAGTTCTAAGTAGGAGAAGAAAATAAGCTGGAGAACCCTAAAATTATTTTAATTCTGTCATTTTTATTCTCAGGTCCATTCCCTTGCTGAACTCTGTCTTTGGCATCCTATACTATTGCAGTCCAGACATATTGAAGCCCTATAATTCAATATTTGATAATTTTGCAGTTTGTGTCAGAACTGGCAAGTTCTGATGTGAAGTCATCACCTCAACTTTCTCTCCCCAGGGTTGCTGTATGACATACCGATCATTTCCAGTTATTTTGTTCATTTCAGATTTCCAGCGATTGTTTTACACAGTTACAGATTATTTTTTCTTCTCCACTCTCATTCATCTGTTTCTATTTACACTTCTGCAAGACAGCAGCTATGAATGCAACAATGACATTTGCCTCATCTGGATTTCATTAGTCTCCACCCTATCACAGGCATTCTCCTTGTATTATTCATGCCCTCTTCTGTGCAACTTAAAATATGCTTGTTTTCACATTTTCCCCTGTTCTGACAAAAGATCATTGACATGAGATTTTAACTCTAAGAAAGCCACCGATTTAGCTCATAGGAACAACCAATATTCCACAAGATTTTAACTTTTTCTTCTCTTTGCACAAATGCTGCCTGAGCTGCTGAGTTCTCCCAGCATTGTCTGTTTCTGATTCAGATTTCTTCGATCAGCTGCTTTTTTGCATTTTGATCAAATTAGTGGGACCATTTTTTAGAATGCTGTAATGCTGTTTAATAGAAATATAACCAAGGATGAAAATTATAGACAAGCTAGAAAATCTGATGTATAATTATGGTATGTTAACATTTTAACCTAAACCAGAATAGGAAAATGTATGCCCTGAAGCAGGAAAGCCTTTTTAAGTGTTCCTGGTATTTTTGTCAGCTATTTTAATAAGAATACACTGATTGACTAGTATTTAGATAGCAACAAATCAAGCAGATTACCTAAAACTGAGTTAAGAGAGTGAATGAAAAATAGTTTAAAAAACTTAAATGGCAATTAAAAAGCGAATAGAAGAATGTTACTGTTCAGTGCCAGGTTACAATGTGAGATAGTTCCTTAATGAAACATACAAATTCATATGTTTCATTACATACCAAGTACTTTGGTAATGTTCTAATGAAGAGAAGCTCCAGGAGAGGCAAACTGCTGATTTTTTAATTTATCTACAATGTTTGGTCACTTGAAATTGCCATCTGATTCATGTTTTATTGCCAAAATCCAAAATCTTGTTTCATACATGATATAACTATTTTTGATTTTATCAGATAATTGTTTTCCGAAAGCAGCTAAGAAAATTAAAACTTACCGAAACCATTTCATACTAATGATGAAGAGTGACTGTGAAAAATGGAACATCTAATAATAAATACAAGAGAATCTGCAGATGCCAGAAATCCAAAGCAACACACAAAATGCTGGAAGAACTTGGTTGTCAGGCAGTATCTATGGAAATGAATAAATAGTTGATGTTTCAGGCCAAGACCCTTCATCAGGACTGGAAAGGAAGGGGGAAGAAGCCAGAATATGAAAGTGGGGAGGAGGGGAAGGAGTACAAGCTGGAGGGTGACAGGAG
Organism: Hypanus sabinus; assembly: GCF_030144855.1. Classification (NCBI taxonomy): domain Eukaryota; kingdom Metazoa; phylum Chordata; class Chondrichthyes; order Myliobatiformes; family Dasyatidae; genus Hypanus; species Hypanus sabinus. The sequence continues at coordinate 39,880,479 of NC_082709.1, forward strand.
AAACCAGGAGGGTGGGGTGGGATAGATGAAGGAAGAATCTGTGACGTGATAGGTGAAGCACGTTGAGGGCTGGAGAAGAAGGAATCTGATAGGAGAGGAGAGTGGGTCATAGGAGAAAGGGAAGAAAGAGCAGCAACAGAGGGAGATGATAAGTAGATGAGGAGAAAAAAAGAGGCAAGAAGGGGATAGGGTAGGGAATTGAAGAAGGGGGAGCTACCGAAAGTTGGAAAATTGAAAAATGATGGAATACCCAGATGGAATGCTAAGTGTTGTTCCTCTAACCTGAGATTGGCCTCATCATAGAGGAGGTCATAGACCAAAATATTGGAATGGGAATGGGGATTGGAATTAAGATAGCTGGCCACCAGGAAATCCTGTTTTTTTTTGTGTGGATGGAGCGAAGGTGTTCATCAAAGTCGGGTTTCATCAATATAGATGAGGGTGAAGATAGCATCAGTGGTAGAGGAAAAGAAACCCCATTTTTTTTTGAAGGAGGAGGACATCAATGTAGCAGAGATAATGGAACTGAGAAAAAGCAATTGCATTTTTACAGGGTGGGAAGAGGTATAGTCACTCTTTCATTTTCCAAACATCTGCCCTCAGCCTACCTTCCCATGGTCTTAAAAAGAATAGAGTTCCTCATGCCCTTACCTACCATCCCATGAGTCTCCTCATCCAGCACATAATTCTCCTCTTCAACTCAAATTCAGCCGGACCCTACCACCAACCGCATCTTTACCTTCCCCTCATTCGCCCTTTCTGCAAGGATTGCTCTTTCCTTGATTTCCTTGTGCATTTGTCCCTCCACACTAATCTCCCTCCTGGCATTTATCCCTGCAACCAGAAGTGCTACACCTGCCAATTCACTTCCTCCCTCACCTCCATTCAGGGCCCAAACAGTTCTTCCAGGCGAAGCTACACTCCACCTGTGGATCTGTTGGGATTGTCTATTTTATCTGGTGCTGTATCTGGTGATGTATCTCCAATGTAGATTGGAGGACCTCTTTGACAAGCACCTTTACTCTATCTGCAAAAAGCAGGTTTCCCAGTGGCCAGCCATTTTAATTCCAGCTTCCATTCCCAATCCAACAGGTTGGCTGATGGCTTTCTCTACTGCAATGATGATCTCTCAGGTTGGAGGAGCAACACCTCATATTCCCTCTGGGTACCTTCCAATCTGAGGGCATAAACATTAATTTTTCTCCCTCCCCTTTCTCTCTTCCATTCCCCTCTCTGACCCCCTTTTACCTTGTCTCTTCTTTTTGTCTCTCTAGTATCTCCCCCTGGTGCCCCTCCTTCTTCCCCTTTCTCCCATGGACAACTCATTTCTCCTGACAGATTATTTCTTCTCCAGCCCTTTACCTTTCCACGTATCATCTTCTAGCTTCTTTCTTCATCCACCCACCCCACCAACCTGGCTTCATTTATCACCTTCTAACTTGTACTCCTTCCCCTGCCCCCACTTTTTAATTCTGGCTTCTTCTGTCTTCCTTTACAGTCCAGATAGAGAGTTACAGCATGAAATATCAACTGTTTATTAATTTCCTTAGATGCTGCCTGAACTGCTGAGCTCCTCCAGCATTTATGTTGCTCATTTCCTTAAACTTATCTGTTCCTCTTTTAGTACCTGACAGCAGCTTTAAATACAACTTTTCACATATATTAGTATGGCATTAATTTTCTCCCTTTTCTCAAGTCTAATGTTTTCAAAAGTGATAAAATGCTGAGTAGTCTGATCATATTCTGTCAGGTGATAAATCGATGTTGCAAATTCTATTTTATTTATATACACACACACACACACACACACACACATATATATCTTTCAAAATTACTTATTTACAGTCATCCCATTAGGGTCACTGTCTCTTATACATGTTTATTCACAAATAAAAGGCTTGAAAAGGTCTTCCAAATGATTTTTTTTAAACTTAAAATCTGGATCTTGTACCACACTTAAGGAAATATGATCACTTGACTGTCTTTCTCTTATCCAGGCAGAAGTTGAACACAAAGCCCCAGAGATAAGGACATCAGAGAGATTATCATGGAGGACGAGGAGCATCTATGGGATTTCTTTGAGTAGGTAGACTGGGCCAGGTTCAATGACTCAGCAGAGGATCTGAGTGAGTACAGCACAGTTGTCACATACTTTTTAAAAACAATTGAAAAACGAGTGTGTCCCCACAAGATCATTCAGTGTCTTCCCCAACCAGAAGCTCTGGATGAACCATGAGATCCGCAGGCTGCTGAGGGACAGATCAGTAGCATTTGGGTCTGGTGACCAAGTTAGATACGAAAGGTCCAGGTATGATCTCCAGAAAGCTGTCTCACAGCAAAGTGCAATTCCGGACTAAACTGGAATCAATGAAGGTAGCTTGTCAGCTGTGGCAGAGCTTTAATGCTATTAACACTTACAAGGTAAAACCAAATGACATAGGTGACAAAAAGAGTTTGCTTCCAGATGTGCTGAATGCATTTTATTCTTGCTTTGTCTATCAGTACATGGAGGCACCTTCACGAACTCCTACAGCACCCAATGACCCTGTGATTTCAGTCTCTGAGGCTGACGTGAGAGCATCCTTTAGGAGGATGAACCCATGGAAAGCGTCCGGTCCAGATGAGGTACCTGGCTGAGTACCAAAGACATGTGCTGATCAATTGATTGGAGTGTTTACTGATATCTTTAACCTCTCACTTTGGTAGTTTGAGGTACCAAACTGCTTCAAGCAGGCCTCAATTATACTAGTGCCTAAGAAGAACATGGTAACCTGCCTCAAACTATTGTTCAGTAGCACTTACACCCCCTGTAATGATGTGCTTTGAGAGGTTAATTATGAAACAAATGAAATCCTGCTTGAGAACGACTGAGATCCACTCCAAATTGTTTCTGGCACAACAGGTCCACAGCAGATGTTATTTTATTGGCTCTTTACTCAATTCTGGAACATCTGGACAACAACAATGCATATATCAGTATGCCTTTTGTAGATTACAGTTCAGCATTCAATACTATCATCCCATCAAAAGTAATCAATAAGCTTCAATTTCTTGGCCCAATACCTCCTTGTGTAATTTGATCCTTGATTTCCTCACTTGCAGATCCCAGACAATTTGGATTGACAACATCTCCTCCACAATCTCCATCAGCAGAGGTGCACCACAAAGCTGTGTGCTTAGTTACCTGATCTGCTTGCTTTATACTTATGACTGTGAGGCTAAGCACAGCTCCAATGCCATATTTAAGTTTGCTGATGACACCACTGCCAGGGGCCAAATCAAAGATGGTGATGAATCAGCATTTAGGAGGGAGATTAAAGATTTTGCTGAGTGGTGTCACAATTACAACCTCTCACTCAATGTCAGCAGGACCAAAGAGCTGATTATAGACATCAGAAGGAGGAAACAGGAGGTTCATCAGTCAGTCCTTATCAGGGGATCAGAGGTGGAGAGGGTCAGCAGATTCTGTCCTGGACCCAGCACGTAAGTGCAATTACAAAGAAAGCACTGCAGTACCTCTACTTCCCTAGAAGATTCGGCATGATATCTAAAATATTGACAGGCTTCTATAGATGAGTGGTAGGGAATATTTTGACTGGTTGCCTGGTATGAAAACACCAAAGCCCTTGAACAGAAAATTCTGCAAAAAAAATAATGAATACGTTCCAGTCCATCACAGGTAAAGCCCTCCCTACCATTGAGCACATCTACATACGTGGATTGCTGTTGCAGGAAAGCAGCATCTGTAATCAAGCAGGCTTATCATCAAGGCCATGCTCTTTTCTCACTGCTGCCATCAGGAAGAAGGTATGGGAGCCTCAGGACCCACACCAGCAAATTCAAAAACAGTTTTTACCCCTTAACCATCAGGCTGTTCAACTAGTGGGGATAGTTTGACCCAACTTTACTCATCCCATCATTGAACAGTTTGCACAGTCTATAACCATATATAACAATTACAGCATGGAAACAGGCCACCTCGGTCCTTCTAGTCCGTGCCGATCGCTTACTCTCACCGAGTCCCACTGGCCCGCACTCAGCCCATAACCCTCCATTCCTTTCCTGTCCATATACCTATCCAATTTTACTTTAAATGACAATACTGAACCTGCCTCTACCACTTCTACTGGAAGCTCATTCCGCACAGCTGCCACTCCCTAAAGAAATTCCCCTCATGTTACCCTTAAACTTATGACCCCCAACTCTCAACTCATGCCCTCTTGTTTGAATCTCCCCTACTCTCAATGGAAAAAGCCTATCCACGTCAACTCTATCTATCCCCCTCATAACTTTACATACTTCTATCAAGTCCCCCCTCAACCTTCTATGCTCCAAAGAATAAAGACCTAACTTGTTCAACCTTTCCTTGTAACTTACGTGCTGAAACCCAGGTAACATTCCAGTAAATCTTCTCTGTACTTTCTCTATTTTGTTGACATCTTTCCTATAATTCGGTAACCAGAACTGTATAGATTCACTTTCAAGGACTTTTCATCTTATGTTCTCAATATTTATTTATTATTTCATTTTTTTCTTCCTTATTTGCTGTTTGTTGTTCTTTGCACATTGGTTGTTTGTCTGTCTTGTTGGGTAGACTCTTTCATTGATCTTATTATGTTCCTTGGATTTACTAAGTATGCCTGCATGAAAACGAATCTCAGGGTTGTATATGATGACATATGTACTGTTCTGTGATAATAAATTTACTTTGAATTTTGTCCCAGCATCTCAGAAACTATTCTGGCAATATCCAGTGGGTGGCGCTTTTACTCCAGAATCTGATTTTTCTCCCGCCATTGTTCATTTTGAAAAGGGTGAGAGAAATGATGGGATCATTTGTTCCTGAGATATTATTTTAAAATAATAGGTGATTCACTCTGGATGTAGTTTTACTTCACCAAGAATCAACAATCCGTTGGTTAATGATATTCAGTTTAAACAGTGTTAATTCATTCTAATTGATAATCTAAATAGGCCATTTCCTATATTTTGATGAACGGAACACATATGATTTCCAACAGTTTAATGACTGACAGCTTACGACCCTCTCCTGTAGGTCTTTCCTTGTTCCTGAAGTTTATTTACACAGGGATCCCACACCTTGCCTCTTAAGGCCTGTATTCACGTATGACTTGTCCCTCAAAGTTCCTTGGAAACAGAACCTTTGAATGTTTCATCAAGGCAGGCTGACATGCAAAGGAGTAAAAGGCTACTGCGGGCAGACAGCAATGCGGAGTTGAGGATCAGCTCCATGATCTTATTAAGTGGCGAAAGAGGCTAGTAGTCCAACGGCCTACTCCTTCCAATTCGCGTGCATGTTTAAATACTGATTAGCAATTCAGTGATAGAAAATGACTCAATCCTACTCCCACAAGACAAAGGCTGATTTTTTGTGAAGGCCCCTCCCCCTTAAACATCCCCTGTCACCATGATTTGCCTCATATGCTCTCTTCTGTGTCTTGGGGGCAATGGTCTGTTTAAGCTTCCTAAAACTCAAATCACTGAAAACATATACTCTGATAATTTAATACCCAGTTAGGAAATTAATTAGGAAATCAGTTAGAAATACTATGATTAAGAAAAAGCTACATTATTTTAAATACATTTCAGGATATTGGAGAGGTACTGCTTAGAAATGTATCCTGGCACAAAGGTATATTTTGGATGAGGATGTTTTAAAACTATTTTAACTTGTCTTAAAAAAGGATATACACGTCAGAGGAGAGACCTGACAGAACCCCACAGCTTTGACACAATTGTTAGTAAGGTGTAGATTACTGAGAAAATCAAACTTTCATTCTTCTCAATATAATTGTTTATTTGATTAAATCATTTCCTCCGTCTACTGGGGAAATCCTCCAATTTCTGTAATGCTTTCAATTACGTCAGAAATCTCATAAAACTAAATAGGTATACCGATCCCAGTTGCAGTCTTGAACCACGTAACATTAGTGTGTGGTGGAAGATTTATGTAACACTGTAAGTTTAGTTCTTCCGTTTATGGGTACAGCAACTACAAACTTTGTACATCTGGTACATTTAAGGCTGCATGATTCAAATTAAACATGGAGAAGTGAGGATGTCGATGGATTTTTGCAAATGCAACTAACTGTTACAACATTTAATCTAGTGAATTCAGTGGGTGGTGTTGTTTGAAACCTCGCAAGGAAAGCATTAGCTTGATTATTGTCTTTCTCACGTGTTGGTGTTGAGTGAAAGATACCACCTTTCTGTAAAACAAAAAGTTTGATAGACAGCTGCGTATGTTAGGCAGTGCCAGGTCGCTCTGTTAACCAGGATCATTGCATCGGGTCATTTTCAAATTAAAAGGGCAGATAGTTAAATTACACAGGGATTCAAAACGTGAGCTCTCCACTGTTGATGAAAAGGAGGTTGCTGACCCTCACAATGTATGGTTTGCAAACGGAGTAATTCCAATTCACACAAAACTCGACACTACGGTATTCCTTGGAAAAATCATCGCTACCGTATTGCTTTGAAACAAGGAATTAAGATATGCACCTTGATATTTAATATCTTTGAAATATACTAATTTAAACATTTGCAAGATGATATACTATAACTACAAAATGTAAAATATACGAGGATTCAAAATATGTAAAACCGCAGTTTCTAAGTAAGCAATGTTGTAATTTCTGTAGTTACAGATATGAGTTTAATCTGTATACCTCAAAACAGCAAATGTATAATGGAATATTTTGATATATTTATCTGAACTACAGTACAACGACACACTAGTTTGCAGAGCAAAAATTTCCATGATACAAACCCAAGGTTGTCCTAGGTTCCAACCACAGTGAACTTGGGCAACCTACTCAGAAACCGGTGGAGTTTCTCAAAGTCTTGATAGTGTAACTTCTTCGTGTAGTTTTGCTGCTCCCTGAGACCTCAGCTCAGTGTCTACTTTGTTCGCCATGCCGCAGACCAGCAATTTGGACACATGTTTTAATTAGCCTGACTACTTTTAGGGGGTTAGAGTGGGAGAGAAAAAACGTCGATGCTTTCTATTCTTAGCCGCATTCCTATTAATAAACAGGATAAGATTTTACTGTTACATCCAAATGTCCCACGCAGGCACATGACCTGCTAACATTCGCTGCGTTGGGGTGGGGGTGGGTGGGTTCATGGAATCCTATCCCAGGGAGCCATCATCACAGGATGCGAGGACAGAACATTGGTTGGGGGTGTGGGAAGCCTGCGTGGCTGAAAGCCCAGGCGCCATCGAATATAAAGGAATTAAAATTCAGGAACCACGAGTGACTGCAGTTACTTGAGTCTGAAGCAACACACGAGACACCGGAACACAATAGAAAATCTGCAGATGCTGGAAATCAAAGTAACACACACAATCGTCAGCCTGAAACGTCGACTGGTTTGCTCATTTCCATAGATGCTGCCTGGCCTGCTGAGTTCCTGCAGCATTTTGTGTGTATTACGAGATGCTAGAAACCGACTTGATCAACAATTAAGGCGAAATATACACTCCGAAAGAGTAGGGGTTGGGGAATGACCTATTAGCGAGGTTTTTAATTTCCCTTCCCGATTTCCTTGCCAATTACAGAGTATAAAGCCTATTCAATAACATTGTGAGTTTCGACAATCAACTTGCCGGGCTTCAGGATCTCAAAAACACTTCCCAACCCCGCTTGTCTACCTGACAATGGGTTCCCCTTCAAAAGTCTGTGCTATATGCTGTCGAAGTCTTTGGGACATTCTAAAGAAGTGGTAAAAGCCCTGTATGAATGCAGTTCTCTTCATCTGTCCTGCGTCATTTAATTCGCTTTTCTTAGGTTTCCTTAGTGTTCCGTTGTTTCGCAGTGAACGCTAACTTCTCCGTTGGGAAACCACAGGACTGTGTAGCCGCCCTCACCTGGAGCGGGGCTGGTGGTGCTGCCTGGAGGAAGGCGGGGCTGGTGGTGCTGCCTGGAGGAAGGCGGGGCGAGCTGCAACAGAAGGTGATCGGCTACGAGAGAGTCGAGAGCGACACACCCCGCCCCGGACCAGGACTGACACAGGCTGACTTTGACTGGGTTTAGGGCTAGACAGGCAGGCTGGGAGGTGGGAGGGGAGTAGCAGCAGGAGAAGGCAGGCGGCTGCGACACCAGATCTTGCTCCCAAGCCATTGTCCTCATCTCACGGTGGCAGCGCCACACTCACAAAGGAAAGTGCCCAGATTTCATACAACAGTCTCGCAGAGAAGGTAAAATTTGTCTTTTATTGTTGTACACTCGCTGAAACTAGGCACTACATATAACGTGTGTGAGTTGAAGCAAACCTTTTCAAATTTTAGATCGTGTCTTTAAGAACTTTTATTGATGGGAATACATTTAAAAGGAGGGAGTTAGATACGGTTTTGAAACTTGCTGAAATTTAAAATTTTATCCAGAAAGAGGTCGCTGGTTTAAAGCGACAAAAGACCTGACTGATTAGTTACTGCGGAGTTGTTCGGATGTTCAGTGTGGTTACTGGACAAACGGTCTGTTTGAGTCTACAATGAGGATAAGCACAGTGATCTGATTTATCTCAATTTATTTTGATAGCGGTTTTTCTTTCTTTCACTCCTCTCTGCCGCTTTGTCCATACGAAGTAACAGTGTAAGAAACATTTCGCCGATTGATCTTTCGTACAGTGTGCAATATCGATCAGTCGACCCCGCGTGTCAAATCCCCAGCCAACTCCTGTAAAGCCACTTTCTCAGCTGGGAGCATGGCTGAGTTTTAACCCAGTCCGAGTCTTAAAACCCCGATAAGTGTGTGGAATCCACAGCAGTTTCTCAGTGAAAGGGTAAAACTGTGGCCAGACTGCCACAATAATGTGAGTCAGATGTGATTGAAACCAGATGATTTCTAGTTTCTTTGACCCCCCCCCCAACCCCCGCTCCTTTCATCTCCCCAGTGTTTATACTGTTGGGTAATCTGATGAACGGAAACTGCCATGTTTTCGCCGTTCATTCTTCCTAGCTTTCGCTCATTTCAAACTCGATCCTGTTTTGTTGATTCAAAATGTTCCCAGATTAGCAACACACCGCATGATCTTTGCTAATTCTTGTCAAAAATTTTGCTGGATTCCTTGACGGGTTAGCGTGGTACAGGTTAGTGTCATGTGTATACTGCCCTGATTCAGTTGTCTGGCGGACTTGCTCAGACGTAGCGAGCTGTGTGGTCATATGCAAAGACAGCAGTCGGCTACATTGACTTGCTGACTTAACAAGCTTGAATTCTATCTCTTCCATGGCCTGCCACACGCAAAGCGAAGTTTAAAATTCATCTCTGATCAACTACAAGGTTAAGTTTAAAGATCAAAGATTTAACAACACTTCCCTACCCCTTTTCCTTAGAAACAATGTGTCTGCGCGGGTGACGCGGAAGTACAGTGTCTGGGGCAACAGGTAAGAACCGGAGGGATTTGAACTATGCAATTCCTGCCGACCGCGTGCATTTACCCAGAGGGTAGGGCAGATTGCTGGTGGCGAATCAAGTTTCTAAAAAATTAGGTGCTTACATACGCAATGTGAGCTTCCTTCTACTTAGGACATGCTGAATCGGCTGTCTTTTTTTTCAGAAAATACTAAAAATACATAGCAGGAGTGGATTAAAATGTATATATGTAAACTTTCCTTTGGTTTCAAAACTAAAACCAGTTGCCACATATTAACAGTGTAGGTTGAATAAGAATATTGAAAATATCCAGCAGGTCAGGCTGCATCTGTGTGAGATGCACATAGTTAACGTTTCAAATCTATTTTTTTTCTGCTGAAAGTTTGGTCAGCTTTGTCATTTCTCTCCCTCTGTCCTTTACCGATACTCCCTCTTTTGAGTATTTTTAAAATAATTGGTTTAACTTCACACAATGCCCAGAAGTGTTACGTGTGGAAGGTGGCAACTGATAAACGAAAATGACCCAACTCTTTCCCTCAACATCACTTAGCAGTCCTGACGAGGCCCCACCCCCAAAGGTCGACTGTTCATTTCGTTCCGTAGATGATGCTAACTTGCTGAGTTTCTCTAGCGTGTTGTGAGTGTTGTTCAACATTACTCTAGCAGATTATCTGGTCGTTATCACATTGGTTTGTAGATAGTCTGTTGTATGCAAATTGTGTGCTGTTCATTACAGGTTCCAAACCACTTCTTACCATCTTGAGATTGTTTTTTTTACCTAGGTGGTGCCTTTGTTCAGACAATTGTATGTTATAGACGGATGGAATGTATATATTTCTAAAACACAAGTTGTGAGTCAGCTGCACAGACTCGAGGGTTTTATGCCCTGTCTACCATTAATCTTAAATACATTCAAGATCCTCTCTTTACTCTTCCTCCCATGAAAGAAAAATATTTCGTGGTGACAAAACCTGTTTAAGAACCTCTATCTTTTCACAAAATAAGGAAAATAATTATGTATTTTTTCTCATTCACTTCCTCCCATTGTCTTTCAATTTGAGCTAAGGTGGTTACTACTTCTGGATTTCTAATTACTTGCCTTGTAAATGTGACTCCTTATTTAGGGACTTTGAATTTCTGTTCTGTTAGAGAGAAAACATAAACTAAAACATGAATTATAATTAATTTTTACAAGAAAGATCTCAATTAGAAATTAAAGTCCACAGTAGTGCAAAATGATTAGGATTGTACAGGCTGGTACAAAACCCAAAAGGCTGAAGGAAAGGAGCTGTTCTTGAACCTGGCCCTGTGGAATTAAGGCTTTTGTATCTTAAGATGTGTGAATATGGCATGACTATGGTAGTGGGGATCTTTGATGATGTTGCCTTTTTGAGACAGCCCCTCATGTAGATACTACTGATGATGGGAATAGATGTGCCTGGAGATGTATTGGGCCAGAGTCCACTACTCTGGAGCTTTTGCAATATCTGACCAAGACACAACCAGTCACGATTCTATCAACTGTAAGTATGTAGAAGTTTGCTAGACTCTTTGGTGACAAGCTGAATCTCCTTAGCCTTTGACAAAAAATAAAGACTATGGTGCACCTTCCTTGAGATTGCATCTATGTGCTAGGCCCAGGACATATCATTTGATGTGTTACTGCCCAGGAGTTTGTAGCTGCTGACCCTCTCCTCTGCCAGTCCAGCAATGTAAACTGACATTTGTTTGCCCTCCTTCCCCTTCCCCATTAGAATATAGTGGCATGTGCCAGGTTGCCTACCAAAATACCACAGCAAATTTGGTTTCTGTGTTGTGTGAATGACTCCGTTTCCTTCAGTGGAAGAGAGCAACCCTTTAATTCTCGCAGCAATTTTGGTAGAGGTCAGAACCAGCTCTCCATGGCACCGTGCTCACTCCTTGATAGAGGGAGTGCTGGCTGATAGGACTGGTATTCAGTCTCAGAACTTTGAGATCTTTTTCAATCAGGATAAAATGAAAGTTTTTTTAAAAAGTTATTTATTCTTGTCATTATCCCTTCCAATTATGTTTAATGAAAATATCCATCCTTTTAAAGATTTCCACACAACAATCAATTATTCATGGAATTTATTCCCAAACGTCCATTATGAATTTGCTGTTGGATGTTGGTAGTACGCAACAAGAACTTTGGAGATTTGCCAGTGTGTGTTTCTTACCTCCTGGAGAAACACCTGGAATCAACTTATCAGCTGCTTGAAGTCATTTTAGAGATTCAGTGCTCATTATATGAGGCATTAGAACACAAACCTACTAACTACCACTTTGTGACACAGCTAAAGAAGAATTAATAAGATCAGAATCAGGTTTATTATCACCGGCATGTGATGTGAAATTTGTTAGCTTAGCAGCAGCAGTTTAATGCAATACATAATCTAGCAGAGAGAGAAAAAATAATAATAAATAAAAAAACACCTTGGAATTTGTTTAATCATTCTTGTGAATCACTGTTATTTATGTTAAGATCTTGAAGCTTATTGATATAACATGTCTCTGAAAAGTCATTGTTAAGAAAATTCCGAGCCCTTATCTTTCATATGTTCTGCTGTGCTTATTTCTTATCGACATGCATTGCTAGCATTTTATCAGGAATGATCAATATCTAATGCATTTCCTGTACCAACAAATGGCCCTATGTACCTTTCACAGATTTTATTCCTTTTAATACTTTCCATGTAATTTTTGTATATGGCATTTACTATCGCATATATATGACCATTTGACACAGAAGAAAACTCAAGAGGTAACTGATGATGTAAAATTTAAAAAAAAAACTAGTATCTAGCTTTCAGTGATAAACAGTGTGTTTTGGCATGTTGGCTGTAATATTATAGCTGGAATGTGATCAAAATCTAAGTCTCTAGCTATACATAATGCACTATTGAGATCATGTCATTCAGATTGGCTCCATGATTTTACCATGAGGGCACACCCATCTTTGTTCAGACCTTCCCTATTTCACTACATAGGGGCACTGAGAACACATGACAGAGAAAGAAAATGGAAATTCTAATGATGTGGAATATGATCACTTATTTTGTTTGGAGATTAGTATGACATCAGGCTGCTCAAAGTCAATTATAAGTGACAGATTGTATCTACCTGCCCTTCTGAACATGCCTTCCTAGGTGGAGTATTAATATGTATTTCTACATAGGTAGTGGCAAAGAAGCAAAAAAAAACATGTACCCCCACTGTCCAGGCCATGCTGTCTTCTCACTGCTGCCACTGGGAAGATGGTACAGGAGCCTTAGTTCCCACACTACTAGGTTCAGGAAAAGTTATTTCCTTTCAACCATCAGGCCCTTGAACCAGCTGGATAACTTCATTCATCTTAACTCGAAAATGATTTCACAACCTATGGATTCACTTTCAAGGACTCTGTGATTCATGGTCTGAGTACCATTCGTTTGTTTGTTTCTTTGTTAGTTTGTTGCACAGTTTGCCTTTTGCACATTGGTTGGTTGTCAATCTTTGTGTATAGTTTTCATTGTTTTCCCTGTGAATGCTTATGAAAATGAATCCCAAGACATAAACGTACAGGACTTTGCTATAAATTTACTTTGAATATTGTTTATATTTGTATAACTGTGCACTTGTGAAGCTTAACTGTGACCCTGTTTGGGTTCAATAAAGTATCTATCTAACCAGTAGAATAAAACAAAAAAAAGATTGGCTTTATTTATCATGTGTACATCAAAACATCAAAACATTGATTGAAAAGTGTAATTTGAATCAAACAGCAACTGAGTCTGAGGAAGTGCTGGGGACAGTCTGCAAGTGTCGCCATGTTTATGGCGCTAACATAGTATGCCTACAACTTACTAATGCTAACCCATACACCTTTGGAGAATGGGAGGAAACTGGAGCACCTGGAGCAAACCCACATGGTCAGTGAGTGTAGGTGCAAACTCTTTACAGAGTGTCCTCCACTGTCTCTGGACCAGTCCCAACCTTACCATCTAAACTGCAGATAAAGTGGGTCTGTTGTAATGTGGTGGACTGACCTCTACCTTTCTGAGGCCAGGTGGAAGCTCTCTGACACCTCCTCTTACATACCTTTGAAAAGGACCTCATTCTGGTCCATCAGAAAATTGCCTCTTGCATTATACACTAGCCTCATTAACTTTGGAGAACTCCCTTCCGCTGCCAGCAAGCACAAAGTTCCCTTATCCTGAACTGCTTGTTTCTACCTCCTAATCAAGATCCACAAACCTGGCTGTCCAGGTAGGCCTATTGTCTCTGCCCACTCCTGCCCCACTGAACTCATGTCCACTTTATTCTATCGTGCTTGGCTGAGTCCCTTCTCACCTACATCTGTGACACCTCACATGCTGTGATCTCCTCAACAACTTTCAATTCCCTGGCCCTAACTGCTTCATTTTCACTGTGGATGCCCAGTCCATATACACTTCTATCCCCATCAAGAAGGCCTCAAAGCTCTGCTTCTCACTCAGTGAAAGACCCAACCAGTTCCCTTCCACTCCCATCTTCTTCTGACTTGCAGAACTGGTCCTCGCCCTCAACAATTTCTCCCACTTCCTCCAGACACAAGGGGTAGCCATCTGCATCCACATAGACCCCAGCTATGCCCACCTTTTTGTTGACCATGTGGAACAATCTATATCCCAACCCTTCCCTGGTAATGCTCCCCAACTCTTCTTGTGCTACATTGATGACTGCATTGGTGCTACATCATGCACCCATGCTGAGCTCATCAATTTCATCAACACACTGGAGGAACAAAGGGTTTCGGCCCGAAACGTTGACTGTTCGTTTTCACGGATGCTGCCCGACCTGCTGAGTTCCTCCAGCGTGTGTTGCTTTGACCCCAGCATCTGCAGAGTATTTTGTGTTTTCAATTCTATCAACTTTGCCTCTAACTTCCACCTTGCCCTTAAATTCACTTGGTCCATTTTTGACACCCTGACCCCTGTAAAAATGCTATTCCTCTTTCTCAGTTCCTTTGTCTCCACTGCATCTTTCCCAGGATGAGGCTTTCCCTTTCAGAACATCAGAGTTATCACTCTTCTTCAAAGAACAGGGATTCCTTTCCTCCACCATTGAAGCTACCCTTACCGGCATCTCCTCCATTTCCTGGACATGAATGCTCACCCCATCTTCCCGCTGCTTTAACAGGGATAGAGTTTGTCTTGTACTCACCTGCCTCCTATTGAGCCTCCGCATCCAACACATCATTCTCTGCAACTTCGGTAACTGGTGCTCCTGATGCACCCTCCTGTACACAGGTGAGTCCCAATGTAAATTGGGGGATGACTTTGTTGAGCACCTCCGTTTCTGAAAAGCACGATTTCTTGGTGGCCAACCATGTTAGTTCCTCTTACCATTCCTGCTCTGCCGTATCAGTCCATGTCCACCTCTTTTGCCATGATGAGGGTGGAGGAGCAACAACTTCTATTCCGTCTTGGTAGCTTTCAACCTAATGGCATGAACATCAATTTTTCTTCTGGTAATTACTTTTTCCCTCTCCCTTTCCTCATCTTCAATTCCCCACCCTGGCCTCTTACCTCTTCTCACCTGTCTATCACCTCCCTCTGATGCCCCTCCTTCTTTCCTTTCTCCCAAGGTCCACTCTCCCCTGTTAATCAGATTCCTCCTTCTTCAGCCCTTTACCTTTTCCACCCACCTGGCTTTGCATATAATTTTCTAGCTAGTCCTCCTTCCCCTCCCCCTTCCTTTTTATTCCAGTGTCCCCTGGCTTCCTTTTCAGTCCTAAAGAAGATTTTAGCCTGAAATGTTGACTATTCATTTCCATAGATGCTGCCTGACCTGAGTTCCTTCAGCATTTTGTGTTTTGCAGCTCACTGTGATGTGTATTGAACTGCTACACTACCAAATACATCTATTTCCTTTATTGCACCTTGTAGTTAAAAATAAGTTGTTGTTCAATGTTGCTATTTGCTTTTAATGTTTTGAATCATAGAGTAGTAAATTAAACTTAATTGCTATTCAACTTGATCAGCAATAATTTCACTGTATCAGGTTTGCTCCTGTTACTGACACCTCCCAGTCTCCACCTAGCTAATAAAATTCACCTGCCTCTCATTCCAGACTCATCACCTGCAGCTTATTTAACTCCAGTTCTCAGCCACAGGTTTTGCTCATTCATTGAACCAGCCAGACTCAACCAGTTACTACTAGCGCTATACAGTTTACCTTGTTGCCTGTTGTGTTTAGTTTCTGTTCTCTCATTTTGTAGTCCCTTGTGGCATGTTATTTTGTGATCTATCATCAAAAGTATCATTCACTGCGAAGTCATCTCTGCTGCTCTGCTCTTGTGTCAAACCTCCTCTATATTTCTTGATGTGTTGCCATTGATCAATAGCTAAGTATATTATTTTTTATTGTCAAATTCTATATGTTCCTCTGATGTAATAAAATTTTACTAAGATAGTAATGCATTTTGAATAGTTTATTGTGCGCCTTTTTGCATGAGTTCATTTACATTTATTTTGTTCATGTACCATGTATGTGAAGGCACCATAAAAGGTTTTATGGTAATTAGTATTGCCAGTATGACAATATATAACAATTAATAACAAACAATAACACTTGTCAGTATGGGAGAGAAGGTGCAATGCAGAGCCTCTGGAGAGAAATGTCTTTTGATCCAAGTTTGTTCACTTGCTGTTAAATGCTAATTAGGTCTCTGGTTGAAGATGGAATTTGAGATTGTGGAAATAGTCAGGTATCAAACTGGACAAACGTTATTTTGAAATACTTGGTTCAAAATGTGCACCATGCTGCCTTTGTAAGACAACCAATTATGGTTGAATAGTACAACTGCATAAATATTCTGCAGTTTTCCTTGACTACTTTGGAGAATTGGAGAATGATGATGTAGGACTTGCACTTAAAGGTTAAGTGTGTCTTATGCATGCCAATACAGATGGGAGAGATTGTAGAAATCTTGAACACTAAGATGGAGAAAATGTAAGTGTGAAAGAGGCATGCACTGAATGCCTTGATAGGCTTCTGAAAAACAGGAATGTAATGTAAATTATGGAATGATGCATAAACATTAAAGGTCAAACCATCATGAAACTTGCTTTCATCTTGCACCTTGGTTCTCTCTTCAGTTACCTGATGAAGTAACTGTAACCTTTGGCTAGGAACAGGTGGTGTCCAACCTTCATAGTGTTTTGACCCTTAACCACCACACTCTACAGTTGGTGGGTGAGCAATGGTGGCCAAGTCACTGCCCATCTGCTCCTGACTTCCATATCAACTCCTCTTGCCTGCTCCATATCCAGGATAAGGCCCTATCTGCTTCCTCCCCCATCCTGTGTGCTGCTTGGTTCTTGGTCTTTGCATCACGGCCCAGTGCAGACAGAAACCTCCACACAGACCTCGCCGGGAACCCTCTATGGATGATCTCCATGGGGAATAGCCACATCCACCATCCTTTGTCCCTGCAATCCTGGACTAAGGGCTGGTATTTCAGGGCCTTCCTCTCGTGAGCCTCCTCGCATTCTTCCTCCCATGGTACTGAGCTCCACCAGGATGATTTTCTTGTCTTTGGTAGACCACAGTGTGATGTCTGATCGAAGTATGATTTGCACCACCTCTGAGAACTGCAGTTTCCTCCCTGCATTGACCCTCATCTCCCATGATTTGGCAGATTGGATTTGGATGTCTTTTACATGACAGACGTGCCCTCTCCTTGATGAAAATGACTGCCCTGTTTGCCCCCCCTGCCAGCTAGTCTCGTTTTATGTCTCTCCACTCCAGTGTGTCAGCAAGGGACAGTAGGACCTTATTGTGGCACCACCTATACTGTCCTTCTGTTAAAGCTGTTTTGCATCCTAACAGTATATGTGCCAGTGAATCCCACTGACCGTAAAGCTTGCAGTTAATGTCCTCTCTCAGTCCCCATCTATGCTATTGTGCTGGTGTAGGGAGAGTATCATACACGGACTGAAGGAGGAAAGAAATGCTCTGCCCAAATGATCTTGTGCTTGGAAAGATCCCATTTCATCTGGGAGCCCTGTGACCCCAGTTCCACTGTCTTCGATAACCACCTTTTATCCTTGCAGTTCTGTACCTCTGCCTGGACCATATCATGCCTATCCGTTACATCTGCACTCCCCCATCACTGGAAGTGTGCAGAGCCGAGGCCTTGCCATCCTAGGCAAGGGTTGCCAATGATGCCTCTTAATTGCAGGGAGATCACTGCCTGGTCTGTTGCTGAGTTGCCAGCCCACTTTCAGCCCTATCAGGCTGTGACTTTTGCTTGGTTTATTAGCTTGTCATCTGAGCCCCTCAGTATTAACACATCTCTACATTTTGCCGCCTGGAACTCCTCCACTAATGATGACAAAGAACTATTGGTCTGAAATAGGCAAATGAGAAAAGGAAAGAAAAATGAATGAAATATCAGAAATCATAGTAAAACAAAATAAAAATGGCAGAACCATGCAAAGCCTACTTGGCAGTTGTTGGAAAGAAAAAAATGGCCAGTGGTTTGAATGATACCCTACTTTTACTAGAAAAGTGATTTTCTTCAGAAATCCATAACCTCAGTGCCAGATTCTACAAAACTCTAAGCATTAGAGCATAAAGCCATGAGAGATAGGAGCCGAATCAAGCCATTCAGTCAATTGAGTCTTCTCAATTATTACATCAAGGCTGATCCATTTTCCCTCTCAAACCCATTCTTCTGCCTTCTTCCTGTACCTTTTCATCCCCTGACTAATAAAGAACCTGTCAACCACTGCCTTAAATATACCCAATGTCATGGCCTCCACAGTTGTCTGTGACAACAAATTCCAAAGATTCATCACCCTCTGGCTAAAGAAATTCCTCAACTCTTCTAAATGGACATGCCTCTGTTCTGAGGCTGTGCACTCTGGTCCTAGATTTGTGCACTATAGAAAACATCCTTTCCGCACCCACTACTTAGGCTTTTCAATATTTGATAGTTTCAGAGATCCTCCCTAATTTTTCTAAAGTCCAGCGAGTACAGGCTCTGAGCCATCAAACACTTCTCATATTATAACCCTTTCATTTCTGAAATTATTCTTGTGACCCTCTCCAATGTCAGCACATCTGTTCTTAAAAAACGGTCCCAAAACTGCTCTGCATACTCCAATGCAGCCTCACCAATGCCTTATAAAGTCTTAGCATTAAATCCTTGCTTTTTGTATTCTAGTCCTCTCAAAATGAATGCTAATGTTGTATTTGCCTTCTTTACCACTGACTGAACCTGCAAGTTAACCTTTGGGACTTCTCTCAAATCACTTTGTACCTTGGATTTTTGAATTTTCTGCCTATTTAGAAAATAGTCTATGATTTTGTTGCTTCTACTAAAGTACATGAGTATACATTTCCCAATATTATATTCCATCTGCTGCTTCTTTGCCCATTTTCCTAATCTGTTTAAGTCTTTATGCAGATTCCTGCTTCTTCAGTATCCTTTGTCCCTTTGCCAATCAGCCAATCCTCTATCCATGCTAGTATCTTTCCTGTAGTACCATGGGCTCTTACTGTATCTTGTTAAGCACCCTAATGTGCAGCACCTTTTCAAAGGCCTTCTGAAAATCCAAGCTATACAACATCCAACAGTTCTCCTTTGTCCATCCTCCTTGTTATTGATGAAATCCCAATGATTATAATCTCAATATACAAACCAAATGATCTCAGATGTACAGGAACTTTGGTATTGGACTAAAATTTGCTGTTTTTTCTTGTCTTGGCACTTGGGTGGGAATAGCTCTCTCTCTCTTGACTTGCCAATAGCTCTCTGCTTATCTGTTTGCTCAAATACAGTAGCAATAAAAAATGCCAGAAATTTGAAATGAAATAAGAAAGTACTGGAAGGACGGCAGATCACGCAGTATCTCTTGCAAGAGCGATGGAGTGAATGTTTCAGTATTGTTCTGCTGAGTAATTTTCAGCATTTTCTTTTTTGTTGTTGTCTTGATATGGTACAGTACTGTCCAAAGTAGAGAGTAAAATTTAGAAATCGAAGAAGAGCTGTGGGAAGTTTGTATCTATATGTATGGGCAAAATGGAGGTATTCTGCAAATGGATTACAGTAATTCCTTGCTGGATATTAACATCACGATCACTCCAATATTGAGTAGAACTTTTTGGATTAGAGTTTAATTGATGTTCTCCTGATTCCTATCCCGGTATTTTCATGCAGACTGATACCTCATTGATGTGGAAAGCAGTGAATTTTTCACTTAAATGCCCGAGTTTAAATCTTTCCCCATAGTTGATAAGTATGTCCCTGTAACAATCCTCAGGTATGTCAGCATTACTTGGGATAAGATGAATGTATTTCAAAATATTTTATTTACAATATTGAACTGCATGAGGTTTTGCTTTTACGTGTGATTACAAATTAAATGAATAATGGCAAAAGTCTTGGCTTTGAATTTTGTATGGCTTAATTAAAAATGATGACAGCATGTTCATTTGATTTATCAGATACTGATAAGGTAGTGAGAGAAATCTCATGTTGTCTTGAAACTCATTTACAATATGTTGATTTACAATAGTAATGTGAACAAATTAGAAGCACTTACTTTACCCAGATGGTCACGATACAGGAGATATCTTCAACAATAATTTGATATAGATAGTGCCTGTCATTTCATTGTCCAGTAATAGGACACATAGTTCTAGCATTTCCTTTATTTTTGTCCTGTCAAGAACAAGGCTCTGGCAGAATCTGTGGGCCCCATATTGGCCTCATCAGCTATCTTAGAACCTACAGAACTGAAATGAAAGCAGATCATCCATGACCCAATGTGACTATCTTAGAAGAAGAAAGATTTACTCTGGATCAGGCCTCAGTGACTGAAGTCAGCTTTATATGAGTGTAAAGGGGGTTTCTTTTTTCTCTTTGTTACTGTTGGGAAAGGGTTTCTTTGTTTTCTTAAAAGCAGGAATGTGCTAGAAGCTTGTATACAGGAATGTTTCTTTGTTGAGAGGGAGTGTTGGAAGCTTGTTTGTTAAATTTTACTGATAACGAGAATGGTATTCCTTTGTAAACCAAATGGGGATTAATGTTCTTTCTTCTGAGTCTGTAAGCTTTTGTTGACGGGCTTTTGGGGAGATCGGCGCGAGGGGGTTGAGAGAGAGGACGCAATGCTGTAAGCTGGGTGAGGATGACCCCAAGTGGGGGTCCGAGGCCGGGAGGTACTCCAAGGAGGGGGGGATGAAGCTAGATGTTGCTTGGTTGACCACTCAGAGGGTCCTGAGCTGTGAGTCGACGAGTTCGGAGGGGATCGAATGGTGGCCTAAAGACTTCAGAAATTGAGCTCCAACAGTTGTGCACGAAGTGGTTTGGACTTGGATAAGTTTGGCGCCTTTTCTTTATTTTTTCTCTTCATATATACTGTATCGTTATTAATCAGTTATAGTAACCTTTATAAATTGTACTCATTTAATCGCTTCTGGTGTACTGTCTGTTTTTGGGCGAAGCGGGGACATCACACAGCATCCACACCAGCTGATTACCCAGTTTGGCGGGGCCGAAGGCTGCTCCCCCTAGACGAAACGAGCTGAGCGAGCCTAAGGCGACCCAGGGGGTTACATTGTGGGGGCTCATCCAGGATTAATTTCTGTGGAAGCTGTGTGATCACCCTCTTTAAATTGTGTCTGCGGCGAAGAGCTGGTGTGCCTTTGTGGGTGTGCGATTGCTGGTTATCACTGCGCGTTTGTTGATTATATTGCGCTGAATAGGCGCTCTGTCAGTGACCAGAATATGGCCCTGAGGGCCGAAGAGGCAATGGTCTGTCTGAGTGGTGTGAAGTGGTTTAAGGTGCTGGATCTGAGGAGTGGATGTTGCCAGATCCCGATGAGTGAGGCCGACAAGGAGAAGACGGCCGTTATAAATTCCCTAGGAGTCTTCGGGTCCGAAAAGATGCCACAGGGCATATCTGGAGCTCTTGCAACCTTCCTGCAGGGCAGGTGGAAGACCATAGGGGATGTGGAGGCATTTGGAGTTTTGGTGTATGTGGATGATCTCTTGGTATTTGGATTTGCCTCAGGAGAATATGAAGTGAGGTCGTTGCAGGAGCAGCTGAGAACTATGGAGTTAAAGTGTTTTCTGGACACGTGCCAGGGCTGGTGAAGGTCGCAGCTTGTGAGTGACTGTCTCTACGGAATCAAGTTTGAAGTGAAGACGGAGAGACTGGAGAAAGTGATCTGGAACCATTCGGAAGACTTACAAGTTGGAGAGAATGAAGAAAGTTGTCTGACTGAGGGTAATAGCAAACTGAGAATCCGGAGAGGGGAGTTTGCGGAGGTGAAGAAATTACAGACAAATCTCAGAAGAGAGAAGCGGAAGCTTGAAGGGAACCTGAAGATGACCATCGACAGTTCAAATGAAATGCAAAACCTGAAAGTTGATCTGGAAGAAGTCATGAGGAAGAAAAAGCTGGAGAGAAGTGCAGTGAATACTGAACAGGAGGCTGAAGAGACTGCGGGAGCAGTGCAGGCCACATGTTTCTGTTTGGAGAAGATCAAACAGCAGCTACCGATCACAGAAATGAGGAAGAATACAGATTCGATGGATGATGTGCTGGATGTATGGTACATGCTGCCTTTTGCTGACTTTCCCTCGATTGAGGAAGAGACCTTTGGCCCTTCTCCCATTGAGTCAGGTGTAGCGGGGCGGGTTAGCTGTGTGCAGTGTGGGGCATGATTGAGAGGTTGAGAGAGGAGTTGATAGTGGGCCCAAGGTATCTCCAGTTGTGTCCAAGCCTGAAGGGTTTTGGTGAGGGGGTACGGAGGTCTCATGAGGGTTAGTGAACTCCCAGATAGTTGGCCTAAGTAGTGCCTGAGGAACAGGGCGTGAGGTTCACTGTTTGTGCTTGGGTTACGGTGTGTTGGCAGGAAAGGTGGCGAGTTATTTAGTAGTCATGAGGACATGACTTTTATTTGGTGGAGGGAGAGTGTAAAAGGGGTTTCTTTTTTCTCTTTGTTACTGTTGGGAAAGGGTTTCTTTGTTTTGTTAAAAGCAGGAATGTGCTAGAAGCTTGTTTACAGGAATGTTTCTTTGTTGCGAGAGAGTGCTGGAAGCTTGTTTGTTAAAATTAACTGATAATGAGAATGGTATTCCTTTGTAAACCAAATGGGGATTAATGTTCTTTCTTCTGAGTCTGTAAGTTTTTGTTGACAGGCTTTTGGGGAGATCGGCGCGAGGGGGTTGAGAGAGAGGATGCAATGCTGTAGGCTGGGCGAGGATCGGTCCGAGGCCGGGAGGTACTCCAAGGAGGGGGGGGAATGAAGCTAGATGTGCTTGGTTGACCACTCGGAGGGTCCTGAGCTGCGAGTCATGGAGTTCGGAGGGGATCGAATGGTGGCCAGAAGACTTCAGAAATTGAGCTCCAATGGTTGTGCACGAAGTGGTTTGGACTTTGATAAGTTTGGCGCCTTTTCTTTATTTTTTCTCTTCATATATACTGTATCGTTATTAATCAGTTATAGTAACCTTTATAAATTGTACTCATTTAATCGCTTATGGTGTACTGTCTGTTTTTGGGCGAGGCGGGGACATCACACAGCATCCACACCAGCTGATTACCCAGTTTGGCAGGGCCGAAGGCTGCTCCCCCTAGACGAAACGAGCTGAGCGAGCCTGAGGCGACCCAGGGGGTTACATGTGATTGATATTTATCAAACTGCCAAAACATAAACACCCCACAAAAGACAGATATCAGTGGTCAGGATGTTTTTATTTTCTTAAATGTAACAGAGAATTATAAAATTAGCAGTTTTCCTTTTGTAATACCTTGTAGTTTATGAATTGTATATCTTCTGCCTCATGTAAGGCACAAAGGCATGGATTAAAAACCGTAGTACCATCATATGGCTCTGCCAAATAGGTCTCGAGGGGTTAAATATTATTTTTAAACATTTATTTTTGCTTCCTTGAGTGATGAACTGTGGAGGTGTATTTTGAGTCTGGGTTCAAAGCTTCATTTTATTGTCAAAGAATGTCTGTACAATCCAACTTTGATATTCGTCTTCTCCAGATAGCCATGAAATGCAGAAAAAGCATGGAGTTGTTGAAAGAAACGATATCTATGCAACACTCACACTCACACACTCTCTCTCTCTCTTAAATTTGCCAGCAGGAGCTGGGAGATTACAATACTGTAGAGAAAAGTAAAGTCAAAATTAGAGTGTCCTAATTATAAGGGGCTTTTTGCAGCAATTGCTAATTGCATAGTTTACTTTGCAGACATGTTGGTGGTATTTTTGGAAATTACATATGTATTTTTTAAATGGGCAAACATTTCCTTATAGCTGATCTTATTCCACTGCCGTTAATCTCAATGGACATGTGAGTGGATGTACCTTTTGCAGACAAATTGGGGTTCCATCAGAATTCCAGTACAGATTGTTTCAGGGAAATCAAAATAACATTCAATAAGACTACAGGAGATGCAGAATTTGAAATGGTGTGCTTATCAGGAGCACTAATTATTTTAGTAGTCAGTGCCTCACTATGATGTATGGTTTATAGTGATTCAACCATAATCCACCTCTATTGCTTTTAATTATTATATTGGGTGGAGCAGGGAAATAGCTTGGCAATATGACTATTAAAACTTGTGAAAATAGTAATTCAATATGTAGCTTAATCATGTTAACAGCCTAATTAGATTATTAATTATTAACATTCTGAGAACTAATTTAGGTATCAATCTTGGTCAAATCATTGCAGTGAACTGTTTAAATACGTAACAGAAATTAATTATCAGCATCCAGATATATTGATACAGTAGACTTTCATTCACTCAATTTGTACTGAAGGGGAATTTATAATTGTTGTAGTTGAGCTATGAATTCATAAGACAGAACTGGATATTCAAATTGTGATATATAATCTCATAAGCATAGAAGTATGATTAATGCACAACAATCTATAGTTCTTCCTAGAACAATAAATATTAAAACTTTCAGGGCTCTCTGGGCAGTGGACCATTGTATGATAAATTTGGAGGAACAGAGGGTGTGCATTCGACAGATCCTCAAAGACAGCAGTACTGAAAGTTAGTTGGAGAGGCAAATGGAATATTTTCTGTGGTATAGAATATAATTCTGTGCTAGAATTGTCAATATCTTTTAGGCCAAAGCATTAGTACTGTATTTCTTCTAACGTATAATCTACACAGGGAAGATATGGATTGTATGGGAACAGGTGCAGACGAAGATTTATCAGGGAATACTGGAAAATTTGAATAAATTGGGATTGATTGTTTTCTTAAATAAGAGGCTGAGAAGAGATTAAACAGAGGGATATAAGATTACAGGTTACCTAGTTGGAGTAAGTAGATAGTACTGTACTTATTTCACTTAGCTGAGAAGTCAGAGGGCATGGAATTAAATAAATTGGTTTAAGAATTGGAAGAGAAATGAAGATTTACTTCTGGAATTTACTGCTAACAGTGGAGGTATATATTCCCATCATTTAAAAAAGTTTCTTGGATGTGTTCTTGAAGAGCCATGGGCCTGTTGGACGGCAGATCAAGTGCTGGAAGGTGTTCATGTAGTACAGACACTGCAAGTATGTGCCCTGGTCATAAGAGGTTCAAACTGAAGACCATGTGACTCCTGTAACCTCTTCCATCATTCAGGAAAGGTTACAGTTGGCCTTTCTTCTCAACCTCCACTCCCTCAGGTCTTGTCTCCTCTCATTGTTGTTAATTTGAAAGAAGAATGTCTTTGCAGGTATCAACCGTTCTGAGTCAGGCAAACAAAGATTGCTAGCAAATGTGAAGAAAGAAATAGATTGCCATGTTTTAATTACTTTCTATTTTATTTTAGGGCAAAATGGCAAAGTCAGAAGTGAAAACGTCCCTTCTGGACAACATGATCGGGGTGGGAGACTGTGTACTTTTGGAACCTCTCACTGAAGATACGTTCTTAGAAAATCTCAAAAAGCGCTTTGACCACAGTGAAATATATGTAAGTGTTATTAAAATATATTCAGTGTAAATGTTATTTGGGTAGATTTCTGTATTTTATTTGCTTTACAACCCTCACAAGATGGAAGAAGAGTTCTTACTCTTTATTGGCAAACTTCCTTTTTTTATCTATTTCGTGTTCAGTTATACCTGATATTATGATTGCTCAGATTTACAAGCATTAAATCATATCAATATGTTCACAACTATAAAGCAGATGGCGACAAGAAACCAAACCTTTGTAATCCTTGATGATTTATTAGTGTTTCTCGATCTGAGAGATGTTATCATGCCTTGAACTTCTCAACAAGTGGGAGAATTACCAGAATTGCATCTGGTGTATAGATGATGAGAGGCATTGATCATGTGGATAGTCAGAGGTTTTTTCTTGGGGCTGAAATGTCTAACACGAGAGGGGACAGTTTTAAGATGCATGGAAGCAGGTACAGAGGAGATGTCAAGGGTAAGTTTTTTACGCAGAGGTTGGTGGGTGCGTGAAATGGGCTGCCAGTGGCGGTGGTGTAGGTGGATACTATAGGGTTTTTTAAGAGACTCCTAGATAGGTACTTGGAGCTGAGAAAAATAGAGGGCGATGGGTAACCCTAGGGTATTCCTAAAGTAAATATATGTTCAGCACAGCATTGTGGGCCGAGGGGCCTGTATTGTGCTGGAAGTTTTCTGTTTCTAAACATCTCCATCACTAAATATGTAAATCCAGGAGCCTCACATGTGTATCACAACCGGTAGAGATAGGTAGGGAAGTTAGCTTGGTTGTTTTCAATCACATTAGGCCATAAATAGTAAAGCTATCATCACCTTTGTATTCTCTGAATGACAGCTTGCAGTTCTTCCACTGGGAATATGGTAGGAGGCTGTCTCTGGGGGTCGAGGATGACCTGCTTCCATTTCAATTCTATGGGTTCTAGGTTGACTGATATGTCAAATATGGACCCATCAACCACTACAGATTGGAGAGAAAGTGCTTGATGGGGAATATTTTTGTGGGAAGTTTTGAAGGGGATGGGGAGCCACTCTTTATATCATTTATTCTGGGCATCTGATGCATGGGATAAAGGTTCTCAGAGCAATCCCAAATTGCTCTTTCTCTGCTTCAGGTGGTTAAGGGTCAAAGGTTTCCATGAATCAGTGAGGAAGTTGCATTTTTTTCCAAGGAGCTTTTGGCATCCTTGAATCATTTCCTCATCCACCAGGTAATCCATTCCCATGGCAAAAGCTTAAATTGGACGGATTGTTTTGGCAGTTGTTTTAGGAAACAGACTCTGAAACATAGAAAGAAAGGAGAAAATGCATTGGATTAACATTTTATCTTCTGATCCACCTTACGATGGTTGAGACTAGTCATCAGGAATTACTTTTGAAGTGCAGTGACTATTTTGTTTCTTTGTAGGCAAATAATTTGCACATAAGACATACAAAGGTTAATGACCAACTGGTGAATTTTGTGAAATAATCCTGGCCAGAACACTGGGACAACTAGTGTTCCTTTACAGTAAGTTAGTTGCTTTACTATACATCTATCTGTGCCAGGGGTAGGTGCTGGGTTGAATATCTTTTCCAAATGATAGCTTTACCAGAGCTCCTTTAATACGGCATGGGAGCATTGGAAGTATTCAGTTGCCTCACTATGCAATACTGAGACACAGGAGTATACGTAGTGGATACATATACAATCTAGTCCTTGTGAAGTGAATTGACTTTCAAGGGCAGGTTTAGGAGATTGGAAGAGTAATTGCAATAGAAATGTGATACAGGAAAGCTTTATTGAAGTGATGTCCACAGAAGTTAAATTGCACTGGGCTGCAATGAGCCAAGAGGTGTTGTACTGGTCATTGTACTTTGTGTTATTACTTTCAAATGCTTTCCTGCCAGCATTCTCCCACATCTATCACAACCCTTCTTTGCATGATAAAAATATTACAAAACATAATAAAGTTCATAGCCTAAAACAGATGCAAATTATATTACCAATTACAGGGATTAATTATGTATCCTATTGTTCATGGGGGCAGGAGGTAGTGGGGAAATGTTGATTTGAAACAATTAAAAATATTCCTACCTCCCCTTCTGGGGTGACCTCTAAATTGATGGGGTGACCTGTAAATTGGTGTTCTTCTAACCCAGTTCTGTCCCATTCAGACTGAGAATCTGATTTTTAAAAAAAACAATCGAAAACTTGAAATATTTCATATGGCTTTATCATAATATTGATACTCTTGTCAAGATTATCTATTGATTTGTTTAGAGATACAGCGTAGAGTGGGCCCTTCTGGCCCTTTGAGCTGCACCACCTAGCAACCCAGCCTAATCACAGGACAATTTACAATAACCAGTTAACCTACTAAACAGCATGTATTTGTGTTTGTCTTTATGTAGTATATCATCAATATGGGGAATTTAAGAAAGTAATGTAGCGATGTGCTATACACAGCGCTGAAATAATGACACGCAGTCGGTAAGTCATTTCGAGAATAGATTATTCAAACTTTGCGGCACTGGTATTTAATCCCTAGCGCCTGCCCTCTCCGGGCAGAAATAACATCAGAGGTGCATTACCAAAGTATCTTCCTGCGCGCGCTGGCTATTTGTGAGCCGGTTCGCCTGCGCAGAAATTGGGTCGCCACATAACCCCCCCCCCCCCAGAACCAACGATACACCCCCCCAATGTCCGCAGTATGTATCAGCCTCTGTTTGGGAGGTCTGCCTCTGCGCGGCGGTGCCTGAACCTCGATCGGCTGTGCCAAGTCCACATGGGCTGGTTTGAGTCGGTCTACTGTGAAAACCTCCTCTTACCCCCCCCAATGTCCTGAACGTATGTGGACCCATTGTTGCTGATCACCTTGAACGGCCCCTCGTATGGCTGCTGTAGGTGTCCGCCCCTTCATACAAACACAAACTTACAGTTCTGCAGGTCTTTGGGTACATGGGTCGGGGTCCGTCCGTGCTGTGAAGTTGGTACCGGGGCCAGGTTGCCGAGGCTTTTGCGTAGCCCATCCAGGACAGCTGTGGGTTCTTCTTCTTGCCCCCTTGAGGCTAGTATGAACTCTCCTGGGACAGCCAGGGGCGCGCCATACACCAACTTGGCTGATGAGGCGTGCAGATCCTCTTTGGGCGCTGTGCAAATTCCAAGCAGGACCCAGGGAAGCTTGTCCACCCAGTTAGGTCCTCTCAGGCGGGCCAAGAGAGCTGACTTCAAGTGACGATGGAAGCGTTCCACCAGTCCGTTCGACTGTGGGTGGTAGGCAGTTGTGTGGTGTAGCTGCGTTCCCAACAGGCTGGCCACAGCCGACCACAGGCTGGAGGTGAACTGGGCGCCTCTGTTGGAGGTAATGTGGGCCGGTACCCCGAAGCATGCTACCCAGTTTGCAGTCAGTGCTCGGGCGCAGGAATTGGCAGATGTGTCGGTGCGCGGGACTGCCTCTGGCCACCTCGTGAACCGGTCTACCGTAGTTAGGAGGTACCGCACTCCTCGGGACTCTGGTAGGGGGTCACGATATCCACATGAATGTGGTCAAACCTCCGGTGGGTGGGTTCGAACTGCTGCGGCAGGGCTTTAGTGTGCCGCTGCACCTTGGCTGTTTGACACTGTGCACACGTTCTGGCCCATTCACTGACCTGCTTGTGAAGTCCGTGCCACACGAACTTGCTGGAGACCAGCCGGACTGTTGTCCTGATAGATGGGTGTGACAAACTGTGTATGGAGTTGAAAACACGCCGCCTCCAGGCTGCCGGGACGATGGGGCAAGGTTGGCCGGTAGCCACGTTGCATAAGAGGGTCCTCTCTACTGGGCCTACAAGAAAGTCTTGCAGCTGCAAACCCGAGACTGCGGTCCTGTAGCTGGGCATCTCGTCGTCTGACTGCTGTGCCTCTGCCAGTGCTGCATAGTCCACCCCCAGGGACAGGGCCTGGACAGCTGGTCTGGAGAGTGCTTCTGCCACGATGTTGTCCTTTCCCGAGACATGCTGGATGTCCGTCGTGTACTCGGGTTCGTAGGACAGATGTCGCTGCTCGCGAGCCGACCAGGGATCGGACACCTTCGTGAATGCGAAGGTCAACGGTTTGTGATCCGAGAATGCGGTGAATGGCCTGCCTTCCAAGAAGTACCTGAAATGCCGGATTGCTAGATACAGTGCCAACAGCTCCCAGTTGAAAGCACTGTACTTGAGATCGGGTGGTTGTAGGTGCTTACTGAAGAACGCCAGGGGTTGCCAGCGCCCCTCATTGAGCTGCTCAGCACCCCACCGACTGCTGTGTCGGATGCGTCCACCATGAGGGCAGTCGGAACATCCGTTCTGGGGTGCACCAGCATTGCGGCATCTGCCAAGGTTTTCTTGGCTTTAACGAAAGCGGCCGTGGCCTCCTCGTCCCAAGTAATGTCCTTGCCTTTACCCGACATCAGGGTGTACAAAGGGCGTATGATACGGGCTGCTAAGGGAGGAAACGGTGGTAGAAGTTCTCCTGCAGGCCTTTGACCGTGTTGGGCCGGGCAAAGTGGTGGATCGTGTCTACCTTGGCGGGCAGAGGTGTTGCCTCGTCTTTGGTAATCCTGTGGCCCAGGAAGTCGATGGTATCGAGACCGAACTGGCATTTGGCCGGGTTGATCATGAGGCCGAAATCACTCAGGCAGGAGTAGAGCTGGTGGAGGTGGGACAGATGCTCCTGATGACTACTGCTGGTTATAAGGATGTCGTCCAAAAAGATGAGCGCAAAGTCCAGGTCACGTCCCACCATGTCCATTAGCCGCTGGAACGTCTGTTCGGCATTCTTCAGGCCGAACGGCATTTGGAGGAACTCGAACAGGCCGAACAGGGTGATGAGTGCTGTTTTGGGGATTTGATGGTATCCCCGGATGAGGTCTACTTTGGAAAAGATTCTTGCCCCGTGCAGGTTTGCTGCAAAGTCCTGTATGTGCGGCACCGGGTAGCGGTCTAGAGTTGTACCCTCATTCAGTCTGCGGTAGTCATCACATGGTCTCCAACCCCCGGCTGCTTTAGGCACCATGTGCAGGGGGGAGGCCCATGGGCTGTTGGACCTCTGTACGATCCCCAATTCCTCCATCCTCTTGAACTTCTCCTTCGCCAGGCGGCGCTTTTCCTGGGGGAGCCTTCATGTGCGGGTGTGGAGGGGTGCTCCCTGGGTCGGGATGTGGTGCTGTACCCCATGTTTGGGCATGGCTGCCATGAACTGAGGTGCCAGAATCGATGGAAGGTCCTCCAGGAGTCTGGTGAATTCGTTGTCCGACAGCGTGATGGAGTCCAGGTGTGGGGCTGGCAACTTGGCTTCACCCAGGAAGAACGTCTGGAAAGTCTCGGCATGTACCAGTCTTTTCCCTTGCAAGTCGACCAGCAGGCTGTGAGCTCGCAAAAAGTCTGCCCCCAGGAGTGGTTAGGCCACAGCGGCCAGTGTGAAGTCCCACGTGAACCAGCTGGCGCCGAACTGCAGCTGCACTGTGCGGGTGCCGTAGGTCTGTATCATGCTGCCGTTTGCGGCCCTCAGGGTGGGTCCTGGCTTCCTGTTGCGGGTGTTGTACCCTGTCGGGGGCAAGACACTGATTTCCGCTCCGGTGTCGACCAAGAAGCGGCGTCCCGACTGTGTGTCCCAGATGTACAAGAGGCTGTCCTGGTGGCCAGCCGCCATAGTCATTAGCGGCAGCTGGCCCTTGCAGAGCGGGCAACAACGGCGGGCTTTTGTGCCCCACCGCTGGTGGTAGAAACACCTCTGTTCACTAGCTTCCTCACTCCTCTTCTGTGTTGTGTGCATCCCCCTGCCGGGCCTGGTCTGGTCCGCTTTTGGGCACGTGCCCTGGTCATCTGACCGACAGACGCCACACTCTCCCTCTTGGCTTTCCACAGCTCGTCTGCCTGGGCTGCCACCTTCCGGGGCTTGCTGAAATCTGCATCAGCCAGCAGCAGATGTATGTCCTCGGGCAGTTGCTCTAGGAACGCTTGCTCGAACATGAGGCAGAGCTTGTGTCCATCAGCCAGGAACAGCATCTCGTTCATCGATACTGACAGCAGTCTGCCTCCCAAACCATCCAGGTGAAGCAGGCAGGCACCTCGCTCACGCCGTGAGAGGCCAAAGGTCTCAATGAGCAGCGCCTTGAATGCTTCATATTTTGCCTTCTTCTGGGGGTGACTGTATGAAATCCACAACCTGGGCGGCCGTCTCCTGGTCAAGGGTGCTCACCACGTGGTAGTAACGCGTGGAATCAGAAGGTATCTGCCGAATCTGGAACTGGGCTTCTGCTTGGCTAAACCATATGCGTGGTCACAACGTCCTGAAAGTCGGCAGTTTCAGCGAAGCTGCGCGAACAAATGAAGAGTCGGTCATCTTTGGTGCAAATCCCGTTTGGACCGTCAGGGTCACCAATGTAGCGATGTGCTACACACAGTGCTGAAATAACGACATGCAGTTGGTAAGTCGCTTCAGGACTAGTTTATTCAAGCTTCATGGTGCTGGCATTTAATCCCTAGTACCCACGCTCGCCGGGCGGAAATGATGTTAAAGGTGCATTACCAAAGTCTCTCCCCGCGCGTTAGCTATTTGTGAGCCGGTTCGCCTGCGCAGCAAGTGGGTTGCCACAGTAATTCTTATTTTATATAATATGTCCATTTAGCTCTAGACCTCTTTTATTTTTTAGGATGATCATGACTGTATTACTGACAATGTAACAATTTGAAATGAGCTAGTAATAACTTGAGTAGATGAAGACCTGGACCTTTGGGAGAATGATCCAAATATTGCATTTTGCCAAGAGCCCCTTTGTAAATTTGTTCAATTTATTATGTAGTATATTGTGATATAAATTGTCTTGTTATTGAAGTAGAACGTAAGTGTTCTGTTTCCTTACTCTTCAAGCATTTTATTGTACTCTTTGTTTAAATGGATCCTTTTGCCCTGGAGTGCCCAGAGCCTAAAGAATTTTCGATCTAGTTCTGTACATTAATAACTCAAAAGATTCTGCAGGTGCTGAAAATCCAGGGTAACGCACACAAAATGCTCAAGTAACTTAGCAGTTCAGCATCCATGGAAAAGAATAAATAGTCTATGTTTGTACATTAGTAATTTTTTTCACTACGCTGACAATGATTACTATTCCCGTAGTTTCAACAGTGTTAATTCATTTCTGAAGTTAAACCAAAAATATGCTGTTAATGCAAATGATCCATTCTGTAATATTTGTAACTTCAAAATATTTTACTAATTGGTAGCAATGGTTACAATGCCTACAATGAGTTCACAATTTCCATTGAAGTCAGAGGGGTCATGGAACCTGCACCAGGTGGGGCAGAGATCCAAGACATGATTCACCTCAGCAGCTGTTCTCAACAAAACTTAGGCATTTGCTACTGAGATACCATCCACTGATGAGATGATCTGCATTGTGATCACACTTAGTGGAAATAGAGAAAGGTTGGCCAAGGTAATGTTCTTGAAACTTGAGAATGTCCATCAATGCACCAGTGCAAATCTTTTACATTGACCAGCTATCTATGTGATTAAAATGCACTTAACAGCCGATTTTCTCTATTGCACTGTTTAACTAGAGAGTTATTGTTGGTCAAATAGAATGCTTTGATCATGTCATAGATAGTGAGATCTTTGCTCTACTCACAGTTGAGTCATAGTGCACTGCCACACACAGTCTGTGTTATCCTGTTGTTCTACCTAATCCCATCTTCTTATACCTGGTCCATAGCTCTCCATAACTCTCAAACCATGTACATATCCAAAGCAGTGTCAGCTGGTTGAATTGTTTCCCTTGTGTTAGTTTACCATATGTGGATATTCAAACTGAAGTAACGTTTTTTATATAAATTCTCCAGGAACGTTTGGAATGTTCCCAGTGATTTATCAGAACTGTTTGTAGATGCTGTCATAGAAAGCTTGGTCATTAAATATGGTAAATAAAAAAACAATAAAAATAAAAGACAAACCCTCGATGTGCAAGAGAAAGAAAAAAAATACAAATTAAAGACATATAAAACAAACAACAGCATTCCAAACCAAAATTGGGTCATAAGATTTAAACCCTGGAGCAGCCTGGAGTAGGCCCAAAGCCTCACTTATCAGTACATCATATTAATGGGCACGGAGCGCAGCAGCCAGGGCGGTCTTCATAGCCTCAGTGCCATGGAGCTGATCATCGTGGAGAATGAGTGAAATTGGCTTTCACCCCGGATCCTGACACCCTGGGCTAGCATTTATATTGAACAGTCAATGGAACTGCGAAGGGCTCCAGTGCCCTGGCGAGAGGAGTGAAGATTGCAGAGAGTGAGCAAAATCGGCTCTCACCTCTGACCTGGGCTAGTGTTTAAATTGCCCAAACAGAAAGCTGTACCTCGCACTATGACCTTGCTGCTATTAACGGCTCTGCATCTAGACCATGTCGCCCAATGACTCACTCCGTGCCCGTATTTCGACACCCAGCCCAAAGCTACTGTCAAGCTCTTCAAATCAGCTTGGCCTCAGAGCGATCCAACCTTGCATCCAGGCCAGATGTACTGGCACCAGATCTGCTCTGTCTGGGCCTCAACTTTTCCTTTTGATGCCCAGAGTGAGCCAACATTGTTCCTGGGCCAGCTGTATGTATGGGCACGGGTACTCCATCTGCAATGATACTGCAACACACCATCTCGGCTCATCCCCCAAACTTGCCTCTTCACTGTTGATAATTTAATACAATTTACCTCAAAAAATGTATTTTAGTTATGTTTTACCTTTTTAACTACTAGAGAGCTGTCACACATGTTCCGTAGTGCCATCTTAACTGGAATAATATCAATAAATTATTGCAATTTCTTGTTTATAAAACTGTTAAATCTATTAGTCTGATATATATGCAACACACACAAAATGCTGGTGGAACGCAGCAGGCCAGGCAGCATCTATAGGAAGAAGTACAGTCGACATTTCGGGCTGAGACCTTTCATCAGGACTAACTGAAAGAAGAGATAGTAAGAGATTTGAAAGTAGGAGGGGGAGGGGGAGATCCAAAATGATAGGAGAAGACAGGAGGGGCAGGGATAAAGCTGAGAGCTGGAAAGATGGACTCCAGCACCATCAATGCGGGTTCCAATGACCATGGACACCTTCAAAGCGATTACGCAGCCTCCTACTGCGACTTCAGCCTTGAACTCCAGGCCGGGTCTTCACGTGTTGTGATTGTGACTCCCGTCTCCCCTTTCCCCCACCACCACTCTGCAACCCTAACTCCCTCAGACCCATTGTCAGCTCCTGGGCCCTCCATCTTCCTCTCACCCCAACCCTCACCTCTCCACTAACACTACCAGCCTCTCTCCCCCCCTCTGATCCCAGCTCTCATCCGTGCCGGGTCTTTACCATCCCCTCTGACCTTCAACTCTCTGAGACAGAGCACTCTGTCCTCAATAAGGGCTTTATCTTTGTCCCCCTTCGCCCACACCTCAGCGAGTTCCGCGTGTGCCATGACGCTGAACGCTTCTTCCTCCAGCTCCGTCTTTGAGCCTACTTCTTCAGCAAGGACTCTCCCACCCCCATCGATGACTCTTTCTCCCGTCTTCAATCCTCCTCCTCTTCATGGACACCCCGCTCTAGTCTTCTGCCTGCTCTGGATCTCTTTATTGCTAACTGCCGACGGGACATCAACCATCTTGACTTCATCACAGTTTGTTCCAATTCCAACCTCACTCCTTCCGAACGCTTTGCTCTCCACTCCCTCCGCCCCAATCCCAACCTCACTATAAAACCCACTGATAAGGGGGGTGCTGTTGTAGTCTGGTGTACTGACCTTTACCTTGCCGAGGCACAGCGACAAGTTGCTGACACCTCCTCTTATTTACCCCTCAATCATGACCCCACAAAGGACCACCAGGCCACTGTCTCCCACACCATCACCAACCTTATCAGCTCTGGGGATCTCCCATCCACTGCCACCAACCTCATAGTTCCCACACCCTGCACTTCCAGTTTCTACCTCCTATCCAAGATCCACAAACCTGCCTGTCCAGGCAGACCCATTGTCTCAGCTTGCTCCTAGCCCCACCGAACTCATTTGTGCGTATCTCGACACTGTTTTATCCCCCCTTGTTCAATCCCTTCCCACCTATGTTCATAACACTTCTCAGACTTTTGAGTTTTTTCAATGATTTTAAGTTCCTTGGCCCCCACCGCCATATTTTTGCCATGGATGTCCAGTCCCTATATACCTACATTCCCCACCAAGAAGGTCTCAAAGCTCTCTGCTTTTTGGATTCCAGACCTAACCAGTTCCCCTCTACAACCACTCTCCTCTGTCTAGTGGAATTAGTCCTTACTCTTAATAATTTCTCCTTTGGCTCCTCCCACTTCCTCCAAACCAAAGGTGTAGCCATGGGCACCTGTATGGGTCCCAGTATGCCTGCCATTTTGTTGGCTTTGTGGAACAGTCCATGTTCCAAGCCTATACGGGTATCCGTCCCCCACTTTTCCTTTGCTACATCAACGACTGCATTGGCGCTGCTTCCTGCACACATGCTGAGCTCTTTGACTTCATTAACTTTGCCTCCAACTTACACCCTGCCCTCAAATTTACCTGGTCCATTTCCGACACCTCCCTCCCCTTTCTTGATCTTTCTGTCTCTATCTCTGGAGACAACTTATCTACTGATATCTACTATAAGCCTACGGACTCTCACAGCTACCTGGACTATTCCTCTTCCCACCCTGTCTCTTGAAAAAATGCTATCCCCTTCTCGCAATTCCTCCGTCTCCACCGCATCTGCTCTCAGGATGAGGCTTTTCATTCCAGGACGAAGGAGATGTCTTCCTTTTTTAAACAAAAGAGGCTTTTCTTCCTCCACCATCAACTTTGCTCTCAAATACATCTCTCCCATTTCATGCACATCTGCTCTCACCCCCTTCTCCCGCCACTCCGCTAGGGATAGGGTTCCCCTTGTCCTCACCTACCACCCCGCCAGCCTCTGAGTCCAACGTATAATTCTCCGTAACTTCGGCCACTTTCAACGGTATCCCACCACCAAGCATATCTTTCCCTCCCTCCCCCTACCCCCACCCCCATCCCTTCCCACCAATCTCCCTCCTGGCACTTATCCTTGTAAGTGGAAAAAGTGCTACACCTGCCCTTACACTATCTCCCTCACCACCTTTCAGGGTCCCAGACAGTCCTTCCAGGTGAGTCGACACTTCACATGTGAGTCAGCTGGTGTGGTATAGTGTGTCTGGTGCTCCTGGTGTGGCCTTCTATGTATTGGTGAGACCCGATGCAGACTGGGAGACCGTTTCGCTGAATACCCACGCTCGGTGCGCCAGAGAAAGCAGGATCTCCCAGTGGCCACACATTTTAATTCCACATCCCATTCCCATTCTGATATGTCTATCCATGGCCTCCTCTACTGTCAAGAAGAAGCCACTCTCAGGTTGGAGGAACAACACTTTATATTCCATCTAGGTAGCCTCCAACCTGATGGCATGAACATTGATTTGTCTAACTTCCGTTAATGACCCCGTCCCCTTCTTCCCCCATTCCTTTATTTGTTTATTCCCCCCCTTCCTCTTTTTTTCTCTCTCTGCCCCTCTCACTATCACTCCTTTCCTGCTCTCCATCTCCCTCTGGTGCTCCCCTCCCCCTTCCTTTCTCCCTAGGCTTCCCATCCCATGATCCTCTTCCTTCTCCAGCTGTGTATCCCTTTTGCCAATCAACTTTCCAGCTCTTAGCTTCATCCCTCCCCCTGTCTCCTCCTATAATTTCAGATCTCCACCCTCCACTGCCACTTTCAAATCTCTTACTGTCTCTTCTTTCAGTTAGTCCTGACGATGGGTCTTGGCCCGAAACATCGACTGTACTTCTTCATATAGATGCTTGCCTGGCCTGCTGCATTCCACCAGCATTTTGTGTTGAATTTCCAGCATCTGCAGATTTCCTTGTGTTTGAATTTGATATAGATACATACATACATTCTCTCTCTCCCCCCTCTCTCTCCCCCCTCTCTCTCCCCCCTCTCTCTCCCCCCTCTCTCTCCCCCCTCTCTCTCCCCCCTCTCTCTCCCCCCTCTCTCCCCTCCCTTTCTCTCTCTCTCCCCTCTCTCTCTCTCTCTTGTTTTCCGTGGTTATAATGAAAAGATGTAGTTTAACATAATACTAAAATCACAAAATGCCAAATATCTCAAATACAAGGACATTTTGGCAGATAGGGGAAGGATATTCAGCAAATGCAAAGATTATATGGTGACTTTTCTTTTTTAACATTAATTATCATGTATTTTGACCCTTTTTCAGTCCTGAACAAGGGTCTCGGCCTGAAATGTCAACTGTTCACACTTTTCCATAAACGCTGCCTGACCTACCAAGTTCCTCCAGTATATTGCGTGTGTTGCTTTGAAAATTGTTATGTTCTTATTCCTCAGCAAAATTATAACACAGTGCTAATTTTTCAAGGAATCCTGGAATAAAGGTTTTGCTTTGACTGATTTTGATCAATTGAATACTTAGACCTTTTTTGCTGAAGAAGTCAAAAAGAGGAGTAAAGGTTGTACCAACTTTTGAAAGATGCATTTCTATACCTCTGTACAGGAATAGCAAAAGTCTCAGGGCATTTTTAGTGAGTTTTTAAATAGATGTGGTTTGGATGATGCCCAGACAAGTCTTTTAAGCATTTTTTTTAAAGTTCCTTTATTAAGTTGAATTATCATCTTGTTGGAATGTATACCAGTTTTTCTTAAAACCATGAGGTAGTTTTCGGCAGGCATACACGCGATGTTCTCAGGCACTGAAGAGTGCTACCCAGTGATGCTTGTTTTTGCTCTGTTACAGCTGATGTCAGCTGAATATCTTTCCAGTAATGTGGCAAGTTATGTTGCTGACAGTTGTACTTTTCCAGACTATGAATTATCTAATTTGATCAGTGATCTTGGTTGTCTGGATTGATTCAGAACTGTGCTGGCATTATACTTCCTTCACAATTGTATGATCCATAGTAATTTAGTTAGGCTCTGAAAATATCTCCGTATTTAATCAAGTTCACATTAGAAAAGTGAACAATGTTAGACATCTCGTACGGTTTAGCCCCATATCCCTGTGTTCACGTAAAAAAGTATCACAGCCAAGGATTTTGATCAATTTAACTATGAACTTTTATTTGTGATTCACATGCTGCTTTTTTTATGATGTAGAATGCAAAAACAGGGAAAATTGTAAAGCATTTAAAAACTAAAAATTCGAAAACTGAAGTGGCAGCAGTTCAAATTACTCATCCCTTTTTTCCTCAGTATTTAGTTGAACCACCTCTCACAGCTATTACAGCCAGTTGTATCTTTGGATAAGTCTCAATTAGTTTTGCACAATGTGATGGAGCATGATTTACCCATTCCTACTTGCAACATTGCTCAAGCTGTGCCAGGTTAGTTGTGGAGAGGCAGTGGACAGCAATCTTGAGGTCTTGCCAGAGGTTTTCTATTGTGTTAAGGTTAGGACTCTGACTGGGCCACTCAAGGACATCAATTTTCTTCATTTGAGCCACGCTGTGGTTGCTCTGGCAGTGTGCTTTGGGTCATTGCCCTGCTTAAAGACAAACTTCCTCCTTAGTCTAAGCTTTCTGGCAGAGGTTAGCAGGTTTTTATCCAAGATCTCTCTGCATTTTGCAATGTTCATCTTCCCATCAAATAACCTGACCAAATAACCAGTCCCTGCTGTTGAAAATCATCCACATAGCATGATGCCTCCACTCTACAGTAGGGATGGTGTTTCTTGGCTGATGCCCAGTATTAGATTTACACAGATGTAGCTCTTAGTGTTGAGGCCAAAAATTTCCACTTTAGTCTCATCCGACCACAAGACCTTCTTCCACGTCTTTGCAGTATATTTTAAGTGCCACTTTGCTAAGTCTTTGTGGGCAAGGATATGCTTTTTCTTCAGTCAGGGCTCTTTCTTGCCAGTCTTCCAACAATACCCTTTTTGTGAAAGGCCTTAGAGATTGTGAAGCTATGAACTTCATCTCCAATTTCAGCCACTGACTTGTGCAGCTCATTCAGAGTGACTGTTGGTGTCACAGTAGCCTCTTGTACAAATGGTATTCTTCTTTGGCGACTAGGTTTAGAGGGGTGGACTGACTTGGGCAGCATGGCTGTGGTCTCATATTTTTTCCTCTTTTTCATTATTGACTGCACTGAGCTCTGAGGTATGTTCAATGCCTTTGAGATGGTCTTATATTCTTCCCCTGATTTGTGCTTCTCTAATACCATTTCTGTGACTTGTCTTTGATGTTCTTTTGTCTTCATTTTGGTTTGATCTGTTGAAAATCTATCATACTGTTGGATCTTACAGAGAGAGGGGGTGTTTATTCTTATGAGTTCATGAAAACAAGTGGTCCTTCAATTTTCTACATCAACAAATTGTGTGAGGTGGTAAGGTAATAGATTATATCTAAGGAAAGTTAGCATAGTAATTACAAAGTGGTTGACTTCTCTTTCAGCCTCACAGTTTTGGTTTATAAATTTTAGTAAATTGTTGACAGGTTTTGGAATTTTTCTTTTGATTTGACATGATACACAATGATTTGTAGATTAGTTCAAAATATTCTACTTCAATATATTTTAAAAAGAAAATGAAACAGTAAAATTTGAAAATAGTTGGGGGCTGTATGCTTTTTCAAGGCACTGTATTCATGTATTGTTCAGCTTGGTGGCTTTATGTATCTTGATTCTAAATACTTATTTCAGATGGAAAATCTTACTTACACAGCATGTGGTTGGAAGCTGGAATGCATCTTTACTTGATCCGACTTAATGTTCCAATTGCTTTTTGAAAAAAACTTTGATCAAATTGTCATGCTCTTCATTGAGAATAGAATCGATTCCTTAACATTGCATGTCCATCACTAATTAATCTTTTTTGATATTCTTGCTGTCACCCCTGCAAATTTTCATTTGTGATCAGAATGTGATCAATTCCATGTGCTTCAGACTTTAAAACTATCTCAAGATTGTGCAAATAAAACTGCATTTATCTCTCAATCAACAAGTCACTTACTCACTCTTCTGATTTTAGGACCTGTAAGGTTTGTGCATTGAGGCTTGTGATGTTTTGCACATATACCT
This sequence comes from Hypanus sabinus, assembly GCF_030144855.1. Classification (NCBI taxonomy): domain Eukaryota; kingdom Metazoa; phylum Chordata; class Chondrichthyes; order Myliobatiformes; family Dasyatidae; genus Hypanus; species Hypanus sabinus. The sequence continues at coordinate 39,920,956 of NC_082709.1, forward strand.
CTTTTTTTATTTACTCTTGCTTCTGTACTTATCAAGTTAAGTTATGTCAGTGCTTTGTTTTCACACTGTACACCAATTACAGCATCAATCACATACTTTTATATCAAGGTGTCTTATTTATAAAGCGAGAAAAACAATGTTTCCTAGGCATTCTATGCACCAGTCATCATGTTTTACCTGAATGTTGATTTTTTTTTTGTGTGTGGAGTTTTGCTGCAGTTCTACTGCTATTTGCATTGAGATTGCACAAACTTGTTTCAGCAATGATAGTTGTGACCTATTGGACTGAATGAGTTGTGAATCCAGATCCCAGAGATGAAAGATGGTGCATTTGCACACATTAACCCATTGAGCAGTATATTTTTAAGAAATACAGAACAAAATTTGGCATTACATTTTTTGAGGAGATTTAGCAAGAAGATCTTTGAAGTTGGTGATATTTGCTTAAGTAAGTTATTTTACTGAGCATTCAAACTAGAGAAGGGTGATAGTAATGAATGCTGTTTATAGCAGCAGCAATTGACATCATTAATGCTGGTCTCTTTGTGTTGCAGCTAGGATTTATTAATAGATAGAAGTAGAAGTATAAACAGAACATCATTTTTTTGTAAGCAATCCAATTCTTTCCTGGTTTGATATTCCCATGAATGGTGAATGGTTGGCTTCCACTCCAGTTCTACATTAAAAAAAACCCACTACACCATAGACTTAATGAAGAAACACTTGGTCCAATGCAAAGAGAGCTAGGTTTTGGTGCTTGAGACCTATTTGGTCTCACACAAACAGACTCACTTAAGTGCGTGCGCGCGCACAGACACACACACACACACACAAACAAATATTCTTACTTGCTAGGTTGCAATCTTTGGTAAGGCAGTGCAGAATATTAGACTTCAGACAAAAACAATATGTTTGCTATCAATATGTCTCGTGGACACAGAGGTGAAAGTAATCTATAATAAAGTAATAATAAAAACAATATTGAGAAAATCTGCAGATGCTAGAAATCCAAGTCAACACATCTCCGCAGGTCAGGCAGCACATATGGAAAAGAGTAAACTGTTGACATTTTGGGCCCAGATCCTTCAGGGCTAAGTGAAATTTTTAATGTTTGCAGTTTAAATTTTAGTTTTCTTCCCTCAGTTTGACACAGATCAATAAAAATGATGAGCCAAATGGGCACCTGTCACTTGTCTTATCCAGGAGAAATCCCGTGCAGTGTTAAAGGACATTTGTGATCATTCCAGGCTATTAACTATGGATTTGGCTTATTTGTGTAGTGAGAACTTTGAGTTGCAAAAACAAGGAACGAGGAAAGGAAAACATGCATTTGGGAATTGCGCCAGGTTTTCCGATGCTGATGTGACCCTGGCTATGTTTGTTAGGCAATCTTCAGAGTGAGTACTGGTTGGTACTGTGGAGGCCCAATTATTAGTGTACAAAGGTTGCATAGAGAAGTAACAGTGTGGTAGTAAGCAATTTGCGTTAAAACAGGTGTATTAAAGGCTGAAGTGTGCTCTTCAGTATTGGCCTTTTTAATGTGATCTCTACAGATATATCCTTGTCAACTCTTGACAATTATTTCCATTGTTTTGATGGATTAGATGTGTTTAATAAGGAAGCTCGTGATCTTTCAGGAGTCCATTGATTATCTTCAATGTAAATATTGGCTTAATGTTAAAGCTAGAGAGAGAATAAGGTAACAGCCAGAGTTAGATAACCCACCGAACAGATCAACAGCCACAACTTGCACTTCTGCTCTAGTGGGATATCCCAAAGATGTTTCACAGGAGTGTCACAAAGAATTAAAATGGCATCAAGCCACAATAATAATATTAGAAGAGTGGTCAAAAGCTTGGACAAAGTATGCTGTTGATTGAAGAATGTTGTCAAGTTGAATCTAGATTCAATGTTCAAAGAGCTTGTTCACTGATTTATTTTGATATTTGAATCCTGGCCACCAGTTGTGGTATGAATAGCATTCCTTACAGAATAAGTCATGATTCCCACTAATTATTTCCACTAGCTAAGCTGAAATGTCAGGCTTTATTAGTAATTTTGAATGGAAAAATGACATGTTAATGACAAATAGATTAGATATGTCTGTGCTGGATTAAATATATGCAATAGTAGGAGAGCTACAATTGCTTCAGGGTTCTGAGGTAGGAAAGAGATTCATGGTTCTGATCACCAGCCAGAGAAGTCCAAATGTATAAAGTGTTGAAAGTTGGATGAATGAAGAATTAGCATTAGATATGATGCTTCATTTTCACATGAAACATTGCCCCATAGTGAAATATTTAATATTTAAGTAAATTTATTATCGATGTATTTGTCACCATATACGATCTTGAGATTCATTTTCTTGCAAGCATTCACAGTAGAACAGATAAATACAATAGAATCAGTGGAAAAACTACATGTAAGCAAGCTGCGAAACAACCATGGTGCAAATACAAAAAAACATAATAATAATGAGCATCGAACGCCTGGCTCAGAGTTGGAGACCTCTTCCCAGAAATAGAAGGGTCCCTTCCTACCAATTCAGAACCAGGAGGTTAACATAAAAACTATCAAAGATGCATAATAAAATATCAAAAAATTCAAGTTGCTAATGCAGATCATGCCAAGAAACCAGAAACAACCCAACACATTACAGCATCCTGCAGCAGTTTAATTCAATCACCACATCATTCACCAAAATATTGCTTGAAAATACAAACTCATAAAGGAAACCATACCTTAATATAAATACAGACCTGATCCAATTCTAGAGTCAGAGTCCCACAAATTATATTATGACCAATCCGTTATTACAAATAGGGTCATCCAGATGTAATATTACAGGATAAACAAGCAAGAACAATTTACTTAATAGGTATAGTCATTCCAAGCATACATAACATACAGAAATCAGTAAGTGAAGAACACCAGAAATATGCTGAAATAAAGGAGGGAATTGAAAGAGCATTGAACTTGAACAGGGTATACATTGCTCCAATAGTAATATTTATAATGGGTGTCATCCCAAAGTCACTACACAATAGCATTAAACAATTAGGCCTACACAGCAATATCTTTGTAAATCTATAGAAAGCCACAATACTAAACACTGCTAGAATAGTCCAGCTGTTCCTCAAGCTGAGAAAAAATAAAAATAAGTACAATTAATAAATATGTAAATAAGTACTTCTGGAAACATGAGTTGTAGAGTCCTTGAAAGTGAGTCCATAGGTTGTGGAATCAATTCAGTGTTGAGGTGACCTCCACGCTGGTTCAGGAGCCTGATTGTTGAATGACAATAACTGTTCCTGAACCTGGTGGCGTGGGACCCAAGGCTCATGTACCTCCTTCCTAATGGTGGCAACTAGAAGCGAGCATGGCCTGGATAGTGGGGTTCTTGATGATGGTTGCTGCTTTCTAGTGGCACCGTTCCTTGTAAATGTGGTCAAAGGTGAAGAGGGCTTTTCTTGTAATGAACTTTAATGAATGCACCACTTTTTGTGGGCTCTTCCATTCTTGGGTATGGTGTTTCCATACCAGGACTGTAATGCAACCAGTTGAGATACTGTTCACTGTGCATCTCTTGAAGTTTGCCGATGTTTTAGATGCCATGCTGAATTGGTGCGAAATTCTAAGAAAGTTGGGTTGCTGCCACGATTTCTTTGAAATGACACTTATGTGCTCGTCCCATTTCAGATCCTCTGACATGATAACACCAAGGAATTTAAAGTTACTGACCTTCTCCACCTCCAATTCCACAATGTGCACTGGCTGATGGAATCCCAGTTTCTTCCTCTTGTAATCAATAATCAGCTCTGCAGTTTTGCTGATGCTGAGTGAGAGTTTGTTGTTATTGCACATTTAACCAGATTTTCAATCTCCCTCCTATTTGCTATTTTACCACCACTTTTGATTTGGCCAACAAGAGTGGTGTTGTCAGCAAATTTAAATATGACATTGGAGCTGTGTTTAACCTCTCAGACATAAGTATAAAGCGAGTAGAGCAGGAGCCTAAGCACACAGCCTTGTGATGCACCTGTGATGACAGTAATTGTACAGAGATGTTGTTGCCAATCCATACTGACTGAAGTCTGCTCATGTGGAAATTGATGGTTAGTTGCACAAAGAGGTGTCGGACTTTATTTCACACAAAATGCTGGTGGAACACAGCAGGCCAGGCAGCATCTATGGGGAGAAGGGTCTTGATCCGAAACGTCAACAGTGCTTCTCCCCATAGATGCTGCCTGGCCTGCTACGTTCCACCAGCATTTTGTGTGTGTTGCTTGAATTTCCAGCATCTGCAGATTTCCTCGTGTTGGGCTTTATTTATTAGTTTTGAGGGGATAATTGTGTTGTATGCTGTGCTGTAGTCAATGAAGAGCATCCTGATGTATGCATCTTCACTGTCCAGATGAATGAAGAGCCAGTGAAATGACATTTGCTGGCGACCTGTTGTGACGGTAAGAGAGTTGAAGTAGATCCAACTCACTCCTCAGGCAGGAGTTGATAGGCTTCATGGTATACCTCTCAAAGTACATCACAGTGGATGTACTTAAAGTGCTATGGAAAATAGTCACTGAGGCAGGTTGCCACGTTCTTATGATTGAAACCTGCCAGAAGCAGGTGGGTCCCTCAGCAAGAGATTAAAGATGTCAGTAAACAATCCAGATGGTCAATTAGGATAGGACTTCAATGCTCAGTCAGGTACACCATCTGGGCTAGATGCTTCCCGTGGGTACACCCTCCTGAAGGATGCTCTCATGTTCGCCTCAGAGACCGAAATCACAGGGTCGTCAGGGACTATTGGAGTTCATGAAGGTGCTCCCATGTTCTGACAGCCAAAGTGAGCATAAAAAGCATGGAGGTCATCTGGGAATGAATCCTTGTTGTCACATATGTATGTTGCTTGGTTTTGCTTTGTCAGATTTGATAGTGTTCAAGCCCTGCCACAGCTGTTGAGTGTGCTTCTGTGCTTTTGCAGTTGGGTCTGGAATTGCTACTTCACATGTGAGGTCATGCCTGGACCTCTTGTACTTACCAGGGTTGCCTGACCTGAATGCCACTGATCTTGCCCTCAGCAGATTGCAGATCTCTTCGTTCATCCAGTATTTCTAGTTGGTGAATTCTCTGGATGTTTTTGTGGGTACATACTCGTCCATGTGTGTCTTTATAAACTCTGTCTTCCTCTGACCACGTCTTGTTGTCTTTACCTTTGGTGCCTCTGCTGTATGTAGGTAGGAGGAGAATAGCCAGATCATCAGATTTTCTGAAATGTGATCTAGGGATGGAACTATTGATGGTAGTGTAGCAGAGGTTTCTTTTGGTAAGTAGAATGGTCAGCACTTAATCATTAGATATTCCAGTTGGGAGAAATGTGGAGAGAGGGTGACACCAATTCTAATATGTTTTTTTTCAAATGTGGTGCCCCATACATATAGAGATATTAGCTCTTTACCATGGTTTCTCACTGGTGAAAAACAAAGCCAATACCATAATGATAGGAGATGAGAAACAAAATGACATTCTCGTCAGACATTGATGAAGCATTTTATGCATGCAGTCTGGTCCTTAAAAGTTATTGGTTATAAAATGGGAAAATACCACAAGTATCTTAAAAATTGACTGTATTAATTTTATTAGAAAATGGTGGCCTTGTTATTATGCTCAAGTAAATTGGGACATTTTAATGATAATATTTACCCTAATTATGTGATTATATACAAGATAAGCTGAGAGAAGTGGACTACAGCTAGAAATTCAGTCACAATTGCAGTTTGATGCTTCATCAAATTCATCAACTTACTACAAGATGGTCTCCCTTGTTTTTATCATTAATTGGTCGGATTAATGCTGTCAAAATGATGATTTTACCGAAATTTTTATATTTATTTCAAGCCCTACCAGTTTTTATTCCTAAATCTTTTTTTGATAACATTGATTCAAAAATTTCTTCATTTGTGTGGCAAAATAAAAACCCTAGGTTAAGTAAAAAGCAATTACAAAAATCAAAAAAAGATGGTGGTTTAGCTTTACCTAATTTTAGATTCTATTATTGGGCAAATAATATTCGTAATTTATTGTATTGGAAATTAGATTTGGATTCACCACTGTGCCCACAGTGGGTAAATTTGGAATGTAATGAGGTAAAGGGATATTCTCTATTCTCTGTTCTTGGTTCTTGTCTTCCTGCGGATTTAGTTAAATTTAATAAACAAATATTTAATCCTGTTATTAAACATACATTACGAATTTGGTTTCAATTTCGTAAGTTTTTTATTTTGAAAAACTTTGTTCTTGATAGCCCTATCTTATTTAATTTCTTTTTCAAACCCTCCTGGACAGATCAAGCTTTTAACATATGGAAAAGGAAAGGTATAAAATGTTTTCGTGATCTCTTTTTTGAAGATACTTTGATGTCATTTGATCAACTTTCTAATAAATTTGAATTACCTAAATCTAATTTTTTCAGATATTTACAAATTAGAAATTTTTTACATAAAGTTTTACCATCTTTTCCTAATTCAACTTTGATGGACACTACAGATTTGATCTTTACCTTAAATCCTTGTCAGAAGGGATTAGTAGCTTTTATTTATAATATGATTATGAAGATACAACCAGAAATATCAGTTAGAATTAAACAAGAATGGGAAAAAGAACTTCAATACAACATATCAACAGATAAATGGGAAAAAATTTTGCAAATGGTTAATTCTTCTTCTATATGTGCTAAACATGCTTTAATACAATTTAAAATTGTACATAGAGCTCATATGTCTAAAGATAAACTTGCTCGATTCTATTCTCATATTAACCCTCTATGTGACAGATGTCATTTAGCAGTGGCCTCATTGACCCATATGTTTTGGTCATGTCCCACTTTACATAATTATTGGAAGGATATATTTACTACTATTTCCTCAATTTGGAATATAGATTTACAACCTCATTTTATTACTGCAATTTTTGGCATACCAAATGAAGATGGTAATCAGTTTTCCCCCTCAATCAGACGAATGATTGCTTTTGTAACATTAATGGCCAGAAGGTCTATACTACAAAATTGGAAAGAAGTAAATCCTCCTACTACATTTCAATGGCTTTCTCAAACTATTTCTTATCTGAGTTTGGAAAAAATTAGAAGCACTATTTTTGACTCATCAATTAAATTTGAAGAAACTTGGAGACCGTTTATTCGACATTTTCATATGAATTAATTTGGCCTTCTCCAGACCTTTCTGCTTATTCATGTTCAGGTATGGAGTTCCGGAGTTCTTTGACACTATCTTATACTTGTAAACTGTTATTATTGCCTATGTTAGTTTAGTTTAGTGTTTTAATTTTTTTTTTAATATATATTTTTTTTTCTCACATATTTTTTAATATTTTTTTTTTCTTTTTTAATGGTTATTTTTGTTTTTTTTCATATAATCATGTGGACTTGATTAAGGTATTTTCTTTTGTTGATGTTTAGTAGGATATTATTATCTTATTATCAATGTGATTTCAAGTCTATTGTATTTATAATTTACTTATTACTATGTTATTTTTTTTTGTGTATATGTGAAAATCAATAAAAAGATTGAAAAAGACAATTGCAGTTTGAAATGGAATTTCCCTTGGGAACATTATTGTATTAATGCAATCTTTGGAGGCTGCTGTGTAGATGGATTCCCTAGTCTATTATGTGAAGTACATTTGGCCAAATATTTGGAAAAAATTTGGAATAAAGAAAGGGGATACATAAAATGCATGGGAGATCCAAAAGATATAATTTGATTTATTATATTCTATAGTTGTAAGATTACATAGGTTTTGTGTTTGTTTACTTGATAATGCACCTGGCAAATTCATTTGCAAGGCTTTCGTCATGGAAATTTCCTTCAGTGTTATTACTTCCAGTAAATGCATCATTCGTATAACTAATGATGAATGTTCAGGAAATGGTAAAGGATGCTGTATTATGGAGAAATTAGTCAGTCCTCTCTAAGCTGGGCATCAGTACAGTCCATCATGGGCATCATGATATTTCATATCATATTTGTGACTTAAAAAGGCATCGTTTCTTTGACTAATAACTGTTTGATGTTCTTTATCTAGGGTCTTGAGTAGCCATTTTTTAAAAAAAAGAAAAGATTGTCCTTAACAATCTTAATTAAACTTATAATGGCCTTTATTCATTTTGAAGTTTTGCTGCAAGCTTAATATTTTCACTGAAACAGCAAAAGCTCACACCTGTATATCATAATTAAGTGTAGTGATAATGTACAGAAGATGGAAATATTGAGAGCATGTAAAACGTGGTCAAAGTGAGAAGCTTTGTTTTACAGTCTTGAAGGTGAAGGGATGAAATACACCCTGGAGGCTTTTGGAGAGGGAATTTCAGACAGCAGGGTTTAAGCAGATTTAAAAGGGTGCAGGGCTGACAAGGAGTCGATTCACTGAAGGATTGAAATCAAGTACAAAATGGCTGTTAAGGTAACATAAGGTGGGGATGAGGCTCCAATGCTAGTGTTCCCAAACTTCATGGATCAGACCTGAACTTCAAATGGTTTGTTTTCTCTGTATTTTCTACTCAAAGAAATAGTTATTAACAATTTTAGTCATAAGCGAAGGTAGAAGTCGAGGCTTTCTTTGGGACAGAGACCGTTCAAGGGCAACTTCTGTGGGGCCCAGAATGAGTACTTTTTTACCTTAGCTGAGGCATCAAAAATCATGAGGAATTGATGTAAAGTAATTGGTGGAAGGATTAGAGGGGAGAGATGAAAATCTTTCATCCAAAGCGTGGCAAGAATTTTGAACTTACTGCTTGAAATGGTGGTAGTGGCAGAAACCTTTGCAACATTTACAAAGGAGCTGGATGTGAACATGAAGAACAGTGAACTGAAGGGCCCTGTAGTTGATAGTAACTTCATTAACAAGTTTTGACCAGCTAAGTAAGAAAGAACTGAATGTCATTCAAGCAACGCACACAAAATGCTGGAGGCTCTTGTTTGTTACTGAATATCATTCTTCTGTGTTGTAAATTTTCTGTGATTCCATCAGTATTGATTAAAAACTATCCATTTTCTTATTTGCCCTTCAGCGTTAATCCCTTCCAAATTCACCACATTGGCCCATTACCTCCAAACGCCCCATGGAAACTGACAGATTTGAATTCAATTAGCTTCTTTATAGTTTAGACATAACGTAGTTTTACCGTGAAAAGCATGTTTCACATCTCCGTGAGGGAATTGATGCTGCGAGATATGCTTTACATATGTACCACTAAGCAACCCTTGTGACCAATTTGATCTTTTATAAGTGATTTGCATAACAATGGCACTATATAACTTCTCTTCTTTGGCTCATTGTTGTTTAGGAATGTCAGATTTCCAGAATTTCCATGAAGTTAATCTCCAGGTTTAAACCTTTATTGTCCCTTTCTAATTGTCCATGCGCTAAAACTTGTTTGATCAAATCAGAGTGTCCATCATAATGAAGTTTCTGGAGTTGTGTAACAGTCAAAATGATCCCAAGTGGTATTAGTGATTCAGACTTTACAGGAATCCAGTGGTTGCATATCCACAGTTTCTGACAACAACTTTTTATTCAATATTTATTTCACTTTGTGAATTTAAAATGGTCAACTACCACAGACTCCTTTTAAATGTTCTTAAATTCACTTTTTAAAATTGTGGTTGTGGAAGCCTTCTCTGGGCTGTAAGTTTGCTTTATCTTGTGTCAAAAAATTTACAGCGAGTACATTGTGTTTTTTTAGAATTGGCGAGCACAAAGGTCAAGTTTGAAAGTGAATATGGTACTTCTGTTAGAGGCAAAGAGCATATTTCTCCTTAAGTCCATATTTATTTTATATATTTAAATTATTAGTGTAACATTTTTCAATCTGGTTATAACAAATTGCCCTGCAATATGGAAATCATGAAGAACCAGGTTTGTTTAGCTGTATTGAGTAATCAAATACTTCTTTTGATTTAATTTCAGATTTTAGTTAATTAACAATATCATAATGGTTGCAGACTCCAACTATTCTAACCTTCTTCCAAAGCAGTCCTTGGACTGAGAAAGATTTACTTCCTGTGCTTTATGGATTCTGATGTGGCTGATGAGTCCAATGTGGGGACCACAGGCTCTTGGACAGAGTATGGATGGCCAGACATGTGGGATTACCTTGGATTATTATCCTGGTGGGCCCAGTCATGGTGGGTCTAGTGGCCTGTTCCTGTCTTTTAGGTGATGCCTAATGAGGAAGGTGGCAGAGAGTTATGAGGTGGTGTGCTTTTTCTGCCATTTACATAGGTTTCCTTCATGCTCCCGATGCATGGATTCCAGGTTCCCAACATCATTCTCAATACTCCTCCTCCACTTAAAGCAATTAGAGGCCAAAGATTCCCACGAGTCATTGGGAATGTACATTTTTCAAAAAGGCTGTGAGCACATATTTGAATCTTTTCCTCTCTTCACCTGTTAACTTTTTATTGTGACTAAGCTCGGAATAGAATGTTTGCTTTGGGACTTCAGCAAATGAACAATATTGTTTACTCATTGAAGTTGACACAGTGTAAATAGGGCCTATGTGCCAGGGATGTTAGCCTGAGGAAAAGCTGATGTTGATTTTCTTACTTCACTGAATCTGGGGGATTTTGCAGTTAGCATTGGTGATATCATACCGATAGCCTGAGCTGCTTGCTATAGGTAGTCCAAGGCTCACAAGCATGTAGGAGAGCAGGAAGCACTGCTGTTCCTTCAACCATATGGCTATTTCAAGCAGCTTTCTCCTCAATTGATTAATGGCGTTGCTGCCACATTGAACATGGTGGTTAATTTGATCATCAATTCTGTCTACAATGAGAGGTGGCTGCTGGGATATGGGAAGTGATTCATGCTTTCCAGATTCTGTTGTGAGGCATTAGGTCAGAGGACAGAGTGGTGTAGCAAGGGCATGCTAGTTAAGGATCTCTACTTTGTGGATGTTTATGTTAGGCTCATCCTCTTTGAAGTTTTAGTAACCATGCCAATGATGACTTGGCTTTAAAGCAAGTATAAGATAGCCAATCATGCAGAGCTATGAGGTCTGAACCCTTCTGCTAAATGCCAGGTTTGATCCTGATCTGCAGTGCTGCCTTCTAGAGGTGAATGGTTTTCCTCATGTGATCATGCAATCAGTGCTTCATTAGAGATATTTACAACAGCTCCTTGCGTATAGAGTAAAACATTGATAATCTGGTACACTTGGAGCTTCGGTGGTGCGAGGCTGTCAGATTTTCTGGACCGTTAAGTGTTATTCCAACTCATTTTCAAGACATTCTTAATTCTCCTATTTGAAAAGCATGTACAGTGAGATGATAATTTTTCTGGAAACCGAACCAGCTGAGTTTCAAGAAAGCATGGAAACAGAGACCTGGTGAGCTTTAGGGAGAGCAGGAACCAGAGCCCTAGCATGTTTTAGGGAGAAGGGGAACAGAGAAGGAGTTGGGAACCAGATTCCTGGGAATCGGCACTTAGTGAACCCAATGCCAAATGATCATGATTTCTGAGCAATCAGATAGCAGATTATTTGAGACAATATTTTCTCTCCTCCTCCCATCTTCTTCTATTCCCCTCTCTGGCCTCTTACCTCTTCTCACCTGCATAAAACTCTCCTGGATCCCTTCCTCCTTCCTTTTCTCCTATGGTCTATTGTCTTCTCCTATCAGATTCCTTTGTCTCCAGTCCTTTATCTTTTCAACCCACCTGGCTTTACCTATCACCTCCTAGCTATCCAACTTTCCCTCTCCCACTCGACCTTTTTATTCTGGCATCTTCCACCTTCCTTCTCAGTAATGGAGAAGGTCTGCTTGAAACCTTGACTGTTTATTCATTTCGATAGATGCTGCTTGCCTTGCTGAGTTCTTCCAGCATTTTGTGTGTGTTACTCTGGATTTCCAGCATCTAGATTTTTTCATGTTTGTAACTGTGAAGTCTCTTTAAGGGATGATTTCTCTGAAAAAGTTTAAATCTCCTCTTCAACAGGAGTTCAGTGAAACCCTCTCTCACTGCTCCCCCTTTGTGATCTCTGCTGCCCACCGACTCTTCGATCATGTACTCACCTAGACTTGCTACCACAGCCATGTATCCTTGTCTTTGCTGCCACCTGCTTCCAGATTTGTTCTGAGAACACTTGGTTTGGACCCACTGAGGTTCCTATTGGCTGCTTCTCCCTCTGAATTTCACTTGCCTCACTCTACAACACTGGTGGCACTGTCTCATACTCTGCCACAGTTCCAGGCCTCCCTCTCCTTTGCCTGTCATGGACCTTTCTGACATTTCATCTTCTGCTGGATCCACATCTTCAACTGTGAGTTCTTCACCTTCCTCATGTTTAGTAAGGATCTGAAGATCGCCCATCTCCAGACCATGGGTCTTACCATCTCCAATATAACTTTCTAGTTTTTGGTCAAACTTAGTGGGCATATTCTCTCTAACGAGGACAGAATTATAAAATATACACCGGTACTTAAAATTACTGGAAACAAAACTGAAATATCTGAATTTTGAAGGAGTATGTATGCCTGAATCTTCCCAAAGAACTAATCTTTCATAATACAGAAGGGCCTCCTCTATAAGTGTGAACCATGCAGATTTTTCTGTCTATTCTATTGAAACAAATCTAAAACTGGGACTAGAGACAACATTTTCTACTCTTAACAGCTAATTCTAACTGAAAAAAAATGCCTGGGAAATTTAAACAGTTTGCTTTAATTGCAAACAAGAGAAAATCTGCAGATGCTGGAAATTCAAGCAGCATACACAAAATGCTGGAGCAACTCAGCAGGCCAGGCAGCATCTATGAAGAGAATAAACAGTCGACCTTTCAGGCTGAGACCAATAGTGACTGTTTACTTTTTTCCACAGATGTTTCCTGGCCTGCTGAGTTCCTTCAGCATTTTATGTGTGTTCCCTTTGTTACAAAATGCTTTTAAAAAGATGTATCTTGTCCTGATTAAGATGGTGAATCTTCTAAGAATCAACTTTGGGAAAGGTGTTTTAGTGAGTGTTTCAGCAACTATTGTGCATTTTTGGTTTTTTAACAGTGGGAGGTAAGGATAAGGTAACAGTTGCTATAGGGCCTGGAATTTACTGAACTACAGTGTGTTGAGATGAGAAGTTCTCAGATATTGTAGTTATCTCATGTGAAATATACACCATTTGATCATTATGTTTTCAGTCGAGTAGGCCAACAGCACAAAATTATTTACAATAACAATCAGAAGTATTTAGTCAGTTTACTAGTAAGCTAACAGGATAATTGGTGCAGAATATGAAGCAATGTTGTTTGACAGATCTTTCCTAAAGCAGCTGGTGGGAAATGTTGTTAAGGCCAGATCCTCTGAAAGGATCATCTGAACGGATCAGGATTCCAATGGAGATGGATGTTAAAGAGAACAGATGCAGCCTTTTTAAAGTACATGCATTCTGGTATCTATTTTAATACATACAGAAAAACTGTGAAGCAAGTATTTAGCTATGCAACCTTTGAACTTGCATAAAGATCTGTTCTTAAGGAATTTGTCTTCATAGTTTTTGATGTACTTTGCCTTGCAGAAAATTCTATTCCATGAATACATCAAGTACATGGAGCTTTGATGTTGTGGCCATTACAGACTTGGTTGAGTGAGGTACAGGTATTGGTGCTTAATGTTCCAGGGTTTCGATTAATGTCACAGCTGCACTCAAAGTGGACATAATGGAGGGCTCGTCCATTTAGTTTATATGGGGAGAACTCAAATAGGTGCAGTCACACAGATGGGATTGTACTAAGGATCCCCCTGACCCCCCCCCCCCACTCCCCATAGACACTTGGAGATTGAGGAACAAAAACACAGGCAGATGAAGGAAAGGTGTAAAAACAATAGCATTGTTGACATGGGGGACTTAAACTTCCTTCATGTTAACTGGGATGTTCTTAGTGTAAGTAGATTAGATTGGGTAGAATTAGTCAAGTGCATCTACAAGGATTTCTTAAATCAATATGTTGATCATCCAGCAAAATGAGAGCCTGTTCTGGATCTGTTGTTGGGTAATGAGCCTAGCAAGGTGACAGACCTCTCAATGGGTGAGCAGTGACCGAAACTCCTTTAGTTTTAAAGTAGCTCTAGATAGGAGTAAGCACAGACCATGTGGAATGATATTAAACTGAAGCAGGGAAAATTATGAGAGAATTGGGCAGGAACTAAGGAGAGTTAATTGGAACAGCTGTTTTGGGCAAATCCACATCAGAATCAGAATCATTAGAGTCGGGTTTAATATCAACAGCATAGGTCATGAAATTTGTTAACTTTGCTGCAGCAGTACAATGCAATATGTCATAATAGAGAAAACATTGTGAATTAAAGTATGAATATGTACGTATTAAATAGTTAAATAAGTTGTGCAAAATAAAGAAATAAAAAAGTAGCGAGTTAGCGTTCATGGGCTCAATGTCCATTTAAAAGTCGGATGGCAGAGGGGAAGAACCTGTTCCTGAGTCACTGAGTATGTGTTTTGAGGCTTTTGTACCTCCTTCCTGATGCTAGCAATGAGAAGAAGGCACATACTGGGTGGTGGGGTTCCAAATGATGGACGCTGCCTTTTTGAGGCATCGCTCCATCTGTCATGTGGAGGGTGTTAAAAGACCAACTGCATGCATGTACAGGACAAGCATGTTCCAGTCAGAAGAGAGGAAAAGGATGGTAAGGCAAGAGAATCTTGGATGTCAAGAGTGGTGATGAATTCCTTCAAGAAGAAAGGAAATGTATGTAAAGCTTTGGAAGCTAGTATCAAACAGAGCCCTTAAAGATTATAAAGATGTAAGAAAAGAACTCTAGTAAGTAATAAGGAAATCCAGGAGAGACCATGAAAAGTTCTTGGCAAGTAGGATTAAAGAGAATCCCAAGGCGTTCTATACATATATCAGGAACAAAGGGATAATTAGGAAGAGGGTAGGTCCACTCAAGGACAAGGGGGTGGGGGACATTTTCTTGGATGCAAAAGATGTAGGTGCAGTCCTTAATGAGTACTCTTCATCAGTATTTGGTCAGGAGAAGGATCTGGGGGATAAGCAGATCAGTGCCAAAAGAATTAATATGCTAAGGCATTTTGAAATAAAGAAGGAAGTAGTATTGGGTCTCTTAAAGAGCATTAATGTGGGTAGGTCCTTAGGTTATTGAGAGAGGCAAGTGAAGAGATTACCGGGGCCTTGACAAATATCTTTGTGTCCTCTCTAGCCATAGACAAGTTCCCAGAGGACTGGTTGGTAGCTGAAGTTGTTATATTTTTCAAGGAGAGAATCAGAGATAATCCTGGAAACTATAGATTGGTGAGTCTCACACCAGTGGTAGGGAAGTTATTGGAGAGAATTCCTAGGGATAGGATTTATGAGCATTTGGGAAACTATGGCCTGACAAGGAAGAGCCAGCATAGTTTGTACAGAATAGGTCATGTCTTATTAACAAAATCGAGTTTTTCGAGGAAGTGACAAGGGTGATTGATGAAGGTAGAGCTGTGGATGTTGCCTACATGGAATTTAATAAGGTGTTTGACAAGGTTCCTCATGGGAGGCTCAACCAGAAGATTAAGATGCATGGGATTGGCTATTTGGATTTAGAACTGGCTTGCTCACACAAGACAGAGGGTGGTAGTCGAAGCGACTTAATCTAGCTGGAGGGCTGTGATTAGTGGTGTTCCACAGGAATCTGTACTAGGACCTTTGCTGTTTATGATGTATATAAATGACCTGGATGAAAAGGTACAGTAGATGGGTGGGTTAGTAAGTTTTCAGATGATACGAAGATCATTCGTGTGGATAGCATAGATGACTGGCAAAGAATACAATGGGGTATAGATCAGTTACAGATATGACCGGAGAAATGACAGATGGAGCTCAACCTGGCCAAATGCAAAGTGTTGCATTTTGGTAAATGTAAAGAAACAGTGTTGATGAGCAGAGGATCTTGGATTCCAAGTTCATAGCTCCTTGAAAGTGGCGATGCAGATTAATAGCATTGTTAAGAAGGCATTTGGCATGTTTACCTTTATTAATCAAGGCATTGAGTTGAAGTCAGGAAGTTATGTTGCAGCTTTATAAAACTTTAGTTGGGGCACATCTGGAGCATTGGCTGAAGTTTTGGTTGCCCCATTATAGGAAGGATGTTGAGGATTTGGAGAGGGTGCAGAGAGGTTTACCAGGAAGTTGCCTGGATTAGAGGCCATGTACTATAACGAAAGATTGGACCAATTTAGGTTGTTTTCTCTGGAGCAGCAGAGGTTGAGGGGAGATCTGATAAAGGTTTATAAGATTATGAGAGGCATGGATAGAGTAGATATAGGGATCTTTTTCCAGGGTTGAAATGTTTAATATCAGAGAGTATGCATTTAGGTGAGGGGATAATTTTAAAGGAGATGTGAGGGGTGGGTGTCTGGAATGCACCGCCTGGTGTGTTGGAGATGCAGATTCATTAGGGATTTTTAAGAGATGTTTAGATATGCACATGAAATTGAGGGAAATGGAGGGATAGGGAAATGTAGGCAGAAAAGATTAGTTAGCTATTGATTACTAATTCAACTGGTTTGGCACAACATTGTGGGCTGAACTGTTAATGTCTGTTTTTGATTTTCTTTGTTCTATTATCACTTAATAAGATGGTTGTGAAGCAACAAGCTTTGCACCTCTCTCCTAACTTCCTAAAGAACCTTGGATTAAAAACATTAGAACTGAACAATTGTTTTGCAAACACACATTTCTTGTTTGAATCTATGATTGAGAAAAATAATTGTGCATGTGAGCAATGTGGGAATAGATGGGTGGAATATCATTTAATCTTTGTGTTGGATTTTGCAGGAAAAGATGTCCATCAGAATGGACAATGATATCCAGAGGAAAATAACAACATAATAACTGTAATGAACAAGATGGAAGTGCTTGAATGGGTGCATATTTTAATTACAAACCACAAATGTTTGATATGGGATGTATTAAGAAGACATAATTCATAAATGCTAATTTGCCACTTGATGTTTTTCTTTGATCTTTCATGTGAAAAGTTCGTCATGTTGATAATCTAGTAGTTTTCAGCCTTTGTTTATCCTCTCTCTGATAAATAACAGAATAAACTGCTTTAGTAACAACATCAATGAAATGGATTACATAATCGTATCAGTGTGCGCTCTGTGGAGTCTGCTAGGCACAAATTTGCTGCTGCTTTTCCTAGTGTGGCTGGAAAGTCTTGTGAATTTTTCTGAAGAGGATGTGAAAGATGTGTTCTTTTTTGCAAATGACTATCTTTGTTTTTATTGCACCACCAACTTGCTTCTCAGGCTTTTGGCCAGGTTATGTTCATGACACCCAGTGACACATGAGGATTGCTGTCCACAAAATTAGTTCGCAGGAGAAGGGCGCCATGGTAGCGTAGTGGTTAGTGCTACAGTTTGGGGTGTCAGAGTTCAGCGTTCAATTTTGGCATCCTCTTTAAGGTGTCTGTACGTCCTTCCTGAACAATATGTTAGTTGTCCCCGAGTGCTCTGGGTTCCCCCCACAGCCCAAAGCCATATCAGGTAGGTTAGTAGGTCATTGTAGCGGTGTGCTACACGCAGCACTGCAATAACGACATGGAGTCGGTGAGCTGCAGTTACAAAAGAGGTTTATTCAAACTTCGCAGCCTCGCTTTAAAGCCTTCCTGATCCCGCCGTCCCCAGGCGGGAATGCTGTAGGAGGCGCGTATTCACAGTCCCGTCCCGAGCGCGGGCTTTTCCCCTTGCTGGTGAAGCAGGCTTGGCACCCTCTTTGGGACTTGCCTCAATGCTGGCGCGCACCACTTTGTGAGCCGGTTCGAGTGCGCTGGGAAGTGGGTCGCCACATCATTATAAATTGTTCTGTGATTAGGTTAGGGTTAATTTGGGGTTGTTGGGGTTTGCTGGGTGGTGTGGCTCAAAGGGCCAGAAGGGCCTGTTCTGCTCTGTATCTCATCAAATTAACAAAGAAACAAGCAAAAAAATAAATAACTGAACAAAGTTTTCCATTCACTGTAAGGAAGTGTTTTTCCAACCCTGTTTACTACTGCGCTGTTGAATACAGGCAGTCCCCGGGTTACATACAAGTTCCGTTCCTGAGTCCATCTTTAAGTTGGATTTGTATGCAAGTCGGAACAAGTACATCCAGTATTATTTAGCGTCGTTAGCCAAACGCTTGTCTTAGTATATTGTATATATTTTACCTTTCTATGTACATAAAACACTTAAGAAACGTATGTATTCCGATAATTAAACCACTGCATTGCTTAGTAATAATTGTAGCTTTCATCCGGGCAGTGTCTTCCACATGCTCCATTATTCTCACTTTATCCGTTATCCTTGAAAATTGTTCTGATTGTTGACCGACTTTAGCCTAATGCTTTTCCAATGACCGATGGCATTTCACCTCTTTCCAAATGCTTTATTATTTCCACTTTATTTTCAATCGTGATCGCTTCCTGTCTACGGAACAGAAACACTGCGGGTGGTGGGTCCTGACCTGCGCCAGCTCCCGAGGTCCGCTGGGTCCTAAGGACCACCTCACTGAGACAGGCTAAATCAGACAAGTGGGGGCTGTGCTGGGTTTGGTATTTGATCCTCTGCAATATTCCGTGTGGGAATTTAAACTGGAAATGGCAGTGTTTTTTTTACGAGGTTGAGTTGCGAGCTCGACATCAATCTGGCACGGATGTTACGGGAGTCACTGGATCGACATCAAGATCTCACTGTGCCACCAGCCGACCGGAATGGGGGAGGGGTGGTGTCAGGGTGAATCTTACTAAGAAAAATTTAAGCGAAGTACAAAGTTAAACACTCAACACATTGTCAATGGGAACAACTTAAAATGGCAGACAGCATCATGATCCGACTTAAAATGGCGACGCCGTCCGGTTCGTAAGTACGAGTTGTCCGTAAGTTGGACATTCGTAACTTGGAGACTACCTGTAGATAAAAATATCAGATCATAGGTGGCCACTGAATTATGGGAGGATGCGCTACCAGAGGAAAAAAAACTTGTGTTTCATTATTTACCACATAAATTCTATAAGAGTGAATTTTATTCCTTGTTTCAAAATTTTGGGTCATGGTTTGTGAATCTTGAAGGGTTGAAAGGCTATAACACAATGGTTGCTCGGATGTAATATGCGACCTAAAACATCGAAAAACTCTTTTGATTACAAAGCCGCTCAACACTGATCACCTAGCAAACATGGAAAAATCTGTACGAGTGAAGCTCTGAGGAATACCTTCTGCTATGAGACTACAAGCTATGGGATCTGGAGTTTTCATGGTGGAAAATAGGGGGATAAACCAGAAAAGAAAGTTGAAATCTGAACCATTAGGATCAGCAATGTTACTTTTGATACCTAAGACTTTCTTCAACATTACGTAATATTGGGTTCCATTGAAAAAGTGGGAAGTAGCAGTAAAGATAATTCTTATTTGTTGGAATCTTAATAGCCAACAATTAAGTTCCTTATATTTTTGTTTATTTCAAATGTTGTTAAATTTACAATCCCCTGATACATATCCACAACATGCTGGAGTTAAATTAAATTGTTAATCAGCTGGCTGTTCTCGGAGGCAACTTTACATTGGACTTCCTTGTGCAACCATTGTAAGAATGGGAATGAATTACAGTACCAGCAAGTCAGCACAGCATTAGTATAGCTGTTGCTTTGTAGCTGTGATGGCTTCCTATTTTAGAACATGAAATTTTATGAAAAACATGAACTTTACAGTATTAGTTTGAAACAACTAATTATTCAATTTAATATTGATATGTATTTTTATAATTTCTTGTTTCAGACTTACATTGGAAGTGTAGTTATCTCTGTAAACCCTTACAGACCCTTGCCCATCTACACTCCAGCAAAAGTAGAGGAATATCGCAACAGAAACTTCTATGAGCTTAGTCCTCACATGTAAGTACGGCAAATCAAAACAAACTGCAGCTGACTCAAATCAAGATGCAGCACAAGTTCCAAGCTGTTTACCTTGGACTAAAGGAAGAAAGAGGAAGTGAATATGTTTTTTTTTGAGCTTTTATTAAGTCTGATCTACCCAGTTTAGTTATAATTTGTTTAGAATACTGCAACCATCAGCCAAACTATCCCATAATCAAAAAATTCCCTCTTTGACTTCTGAAAGATTTTGATCTTAATATAGCATCTTTTGTTCTCATTGAATTTGACCCCAACTGCCCCGTAACATCTGCCATTGCATTTTGTAAAATAAACTGGGATTGTCTTTTGAGTATTTGAGTTGACATATGGAGCTTGGAAAAAGAGGAGCTGCATGGCTATCATATGGTAAATTACAATCCCGAACAGATATGATTTTGGAGATAAAGTAAAAATTAAGGGAAGGGTTGGTATTCCCTTTGCCTTGTAAATAAAAATTTCATAATAAAATGTCTGAACATGAAATTATTTTTTCTTCCATGAAGCTAATAAAGGAAATTTTAGAAAATATTCTTATAATTTCAATGTGTCAAAATGTTTGATGAATATGTTTTTGGCTTTTGAAGGGAGTTATGTGTACAAAGTAAAACATTTAGTGTAAACATTAATGATAGTTCAGGTCAACAGAATCTCTTCAAATTATTTTCATGGCTAGAAATTACAGCAGATTATTGGCTACTTTGTTATTTGCATATAATTGCATTTTCAAAAAATATCAAATAGGAACAGAAATTGCTAGATATACACAGTAGGTCAGGCGACATTTCTAGAGAGAATCAGTGTTAATGTTACGTATCAGAAGTTGATGGTCATGATTACTCTAAAGCTTTTGGTGACTTGTGGTTTTGGTCCTTCTTATCAGAATAGATTTCTTCCCCAGGATACTACATTTCAATAGCCACTCCTTATTTGCAAACCTAAATAGGCACTGGGAGATTATAAGGTTTGTTTCTTTTATGTGCTATGTAGTGGATAGAAATTTGCTTTTTAGAATTTATGGTGCCAAGTCCAGCAGTAGTGTGTGGGTGCGTGCACTTTTGGTCTGTACAGTTAACAATCAGGAAATGATAGTACAGTATTTTTATTTTAGCAATGAAATGATTTGAAGTGGTGTGCCTGAATCTATGTATTGACTGAATCAGTTTGCACCAGGGAGACTTGTTAATGTTATTGCCCACTGTTGCCTGTGCTGGTTATACTTCTGCTCCTACTCCTACTCACTGTCTTAGCTCTTTGAAGCAATTTACTTATTGCTTAAAATTAATTTGTCTTTTAACAGAGTTAAAACTAATTCGCAGTCAATAATTTTGCCTCACCTGTATGTTTGAGGAGAGATCCTGATTATGCCTTATTGCTGAGCATTCCAATATCTGTTTGCACTTACAATTTATGCCAGTTGGACTTAATCTCTTCTCGGTGATCCTTAATGTGCATTTTTATTATATAAAACAACTGTCAAAAATTAAATGGTGCTAATTCATGTTGTGTATCAAGCATGGTGATTGTCTTTCATCTTGTAAAATGCAATATGTTTCTGCATGTAAACAATCAGACCAGTCAACGAAATCAAAGAGCCATTTAATTATCAGACACATTAGTGTGGCGAAAGCTGATTTAAATTTAAATTGTCTGGAATTAGATTGGCAGAAACCCCAGATAAATAGCATGAGGTCTACAAAGGACCAGCTCTTCAATTATGGCGTGAGACCAGGAGAAACTTGCTGAAATTTGGGCTGGTGATTTTATTATTTCATCCACTTTTGTTCCAGACCTGTACTAATGTTCTTTAACATAGTTTCCCCTAATTTAGTCCATTCTTCTTATAATCTGATTAAAGTCTCATTATAAAATATAATGGAATAAACATGTAATATAATAGAGTTCATTTAAAAAATCTGTTAATTTTTCCTCAAATACTGATGTGGTATCATTTTTATATCCATGTGAGGCTATTAATTGGATATGAAGTTTTGAAGTAATAGGAAAATTAATATTGATGCTGGTGAATAGAGCTGAACTAAAATTAAAAGGACACAACGCTTGAGACATTTGGTGCCTAGGAAGGTTTATGAAATGTCTAGAATGAATAAATGTTCCTTGACGACTGCTTCTGCAAAATTATATTGTGCATGATACCTGCAACTATACTATTGTGACTAAGGCCTTTCCTTTGCTCACTTGCCGCTGAGAAGCACACCGAGCAGAAGTGGTAGGTAGATAGGTGCTCTTGGTAAGCAGATACAGTTAAGAAGTTGGGAATGATTGGTGGGCCAGTCAGTAGGGAGATCTGGCTAAGGGGTAAATTGTGTCAATGAGATGGACATAGAACTTTAATATTTGCACAATGCAGCAAAATGCTTCTGCATTTGCACATGTTCATTAAAAGTGGCACTAAACCCACAGTTAATTAAGGTACTAAAATGTTAATATTGAAGTTGTTCCCAAATGTGTTGTAAGTAATTAGATTAACACAGTTTACTTGAAGTTCTACAACAACTTTTCATGTGTCCCAATGTCTTTGTTCTTCTTTCTGGTTGTGGACATGTTATTGTTAGTCCATTCCCATGAAACTAGAAAGTACAGAGCTGTTCATGACTCACTGGTTACTTACTAGACAGCACTCTCAGATACAAACTGGAAGAGGTCAAAGCCCACTTCAGAGATAATCACTTAATTCAGATATCAATAAGGTATAGCAATGTCACAGACAATGTCTTTCAGATAGGGTCACAAATATAAAAAGAAAGACACGAATATTGTAATTCAACAAACAATATGTTGGAAGAACTCAGTAGGTCAGGCACCATCTGTGGAGGCATATGGACAGTTAATGCTTAGGGTGGAGGCCCTTCAATGATAGAGCAAGTTATCGAGTATGAAAAGGTGATGGGAAGCAATGGAGCAAGAGCTAGCATGTGACAGGTGAATCAGGTGACAAAGGTTGATTGGCAGGTGTAGGAAGGAAAAGTAGAATTGGCGATGGAAGCTGAGGCAACAAAGGGCTGCAGATGAGGAACCTGATAGGAGAGGATGGCGGAGAAGGCAGATAGGAACAGAGGGAGGAGGAGAACCAGTGGAAGGAGTGTGTCCATGATGAGCAGATGGACAGGCAGGCCAACAATCTCGGGTTGTTAGTTTAACAGGTACGCAAAAGTCTCAGGCATTTGTATATAGCTTTTGCACAGTACTGTATTTGTTAATGTAGAGCGGTGATTGACTTTGTAAATCTGGGGGGAATTAAAGATGTTGGGAATGCTGAATGTGGAGCACTACAGGAGGGATGTGGAACAGGTAGCAGAGAAAGAGTGCCGGGCAGGGATGGCACAGGTGCAGACACACCCTGACTAAGACAACAGGCAAGGTTATATGATTCCAAATAATTGTTGTATTAATCATTACAGAATACCGTATATTCTGGAGTATAAACCGACCTGGTATAAGCCGACCCCTATTTTTAAGGTTAAAAAGTGACTTTTTCATGTTACCTTTGTCTAAGCTGACCCCTTTTGTAGAGGTTTTTGATTTAACCAGAAAAGATCACAAGATCCCACATGCCGGTACTCAGCTTTGCCGAATTCGGAACCGGGAAATTTTGTGAACCAGTACCTGCTAAGAAAACAGGCCTACACATTGTAGAGCATTATAAGGGATCCTTAATAAATAAATCAGGGAGGGTAATTTTGGATTAGGTCTCCAATGGTAAAGAATCCTCAGAATTGTAAGCCCCGTGAAACCACTTAGCGCCCATCATAATCTTGTTAAAACATAACACAGGGTGGCGGGATCAGTACGTCCACTCAGTATTGAGTTTGCGACTGCCACGTACAAAAGAATAAAACAAATGTGATACGATGCTGGCTTCAAGCTGAAGGTTGTTGATTTTGCTAAAGGAACTAATAAATTTCCAGCTGCTAAGAAGTTTAGTGTAAACAAGAAACAAGTGAGAGAGTGGAGAAAGGCAGAGGATATGCTGTGGGAAATGCCAGAGACAAAATGTACAAACTGCGGGAAAACATGCCAGTGGCCAGAACTGGAAGAAAACGTTTTAGAGTTGGTGAATCACCAGCGATCGTCCGGATACATTGTTACCAGAGAAATGATTCGAGTTCAAACATTGAAATGGGCCGAGAAACACCGTGAGGTCAGCGAAAATTTCAAAGCTACACGAAGTTGGTGCACCCGATTTATGAATAGACGTGATCTTGTGCTGAGACAAAAGACAAAGATTGCTCAGAAAATTCCCGTGGGGTGTTGTTTACGTTCAAGAACGCTGCTGGATGGATGAAGCTGGTTGCTTGAAGTGTGTTAAAGAGGTGTGGCGTCGACGTCCCAAAGGTTTCGGGAAAGAAAAGTCGCTACTTGTCTGGGACGTCTTCAAAGCGCACTTGTCAGGTGAGACAAAAGCAGCATTGAAAGCTGAAAATACGGAGATTGCAGTCATCCCCGGTGGTTTGATCTCCATGCTTCAATCACTAGATGTGAGTTTAAACAAATCATTCAAAGAATTCATGTGATGACAGTGGAACGAATTTGACTGAAAAAAAAAACAGCAAATCAGTACGACATGTCTTCTGTGTATTCGTTTTTCCAAAGTTGGCACCTTGTGTATAAGCCAACCCCCTAATTTTAGGTCCAAAGTTTAGGGCCAAATTCTTGGCTTATACACCAGAATTTACAGTATCTCTCTGGTGCTTCCTGCTCCTTCCCCTCTCCCTTTCCCTTTACCTTCCCCTTTACCCAACCATGCTGCTTTCCAGCTCTCAGTCCACAACAGAGACCTCTGTCAGAATCAGTTTTACTATCACTCACATATGTTATTATTTTTTTTGTGGCAGCAGAACAGAGCAATACATAAAGTTACTGCAGTACAGTGCAAAAATCTTAGGCACCCTAGCTGTATATCTATATCTATATATACCTCTCCACCATGACCTTACAATTCAATTCTTATTCTACAATTCTTACTTTTATTGTACTGAAATATCTAACTCTTTTCCAACCATTTCATAAGTTAACACAAATATTTAAGCTATTGTGAAGTCGAGGAGCTGCTAAAGAATGCTTCTTATTTATTTTCTTGCAACATGGGAGTCCACTTGGCCCATCCATTCTATGCCATCAGACTGCTCTCATAAGGCCCATTTCCCTAAATTTTTCTATGTAGCCAATATATTCCACTTCACATGGCCAACAACTGCCCCCTCCCCCTGTCAACTCTCCTGTACCAGGGAAGTTTACAGCTGATAATTAATCCAGCATGTCTTTTGCATGTGGGAAACTCAAAAGATGCAAGAGAAGCCCACGTGGTCACAGGAAGAATGTGCAATCTGTACACAGATTGGGCTCAAGGTTAGAATCAAATCCAGGTCACTGGAGCTGTGCAGCAAACAGGTCCAATATCTGTGCCATTGCATCACCCATTATTACAAGAAAATACATTGACATTTGTCATCCTGAATTTTCAAATGATGTTGCATTGCACGGACTTTGGTTCAAAACTGGATTCATTCCACTGCTTCTTGAAAAGTGGTTTTTAAGTGCTTAGGCAACACACACGAAATGCTGGTGGAACGCAACAGGCCAGGCAGCATCTATAGGAAGAAGTACAGTTGACGTTTTGGGCTGAGACCCTTTGTCAGGACTAACTGAAAGAAAAGATAGTAAGAGATTTGAAAGTAGGAAGGGGAGGGGGAAATGCGAAATGACAGGAAAAGACTGGACGGGGTGGGGTGAAGCTAAGAGCTGGAAAGGTGATTGGCAAAAGAGATACAGAGCTGGAGAAGGGAAAGGATCATGGGATGGGAGGTCTAAGGAGAAAGAAAGTGGGAGGGGAGCACCAGAGGGAGATGGAGAACAGGCAGAGAGAGAGAGAGAGAGAGAGAGAGAGAAGGGGAGGGGGAGAAAACTAAATGTATCAAGGATGGGGTAAGAAGGGGAGGAGGGGCATTAACGGAAGTTAGAGAAGTCAATGTTCATGCCATCAGATTGGAGGCTACCCAGCCGGTATATAAGGTATTGTTCCGTTGCTCAGTTGTGGCATATATTGTATTTTACTTTTTCTTGCTATATCTAAGGCGTTACATTATCCTGTGTTGCTCAATAAAATCCATGTTTCACCATGATTTGAAATGAATTCCTGAATTATATAGAACAGAAACATATTAATTCTATAGTGAGTAATGTGTACTGGGAGTGAGGAATGATATTTTTCTGGTTTGGTTGCATTGTTACAGGACAAATATCTTTCGCTGAACAATAACTTTATAGAAATTACAAAATGAGCATGTTCATTAAAGATTTACTTAGCAGATTAGTGCCTTGATATTGCTCCATTCCTTTCTTAGAACATTGTGGGATTTCATCCAAGAACAAATCTGAGAACTGCCAAGAATAAACTTTAGAATTTTTAGTATTCTCCAAAGGATTTCATAAACAGAGCCATTTGACAGTTGACCATTTCCCAAAGGACAACAGCCCTTTCGCTGTAAAATGCATTTCTAACTACAGATGCCAGAAATTACTGCACTATAGTGGGAAAAAATTATGAATGACTCAATCATTTATATCCAACCAAATCCCATTCCCGTAGACATATTAACAGCTTGGTGAATTTCAAGTCTACTGAATTATTCTTCATTCATGATCTGTTAATACAAAGCTATCAGATTTTGAAGATAAATCAATTATGTGTCCAGTAGCTTTAATCATTTGGCAGGTCAGGGTACAAATCTGGGAAAGTAGTCCAGTAATTGAATCAGTACATGGAGAAGAGTGAATTCTAAAGGAGAACTGTCTCATAATGGCACTTGGCTATTTAAGTATAAATAACATTGTGACTGATTAAAACTGAGCTACGCAGAAGTTGTAACTGTGAAATATAAAAGTATCCTGCTGAAGGGTCTCGGCCCGAAATGTCAACTATTCAGTTCCATCAATAGATGCTGCCTGGCCTGCTGAGCTCCTCCATCATTATCATGTATTGCTCTAGATTTCCTGTGTCTCGATCTCGATCTCCTGACACTGTTTTATCCTTCAACACAAGGTCACAATCAATGATTACTAGTTTTAATTACTATAAGTGGATTTGGCGTGTGGCCTATTGGATAAGGCATTGGTCTAGTAACCTGAAGGTCACTGGTTTGAGCCTCAGCTGAGGCAGCATGTTGTGTCCTTGAGCAAGGCACTTAACAACATATTGCTCTGTGACAACACTGGTGCCGAGCTGCTTGGCCCTTCCCTTGGACAACATCGGTGGCATGGAGAGGGGAAGGCTTGCAGCTTGGGCAACTGCCGGTCTCCTATACAACCCTGCCCAGGCCTGCACCCTGGAAACCTTCCAAAGGCGCAAATCCATGGTCTCACAAGACTAATGATGCCTATAAATTACTATAATCATCTATTTAACTCCAGCATTTTGAGAAGTCAGGTAAATTTGCAGAATTACAATGGTACTTATGCTGATTCTTGATTACTGGTGTCTATATTCGGGCAGTAAGGTAATGTAGCAGTTTACTGTACCAGCTGGAAGGTCTGGGTCCAATTATCACCGCTGTTTGTAAGGAGATTATTTGTATTATTCTCATTACTGTATGGGTTTCCTCCCATGTTCCAAAGACATATAGGTTAGGGTTAGTGACTTGTGGGCATCCTATGTTGGCTCAAAAATCTGGTGAGATTTGCAGACTACCCAGCACAACTGAGTCCTGACGAAGGGTCTCGGCCCGAAACGTTGATTGCTCATTTCAACAGATGCTGCCTGACCTGCTGAGTTCATCCAGCTTTCGTACTTGTTGCCAATCCTCACCAGTTTGATTTCATGCAAATCAAGCATTTCACAGTATGTTTGGATGTACATGTGATTGATAAAACTCTAATCACTTTAATCTTTTCTCTGTTCCAAAAGACAGACACCAGAAATATACCCCTTTTATTGCAGTGTTGAAGGATGGCCTCATGAATAATCAATGGTTAAGAGACAAAACAGGTCTGTCCTGAACTGTATCTAAGTGACAGGGATACATCTTTAATAGACAATAGACAGTAGGTGCAGGAGTAGGCCTTTCTAGCCAGCACCGCCATTCACTGTGATCATGGCTGATCAGACACAATCAGTACCCCGTTCCTGCCCTCTCCCCATATCCCTTGACCCCGCTATCTATAAGAGCTCTATCTAACTCTCTCTTGAATGCATCCAGAGACTTGGCCTCCACTGCCTTCTGGGGCAGAGCGTTCCACATATCCACCACTCTCTGGGTGAAAAAGTTTTTCCGTATCTCTGTTCTAAATGGCCTACCCCTTATTCTTAAACTGTGGCCTCTAGTTCTGGACTCACCCATCAGCGGGAACATGCTTCCTGCCTCCAGTGTGTCCAATCCCTTAATAATCTTATATGTTTCAATCAGATCCCCTCTCATCCTTCTAAATTCCAGTGTATACAAGCCCAGTCGCTCCAATCTTTCAACATATGACAGTCCCACCATTCCGGGAATTAACTTTGTGAACCTACGCTGCACTCCCTCAATAGCAAGAATGTCCTTCCTCAAATTTGGAGACCAAAACTGGACACACTACTCCAGGTGGAGTCTCACCGAGGCCCTGTACAGCTGCAGAAGGACCTCTTTACTCCTATACTCAATTCCTCTTGTTATAAAAGCCAGCATGCCATTAGCTTTCTTCACTGCCTGCTGTACCTGCATGCTTGCTTTCATTGACTGATGTACAAGAACACCTAGATCTCGTTGTACTTCCCCTTTTCCTAACTTGACTCCATTTAGATAGTAATCTGCCTTCCTGTTCTTGCCCCCAAAGTGGATAACCTCACATTTATCCACATTAAACTGTATCTGCCATACATTTGCCCACTCACCCAATCTGTCCAAGTCACCCTGCATTCTCATAACATCCTCCTGACATTTCACACTGCCACCCAGCTTTGTGTCATCAGCAAATTTGCCAATGTTACTTTTAATCCCTTCATCTAAATCATTAATGTATATTGTAAACAGCTGCGGTCCCAGCACCGAACCTTGTGGTACCCCACTGGTCACAGCCGGCCATTCTGAAAGGGACCCGTTAATCACTACTCTTTGTTTCCTGTCAGCCAGCCAATTTTCAATCCATGTCAATACTCTGCCCCCAATACCATGTGCCCTAATTTTGCCCACTAATCTCCTATGTGGGATTTTATCAAAAGCTTTCTGGAAGTCCAGGTACATTACATCCACTGGCTCTCCCTTGTCCATTTTCATAGTTACATCCTCAAAAAAACTCTAGAAGATTAGTCAAGCATGATTTTCCCTTCATAAATCCATGCTAACTCGGACTGATCCTTCCACTGCTATCCAAATGTGTCGTAATTTCCTCTTTTATAATTGACTCTAGCATCTTTCCCACCACTGACGTCAGGCTAACCAGTCTATAATTCTCTGTTTTCTCTCTCCCTCCTTTCTTGAAAAGTGGAACAACATTTGCCACCCTCCAATCAGCAGGAACTGTTCCTGAATCTATAGAACATTGGAAAATGATTACCAATGTGTCCACGATTTCTAGAGCCACCTATTTTAGTACCCTGGGATGCAGACCATCAGGTCCCGGGGACTTATCAGCGTTCAGACTCAACAGTCTATCCAACACCGTTTCTTGCCTAATATAAATTTCCTTCAGTTCATCCTTCAGTTCCTTTGGCCACTGTTACATCTGGGAGATTGTTTGTGTCTTCCCTAATGAAGACAGATCCAAAGTACCTGTTCAACTCATCTGCCATTTCCTTGTTCCCCATAATAAATTCACCTGTTTCTGTCTTCAGTGGCCCAATTTTGGTCTTAACTATTTTTTTGCTATTCACATACCTAAAGAAGCTTTTACTATCCTTTATATTCTTGGCTAGTTTACCTTTGTACCTCATTTTTTCTTGGCGTATTGCTTTTTTGTTATCTGTTGCTCTTTAAAAGCTTCCCAGTCCTCTTGTTCCCCGCTCATCTTTGCTATGTTATGCTTCTTCTCTTTTATTTTTATACTACCCTTTACTTCCCTTGTCAACCACGGCCGCCCCTTACTCCCTGTAGGATCTTTCTTGCTCTTTGGAATGAACTGATCCTGCACCTTCTGCATTATTCCCAGAAATACCTGCAATTTTTGTTCCACTGTCTTCCCTGCTAGGGTATTGTTCCATTGAACTTTGGCCAGGTCCTCCCTCATAGCTCCGTAGTTCCCTTTGTTCAACTGTAATACTGACACATCCGATTTTTCCCTTCTCCTTCTCAAATTGCAGGTTAAAACATCTCATATTATGGTCACTACCTCCTGATGGTTCCTTTTCCTCGAGGTCCCTGATCAAATTCGGTTCATTGCACAACACTAAATCTAGAATTGCCTTTTCCCTGGTAGGCTCCAGTACAAGCTGTTCTAAGAATCCATCTCGGAGGCACTCCATAAACTCCCTTTCTTGGGGTTCAGTACCATTCTGATTCTCCCAGTCTACCTGCATGTTGAAATCTCCCATGACAACTGTATCATTACCTTTGCGACATGCCAATTTTAACTCTTCATTCAACTTACACCCTACATCCAGACTGCTGTTTGGGGGCCTGTAGATAACTCCCATTAGGGTCTTTCTACCCTTAGTATTTCTCAGTTCTATCCATACTGACTGTACATCCCCAGATTCTATGTCTTCCCCCCCCCCCCCTTGCAAGGGACTGAATATCATTCCTCACCAACAGAGCCATCCCACCCCCTCTGCCAGTCAGTCTGTCCTTTCGATAAGATGTATATCCTTGAATATTCATTTCCCAGGACCTGTCCGCTTGAAGCCATGTCTCAGTTATTCACACAACATCGTACTTGCCAATTTCCAACTGAGCCTCAAGCTCATCTACTTTATTCCTTATACTTCGTGCATTCATATGTAATACTTTTAATTCCCTCTCCTTTCATATCAGTTCCTATTTCACTTGGCCATACTGTATGATCTCTTCTTGAGCTTTCTACTCCATTGATTCTGTTGGCCTTTTTAACTTTTCTTATTTTCACTTTCCCTTTAACTCCATCCTTATATTTTCAGTTCATCCCCTCCCCCCCACTTCTTAGTTTAGACACATCCGTGTTGCAGTGGCAAACCTGTCTGCCAGAATGCTGGCCCCCCCCCCCCCCCGTCTATTAAGGTGCAACCTGTCCCTTTTGTACAATTCATCCCTACCCCAAAACAGATCCCAGTGGTCCAAGAATATAAATCCTTGCTTCCTGCACCAGTTCCTCAGCCACATATTCAGATCCATTATCTCCCTGTTCCTGCCCTCTCCAGCACGAGGAACTGGAAGCAAACCAGAGATAACCACCCTGGAAGTTCTGCTTTTCAGCCTTCTTCCGAGTTCTCTAAAGTCCCGCTGCAGAATGTCCTTCCTCGTCTTCCCGATGTCATTTGTGCCGACATGCACGACCACTTCCGGCTGTTCACCCTCACCCTTGAGGATTCCTTGCAATCGGTCCGTGTTGTCCTGGATCCTAGCACCAGGGAGGCAACTCACCATCCTTAAATCTCGCCTGTTGCTGCAGAAACCCCTTTCCATACCTCTTATTATTTAACAATGTGCTCATAGTGGAAGTATTCATCTGTTGTCTTCCACTATGTAGCCTCAGTGGGGCAGAGAATGTCCCACACCCAGTAACTGGTTTCACTAGCCACAAAGTATTAAACAATTTAAAGTCAAAACAGTGTACAGGTTTCATTTACTGAAGTCTGGCTCTTTTAGGTATCCATAATGATCTACACAATGATCTCTAACAACTGTCACAGGGACAAATACAGACACGCAGAATAAAAATAGTATTGCCTCAGTTTCTTATTTATTACCAACACACACAAAATGCTGCAGAAACTCAGTAGGCCAGGCAGCATCTATGGAAATGATGTCATGTTTATGCTCTATGTACAGTATGTTTATTCTTTTCCATTGATCCCGCCTGACTTACTGAGTGTCTCCTTCATCTTGTGTGTGTTGCTCTGGATTTCCAGCTTTTCCTGAATCTCTCATGTTAATTCGTGACCACCCATATTTGTTAAGTATCTATCTTTACAAAAATATCTCAACTTCACTATAATACTTCACATGTAACAACTTCTTCAACAACAAATAGATTGGTTCGTTCTGATATATTATTGATACCAGAAAATGAAGCAGTAATCAACTTATTAGATCAAGCTGTACTGATGGCAAAATAAGATTACAGCCTTGAAGTCACTTTAAATTCTTCACAATTTTAATTCCACAAATACTTTTCAGTGTTTCTTTTTCACATATAAACTATCTTTTTCCAAACTTATTCTGTATTTATATCTTTTCGTTACTGTACAATAGTTTCTATCTAATGTATTTCATTAATCTTGAAATACAGTACCTTATAAAGTCTTCTAGTTGGTTTCCTTGTACCTAAAGACCATTTTTCTTGTCATGATCTTAATAAATCTTTGCTTTATTTTCTCCAGGATATGGATAAGTGTCCAGAGTTCACACAATTCATCCAAATTTTAGCTGCAGATTAAGCATTACTCTTAACTTCTTCCGCAATAATACTTTTTAAAAAGCCAGTTCTGACATAGAGTAACAAATCTGAAGTATTGAATGTTTCTCTTTCCACAAAAGTTATTTGACAGTTTTTCCAGTATTTTAATTAAAAGAAATTGAATACCTACTTCAGTTTATAACTTGATCAGTTTGCTTTTCCACCTTCAGGTAGATCATTTTAAAATTGTGTTCCTTATGATTATTGTGTTTTTAAATTCTACATCAGATCTGAAGTAATAATCATTTAATTCTCCTTTACAGTCATGTACTGAGGAATAACAATAAACAGTCTTGAATCTTGAATTTTGAATTTGTGTTATCTGTTTTCTTTTACTGTCATATTTGCTTACCACACAAAAAGATTTTTTCTATTTGTCTTATAAACAGAACTGCACTGAAATGATAAATAGGTCACTTAGCACAGTGTTCACAGAATATCAAGGTGAAATGATGATTTTATGTTATATTTATTAGGAGTGGCCACTGAATGTATGTTTTGATTTTTTTTGCTGCTGTAGCCCAACCACTTCAAGGTTCATATGTGTTGTGCATTCAGGGATGCTCTTCTGCAGGCCACTACTGATGTAACGCATGGCTATTTGATTTACTGTTGCCTTCCTGTCAGTTTGAACCAGTCTGGCCATTCTCCACAGATCTCTCTCATTAACAAGGCATTTTCACTCATAGAACTGCTGCTCACTGGTCGATTCATTGTTTTTTGCACCATTCTCTGTAAGCTGTAGAGGCTGTTGTATGTGAAAATCCCCAAAGATCAGTGGTATATGAGATACACAAACCATCCATCAGGCACCAACAATCATACCATGGTCAAAGATACTTGGAGCACATTTCTTTCCCCATTACGATGTTTAGTCTGAACAACAACTGAACCACTTGATCATATCTGCCTGCTTTTATCCATTGATTTGTGCCATTTGATTAGTCGATTAGATATTTGCCTTATCGAGCAGGTGTATAGGTGTACCTAATAGAGTAGCCACTGAGTGTATAGGTGCATAAATATGACCAATATTTGTGGATCAGCCCTGGACATGATTAAAAACTCAAATGAATGAATTGTTT
Source organism: Hypanus sabinus (assembly GCF_030144855.1). Lineage (NCBI taxonomy): Eukaryota > Metazoa > Chordata > Chondrichthyes > Myliobatiformes > Dasyatidae > Hypanus > Hypanus sabinus. The sequence goes on from NC_082709.1 coordinate 39,954,596, forward strand.
TTATGAAATGGATTCTTAACAACGAGTTAATAGGGAATTTACTTACTTTACCAGTGATTTGATAGAAATATCTTGGATTCCTTGGAGCTTGTTAAAGAACAGACCATTTTAGACTATGTGTTGTAAGGTGACTGGTAATCCCATAGTAACGAATCCTTTCAACAAAGGTTATTAGCATGATAAAATGATATCTGAGAAACAAAAGTTTGTATGTGTTGGAGAATTGCTGCTCCAGAGGGCTCTGATGCTCATGGTTCCTTGTATTTAAGACTGAAAATGGTAATTTTTAGACATGAAGATAACCCGAGGATGTTGGGATCTGACAAGAAATTAAAGAAAGATTATCCATGACCTAACTGAAGGACACAGCAGCCTTTAGAGTCTGCACCATGCTTTTAACTGCTCAACTTTGCTGTCATTGTGAATAATCTGCCAAGTTCATTATAAAATTTCAGAGCTATATTAAAATATCAGGGGAAGTTTGGGGTAATTTGCAAAAAGATTGAGGTAATTATAAGTGTGGAAAATCTACTTGTAGTTGGCATTAAATGTTTGTTTATTATTTTTTTACTTGGTGATACAGGCCGGTAACAGCCTCTTCAACCGTAGGCACACACCACCCAATTACATCCATCTGACCAATTAACCTAGTAACCAACCCATGCACCTTTGGAATGTTGGTGGAAACCTGAGAAGCCAGATGTGTTATCTGAATCTCAGGTGCATAGAGTAACCTGAGCAGTATGGATCCCTCAATGAAAGCTGCCACTTACAGAGATCAAAAATGTAAAAAAGAATTACAGATGATGTAAATCCGAAATAAAAATAGAAATACTGGAAACAGTCAATAAATCAAGGTACGCCTTTGGAAAGAAAAAGGGTTAATGTTTCAAGTGATGTTTCACTTTCCATAGATGTTGGGTATTTCCAGCATTTTCTGCATTTATTTCACCAAAGAAAAGAATGTTATCTGGTTACTGTCTCCTTCTTTGTAAGACATTGCTGTACTTTAAAGGGATGTGGTATTTCATGCAATGGAAGTGTGACGATGTTCCTAAGATATTTCTGTGTCTCTAAATCTGTTGAGGCTGGTAAGTGCAAGTTACTGTTTTCTGTAACCAGAGCTAGCATTAATGGGAAATCCCAAGATGATGAATCAAGGAATGCGTCCAGGCATCATGGGTTCCCTCAAAGAATTATCTGACCACAGACCCAGAGGTTAGGAAAGCTAAAGTGTATAATAGAGTAGAATGCAGCTTGTTTGGCCCATGATCATTCATTTGTGTATCAGTCCTCTGAAGTATTGTTTAGAATTAACAATGTTTGAAGAAAGGATGAAAAGGAATTATGTATGCACTGACTTCAAACAAGAGAACAAAGTACCTCCCTTAATGGTCTAGATGAATTCCCTAATTGAGAGTGTCAATGGAATCAGTGCTCCAAAGGGTCATTAAGCTAATAAATGTATAGAAATGTATATTGACGGTACTGCTAGGCTGGAAAGCTGGTGCAAACCCTGTCCTCCCACTACTGCACACTGATTTCCTTGGAATGTGATTGTACTTCAGCAGTATTCCCACAAACATGAAGAGGAAAAAGTGATATCATTGCTGCATGGTCCAATGCAGATTGAGCTACCAAGACAATGTGCAGAAGATGCCAGTGAGGGTTATAAGGTCAAAAGATACAGGAGCAGAATTAGGCCATTGAGTCTGCTCTACCATTCAATCATGGCTGATTTTTTAAAATCAATCCCATTCTCACTGTCTCTTAACCTACTTGCCAATCATAAACCTAACAATCCCTGCCTAAAATACACCCAATTACTAGGCCCGTACTCCTTCTGTGGCAGTGAATTCACCACTGAAGAAATTCCTGCTCATCTCAATTTTAAAACTGCATTTTTTTCTTGAGAATGTGTTCTTTGATTCTAGCTTTATCTACTAATGGGAACAACCTCTCTGTGTGTACTCTATTCCCTCCAATCCTTTCAGTGTCTGGTAGATTTCAATGAGATTCAGCCTCCCCCATCCTTCTGAACTCCATTGCGTACAGGCCCAGTGACATCCAGCAGGTTGTCTGGGGTAAGGGCACAGCTGCTCAGAGCTGAGGTGTGGGATCAGGGATAGTACCCTGGCTGGCACAGTCTGTGTGGGCATTAGCAAGGGCTGGAAGCTCTTCCTCTATGAGTTGACATATCACTCAGGAACTTGAGCACTGAAGGGTACAGAGCTAGTGTTGATCAAGGGGATTAGTATAGATGGGTATGATGGTTGCTATGAAAATGTTGAATAATGAACTTATTTCTGTGCTGTGTCAGTCTATGATTCTCTGGACTCTCCCATTGCTGACTTTTGTCTCCTCAACTCTTTGTGTGTCAGGAGAACTCTCAGAGCATGGAGGCTTCCATGTGGCAACAAACTCAATTACTCTGTACCAGCAATGAGCTTGATACCACATACCAACTTCTGGGCTAGACAGATCCATGAAGCCAAATAGCAGCTTCTGTCACAACTAGAGAGCAGCCACTTCCAACAACGTCTGCACTCGCTGTGCCTGCATCTTCACCTTAATGCGGAGTGGCCATGTAACATCGGTAGTTCACTGCACACAAAATCAAGCAATGATAAGATCACTGTTTGTTGCAGGAGCACCATGATAGGTGTTTTTTTAATGTACAAGATGTTATATACCCCGAGTGGTTCAATTCAAGACCAAAAGCATTGTAATGGATCATCTCCCTACAAGGCAGAGCCAAGCAGATGCAAGTGTAAGTGAAGATTGACTTTAAAGAAATGTGAAGAGATCTCATTGAAGAACATGTGATTCAAAGCTGATGGGATAGAAGGACAGAAGTATTCAAAAGAAATTGGGTTGAGGAACTTGGAGACTTGACCTTGACCAGAGAGAGCATAAGGATAAACTGTAAATTCAGGAAGTATCCAAGAAAGAATTAACTCATTAAGTTAGCATTTGAATTTTGGAGTAACTGACCTTCACATTTTATCTTCACCCCAGGCAGCAAAGCTACTAACTCTTGATTTATTTCAGAAAATATCGACACGTACCACAACTCACTCATCTAGTCAGACAGCTTTTCTTTAATACCGGCAACAAGCTGTAACTAATAAACAAAAGTCTTGAAAAAAGATGCCAGGAGCACACACTGACCTAGAAATTCCTTTGTGTTATGCTACTTTTTCCAGCATTGTGTGATTAAAACTTTGTCTGGAGAGAAATGAGATGATGAGCATTCTGTGTCGTTTTAGTGTGACTGAATTCAACAGAGATGTTTGTACCTGTACTTGTGTGCATGGCACTGGTATGGCACAAATGACAATTTTCTCGATGCATATACCTTTTTTTGAAGCATTGTAGACCAGGAGAATAACCATCAAATTGATTTTAATAATTTTTGCTGGATTGGGTCCTCTGTGACGTCAGTCCTTTTGTTCTCAAAAAATTAACATATGGCACAGGCATCAATTACGCACCCTCCCCCCCCCAACCAGGACCCAAGCTCAGACATATTTTGCTCAAGAATCCTTCCACCCTAACCCCCTCCCCCATCCCACCAACACCACACACACACACACACACACACACACACACACACACACACACACACACACACACACACACACACACACACACACACACACACACACACACACACACATCACCACCTCCACCCCAGCTCTGGATCGTTAGCTCTTTATCTGATTATTATTCTTTTCCAAAGTCTTATTCAGTCTTGCCCCAATTCCCAGCCTCAGTTAGCCTCCATTGACTGGTCATCAATTGACACCGTTTGCTATCCATGCTGAGAACTTCCTATCATGTCCTGAGCTTTTGAGAAGGCCCCCTGTATACTTCTGTGCCTTGCTTCCTACCTGACCCACATTCTGGATATGCTTTGAGGCTTGGGCACAACTGAGATTTCAACTGGTGGGCCATCAGTACAACACTATGTCTGCTCCTGAATTTCCAGGTCAATGTTATGTTATGCCCCATTATATTCTGTCTGTTTTACTCACAGCTGTTTTTGGGAGATATATTTGGTGAGATAAAGGTAATCCCAGTGTGCTTGGTGGCAGCAGTTGTATCCTTATTTTGGTTTAATTTCTTCCAAAGAGGCTTAAGGAAAACATAAGATTGTCCTGAATCCAGTATGCTGCAGCACTGAACTTCAGTGCCCAAGTCCTATGGTGGTTCCACGATGGAACGTTAGTTAAAAACCACGGACAACAATTGAAATATAAAGGTATATTTTCTTCATTTATGCAGTCGAACACTTTAATAGGTTGGGATGTTCAATTTCTTGATGTACACTGTAGCTGTAGGTTAAAATGGGACATTTCCCTTTGAGTACTTGTATTGCCAACACCCACACTGTAAATTCACTTCAAGGAGCCCAAAGTGATTGTTTGAGCACAAGGTATGGGTGTGAAGCAAGGTTAATGCATATGATTCAGATATTCATTTAGAGTAGGCAGGGTAGGCAGGAGCTTGGTGACCTTGATTTGCAGATGACTCATTTGAATACTTACATCAAGTGGATTTAATCAATATCACCATAGCGAAGAATGTTTTATTTAGATATTGCTGTCAGCCTTGTTGGTTGACTAGCACTGACTGATTTGGCCACAGAAACAAAAGAATTTTAATCAAAAATATATAGCTGAATGCTTGTGTTTTCAGTGAATAAAACCAGATGGACTTTTACATTTTGCTCTGTGCTTTTTGCTATTCTGCAATAGAGTATGCACATGCAAGCTGCTTTAACCCATGACTGACAGTAATTTGAAAGCATGAAGTAAAGCTGAAACCTTTAGAAAAAATATTATGTTTTATTAATCAAGTATTATTCCCCTCACAGTTATTGCTGCTGAACTTGATTGAGAATGTTGTCAACTTTTATTAATTGGCCACTTGTCTAAATGTTCAGAGAAAGCATTCTGTGACTTTAGCTAATAGGAAGTTAGGTTTTTAAGCACTAGAAAAATGCTATGTAAATTATATATTGAAAAATCAAAATGATAGATTCTTAGTGCTAATGTGTTACTTTAAGCAATTACAGAATCTTTAAAAGTCTAGTTGACAATAGATATAAACTGCTCAAGGTTCAGTGATAAGCATTACACCAAATTTCCATTTGTTGTTCCCTTTAATTTTTCTATCCTTCCTATTCTGAAGATATCCATTTGAAACCACTTCTTCACATTGATTAATGTGTTCAACCTTTAAGTAATAAAAATAATACTTTTGTAGGAATGTGTGCTGCTCCATGGCTGACTTTTAAAAGCAAATAGATTTTCAAGTTTCCAAATAATTGAGTAGGAATTGAATTCATAGATTTTAGTATTGTTGTTGAGAGACTCATGGGTACATCTATCTGTCAGTATTTAGCTGCTGTGTCAGAGTACGCAGAACAGATTGATCATAGCCACTAACTCTCAGATAAAGGCCAGCACCTCCTACATGTAGTTTGGTCTGGGGATTCTGCTCTGAGCCCAAACATTGGCTGGAATTTGGAGTGTTGATGCAGCCTGAACACATCCAGGCACCAGAGTGGGATTTCTCAAGCACCAATACCACAACAAAAAAAATGGTGAGAACTTTCATAATTTTGGTTGTAATGTTATAAAAATGGCACAGAGAGATTCAAGGAAGTATTGAAAAGACATGGATGAGAAGAGACTGTGAAGATATACTGTACTTTTCAAGAAAGACAGAGTAGGCTGGGTACTATTTTCTCAAAGTGAAGGCTGAGTGTGGCCTGATGTTTTTAACATTATACAACGGTTTACTGGAATAGATTTAATAATGCCAAAACTTACTTGGTCTTCAGTTTTCGGGTCCACCTGTCAAGGAACCCAAAACTAAAGACATTAAGCATGTATCGTCATAACTAAATAGAGAGAAAAATGTAAAAAAAAATGCTTTATCTAGATTATGCTGGAGCATGCAGTTTATCACATCAACTAATTGTCATGGTCCTGACTGAACAGTGGCAGGCATCCAAGTTTTGGCACTCCAATTCCCCTGAGGTTAGTTTGCTGCCACTGTCCCTTTAAGACCCAGACTGCCAATTATTGCTTGGCACATTCCTTCATGGAAAGTCAGTACTTAAAGGCTTTGTGCTAAACTCTGTGTTTAATTGTAGGAGTTCCATTAGTATCTTGTTATAGTATGGTTGAGCCATCATGAACTCAGCAGTGTATGAATGTCTGCAAATTGAGTTGGCCCACCAGGGAGCAACTGCAGATAGAGATGATACATGCTTCAAGAGATCTTCACTACCCTCCAGAAACACTCTGACTCTGGTAGGCAGGATCTGAGATGCCTGTTCTGGGTATGACAAGCTGGAAGCTCTGTTGGTACCCATGAGGGATCGCTGCACCTACCGGCTTCTGAGTGTTTTTCTGGTATACCAAGGATTCCTGGTACAATGCTCCTTGGCCTTTGAGCTAGCCATCCAAGTTCCTGTCAGAATGCAGTAAGGTGGGTGAGCCCTTGCAAGGGCCAGTGAACTCTTAGGAGAAGGATTCATCTGTCTCTCTTAGTGCAGGCAAGACATGGGTCTGTGATAAAGCTCCTCAACTTGTGCCGGGGAATTGGTCTGTGGCTGATTATTCCATAAAATTTTGCACCTTAGCCACAGAGTGCAGTTAGAACATAAAAGCATGAACAACTTGATTCCATGATGGATTGCGTGATGAGCTAAAGGATGCCCTTGTGGCCTGGGACCAAGAGACTTGTGGACCTGGTAATAACCGATTAATGGAAAGGAGAAGGGATAGATGAAGGGGGTTATTCCAAAGACGCTCTTCTGCTGATTATCCTCTGTCCTCTCCTATTCCCTGGGCTAGGCCAATCCCAGCCTCTGAGGAGCCCATGTAAATAGGCTGGACCAGACTTCCACATGCTAAGACAGAGAGAAAAAGGAGGGAGAGATGTTGCATTTACTGTGGAGATGCTGGGCATCATCAGACCTCTTGTCCCAAGCTGCTGAGCCTGTCCAGTGTAGGGAGGGCTGTGACAGTTGCTAACTTTGCTCCTTGTTCAGCTCCCTCTAGAGTGGTATGCCCTGTGTAGCTTTCATGGGGAGACTGAAAACATTCCCTAGGCATCTTTATTGATTCAGTACAGTGGGGAGTTTTTTGAACCTTGGACTGGCCAGAAAATTGAAAATCCCTTTTCACATCTCAACCATCAACTCGATGCTTTGCCCGAAGATACCAGGGTAGATCAAGCATCCACACTCAAGTTCAAGATTGGCCAGCATGTGGAATCAACCTAGCTCCATCTCATTTGCTCCCTAGAAATACCACTTGTTCTGGAACAACTAGAGGTTTCATCCCTAGCTGTCATCCCACAATCTGAGAGTCAGTTGGACTACTGGTGCTGTACTGGTCCGGTCAAATCAGTGCAAAAAGAAAGGCCTCCAAAAAGGGCCTAAAACAACTTTGAGTTACCTCCCAAAATATCTCCTGAGTTTTCTTCTGAGACAACTTCCAACATGCCTCCCAAATTACCTGTTGAATCTTCCACCTCTAACCCCAGTGCATCTGATTTGTCTAGAGTATCCTCAGAACATTTAAAGGTTTTCAGCAAGAAAAAGCCGCCCCCCCCCCCACCACCTCAGCAGGACTATTATTGCGCCAACAATCTGCTACTGGGTACTTATCCTCCTCAGGGACAGCTCTATTCCTATTGGCCCCAGAGAGAAAGTCCACAGAGGCTTTCAGAGCTCCAAGAAGCTCTGGAATGTATGTTTATTCCATAAGACATAGGAGTAGAATTAGGCCATTCAGCCCATTGAGTCTGCTCCACCATTCCATCATGGCTGATCCTGGATCCCACTCAACCCCATACACCTGCATTTTTGCCATATCCTTTGATGCCCTGACCTATCAGGAAATGATCAATTTCCACCTTAAATATACCCATGGACTTGGCCTCCACTGCAGTCTGACAGAGCATTCCATAGATTTACTACTCTGATTAAAAAAAATTCTTGCTTACCTCTGTCCTAAAAGGTTGCCCCACAATTTTGAGGCTATGCCCTCTAGTTCTGGATACCCCCATCATAGAAAACATTCTCTCCACATCCACCCTACATTGGGTAGGCTTCACTGAGCCCACGTCTCCTGCTGGGGTCGAATTTTTCTTTGTCACTAAGAGGTTGGTGGACTGCATAAACTAAATTAAGATCACTGTTAAAAACAGATACCCTCTCCCTCTCGTGAACACCTCCTTTGAGATTCTGCAGGGAGCTACAATAGTAACCAAATTGGACCTCTGTAGCCTGCAACCTAATCTGTGTTCATGAGGGAGACAAATGGGAAATGGCATTCAACACGCTTTTGGCTACTAGGAATACTGGGTTACCCCTTTTGGGTTGGCAAAGGTCCAGCAGTATTTCAAGCCTTCATCAGTGATGTGCTCTGGGAGATATTGTACCACTCCATCTTTGTCTACCTAGATGATATACTCAGTTTCTCCCAGTCCACTCAAGAACACTTCCAGCATGTCTGGCAAGTTCTACAATGGCTTCTTGAGAATCAACTACTCATCAAGCTCAAGGAGAGAAAATTCCAGGTATCCAGTCTCCTTCCTTGGGTTTGTTATATCAGAAGGGAACCTACAAATGAACTCTGATAAGATCAGGCCATGTGGAATTGTCTGTAACTCACCTCTGTGAAACAATTCCGGCGACTGCATTGGCGCTGTCTCCTGCACGCATGCTGAGCTCATTGACTTCATTAACTTTGCCTCCAACTTTCACACTGCCCTCAAATTTACTTGGTCTATTTCTGACACCTCCCTCCCCTTTCTTGATCTTTCTGTCTCCATCTCTGGAGACGGCCTATCCACTGATATCTACTATAAGCCTACGGACTCTCACAGCTACCTGGACTATTCCTCTTCCCACCCTGTCTCTTGCAAAAATGCTAAAAAATGCTATCCCCTTCTCACAATTCCTCTGTCTCCGCCGCATCTACTCTTAGGATGAGGCTTTTCATTCTTGGACGAAGGAGATGTCCTCCTTTTTTAAACAAAGGGGCTTCCCTTCTTCCACCATCAACTCTGCTCTCAAACGCATCTCTCCCATTTCCCACACGTCTGCCCTCACCCCATCTGCCCACCACCCCACTCGGGATAAGGTCCCCCTTGTCATCACCTACCACCCCACCAGCCTCCGGATCCAATGTATAATTCTCCAGAACTTCCGCCACCTCCAACGGGATCCCACTACCAAGCACGTCTTTCCCTCCCCCTCTTTCTGCTTTCCGCAGGGATCGCTCCCTACGCGACTCCCTTGTCCATTCATCCCCCCCATCCCTTCCCACCGATCTCCCTCCTGCCACTTATCCTTACAAGTGGAATAAGTGCTACACCTGCCCTTACACTTCCTCCCTCACCATCACTGAGGGCCCCAGACAGTCCTTCCATGTGAGGCGACACTTCAACTGTGAGTCGGCTGGTGTGGTATACTGTGTCTGATGCTCCCGGTGTGGCCTTTTATATATTGGTGAGACCCGACGCAGACTGGGAGACCGTTTCGCTGTACACCTACACGCTGTCTGCCAGAGAAAGCAGGATCTCCCAGTGGCCACACATTTTAATTCCCTGTCCCATTCCCATTCTGATATGTCTATCCATGGCCTCCTCTACTGTTAAGATGAAGCCACACTCAGGTTGGAGGAACAACACTTTATATACCGGCTGGGTAGCCTCCAACCTGGTGGCATGAACATTGACTTCTCTAATTTCCGTTAATGCCCCTCCTCCCCTTAAACCCCATCCCTGATATATTTAGTTTTTTTTTGTTTTTCTCCCACTCCCTTTTTTTTCTTTCTTTCTGCCCATCACTCTGCCTGTTCGACATCTCCCTCTGGTGCTCCCCTCCTCCTTTCTTTCTCCCTAGGCCTCCCGTCCCATGATCCTTTCCCTTCTCTGGCTCTGTATCCCTTTTGCCAATCACCTTTCTGGCTCTCAGCTTCACCCCACTCCCTCTGGTCTTCTCCTATCATTTCACATTTTTCTGTCCCCCTCCTACTTTCAAATCTCTTACTATCTTTCCTTTCAGTTAGTCCTAACGAAGGGTCTCAGCCCGAAATGACAACGTTGCTTCTCCTTATAGATGCTGCCTGGCCTGCTGCATTCCACCAGCATTTTGTGTGTGTTGCTTGAATCTCCAGCATCTGCAGATTTCCTTGTGTTTGGCTTCTAGGTTTTGCCAACTTTTACCGGTGGTTCTTAGTTCAGTGGTACTGCTGTTCACCAACCTCACCAAGAAATCTGTTGATCCCAGAGACGGAGGCGGCTTTTGTGGAGTTAAAACAAAGATTCACATCCGCGCCTATCCTAGTTCCACCAGACCTAGACTTGCCTTCAGCATGTCTTCAGGTTTTGTGGTTTTCCCCCCAGATATCATCTCCAGTCATGGCTTCCAGTTTGCCTCTAGGATTTGGAAAGCTTTTTGTGAGCTCATTGGGGCCTCCTCTGGTCTGTCATTCAGGCTCCATCTGCAGACCAATGGGCAAATGGAAAGGGCCCTCAAAAAACTTAGTTGTCTAACCTCAGGGAACCCTGCCACCTGGTGTGACATCTGGTCTGGGTAGAGCTTGTGCACAGATCAGTTCTGCATTTGTCTGTCAGGGTGTCCTCTTTTGAATGCCAATTTGGGTACTTCTCTGTTAACGAAACAAGAAGCAGAGGTTGAGGTTCCATCAGCGGACCAACTGGTCTGGAGATGTTGCCAGAAATAGGTTAAGGCAACAGAGGTGTTGTTGGCCAATTCATGGCAATAACAAGACCTGGTCAACCACTGGAGCAGACAAGGACCAGCTTTTCTGCCTGGTCAGTGGATCTGGCTCTCAAGCAGAGATCTCCCCATGTGGTTGAATCCAGAAAATAGGCTGCTTGAGTCAACCTATTTGTCTGTCGTCTCCAGCTCCCAAGTTCCATGTGGGCATCTATCCTGCTGTGAGCTCTTGAGTACCAGCCCCTTGATTCTGGTTCCCAAACCACCTCCATCTTTCAGAGTTGTTGGGGCCATCTACCTACACAGTCTGGCTACTTTTGGACATCCACTTTGTTCAAGATAAAAGGTGGTACCTTGTGGATTTGGAGGGATATGGCCCAGAAGAAAGAAGCTAGATTCTTTCACAGAATATCCTGAGTCCCTTCCTTTAGAGAGGACTTTCACCAACACCATTCTGATTGTTCTGGGCTGTCCAGAGAACTATTGGGGGGAGGGGGGTACAGCCAAACAGCAGCAAGCATCTAAGTTGCGACTTTCCAATTCTCTGGAGAATGTTTAGCTGCCGTTGTCCCTTTAAGACTTGGATGCCAATTATTGCCTGCCACAGTCCTTCATGGAAGGTCTGTACTTAAGGCTTTGTGCTGAGCTCTTGGTGTTCAGTCGTAGGAGTTCCATTTCTAGTACTGCTGTTTGTGATTTTGCCTTTGGATTTCATTTGTGTCAGGTTGTTTGTTACAAGTCTGAGCCGAAGTGTGTTCTAATCCTTACACTGTGCCATCCGTAGCTCTCTCGCTATACTATTAGCAGTGATGAGGAGCATAAATGTCTCCTACTGGAAGTACAAGAAGTGGAATAGATAATAAATATGTTAACAAGATTGTTTATAAATGGGAAGTTCGAATGTTGTATTGGCCATGTGGCAAATTAAAGTGGTTTGAATGTGATGGCCCTTTGTTCCTGTTGAAATTTAAAATTGTGTTGTCTCCGCTTTGGGTTCAGAAAATGGTGTTCAAAAGTTAGTAATAATGTAACATTCATCCAGAGTTTGTGTTCACTGACCCAAACGTGATGCACACAAAACATCCATTGCATTGATTACGGTGAAAGTTTACAGTTGGTGTTCAATAAACTCCAAAGTAGAGTAACACACTTAGAAGGAAGTTGTGTATTATTTTTTTTTGTACGGTCACTTGCTGTGAAAATTAAATCCACAGTAAAGTCCAATTGGATGAAATTCCACTTCTATTTTGGCCCTAAGCTTCCTTGTTGCTGCTTTATAGTTATAGGTCTCTGGAAAGCAAATGTAAATTTCATGCAAATCACAATCATATTTCCTGAAGCAGGAAACATTTCAGAACCAAATTGTTCTCTTTAAAATTTTAGTACAGTTGAGCATTCCAGCTATGTGCTTAGACGTCCGTGTTAAAGGATTTCTATTATCAATATGGGTTTGGCCTTTTGAACTTTTTAGTGAAAAACTAGTTTTCCTGCTTCAGCTCATGCAGGGAAATGTTGCTAATATGTATTAATTTGTTTAGAGATACAACATGGAACGGGTCCTTCTGGCCCTTCAAGCTGTACTGCCCAGCAACCCCCCCACCAACAAGTCCAGATTTAACCTTGAAGTAATCCTGGGGCAGCTTATGAATGTTTAACCTGCCAAGTGGTATGTCTTTGGACTGTGGGAGGAAAACAGAGCACTTAGAGAAAGCCTACATAATCATGGGGGAGAATGTACACAAATGGCTTACAAAGGATGCTGGGTCTGAACTCTGATGTCCCAAGCTGTAATAGCATTGTGTTAACCGCTATGCTACTATGGTGCCCACCAGGCAAATTTGAAGTTATTAATTCCTTCTGACTTGGTTAATTTGGAGTCAGAATTTGTGTGTGGGGGGTTGTGGGTGGCATTACAAAATACACCTCTGGTTGCTGACATCATTTGCAGGAATTTCTCTGGGTCACTAGTGACTATCTCAACAGTGGTACAGTACAGAAATTATTCGCTCTCTTCTGCCTTGACACCTACTCCCGCAGGAATCTAAAAAGAAGCTCAGATCCAAACAGTCAAACCAACATCATGATTTTGCATAGTGTCAAGCATTTGTCTTCATTTATTACTTGTGGTTTCGTTGAGCAGTATTTGTGGATCTGAAATAGAAAGTAGTGGGCGTGGTCCATTCCAGACACTTGAACGCAGAAGTCTAGGCTGACACTGCTGTGCCATGCTTGCTCTGTCTTTACTACTGTATTTCCATTACTTCAAGGACCCATCCATTCTTGTAGTTGACTTTGAAGGTGCCATAACACAATTTTAAAGAGCTGGGCAGTAATCACATTTGTCTTAAGTCAATATTCGTCTCTCACTCAACATTATAATAGCAGATTATCTCATTATTGTTGCTACTTTTTGGATAAGTTAGATGCCTGTATTTCTGCATTATAAAAGCAACTACATTTTTTAACTGCTTCAGTGGTTTTGGGATGCTATTGTTTACCAAAAAAAGTGTAACTTGTTATAAAAGTGCAAAGATTTTTCATATTTTTTCCTTTTGCTCTAGATTGTAGGCACACACATTCACAGCTATGGTCACTGACATGGTAGAAATGTTAATCCAGACACTATTTCCTGTGGGATAAAATTAACTTTTAAGGCTGTGCCTTGGAGCTTTAATGTAGTTGGGTCTTTTACAGTACTGATTTTAAGACTTCATCTGATCTTCCTGTATCTCCGCTCAGCAGGGCAATTTGAGCAACAGACAACATCTGTCTTCACTGTGGTAATGTGGGCTGATGGGAAATGCCAGCGATGCATCCTGTGTTGCTGCACACTTCTGGCGACATGAGCCCGTAATGCTCCATTCAGCATAGAAACAAGCAGCTCGGCTCTCAGAAGCTTAATCATGTGCAAGCATAAAGCTGTTTTATGCTGTTGCTAATCTTGTGTGTTTGTATAGAATGAATAATGATTGCCCTTCTTAAAATAAAATTTGAAACGCTTACCACCAAAGTCCAATACAGCGTTCTGACCTTTGATATTAATTAAAATTTGCTGCCTTTTAAAGAAAAGCAGTTAGAAATATCTTTAATCAATCCTATGATTTGGGGAATCTAAATCTAAATCTCTGGTTTAAAACAGTTTGCAAAAGCATCGCAGTGAAAGTATGGGATTAACTTCACCATATTAAAAGACCTTTCAAATACCACAATAAAACTTGTGGCTATGTTGGTTGCACCTTTTGAGTTGATAGGTTTCAGATTCAATTTCCAGTTCAATTGCAGGCAGTCTTTCTGAGCAACTTTTGGATGGGATGTTAAAATGACAACCTGTCACTCATCTCAGCAAGACCGAACTGATCCTTTGCTGTTATTTTAAGGACGAGTAAGGATTGTTACCAGTACCCCACATGATTTTTATCTTTCTCTCACTCAAAATTACTAATAATCAGATTTTCTGATCATTATCACTTCACTGTTTGGATGAGCTAATTAGTGCACAAATTGGTAATAACATTCCCTACCTCATAACAGTAGTTAAAATTCAAAGGCACTTTGGGGGCTATAAACTAATTTTGGATTTTGGAAAAGGTATCATAAAAGTTATAGCTTTTCTTTAATGTCTGCTTCCCCAAATATTGTTGAATCAATTGTTCCCATGCTGGAAATATTCGAGGTCATCTGTGAAAAGAAACAGAATTGAATTCTAAAAAAAGTGTGAATTTCTACAGATGCTGGAAATCCAAAGCAACACTCACAGAATGCTGGAGGATCCCAGCAGTCAGGCAGTTTCCATGGAAACAGTCGGCATTTCATGTCAAGACCCTCTTGGCCTGACACGTTTATTGTTTGTTTGTTTCCATGGATGCTGCCTGACCTCCTGTGTTCCTCCAGCATTTTCTGTGTGTTGAAATTTCAAGTTCAGGACCCTTTCTGAGCTTAGTGTTTCTAATTTCTGCCATCTGTGTGTTTTGAAATTTTGATTTCGTTCATATTGTTACATTAATTGCTCACCTCAAGAGAGTGTGTAGAATGATATCACTGGGGTTTGCTATCCAAAAAAATAAATTGTGTGATAGAATGGAGAATGTTTGTCATAACTTTATTCATTTTAAAATTACTCTTAGGTAAGCTGAAAAACAGCTTTTAGCTTTCCACAATTACATGTAATTAGTTACTATTTCAGTCATGGGAAAGGCTGAAGATAAAAGTTCAATGTAAGAGTGAAAAAGCACAAACTTTTTGGAGCTTAGTTTGTGTTTCATTTGAATTTACCTACAGCAGT
The DNA here is from genome assembly GCF_030144855.1 of Hypanus sabinus. Lineage (NCBI taxonomy): Eukaryota > Metazoa > Chordata > Chondrichthyes > Myliobatiformes > Dasyatidae > Hypanus > Hypanus sabinus. The sequence continues at coordinate 39,969,652 of NC_082709.1, forward strand.
GACAGTGTATGACAGACTGGGATTCAAAAGAAAATCCTATGCCTATAAATGTTTAATACATCATAAATTGCTGAAAGCAGTACGAGAAAGACACATATGAAGCTTTCATCAACCTAAAGGTTAAGGCTCAGCAACACTTTGATTTTCAATGTAAATACTTGAAAAGTCAACGGAATGGGGCCTCAGAATAGTTGAACCCTCTCTTTCCAGCTTGACATTGGGTGATTAGAAACATCCAAAGTTATCCTTGCTATTACTAAAAATTAATGCTGGACTCGTGCAAATATGTTTAAATAGTCCCAAGTTTTGGAAATTTCTTTTAGATGCTATTTCCTAATCAGTACCTCATACATTTAAAATGTAAATAGATTTTAATTATAGTTTAGCAGTCATTATTCATATTTTGTGGAAAATTGTAATATTCTGCATGTACAAATGTGCACTTAATTTCTCTTGTCTGTATATTCAGATTTTGTTAATCCCATTATCGAGAGGAAGAAACAGTGCTGAACTCCCATTCAGAGATGGGCTGTTCAGTTTTCAGAGTTTGGTGATGTTTCCTTGAATTAAAACATCTGGCTTCTTTTACAAGTCTTAATGGATCCATCGACATTCATCTATTGAGCTTTAGATTTTCCTTGTATCAACAGAAGTGTTAAGATTTTTATGCAAGATACCTGGCAGGCTTGTCATAACTTCATTGTTGGAGTGGTTGTAGGTGACTTCACTTGTATATTTCTTGACTCCTCTTCATGAACTTTCTGGTTATATTTCATGCACAAAGAGGAATGACAACTTACCGTTGGGCCTTTGTTGTGTGAGTGATCAAAGGATGTGCGACTCTGAAAGATTAGTGCATATCTTTGTACTTGAAGTAACTCCTCCCTTGGGCAGCAAAATGTCATGCTTTTAGGAGTCCCCCAAAATTATGTCACTCAAATCATGAACTTGGCGTATGTTGAAAGCCTGTATCCCACCACTTCTCAATGTAGCACTCTGGAGTGCAAATCCCAAAAGCCCTAATATGGAGATTTAAATTGTTTCAAATATCTCCAGCATTTAAGTATGAAATATCATCACATTGTTGATTAGTTGAGCATTAATGACTTCCCTTCCATCACCTCCCCAAACACAGCATTTAACTTTTTGACTTGCTGGAATGTACCAGTTATTACAGCTTAATTCTGGGTTGTTTTACAAAAGCTGTCCTTGCCTGCTATTAGTCCTATTTGTAAAACTGCTTTAAAAATGTTCCTCCTTTCAATAAAATTAGATTAAAAATAGGCAATAAGATTATATTCTGAAGTTCTTTTCCCCAATTTTTTTTTATCCACCTTGGAATCTTGCAACCTTGCTGCTCCTTTAGTGAACTGTGATTCATCAATGGGACCACATGCAGTATTACATTTGTGAAATTTTATCCTACCTAATAAGCAAGCTTTTGTCACTGCTTGCCAGCCATAGAGATTAATGCATTAGTTAATCAGCAATGGTTAGCCTGAAAGAGTCTCTAACCCAAAGTATGAACTTCCTTTTTCTACAGGGGCTGTTTAACCTGCTGAGTCCTTCAGGTTTTTGTTTCAGGATTGAGCAACTGCACTTTTATTTGTTTTCCTTGGTTAAGTCTGCACTGGATCATTCCCAGGTGCTCTGTCTCCACTGGAGCACCACATACTCATTTGTTAATTAACTCTGCTTATCAAAGTTATAAAATTGTGCACATTTAAGTTTATCCTGCTTCTGAACTACAATATAGAGCACTACAACACAAACAGGTCCTTCATCCTATCTAGTCTGTGCTGAACTATTATCCTGACCTGCACCTGGAGCATACACCCCATACCACTCCCATCCATGTACTTTCTCAAACCTTTCTTAAATGTCAAAATTGAACCTGCATCCACCACATCCAGTGGCTGTTCATTCTATACAAATACCACCATCTGCGTGAATAATTCCCCCCCCCATATTCCTCTTAAGCTTTTCAGCTTTTACCCTTAACCCGTGATTTCTCAGTCTGGTCTCTCCCAACTTGTGGAAAAAGCCTGCTTGCATTTACCAAATCTATACCCCTCATTATTTAGTATACTTCTATAAGATGGCTCCTCATTCTCCTACGCTCAAGGGAATAAAATCTTAACCTATTCAACCCTTCTCTGTAACTCCAGTCCTCAAGCTCTGGCAACATCTTTGTAAATTTTCTCTCTTCTCTTTAAATCTTATTGAAATCTTTCCTGTAGGTAGATGAACTGCACCAAATACTCCAAATTAGGCCTCACTAATGTCTTAAGTACTATGTTGAATTATTAAACCTCAAAGTAAAATTTATTATCAGATTATACACACGTCACCGCATACAACCCTGAGATTCAATTTCTTGCGGGCAAATTCAGCAAATCTATAAAACAGTAACTGTAAACTGTTTACTTTTAGCATTAAGGTCTGAGCATGAATTTTTACCCCTAGATTCTTGCTCTGAAAATAGTGGTGATGCAGCCCAATGCCACTCTGTAGATCCTTGAATGAGCTGTGTAATTAGTTTCATACATACAGTTTTAATCCCCCTTTCATGTATGTTTTCAGTTTTTTTTCAGCCTGTACATTGTGCAGTGGGTAGAGGTCCGGTCTCACAGCACTAGAAATTTGGGTTCAGTCCTGACCTCGGGTGCCGCCTGGGTGGAGTTTGCATGTTTTCCCTGTGGTGAAATGATGCTCCCGACATTTCAAAGAATTGCAGGTTGGCCACTGTGAACTTACCCTAGTGTGCACGTGGGTAGGAAAATCTTGGGGAAAATTGATGACACTTGGTGAGAATCATGAAGAGTTTATGTAAATGGCTGGCAAGGACATAGTAGGTCGAGGAGCCTGTTTCTGTGCTGTATGTTTCTATGATGCTATTGTGCAAATTCTTTTGCTAAGTATATTACTTGCTGTTCTATCACCACAGCCCTCAAATGTGTCTCTTCCAGAAAGCTTTTGAATTCCTTTTTGGAAAATATCTAAAAGTAAACTGTGTTGATTGGCTGTATATATCTGCTTAATTTTCTGTATGTACTGAAACTTGCCAATATTCCCCAAAACTAACTCTCAATCTCCTGTTTACATGCATAGATAGACTCAACTGTCTCTGTTCACACAAGTACTTGCCTTTAACCAATGGGAAACTTTTCATACTCAGAAAAAAAGCCACTGCTTTAAAACACCCAGTTCATTAACCAAACATTTTCTTTTTGCCTTCAATGTGAACCATGCCATTTCAATTTGAAATCTGCAAGAAAACTACTTTTATTTTTATACCAGTTCAAACAGATCAATTTATTAAACCCTTTCTGTGAAACGCTATACTTTCATTAAGGATGACAGGATAACTTTAAATCCAAGAATTTATGAATGTTAACAGATGATTTCCTCCTTAATTTATAACACAGTGGTTATTATTGCCGTGGTGATTTGTGGTATATTTGGACTAAATGGGACTTTGTCTTGTCCCAAGTTTAATATTAATGGTTTTGGCAGACGCCCTTTTCTAAAACATGTGGCATGAATCAATGCTGTTCAAGCCTGCTGTTTACCTTTTGTGATTTTTGGGCCTATTGTAAGGAGGTAAACAAGGGTATCACTAGTTTCAACCCCTCCAGTCACGCTCCAATTGGCTCATAAGCAGAACAGTGGCTTATTTCTCTACTACTTTTGGCATCTGCAGTGAGACATTCTTGGATTGATGGCTCCAATGGCTTATCACACACTTGACTCTTAGCAGGAAGCAGCAAAAGACAGTTGATAGAAGCCACATGTGTTGGATGACATGGTCTGTAACAAGTCTGCCAATTTTATGTTGGGAAAATAAGTTTAAATAAGTTAGTATTACTGGTAAAATAGCAGAAACAATGTGAAAGCTGTAGATGTGCATTTTCTTCTTACTTAAAAACTGAACCAATTTCCTTTGCAATTTGTGGCAAAAAATAAGATGATTGTATTCTGTAACATAGATAAGTTACTGTGTTTAAAGAAGTAGGACCAGCTTAATAGGGTTATGGTAGGGCAAGGAAATCACTCCTCTGAAGTTTTGTGTTTACTTCCCCACTTCCTAATTTGAGTTATATCAAAGCTAAATATTTCATTGATAGATCACCTATCAAATGCACTCACATTTTGTTTTCAAAATAATTGTTTTACAATTATTTCCCAAATACAGCGAATTCTGCTTTTTGGGACACATTGGGACTAGTACATTTTGACCCAAAAAGGCGGTTGCCCCAATTAGCCAAAGTTTCATGGAAATAGTTAAAAGGTATAAAAAAGACAAGGTATCATTTAGGAGTATCAATTTATGTATTTAAATGAAATTCAGAACTAATTACAGCACTGTCAGTACTACTATAGTATCATAAAACTGTGTATTGGTATCAGTGGAAGAATTCATCTGCTGTGTTCTTCAGATTGATTGTAAATGACAATGTCAACACAGACACTTAGTGCAGATAATGAACTGCCTTCATTCAAAGCTTTAGACGGTTGCATCCTCCAAATCTTCAGTTTCATTGTAACATTCAAAGTGATTGTCAATGCCTTCATAATTTCTTACTTGCTGAAGTCGTGAAATTGTTTCACCTTCACTCCCATCAGTTTCTGGGAACTCCAGACCTGAGTTCTTGAAACTGTGGTGATCAAAACAGTTCTGAATTGTCTTTCTGCTTACTTCTTGCCAACTATCAATGACAAAAATTACTGTTTTTTTTTAACACAAACACATTCAACTGATGTTACTTAAAAACTGGTCGCTCTAAGCATGGTGTGGTGTGCACATGACTGATGCTAGTTGGATATTGTCCAGCAACAGTCTCCTCCCCTAAATTAGGTGCCATATTGTCTCAAATAAACTAAGGGAATCGTGGCTATTTTCTCTAATAGGTCTTTGTTCTTTAAGAATTGTCCCAAGTAAATGGCTGTCCCAATTAACTGATGGCTCAATTAAACAGAATCCACTGCTTTTGATGCTTTAATAATGGCTTTCAGTTCAGTTGCTTCAATACCTTGTGCATTTGCTGGTGGAATTTGATGAAAAACCAGCACTGAAGAAACACTTCCCAATAAGTTTTGGGATCTGACAACTGTAAAATATCTTAGAATGTTCTATGGTAGATATATCTTTGGATTAAAACTCATGTCCTAGATTTAGAAAATAAATCTGATAATTTTTAAATGAACATTGTTAAAATTAGATCACTTCTGGTGGTTTAAATAAAGCTAAGAGTGTAGTACATATCCTTGTACTAAAACTAACTTACATACAAAACTTCAAATTTATACATTTAGATTTTAGATTACTGAGTTATGGGCATGACGTGCATATTCTCTTTTGATATATATCTTTATGTTGCTAACTTGCGACCATGTTTTTAAGCCAAAGATTTATTTCAGCTATGTTGCTGTAGTATTTTAAGTGAAAGAGATCTGGTTCTGTGTTTTACACAGATAATTGTATTGCTTTGAATGAAGAAAGTATAACAAACAAGATTCATGCAGGTTAAAACTGTCACATGATTAATTTACTGTTTAATCATAATTTACAGTTAGCAAATAACAGGACATCAGGGGGTGTCCCTATACAGGAAGTTCCAGTTTAATATTAAACTGGTGAGTCTTTCTTTCAATAAGAGTATTTCTATTTCTGATTTTAAAAAGATTCTCTAAAACAACATCAGCAATAACTAAACAAAGCTACTCTAAAATTATTGACTAAGTGACCTCCTTTACAGCAGAATCACAGTATTTTGACCTGTTGCCTTTTGATCTTCTTACTTGATCTGTTTTGACAGTTAAGTTGACAAAGGCATAGATTCATATTGCCATTCATGTTGTTTTCATTTGTATCAGGAAATTCTGTACAATGATGTAATATTACTTGAATCCACTTCTCTATGTAGATACGAATCACTTGTTTTCTTACAGAGCACCAAAAGTAATCATATCACTAAGACAAACTTGATTTTCACCCATCACAGATAGTCACTTTGTTCTCTCCAATCATCCCTTTTCTGCAACTTAAACTGTGTTTGTTTTCTGACCTCAATTGTTAACTTTATTCTCTCATCATAGAAGCCATTAGACCTACCGAGTATCCCCAGTATTTTCCATTTTCATATCATATTTTCAGCATCTGCAACCTCTGTGTTTTAAGTACATTAGCTAACAACACTTTTATCAAAAAATTGTAGTTAGGTTTGAGTCTAGTAAAAATGTAAACATCTTAATGAGTACTAATGCCAACACCCAGGATTGAACCAGGGATCTTTAGATCTTCAGTCTAAAGAAGGGTCCTGAAACATTGACTGTTTACTTTTTTCCACAGATGCTGCTTCACCTGCTGAGTTCCTTTATCATTTTGAGTGTGTTGCTTTGGGTTTCCAGTATCTGCAGATTTTCTTCCGTTTGTGAACAATTTTAATGCAATGTGAACTATTTCAAATAACTATGTGAAACCATTATAGTACAACATTTCAGGTTGTGTTACATTATGGAAGAACTTGAACAATTCCTGAAAGTTAATAAGTTTGTAGAGGAGTGCTTTGAATTGTTGGACTGGAGTAAAGTAGAGAAAAGTCTACACTGTACTACAAACACTTGTAGTTTTGTATGAAAATATGAAGCTTTGACAGGATAAACAATGATCTGAGCAGTTGCCTTGAATGATTTTTGTTTTGTTCGTGCTAACCTTGTGGCTGTTAGCTTGGCTGTGTCCAAGGTAACGTAGGGATTTGGAAGAGATGTATTAAAAAAAGTGTCAATTCTGGTATTGAAATCATTGAATTTTATAGCACAGGGCAGGATGATTCTGCTCATTGAGACCCCGCATCTTCTGCACAGATAATTGACCTTAAGTCTCTTCTAATTCCTTTATCAATTAATTACCACAAATTTATACTTTCTCACAGCCACCTCAAGTTTGAATAAAATGTGGGAAAATGTGGACCAACAATAGGGTGAAACAAACTATCCCATCCAAAAAACAATTATAGAAGACCCTATTAAACACTGAACATTACTACATGAATTCCCTTCCAGCGGTCCTTTCTCTTGCTGAACCTGTCACTGTGAATATTATAGGGTAACTTGGAATGTATAGTCTGTATTTTGCATTGGCTTTAAAAGTAAACCAGTCCTGGCATGCATATCTCAGTGATATGATCATAGCTGTGTGGGCCTTCAAAATCACAATTGAGGGCAGCGATAGGCAGCAAATTGCATCAATTATCTTCAAATAAGCTTGAAGATGTCTCAGCAGACAAAGTTAAAACGAGGACAGAAATTCTGTCAAGAGCATGAGAGTGACAGTCAAATATTAATACATTAACAGAGCCACAGTGGCCATTGAAACTTTGTACTTTTAAAGCTGCTTTTTTTTTACCTTTTCAGGTACTTGAAATGATGGCTATGTTAAACTAAATAGTTTTTTTCTGATTTGTAAGCACTGTTCATCTGTCATATGTCTGTGTTTAGTTGATCCTGAAATATCTAGACTTCTGTATTAATTGACACTGAGACCTTGCAGGCTATGGTCTCCAGTACAACAATAAAAACTTTAACTTTTGTTGTAAATTTAACACCTGGTGAGAGGGGGAGGGGCCAAACCCTGTGGGTTCTCTGTGTGGAACAGCACTTTCCAGCAGAGTTTGACACTGCTCACAAACAGTAGTGACTTTCATTTAATCACCTCATTTAATCCCACCACAGAAGTGTGCTCTTTACATTCCTTCTGTCTTCAGAATCTTCGCAGCAGAGAAAGAAAGAGTTTTCTTCAGTCACTAGCCAAAAACAAATGCGAGAACATCAGCTACTAGTTGTACTTGACTTCAATCATAAAGTCAAAGATTTTCTATTTTAAATATGACTTAATATATTTCAGATAATTATAGTTAAAGTACAATTAAGATATAAGTGAAATCACAAACTTTATCTGAGTTAACTGAATATGGTATTGCAGCAAAATGTGGTATCTTATTTTCGGATTCTCACAAAGTGTAGGTTTGTGTATTTCCTGTTGTCACTGACTCGAGGCCTCTTCCTGAAGGGGTTTACCCAGGGAAAGAAAATGAGAGAATCATATTTTGTCTGAAACTGTCATAATCCTGGTAACTTTTGTTGATCACCAAAGGAGATTACTGGACAAAAAGGAGAGTTACTGGGTATGTCAATTAGTTATCTTTATTTAACGGGGCTAAAATATTAAACCTTGGCCTTTAGGCACTTTTTCTAGGAGAGCATAACTTGACTAGGCATTACTTCTTAAAGGGTACTTTTTGCTGGTTGCTGTAAATGAAGCATCTGCTCATAATCATACAGTTCTCCCATTAATGCAGAGCAGACCTTAGTGCCTCATTGCTGGCACAGTTTAAATTGACCCATTAAGCAGGTCCTAACGTGGCAGATCTGAAGGTGGAATTTTTGTGGGTGCCCTTTGTATTGGGATGTATTCCTAATTATGGTTCAATGGTTTAATTTAACATCTGAGAATGTATGCAGAACACATTCTGAAATCCTTATTCTTTGCAGACATCCACAAAACAGAGAAAAAAGAATGAATGACAGAAAGCATAAGAACCCCAAAGCCCCCCTACCCCTGCACATGCAGCAAGAGCATTGCCACTCACCTTTCCCTCCTCCCCCACTTGGTCCAGCAAAAGCATCAACCTCAACCACACTCCGTGCAAGCTATAGCAAAGCTGCCCGAGACCATGATCTAGAGTCCTTTGAAAACTGCTGTCCATCCCAACACTTCGACATCTCAGACAGGCTCTCTCTTCCTCTCACTAGTGAGGGAGAGAGAGATATTGCTCCTGCCACAATGAGAGGGGAGACCAACAGCTTGGAGTTTCAGTGTTACAATCTGCCACATCACTTGTCTTGAGTCCTCCTGACTCGAGGGCCAGCAGACTCTCACACACCATAGATAGATAGATATATCACATCACTCCAGGCAGGGGCCTTCTTTCAACAGCAATGCATACTGCTTGCCTGCTGAATCGATGTTTCAATCTACTGTGGCACTTCAGTTGGCAACATCAGCGAGGAATAAAGTTGTCCACAGGGCTGCACCCTAAAAGTGCTCACTTTCCAGGCCTCATGCTAAGGACGCACATCTTCCAGGCCATACCCTAAAGACGCACGTCATCCAGGCCGCACCTAGAGGTATTGAAATGCCAGGCTGCTCTGCAAGTTTTGAGAGTGAGAACCCACCGCCTGTGAGAAATTGTAGTTTGAACTGCTCCATCAGGACCCCAGCCACCTTGAAAAAGAAAAAAAGAGACGTGAGAAAAGAACAAAATTGTTTCATGGGCAAACTGGAAGAAGTCACCAAGGTCCCAAAAACCTCTGGCATCATCTTTAGCTCCTCACTTCCAAAAAGAACTTTCTGCAGAGAAATCAGTCACCAACACAGAATTCAAAGTTATGGTTTATTTACTGGGGGAAAAAAGCAAAAATGTGGGAGTATACTCTAACGCAAGTGACAAAGTTTCTACTTAATTTCTGATCTTGGCTAAAGGCTTTTGAGGTGTTAAAATTAGTCCAGAAACTCTGGCTAAAGGAGCAGGAAGTCACTCTGGGTACCTATATTAATCTGCATTTCAACTGCAGATGTGAGTGCACATACACATTTTAAATTTTGAGTCAAGTGCCCAAGATTCAACTAGACTACTGACACATGTATATCTACTTTTCACACCCCACCTTCCACTCTCCTCATCCCTACTCCATCTCCTATCATCTTTCTGGCAGAAATTAGATGAGCAATGAGCCAACTAAAATAAGTGCAACTCTTGCATAGTAAATCCACTCCTATTTGGCCCTTTTATTGAACAGCTGTTCCCTCTCACACCCTTTTTGAAATAGGTCACTCCCAAAGAATGGCTTCATAAAGGTGAGTTCCAAGCACTGGCAGTTGCCTTAAAAAAAATCTTATAGCAACTGTTGTCATCTTTAGCTGAACGGAAAAAGCTTGGGGGAAACAGCTGTGCATTCAGGTAAAGCATGTTTTCTAGCCAGCATAATTACTGGTGAAAATGCTGCCGTCATAAACTTGTTAGAATTACGTGGCAAAAGTTGTGGTTAAGCATCTTCAAAGTTTGGATTGTAATAGTGTTACTGCCTGAAACATAATTAACAGGATGGGTGGTTCTGTAAACGGAACTGAGAATTTCTTTTTAGTTAGAGGCTTTCCATCAATAGAGCATTAACACTATTAATAGAGCATTGTGCAGGCAACTCTAAATGAAGTAAATCGATACTGGCTACTTCACAACCATTGAATATTAGGAACTCAAGCCAACTAACTCGCTCATCTTTATCAGCTCTGGCAGGTTTGGCAGGGTTTGCAGGCCATTACTTCCTATAAAGCAAAACCTAACTTCATGAATGGTAGTGATGAACCACTCCCAGATGAGCTCAGTGCCTTTTATTCTCACTTTGAAAGGGAAATTAGAACTAAACCTATGCAAATCTGTGCAGCATCTGGTGACCCTCTGATCTCAGTCTTGGAGGCGATGTCAGAACATCTTTCAAGAGGATGAACTCTTGCAAGGAGTCAGGCCCCAGTTGTGTACCTGGTAGAGCTCTGAAGTCCTATGCCAGCCAACTGGGGGGAGTGTTTCGGGGACAACTTTAATCTTTCACTGCGCCAGTCAGAGGTTTCCACGTGCTTCAAAAAGGCAACAATCATATCAGTGCCCAAGAAGAGCAGGGTGAGCTGCATCAAAGACTATCATCCAGTTGCACTCACATCGACTGTGATGAAGTGCTTTAAGAGGTTGGTCATGGCTAGAATCAACTCCTGCCTAAACAAGGACCTAGACCTGCTGCAACTTGCCTATTGCCGCAATAGGTCTACAGTGGAAGCAATCCTTTCAGCCTTGGATTACCTAGATAACAGTAATACTTATGTCAGGCTGCTGTTTATTATTTACAGCTCAGTATTCAATGCAATCATGCCCTCAATTCTAATCAATAAGCTCCAATAGCTGAGCCTCTGCACCTCCCCCTGCAACTGGATTCTTGATTTACCAGCAACCACAGTCTGTGCGGATCAGAAATAACATCTGCTTCTTGCTGATAATCAACACTGTTGCACCTCAAGGATGCATGTTTAGCCAACTGCTCTACTCTGGTGCTACAGCTATTGTTGCAGAATTTCAGACAGAGATCAGGAGGCATACAGGAAAGAGATAGCTCAGCTGGTTGAGTGGTGTCACAGCAACAATCTTGCAGCTAACGTCAGTAAGACCAAGGAATTGATTGTGGACTTCAGGATGGGTTAGTCATGGAGACATGCACCATTCCTCATTGAGGGATCAGAAATGGAAAGGGAAATCGGTTCAAGTTGCTGGGTGTCAACATCTCTAAGGATCTATCGAACATACTGATGCAATTACAAAGAAGGCATGGCAGCAACTAGGTTTCATTCGGAGTTTCAGGAGATCCAGTATGTCACCAAAGGCACTCACATTATTTTAGATGTACCTTGGAGAACATTCTAATTGGTTGCATGCCCATCTAGTATGGAGGGGGCCACTGCACAGGATTGGAAAAAGCTGCAAAAAGTTGTAATCGACCAACTCCATCATAAGTACAAGCGTGCCAGCATTCAGGATACTTTTCAAATGTGTGCCTCTTATATGACATGAAATTTGTTGTTTTTTGACATCAGTACCATTCAAAGACGTTAAATTACTATAAATAAAATAAATAAATAATGTGTAAACGGAATATAAAGATAGTGTTTATGGATTGTGCAGAAATCTGATGAAGAAGGGGAAGAAGCTGTTTCTGAATTGTTCGGTTTGTGTCTTCAGACACCTGTACTTCCTCTCCATAGGTAGTGATGAGAAGAGGCATGCCACAGATGGTGAAGGTCCATTCTGATTGATGCCACCTTCTTGAGGCACTTTCTCTTGAAGTTTGTTGAGAGGATTGTGCCCATGGTGAAGCTGGCTAAGTCTATATCTGCCTGTAGCCTCTTGCGATCTTGTGCTTGGGAGGCTCTGGACCAGGCTCTGATTCATCCAGTTAGAGTGCCTTCTACTGTACATCTATAGAAATTTGATAGTCTTTGGTTACATACCATATGTCCTCAAACTCCTAACAAAATGGAGCTGTTGGCATGCTGCCTTTGTGATTTGCCTGAATGTGCCCAAGATAGATCCTCCAAGATGTTGATACCCAGGAACTTGAAGGTGTTCATGCATTCCTTTGTTGACCCCTCAGTGAGGAGTGGAGTTTAACTTCCTGACTTCCCTTTCTGAAGTCCACAGTTAATTCCCTAATCTGGATAACATTGAGTACAAGCTTGTTGTTATGACAGCACTCAACCAGATGACCTATCTCACCCCTGTGTGCCTCTTTATCACCAACTGAGATCTTGCCAACAACGCTGGTGTCATTGCTGAATTTATAAATGGTGTCTGAAATATGCTTAGCCACATGGTTATAACATTAGAAAGATTAGAGCAGTGGGCTAGGCACATATTCATGAGGTGCGCCTGTGTTGCTTGTCTGTAAGGAGATGTTAATACAGATGTGACTGACGCTGTTCTCTTGATAAGGAAGTTGAGGATTCATTTGGAGAGGAAAGTAGAGGCCCAGTTCTTGAAGCTTGTTGGTTAATACTGAGGAGATGATGGAGTTTATTGACAAGTTACAACAGCCTGATGTAAGTTTTGATGTTGTCTAGCTATTCCAAAGCAGAGTGCAGAGCCAGTGAGATTGTGTCTGCTGTAGATCTGTAAAGGCTTGAGTTTTACAAAAGCACTCTTCAATAGATTAAAAATTTGACAGTTGATTGTATTCAAATATTGCCGGATCCTATTTATTTGAAGTGGATTAGATCTGGTATTAATTTAAATAAGTAAACAAAAATCCACTATGCTATTGACCATTGTGTTTTGCATTTAATCTGCCATCTCATGTCAAGGAAGAGACAAGTAAGTACCTGCAGATGAAAAAAAATTTTGAGTCTCTGTTGCATACCTGTGTTGATTCCTGCATGCTTCAGTAACTAACGAATGCAAGTTGTTGCTCAACTACAATCCAATTGTTACCTGATAAAACCTGACTAAACTTGATTAAACCAAGACATGGATCTTATTTTGTGTTTATTTACATTGTAGCACAATCACTGAGGACAGCAGCTACCCAAGAGAGTTTTATAATTTGTTTTGTTAAGATTGCAAGTACTAGCTTTCTTCAATCATTCAGTAACAGATGTAGTACAGCCTGCTGCTAATCTTCAGGAACAGACTTGGTTCTATGATCAATTTCAATGGTGTTTTTTTACAATGCTTATTATCACTAAGAGCATAGAAATTAAGTGCATATGCTCACAATTTCATAGCCTTATTGGCTTTAACATTTTGATTGAGATTTTCTTGAATAACATTTGCCACCACCTTAAAAAGAATTTGGTTATCATCTTTTATAAGACACTCTGCTATTCATATTTGTACCTCTTTTGTGCAAGCCCTGATGAATGTGAACACGTTCAAGTTTATGGTCATCTGACTGTACATGTATGATAAAACAACTTGGCCCAGACCACATAAAACAAATACTATCACAAATAAGTTAATAACATATAATTCAAAATGCATGTAGTGCGCAACAGAGGTTAACAATGAACAGTAAAAAGCTCACTGTCCTAGTTTCGAGACCTTGGTGATGGCAGGGTACTCATTTAGTTTCAGAGCCTGAGGGAAGAAGCTGTTACCCAGTCTGGCAGTCTTAGTCTTCTCAATAGACCTTGAACATCAGAGCTGCTGGTGCCCAGAATCATGGGTTGTGTTTTCTCTCTGAGTAAATATTAATCAGCAGCGACCCCAAAGTCTGATCTCATTACTGGCCATTTAGCCTTTTACCATCTGGAGTGCCAGGCATAGGTCTGAAACTGATCAACCGGCTGTATTTTGTAGAAAACAATGAGAGCTAATTATGTATAAAATTTTATGATTGACAACAGAGAGAGTTGGCAGATAGTGTACAGCCTGGAGCTCTTCTCTTAGAGATATTGTCTTCAATCGGCTCATCTCCTTCCTGTGGTCTTTAAGCCTAAGTAAATATTTTGCCCACATGTATGTCTTTATCCTTCAATCCACAGACAATGTACATTCAACCAATTTCCTATTTTCTATTTCATTATAGTTATTTGGCCTTGATTTCTAAGAAAAGATGTAGTGTCATTGGAGAAGGTTCTGAGGAGATTTACAGGAATGATCCTGGGAATGAAAGATCTAACATGTGAGGACTGTATGATGGCCCTGGGCCTGTATTCACTGGAGTTTAGAAGATTGAGAGGGGAATATTGAAAGGTCTAGATAGAGTGGATGTGGAGAGGATGTTTCCAGCAGTGGGAGAGTCTGTGACAAAATGGCACAACTCCAAATAGAAGGACATCCATTTAGAACAGATGTTAAGGGGCTTTTTGAACCAGAGGGTGGTGAATCTGTGGAATTCATTGTCACAGACAGACAAGGAGGCCAAGATATTGGGTATATTTAAAATGCAGGTTGAAATGTTCTTGATTTGCAAGGATGTCAAAGGTTACGGACAGAAGGCAGACGAATGAGATTGAGAGGAGAAATAAATCAGCTATGATTGAATGGTGGAACAGACTCAATGACCTAATTCTACTGTTACAAGACCATAAGATATAAGAGGAGAATTAGGCCATTTGGCCCATCACTTTTCAAAGGTGCTACAGAATTAACTGTTGTCGATTTTGTATGTAGATGGCCAATGTGGCAGCTCTTAAAAATAAATGAGACAATACATGATGTGTAAAAGATCTATTTAATATCTTGAATTAAGCTATGGCAGGACTGGATAAATAAACATTTTGAACAAGCTGATTTTAGACTTAAGACCATAAGATATAGGAGCAGAAATGGGCCATTTGGCCCATTGAGTCTGCCATTTCACTATGGCTGATCCATTTATCCTTCGAGTCCCAATCTCCTGCCTGCCTTTCACCCCTAACCCTTCATGCTCTGACCAGTCAAGAATCTATCAACCTCTGCCTCAAATATATATATATATATATATATATATATATATATATCTCAATGGCCTCCACTGTTGCCTTTTGCAATGAATTCCTCAGATTCACCACTCTTTGGCTAAAGAAAATCCCCCTCATCTCTGTTTTAAAATGAGTCCCCTCTATTCTGACGTTATGTCCTCTGGTCTTAGACAATTCCACCATAGCAAACATCCTCTCTTCATCCATTCTAATAAGGCATTTCACCAAACCATCAAATGCTCATTAAGGTCTTTATTCATAAACAGGGAAAGCAATATAATCAGTCCATGCCCTTGTTTATATTTATTTTGCCATCAAATCTATTCATGGTATTTACAATGCATCAATGCATTCATGTTTCATCTTTAAACAACACACCCATGTATGTGGAGCTGTTACTCAGGACCCACCCTCTCAGTGTTCTGTGATGCAGGTCATTCCCCACTTTTCACTGAAATTCAATGCATCTCTCAGCACACATTCCTGCAATTTTTTACAGAATACATTTTTTTGGACCTGAAATGCCAACAATTCTTCTCCTCTCACAGACGCTGCACAACCTGCTGATTTACTCCAGCAGACTGTTTGTTTCACTGGGTTTAGTTTACAAAAATGCCACAGTTACTCAAGATGATGTTTTAGCTCCATCTAAGTCAGCACCTTGGTTTAACAATTCCCTTTTCACAAACTCATTTTTATTCTTTTCATCCTGTAGATCTCCAATCTCGATTGTTCATACCACTTTGTCTCCATGAAATTAATAACCATTACCATTTGGTCTGGCTTGCTTTGTTCACAATCTCCCTCGCCAGTACATGTATAGAGGCTTGACCCAAATGCAGCACAGTGGTGACGACCCAGCAGCGAGCACTCATTTTAATAATAAACTGCAAAATAACAAGTCTTGAGGGGCCACAAAACAGGAGAGAATGGAAACTTAACATGACATGGCAATGAGGTAACTTAAGGCGAGAAGCAACTGGTTGAGATTGATTCACTCGATGGGTGAACAAGGACTGTGGATTAGATCTGGGTATAAATAGGCTGTGGGTGATGAGTTGCAGAAGAGTGGCAAATGACTCCTGTTAGCTGGGTGGAGACTGGGAGATGCCTGTCTGTGTAGGCCTAACAGAAACCCCTCTCCTATGGTTGGCACATGAGAACCCAGGACAATCTATGTGTCTGGTTGAACTCTTTGATGAGCAATGGATCCAAGATCTCGCCTCCATGCCATCCCCTTCCCTGTCAGAGATGTGAATCCATTAACCGGTGGACGGTGTACACTGAAGTACCTTACACCATCCTAGGTTCTGGAGATGCAGGTTCAAGAGGCTTCAGTGGTCCATGGACAACAGGCTTGAGATAGGACTTGTGGAAAGTTGTTGTGGTCCTGAAGAGTGGTGGCAGCTGGAGACTGTAAATGACTTTAAATCACTATAATGAGTGATCTTGAAGGGACCGATGAACTGGGGTGAAAGTTTGCGGGAGTCGGTGCACAGTGGGAGATCTCGGGTAGA
This sequence comes from Hypanus sabinus, assembly GCF_030144855.1. Classification (NCBI taxonomy): domain Eukaryota; kingdom Metazoa; phylum Chordata; class Chondrichthyes; order Myliobatiformes; family Dasyatidae; genus Hypanus; species Hypanus sabinus. The sequence goes on from NC_082709.1 coordinate 39,986,233, forward strand.
CAACTAGACATGGTGGGTCTGCTGAAGAGACATGAGGTTCTAGTGTTCAGTCCAGATCAGGAAGGGTTCAGTGTTCCCCATCAGCCAATGTCTCTATTCCGTCAAGATTCATTTAATGGTGAGTAGCTCCCTGTCCCCAACTTCATAACGGTGCCATCTAGAGTTGAACTTGCACAAGTTGTCCATCTCTACAGCAGAGGGGTTTAGATGGTGGAGATTGTGAGCAGTGGCGAAGTGTCTCTTGAGCTCCTCGAAAGTGTAGTTCTTGGCTGGAGAGCAGATTGTCCCTGTGGTAGGTAATTTGGTGAGCGAGGTGAGAGGAGTGGCAGTTTGGCTGTAGTTCTTGATGAAATGATGGTAGACATTGGAGAAGGGCAAGTAGCACTGTAGCTTTTGAGAGAGTGATTTTGGAACTATTCAACTAATGCATGCACATTCTCTGAATCCATGGTATTGCCTTTGGGTGAAAGGACATTACTCAGGAAGGAAGTGACTGGGGTGTGGAACAGGCATTTCTTTAACTTGCAGTACAGTTGGTTTTTGAGAAGATGCTGAAAAACTGAATGGATGTGACAGATGTGGTCTTGGAGGCCCTTGGAGATGATGATGATGTCATTGAGGTAGGCGAATACATACCTGTGTAGCATGTCTTAGAGGATCTCATGAATGAATGACTGGGAAAAAGCTGGACTGTTGAAAGTTCCCACAGGCATCACCAAGTAAGTACTCATAGTGACCAAAGGGTGATAGGAATGCTGTCTTCCACTCATTCCCCTGGCAAATGCAGATCATATTGAATGTGCTCTGTGGGTCCAGTTCGGTGAAGATGTGTGCCCTGCGGGGTTATTTGAATCAAGGCAAGAGGGTAGTGATTCCTAATAGTGATTTTGTTGAATCCATAGGAGTTGATGCAGGATAGGGAACTCAATCTTTCTTTTTGAAAAGGAAAAATCTTGCACCAGATGGGGTCTAGAATGGTTGAATGCTGTAGTCATGCATGGCTTTGGTTTCAGGAAGGGAGAGGGAGAACAGACAACCTTGGGGAAGAGTAGTGCCTGGGAGAAGGTCGATCGCGCACAATGGTCCGTGAGGCGGCATGGTGCTGGCTTTCCTTTTATCGAAGGCAATGGTTAAGTCATTAATTCAGTCATCCAAGTCATTGACATAAAATGTAAAAAGAATTGGTCCTAATTCGGACACCTGTAGAGCAGCACTGTTACCTGCAGCCAGCCAGAAAAGTCTTCCTTTATTCCCACTCTCTGCCTTCTGCCAATCAGTCACAGATTTATCCATGCTAAATCTTTCCTACAATACCATCGACTCATAGCTTGTTAGGCAGCCTCAAGTGTGGCACCTTGTCAAAGGCATTCTGAAAATCCAAGTACAGAACATCAACTGATTCTCCTTTGTCTATCCTACCTGTTATTTCTTCAAAGAATTCCAACAGATTTGTCAGGCAAAATTTTCCCTTGAGGAAACCATGCTGACTACAGCCTATTTTATCATGTGCCTCCAAGTACTCTGAGACCACATCTTTAATAATCAACTCCCAACATCTTCCCAACCACTGAGGTCAGGCTAACTAGCATATAGTTTCCTTTCTTCTGCCTCTCTCCCTGGCTTCTAGAACCATTCCAGAATCAAGTAATTCTTGAAAATCATTGCTAATGCCTCCACAATCTCTTCAGCCACTTATTTCAGAACCCTCAGTGTACACCATCTGGTCTAGTTGTTTTATTTACCTTCAGTCCTTTCAGTTTCCCAAGACACTTCTATAGTGATTGTACCTTCACACACTTCATGACTCCTGACTCCTGGAATCTCCACCATACTGCAAGTGTCTTCTATAGTGGTAATATTCACATCATTTCCTTGCAATTGAAGACTGATTCATTAACATTGCAAATAAATCTGACTAATAAGAAATGCCATGTCCAATATTCTTGAGTTGATTACTGACTCAAACGTTCGAGTTCTCAAAGAATTTTTCACAGTTTCAAAAAGTACATAAAACTGCCTCAGCCAGTTTTCTTTTGAGAGCCATATGTGTGCAACAGTAAGCATTTAAACTGTTCATCATTTTCAATATAAAGCTCATGAAATAGTCAAGATTGAGAGCAAGGGACTTGATTTTAATTTATGGCTGTGATAAACAGTATTTAATGATTTATGCAGCCGATCACAGGTTTTTCATGACAGAATTTTGTCTGTAAATTACACAGTGATTGATAAATACGTTAGACACAGCTTTTTTTATCAAGAAAGTAGTAACCCCATAGTGCCTCCTCTGTTGACAAGCAAGGGCCTTGGTGAGTGGAAGTTCCTCTCTTTGAGAAATTGATCAACAACCGAGATATTGACTTCCCCCTTCATATCTGTTTCTAGTCTCCTTACAAATATCAAAGTTTGAACCATTCTTTCATCTTTTATGAAGCGAAAATAACCAAGAAGCAGAGTTGTCGCATCCAAATGTAGAGCAAATTCTGTTGTCCCAATGTGTCTTCCACATTCTCTGACATTTTATCTATTCGTCTTTGAACAGAGATGTTGCTGAGCAGAGTCGCTTTAATAATTTGATCTATTGACTTATGTAAAACCATACTCAGAACCTCCCATACTGCTGGCATTATCAGTTCTTCTCCAATTCTGTGGGGCTTTCCAGAGTTAGCAATAAGCGATGAAATGAATGAAGCATGCAGACCATTCGTGTTTTGTTGTGAAGTACTGGCAGACATGCTTTGAAGTGTTTTCTGTTTCTGAAAGTTTTTACAAAGTGATTGAAAGTAAGCCAACTTCTTGTTTGCTTTATCAGAGAGTCTTTCTCTTTAAGTGTTCAAGGAGCCTGGACATTGCATCATTCCCTCATTTGAAAAAGGTTTTTTTTTCCACTACAGACATATTGGCTGCTGTTGGTTGCTTGGTGCTGATATAAATCCATTATTTTAGACATTCTACACTCTATTGTCCACACTTCTTCACTTGTTCTGCTTCTGCCTGTTTTTGTCATGGATTGCAACTACAGTCAATCAACTGTTTAAATCCAACCTCAAGTATTGTGATCAATAAAGAGGAAAAATTATGATGTCATCATAGCTCAGGCAAAACCTGTCTCTGCCTGGTACGAAGAGGTGCAGTGACATCTTGGTTAGGTCATGGCCTAGAGAAATGCAGTCAAAGCCATTTAGAAGGACACGTTCTGAACCTTATCCCATTGAATGCCACACGCTAATTCACGGGAATTGTGTCACTATATGATTAGAATATGGGAATTGTACTAATAGTAGTGAATGGCAATAATGCATGGGACAGGCCCAGAAGTACCACATGTTCTTCAGTAAAGATTCCTCATAATATGACAAATACATAAGTTTCGCATTGCTCTTCAACAAGTATAACACGCTTCGTGCAAAGTCTAAGAGAACAGAGGGTTAGCAAGAGATGAGTTGACAATGTGATCATTTTGTAATCAAATATGAGGCATCAAGGATCAAATGTTTATAATTAGTAATTCATTTCTTAAATTAAGCCTGTAATCCCTCAGCTGCCCCCCTTTGCTACTGAGCACCTCCACCTTTATCTTTATCGCCACCCCCTGGGGGCAATATCTCCAACTCTTAGAGCAACTGAACTAAAGGGAGCAAATGTGTTTACTGTAGATAAGTCCCAGACAGCTGTAGAGTATATAGGGTAATAATAATATGAGAAACTCATTGAAGTACTAGTTGCCAAATGTTGAAATGAGATTTACACCCCATTCTTTAATTTGACTAGTTAATCTATCTAACAACTCTGTTGCACACATGAATGTGTCTCTGTCTTCAGGTGAAAGAGTGATTCAGAATGATTGAGCTGTTACAGCTTTGGGTGTGTGCTTATTTAAGCTTCAGTGCAGATTTCACAGTGCAAAAGTAAATGACAGATCTTTGAGCATGAGTCTTAGGTTTAGCTCTGGAACTAAAGCTGAAGTAATTTGTTGTTGATTTTGAAGGTTATTAGGGTGGTGGGAGATATGCATGGAAGGACTTGTATAGCAAAGTGCTGGTTAGTTATCTTGTTCTGTGCTATTGATAGGGTTACACAGTTATGATTCTCCAAAAGTTCAAAGAAGCTGCCTCATAAAAACTGGAAACTCTTATTTCCTTTGTCCATTTTGGAAATATCCTTGGTGATTGGTATAAAACTGGCAGCAACCTCCCTCTCTGAATGGGGAAACCAACTACAGTCGGCCCTTGATATCCACGAATTCCGCATGCGCGAATTCAACCAACCGCGAATTGCAAAAACCCGGAAGTGCTCTTCCAGCACTTGTTCAAGCATGTACAGACTTTTTTTCTTGTCATTATTCCCTAAACAATGCAGTATAACAACTAGGTTACATAGCATTTACATTGTATTAGGTATTATAAGTAATCTAGAGATGATTTAAAGTATACAAGAGAATGTGCGTGGGTTATCGTGGATTGGGAAAAATATCTGAATTTCTCTTACTAAGTAAGTTGGAACAGGTGCATCTGGTATTATTTAGCATCAGTTAGTTGAACGTTTGTCCTAGTATATAGTATATATTTTACCTTTCTATGCATATAAAACACTTAAAGAACGTATGTTTCAGCGCCCGGCTCGGGAACTTCTTCCCGAGTTTGATCCAGTGACAGACCGCTATCGAGTGTGCTCTCCACAGTGCCGGGTTGATGTGGAGGGTCAAAAACCCAAAACCCAATAATTAAGCCACTGCTTTGCTTAGTAATAATTGTAACTTTCATCGAGGCAGAGCCTTTCTCACTTTATCCTTTAAAGTTGTTCCGATGGTTGACCGATGCAGCCTAATGCTTTTCCAATGACCGATGGCGTTTCACCTCTTTCCAATCGCTTTATTATTTCCACTTTATTTTCAATTGTGATCGTGATTATTTTCCTGAACTGAAACACTGCAGATTCAGAGCTCCGGCGATGGGTCCTAATGTCCACCACATTGAGACAGGCTAAATAAGGTCTGGGGTTACACTGGTTCTTAAGGTCCACTGCATTAAAACAGGTTGAATAAGGGTTTTGAGCATCTGTGAATTTTGGTATCCACGAGGGGTCCCAGAACCAATTCCTTGTGGAAAAGGAGGGCCAATTGTACTGCTCCCAGACAACTTGACAAATGATTTTTTTAAAACACAAACTTGCTAAATGATTCATTTTGGAAAAATTACGATATGTTAATACCTATCTGGTAATATGCCAGAAAACATGTTTTATAAGCCAGTAGCAGAGATTTTCTAAATGGAAACACCTTAGCAATAGTTTGCTATTCTTTATCATAGAAATCTGCTGTTTTACTTGTTTCATGCTGGATTAGAAATTGTTAAGTGTGTTTACCATACAAAGTTGGACAAAGGTGACATGTTAGCTTAGAGGCAGAACCTAAATAATTTCACACGCTTAAGGGAATTTTATGAATGGAGTACTAAATAACTGGACTGGTTCTAAGTTATTCTTCAGTTGTGGAATGAAACTATGTGGATGCGAAGAATCTTATTTTTTTTTAAAAAAGTCCCAGTTGCTTGACAGTGCTCTGCAATGAGCTGAGTCCTGAAAACACAATCATAACTGTCCTCAGCAATGAACATTTGCTGTGCAGAATGGATTTAAACACTTGATAATATTTGACAAATGTGCTTGAACTTATAGTAGGTATAATATAATTTTATTAGAGATATGAGACAATGAAAGGAAAACAGCTTTAAGTAGACCTGTGAAATGTTATTTTTAGTTGATTCTAATTGATTTCATTTTCTTAGTATTAAGCAATTATTCATTCTTTTTATGGTGCAGAGACATGTCCCAAAATCTTGATTAGATGAGCATGCTCTTTCACAGGCTTGCAGGGGTTAAATGAATATTTCACATTAGCTTTAATCCTTCATAAATCTTTGTTATGAAGTTACAGCGAAAGGTTCTGCATCATACAGAGTCTGATGTTTTGTGATGACACTGCTAGAAACTTAATGGTGGCTGCTCTCTATTGTACTAATGTGCATACTTGGTGTTTTGAAGGTCATTCAATTGACCAGTGCAATTGTTGGAATATTTGGCTTATGTAATTCCTGTTGTACTTTGGAAGAATAGTTGAACCACATTACCTTGGCAAGTGAAAAACACAATAGTGAATACACTGATTTTCCTTATTCAGTCATTAGCTGGGGCCATCAGTGACAAATCCAGCATTTTTTAGCCTTACTTTATGGCCCTGCACTACATTGTGGTTTGCTACCTCTGTGAATCACTGTAGTTATGTTGATGGTACTCCTTTTGTGTTGTTGGGCACGGAGCACCAATTGCTCCATCCAGTTGGTTAGATCATAAGAACATAAGAAATAGGAGCAGGAGTAGGCCATCGGGGCCATTGACCCTGCTCCGCCATTCAATAAGATAATGGGTAATCTAGCCATGGACTCTCTTCCACCCACCTGCCTTTTCCCCATAACCCTTATGTAACTCCCTGGGTCGCCTCAGGCTGGCTCAGCTCGTTTCGTCTAGGGGGAGCAGCCTTCGGCCCCACCAAACTGGGTAATCAGCTGGTGTGGATGCTGTGTGATGTCCCCGCCTCGCCCAAAAACAGACAGTACACCATATGCGATTAAATGAGTACAATTTATAAAGGTTACTATAACTAAGTGATTAATAACGATACAGTATATATGAAGAGAAAATTAAAGAAAAGGCGTCAAACTTATCAAAGTCCAAACCACTTCGTGCACAACCGTTGGAGCTCAATTACTGAAGTCTTCTGGCCACCATTCGATCCCCTCCGAACTCCTCGACTTGCAGCTCAGGACCCTCCGAACTCCTCGACTCTCCAAACAGCTCAGGACCCTCCGAGTGGTCAACCAAGCACATCTAGCTTCATCCCCCCCCCCTCGGAGAATCTCCCGGCCTCGGACCCCCCTTTGGGGTCCGATCCTCGCCCAGCTTAGAGCATTGCGTCCTCTCTCTCGACACCCTCGCGCCGATCTCTCCAAAAGCCCGTCAACAAAAGCTTACAGACTCAGAAGAAAGAACATTAATCCCCATTTGGTTTACAAAGGAATACCATTCTCGTTATCAGTAAATTAGCATTCCTGCTAGTTAACAAAAGGAAACCCTTTCCCAACAGTAACAAAAAGAAAAAAGAAACCCACTTTACACACTTCCTCCACCAAATAAAAGTCATGTCCTCATGACTACTAAATAACTCGCCACCTTTCCTGCCAACACACCGTAACCCAAGCACAAACAGTGACATATCCTCCCCACACAGTAACCCTCACGCCCTGTTCCTCAGGCGCTACTTAGGCCAACTATCTGGGAGTTCCCTAACCCTTCTGAGGCCTCTGTACCCCCTCACCTAAACCCTTCAGGCTCGGACACAACTGGGGATACCTTGGGCCCACTACCAACTCCTCTCTCGACCTCTCACTCATGCCCCACACTGCACACAGCTAACCCTCCCCACTACACCTGACTCAATGGGAGAAGGGCCAAAGGTCTCTTCCTCAATCGAGGGAAAGTCAGCAAAAGGCAGCATGTACCACACATCCAGCACATCATCCATCGAATCTGTATACTTCCTCATTCCTGTGATCGGTAGCTGCTGTTTGATCTTCTCCAAACGGAAACACGTGGCCTGCACTGCTCCCGCAGTCTCTTCAGCCTCCTGTTCAGTATTCACTGCACTTCTCTCCAGCTTTTTCTTCCTCATGACTTCTTCCAGATCAACTTTCAGGTTTTGCACTTCATTTGAACTGTCGATGGTCATCTTCAGGTTCCCTTCAAGCTTCTGCTTCTCTCTTCTGAGATTCGTCTGTAATTTTTTCACCTCTGCAAACTCCCCTCTCCGGGTTCTCAGTTTGCTATTACCCTCAGTCAGACAACTTTCTTCATTCTCTCCAACTTGTAAGTCTTCCGAATGGTTCCAGATCACTTTCTCCAGTCTCTCTGTCTTCATTTCAAACTTGATTCCGTAGAGACAGTCTTTCACGAGCTGCGACCTTCGCCAGCCCTGGCACGTGTCCCGAAAACACTTTAACTCGGTAGTTCTCAGCTGCTCCTGCAACGACCTCACTTCATATTCTCCTGAGGCAAATCCAAATACCAAGAGATCATCCACATACACCAAAACTCCAAACGCCTCCACATCCCCTATGGTCTTCCACCTGCCCCGCAGGAAGGTTGCAAGGGCTCCAGATATGCCCTGTGGCATCTTTTCGGACCCGAAGACTCCTAGGGAATTTATAACGGCCGTCTTCTCCTTGTTGGCCCCACTCATCGGGATCTGGCAACATCCACTCCTCAGATCCAGCACCTTAAACCACTTCACACCACTCAGACAGGCCATCGCCTCTCTGGCCCTCAGGGCCATATTCTGGTCACTGACAGTGCGCCTCTTCAACGCAATATAATCCATACACACGCTGCCTACATCTTCCACGGCTGTAGGGGCCAGTCGCCGCAACCTCTCTCTCTCCGAGGTGTCTTCAGCAGTCAACTCCCCTCCCTTGTGGTATTTCGCAGCGTCCACGAAGAGGGTCTCACCCTCAGATACTTCCCCCAGGCCATACCACCACTGGCTCTTGTTTGAATTCAGTATCGGCCCAATGCTGCTACACACGTCCGCACAAGCAGCTCGAAACCCTGGGTGCATCGACAATGCCTCCAAACAGCGCTCACCCGCCTCCTCCGGGCAGGCTCCCAAGTGCACCAGCAGGATTTTGGTTCTCTCTAGAACAGAAACGCTGCCCATCTCAACAGGGTCTGGACACATCAGCATTAACGATTCATGAACCTCAGTCTCCTCCACATTTGCCTCTAAGAACTCCATTTTCACTGACCAACAACCGTTGTCTGGATGATCACCGGCACTGGTACCCCGAATCTCCAGTGTCCTCAATGTTGTCAAGGGTAAATGCTTCCAATAACGGTTATGAAACAAACTGTACAGCAACTTCACTGGCGCCCCGGTGCCGAGGATGGCTTTAGCTTGACTTCCATCCATCCGTAACAACACCTGTGTTCATGGCCCCTCTAAGCCTTCAGGAATAGGGTCTGTTCCTTTCGGGAGTTCCTTGGTACATTGCTGGGAACGTGCTCCCCCAGAGACCCCAAGCCGTTCCCCCACTGGGCCTCCTCTAAGTTTCCCGACACCTCTCAAATCAACGGAACAACTGATCCCCTTGACAGATCCCCTTGGCACCACAAGCAATTTATTTGCCCCCCTAGGCAAAAAGGGATACCCTAAAAACTTCCCACCAATCTCCTGCCACAGATATAATAAGACCCCCAGCTGCGGCATTTGACTTCCAGTTGAACCACACGCATTTTCCCACACTTTCCCAGAACTGGCAGCGGTCACTTCGAGGTAATTGCGCCTGACAGTTCTAACAAAGTCACCAGCCCGCCTACTCAAACTTTCAACCCGTCCCTGTCGCTTTTCCTCAGCCAAGCACTGCCACTCACCCAACAACTGAGGGGTCCGCTCCGCCCCTTTAGGGCTGGACATTATTCCAACAACTGGGCGGAGCTCACCACTGCTGAAACATCCCAACCTGTCACTCCTCACTCTCCAAACAGTACGGACAACCCATGGTCCCACCACCATTTCGTCAGCATTAGTCGGAACTCGAACAACGACCTCCAGGCTACCAACAGCAACCACCCCACCCAACACACACGCAGCGATAACCAGCAATCGCACACCCACAAAGGCACACCAGCTCTTCGCCGCAGACACAATTTAAAGAGGGTGATCACACAGCTTCCACAGAAATCAACCCCGGACGAGCACCCCACAATGTAACCCCCTGGGTCGCCTCAGGCTGGCTCAGCTCGTTTCGTCTAGGGGAGCAGCCTTCGGCCCCGCCAAACTGGGTAATCAGCTGGTGTGGATGCTGTGTGATGTCCCCACCTCACCCAAAAACAGACAGTACACCATATGCGATTAAATGAGTACAATTTATAAAGGTTACTATAACTAAGTGATTAGTAACGATACAGTATATATGAAGAGAAAATTAAAGAAAAGGCGCCAAACTTATCAAAGTCCAAACCACTTCGTGCACAACCATTGGAGCTCAATTACTTAAGTCTTCTGGCCACCATTCGATCCCCTCCGAACTCCTCGACTCGCAGCTCAGGACCCTCCGAACTCCTCGACTCTCCAAACAGCTCAGGACCCTCCGAGTGGTCAACCAAGCACATCTAGCTTCATCCCCCCCACCCTCCTCGGAAAATCTCCCAGCCTCGGACCCCCCTTTGGGGTCCGATCCTCGCCCAGCTTAGAGCATTGCGTCCTCTCTCTCGACCCCCTCGCGCCGATCTCCCCAAAAGCCCGTCAACAAAAGCTTACAGACTCAGAAGAAAGAACATTAATCCCCATTTGGTTTACAAAGGAATACCATTCTCGTTATCAGTAAATTAGCATTCCTGCTAGTTAACAAAAGGAAACCCTTTCCCAACAGTAACAAAGAAAAAAAAAGAAACCCCCTTTACACTTAATTCCCTTACTATGCAAAAATCTATCCAATCTTGTGTTAAATATACTTACTAAGGCAGCCTCCACTGCTTTATTGGGCAGGGAATTCCACAGATTCACCACTCTCTGGGAAAAGCAGTTCCTCCTCGTCTTTGCCCTAAATCTATTTCCTCAGATCTTGAGGTTATGTCCCTTAGTTCTAATTTCACTTAGCAGTAGAAACAACTTTCCTGCTTCTATCTTATCTACCCCTTCATAATTTTATATGTTTCTCTAAGATCTCGTCTCATTCTTCTAAACTCCAGTGAGTACAGTTCCAGGCGACTTAATCTCACCTCATAGTCTAACCCCCTCATCTCTGGAATCTGTCATAAGGTTGGCGTTGAGAATGGACCCATATGCAAGACACAGACACTGAAGTACTAGGGACAGGACTAGGTGCGTCAAGAAAGGAAGGGAATTGGGGAAGAGATGACGCTGGACAAGACACAAGCCCTGGACGAGACTAGCCCAGGACCTGGTCTAGGATTAGACTGGGAAAGGGCGATCTGGACAAGGAACTTGGAGCCTGGACAAGGACTCTGAGCAAGAGACTGGATAGGGACCTGGAACCTGGGTCTAGACTCGGGCTCAGACTCTGTATCTAGGCCAGGACAAGGACAAGACATGGCAGGGCAACAGGTCCAGATAAGGGAGCAGGACGCAGGACTCCTGGGCTAGATGAGGACATGAAGCTCAGACTTGGACTTCAGAGACAGGAACACAAAACATAGAGCCGGGACCGCTCCTTGGGAACAGGATGTAGGGCCGGGACTCATACACAGAAAGCTGAACATGACGAGACAGTTCTCAACGCTCGGTAGTGGCAAACAGCTGGACCTACCCAGCGAAGGTGTGGTCACAAAGAAACAGTTCCAAACAATGAAAGACAGTTCCTGTCTGAACACGTCAAGGCTCCGGTCTTGCTCTGGCAGTAGAACTGGATGGCAAGAATAGGCGAAGACGCAGGCGAGGCTCCAAGCAAAGGGTTGCAGAAAGAAGGTGAAGGGAAAAGTCCAGCCTCAGGGTAACGGCAAAGACGACCTGGCTTACCCAACAGAGACAAGGACAGGAAGGGACAGATCCAACCGCGGGGTAAAGGCAAAGACAGCCTGATTTACCCAACAGAGACAAGGACAGGAAGGGACAGATCCAACCGCGGGGTAATGGCAAAGACAGCCTGATTTACCCCACAGAGGCAAGGACAGGAAGGGACAGATCCAACCGCGGGGTAAAGGCAAAGACAGCCTGACTTACCCCACAGAGGCAAGGACAGGAAGGGACAGATCCAACCGCGGGGTAAAGGCAAAGACAGCCTGATTTACCCCACAGAGGCAAGGACAGGAAGGGACAGATCCAACCGCGGGGTAAAGGCAAAGACAGCCTGACTTACCCCACAGAGGCAAGGACAGGAAGGGACAGATCCAACCGCGGGGTAAAGGCAAAGACAGCCTGATTTACCCCACAGAGGCAAGGACAGGAAGGGACAGATCCAACCGCGGGGTAAAGGCAAAGACAGCCTGACTTACCCCACAGAGGCAAGGACAGGAAGGGACAGATCCAACCGCGGGGTAAAGGCAAAGACAGCCTGATTTACCCAACGGAGACAAAGACAGGAAGGGACAGATCCAACCGCGGGGTAAAGGCAAAGACAGCCTGATTTACCCAACAGAGACAAGGACAGGAAGGGACAGATCCAACCGCGGGGTAATGGCAAAGACAGCCTGACTTACCCCACAGAGGCAAGGACGGATACTGACGAGACAAACCAGCAACCACACTTGAACCCAGGGCCACTTATATTCTAGCCCCAGTATAAGAATCAGGTACCTGTGATTAAGCCCAACTGAAACAATGGACAGCCAGAAGACCCAGAGTCCAGAGTCCATGGACCGGACCGTGAACAAGAATGCGGACTTCACAGACCGGACCATGACAGAATCATCCTGGTGAACCTTCTCTGCACCACTTCCAAAGCCAGTATATCCTTCCTCAATTAAGGAGACAAGAATTGCATGCAGTACTGCAGGTGTGGCCTCACCAGTACCCTGTACAGTTGCAGCATAACCTGTTGCAGATCAATATATTTCCAATATATTATCAAGTCTGGGATTTGTGTGGCATGGAAGAGAAATAATAACAATTGTCTTCAGTGCTTTATTTCCTTAAGAGGTGTGATTGATGTTTCAATGAAATACTTCGGATAAGTGACACAAGTGGGACATGAATCACAACATACTAACATTTTATTCATCTTTTAAATACCAGAATGATTACTGTTGATATTACTCATCTCTTTGCCAACCAACAAAAGCAGCATTGCTTTAATGGTTTGTACAAAAGTAATACGTGACATATACATTGAGCCGCCAGGTAATGTGACACACCCCCTGCTTCAATAAGTCTATTTAATGCTGACACATGGCATGTAACCATGAGTCTTGTGTTTGTGTTTGTGTTTGTGTGTGTGTGTGACAAGCAGTCAAAGAGGGAAGTGAAGAAAATGTCTTACAGTATAATAGGTAATGTTTGGTACTTGGTACATGATACATTTTGCAAAGTGGTGAGTGCATGAAAAATGAAAGTGGTTACTGACTTTTCTCCTTAGCTGGCCAGTGAATATAAACAAAACTAAACTGGCTTAAAAGAAGTTGCACTGTTGTGATAGATTGAACAACTGAAGCATTAAAAAAAATCTAAGGTGCACCAATATGTTCAGTACTTTGGCATCTTATGGCAGATCCAGTTGTATTTCAAATTTTATTATTTTTAATCTTACTTTCAGCATAAGGATTTTGTGTTGAGAACCTGTGCTTTGTCAATATTGTAATGTGCACTTGCCATGGAGTATGGTGTGAAATGCCAGCAATAACCAGATAGTTCTGTTGTTAAAGTAATATGATTTGAACGTTTCTATGTAAGTTGAATATATTTGCTTAAATCTCAAGTAAATCTATGTATTCTTGCTGGCTAGTGAAACCTTTACATACTATGGATCAACTCTTTTCTTCCCCGAAGTTCCAGTATACAAAACCAGGTTTTATAGAGGTACGAGTAAACCAAGATAAAGCTTTTAAAATAAGTATGGGACAGATACCTTGAGAAAAATGCACATTATAAAAGAGTAACCAAACTGTTCCTCAACATTAAAATCTTTATGTTGGACTAAAAATCCTAATAGTCATTTTTGGCAAAAGCTCTGGAGGAATCACAAATGTTTGGTTTGACTCTGTTGAAGTTGAGTGACAGTGGGAGGTTAAGAAGCTGCCACTGAAATTCCAGATGACTAATTGAATTTGATATACATGAGTTTATGTACATTCCATTATTAGGGTGTAAGCTTACTGACACTACACTCCCTGTAGGAAAATTTATTGGATGGAATCCAGATGAAGATGATATAGCAGTCGATCATAAATGGATTCCAGTGTTTTAGGAGTTGCAAACATTTACAGTAGCAAATTGGTGGTTGATGCATTCAATGTAGTCAATAAGAAATCACTAATTGACTGTAGAAGCAAGGAATGACACAAAAATAGGTTGTTAAATGGAGCAATAGGTAGAAGACTGTTCTGTAAAGAGATCTCAGGATATTAGTTCAATTTCAGCATCTACTTTGTTGTGATTGTCCTGTTTATTATTTATTGTAATGCGCACACTGTTTTGTGTACTTTATGCAGTCCTGTGTAGGTCTGTAGTCCAGTGTAGCTTTCTCTATGTTTTTTTTTGTGTAGTTCAGTCTAGTTTTGTGTACTGTGTCATGTAACACCATGGTCCTGAAAAACGTTGTCTCATTTTTACTATGTACTGCACCAGCAGTTATGGTCGAAATGACAATAAAAGTGACTTGACTTGATGTCCAGGATATGAATGCCATGAAAATTACCTTCTCTGTAGCAGCACAGCTCGGTGCATTTCAAATATGACTAACGTAAATTATATAAACTAACTTAACATTAATCATACATAACTTACACAACAACATAAACAAAACTAAACATAATGATAGGAGTGCATTGAGGTAAATTAATTCCTCAATGGTGGGGAGATCTGAACACATGATGGAACATACAGTATATCAATCCCTGCGTCATCTGTGAATTTCTTTGTATTAAAAATATAAAAAGGTCTTCACAGGTAAGATTGTGGACTGTACCTCATTCTTAGATCAATGTTGCCATTTGATCTCACTCACTACTATTGTAACACTTGCCCCCTCATTGGACCATTTAGGTTGTACCATAGTTTAGGGAAACCCACGCATAGTTAAGACACTCAACATACTCCACACTTTTCTCTGACCACACCCCATATTTTTCTTCCCTTCCCAAACTTTCTATGGCAGACTCCAGAGACAGTCTAACGATGCTGACACATTTTCCATGGAACATTCGGTGAGTGCTTATTTATTATGAGCCCAGCAGCAACATTGTGTGGGTTGGGTTTTAACATTCCTTAAAGACAGTAAACATTCCATAAAGAAGGTTTGGAATGAAGTAGCTGAAATTTTTTTGGACTTCTAATTAGTATGAATAAACTCTTCTTATGTTTCCAGTTGGTTATGGGTATCGATTATAACTGACGTTTTGATGACAAACTCTACCATCTTCATCAGGGATTGATGCACGGGCATGTCTAGTCCGGTGGTATACATACCCCATCACCCATCCCTCCTGATTAGTTAGTCTTCAGCGAATCAGGTTTCAGCTGTCCCACCTTCTTTACAATTGAATCCCAGTTCATACCTAGAGCGAGACCTTCATTTTTGTTAAAATTCTTTTTCTCTAGTTTTATTTCAATGGCTTCCTTTATCGGGCGGTCCCAAAAACTATTGGCGTGGCACAGTAGTTTAGTGCCATTGACATAGTTCTATGGCCATTGTGAATGTAGTGTTCTGCTACCGCCAATTTCTCTGGATAATCCAAATGGATACAGTTGATACAGTCCTGTGTTCTCTGATGTGGGTTTCCACCGTGTGCCCCATCTGGCTGATATACACTGCTCCATATTCACAGGGAATCCTGTAAATGCCAGTTGACCTGTGTTCCAGGTCATCTTTGACCCGTATAAGCTATGATTTGAGCTTCCTTACGAGTTTATGGATGGTATTAATCCGGTATTTTTTCAGGATCCTGGAAATCATGGAGATATCGGGAAGACTGGTGGTAGCAATGGGTTCCTCCTCATTTTTAGGTTTCCTGGTTTTTCCATTGGCCCTTTTAAGGGCCTAATTGATTTCCTACACCTTGTAATCATTCTGTGGGAACGTTGTGTGTAAACATTTTATTGTGGAGACTTTCCGGGTCTGAAATAGTTTTTGCACAGTTAATCAAAGTAGAAAGAACCGCTGTATGTTGGGACGCATGATGGTGGCTGTTATTGTTGAGGTATAAGTCCGTGTGAGTAGGTATAAATACCACCAAACTAGACATACCCTGGCATCATCCTTGATGAAGGTGACAGAGTTTGTCATTGAAACATTGGTTATAATTGATACAAGTGCCCGGCTGGAAGCCCAAGAAGAGTTTATTCATCATACATACCAGGACAGCACTAGATCCCTTTTCGAATTTGTAGTAAACAAATTGAAAGTAACCTTTCAATATAATTTATGGTTTTAATAGTCAAAATTCCATCTTATTCTCGGTTAGATATTGATACTATTGGGTTTAGTGCCCTAATAGAGCCTCAATATATGCTAATATCAAGCTGTTAGCCAAACAGATTAATGAATAGGATCAGGTGCTCTTTGATCCACTGAGCTCTTTCAGTTTATTCCTTTCCTCCTAACTCCAGCATTGTGTATGGGACTTTCAATAGGGTCTTCTAAGAGACTCCTGGATAGGTACATGGAGCTTAGAAAAATAGAGGGCTATGGGTAATTTCTAAAGTAAGTTCATGTTTGGCACAGCATTGTGGACCGAAGGGCCTGTATTACGCTGTAGGTTTTTCTATGTTAAATATGGCATCATTTTTACAAACTAAAATGAATAGTCAAATTTCTATGCATTTTCTTTTAGTGTGGATTTTCTTAAAACTCCAAAGGTGCAATAGTAGATGAGATTATTAAAAAAACACCTGAGAAATTAAATTGCACATCTGATTCAGAGGCAGTGCCTTTTTATATCTTGCAGTCATTGATTTTGACACACAGTTATGATGGTTAGAAGTGTACGGAACTCAAATGCTTCTCATATATTCTAGAATATAGAAGATTACTAATGGCTCAGAGTAAAATGCTGCAGCTGTGTTGGCCGTTCTACCAGTCTCCTGTACTTTCATCATTTTCTTTGTTTCCTTTTCATCCTTCTCTGAGACAGGTCAGCACCACTGTTCTCATTGTTGTGTCTGAGAACCTTCCCATCAGGAAGTATACAGTATATCAATATAACATTTTCAGTTACTGAGATACTGGGCTTGTCTGCTTTGCCCAGGGAAAGAAAAAAAAATGCCACTTAAAAGCTAAAGTAGCCAAAATGCCAACTTAAGAAAGATCATTGACATAAAGTCAAGTGATTTTTGCAGTTTGTTGAAGGAATCTGCTCAGTTTCCTGTATCGATGTCTTCTCTGTAGTTTGCGGGTTCACCAACAGACTATTTGCAATCATTTTCTTGTCTTATTTCTGATGGATTATCAAATGAGAAGACTTAGCATAGTTCTGTCAATTAACTCAATGCAAAAACTTTTAATTTTTCAAATACAGTTTGTCATCTATATTATAAATGCTGACACCATTCTGCTAATGGAAGTCTCTGGCACAAAGGCTTTGCCATTCTCTTGTATATTTTGCCACAATAAGTTAAAATGTTTAGTTTATACACAACAGCTTCCAAGAACTGCAAAAATCAAGATGTTACTAAATTTTAACATTTCATTTCCAATAACCTTAACAGCACATCATTTTCAATCTTGAAGGAATCTAATCTCTCCATCATTGCTTCTGGTCTCTTTAATCAAAAACTTGTGAAGCAAGTTCACTTGCTCCAAATGCAACTTACTTCTGTATTGTGGTCTTTCAAAACTGTTTACATCACATTCCTGGTCATATTTCCTTCCACTACTTCACTTCTTCTTACCTCTTGGTCTTAAACTAAATCTTGTTTTCTGTTTCCCCGACAGTATTGGTCCATAGGGTGAACAATAGGTGGAATGGGGATTACACATCGATTAACTCCTGTGATGTAAGAAGGCATAAGAATCACTTGTTCAACCTTGAGAAAGATAATGTGATTTTAACATTGTGAAGATACTAGCCTTCTATTTAGGTTCATCTTTTTATTTATTTCTTATTCTGAGATAGAGCATGGAACAGGCCTTCTGGCTCACTGAGTTGCACAGCCCAGCATCCCACTGATTTAACACTAGCCTAGTCACAGGATAATTTACAATGGGCAATCCACCTACTAACTGGTATGTCTTTGAATCATGGAGAAAACAGGAGCAACCACAAACTGTTCCAGCTGCTACCATCCGGGAAATGGTACCTCAGTAAAAAAGCCAGGACCGACAGGCTTGGGGACAGCTTCTTCCACCAGGCCACCAGACTGATTAATTCATGCTGATACAACTGTATTTCTATATAATATTGACTGTCCTGTTGTACATACTATTTATTATAAATTACTATAAATTGCACATTGCAGATTTAGACGAAGACAATGTAAAGAATGTTACTCCATGTATATGAAGGATGTAAGTAATAATGTCAATTCAATTCATATCAAGGAAGCCTATACACTTTATGGGAAGGATGTACACACTTTGTTACAGAGGACACAAACAAAATGTTGGAGTAACTCAACAGGTCAGGCTGCATCAATAGAAATGAATAAACAGTTGACGGTTTGGGCTGACAGCCTTCTTAAAGAGGATGCTGAAATTGAACTCCGAACTCCGACACTCCAATGTCCTGAGCTGTGATAGCATCGTGTTAGTTGTGCCACCAAGGCGCCTTTCTTACACAGGTTGATGCTGACAGTAAATGATGAACATTGAATAATCTTACTTCTCACCGATACTGTAGTAAAGTCAAATAAAATTTGCTGACTGAATTGAGTTTATACCCTCAGATAATACAGACATATAATTGACATAGAACTAATGTGATGTTTCTGCTCTTGTATTTCAAGATACAATGGGAAGGTCAATGCTAGGTTGCTTTTATTATAAAATTGTTAGTATGTGAGGTACCATGGAAACCACAACAGGTAGAAGATCTGCTGTAATGTCACCTTTTGTCCACCAAGTATAATGACTTGCAGTTTTATACAGCAGTATCATTTGGTTTATTCCAAAAAATCTGTCCAATGAAGCAGTGATCAAACTGTTATTCAATGTAGAATTTTGATTTCCCAGCAATTAACTGGCAAAGAGTTTGGGCATTCTTGAATAACAAATTATAGCTTACTTGTGATCAAGAATTGTGTTGCTTCCATGAGAGCCTCAATGCAATAACACACTGTTCAGTAGAGTGTAAGATGGATTTTTCCTCTGTGCTAAATTCGTAATTTTGCCACAGGATGAGAACATTTAGGTAAGGCTCTCACTTCTGGCAATTATCTTTTGATTACCACTAAATAGTGTTCAGGGTATGAGGATAGGGTTTTATTCAATTTCAATACCTCAACAAGTTATCCATCTACACTCATGTGCAAAGAATGGACATTTAATCAGGGTTAATAAAGGGAACCCAAACTCATCTAATGTCATCACTGCCTTGGAAGATGGAAGGAAGTATCCCCATCTCCTTCTGGTATATTTATGGCAGTAAGAATCATGATTTATTTCAAAATAACATTGACAGTATCCTTCAAGAGTTATGGCATTAGAAAACAAAACAGAAGGAAGCTTAGTGAGTGATTGCCCTCTGCATTTTGTGGAACTCTGTCACTCTGCTGTGATGCCAGTTTAGTTGATTTTACCCATGTTTGCTTATTTAATGATTTACTATTTTAAGCATTTGCTTTAGGAGTTATTAGGCAAATGGACTGGATGAATTTCCTGAATATGTACTTCTGTTCATTATTTCAGAATGGGATCCTGTGCCCTAGTTTCTGATGATCCCTCCTTAAACCACTTAAACCAAGTCTCATTCCTCCTTTAAGAACTTACTTAAAATCTGGTTCTTTCACCAAACATTTTGTACATATCCTAAAATCATCTTAGATGGCTTAGTGTCAGGTTTTGTTTCAAAATGATACTTTACACCATCTTGAGGTATTTTATTACTGTATGTTTAAAGAGCGATTCAAATGTAAATTTTTGCTGTAGTTGTTTATAATGGTTGGTAAAGAGAAAGAGAAAATGCTGATTCTATCTTACAATGGAAGTTTAAAGGTGTTTTTTTAAACTTTACAGTTTATAATATTTGTATTTTCTCCACAGTTATGCATTGGCAGATGAAGCCTACAGATCTTTACGAGACCAGGACAAGGACCAATGTATACTTATCACTGGAGAAAGTGGAGCTGGCAAAACAGGTATCAGAATCAGAATCAGGTTTATTATCACCGGCATGTGATGTGAAATTTGTTAACTTAGCAGCAGCAGTTCAATGCAATACATGATCTAGAACAGGCATGGGCAAACTGCGGCCCGTTAAGCTTTTTAATCCGGCCCGCAGAACTTGATGAAATTATATTAATAAACCTTGTTAACGTTTTTTCCCCGCAATTCTGGCGTCTTCCCAATAGATGACGCACTCTATATACATTGACCTTTGTTGAGGTGCAGCGTATTACTCCACATTTGCGCTTTACTTTGTGACCTTGTGGTGACCCATTTCCTGGCACATCTGAACTGGCTCACAATTAGCCAGCGTTCCGGCTAAGGGAGATAGCCTGCGGGAATTTGCGAGCACAGAGCTTCGCATATTGGCGCGCTCTCACTGTTCTGTCATTGTGCGGGTCGTTGTTGAGTTTTGGCACAGGGGACAATTGAGTAAGAAGGAGCAGGACAAGTAGACCTGCATCTCCTACCGTTTTTGAAATAAAGACAGTCAGGAGGAGAGTGATGATGATAATATCTTGAAGGATAACAGAATTTTCAGTGCTTTAAAATAATAACTGTTACTATTAAAAAAAAGCTGTATTTTATTCATTTAATTTTCAGTGTTTTAAAAGACATTTCAATAAATAGCTAAATACCATGGGACTTCAAAGACAGATATTTTGTTGTAATGCATTTGTTCATTTTCAATTGAAATTAAAGCACATGTTTTCTACATATCCCATGATATTTTATTTTCTCTTATGAGGTGTATTACCAAAACACTCTGTCCATCTGCTCTTGGTCCGGCCCCCCTGTCAAATTTTAGAACCCTTTGTGGCCCTCAAGTCAAAAAGCTTGCCCACCCCTGATCTAGAAGAAAAAAATAAACAAATAAATCAATTCCAGTATACGTATATTGAATAGATTAAAAAAAAACAGAAATACTGTGTATTAAAAAAAAGTAAGGTTGTGTCCAAAGATTCAATGTCCATTTAGGAATCAGATGGCAGAGGGGAAGAAGCTGTTCCTGAATTGCTGTGTGTGCGCCTTCAGGCTTCTGTACCTCCTACATGACGGTACCAGTGAGAAAAGGGCAGTGCATTTCCTTGGTACACGGTACAGCATTTTAAGTCAAGATATTTGTGGACAACAGTAAGTTTGAAGATGAATAATAAGTTTGCAGAAAACATGAAAATTGGTGGAGTTGTAGAGAATGAGGAAGGTTATCAGAGGAGGTTGGTCAGTGTTAAGTTGTGAGCATAGTTGTACGAAAATCACCGCTGGGAGCTTAACATCCAAGGCTACACATAATTTCAAAAGGACAGGAAAGTGAGCAGAGGGGGTTTGGTGACTTTGTTGGTAAAAATAATGAAATCAAATACTATGAAAAAGTGACATAGATATAAAATCCTCGTAGGTAGAGTTAAGAAACTGCAAAGGTAAAAAGACCCCAATAGGAGTTATAAACATGCCTTGGAAAAGTAGCCAGAATGTGAGGTACAAATTACAATGAGAGATAGGAAAGGCATATAAAAAGAGCACCGTTATGATGGTCATGGAGGATTTCAACTTACAGGTAGATTGGGAAAATTAAGTTAGTGCTGGATCCCAAGATAATTAATTTGTGGAATGTCTATGAGATCGCTTTCTAGGGTAACCTGTGGTTGAGCCTACTAGGGAAAAGACAATTGTGGATTGAGAATTGTGTAATAAACCAGATTTGATTAGGGAGCTTAAGGTAATGGAACCCTTTGGAGACAATAATCATAATGTGATAGAATTTGTTCTGTAGTTAAAGAGGGAAATGCTAAAAACTATGAATTGGATGACGGTGAATAAAAGAAACTACAGAGACATTAGAGAGGAGCTGGCCAATGCTGATAGGAAAGGAACATTAGAAGAGGTGGCAGTAGAGCAACAATGGCTGAAGTTTCTGGGGAACTGGGATCAATCCATCCCAAAGAAGAAGCACTCTAAAGGGAGAGTAAGGTGAATATTAATGGGAAGTTAGAGGATTGAGAAACTTTTAAAAACCCATTGAAGGCAACTAAAAAAAAAATGAGAGAGAGAGAGAGAGAGAGAGAGAGATGAAATATGAAGGTAAGCTAGCCAATAAAATAAAAGAGGATACCAAAAGTCTTTTTCAGAAGAGAATACAAAAAGACTTTCTAAACAGTAAAAGAGGCAAGAGTGGATATTGGACCACTGGAAAATGATGCTGGAGGGGTAGTAATGGAGAGCAAAGAAAATGCATATAAACTGGATTTGTATTTTATATGGTCTTCACTCTTGAAGACATCAGCAGCATGCCAGAAATTCAAGAGGGATGGGGATAGGAGTGAGTATATTTGCTATTATGAAGGAGAAGGTGCATGGGAAGCTGAAAGGTCTGAAGGCAGGTAAGTCAACTGGACAGGATGGACTACATACCAGGGTTCTGAACAAGGTATCTTAAGAGCAGTGATCTTTAAAGAATCACTGGGATCTGGAATGATTCTGAAGGACTAGAAAATTGCAAATGTCACTCCACTCTTTTAAGAAGAGAGGGAGGCAAAAGACAGTAAGTTATAGACCGTCTATTCTGACTACAGTGGTTGGCAAGATGGTAGAGTCCATTATTAAAGGGAAGGATTCAGGGGAATTAGAGGCACATGATATAATAGGTTGAAGTCACCATAGTTTCCTTAATGAGATATCTTGCCTGACAAATCTGTTGGAATTCTAGGAGAAAATAACAGGCAGGATTGACAAAGGAGAGTCAATGGATGTTGTTTACTTGGATTTTTAGAAGGCCTTTAACAACGTGATGCACACGAGGCTGCTAAGAAGATAACAGTCTATAGTATTACAGGAAAGATGCTAGCTTGGACAGAAGATTGGCTGACTGACAGAAGGGAAAGAATGAGAACAAAGAGAGCCTTTTCTGGTTGGCTGTAGGTGACCTATGGTTTTCATCAGGTGCATGTGTAATAATCTAGATGACAGAATTGATTACTCTGTGACCAGGTGGTGGATGATACAGAGAAAGGTAGAGGGGCAGGTCATGGTGAGGAAGCAGCAAGTCCGTAATAGGACTTGGACAGATTAGGAGAATGGGCAAATTAGTGGCAGAAGATATAAAAGCATGGACTGGTTTCTAAAAGAGAAACAAATTCAGAAATTGGAACTTGGAAGTCCTCGTACAGGATTCCCTAAAGGTTAACTTATTGGTTGAGTTGGTAGTGTGGAAGGCAAATGCAATGCTAGCATTCATTTCCAGAGGACTAGAATGTAAAAGCAAGGATGTAATGCTGAGGGTTTAATAAGCTTTTGGTTGAACTGCATTTAGAGTATTGTGAGCAGTTTTGGATTATATATCTCAGAAAGGATGTGCTGGCATTGGAGATGGTCTGGAAGAAGTTTAAAAGAATGATTCTAGGGATTAAAGGGTTAATGTATAACGGGTGTTTGATAATTCTGCACTTGTACACATGAGTTTTAGAAGAATGAAGGGGTCTTATTAAAACCTACTGAATATTGAAAAGCCTATAGAGGGCCTGGAGAGGATGTTTCCTATAGTGGGAGAGACTAGAACCAGAGGGTACAGACTCAAAGTCGAAGAATATCCCTTTAGAAAAGGAAAGAGGAGGGATTACTCCAGACAGAGTTTAGTGAATCTGTGGAATGCATTTAATCTGGAGGCTGATAGGTTCTTGATTAGTAACGGTACTGCAGGTTACAGGGAGAAGTCAAGAGAATGGAGTTGAGATAGAAAATGAATCAGCCATGCTTGAATGGTGGAGCAGTCCTGATGGGTTGAATGACCTAATTCTGCTCTTTATTTCTTATGGTCTTATGATGCATCAGGGCATATAATTTGGGGATTTGGGTGGAGAAACAGTAGATGGAGTTTAATCTGGATAAGAGGGAGGTGTTGCATTTGCAAAGGCTAAATGAAAGAGTGGAGTATGCAGTAAATGGCTGGTCCTTTGGGAGCATTGATGGGCAGAGGAATTTTGGGTTGCTGTTGCACAGCTCACTGACAGTGGATAGGGTGCTAAAGTGCTTACCTTAGGGACAGTGAGTTGAGAGGCCATGTTGCAGCAATATAAAACTCTGGTTAGGCTGCTTTGCCATGGAACTTCTGGATGAATGGCTTGTTTCTGAACTACAAGTTCATTCTATCAGTTGTAATGATTAACCTTGGACAGAGCAGATATTTTACTACTTTGCCTTTATCCGAAGATTTATTATTCCTTTTGTGGAATTTGCATTAATTTTTACTTGAAACTCCATTCCTTCTGGGAAAATGAATCTTTGTTTGCTCTGTTTGGAGCCTAACATCAAATGTCAATCCATCACATAATTGCAGTTGATAATTATGTCTTGTGATTATAAAGATTTAGTCAGATGTTATGGATTGTGCACCAAATAAGATCTGAAAATATGCTCTCTATAATTGAGAGTTACATCGTAAACATTTGTATGGTGCATAATTTTCCTTTACTTAATCCACACCCTGTTGGGAGTCAAGCTCGGACTGGGATGAATTTGCAGAAGTTGTTTCCATATATTACAGAGCAGTTCCATGTAATTCTCTTTGTGTAAATTCCATTACCCAACTGGCACATGCCTGTCCTATGGCTAATTGGGGGTAGTAAAGCTGGGATAGATATACTGTATATTGGCAAATACAAGAGATTTACATTAAAAATACACTATAGATATGAGAATAATTTTGAGATTGAAATACAGCTATACAGGTGTTTATTTGAAATATCAGCACTGTGTATTTTGCTTGTTCTGTGCACTGGGCACAAAAATATGGTTTGTGAAAAATATATGGTAAGATTCATTCTAGAAAGTTCTTCCCAGTTTCTGAACCGTTCTTTGATTCATAGTGTAATTTGTGCTCAAATGTTATAAAGTGTTTTATCCTCCCTTTTGTCCTGAATTCCCATTCATTCTTATTTTTACCCCACTGCTCACAAAATTTTCCAAAAAGCAACATTAACAGCAGATATTTCAAAATGTAATTTTAATAATTTTTTAACCAGTTATATGTAGTAATCTAATTAAGTAAGATTAAATCAATAAAAAAGTTTTTGCCAAAAAAAAGGATTTTTATAATCATATTGTCAATATATCAACACAGAATAGCTCAAGTTACCAAAATGAACATTGAAAAAAATCATTAAAATTTTACTGGCTTTCAAAGCTAATTAAAACATACGTCATATTTATAAACTTTAAATATTCACCAATGGGTCTTTGTGCCTTAAAAGCACAAGCTTAGTTATTGAAGCCCATTTGATTGACTTTTAAATGAGCACAATTTGTGGAAACTTACAGTGATGGTAGTTCTCCTTCGAGTGTGGTTATTTTTTCTACCCTAGCTTGCTTTAAGGAAGAGGTTTTTTAAACCAGCACAGAAAATGGGGAGCTGGCAATAATAAATTGTATTTAAAATTTCTTGATACTTTGGGTTAGTTATGTTGATTTCCAAGCTAATCACCTCAATATAAAACAATAGAACTGAGTATAATCTCCATTCTTCCATCTTTTATGTTTTTATTCAGGTTTTATTATAATCATATACTGAATTTCATCTACTTTGCCATGAAACCACAATGGTAGTCATGGAAATAATAGACATTGATACGAATGTTGAACTCCTACCATGAGCAGATATACATTTAATGAAAGGGTTTTTGAATTATCCTTTCATTATACATTTTCTTTCTTTCTTTCTCTGCTTTATTTTTCTGATCCTCTTTAACTGTTCCATCTGCTCTCCATGCTTTTCTTTTGTCAGCATCTTCAATCAGTTCTTAGAATTCATTGGTTAAGCAGAGGGCTTGGATCATCAATGAGGCCACAGATTCTCCTCTTCTTGGTGACTTTATCATGTAAAGGGAACCATGGTAGTGTAGCAGATAGCATGATACTATTACAGCGTTGGAGTACAGAGTCCAATTCCGATGCCATCTGCACAAAGTTGTACATTCTTCCTGTGAAGCGCATGAATTTCCTCCGGGTGCTCTGGTTTCCTCCCACATTGCAAAGATGTACTGGTTAGTGAGTTAGTTGGTCATTGTAAATTGTCCTGTGATTAGGAAAGGGTTAAGTAGGTGGGTTGCTGGGCAGTGCAGTTTGCTGGGCTGTAAGGGCCTCATCTACGCCTTATCTAAAAAAAAGTGTCATTGTTCCCAGTAACTTAATTTACAAGTTAAATGTGTGAACAATAATGCAGGGGAAATACTAACAGTTGGGCATGTTCTGAGGTATAAGCAATTGATCAAGCTTTATTTAAAACTGTAGTGTTCTCGTGCAGGGTGTAGAAACTCTGAACTAACACCAAGATAAACCGAAGACAATGAAGACAGGATCGCAGTAAGGTTAACCGTTTACTGGACACTCTTCCATATTAATGTATGGTGAAAACCGTGAACTTTAAATACACTTCAACGCAAACTATCCAGCAACGCTTTCGATAGCACAAGAAAATAAACTTTATCAACCGTCATTTCTTTTAACAGAAACAGCGTTAACATTTTTACTTCAACATACCGAGTGTCATATGAACTTAACGGCATTGCTTCTATGATGTTTCTTAGTGCGTAGAAATGGAACATTTCTCGCGCTGATCCTGCACACACAAGCCCCCGCCTTCCCGTTTCTCCAAACTGGTATTTACCCACAAGACGTGGCGAAACCGGGTGTGATGTCATCACATGCTGTGATACATCACAGATTATGAATTTACCTTCAACAACTGCAACGTTAGTTATCAACCTTAACTTTAACTAGAAAATAATTACAAAAGAATTACTAAAGGGAAAATGTAATACAGCTAAACAAATGCCTTAAGGGCAACACAAAAACAGTACTTAAAATTATTAACTGCATTTCAATTGGTTGGTAGAAATGTCTCTTTGGTTGCTTCCCTAAATGATGGTGGTCAAAGAAATATGTATTTTGCATGCTGAACTCAAAATTATGCTTGATCAACAAATGAAATTGTGCTATATGTCCAGAAATAAGGTGAGCACATGGAACCCATTCCCACCCTGTCCTTCCCTCCCTAATCTTGGATGTAACTGGCTTGGGTGGTCCTTGTAGCACCTTTTATGCACAGTGTAATTTCCAGAACATTTATTTAAATCTGGTATTGTCCTGGCCTTTTTGGGTTGCTAGCTGCTTGTCTAAATTAACTGCATTTTCAGATTAGTTGATTTTCCATTTAAAGGGTACATTTTTATTTGGCCCATGATTGTTACTGCTGACACAGAACAGGCAAGGTTGAAAGGTGATTTTTTTTTCCACAGGTTTCCAATTGTCGCCACACTGTTTTATAAACATGATCAAATGTAAGGCCAGATTGGCATGCACTCACAAAGAATGTGTGAGAACTTTATTATCATGTGCTAATGTAATGTTTCGGTGTTCTCAGCCCACCCCCGTCTAAAGGATGTAAAAGCAATCCACATTGCCAGAGGGAGTTGTGCTTTTTTAAAAATTTGCAAACATGTATGAAATATTTCTGTTATTAAGAAAGCAGCTGGTTATTGTCTCCAGATGACAGGATACCGATTTAAATGAAGTATGCATCGAAAATCAGTAGAATAAAATATAGGTAAGAGTTAAGAGTGCAATAATCCCACAGTATATAGCTCAGTCTGAGATATTCTTGGATTGTAGTCCTTAACAAAAGATGACTAAAGCTGATCCACAGAGATATGAGTTTAAGCTATTTTAATTTGAAGTTTGTCCTATTAAGATTTGTGTGAGGAAAAATAGTCATCTTCTCAGGAAATGTGTAGCTTGAGAATATTTCAAAAGTTCAGAAGTACAATTATTATCAAAGTACATATATGTCACCATGTACTACCCTGAGATTCATTTTCTTGTGGGCATTCACAGTAAATACAATGAAGCACAATAGAATCAATGAAAAAAATCACCCATGGCAGAGATGGACAAGTAACCAATGTGCAAAAGACAACAAACTGTGCAAGTATAAAAAAAGAAAAAGACAGCAAAGAGATAGATAGATAGGTAGGTAAGTAAATAAACAAACAATAAATATCAAGAACACAAGTTGTCGAGTCCTTAAAAATGGGTTTTGGAATCAGTTCAGTGTAGAGGTGAGTGAAGTTATCCCCTCTGGTTCAAGAGTCAGATGACTGAGCAGTAATAACTGTTCCAGATCGTGGCGTGATGTAGCTTGCAGCAGCCACTCTGGAGCTGATATCTGTTATTTGTCAAGCGGGGTGCCGTGTGCAATCATAATCTGATAAGAAATAGACGTGGGAGCATGGAGGAACATCTGGAAATCTCCAGGAAGACCTTCTTTGTTGTTGCTGCTGCTTTGAAGTCTGGGTCTCTGCTGAGAAGAACAGGCCTCCCAGTCCTCAGGGTTGCATTGCCGGTGGCAGTTGGCAGGGGCGTCTTAATACGCTCGGCAGAGGATGGTGCTCGGAGAAGCTGTGCCGGAGGGAATGGTCAGAGTCTCGGAGGTTCGATGGACTTGGAGTCCGCTGCGGTCGGGACGTTTTCAGTGTGTTCTGTGTCTGTGAGGCTGGGTTAGACGGAGCTTTCATTGTGTGCTACGTCTGCGAGGCTGGGTTAGACGGAGCTTTCATTGTGTGCTACGTCTGCGAGGCTGGGTTAGACGGAGCTTTCATTGTGTGCTACGTCTGCGAGGCTGGGTTAGACAGCGCTTTCATTGTGTGCTATGTCTGAGAGGCTGGGTGAGACGGAGCTTTCATTGTGTGCTACGTCTGCGAGGCTGGGTTAGATGGCGCTTTCATTGTGTGCGTCTGCGAGGCTGGGTTAGAGGGCGCTTTCATTGTGTACTACGTCTGCGAGGCTGGGTTAGATGGCGCTTTCATTGTGTGCGTCTGCGAGGCTGGGTTAGACGGCGCTTTCATTGTGTGCTACGTCTGCGAGGCTGGGTGAGACGGAGCTTTCATTGTGTGCTACGTCTGCAAGGCTGGGTTAGATGGCGCTTTCATTGTGTGCGTCTGCGAGGCTGGGTTAGAGGGCGCTTTCATTGTGTACTACGTCTGCGAGGCTGGGTTAGATGGCGCTTTCATTGTGTGCGTCTGCGAGGCTGGGTTAGATGGCGCTTTCATTGTGTGCTACGTCTGCGAGGCTGGGTGAGACGGAGCTTTCATTGTGTGCGACATCTGCGAGGCTGGGTTAGACGGAGCTTTCATTGTGTGCGTCTGCGAGGCTGGGTTAGAGGGTGCTTTCATTGTGTGCTACGTCTGCGAGGTTGTGTTAGACGGCGCT
Organism: Hypanus sabinus; assembly: GCF_030144855.1. Classification (NCBI taxonomy): domain Eukaryota; kingdom Metazoa; phylum Chordata; class Chondrichthyes; order Myliobatiformes; family Dasyatidae; genus Hypanus; species Hypanus sabinus. The sequence goes on from NC_082709.1 coordinate 40,015,533, forward strand.
TTCATTGTGTGCGTCTGCGAGGCTGGGTTAGCGGGCGTTTTCATTGTGTGCTATGTCTGCGAGACTGTGTTAGACGGCGCTTTCATTGTGTGCGTCTGCGAGGCTGGGTGAGACGGAGCTTTCATTGTGTGCTACGTCTGCGAGGCTGGGTTAGATGGCGCTTTCATTGTGTGCTACGTCTGCGAGGCTGAGTTGTGGAGTCCATAGCAGGGGTATTCCCTTCTGCCGCCTACATGGGATGACGAGTCTGTCGGGACCCTGAGGACTTGTGCAAACTGTGTGGTGGTTTCTTTCAAACTTATAGTCTTTTAACATCTTTGGACTATTTTTACTGTGCCCATGGTCTGTTTTTTTTATCAATTGTGCTATTGTTTGCACTGTTGTAACTATGTGGTTTTGTGCAGGTCCTGTAGCTTTAGTTTTTGGTCTTGTTTTGTCTGGTGGATTTGGAGCTCCTTTCCGGGGAATGCCCTAAGATGGTAGCGCGATATTAATACGCAGCAGCCTCTCCAGACTCTGGATTGGGGATTGCTAAATGTTATGTGGATTTTCTAGTGTAGTCTGTTCTGTCATGTGCTTTTGTGCTATCATTCTGGAGGAACGTTGTCCCATTTTTTAACTGCGTTGCATTTGTGGTTTCTAAATAACAATAAACTGAATCTGAATCTCGTGGTGTGGGACTTGAGGCTCCTGTATCTTATAGAGTACATAGAACATAGAAAACCTATAGCACAATGCAGGCCCTTCAGTCCACAATGCTGTGCCAAACATGTATCTACTTCAGAAATTGCCTAGGGTTACCCATAGCCCTCTACTTTTCTAAGCTTGATGTACCTATCCAATAGTCTCGTAAAAGACCCTATTGTATCTCCTTCCTGATGGTAGCAGCAAAAAGACAGCATGGCCTGGGTGGTGGGGGTCCTCGATGCTGCTTTCCTGCGATAGCACTCCTTGTAAATGTGCTCAGTGGTGGGAAGCGCTTTACCTGTGATGGACTAGGCTGAATCCATTACATTCTGATTGTTCTGCCATTCAAGGGCAATGGTATTTTCATACCTGGCCATGATGCAATGAGTCAATATAGTCTCCCATGCATCTATAAAAGCTTGTCAGAATTTTAAACAACATGCCGAACTTGTGCAAACTTCTCAGAAAGTAGAAATGTCTCTGTGCCTTCTTTGTAATGGCACTTACGTGCTGGACAAAGGACAGCTCCTCTGAAACATTGTGCTAACTGTTACTCTAACGTGGCACCCTCAGGATTCAAATCCTGAAAGGCTACTTAAGGGAAGAATTTCAAACTGGAACAAGTAGCAGATTTCTTAGATATATTCCTTCCCCTATTTCAGGTTTGCATGAATTTAAAGATGCAGCAATTAACATGTACCCTTGCAAACAGGAAGCATGACATAAAGCTATTATCATGGGACTAATAAATTTTTGTACGTTGAGTGCATAAATTAAGCACATTACTCATAGATTTAGGAAAAAAGTTATGAAAGAACTTCCTGTGAAGCACAGGAAATGTTGAAAGAAGAATAGCTTTGTTCTTGGCTACGTTGCCTCTTATCTGAATACCATAATGACCTAGGTGTCAGTCCCTAGATGGATTTCACGTAGGTTCCTGTCCTGTAATACTATTCTGCTCAACAGTAGTGGAACATTATAGTAACCAGTGCTATGACACAACTACATTCATAATATGGGTTTCCAGTGAAATTAAACATAATTTACACTGTATCAAAATAATCTTGTAGTTTCTTCACTTATCACTGAGAAAATAGCTTATTATGCTTTTATTCTGAGCATATGATCAGAAACTTTTATTTTATGGTCCAAATTCTGAAGTGAACTGTTCTTCATTTGTTTCAAAGTGAAGTCACTCTTCCTGTACGTTGCAAATAGCCCATTTATACAAGAGTTGATCATTAACTTCATTCACTTAAGCTAAAATGAGCCCATCATCAGGTAAATTAGGACTAAAACAAGTCTATTGGTAGCATTTGGTGGCAGGTACTACAAAGATTCAGCGACATTTTGTGGAGTTAAATGCAATCTACTTCTGATTATTTTATTCTTTCCTAGTTCCATATATAGTGTTGCAAAATTCCATCTCTTCAAAAGTATATCAGTGGAAACACATTCTAGATTGCTTAGATCACCTTTTTGTTATTTCATTATCTTTGCACTGAAGATTCCTTGTCAAAGTAGTGGTTCTACTAATAGTTTTGGAACATTATGACAATCCATGTAAAAGATAAAAGGCTTTTCTATCTTCAAGTGATCAGTATTATTGACTGTTGAAAGTATTATTTTCTTAATTAGAAATAGCTACCTTTAGTGGAGGAGGGGAATACTTTGACTTTTATTGTTGACTAGTAATGTGCAGAAAAGTGGGAATCAAGACACTGCACACTTGTACCAGGGTTGTATGGAATTTTAAGTGAGCTTTCATTTTAATAGCTAATAGCCTTTGTAAACTCAGTTCATGTTTCAATCTCTTTGTTACAGAAGGACATAGAAACTTTGGTGAAGAAAGGAAGATAGCAAAATTGTGAGGTTACAACTGTCAAGAAAGGCTGAATTCTCTGTATATAGATGGCAGATCTGAATGAGGCCTAATTAATGAGGAAGGAATTTAGTTTCATAGATAATAGGAATGCTTTGATTTTTGGGAGTATGAGTCATAAGTATAATCTATGATTTCTGCAGGGAGTTGATGAATAATAAATTTAATCAGTTTGGTAAGAATGTGGAACCTGCTATCACTATATATAGCTAAGGGGAACAGTAGATATGAACTTAATGGCTGTTAGAGTTACATGAATTTATTTACAGTAGCATAGCTAACATTATAAAAATCCCATGTAGCTTCATAAGAAGGTCAGCAAAATTATTTTACACTGATGTTAGTATAGATGTGAAAAGCTCTGGAGAAAGAAAGAAATGAATCTTAGGAGGAAAGGGCAACTTAAGGTTTTAGGAGGGAAGCAGAGTCTTATATTGCACAATGTTTTGACGTTATGTGTGCTGACCATATCAGAACCCAAGTGCAGTGTAAAGACAGAACTCTGATGTAGTGACAGTGACAAGAGTTTATTCATAATAATTCCAAAAGAACATTGGTGGCTTGGCTGTGGGACACAGCAAGAAGTAACATTCTCAAAACTAGGACCCTGCTATTAGTTCTAATCAGGCATCTGCTTATCTAATACAGCTAACACAGAATCCCTGAGCCTATTAAAATAGGAGACTGCATTACAAAGAGTGAGTTGCAATGGACTAAATGATTCACAACAATTAATCAATTCAGGTGCTTTTAAAACTCTGGAGCCTATTGCTGTCTGGCACCTTGCACAGGTCTGAAAAACTTATTACAGAGGCTCCCTCCATATGACTGGCACATGACAGCCTAGGGACACTTGAAAATTTGAGATCCAGAGATGACTCAAGAGGGACCTTGAGAGACTGAGAGATTGGGTAACAGTGAGAGGGAGACTGAGAGTCCTTGAGACAGGGAGGACATTGAGAAAAGTCCTTGGAAAACCTGGAGTGCCATGGGAAACCTTGAGAACCTTGGATGCTTAGATTGGGATGCTTAGAACTGGAAAGCCCATTGTCATGGTAAAAGCCTTGAGCCTGGAAACTTGAGTCCTTGAAAACATGAAACTTTAAACCTGGGGGAAGGGATGGTAGAAGGATCTTGCTCACAGTGTTGTTTTATCCTTCAGCTGTATTTCCAGAGGTAATTAGCATCCAGAAGGCTGTACTCTCAATTTTGTAGATTCAGATAGCATAGACAGGCACTTGTTACTACTGAAATAGCTGGCTCCCTGTAGATGTGTTTCATTTTGTTACACCAAAGTTTAAGTTTTCATAGGCTGTACCATGACTTTCATCAAGAGGTTCGATATTAAGTAGCTTACTCTTGATAGGGTTACTTTACTTGTGTGATTACACACTGCAGCCAGGGATCAACTTTTGGAGCAGAGCTCTTCCAAAATGTTTTCTATTGACTTGTTTGCTGATTTGTTGAATCAAGTGAACTTCATCGATAAGCTTGCTTGAAGTACTCAATTGTAATGCATACCAGAATCGTGGGACTGTGACGCTGGGAATCCAGGTGTTTGTGACTTGAAAAGCTTGGAACAGAGACCACAGAACCTCGGAATGGACACTCGAAGTGTACACTCTGAATGTCGACTCAGGATACTTGAAATGTAGACTCGGGGCAATCGAAGTGCACACCCTGAATGTAGATTTGGGACACTCAGAGTGTGCACTCTGAATGCAGACTCTGGATGCTTGGAACGCCGACTCGGGACACCCGGAGTGTAGACTCTGAACGTCGACCCGGGACACCCGGAGTGTAGACTCTGAACGCCAACTCGGGACACCCGGAGTGTAGACTCTGAACGTCGACTCAGGACACCCGGAGTGTAGACTCTGAACGTCGACTCGGGACACCCGGAGTGTAGGCTCTGAACGTCGACTTGGGACACCCAGAGTGTAGGCTCTGAACGCCGGCTCGCGACACCCGGAGTGTAGGCTCTGAACGCCGGCTCGCGACACCCGGAGTGTAGGCTCTGAACGTCAACTCGGGACACCCGGAGTGTAGGCTCTGAACGCCGGCTCGTGACACCCGGAGTGTAGGCTCTGAACGTCAACTCGGGACACCGGGAGTGTAGGCTCTGAACGCCGGCTCACAACACCCGGAGTGTAGACTGAACGCCGACTCGGGACACCCGGAGTGTAGACTCTGAATGCCAACTCGGGACACCTGGAGTGTAGACTGAACGTAGACTCGGGATACTTGGAATGTAGACGTGGGGCACTCGGAGTGTGGACTCTGAATGTCCACATGGGGTACTTGGAACGTAGACTTGGGCATGCACTGAGAGTAGAAGGCACCCTCTCCTCCAGCCTCTGGTTTCATAACGTCACTGTTCAATCTCTGCTGGGTCCATTACTTCATGGGGTCCCTCTGTCATCCTGTGTGCAGGCAATATCAGAACCCAAGTCTAGAAAAAATTTGAATTCTGATGTGGAGATGGCAACAAGAGTTTATTCATAATATTTCCAAAAGAATATTGATGGCTCAGCCGAGCAACACCAAGAGAAGTAAACATTCTCAAAACTAGGAACCTGCAATAGTGCTAATTGGGCTTCTGCTTAAATAATACAAGTAACACAGAATCCATGAGCCTATCAAAATAAATTTAACAAGCTTAAACAGAACGAAATAGGAGACTGCATTACAAAGGGTGAGTCACTCAAGAAAGGCACAAGGAACTCTAAATGATTAAGAATTATTGTTAAACAACAATTAACCACTTCAGATGCTCTAAAAACCTTTGATCGAATGCTCTCTGGTGCCCTTCACAGGCCTGAAGAACTTACTACATTACAGTTGAAGACACAGTGGAAGAGGTGACACTATGAGGGTCAGGAGTGTTCAAGGGACCAGTAATGGAACCAGATATTATATTTAATGAAAGCTAAATACAGGTTTAGGAAAACTCAGTACAGTGTAGACTTCTTTAGGTAAAGAAAGCACATCAACACCTCTACTTATTCAAGAGGCTAAAGAAATCTGCCCCTCATCAGTTTTTATAAATACAGCATAGAAAGCATCCAATCCACACGCATTCAGGGGTTGGTTTAGCACTTGCTCTGTCTGAGACTGCAAAGAGTTGTGACCATCACCAGATCCAGTCTCCCTTCCACGAAGTCCCTCTGAACCTCTTGCTGTTTGGTAAAGCAGCCAACATTAAAAAGAGCAATGTGCACATAATGCTGTAGGAATTCAGCATCAAGTAGAATCTGTGGAGGGAAATGAACAGTTGATTTTTCAGGCTCAGGTCTCAGTTAATTTCCTATTATTCTGACTTTACTTTCAATGTTTTCAATGCCTCATATATTGTCACTTTCATTTTCCCATGAATGGAACCATTTATTTTTGCATTGTGTGAAATAAAGTTAATTGCCCTTCAGTTTGTGATAGAATATCTCTCAGAGAATTTTGAAAAAGTAGGGAGTCTATCTCTACAGACATGGATGAACCATAATTCCAGGTGAAACCCAATCAGAGAAATGCACTATGTTTAACTTTATGTTCCACATTGGAATATTTCATTGTGGTAGCTTTGTTACAGTTGAAAGCAGCTTCTAAAAGCTAATGATTTATTAAAACAATTGAGTTTCTTCACTCATTGAGGTTTGTACTGGAGGAGCATTTCAACTTAGAATTGTGGACTGCAGATAAGTGACTGATGTTTGTTACTTTATTATTCAAGGCATTTTTAAAACAAAAGCAAAGGATTGTAATATTTTATCTTTTACTTACTTGTAGATGTTATTTTCACAGTGCGTACGTAGGGATTCTACTGTTTATGAGTTGATGGTGAAGTTATTTTTATCTGAAGCCCCAAACTCATTTGCATATGAAACTTCTGTTGTGTTATCAGGATGGGATGCAAATATTAATGTATGTTTACATTGCCCAGTGTCATAGTTGTGTAGTTTTATCTATCTGGTATTGTTTGTTGCTATGGAACATGCTCTTTGCAGAAGTCCATTTAAGCATTGAAGGAAATCTATTCCACCTAAAGGTCTTTCAATTGGATGATCACATATTTATGTATCTACATTTGTACTTAGCTATGAAAGATCCAAAGTGGAATTAACCTAGTAAAGAAAAAAATTTCTGGAAAAAAAATGCACCAGGCATAATCCAAGTTAGCAAGCCTATTTTCCCAAGATCATCTGAACACCTAATGACATCAATTATCATGCAAAGAAAGTTTCAGGTGGTAAATTTGTACTGTAAAGCTCCAGATACTTGTGGTACAATTAGAGACTGGCCAGGATGACGTTGTGGGCATCACTGACTAGTGGCTGAAAGGAGGCCATCGTTGGGAGCTTAACATTAAAGGATATACTTTGTATCAAAAGGACAAGCAGGAAGGCATAGACAATGGCGTGGCTCTGTTGGTAAGAGATGAAATTTCATCTTTCGAAAGAGGTGACATAGGGTCAGAGAATGTTGAATCTTTGTGGGGTGGAGTTAAGAAAGAAAGAGTGAAAGAAAAAACATTATGGGAATCATATATAAGCTTCCAGATAGTAGCTGAGATATTGGGTTGTGATTGCAAAGGGAGCTGGAAAAGTCATGTATTAAGGGTAATGACACAATTGTAATGAGAGACTTCAGTATGCAAGGGGATTGGGAAAATCAGGTTGGTGACGGTTTGCAAGAGAGGAAATTTGTTGAATGCCTACGAGATGGCTTTTTAGAGCAGCTTTGCTTGTCCCTACTCAGGAAAAGGAAAACTTAGACCAGGTGTTGTGTAATAACGCAGATCTTATCAGGGAGCGTAATGTAAAGCATAAGTCATATGTATTAGTATTGCAATGGAATAAAGGGAACTACAGAGGTATGAGAGAGGAGCTTTCACAGGTGGATTGAAGGAGGATACCGGCAGGGATGATGGCAGAGCAGAGGGCTGAAGTTTCTGGGAATAGTTCGCAAGGCGAAGGATGGATAGGTTTGAAGAAGTTCTCAAATGGCAGGGGTAGGCAACCATGGCTGATGAGGGAAGTTGAGGACTGCATGCAAACCAAGGAAAGGGCATATAAAGTAGCAAAAGTGAGTGGGAAGTTGGTGATTAGGAAGCTTTTAAGATCCAACAAAGACAACTAAAAAGCTTTAAGTAGGGAAAAAATTAAAAATGAGGGCAAGTTAGCTGATAATACCAAATGTTTTTCAGTTATATAAAGAGTAAAAGGGAGCTGAGAGCTGATATTGGACCACTGGAAAATGATGCTGGTGAAGTAGTAATGGGGGTCAGAGAAGTGGCAGATGAATTTAATGGGTACTTTGCATCTGTTCTCCCTGTGGAAGATACTAGCAGTGTGCTAGAGGTCCATCAGTGTCATAGAGGTTCATAGAGGACAACAGTTTTGGGCCCCATATCTAAGAAAACATGTGTTGTCATTGGAGAGAGTCTAGAGGGAGTACATGAGGGTGATTATGGGAATGAAGGGGTTAACATATGAGGAATGTTTGGCAGCTTTGGACCAGCACTCACTAGAATTTAGAAGAAGATGTGGGGATCTCATTGAAACATACCGAATGTTGAAAGGACTAGATTGATTGGGTGGATGTGGAGAGGATGCTTCCTTTGGTGTGGGTATTCAGAACTAGAGGGCACAGCCTCAAAAATGAGGGGTTACCTTTTAGAACAGAGGTAAGGAAGAATTTTTTGAGCCAGAGAGTAGTGAATCTGTGCTACAGACTGTGGTGGAGGCCAAGTCCATGGGCATTTTTAAGGCAGAAGTTGCTAGTTTCCTGATCAGTAAGGGCATCAAAGGATTTGGCAAGAAGACAGGTGTAAGGGGTTGAGTGGGATCAACCATGGTGGAATGGTGGGGCAGACTTGATGGGCCAAATGGCCTAATTCTGCTCCTATGTCTTATCATCTTACAATCTTATACCAACTGATAATAAGGAGCATTACATCCTCTACTCTTGCCTTATTGGTGAATGATCACAGGTGGTTGTCTCTTTCCAACTTTCTTAGCTTTAATGTCAAGCTAAGCAGAAAACAGAGGCCATTCCCCAATAAGAGAAGCATTAAATGATTTAATCAAGGGACCATCTTCCCACTTTATTTATTACCTCTAACATGGCAGCTGAGAGATTCAAGATGATGCATAATATTGTTCATGCTGATTCATACCTGCCTGCATTACTTACAATATATATATATCAATGAATACATCCCTGATGTCATTATTTAAGTAGCTTACTGTAACATTTTTCTTTTTTGATGAATGGTTCTAAACTTAAAATACTTTGAATTCCTTGCAAAATACTCTTTTCTCAGAAATGTTTACTCTCTAGTTGTCAATACTGGCCAAGAGCTTGGATGCTTTAACTCACTTTTAACATAGATGGTGTAAAGTCTGTGACTAATTTATTATGCAAACCTGTACACCTGCTCATTAATTCAGATGTCTAATAAGCCAAACATGTGGCAGCAAATCAATGCATAAAAGTGTGCGGGCATGGTAAAAAGGTTCATTTGTTGTTCAGACTAAACATCAGAATGGGGATGAAATGTGATATAAGTGACTTTGACTGTGGAATGATTTTTTGCACCAGATGGGGTGGTTTGAGTATCTCAGATACTGCTGATCTGCTGGGATTTTCACGTGCAACAGTCTCTAGAGTTCAGAGAGAAAGATGCGAAGAGCAAAAAACTCAGTGAGCAGCAGTTCTGTGTGAGAAAATGCCTGTGAGAAAATGTGTGAGAGAGGTCAGAGGAGATTAGCCATTCTGGTTCAAGCTGATAAGGATGATGACAATATCTCAAATAACTAAAAGTTACAACAGTGGTGGAACAGTGGGACATGTAGAACCTTGAAGTGGATGGGCTATAGCCCCTGAAGGCCTCTGAGTGTATATTTGCTGTTGAAATTTGGGTAGCTATGAGTAATGCACATCTCAATTAGTAATAAAGCAAAATTGAGCAATACACAACTGGAGCATCACATCAATTATCTTTTGAGTTAAACATCCAAGCACATTATCGTTTGACTGCCATGTACCAGGTTTTGGCATTCCAGTACTATGTTGTGATATTTCTCTGTGCTTGCAGCTGCTAGAAGGCTCCTCCCTTTCATTTTGAGTCTGTCCTTGATAATCCAAGAGAAGCTGTTGTCCCTGGAGGGAGTTGAAGTATTGGCCTCAGGAGGAAAGCATCAAATCTGTATCTGTACAGTATCTCCGCACAGCTGTCACCTGAACCAGAAGGCATAGTGCTTTAGGTTGTCACTAAGCCCTCGTAGAGAACTGTGCACCACCTCCAAGAGGAGTCACTGAAAGCACCCTGAATGCTTGCCCAGTATATTTCCCTGTATGCCATGTCCTTCTGCCCCATCCTGCCAGCATCATTCTGATACTGGGCAACACAGCATATTGTTAACAAGTTGAAAGGGGTGTACACTGGACAGTTAATTAAACAGTGGTTAACTTAACAGTTTCTAAGTTACTCATGCATGCTTTATAAGCCCCACCTTCAGGTTTATAAAATGTTCATTCTGGAGGACTTGCAATTAATAGCAAGTGCACAATAGGAGTGCATTAACTATAGGAAGAGTACAGTTATATTATCACCGATACAGCTCAGTAATGTATGCAATAAAATAGATTAAATACTTTTTGCTATTGTAGCATTCTCATACTTCAATGCAACTTTATAAGAACCAAGCAGATTTCCATAAATAGTATCATTTGCGATTGATCACTGAAGCTAGCGTATCTGAGAAAGACACCATTGTAAAACAATTCACAAAGGGACAATCATGACTGTAATATTCATCAAAGTGTATACAGTGCAACAAATTTGATATCATCCATTGTATGTTGCATTATCCTTAGAGGCACACCATCCATTACCCTTGATACCTGAGAATCTACTTATCACCTCAAAACGTTATTAGTGAACATGCTTGGTTGAAAGGTCTTCTCCAACATGGTGAGGAACTGCACACAAATAGATCCCTGCCTTTAAAGTGGTCTTGTTTCTATTCCTTGCTGGTTTATTCTAAATGGGGGAGTTCAAGGACATTGAGTAACCTTCCTTTTTCAGTGTTTGTGTCTTGATGTCTGTGCGGGTGTTTGGTTGTGAACAGAGCAATATTATCATTGGTGGAATGGGTGTGTGGGGTGTGGACTTGTTAACAGTTCATGTGAATATTAAGATGTGTTCAAATAAGTGTGTTTATATGTGAAGGTTGTTATTACTGGCATCCAGCTCACATTGTCATATCTTGTAAGATCATGAACTCTCTTTGAGACACTACTTGACTGAGCAGGGATTCTCACTCCTGATCAAAACTACTCATACCACTTCCTGCAGGCTGTTCTTCCAATAGCCCTGGCATGTTTCTTAACCCCTTTAAACCTCAAGCATCTGTCTCATTGATGAACTCTCCTTTGCTGCCCTCTATATACCATGGAGCTCTCTTACTCCTCTCTTCCAAGAGAGCCGTAGAGTGTAGATTAGATTAGATTACCTTTATTTGTCACCGGTAAATAAAGTATACCGTGGTAAAATGCAACTGTTTGCTTCTAATCAAACCAGTGAAGATTGTGCTGAGCCTCCTGTACCAGCACAGCATGCCCACAACTCACTAAGTCTAATTTTGCATCTTTGGAACGTGTGAGAAAACTGCAGCACCTGAAGGAAACCCACATGGTCACGGGGTGAAAGTGCAGTCTACTTACAGGACAGCAGTGGGAATTGACCCCTGATCATACAGCTTGTGCTGTAAAGCATTGTGCTAATCTCTATGTGATTGTGCCACCATATTTAGCTACCATGGGGATTGTGTCTTTAAATGCTGGTACCCTGTTCTTACAGCCACACAACAACATATCGGCAGCTGCTCTGAACTTAAAACAAAAAACAAAATGCTGGAGGAATTCAGTGGGTCAGGCAACATCTGTGGAGGGGACTGGATGGTTGACATCCCTGGTCATGGCCCTTCATCCAGGCCTATCTGAATTTAACCTCATCCGGCCAGGAACTGCCCATGTCACATTTTAGCCCTTCTTTCATGGTATAATCAGGTCTAACACTGTTACAGATGACACATTTTTGTATTTTTTAGGGAGACCTAATTTTGATGCTGTTGCTTCATGCAAAGATAACATTCAATTTACAGGCAAAAATTTTAATAATTTACATGAAGTACTTATAAAGTCAACACATTCTTAGCACAAATTCAGTTTGCTTCAATCATTTTAGCTTCATAGTATTGTATTTTGTTACTGGAGTCAGTCTTTAACTACTCTTGGAACTCCCATTAACAACCACATATCATTGAGTCATCTTCTTACTTACTGCCTGAGACACTAGGGGAAAGTAGAATGGTCAGTGGTGTAAAGAGGAGGTATTGTGTTAATGAGCAACCTATTCTGGGAAGTAAATTGGCACTAAAAGCCATTGAAACTGAAGAGTGATGCATTTTATCATAGACAACAATTAAAATATAACCCAAGTGAACAGCGGTTTATGAACCATCAAATGGACCAGTTAATATTAAGTGTAAGAGGGGTGAGCAGGCGGGTGGGTGTGATGGTGAGATTAAAATCACAGATAAATCAATCACACAACCGTAGGCTGTGTTGATGCCTTCACACTGTCAAAAGTTTATGTAAGTGGGAAGCATTCCTATTGAGGTTTGTATTTACGAGCTGAAGTTAATTATATGAGTTAATGAAGTACCAGCAATTGAAAATCAGGCATATTCCTTTGTACATTTGATCAGTACTGTTGGTGTAGAAAGAGAAGACTGTTCTAAGTGAACTAATGTTCTTCTTTGGTGCTTCATGCAAAGGTGCTTTCATGCAGGGATAAAAAAAGTAGAATTAGGAAGTACTGGTATACAAATTCATTACTGCAGAATCTTCCAGGGTTTTTGAGTTTGAAGTAAGAGCAGGAGTATAGAAGGTGGCTCCAACTTTTTATGCTGTATCCAGTTCAATCTTTGGAGGTTAATATGTCAGTGGGAGGATGAGTATTGTCTGACAGGTGCATTTGGAAATCTATAATGACTTCCAGTGCCAGCCAGAAATATTAATCCAATCGCTCCTCAACATAAAGTAACTGATATTTCCTGTTGCTTTCAATTCCTAATCTGCCCATTTTTAATTTGGCCCCTCTGAAAATGAAGTCATCACTGCTTACTTATGCTTGTATTAGACTTTGCCAGAAAATATTTTTTGCAGGTTTAAACTAAAAATCCATATGATTTATTTCATTTGTCACAAGACTGAAGTATGGGAGTATCTGCACTTTCAATAGATTTTGATACCGTTCCATTATTTATAGTTTGTCCCAAAAATGTACAAAATACAAATAGACAGTGGTACTTTTCATTGGCACAAAGGGACTTTTACAAGAGCCTTTTTTCAATTACACCTCCAGGCCAAATTTTCAGAATAGCGTCAACTTTGTTAAAGTGATCTGCTGATTATAGTGTGACCTGTCTGCATGTCAGGGAGTAATATCTTTTTGTCAATGTAGTTCTGTCTCCTGAAATCTCTCTTAATTTTAAAGCATTCCCCTTTGATTTATACAGTAGTCTCTTCTAAATCCAGACAGCTAGTCCACAAAAGGTGGTTTGAAGTAAATATTTAAATTTTGGCTTGTTTCATATCTTGCATATAGTCATTCAACTTTTTTGAAGCTCAAGTTACATTTCAATCTGTAGAGTATTTACAAATGTAACTGTATCCTAAATGGTCAACTGTACAAGGCTTTGAAATTATTTTGCCATCTTAAATTAATGGCTTCCAGGAATCACTGTTAGGCTCTTTAGATGTGTGGATTTGATGATGTTTTGATCTAGAAAGTGCTTCAGGTCAAGACTGAGGTGTAAATTTTCTGATTATTCTATTAGGTGTTCATAACAATAAAAAATAATAGTACTGTAATCAACTTGCACTGCTCTAAGGGAGAGAGAAGGTGAAAGAGGATGACAAAGAAAAAAAACTAAAGAACCAAGGAGTTGTGGTTATCTACTAAAATCTAACTTAGACTAGAGAGAAAATAAGACATTCCAGTGATAAGGAATAACCTATGAAATAATCAGGTTCAGTGACATGAGACAGGCTGCAGAGAAATGTTCAGAAAAATACAATCAGCTATACTATCATTACTGCAAATTCACTGAACAATTACATATATTAAGGTTGAATTTATGAAAATAAATGAAAGCATTAGAAAAAGTAATTTATGAGAAAAATGCAAGAAAAAAACAATTTTACACTCTATTCCAACAGATGTGAAATCACATTTTAGAGCACACATCTACAGAACATTAAGGTAGCAAGCCATGCAGATACAGTGATTGGAAAGGCATACATGATACTTCATTGTCCAAGGCAGAGGACAAAAGAGTCCGAAGTTCATGGTGGAACAACTGAGTATGTAACAGGAAGGAGCCATCAGTTAAAGTACTGCATCACAGAAAGAGCTTGATAACTAGACTAGTGTAGGAGATTTACAAGTCTGGTGTTCAGCGAACCTTAGCTTCTTAGTCAGGAGAGATTGCTGTGCACTTCGAACTGAGGAGGCACAGGAGAAATTTGAACAAGTTATCTAAAAATGAGAGAGGCCAAATTAGGACAGATAGGAAGGAGCTGATCCCCTCAGCAGTGAAATAATAACTATAGATCATAGATGTAAAGCATGAGGCATTAGAAGAAAATTGATGAAAACTTTTTCACTAATACAGGGGTAACGATTTGAATCTCACTGCCTGAAGGCCAATGGAAGAAAAACAACTCAGTTCACTTAGAGAAAAGATCATGTGATGTACCTTTAAGGTTACAGTCCAGGAATTGTGAAGTGGGTTCGTGTGAATACCTCTTTCACGTGGTATGCTCATGATGAGCTGAATGGTTCACATTCTATTGCCCATTTCTCAATGGAAGCATTTAATCATCGCCTTGTTTTTCAGGACTTTACTATTTCTTTTATTTAGAAGGAAGAGGATATTGCACTGCTATTCATTGTGACAGATAATAAAGAATATTTTGAGCAGAAGTGAAGATTTACTTTTTAAGGACGAACTAAAAGGAAGTGCTGGAAAGTTTGTGGTTTATTTGTTAGTGGAACATTTCCTGGGTCTGATTCACTATTTATAATTTCATTCAAATATATGCACAGAAATATATTGTATATTTATAATAAGAAAACTACAAGTTGTTATGATTTGAACTCTTAGCAAGTACATTTTTTTTTGCTGACCCTCATGTCAAAATTGCTTCTGAACTCTTTTTCCTCATAAGCCAAAATCTACTGTTGCATACAATGTAATTCTACATTGCTCGCCAAACAGAGTATCTTTTATTTCCATTGGTATTCCTACTACAAACAGTGTGGATTAGCTGAGTAACCTCTCACCTCTCATCTAAAATTTTCTGAATTGACCATGGAATTTGGTCTTAAATTTGCAAACTTGTTCTCGTGAGAGACAGATGTGAGGAGGAACAAGAGCCTGATGACACACAGTCGAAGTTTCTTCTGCACCGCCTTCAGATTTCTGAATGGACAGTAAACTCATGAACACACTACCTCACATTTTCTCCTTTCTTTTTGTACTATTTCATTTAAAATGTTTGTATATATAATTAAACTAAATAAGTAGTGCAAAGCACTTATAATGTATAGTTAAAATATTATGTATTGGAATGTACTGCTGGCACAAAACAACAAATTTCACAACGTATGCCAGTGATAATTACACCTGATTCTGACTCTGAAAATGAATTCCTCTTTAGAATGAGAACAATGCTTTAAATGTTTAGATGTCCTGTTTCCAGTGCAATTCTCATTTTCTGTAAGGACAACTCTATGAAGAAATTGAGATTTACCGTAGAAAAACTTGCACGAAAAAGCTGAACTTGTTTTCTCAGGCATGTTTTGCCTCTAACATTTATGGCAACATGGAGAATAGGGAACACCAAAGCAAAATAAATTACAGTATGTAAATGCTGCTCTCTGAAAATCTGGTAGCTATCACCAAGGTAGTCAGCATCAGTGCAGACAAACAGTCATGAGATTTTTGAGACCATGTCTACAGATCTAGGTGAAACTAATTTTCCCTGTTGTGAAATGTGTAAATCAGAGATCACGCAGTTCATTAAAGTTACAGAACACTTTTTGCAGAGAAAATTCCCTCATTAATTACAAGGTAGTTGTTCTGATTCCTGACAGGGATGATTTATCCATCTCCAGTACAAAACTGATCTATCAATAAGCACTTGAGGTATTCCAAATACCATGACCTTTCCAGCACTTTCTAGACAGGCTAACAATTTTGGAAATTACTGTCAGCATAGGGAACTTGGCGTCCACTGTCATTTCTCAGCAGTAAGACCAGCTTGATTATAATGACAAACAAGCCTGTTTAAGTAATCAAATTAATTTTGTTCACTTCATGAAGGACTGCCTACAAAGACTCATCGTCAACAGCAATGAGTCATTTCCTTTTGAGAACAGCTGGCCTTTCTGAAGTTTTCTCAGAAATACTTTCCCATCAATTGGTCATAGACAGCATTTAAACTTAGACCCACAAACTATAAACTTGTAATAAATCATTTTACCTTTAGTGTTTATAGTCTTCAAAAAAATAAATACTCTTAGTTTGCTTTGATACTGTTTGTTTTGCAATGGTCAGAAAGTTCAAGAAAATTTATTCAGTAGCACATCTAGATGTTGAAACATTTAGAGATACAGCACGGTAACAGGCCCTTCTGGTCCAATGAGCTTGTGCTGTCCAATTACACTCATGTGACCAATTAACCTACTAACCTGTATGTCTTTACAATGTGGGCAGAAACCCACATGGTCACAGGGAGAACATACAAACTCCTGAGTATTTGTTACCCTTTATGATAAAATTATTGACAGGTGGAGTTCTCTGCAAATGACGTTGTCATTTGGGTGTCAAACTGAAAACAAATAGACTTAGAAATTAATTTCTACAACTCCATAGACATGCTCTTGTGCTATTAAAATTAGCATAATCCAGTGCATACTGATAATCCTGTGTTTTAACCAGCCTGGACTTTCTGAAGGTTTTTTTTAATTTGTGGTTTACCATAATTTTTTTTCTGTGTGAAATCCTCCCGAAGTCTTCAGCAGAACTATAAACATAAGAGATTCTGCAGTTGCCGGAATCCAGAACAACACACACAAAATGCTGGAGGGACTGAGAATGTCAGGCAACATTTGTGGGGTGGGATAAGCAGTTAATGTTTCAGGATGAGACCCTTCATCATCACCTGAAATGCCATCAGTTTATTCTTCACCATAGATGCTGCCTGACCTGTTGTGTTTCTCCTGCATTTGGTTTTGTGTAACTTTAGCAATAGCCCAGCATCCAGAATTTATTTCCATTATGATTTGCAACATCACTGATTTGAAAATGAGAGGTCTTATTTGCTTAGAGAATACATTTACTAACCAAATTTCCCATGAATCTATGCTGTTTGAAAAAGCTTGCAGACAAACTGCAGTCAACACACACAAAATGCTGGAGGAACTCAGCAGGCCAGCCAGCATCTATGGAAAAGAGTACAGTCAATGTTTCTGGCCGAGACCCTTCACCAAAATGCAATTTTGTCTTCACTGGCATCTCACATGTTGGCCAAGCAGCATGTGCTTGGACTATTCTGCCCATGGATGGCAAGGGCATGATATCACTCTCAACTTCTTTGATCAGTTTAATTTAAATATTTCTTTAAAAAGAAAGGAAGAAGGAAAGCAAGACTTATAGACAGGGAAGCAGACAGATAGAAATAGTATGATTTTGAATTTGATATATCAACTACATATGAACAAGAATTTTCTGTTAGTCTTTCAACAGAGTCTCTAGTGAATCTCACCAATGCAAACATTCTGCCTTTTTGTTTTATCTCATGCAAAAATATTCAGTCAAAATGAATGAATGTAAATCTTAGAAATGCTGTCATTCTTTTCTTCTTTTGTTTGATTTGGTATTAAATTCGTTGAACCACGGATACCTTCTGAACAATTAGGCAAGAAATCCAGTTCCTGGTTGTGATAGCCAGCGAACCAATGATGGTGATGCTGAGAAGGTTGTGGGCTCAGATCCCACTCCAGAGATTTTGACTGAAATTTAGTTTGGCTGTCAAATGCTGAAGTGCGCTTTCTCAGGTGCATATTAATACTTTGGCATAATTTAAAGGAGCTGGGTATCTAGTCCTGCCATTCTAGCTGATAATTATCTCTTAACCCACAGATGGAATTAGTGTATCATTTATGATCCTCTGCTGTTTTTGAGAGCATGTTGCCAAATAGGATCATAGAAATGTACAGCCAAGAAGCCAGTCCTTAAGCCCTGCCTTGCTCATGCCATTGAGGTACCTATCCATGCTTATTCCATTTTCCCACAATTTGCCTGCAATGATTCTTACTATACAAAGTTCAAAGTAAATTTATTATCAAAGTACATATATGTCACCATATGCAACCCTGAGATTCATTTTCTTATGGACATACTCAATAAATCTACTATAGAATAAGTCGACTCTGTTTTACTCCCCCTAATTTAGTCCCTTCCTACCTACGTTCATGACATTTCATGCACTCTGGATCTTTTCAATGATTTCAGTTTCCCTGGCCCCTATCATATTTGTACTATTGATGTCCAGTCCCTATACCCTCCACCCCCCACCAGGAAGGCCTCAAAGCTCTCTGTTTCTTTCTGGCACCAGACCCAACCATTTCCCTCCATCACCACTCTCCTCTGCCTAGCGAAACTTGCCCTCACTCTAAATAATTTCTCCTTTGGCTCCTTCCATTTCCTTCAAGCAAAAGGGGTAGCCATGGGCACACGCATGGGTCCCAGCTGTGCCTGTCTGTTTGGCAGCTACGTTGAACAATCTGTGTTCCAAGCCTACATTGGTGACTATCCTGCACTTATGCTACACTGACGACTGCATTGGTACGGCTTCCTGCATCCATGCTGAACTTGTTGACTTCATCCACTTTGCCTCCAACTTCCACCCTGCCCTCAAATCTACCTGGTCCATTTATGATGCCTTCCTCCCCTTTCTTGATCTCTCTATCTCTGGAGGCAGCTTATCTACTGATGTCTATTATGTCCACAGACTCTTACAGCTACCTGGATCATACCTCTTCCCACCCTGTTACTTGTAAAATTGTCATTCCCTTTTCTCAATTCCTCTCTCGCTGCTGCATCTGCTCTCAGGATAAGGCTTTTCATTCTGGAATGAAGGAAATGTTCTTCTTTTTCAAAGAAATGGGCTTTCCTTCCTCCACTATCAATGCTGCCCTCAACTATATTTCCATTTCACGCACATCTGCTCTTGCCCTATCCTCTGGTCACCCTACCAGGGATAGGGGTCCTCACCAACCACCCCTCCAGCTTCCACATTCAGCATATAATTCTTGGCAACTCCAAAGGGATCCCACCACCAAGCATATCTTTCCCTCCCACTCTCTGCTTTCTGCAGGGATCGCTCCCCACACAACTCCCTTGTCTATTCGACCTTCCCCACTGATCTCCCTCCTGGCATTTACTCTTGCAAGTGGAACAAATGCTACCATTCAGGGCCCCAAATTGTCCTTCCAGGTGAGGCGACACTTGTGAGTCTTTTGGGGTCATACACTACATCCTGTGCTCTGTGTGGCCTCCTATTTATTGGTGAGACCCAACGTAAACTGGGAGACCAATTCACCAAACAGCCACAGTCTGTCTGCCAAAAAAAAGTGGGATCTCCCAGTGGCCACCCATTTTAATTCCACTTCCCATTCCCATTCTGATATGTCTATCCATGGCTTCCTCTATTGTCATGACGAGACCACACATAGGTTGGAGGAGTAACACCTTATATTCCGTCTGGGTAGCCTCCAACCTGATGGCATGAACATCAATTTCTCAAACTTCCGGTAATGCCCCACACCCCTCCTCTCCTTCACTATTTCCCATCTCCTTTCCCTCTCTCACCTTATCTTCTTGCCCACCCATCGTGTCCCTCTGGTGCTGATTCCCCCTTTTTCTTTCTTCCAAGTCCTTTTGTCTCTTTCACCAATCAACTTCCCAGCTCTTTACTTCATCTCTCCCCCTTCAGATTTCACCTATCACCTGGTGTTTCTCTCACCTCCCCCACCTTTCAAATCTACTCCTCAGCATTTCTTTCTCTGGTCCTGCTGAAGGGTTTCAACCTGAAACATCAACAATACTCTTTTTCATGGATGTCTCACCTATTGAGTTCCTCTAGCATTTTGTTTGTGTTACAGGTGTTCCGCCCCCCTTACAAAAGGTAGAACGTTCCTAGGAAGCCTTACTTAAGCCCAAATGGTGTAAAGCGAAGAACCATTAATTTATATGGGAAAAATTTTCGTAAAAGCAAAAATCCTCTTTGTAATGCAAAAACAGGTTACTAATGTAGGTCTTTCGTAAAAGCAAAGTGGCGTAAAGTGAACATTTGTAAAGTGGGGGACACCTGTATTATAGAATAATAACCATAATAGACTCAGTGAAACTGAGACGTTCAACCAGTGTGTAAAAATAAGTGTGCTAATACACACAAATAATAATAACAAATAAATAAGCAATAAATATCGAGACTTCATAACAAAAAAAAACGTCATTGTCTGACCTTTGGAATGACTTGTGATTGTGAAAGGTGCTATATCGATGTTTTCCCTTTACAAAACATTTTCCAGTGGTAACTCTCCTACATCAATATTCTCAATTGATGGAGCTGGCAGTTGTTCTGTGACGTGACCATTGACTTTATTCAGTGTACTGTATAGCTTTATAACTTGGGAGAAGGTGGAGAATGGAGTTGACAGAGATAATAAATCAGCTGTGATGAAATTGTGGAGCAGATTCAGAGGGCCAAATGGCCTAATTCTGCTCCTATCTCTTATGGTCTTATGATAAACACATCTAAAAATCTACTTTTTTAATTTGGCTTATGTATAGGATTACTTAATGCCTGTTGATGTTGATTACATTTATATAATTTGGTATCTTCAATTGCATTTATTCTATATAATGCTTGTCTTTACTTATGATTTTAAATTTTGTCTCATATTTTTATGACAATATTAATTTGTCTTTACAATCTATGTAAAGCACTTTGAGCCTGCATCTTAAACCTGTCATGGTTTAGAATACTTCTAAGTTTCTCTGCAAAGAGTTTAGCAAGCTCATTTAATCCAAAAATATTTATAGTTCATATCTCTAACCTTGTACTGCAGCATTCCTACACCTCTGTCACCTGAGTGAAAGGAACTTCCCAGTCCAGATTGGAATAATTAGATATCTCAGACAAACTCCACACAACTTAGACCAGATGTAATGGTGTGATGACGGATGGCAGCGAGTGATGATGCCCCACTGAAATGACTTGCAGCTGTTCCTCTGCATAGAATAGAGTGGACCTGAAGCACTTGCCTTGGTTCGATCTGGCGTAAGCTCTGAGGCTTTGTATTTACTAGGGAGCTGCTTCAAGTTCCTGTGTTAGAACCGCACTTCAACATGTGTCCACTGTTGGACTACAGTGGTGAAATCGCAGGCAGAATGTAGTTAATGCCAGTTGCAACCTCTCTCTGACACAATCTGCTAGCATACCCGCACACACTTGTTTGAAATCATCTTTCTGCTTCTACAGGATCTTTTCCTTGGCTACAACCAAATGAATCAGCTTTCAAATACATTTATTTTTGATTAACTAAAGTCAAATTAAAGTTGAGTAACATGTAATATATGAACTAACCAGTTTAAAGTTTACTGTTCTGAATTCTGTTACTGTTACAAAGTAGTCTATATTGAATTTTTTGTTTTTTTTACTTGAACATAAAAGTTAATTGACTAATTTGCTTGGCTTGGAATGAAGGGAAAGAAAAATCAGCATATGTAAAATCATTTGGAAGAAAAATGTGAGCTTCATCAGAGTCCCAAAGGGCTGTGAAGCAACTGTGGTACACTTTGAAACATTGTCAATGTACTGTAGGAAACATGGCAGAGAAGTAGCATACTATAATTTCTCATTGAAAGTACTGGGATAATAACCACATAATCTGTATTAAGATGTTGATGGACGGATAAGTATTGTCCAGGTCCACGGTATCAAACCCAAAAATGCCCTAATCTTAACTTCTCAAATGTGGCTGTAAATCTTTGAAGCACATTTTGTCTACTTTAGTTTTTCAGCACTCATTTTTTTTTTGGTTATTTCTGAAAGTAAGGAGATATGGTAGAGCTCAAATAATTGACCTCATCACCACTTCCTTAAAAAAAAGTGGTGCTATGGTAGCATAGGGATTAGACAATGTGGTTACAGCTCAGGGGCTTCCGGACTTCAGAGTTTAATTCCTGCGCTGTCTGTAAGCAGTGTGAACCACATGGGTTTCTGCAGGTGCTCTGGTTAGGAGGTTAGTTGGTCATTGTAAGTTGTCTTTTGATTAGGCTTGTGGTTGATAGGAGGGTTGCTTGGTGGTGCAGCTCATTGGCCCGGAAGGGAATGTTCCATTCTCTATCTCTAAGTAAATAAAAAAAATAATAAATTCTTGTTGAAATAAATCCTGAAATGCTTCTTCAATTGTTGTCGATCAGATTCTTCATGTTGTTGGCAGTTGCCCAAATTCTAACTGTATGTGATTCATTAAAATGACAATGAATATTAAAGCTGGGCTAACATTGAAGAAGAGACTGTTAGCGTTTGTTCCCTTTTGCTGCATCATTAAATGATGCTCAATTTTTTTTCCCCCACACATTTCAGAACAAATAATTTTATGGTTTCCAAATTAACATTTTATTAAGCTTCCCTCTTCCTGAATAATGAAATACTGGATCTGTTTTGTGGTTAGTGGTAGTTGTTCTCTTTCACATACAGTTGTTATCAAAATAAATTGAAACAAGCTCAGGGCAACATCTCCCCACATCAGCACTGATACTTGTCATGCAAGGTGATTGTGCTGTAAAACTGTTGTCAGAACTCCTGCAGTTCTCCTGGAGTAGATAGTGGATATTCATCACAGAGCCTGGGCAGTGAATGTCCTTCATGTGCACCTGGCAGGCACAACGTCAAGTAGTATTGTGAAGGAGCCAAAATACAGTTTCTAAGATACAAAAAAAAATATCCCGAACTGTTATGTAGAGAAACTGAAAAATTCTGATGATTATGTCCCAGTTGACTCTTCCTCCCTCTATTCTTCCTGTTACTCAGGAAGATGCTCACAAATTAGATACACAGCCTCAGGCAGTTTGCAAGTTTGATATTTAATTGGCTGTTCCTCCTGTTCGAGCTAGGGAGTAGAGCTAACTAGGTACACGGAAATTGAACCAAATTGCACTTGTTCTACGGACGTCCCAATTTTAGTGACCAATACCTTTACTGTTAACATAGAAAACATACAGCACAATACAGGCCCTTCGGCCCACAAAGCTGTGCTGAAAATGTCCCTACCTTAGAACTACCTAGGCTTTACCCATAGCCCTCTATCATTCTAAGCTCCATGTAGCCATCCAGGAGTCTCTTAAAAGACCCTATCATTTCCGCCTCCACCACCGCCAGCGGCCCATTCCACGCACTCACCACTCTCTGCGTTTTTTAAAAAAAAACTTACTCCTGACATCTCCTTTGTACCTACTTCCAAGCACCTTAAAACTACGCCCTCTTGTGCTAACCAATTCAGCCCTGGGGAAAAGCCTCTGACTATCCACATGATCAATGCCTCTCATCATCTTGTACACCTCTATCAAGTCACCTCTCATCCTCTATTGCTCTGAGGAGAAAAGGCCGAGTCAAGTCTGCAAAACACTCAAACAGAAACTGGGTTAAGCCAGTTTTCAGAAGACAGGTTTGGGCCTCTTACATGGCCAAGCATGCAATAAGTCAATTTCTTTCATGTCCTTGCATAAATCAGATAACGTGGACAATACTTTGATCCTTTCTAATGAAAGGCAAATTAGGCCATTTTAGAAACCATGACACAGAAACTGCCCATTACACAGTATGTCAGTCTCTCTGTCTTTCACCATAGCCCTTCCTCTGCCAGCTCCCTCCTGCGGTGAGGCCCTTTGATGATTGGGATTGGCCACAGATGTTGCACCCCAGTTGCCTATGGTAATGTGCAAGCTGGGGAGGTGCAATATGAAGAGCAAGCATGTAGCAGGCTCCCTCTTCATGCAGTTGACAAATCCAAAGGAACGGCAGAGACTGATACAATTCGGCACTAGTGGTGTTACAGGAGCTGCCATTTAACGTTGAACTCAGTATAAGACTGCCTTACGAACTTCAGTTCCAGATTTTTCCTTGGGGTTTACTCGTGAAGCCTTCCCCATAGATGATAAACAACAATGGATCCAACAAAGATTAGATGTCTTATCTAGATGCTTTGCACAAATATAGCTGAATCATTTTCTGGATTGGACAGATAATTTTACACATAGACGCTTGTATTCTTTGACTTTTCAAATATGTTGCGTTAAGAGCTACCTACTATTTTGACAGTGGGTCAAATTACTAAAAGGATTTTTCATTTCTCCAGAGGCAAGCAAGTTGGTTATGTCCTATGTTGCTGCTGTTTGTGGCAAGGGAGCAGAGGTCAATCAAGTTAAGGAGCAACTGCTACAATCAAACCCTGTGCTTGAGGGTAAGTTCAAGAATATTTAACACATTATCTTGCTTTAATAGGGAAGATTATAGTTATGAGACTAAGTTTAAAGAAATCCATCAGATAATGCCAATTCATCTTACACTGATACTGACAATAACCATGATGCAGTCCATTTTATTATTTGGTTTCAATGTTCTGTCATGTGAGACTTACCTTGTGGTGCCATTGAATCATGGTTTCAGTCCACAGGAAAATTCTAGAGTTTCCATTGACAAACAGGCAGAGATTTAACGGAAGTATACAAAGTTATGAGGGGTATAGTAGGGTAGCAGGCTTTTTCCACTGAGGCTTTGAGAGACTAGAACTGGGGTCATGGGTTAATAATGAAAGGTGAAATGTTTAAGGGACCTGGGGGGGAGGGGGTAACTTCCTCAGTGAGAGAGTGGTGGGAGTGTGGAATGAACTGCCAGCGGAAGTGGTGGATTTGGGTTCATTTTCAATATTTATTATAAATCTGGTTAGGTACATGGAAGGGAGGGGTATAGAGGGCTATGGCCTGGGTGCGGATCAATGGGACTAGGCAGGTTAATAGTTCAGCATGGACTAGATGGGACAAATGGCCTGTTTCTGTGCTGTAGTGTTCTTACAACTGAATTTAAGATGTGAAAGCTATGGCAAAGGTAGCATATTGGTTATGCTATAGTAGTGATCAGAAGAATAGACTCATGACCCACTGTAATCTAGTTAAATGGTTAATAAATGCATATCTGGTATCAGTAATGGAATTAGTGATAATGGAATTACTGATCAGGAGAACCTGATCTCATTCTCTACATCTGTTTAGAGGAGGAAACTTGAAAATCTAAACAATGTGCATGCAGCATAATTCCTCTGAAATAGCCTGGAAAGCCATTTAATTTGATAATAGTGTGACAAAAACTGTTAATGACGGTAAAATAAGCTGGAATGCCAGCATTAAATCTCGCACCCAATCATACAAGGGTACATTCAGCCTAGTTCCTGGAATGCATCTGCTATTTATTTCTGAAGCTCATCTAGTTCATATTTTATTCCTTCCTTGATATTGAATTGTAGAAGAATGTGAATTAAGTTTCCAGCTGATCAAATGAAAAGGAAATGAATGATGCTTTATAAAAGCTTGGGATGAGATTATAACAATGAATTGCACAAGACAGTGGTTGGTTCCTATTTTAATTTTGTGGTATGAAGCAAATTCCCTTTTTTTCCCCTTTTCCACCAGCCTTTGGAAATGCCAAAACAGTGAGGAATGACAATTCTTCCAGATTTGTAAGTAATTTTTATTTTTAGTATAAGTTCTGAATTTTCTCTTGGCTTTTACATCAGAATATTTTGCTATTTTTTTAAATCAAAAAACATTTTGTTTTCATCTCTGAAACCAATAAACGGTGCGTGATTTTAATCTCTAAAGTCAATTGTAGACATGGTTAGGTTAATTCTGTGGTATTTGAGATTAGAAAATTACTCTATGCCAGATGCCAGATCTTCCATTTCATCTTTTTTATGGTTTGATTGTGCTACATGAACATTTCACACAATGTCTGATCACATTGTTTGATATGACACATCTTTCAGAAGTTATGGGTTCAACTAGCAGGTATGATTTTTCAGACTTTGTGTTACTAACCTACATGTTTTCTTTATACTGTCTAAGTTGTGATAAGGGCCCCTACTACCATATAATGTACATAGATTCTGCAGTGAGCTCAGGACTTTTACGTTATGTAGTCAATTATGAATGAAAACAATAAAAATAATTTATTGTCTTCTTTTGTAAGAAATCTTTCAATTCATTGTGAGAATACCTGCGATATAGAATAAAAGAACACAATTGAAATTATTATTAATCATATTTATGAATAGCATATTTTTGTTCTATCCTGTCCCTCTCCAACCCATCACATGACTCTGACACCAGTAAATTGCTGGAGTGGTTTTTGAGGGGCTGACATTTGGAGAGACAGTGTATGATTAGGGACAGTCAGCACAGAATTATGCTTGTGGTTGAGGTGAACACATTAGCGATGTTTAGAAAGTCACCAAGATAAGTATGTGTGTAGGAGGGGTTTAGACCTCACTGGGCACCACAGTCACATGGACAAGTTGGGCCAGTGGGCCTTTTTCATACTATATGACTCTATATTCACCACTATCACTCTGAGACAGGTTTGGACTTTGTTTAAACTTTCTGTTGCATCACTTTCACCACAGGTTTCAACCAAGCATTTCTATTTCACAGGGAAAGTATATGGATATTGAATTTGACTTTAAAGGCGACCCGCTTGGTGGTGTTATCAGCAACTGTAAGTAATTCTCCCAAATAAAAACAACATGTTAAATCACAATCATCTGATGTTTTGTTTGAACTTAAGATGATTTTAAATTGGCGAGGTTCATGTGCTGTGAAGTACGGAGTTGTATGATAAAGAGATAATAGAAAGCACAGATCACTTTTAGATGCCTATAACAAACTGCAGTATTTTGAGCAAAACTTTTATCAACAGACTGAAGAACTGTGGGGTCAAAGATATTTACCGGGAATATACATCACAGATAATGTATCACTTCCACTGAGGGAAGAATTTCAGGATCCTTTATTCCTCTCAGTTCAATACAATACGGACCCTGAAGTTTGAAGCCTTTTTGGATGGATGGGTTGCTACTTTGATTGAACATGTTAATTTTATTAGTAATGTTGTTAGTTGCTTTGACACTTTAGTGACCAAAGGAATAATGATTGTGAATAATCTGGTAATTTAAAGGAAATGTTTGCCCTCAAAAATTACTGGAACACTTTGAATTAAGAATAGGCTCCATGTTGTGTGGTTGCAGGTAAGGATTTCAAGGTGGTAGTTATATTGAAACGTGATGGTAACTTCCTGCATTTATGTGGCATCTTTAACAAAGCTGAAGCTGTACTTTTCTCTGGGCCACTAAGCAGTTGGGGAGACGTAAGTGAGCAGTGAAAGAAGATAAAATACTTATTGGACATTTATTCAAACTTATTACTGAAACCAGAGAAAGACTGAATTAATGGCAGCCCTTAATTCTTCCTCAAAATATATGCGATTCTGAACTATAATTTATATCATTATTCTGTGAAAAATATCCTATAAAGGAAAATGTGTAACGATAAAAAAACAGGATCCAGTTTATCTTAGATCTGAAGAACTTTGTATCTGGAAAGTCAATGGATTGTACTCATTTCTGAAAAATGCATTATTCCTCTTTATTGTCTGTGTGCACATCTGCCTCTGTTCTTCCTGTCCTGTGCACATTGAATTATCTGAGTTCTTGTCCTACTGTAATATGAAAAGGCATTAATCTCACAAATATTTTTAAGCAATCACATGCAAAGCTTTCACTTACTAACAGTGAACTAAATAGTACCTTTTCATTGTGATTAATAGGACATTTAGTTTCCTGTGGACTGGACCAAACATTTCTATATTGCTGAAGACTGTGGTTCGTGGTGGTGCACAGATTTAATGAACAGAATATCCACTTCCAGAACACACTGTGCTGACTAGATGTGCTTAGTTCAGTTAGATGTTCTCGGCAGATGTAGTCAGAATAATTGGAAGCAAATAAACTGGATCACCTGAGAGTTTTTATCAAGTGCACAGTGTAAATACTATGCTGCATGAAGTTCCATGCTGCCCATTTAAAATGCATTTTCTTTACACGTACATTAACATGTCATTGTTAATGAATGATATTAAAGTACAACACAATATACTGTATAGCATTGAATTGTTTCTATATAGAAGGATATAAAGCTATTCAGACAGCAGCTCCCTGAAATATTATAATTGCAGCATTTAAGAACACATTAGATGTGACCTGATGAGAATCATCCAGGCCTGCATAGACAGGTATCATTCCAGTTGTGCCAGGAACTGAGGTGTGTGACTGCATTTTGAAATCTTGAAATTCTTCTGGTGAATTGTGCAATTTTCCTTTTGAAGAAGGCTAGTACTGTAGCTGGTAACAATAGCAATCATGGAATGATACTGCATACAAAGTGCTTACTTAGCCCATCATACTTGTTCTATAGTCTTTCAAAATGCTCCCGCTTCAAAAAATACAGTTCCAGTTCATAAGGTTAAATGGCTTATTTTGTACCAGTCTTGCCTCTGAGTCAATAGGTGCTGAGGAATTGTAGCCCAATGGGCTGGGATTGGGGAGTGAGGGAATGGTATATTTTAGATGGTATGTTGAACTAAGGTCACTATAAAAGGTCAAGTGGATCTTATTATCTTTTCATCATCCTTCCTTTGTAAGGTGACCAATCCATAACCCTTAATTAGTAGCAGGAAAAAATAGTAAATCTGATTATTCTCATGTTGATATTTGATAAATCTTGCTATGTGCAAATTAACAGCAATATTTCCCACATTACAAGAGTGAGTGCTCTTTGGAAATACTTCTTTGGTTGCAACCAGCTGTTACAAAAGTATCAGAAATCTTTTTTGACTCTCCATTGTGACATCAATTAGACATCTATGTGAGATCTCATAGAATGTAAAACTGTACCATATCCAATGATAACTTGAAAGCTAGGTTAAATTATCTTTGTATATTTTCATATATACAATCCATTACATTTTCAAGATAGAAAAACATCTTCAGTTACATTTACTCAAGTTTGAAATGCAAAATTGGTATCAATGATAACTATTTGAATCACGTCAGACTTTGGTTTTAATAGCCCAATAAAATAAAGGAGGTATTCACACACCATGTATTTATGAGGGTTGCATTATTTACAGCTGAGTCTTTTTTTTTTGCTTGTTAAATTCCAACTTTTCATTCCAAAGTGTGCTAATAGGAGTTTCAGAAAATGTTGATATGCGATCCTGTGATCAGGGTTGACTTGATAATAAGTATAAATTTTTATGTCATTTTCCAGAATTCAGGCCCAATTAATTTTTCTCAGTTTTCAAAGATGCTAATAGTAGATTGATTTTCGCAAAAAGGGTAGTCTGAGTTGACCAGCTGCTGCTTACTGCTGCATTAATGAAGGTCATTAGTGTTCTAATGGTAATGACAATTACAAGTATATACCATAAAACTGAAGCTAGTGGATAAGTCCTGTTGAAGGGTCTTGGCCTGAAACAACGGCTGTTTACTCTTTTCCATAGATGCTGCCTCATCTGTTGAGTTCTTCGGGCATTTTGTGTGTGTTGCTATTGGAAAAGAATGTGATTGTTGCAAATATATATAATTGATTAAGCAGGAAGTTGCATAGCACTGGGACGGGGAGGATATATATGTAAACAAGGACATGGGCACTCCCCTCTACCCACCACCATCATTCCCTCTTTCAGTTATCAAGCACATTAAGAATAAATGTGAGTGACATGTTCTCCAAAACTTGTCAAATTTTAATTCCTGTATGGAACGAGATAATAAAGAGTTGTGATGAAAAGGTGTTTCTTTATAGACTGGTGAGGTAAATCTGCTTGCCTCAAGGTCCAGTACAAGGTCAACACTGCTTTTGGTGCATTGGAACTGTGGTGTTACAGGTTACTGTGTCCAAGTTTGCAAACAGCATGAAACTTTGAAGTACAATAAATATTGAAGAAGATAGTAGTTGTCAGCAAGGTGTCAGAAGCAGGAGTGGAAAAGTGGGAAGGCAAACAGAATTCAGTGCAGAGGAGAGTAAGGCATATTTTAATCAGAAGAACGAAACAACAGCATAATACTGAAGTGTTCACTTTTAAACTGGATGCAAAAGAAAGGTACCAAGGTTATTTGTACACAAATTTCTAAATGTTGACAAAGGAATTAATAACAAATTAGGACTTATACTTTATAAATAGAACCTGTATACAAAAACTCAGGAAGTTATGCTAAACACAAGCTAGATTATTTTGTTCAATTCTGGGTACTATACTTAAGGAAGGATGGGAAAAGGGCACTATTATTTACCAGAGTGGTCCCAGGTCTAAAAGAGTACCATTGTATGGTTCTCCTTTGAGTAAAGAAGGATAAAGGTATACAGTGGATTATGGTTAATTGGGGCAACAGCTCATATGGGACAACTCTGGAAGAGCATAAACTAATTGAGAAAATAGCCAGGATTCCCTTTATTTATTTGTGACTCTATGCCACTTAAATTGGGACAGGAGACTGTTGCCAAACAATTTCTAACTAGCATCAAACACGTGCATTTGCGTGGCCGATAGATACCACACCACGCTTAGAACAAATGTTTTTAAATAGCGTCAGTTGCATGTGCTTCGGTTTAAAAATCAGTGATTATTATCACTGATAGTTGGCGAGAAATAAGCAGTAAGACAATTCAGAACTGTTTTGCTCACTGTGGTTTCAAGCATTCAGGTATCTGGTTTAAGGTGGCACTTCTGAGGGCAACTGACTGCTTACTGGCAGTTCCAAGACAATAAATGCATCTAAATACTTTACTAATAAAACCTTTTTGATAAAATATTATGGTAAACGATCATTGCAGCCAATGAAAAGGTGAGTGAAGGTGAGGCTGATTCGAGGGTCAAAGTGTGCAGGTGTGAGATGGTCAGAGTTAAGGTCGAGGCATGTTCAAAATGAAGTCAGGGAGAGTGATGCAGAGAAAAGTCAGAGCAAAGGATAGGCAGATTCGGGGCCCATCCACCTAAGCCGAGAGTGAGGTTGGATTAATCTAATCACCAGGCTGATTTGGAAAGGTCTTGTACAGGTCAAAAGGTGGCAGCAGGTCCAGGCCTAGAGCGTATTGAAGAGACAGGGCCCGGTTCTTAGAGTGAGGAATGCCAGATGTTTGGATGATTTAAATGCTGGGCCAGATTGATTGAAAAAGCTGAGTGTGGAACCAGAGGCAAGAGTTAGGCTGGTTCTGCTCACTGCACCACAACGTTTGCTGCACTGAGGCTGAAGCTGTAGTCCTGCTCCGACTGCAGTGGCTTCGTGTCTGAGGGCTCACCTTCAGTCTGTGTTGTTTGATTGATTTTTATTCCACTCCCCCCTCCCCCGGCACATTGGGCATTTGTGGGTGACTTTTTTTTTAATGGTTTTTGTTGTGTTTCTTGTTTTGTGGCTGTCTGTAAGGAGACGAATTTCAAGTTTGTATAATGTATACATGCTTTGACCGTAAATGTACTTTAAACTTTGAGATGCCAGAGACAACTGGGAGTGAAAATGAAAGAATTTCTCTACTTCAGTAAGTTAGGAATTACAAAGGATTTGAAGATATCGACAATCATCTTAAATGATTTGGATAGATGCAATAGTCAAAAATTGTATGAAAGCAGTCTATTATCTACACTAACAAGAGAAAATCTGCAGATACTGGAAATCTAAGCAACACACACAAAATGTTGGAAGAACTCAGCAGGCCAAACAGCATCTATGGAAAAGTGTACAGTCAGCGTTTTGGTCAGGGTCTCTTCATCAGGACTGGAGAAGAAAAGATGAGGAGTCAGAGTAAGAATGTGGGTGGAGGAGAGGAAGAACCACAAGGAGATAGCTGAAACTGGGAGAGGGGGATGGGTGAAGTAAAGAGCTGGGAAGTTGGTTGGTGAAAAATACATGCCTGGAGAAGGGGGATTCTGATTGGAGAGGACGGAAGACCACAGAAAAAGGAAAAGGGGAGGAGCACCGGAGGGGGGTGATGGGTGGGTAAGCAGATAAGGAGAGGGAAATGAGAATGGAGTATGGTGAAGGTGGGGGTGGGTGTTATTAACTGGAAGTGTGAGAAATCAGCGTTCATGCCTTCATCAGTGAGCATTTACACTCTGTCCACCAGGAAAAGCAGGATCTCCCAATGGCCACCCATTTTAATACTACTGCTCATTCCCATTTTAACATGTCAGTCAGTCTATGGCCTCTTCTATTGTTGCGATTACGCCACACTTGGGTCGGAGGAGCAATACATTGTATTCTGTCTGGGCAGCCTCCATCCTGATGGCATGAACATCTGTTTCTCAGACTTCTGGTAATGTCTCTCCCCACCCCCCCCCCCCCCCCCCCAACGCCACTTCTTCTCCATTCCCCATTCCCATTTCCTTTTCTTACCTACCCATCGCCTTCCTCTGTTGCTCATCCCCTTTTCTTCCATGGCCTTTTGTCCTCTCCTATTGGATTTCCTCTTCTCCAGCCCTAAATCTCTTTCACTGATCAACTTTGCAGTTTTTAACTTTGCCTCTCCCGATTTGATCTTTCACCTTGTGTTCTTCCTCCCCTCCCCTCACCTTCTTACTCTGACTTCTTTTCTTCTCCAGTCCTGATGGAGAGTCTTGGCCTGAAACATTGACTGCACTTTTTTCCATAGATGCTGTCTGGCCTGCTGAGTTCCTCCAGCATTTTGTGTGTGTTGCTCAGATTTCCGACATCTGCAGATTTTCTCGTTTGTACAGTGAGATTCAACAGGCAGTTCTGAAGCTCTCTGTGGAGAGTGAAGGGATATGTCATGGCACAGAAGTAGTCTAGGTCAAACACTGCGATCAAGAAACCCCAGTTATGGCAACTTTGTAGCACTGGACCCGGACTTCCAAGGTTGAGAGAGTGGAACTGCCCCAGTGCAAAAACTTTCCACTTTTAAAAAACTCTCCCGTACAGGTTTTTTAAAAAAAACTAATACTGTAGTAGTACTAATAGTGTTTCAATTTGTTCTACATTTCATTTAAACACATAATTTGTAACTCAATTAAACAGTGGTTTGTCTATTTCCATGAAACCGGCAACTTGGGGCACCCTCTTAATTGAGCCAAAATGTACTGGTCCTGATGTGCCCCAGTTAACTATAGTCCACTGTATTCAAAATAGCTGTTTTTTTTTAATATTGTAAGGAATTTAGATAAAGTAAGAGCAAACTGTTTTTATGTACGAGACAATAAGATGTTCAGATTAGAAAACAACTGATAAATCAGGGAACAGTTTCAACAATAGCAATCAAGACTAGCAGAAAAAACTTACAGGGTAATAGAGGAGGAGCAGGGAAAGGAAACTAACTACATACAGCCCATGAATCACGTACAATATCATCCTGCCACATCTCAGAGGGGGGCAAGCCCACTGCCCTTCCTGTTCCCACTCCCACACCTCTAGCGCAATATATTGTCCAAAGCCAGCTGCTGACCAATGTCACCCTATACAGCACAGGGCCTGAGCAGAGTAAGTGTCGAAGACCACACCCAGAGTTCCTCAGGCACTTTACTGGATTTACCAGTTATCCAAATTATTTAAAAACTTCAGTGTCTCTAAACATTGGAAACATTCTCACACATAGAAAAATATTCAAAACCTTTTGTTTATTAATTTTTTTATCAAATTGTTAAATGATAGTGTTTAAAAATTTTTAAAAAGCATTAAATCAGATTAGAACAGTAGAAAATCCTTATCCTTATAATTGAATTAATTAACTCTTTAAATTACCTGAAACATGTCAGTCTGAGAGCCATTCCTATCTATTTACATGAACAAAGTTGCTGGAGTGTATCGAGTCTAACCTGGGTCCAATTCATCACTCTAACATTGTACTGCTTGGGAGGCTGCAGGAAGCTGTGGCTACACAACTGAACTCCTTGACTGCATCAAAGTTGGGAGTCAAAGATAGAAAATAGTGGTACTGAATTTATTATACCTTCCATAGCACCATACAAAGTTGTGCATTGTAAGTGATAAGAGTAGGTATTGATTTAGAAATTTTATTGAAATGACTTGAAATCCCTTTTTAGACTCTATGTGATTATTTGCAAGCAAATTCTTGCCTTCAGAATTATGCTCAACTTGCTCACACAGCTGTGAGTCTGGAATAGGATTGCAATACAGGAAATGAACAGGGCCTGAAGCACCAGTTTCCCAACAAAGAAACTGCCTTACCATTTAAGGCATTCTTAAGTGCATCAGAGCATCATATAGGCAGATTGAGTGAGTGTGTGCAGAAAGTGTAGGCCTGTACATAGTCACATATGTGATTCATGTTAAAGACCCTGAGGGTTAGCAGTAATTAAAAAGGACTGGTAATCGAAGGCTTGGTGGGAAAGAAATCCTAGTAAGAAATCAATGATATGTTTATTTTAAAATTAAACTAGTTAATTCCAGTGACAAGACAGCATTAATGAAATGACTGGGGGCAATCCTTCTGGGGTTGCATGAAGTAAAACATGTTCCTCTTTTTTTCTACTGGTAACATGCTGTTCTCTTTTCCAAATTATGAACTGTTGTCAGTACGCCTTGTTCAACTAAAGGTTTTTTGGCTGCAGAATTTAGATCTGTAGTGTGTAGTTTTGATCTGATACTACAGATGTCATTTCAGTTTCAAGATAGTGTGTATAGTGTGTACAGTGTGTACAGATATCTGATGGACGTATCACAAAGTATGGTCACTGAGGGCAAGAGTGTGCCTCCAGCTTTGTCCTTCAGAGGTGCTCTGAGAAGGCATAATACCAAACAATATGCAATGACAATTGAACTCCAGTGCTACAGCTTTGAGATAATATGTTTCCAGATACCCATTTTAATCACTCATGATAGAATGCCCATTTAACTTCAGGATGAACCCTCTTTTAAAGATTAACGTACATTTATTATCAATGTATGTATACTATATACAACCTTGAAATTAATCCTCTTACAGGTAGTCACAAAAACAAGGAAACCCAATAAACCCTTTAAAAAAGATCATCAAACACCCAATGTGTGAAAAAAGAACAAATTGTGCATACAATAAAAGTTAAACAAGTAACACTCAAAGCCAAAGATCACAAAAGTGAGTTCATATTCTTCTATAAGGATAAACACAAAAGAATGTTCACACACATATGAACAGCCATGAAGACTGTTCATTTCTACAGCCTGTCCAGGAGAAGGTTGGTTGCAGGCCACAGCCTCAGTTTAGCGTAGAGATGAGTAAACCTCACAGAGGAGCGAGCTGAACACCAGCCTATCCCTCGCCTGTGACCCTGACACCCCGACCTTTTCAATCTGGCTCTGTGGTTAATTCAGCCAAACATCAACTTGTTCCTCTCTCTTGGGTCTGGGCCCTGCCACTTTGATTCTGCCCCAAGTTCGCTTATTATGGCCTAATGTTGGCTCTTTCCACACTCTCAGGCCTGGGCCCTGCAACTTTGATTCCATTAGTGCTTTTAAAAGGATTATCAGCTACTAACTGGTTGGCTGCTAATCGATTCACACCAGCTGCTGCTACAGTTGTCTAAGTGCTTGTTTTTTTTTACGCTGAAACCTATTGAGAGTGGACTGTCGATCTCTGAATGATTTTGTTCTGACCTCGGGCATCAGCATGAAACAGATGGTCCCAGAACTGATGCATAATGGCAGTGCCCTGGGAGTGCAGTAGTGTGACTGAAAGGGAAAGCAGAGGCAGCATAGATTAGGGCAAGTTGCTAGATGAGGGCGGAGAGAGAAATGAACTGAAACTCAATGGCTTGTTTGTCCAGTATGTGAAAGGTGCAATTGTCCAACCACAGTCCCAGTGAGTAATAGTTAATAAGCATCTATACTTCAGCAAGAATATCCTCATGGAGAACAGCCATCCGTACACCTGCAATATACTTCACTATCAAACTTATTCCAAATTCGGTAGCTGCTCAAATTTGGGTTCCCTGCCGAAATATGCATCTCCTTAGTGGTACTGATAGCATTGGCTGGACATTGTAACCTTTGTAATTATAACTATCATGTTTTGTAAAGAATGTATTTCTTGAAATACCGTGCAGAATATGCCTGTCCAGTCCTTTGAGCTGCACTGTCCAGCAATCCCCTGATTTAACTTTAGCTTGCAATGACCAATTAACCTATCAACCACTTTGGACAGTGAGAGGAAACCAGAGCACCCAGAGGAAACCGATGTGGGTCACTGGGAGAATGTACAAACTCCTCGTAAATAGTGGCTCAGATTAATCTCACAACATAGCCCCACCATCCCTTTCTTGGGGCTACTGAAGTTAGCCCCACTTATTAGTAGTGTTGTGGTTTCTGTATCTTTGGATATTTTGCCAATTCTTGAGGGGTTGGTATATTTTGCTGTCATTATATAACTGATGTGGTACCAGATTTACAAAGGTTATATGCATAAAACTGGCACAAAAGTGACATTGTAGTGCCACAGCTTTCAGGCCTGCAGAAGCAGGCATCTTTCGATCACCACCCAGCTAACAGGAGTCACCTGCTTCTCATTTCCAACTCATCACCTGCAGCCTATTTAAACCCAACTCTCATCCACAGTCCCTGTTTTACTCATATGAACCGGCCAGCCTCATCCAGTTGCTCCTAGCCTTCAGTTACCTTGTTGCCTATGGTGTTCAGTATTTGTTCCCTTTTGCTTTGTGGCTCCTCATGGCTTGTAATTTTGCAGTCTATTATTAAAGTTACCATTCATTGCTGAATTGTCTCTGCTGCTCTGCTTTTGGGCCAAACCTCCTCTACATTTCTTGACGTGATAGCTGAACCAGTGATTGACCTAGTAGAGTAGCACGAATTTATTGACCTTCTACTAACCACTCTCAGGCACTTCTGTGTCTCACTACAGCAACCCCACACCAGTCAACCTCCTCCCTTGGAGCCCCAGTTTGATGGCACAACTCCCTGTCCTGGTGGGTCTTTCACTTGGAGTTCTGTCCATCTCTGTAATGTACAGACAGAGCCGAGGTTGCCTCCATCCTCTCTCTCTTGACTGGGCGAACTCTGACCTGAGCTGGCACTAACTGGGACGATAAAACCACTATCTGCAATTAATGTGAGGAATTCACTGCAGAGTTGTGGCAGGTTTTCAGAGGTCTGGGAAGTATAAAAGAGGTAGCAGATCAGATACTTTGCCTGTGTCAAGGCTCACACTTGGCACTGGATTGCACTGTGGAATTCAGGACCCTCGCAAAAGAGTGCAGAATTGCTGCTGACCGATTACCATCAGGGCTTCTCAGAGCACTTAAAAGGTGAGCTAACTACCCGCGAGATACCCTTCGATCTTGAAAGCCTCAACACCCATCTTATGGAATGGCCCTCTAGATCAGAGCCCCAGCTCCATTTTCAGAACTGTTTCTGGCTGCAGGACCCTCCTCAGGAATGCCTCCAGAATCTGTGCAGTTAGGGAGAGCTTCCTTAATCCACCAAGAGCGTGAGCGTGTTTGCTGTAGAGCACCCATACATCAAATGCCCACTGCACCTGGGAAATGGCACCGCCAGATGGCGGTGAGGTGCCTTCTATTTGGTAAACTCCCCCACAGCCCGTTGTTCCAGTACCATGGTCTAACTCAGTCTCTTTGTCCTCCACACCCTGTCAGCTCTACACACACAGGAGGCCCTGGTGGATTCTGTTGTTACAGGTAACTTTCTGGACTGGAATCTGTGGGTGCAGTTTGGACTCCCTACCAAGCCTACCTCTCACCCATTCTGCTTCAGGGCCATTGATAGATGTCTTTTGTGTCTGGGATGGTCAGAGAATGCACATAGCTTGTGCACATGAGCAGCGGAGACCACCATGAATCCATCTTATTCCTCCTTACTGACTTGTCCATTACTCCTCTCATCTTGGGTCACCCCTGGCTGTCCAATCATAACTCGCAATTCGCTTGGTCATCTGATTTGCTTCTGAGTTGAGGACCCACCTACCTGCAACCACAGTTGACTTCACCCCGTAAATCCTTGGAGACAGAGGAATCCTTTGACCGTACCAAACTTCCACAGGAATACCACAACTTGAACGTCACCTTCAATAAAAGAGAAGCCAGCATCTTGCTGCCTCATAGAGCACACAACTGCACGATTGACCTCTCCTTCCTGAGGTTGTTTGTTCTCCCCCTTCCCTCCTGCAACCTAAGACAGGGACATCACCGAAGTTCTACAGCATGGCTTCATTCGACAATCCCCGTCCTCAGCCAGTGCAGGATTCTTCTTTGACAAAAGTAAGGGTGGTTATCTCTGTCCCTGCATAGACTCAAGAAAATCACCATTAAGAACCGCAACTCTGTTCCCTTGATGAATAGCACATTCCAAGCACTCTGTTGGACCGAGATCTTCACCAAACTGGATCTACAGAGCACATTCAACCTGAATTGCATCCGCCAGAATTGATTGGAAGATGGTGTTAATAAGATACACTGGCCTCTATGAATATTTGGTGATTTTTTATGAAGTTTTAGTGATGGAAATGGCATTATATTTGAAAGTGACTTTCTCTTTTGCCTCAAATTTTGCTTTTAAAATACCTTTAGAAATTAGTAGTATTTTTGCAAACTAGATTATATTTTATTTTCATTTTATGTCTGACTTCTCAACTTACAATGAAATGTATAAAAGCCATAATCGGGAAGATGATGCAAAGATATTTCCTTGGTTGTGAAATCCCAAAATAGCTGTTACAGGCAATTAAGGATTTGCCATATGGGGCTAAATAATGTGGGATTCTTTATTCAGAGGGATGTGAACCTTTGGATAATCTGGTGACCAACTAACTATTCCAAAGTTTTGACACCTTTTTCATAGGATGATGATTTTTGAATCTATTTAAATACACCTGAGCCCCATTCCCATATTCCCTTTAAATTTACTGAGTTCTCTGGAAAATTCTGCTGTGTAGTATCTAAAAGAGGGCATAAAAGTGGATAGGCATGTTAAACGGAATTTCACTAGTCTATCACCACCAAAGCCTTGATCATACTGTGCTTTCCTATACTTCAAAACAATCTATTGTGTGTACCTGTTGAATAGCTCACCTCATTTGAAATATAAATGATGTTTATTATGATTTAGCTGCAATGTTTTAAACACATCATTTGTAGTGCTATTATGATAAGCCTGAGTGCCTTGAGAATGAGTCTGCAGATTGGACTACTGCCAATCTGTACTGTAGGTTTTGAGCCTCATAACAATTACACTGCAAGCCCAAAAGGATTTCTTTTTAACTTGAGCATTTTATTTTTGTAAAGGTTCATCTAGATAATTGCAGACAAAATCCTGCCAATAGTTTTGGTCAATTACTAATTTAAAGTAATTGTAGTAATTGATGCTTCCTTGCAGTCACTCTTGCCTGCAAGTTGGTTATAAAAACAGTGATACTCTATGGAAGTAGGCCACGGATCAGCTACAGTATGAAGGAACATGTCCTAGGAGCTAAGTAGCCTATCATGGTTCTTGGGCTTCTGCAACATTACTTCATAAACAATTCAGACCAAGGTTAATGTTGGCCAACTTAGATAATACAAACAATCAAAAATCTGAGACAAATATCCATTCTTAAAATTCCTCAGGAAATGTTTTCTTCCACTGGGTTAATGAGGAAATAAACTTAAAGCAATGAAATCATAAAAGGAATGAATTATCACCAGATTACCCTCCTACTGATCAACCGCCAGCATGAAAATAATTTGTGGCAATTATTGCAATAAATTTAATATCAGTAAATTGGTTTTAGCTTCAACATATCGGTGCTTATCAATAGCAAGAATTGTTGCCTTGTTTTAAGACAGAACAGGCACAAAATTTATTTTAGACTATTTTGTATTGTTTTAGAATGCTGCACATGTTAGTAATGCAGGGCTAATTGCAGGGAGAGTGAACAATGTACCCAGGAATTATTTAATAAAGTCAGTTTGCAACAGAAGCTTGAGTTAATTTGCTGATTCAGTGTGTTTCACAAAAAGGAAATTTGTGGATGGCTGAACTACAGGCATTCATTAGTGGTGGTATAAATCAAATGGATTTTGAGCGATAATGACAGAAAAGTAAAGGGAGGCACAAATATATTTGAATGTCTGTCCCAGAAGTGCAGCATACATTTACCAAAATAACTTTGTGACATATTTTGATCCTTTGCTAAAGTTTGCAAAAATAAAATTAATGAGGATATATATCAGGGAAATTTTTCTGATTGTATTTTTATATTAGTTTGGCAGTGTGATTCTTTTTATGGAAAGGTTGAAGCATTTCTATTTGAGTTAGCGGTTGATGCCTGCTTGAAATACACATTGTTCGTTTGAGCATTAAACCTATTCATTTGTATAATGCACGAACAATATAGGCAGGAGCAGGAAAAGGCTGAGCAGCATCTTGATTTCACAACTGAACCTCTACATCACCTCCATTTTTCTGTTCTACTCTATTCCTTTGTTTCCCTTATGGTGCATAAAAACCTGTGATGGCATGCTTGAAGCAAATATTCATATTTAGATTAAACATTTCCTCTTTTCTGAAAGCTCTAGACATATCACTGTTTCATATGCACCATTTACCTTCCAACAGTATGCCAGTGGAGGCAATACCAATGGAGGCATGCTGAGGTTGGATAGATAGTGTTAGCATGTTAATCATCTAGTAGGGATGGAGGTACCATGACAAAGCCTAATCCTGTTTTCCAATGATCTGAAAAATTTGGTTGTTTTTTCTTCATTCCTTAACCTGGACAGAATGAGAAAAAATATAACCATCCCACAGTCATTACCTAAATGAAATTATTTAAATCAGCACAAAATAGGAATTCCACTTAGAACAATTTCCAGGAGTCTAGGAATGGAGAAAACATGTGTGACAATATGGATACCTCATTCAAAGGATTGACATAGGCATGATCAGACCAGTAACTTGATAATGGTGGCTCATTATGACAATGGACATTGCCTTTACTAACAAAACTGTTAATGAGACCATATGCAAACTGTTCCCAAATCCCGTGTGGGAACATGCTGCCTTTTTTCGTTAACTGAAGTAGTTCTAAACCATACCCCTTTTTAGTATGACATGGGTAGACTGGGTGAGTTTATACAAATGTATTTAGATGCAATCCTCTTAATTGTAATTACTGGGATAATTAATTTTTAAACCATCATCAGCTAGAGTTATCGATTGCCTTTGTTAAATGAAATGCTAAGTATTTTTAACTTAAAGTTCATTATTGAGTTTTAAAATTCAATATTACTTATCAGAAAAAAGTTATATAAACTTGCATTGAGCTCTTCAGAAATGTTCAAGCTGTACAGTACAGTGTATCATTTTAGGGATCATGAAGGGATCTGTACAGTTCATCCCACAGGAAGTGTGTTATTGTGAATCAAAGCTACAGTGTCATAACCCCATGTCCAGCCTGTATAACCTTCACTTGGATCCATCTCTGGGAATGTTAGAATTATGAATTGTCTGCTGGCCCTATCATCTCAAAAGCAAATTTCTACTTTTTGCCAAAAATATTTGTGGTAACATTTTAATGCACAATTGTATATAAACAAGAATTATAGTAAGCTCTGCACCCATTTCCTTAGTGTAGGCAGATGTTGAGAAATCTGTTGAGAGTTTGCTGTAGAAGCTAATTGATCCTGAAGTTCATTTTTACTGCATTAATAGAAGGAATGTCTCAGACAAAATGCTTGAAGTTTACATTCAGAAAGAGTTTGTTCATTGCTAATTTGGAGTTTGGCATCCTATAATAGTGAAAGAGACAATGGGGAAACAAAGAGCTCTCTTAAATATTGAAGTGGGTGATACAATTTCTGCCACCTCTACAATAGTTCCAGTATTTAGCCCACACAAATGTTTATTGTAAATGCTAATAGCTTCATAAAATGAATTGATTAAGGACATTTAAAACAGCATGGTAAGGTATCTAAAGGCATATGTTGCCAACATGTAAGCCTCTCTTCAC
This sequence comes from Hypanus sabinus, assembly GCF_030144855.1. Classification (NCBI taxonomy): domain Eukaryota; kingdom Metazoa; phylum Chordata; class Chondrichthyes; order Myliobatiformes; family Dasyatidae; genus Hypanus; species Hypanus sabinus. Next base: position 40,057,377 of record NC_082709.1, read on the forward strand.
ATTCTCTTTTTCTGCAGTGTACATTTACAATGTTTTATATGTACTTCAGTTTACACAGTATAGCTGTTGATGCCCCCCCCCACACCTGATAAACTTCATGTAACAAGCATTTTAACAGCTGAAATGTAGGAGATTTTATTTCAGCAATACTTTTGTATCACTAAGAAACAGTCTTTATTGGCCTGTTAGCTCTCATTAATAAAAGTGCTGGCAGATTTATCCAGTTCAGTTATAAAGGGCACAATATTTCCACATCTCCACACTGCCAACCACCTTTGCCCTCCATCCCACATAGCTAACAGCCTGATCTTTTTGGGAGATCATAATTGGATGGGAATATAGTTCTGTTGATTCTTTTTTAAGGACAGCATTTAAGTACATCATTGATTTGTGGTATGGCAAACAATTGAGATTGCTGTGGCTGATTTTGAAAGTACAGTAAAACTTTGATAACGTGCTTTTTATTATTCAGAAATTCAGATGTTTTGGCATTTGACTGGTGATATTTTCTGTGCTCCCTTTAAACTTAACAGTTCTGTTTCCACCTTTCAATTGAAATACACAGGAACCTAATTTCCCATGCTGCCATTAAACTCTGTTTCAAGCATTCCCTTTAAGCTTACCTGGTTCTGTTTTTGGTTTTCCATTTAAACACACTAGGACCTGGCTTCCTGCACTCCATTTAAACAGACCAGGACCTGGCTTCCTGCACTCCATTTAAACACACTAGGATCTGGCTTCCTGCACTCCATTTAAACACAGTAGGACCTGGCTTCCTGCACTCCATTTAAACACACTAGGACCTGGCTTCCTGCACTCCATTTAAACACACTAGGATCTGGCTTCCTGCACTCCATTTAAACAGACCAGGACCTGGCTTCCTGCACTCCATTTAAATACACTAGGATCTGGCTTCCTGCACTCCATTTAAACAGACCAGGACCTGGCTTCTTGCACTCCATTTAAACACACTAGGACCTGGCTTCCTGCACTCCATTTAAACACACTAGGACCTGGCTTCCTGCACTCCATTTAAACACACTAGGATCTGGCTTCCTGCACTCCATTTAAACACACTAGGATCTGGCTTCCTGCACTCCATTTAAACACACTAGGACCTGGCTTCCTGCACTCCATTTAAACAGACCAGGACCTGGCTTCCTGCACTCCATTTAAACACACTAGGATCTGGCTTCCTGCACTCCATTTAAACAGACCAGGACCTGGCTTCCTGCACTCCATTTAAACACACTAGGACCTGGCTTCCTGCACTCCATTTAAACAGACCAGGACCTGGCTTCTTGCACTCCATTTAAACACACTAGGACCTGGCTTCCTGCACTCCATTTAAACACACTAGGATCTGGCTTCCTGCACTCCATTTAAACACACTAGGACCTGGCTTCCTGCACTCCATTTAAATACACTAGGACCTGGCTTCCTGCACTCCATTTAAACACACTAGGATCTGGCTTCCTGCACTCCATTTAAACACACTAGGACCTGGCTTCCTGCACTCCATTTAAACAGACCAGGACCTGGCTTCCTGCACTCCATTTAAACACACTAGGATCTGGCTTCCTGCACTCCATTTAAACACACTAGGATCTGGCTTCTTGCATCCATTTAAACACACTAGGATCTGGCTTCCTGCACTCCATTTAAACACACTAGGACCTGGCTACCTGCACTCCATTTAAACACAGTAGGACCTGGCTTCCTGCACTCCATTTAAACACACTAGGACCTGGCTTCTTGTACTCCATTTAAACACACTAAGACCTGGCTTCCTGCACTCCATTTAAACAGACTAGGACCTGGCTTCCTGCACTCCATTTAAACAGACTAGGACCTGGCTTCCTGCACTCCATTTAAACACACTAGGACCTGGCTTCCTGCACTCCATTTAAACACACTAGGACCTGGCTTCCTGCACTCCATTTAAACACACTAGGACCTGGCTTCCTGCACTCCATTTAAACACAATGAAACTCAGCAGGACCCAGTTTCCTGTGGTCCCTGTAAACGTAACAGGTTCACGGAAAATGTATTATATTACTATGTAAGATATTTACAAATATGTGAATCAAAATGTGTTGGGATATTAATAGGCATAGCAAAAGTTAATTTGTAAAATCTGCTCATTCAGCACCACCAAAGTCTGTGGCAAATTTTCAGTACTTTACTGTAGTCAGAAAAACCAGGAGGGGCCTTGCAAGTAGGATTCCAAGATATTCTTCTTGCAAGAAGAATTTCAAGGTATTCTCTGCATACATCAAAAGCAAGAGGATACCTAGGATAAAGGAGGAGCATGTGCTTGGGAGTGGAGGATGTGGGTGAGGTCCTAAATGAGTACTTTGCATCAGTATTTACTAAAAAGGATATAGAGGTTAGGGAGATAAGTGTGGAATGTACTAATTTGCTAGGGCATTTTTGAATGAAGAAGGTAGCATTGTGTCTTTTAAAGAACCCAGGTCCTGATGGAATATAACCCAATTATTGAGAGAGCAAGAGATGAGATTGCTGGGGCCATGACAAATATATAAATGTCCTCTCCAGCAACAGGCAAGGACCCAGCCTACTGGCAATTTGATAGGTTGACAATTTTGGAGAATATTTAATTGGGGTAGGGCAAAATATGATGATATTAGGCAGGAACTTGGGAACATAAATTGGGAGCAGATGTTCTCAGGTAAATGCACAGCAGAAATGTGGCAAATGTTTAGGGAACGTTTGCCACATTTCTGCAAAGGTGTGTTCCACTGAGGCAGGGAAAGGATGGTAGCTTAAAAGAACCATGGTGTACAAAGGATATAAAGAATCTAATTAAAAAGCAAAGACAACCTGATGAAAGGTTCCAGAAACTAGTTTCTGTTGGAGCTCTAGAAAATTACAAGGGTGCCAGGAAGGAGCTCAGGAATGAAATTAGGAGAGCTGGAATGGGCTACGAGAAAGCCTTGGTGAGCAGTATTAAGGAAAACCCCAAGGCTTTCTATAAGTATGTGAAGAGCAAGAGGATGAGCCGTGAGAAAGAATAGGACTAATCAGGAGCATTAGTGGAAACGTGTGCATGGAGTTGGAGGAGGTCGTGGAGGTATTTAATGAATACTTTGCATCAGTATTCACCAGGGAAAAGGTCCTTGGCAATTATGAGGATGACTTACAGTGGATTGAAACAACTGAGTGTATAGACATTAAGAAAGAGGATGTGTTAGAGCTTTTGGAAGGTATTAAGTTAGATAAGTCACTGGACAGGATCAGGACCAGACTAGATACACCCCAGGCTACTGTGGGAAGCAAGGGAGGAGATTGCTGAGCCTCTGGCAATGATCTTTGCTTCATCAGTAGGGATGGGAGAAGTACCAGAGGATTGGAGGGTGGCAAATGTTGTTCCCTTTCTCAAGAAAATGAGTAGAGATAACCTGAAATTATAAACCAGTGAGTCTTACTTCTGTAGTTGGCAAGTTGTTGGATAAGATCCTTTGAGGCAGGATTTATGAGCATTTGGAGAGATACAACCTGATTAGGGATAGTCAGCATGGCTTTGTCAAGGGCAGGTCCTGCCATATAAGCCTGATTGAATTCTTTGAGGATGTGACAATACACATTAATGACAGTAACGCAGTGGATGTAGTGTATATGGATTTCAGTGAGGCATTTGATAAGGTTCCCCATGGAAGGCTCATTCAGAAAGTATGAAGGTATGGGATCCAAGGAGACCTTGCTTTGTGGATCCAGAACTGGCTTGCCCATAAGAAGGCAAAGGGTGGTTGTAGAGAGTTTGGATTCTGCATGGAGGATGATGACCAGTGGTGTTCCACAGGGTTCTCTTCTGGGAACCCCTCCTCTTTGTGATTTTTATAAATGACCAGGACGAGGAAGTAGAAGGATGGGTTAGTAAGTTCACTGATGACACAAAAGTTGGGGATGTTGTGGATAGTCTGGAGGGCTGTCAGAGGTACGTGGGACATTGATAGGATGCAGAACTGGGCTGAGAAGTGGCAGACGGAGTTCAACCCAATTAAGTGCGAATGGTTCACTTTGGTAAGTTAAAATGGAAGACAAAATATAATATTAATGTTAAGACTCTTGGCAGTGTGGAGGATGAGCGAAATCTTGGGTTCATGTCTATAGGACACTCAAAGCTGCTGCGCAAGTTGGTAGTATTGTCAAGTAGGCATATGGTATGTTGGCCTTCATCAACTGTGGGATTGAGTTCAAGGGAAGTGAGGTAATGTTAAAGCTATATAAGACCTTAGTTAGACCCCACTCGGAGTACTGTGTTCAGTTCTGTTCACCCCACTACAGGAAAGATGTGAATACTATAAAGAGAGTGCAGAGGAGATTTACAAGGATGTTGCCTGGATTGGGGGGCATGCCTTATGAGAATAGGTTGAGCAAACTTGGCCTTTTCTCCTTAAAGTGACAGAGGATGAGAGGTGACCTGATAGATGTTTATAAGATGATGAGAGGCATTGATCGTGTGGATAGCCAGAGGCTTTTTCCCCAGGGCTAAAATGGCTAACACGAGGGGACATAGTTTAAAGGTGCTTGAAAGTAGGTACAAGGAGGATGTCAGGGGTAAGTTTTTCACATGGAGAGTGGTTAGTGCGTAGAATGCACTGCCAGTGGTGGTGGCAGAGGTGGATACAACAGGGTCTTTAAAGAGACTCTTAGATACGTACTTGGAGCTTAGAAAAGTAGAGGGCATTGCGGTAAGGAAATTCTAGACAGTTTCTAGAGTAGGTTACATTGTTTCCGCAACATTGTGGGCTGAAAGGCTGTAATGTGCTGTAAAACTCTATGGTCTATGTTCTATGTTGTTCCTTTATTCAAGAATGGAAGTAGGGATAATCCTAAAAATTAAACCAATGAGTCTCATGTCAGTGTTTTGAAAATTACCGGAGAGAATTCTTAGGGATAGTATTGATGGGCAATTGGAAATTCATTACCTAATTGGGAACATTCAGCATGGCTTTTTGTGGGGCAAGACATGTCTCACTAACTTGATTGAATATTTCAAGGAGGTGACAAAGGTGGTTGATGAAGGTAGAGCTGTGGATGTTGTCTACATGAATTTTAGTAAGGTGTTCGACAAGGATCCTCATAGAAGGCTAATCCAGAAGATTAAGATGCAAAGGATCTAGTGTGAATTGACTGGATTCAGTATTAACTTGTCTATAGAAGATAGTGATTGATGGAACTTATTCTGACTGGAGGTCTGTGACTAGTGGAGTTTCACAGGAATCTGTACTGGATCCTCTGCTGTTTGTGGGCGACGTAAGTGCATTGATGAAAACGTAGATGTGTGTGTTAGTAAGTTTGCAGATGATGCAAAGATTGGTGATGTTGTGGATAGCATAGAAGACTAGCAAAGAGTTCAGTGGGACATAGATCAACTGCAGATATGGGTGGAGAAATGGCAGATGGAGTTTAAACTGGCTACATGTGAAGTGCTGCATTTTAGGAATTCAAATGTAGAAACAGTACACTGTTAATGCAAGGCCCTTAACGGTGTTGCAGTTCAGAAGGATATTGGTCTGAGACCACAGCTCCTTTATTAGTTGATGAACTGTTCAGGAGTTGGGAAGTTATGTTGCAGCTTTATAAAACTTTTAGTTGCCTGCATCTGAAGTATTGCATTCAGTTCTGGTCTCTCCATTTTGGGAAGGATATAAGGTTTTGGAGAAGACACAGAAGAGGTGTACTGGATTAGAGAGTGTGTGCCTTGAGATTTTGGGCGAAAACTGGGCTGTCTTCTCTGGAGCAGTAGTGGCCAAGGGAAGATTTGATAGAAGTATATATGATTATGAGAGACATAGAGTAGACAGAGCCAGAATCTTTTTTTCCCCCCCGGTATAAAATGTCTAATACCAGCAGGCATGCATTTCAAGTGAGAGGGGATAAGTTAAAAGGAAATGTGTGAGACAAGTTTTTTGTACAAAGAGTGGTGCGTGCCTGGATTACTATTCCTCGGGTGGCAGAGGGAGATACTTTAGATAGGCACATGAATCTGCAGGCAATGGAAAGATATGGACATTGTGTAGGTATTGTATACGTGCCAGAATGCATCTAGAAATTTTCTTACTTTTGTAGAACTGCATTGATGGTAGGTATGGAAATTTGGCTTGGGGTGGTGCAGAAGAACTCAGTTTATTGTTCATCCCCAGATTTGAATTAGTTTGATTTTCAATGCTCTTGGCACCAAGATGGTTTAGCCATTTGTGCTACATAAACACTGTGGTTAAACTATTTCAATGCTATAAAACTCTTTGTAGGTTGCTAGCCTTGTAATGCAAATCATTGCAGCTGTACTTTAGGGGTTAAAAAAGGGTGGCCCTGAAATAGTGGAAAAATCATGATTTGTGATTATGTCATGCATATTGTTTTGCAAGCAGTGTGGTGTCAACATGTTGCTTGTTAGTTGATCCAATCAGAGCACACGTGTACTGTTATGGTTACTCAGGAAAAGGACCACAAGTATGTTCCTGTTTCAACATCTGTGGCACCCACAAGCTCATGCAGAATTTTGCACCTATTTAATATATGTATAACACCTGGCAGCTTTCTATTGCTTCCCAGTAATATTGCAACACTCCGTTTTTGCACAAGATCAAGGATCATTTATAGAGGGACAGGGAATTGACAGGTGTAGGCTGCTAGCAGCTCTTATTCTTCATCGTGTCAGTAGGTCACTTTCACCAAGTTAGCAAAACAATGGCTCAGGTTTTGGAGTTTAGTGGTTATGAAACTGAAAATAATTGATATAACCATGGTGTGAAACAAACAGCAATATCTATTTCTATGAATTGGTTAACAACTCCTATGGCATTTGTTCATGAATGAATTTTTGCTAGATGGAAAGAAATGGCAGAATCTGTTAAAATAATTAAAACTATTGTTTAAAAATATTTATCATATTTCAGTTTCAGGATTAATTTTATGAATTTACTTTTTGCAAAATACTTATAATACTAATTAAAATTGATTTTTTGGGATATTCTCTGTAAGAATTGTTCTTCATCGTTACCTGATTAACTGGTTTGTTGACATCACTTTGATGGGATGCTAGGGATCCTAGATTGGTAAAATAAATCTGAATCCTCAAATTCGAACTATTTGCACCAATACCTTGATTTCTGTAACTGAGCGCCAGCTAAACCAGAGCTTAGAGCATGTGCATGTAAATAAAAGACATCACCACAGAATTTAATAAAAATTAAACACTTACAACTGATTGCACTTCATGTCTGAAATCAGTTTAGTTTTATCTTTACAAATATATTATGATAAAGTCAAATTGGGTTGTTCTTTGGGAATCAGGCTAGGCAACTACCCACAGCCCTGCAGAATATAGCAGAAAATATCTCGTAAGAATGTAAACTGATAGTTGTTGATTGACTGCACTCAAAGCTTATTTCTGTCGAATCACTAACAGTACTCTCCAACTTCTCAGGCAAATTAGAGAGATCATTGATCTACACCTGTGATAACGCGATCAAAATAGAGAAAGTTCCCAGGACAAATCTCTGTAATATTTCTCCACACAAGTCAAATAAAGCAAGGCTAGTATTAACTCCTGCAATTCACCTGCTACTGCAACAAGTCTACAGTGGATGTGTACTCACTGGTTCTCCATTCTGCTTTGGAGCACTTAGTGAACTGGAAAGCATGTCAGGCTGCTGTTTATTGATGTAGTGTACAATAGATCATCATCCCTTCACTATTAATCACCAAGCTTCTAAACCTGGACCTCTGTACCTTCCTCTGCAAATGGATCAGAATTGGACACAGGTTTATTATCACCTATGTATGTTGTGAAATTTGTTGTCTTTGCAATAATTAATAATAGAAACTGTTAGTTATAACAGCAAGTATATATTAAATAATATATGATAGTGCAAGAGAGAGGGAAAAATAGTGAGGTAGGGTTCATCGGCTCATTGTTCATTCAGAAATCTGATGGTGGAGGGAAGAAATCCGTTCCTGAAATGATGTTTGTGACCTCAGGCTCCTGTATCACTTTCTTGATGGTAGCAGTGAGAAGAGAGCATGTCCTGGGTGATGGGGGTCCTTGATGATGAATGCTGTGTTTTTGAATCATTCCCTTTTGACGGGTTTCCTGAATGTTGGAAGTATTAGTACCTACGATGGAGCTGGCTGAATTTACAACTTTATGCAGCTTTTCATGATCCTGGCCCGTCCATCCTCATTGGGAGGCCACAATCAGCATGGATTGGTGATAATGGTTTTCTCTTCACTGAAGTCAACAGAAGTTGACTTGAAGGATGCATGCTTAGCCCACCACTCTATTTTTTATACTCATGTCTATGTGGCTAAGCACAGCTCCGATGCTGTTTGTAAGTTTGCAGGTAATACCACAGGCAGAATCTCATTTGGGAATAAGGAAGCATGCAGGAGTGATATAAGACCGTAAGATATAGGAGCAGAAGCAGGCCATTCGGCCCATCAAGTCTGCTCTACCATTTAAACATGGACTGATCCAATTCTTCCAGTCATCCCCACTCACCCCATATCCCTTGATGCCCCGACTAATCAAGAATCTATCTATCTCTGTCTTAAATACACCCAATGACTTGGCCTCCACAGCTGCTCATGGCAACAAATTCCACAGATTTACCACCCTCTGACTAAAGTAATTTCTCCGCATCTCTGTTCTAAATGGATGTCCTTCAATCCTGAGGTCATGCCCTCTTGTCCTAGAATCCCCTACCATGGGAAATATTAACATTTGGAATGTTTCTATGCGATCCCCCCTCATTCTCTTGAACTCCAGAGAACACAGCCCAAGAGATGCCAGGCATTCCTCATATAGTAACCATTTCATTCTTGAAATCATTCTCATGAATCTTCTCTGAACCCTCTCCAATGTCAGTATATCCTTTCTAAAATAAGGAGCCCAAAACTGCACACGATACTCCAAGTGTGGTCTCATGAGTGCCTTACAGAGTCTCAACATCACATCCCTGCTCTTATATTCTATACCTCTAGAAATGAATGCCAACATTGTATTTGCCTTCTTCACAACCAACTCAACCTGGAGGTTAAACTTTACGGTATCTTGCACAAGGACTCCCATGTCCCTCTGCATTTTGAATTCTCTCCCCATCTAAATAATAGTCTGCCCATTCATTTCTTCCACCAATGTGCATGACCATACACTTCCCAAAATTGTATTTCATTTGCCACTTCTTTGCCTATTTGCCAGCCAGAATTGGATCCCTTTATTCCCACTCTATGTTTTCTGTTGACCAGCCAATGCTTCACCCACGCTAGTAACTTCCCTGTAATTCCATGGGCTCTTATCTTGCTTAGTAGCCTCAAGTGTGGCACCTTGTCAAAGGCCTTCTGAAAATCCAAGTACACCATGTCTACTGCAACTCCTTTGTCTACCCTGCTTATAATTTCCTCAAAGAATTGCAGTAGGTTTGTCAGGTAGGAGTATCCTTTCAAGAAACCATGCTGGCTTTGGCCTATCTTGTCATGTGCCTCCAGGTACTCTGTAATCTTATCGCAGCAATTGATTTCAACAACTTCCCAACCACTGACATCAGACTAATAGGTTGAGAGTTTCCTTTCTGCTGCCTCCTACTCTGCAATTTTCCAGTCATCCGGTGCAATGCCGGAATCTATTGATTCTTGAAAGATCATCATTAATGCCTCTGAAATCTCTTCAACATCTTCCTTCAGAACCCAAGGGTGCATTACATCAAGTCCAGGATCTTTTCAGTCGTAATTTTTACTGCACAAGCTTCACTTCCCTGACACTCTTGAAGTCTGTATACTGCAGATGTCTTCCACTGTGAAGACTGATGCAAAATATGCATTCAGTTCCTCTGACATCTCTGCGTCTCTCATTACAATATCTCCAGCGTCATTTTGTATCGGTCCTATATCTACCCTCGACTCTCTTTTACCTAATGTACTTAAAAAAGCTCTTAGTATCTTCTTTGATATTAGTCACCTGCTTCCTCTCATGATTCATCTTTTCCTTCCGAATGACCACCTTAGTTTCCTTCTGCAAGTTTTTAAATGCTCCTTAATCCTCTATCTTTCCACTAGCTCTGACTTCCTGTAAAGGGGGTTTCTTTTTTTTTCTTTGTTACTGTTGGGAAAGGGTTTCCTTTTGTTAACTAGCAGGAATGCTAATTTACTGATAACGAGAATGGTATTTCTTTGTAAACCAAATGGGGATTAATGTTCTTTCTTCTGAGTCTGTAAGCTTTTGTTGACGGGCTTTTGGGGAGATCGGCGCGAGGGTGTCGAGAGAGAGGACGCAATGCTCTAAGCTGGGCGAGGATCGGACCCCAAAGGGGGGTCCGAGGCCGGGAGATTCTCCGAGGAGGGGGGGGGGATGAAGCTAGATGTGCTTGGTTGACCACTCGGAGGGTCCTGAGCTGTTTGGAGAGTCGAGGAGTTCGGAGGGGATCGAATGGTGGCCAGAAGACTTCAGTAATTGAGCTCCAACGGCTGTGCACGAAGTGGTTTGGACTTTGATAAGTTTGGCGCCTTTTCTTTAATTTTCTCTTCATATATACTGTATCGTTATTAATCACTTAGTTATAGTAACCTTTATAAATTGTACTCATTTAATCGCATATGGTGTACTGTCTGTTTGTGGGCGAGGCGGGGACATCACACAGCATCCACACCAGCTGATTACCCAGTTTGGCGGGGCCGAAGGCTGCTCCCTTAGACGAAACGAGCTGAGCCAGCCTGAGGCGACCCAGGGGGTTACATTGTGGGGTGCTCGTCCGGGATTGATTTCTGTGGAGGCTGTGTGATCACCCTATTTAAATTGTGTCTGCGGCGAAGAGCTGGTGTGCCTTTGTGGGTGTGTGATTGCTGGTTATCGCTGCATGTGTGTTGGGTGGGGTGGCTGCTGTTGTTAGCCTCGAGGTCGTTGTTCGAGTTCCGACTAGTGCTGACGAAATGGTGGTGGGACCATGGGTTGTCCGTACTGTTTGGAGATTGAGGAGTGACAGGTTGGGATGTTTCAGTAGTGGTGAGCTCCGCCCGGTTATTAGAATAATGTCCAGCCCTAAAGGGGCGGAGGCGTGGGCGGAGCGGAACTCTCAGTTGTTGGGTGAGTGGCAGTGCTTGGCTGAGGAAAAGCGACAGGGATGGGTTGAAAGTTTGAGTAGGCGGGCTGGTGACTTTGTTAGAACTGTCAGGCGCAATTACCTCGAACTGACCGCTGCCAGTTTTGGGAAAGTGTGGGAAAATGCGTGTGGTTCGACTGGAAGTCAAATGCCGCAGCTGGGGGGCTTATTATATCTGTGGCAGGAGATTGGTGGGAAGTTTTTAGGGTATCCCTTTTTGCCTAGGGGGGCAGATAAATTGCTTGTGGTGCCAAGGGGATCTGTCAAGGGGATTAGTTGTTCCGTTGATTCGAGAGGTGTCAGGAAACTTAGAGGAGGCCCAGTGGGGGATCGGCTTGGGGTCTCTGGGGGAGCACGTTCCCAGCAATGTACCAAGGAACTGCCGAAAGGAACAGACCCTATTCCTGAAGGCTTAGAGGGGCCATGTGCACAGGTGTTGTTACGGATGGATGGAAGTCAAGCTAAAGCCATCCTCGGCACCGGGGCGCCAGTGAAGTTGCTGTACAGTTTGTTTCATAACCGTTATTGGAAGCATTTACCCTTGACAACATTGAGGACACTGGAGATTCGGGGTACCAGTGCCGGTGATTATCCAGACAACGGTTGTTGGTCAGTGAAAATGGAGTTCTTAGAGGCAAATGTGGAGGAGACTGAGGTTCATGAATCGTTAATGCAGATGTGTCCAAACCCTGTTGAGACGGGCAGCGTTTCTGTTCTAGAGAGAACCAAAATCCTGCTGGTGCGCTTGGGAGCCTGCCCGGAGGAGGCGGGTGAGCGCTGTTTGGAGGCATTGTCGATACTCCCAGGGTTTCGAGCTGCTTGTGCGGACGTGTGTAGCAGCATTGGGCTGATACCGAATTCAAACGAGCCAGTGGCGGTACGGCCTGGGGGAAGTATCTGAGGGTGAGACCCTCTTAGTGGACGCTGTGAAATACCATGAGGGAGGGGAGTTGACTGCTGAAGACACCTCGGAGAGAGAGAGGTTGCGGCGACTGGCCCCTACAGCTGTGGAAGATCTAGGCAGCGTGTGTATGGATTATATTGCGTTGAAGAGGCGCACTGTCAGTGACCAGAATATGGCCCTGAGGGCCAGAGAGGCGATGGCCTGTCTGAGTGGTGTGAAGTGGTTTAAGGTGCTGGATCTGAGGAGTGGATGTTGCCAGATCCCGATGAGTGAGGCCAACAAGGCGAAGACGGCCGTTATAAATTCCCTAGGAGTCTTCGGGTCCGAAAAGATGCCACAGGGCATATCTGGAGCCCTTGCAACCTTCCTGTGGGGCAGGTGGAAGACCATAGGGGATGTGGAGGCGTTTGGAGTTTTGGTGTATGTGGATGATCTCTTGGTATTTGGATTTGCCTCAGGAGAATATGAAGTGAGGTCGTTGCAGGAGCAGCTGAGAACTACCGAGTTAAAGTGTTTTCGGGACACGTGCCAGGGCTGGCGAAGGTCGCAGCTCGTGAGAGACTGTCTCTACGGAATCAAGTTTGAAATGAAGACGGAGAGACTGGAGAAAGTGATCTGGAACCATTCGGAAGACTTACAAGTTGGAGAGAATGAAGAAAGTTGTCTGACTGAGGGTAATAGCAAACTGAGAACCCGGAGAGGGGAGTTTGCAGAGGTGAAGAAATTACAGACGAATCTCAGAAGAGAGAAGCGGAAGCTTGAAGGGAACCTGAAGATGACCATCGACAGTTCAAATGAAGTGCAAAACCTGAAAGTTGATCTGGAAGAAGTCATGAGGAAGAAAAAGCTGGAGAGAAGTGCAGTGAATACTGAATAGGAGGTTGAAGAGACTGCGGGAGCAGTGCAGGCCACGTGTTTCCATTTGGAGAAGATCAAACAGCAGCTACCGATCACAGGAATGAGGAAGAATACAGATTCGATGGATGATGTGCTGGATGTGTGGTACATGCTGCCTTTTGCTGACTTTCCCTCGATTGAGGAAGAGACCTTTGGCCCTTCTCCCATTGAGTCAGGTGTAGCGGGGAGGGTTAGCTGTGTGCAGTGTGGGGCATGAGTGAGAGGTTGAGAGAGGAGTTGGTAGTGGGCCCAAGGTATCCCCAGTTGTGTCCGAGCCTGAAGGGTTTAGGTGAGGGGGTACGGAGGCCTCAGAAGGGTTAGGGAACTCCCAGATAGTTGGCCTAAGTAGCGCCTGAGGAACAGGGCGTGAGGGTTACTGTGTGGGGAGGATATGTCACTGTTTGTGCTTGGGTTACGGTGTGTTGGCAGGAAAGGTGGCGAGTTATTTAGTAGTCATGAGGACATGACTTTTATTTGGTGGAGGAAGTGTGTAAAGGGGGTTTCTTTTTTTTCTTTGTTACTGTTGGGAAAGGGTTTCCTTTTGTTAACTAGCAGGAATGCTAATTTACTGATAACGAGAATGGTATTCCTTTGTAAACCAAATGGGGATTAATGTTCTTTCTTCTGAGTCTGTAAGCTTTTGTTGACGGGCTTTTGGGCAGATCGGCGCGAGGGTGTCGAGAGAGAGGACGCAATGCTCTAAGCTGGGCGAGGATCGGACCCCAAAGGGGGGTCCGAGGCCGGGAGATTCTTCGGGGGGTGGGGGGATGAAGCTAGATGTGCTTGGTTGACCACTCGGAGGGTCCTGAGCTGTTTGGAGAGTCGAGGAGTTCGGAAGGTCCTGAGCTGTTTGGAGAGTCGAGGAGTTCGGAGGGGATCGAATGGTGGCCAGAAGACTTCAGTAATTGAGCTCCAACGGCTGTGCACGAAGTGGTTTGGACTTTGATAAGTTTGGCGCCTTTTCTTTAATTTTCTCTTCATATATACTGTATCGTTATTAATCACTTAGTTATAGTAACCTTTATAAATTGTACTCATTTAATCGCATATGGTGTACTGTCTGTTTGTGGGCGAGGCGGGGACATCACACAGCATCCACACCAGCTGATTACCCAGTTTGGCGGGGCCGAAGGCTGCTCCCTTAGACGAAACGAGCTGAGCCAGCCTGAGGCGACCCAGGGGGTTACATTCCTTTTATGCCCTCTCTTTTGCTTTTACTTTGGCTCTGACTTCACTTGTCAGCCACGGTGTTGTCCTCCTTCCCTTTGAAAATTTATTCTTATTTGGAATATATCTGTCTTGCACTTCCCTCATTTTTCACAGAAACCCCAGCCATTGCTGCTCTGTTATCCTTTCTGCAAATGTCTGCAATGGATCATTGCATAACACCCAATCCAGCACAGCCGATCCCGTAGTGGGCTCAACAACAAACTGTTCTAAAAAGCCATCCTTAGACATTCTACAAATTCTCTCTTTTGAGATCCATATTGACCTGGTTTTCCTAATCCACTTCCATGTTGAATTCCCCAATGATTATCATGACACTGCCTTTCTGACACGCCTTTTCTATCTCCTGCTCTAATCTGTAATCCATATCCCGGCTGCTGTTTGGAGGCCTGTCTGCAACGGCCATGAGGGCCTTTTACCCTTGCCATTTCTTAACTCAACCCATAGAGACGCTATACCTTCCAATCCTATGTCATCTCTTTCCAGTGATTTAATATTATTTCTTATACACAAAGCCACACCTCTCCCTCTGCCTACTAACCTATCTTTCCGATACACCATATATCCTTGGACATTAAGCTCCCAATGGCAGCCATCCTTTAGCCAAGTTTCAGAGATGGCCACAACGTCATATTTGCCAATCTATAGCTGAATTTCAAGATAGTCCATTTTAATCCTTATGTTGAATGCATTCAAATACAACACTCTCAGTCCAGTATTTGTTGCTTTCTGATTTCACTGCACCACACCTCTATTGCCCTGTAAATCATGCCACTGGCTTTGATTAAGCCTCATTTCCTGCCTGTTCTTTCTGTAATCTCTGTTGCACGCTATCTTTGATTTATTTCTGTTTTCCCCTTCCGTACACCTATCACTCTGGTTCCCATTCCCCCTGCCAAATTAGTTTAAACCCTCCCTAACAGCTTTATTACATCTACCTGCTACAGTATTGAACCCCTTTAGGTTCAGTTGTAACCCATCCTTTTTGTACAGGTCATACCTACCCCAGAAGAGGCCCCAATGATCCAGGAACCCGAAGCCCTGCCCCCTACACCAGTCTCTCAGCCATGCATTATTATGCCTGATCATGCTATTCTTGCACACACTAGCACTTGGCACAGGCAGCAATCCTGAGATTACTACCCTAGAGGTCCTGCCTTTCAGCTTCCTACCTAACTCCCTGAATGCTCTCTTCAGGACCTCCTCCCTTTTCTTATCTATTTCATCTGTCCCAACGTACCAAGAATTCACCCTCTCCGTTCAGAATACTCTGCACCTGATCCAAGACATCCGTACTCTGGCACTTGAGAGGCAACATAACATGTGGGAATCTCCATCAGGCTGACAGAACTGTTTGTTTCCCTCACTATGGAATCCCCTATGACTACTGCATTCCTCATCTTCCTCTTTCCCTTCTGCACCACGGAACCAGGCTCAGTGCCAGAGACCTACTCTTCGTGGTTGTCCTCTGTCAGGCAGTCCCCCTCAGTCGCATCCAAAACGAGATAACAATTACTGAGGGGAATGGCCACAGGGGCGCTGTCTGCTAGCTGAGCTCTTTCCCTTGCTTCCCTGACCGTCACCCACTTATCTAATTCTTGCAACCTCAGGGTGACTAAATCCGTCTAGCTCCTCTCCATCTCCTTTTTGCTCCCCATAATAAGCCGTAGGTCATCGAGCCACAGCTCCAGATCCCTAACACAGTCTCTCAGGAGCTGCATCTCCGTGCACCTAGTGCAGATGTGGCCATTTGGGAGACTGGAAGATTCCCAGGATTCCCACATCCGACACCCAGAGCAAAATACCTACCCTACCGACATGCTCGCTATTCCTCAAAAAAAAGCAAAGAAAACCCAAAAATGAAGTCCACTTACCCACTTACCACACCCAACGCCCGCTTTCACCTAAGTCTGAATGAGCCAAAATCTGTCGCTTTTACTTTTGCCACTGGCCTACTCCCGACAATGGCCACTCCACTTATCCCTCTGTACTCTTATTTAGTTTGAGGAGCTCAGATGCCATTGCTGATAGGTCCTGCACAATGGACTAACGCCCGCAAAGCTCTCATTTTAAATAACCACCTCTGATCTGCGAGAAGCACTCCTTCATCGAGCTGAGTTGCCGCCACTGATAGGCCCTGCATATATATCAGCTGGATGAGTGGTGTTGCAACAACCACCTCATACTCAACATCAGCAAGAGCAATGAATTGATTGTAGACTTCAGGAAAGGAAGTTAGAGGAACATGCACCGATCCTCATTGAGGGATCAGTGGTGGAAAGAGAGCAGATTTAAGTTCCTGGGAGTCAATATCTCAGAGGATCTATCTGGGCTCAAGTCCAGTCAAGTCAAGTTTATTGTCATTTAACTATATTCATGTATATTCAAATGAGATGTTTCTCCAAATCAGGGTGTGAAGCATTGGTTCCATACAAATGCGTTACATAACATGCATAACACACATTACACATAATAACTTATCAAAGTAAGGATGAAATCTACAGATGGATTACACATAAATAAACACACTAAAATCCATAAGTTAAATAATGTAAGGTACAGAACAGATTCACCAGTGACACTTTGAATGCAATGTGGCAGGGAGTTTAGAAGTCTAATGGCCTAAGGAGAGAAACTGTTTCCCTCCTGACTGTTCTCGTTTTTATGCACATGAATGCATTCATGAAGAAGGTACAGCAATGGTAGAATGCTTCGTTAGGCATTTGAGGAGATTCTGTATGTCACAAAAGACTCTTGCAAATTTGTATAACAATATAGAGATAATTCTGGTTGCAGTACAGCCTGTTTTGGAGGCACAGGATTGCAAGAGGCTGCAGGGAGTTTTAGACTTAGTCAGGTTCATCACAGGCACAATCCTTCTCAACGTCGAGGACATCTTCAAGAGGCCTCAGGAAGGTGGTATCCAGCTTTAAGAGTCCTTACTTTCCAGGAACTACACTCAGTGGTCCATGAACACTACCTCATTTTGCCTCTCTTTTTTGCACTATTCATCTTTTCGTTACTTATAATAATTTTATGTCTTTGCATTGTATTGTTGCTGAAAAACAACAATTTTTTTGTCATATAAGGCAGTGATAATCAACTTGATTCTGATTCTGATCTTGTTTGATTTGAGAGTGTATAGTTCTAAACTAGAACTTTAGTATAAATGAATTAATAAAATGTGGCTTTGCTATAGTCATTTAAAAATATACACCATCACCTTGATATTCACTAAGGATTGGGTGGAGTGCTTGATATAGGAAACATAGGTTTCCTATATAATCTCTCAATATTGCTTGTAGGACATCTTTCAAAATTCATGTGGGTCCTTTACATGACAGTTAGTTCTGCTGTTGGATGAGAAAGGCTGCGGTGTGAAACTATAGCCAAAGAAATGAGAGAGAGAGATTTTAGGGTGAGGGTCTAATTACCATAGCTGTGCAGGGAGGTGCAGGGAGGTGCTGTGCAGGGAGGTGCAGGGAGGTGCTGTGCTGGGTGAGGTCCAGATGTCAGTGGAATGGAGAGGAGAAATCATGGTGTGAGCAAAACATTTTGAGAGGGAGAAGAATAATACGTGGCCAGGTCACTTGGAGTTTGGAAGGGGTCAGCATCTCAGAACCAGGATAATACTTGTTTGTTGGGCTGAGAATAAACAGTCTAACTCCTCCTGGTACACAGGCAGTGCTGTTAATGAACTTATACATTAAGTCCATCTTTTTGCTGTCACCAGCAGAGTTTCCTGAGGTCAGTAAAGTGCTGCAAAATGGTTTAAAGTAGTAAAAGTGAAGTTGAAAGTACAAAGTCAATCTTACATTTATGTCAGCACATACAGCCCTTAGATTCATTTTCCTCTGGGCATACTCAGCAAATCTACAGAATAGCACTATAACAGGATTAATGAAAGATTATGTAGAGTGCAGAGGACAACAAACTGTGCAAGTGGAAACATATAGTAAATAAATAGCAATAAATAACTAGAGCATGAAGTAACAAAATGAAGAGTCCTTAAAGTGAGATCATTGATTGTGGAAACACCTCAATGATGAGTCAAGTGAGTGTAGTTATCCCCTTTTGTTCAAGAACCTGATGGTTGAAGGGTAGTAACTGTCCTTGAATTGGTGGTATGAGTCCTGAGGCTGTTGTATCTTCTACCTGATGACAGCAGCAACAAAGAGCATGGTCTGGGTGATGAGAATGTCTGATGAAGGGTGCTGCTTTCCTATGGCAGTGTTTTATCTAGATGTACTTAATGGTTGGGAGGGCTTAACGCATGATCTACAGGGCTGAATATGCAATCTTTTGTAGGATTCTCCATTCAAAGGTAAAGTCTCCCATCAAAAGGCTTTCAAAAGCTGCTTATTAATTGGACACAAAGGTGAGAGAGGATTATTGGCTTGCTTTCATACTGGAACAGGCAATCTGATATTATTTCAAATTCCGTTTTCTTACCCCAGCTCTTCATGGGGTTTAAGTTTTTCCTCAATCTTATTGCAGATTATGGTAAAAAAAATATACAATTTTCAGTTTCAGAATGTTACATTCTGAAATAAATAAAACACTAACACAAAATAGATTTCCAAAGCTCTTTTCACTCAGCAATTCTGCTTCCCTGTTAGTTTAATAGCAAAGTGCAATTTGCATTTTGATTTGTTTTATTATCAAGCAGAATGGTCAAACCATGCAGTGCGTAGAGTTGTACGTACAAGATAGTTTATTCGTGCAATTAGTGAGAATGAAAGAATAACATGAAAATGTACTGACAGCACCTGTCATGCTTAGTTAATGTTTCAAAAAGTCTATTGTCTGATGTTGTTTCACCAGCAGTGTTCAAAGTGTTCAGATGGTCTCAAATAATGGAGCATTAAATAATGAGATAAATGAATGTTTCTTTCTGTCCTGCCTGGAGGTTTGGTCCCAGTTAGAATAAAATTTTGTCTGTAGTACTATTTTAGCTTTACTGTAGGCTTGATATTTTCCTTTTCTGGATTCTGAATCATGTAATTTAGGGTTTAAAACCATACATTACAAGTTATTTCTGAAAGTATGAAACCTTAAATATACTATTGTAGTACTATTTGATGTTCCTAAAATACTATTGGGTTTAATAATAGAATGCTTTTTTGAAAACCTTATATTGAACATTTTGATCTGTCATATATTGACTTTGTTTCAAGAGATGATTTCTACTGCTTATAAGCAAGATTTTCATATATACAGACAGGCTCTTACTAATGTATGCCTTTTTTTTAAAGCACCAAATAGTGAGTGAGTGTCCAGAATCAAAATCAGGTTTATTATCACTGACTTATGTCATGAAATTTGTTGTTTTAGGGTAGCCGTACAGTGCAATACATAAAATTTATTACAAGTTACAGTAAGAAATATAGAACTAATTAAATAGTGCAACAAGAGAACAAAGTAGTGATGTAGTGTTCAAGGGTTCATGGACCTTTCAGAAATTTGATTGCAGAGGGACAGTAGTAATGAGAAAAGCAGATGTTCTGGCTGGTGATGATCCTTAATGATGAATGTGTCTTCTTAAGGCACCACCATGTCCTGGATAATGGGGAGTCTAGTGCCTATATGGAGCTGGCTTCATCTGCGACCTTCTACAGCTTTTAACATGTACGTTAATAGTTATGTTTTAATTTAGTGAGGAAGATTTGGTACTGTTGAGGAATTCCTAGTTGATTTGCACTGTATGATCAATAGGATTGGTTGAATGAGAGGAAAGTTTGCATTGTGACCAACATACTGTATTCCAATAAAGGAATTTCACCTGAAGGTACTAATGAGTTGCAATCACAAAGGTATGTTTCCACTTATGGGGCTCAGTACCTTGTACTGAAAACTGTTTTCAATTAAAGTTACAGTTCACTTCAGGCAAATCTTATGCATGCTGGAAATAATTATTAAAGTTGCAGAGCTTCAACAAAATAGAATGACTGTACCATTTAGGAAGAAAAAGAAGAGAAGAGTTACTACTTCATTCTTCCTTTATATTATTTGCAGGATTCTGCCCATTTAATAACTTCCCTATCTTCTGGTAATGGTGTGCATTGTGCACAAGAAGGTGGAGCAGATCTGAGAGAATGATCTCTTGAATTTGCTACTGTAACTACCCCACAAAAGTGAAAACTACACCACATTGTAGCATAGTAGTTGGCGTAATGATTTACGATGCCAGCAATACAAGTTCAGTTCCCACTGCAGTCTGTAAGTAGTTTGTACATTCTCCCTGTGACTGCATGAGCTTCAACATGCTCTGGTCTTCTCTAGCATTCCAAAGGCATACTATGGGTTAGGGTTAGTAAGTTGTGGGCAAGCTATGTTGGTGCAGGAGGGCTGCCCGCAGCTTGAAATGTGTTGGTCGTTGACGCAAACGATGCACTTCACTGTATGTTTCGATATACATGCGTCAAATCAAAGGTTTCAAAGGTACATTTAATGTCAGAGATGTACACAATATACATACTGAAATACTTTTTCTTTGCAACCATCCATGAAAACAGAGGAGTGTCCCAAAGAATAATTGATAGTTAAAT
This sequence comes from Hypanus sabinus, assembly GCF_030144855.1. Lineage (NCBI taxonomy): Eukaryota > Metazoa > Chordata > Chondrichthyes > Myliobatiformes > Dasyatidae > Hypanus > Hypanus sabinus. Next base: position 40,078,076 of record NC_082709.1, read on the forward strand.
GTTAGAACCCCAAAGCCCCCCCCCCAGCTCTCCGTCCCATCAGTAAACAGCAGCAAAGCAAGAATCCCCTCCTCCCCCACCAGCAAAAAAAAGTATTGGCACCCCCCACAGACTTGTAGTACCAGACTCGTTCATCTGGTATTTGGCATACCACAGACTCTCTCTCTCTCTCTCTCTCTCTCCCCAATAAGGGAAAAAGAAGTGTCTCCATTTCACAGTGAGAGGGGAGACTTAACAAACAACTCACTGATTTACGATGTTGAAAGTCCATTACATTGCTTTTTCCAAAGAGCTCGGGTCTCTGGGCACACAGCCAGCTTGCTGCTTTTGATCTTCTGTCTCCCATGACACACCGAGTTCCTGCAGAGGTACTGATCTTTGGTCCGCCTGCCTCCAGAGCCATGAAATCCCAGGTCTTCTAGGCCACATCCTTGGCGTATCGAATAATGGCCAATCGTGAAACCCCGAGAGCGGGTCCTATTCCCACAAAGAACAGAAGTCAGCATGTAACTCCAGGACAGGGTCTTCAAAAGAACCCTGGAAAGGAAAAATAGAGATATTAAAGCTGTTTCTAAAGATGCTGGCAAAGGAGTCACCATTAAGCACCATTGTCTCTCCTAAGCTCCTCCTATATCTAATCTTTATTTCTCTTTTAAAAAAAATACCCTATTTTAAACAAAATGCTCTTTAATTTTTTAGGCTTCATGTCTGCAGATGGTGCACAATCTATGCTGTGATGATTCTTTAGCTTCAACGAGGCTTGAGAGAGAGAGAGGAATGAGAGACAAAGGAAAGGAAGGAGAAAGTGAGAGTCTGATAAGGGGAGGGAAGGGGGAAGTGTGGGGTATGTGAGAGCTCTTTCTATAATACTTCTCTGTATGGCTAGATTTGTTTGTCTAATCCCACACCCCATGCCCCTCCCTTAACCAGTGTAGGTGAAATGGGGTTCTTTAGTAGTCTATTATTTAACTCCTTAACAAGCTATAAAATTGATTTATATCCCTGCTGGGCCAATGGAAAACTGAAGGGAGAAAATAAATTTAGATATAAGAGACAGCTGTTGCAAAATCTTGTAACATGCTGACTAGAATGGCACATTTTTAAAAATTAAACTTTTGAAAATTAAGAGTGCACATTAATAATGATCATAATTATTTCCATTAAGTATTTCACTTTTGGCTGATTATGATTTTATGAGCCAATTCTGTTGGAGTTAGCTTATTTACACATCAGGGACTCATTTTTAGTGTGTGTCATATCAGAATTTGTAACATAGTATAAGAATAGCCTCTTTGAAAGCTTAAGTGGCTGTCTGTTTAAAATCTTTCGTATCAGAGTTTTGAAAACTCACTTGAGATCATGGACGGGACAGAGAGTTGTGTTGAAACAAAGTAGATGCAAGCTTTTCTAAAATAAATTACAAATAATATGACATCAAACCAGTGGAAGAAGGGAGAAAGATGGTATGAGTTAGAAAGACTCAAAAGTAAGATCAGAACATTGAGACAGTATGCTGAGGCGATAAGAAAAACAAGAAAACAGAAAAATCTAGTACCACAAAGCAAATGTTCATCTTTGTGATTTCTGTTCCAGAACAGGAAGGGAGATTTCTCACTTTGTCCCACCCATCTCATGGAATCTGTTACCCACAATCAGATTAAATCCCTAATCTGTTCTGGTTTATAAATTCTCCATTCCAGTCTTGCTTTGCTTCATCTCCAATGAGCTTTGGTCTGAGGTCAGCTCTTACTATATAAGATCATAAGACATAGGAGCAGAATTGAGCCATCTGGCCCTTCGAGTCTGTTCCAGCATTCAATCATGGCTGATTTATTTTCTCTTTCAACCTCATTTTCTTGCCTTCTCCTCGTAATGATTGTTGCACTTACTAAGCAAGAACCTTTTAACCTTCACTTTAAATATGGCCCCTAAAGCCACCTGTGGCAATTAATTCTGAGACTGGTCATCCTCTGGCTAAAGACAAATCCTCACCTTCTCTGTTCTAAAAAGATATCTTTCTTTTCTGAGGCCATGCCCTCTGGACCTATTCTCTCCCAATTCAGACTGCTTCAGATTCACTCTATTTAGTCCTTTCAATATTTGGTAGGTTTCAATGAGATTCCCCATCATTCTTCTAAACTCCAGCAATCACACACACACATACAGCTATCAAATACTCTTCATATGTTAATTCTTTTATTCTCTGCATTATTCTTGTAAACATCCCATAGACCTTCTCCAGTGCCAGCACATCCTCTTTTAGATAAGAGGCCCATAACTGCTCACAATAGTCCAAATCCTGATGATAACATCACTTGAATCTTGCAAGGTAGCAAGGGTATTCCATCTGTGTTCTCTGAGCTTTATGCAATGTGATGTACAAATGGATTTCTCAGCTCGATAGCAGGGTTAGTAGATATCAGTACTGGGTGCCTGACCAGACGTCTTTGCAGTTGCAAGGAATAGGCTTATTTAGGCTTCCTCCACAAATAGGGATGGGTATGGGAGGGAGGTATAGAGAGAAAGAGTACAACAGAGATGCCGAATGGAAAAGAAAACAGATACGATTCAGGGTTAGAAGCACTGAAACATTATGTTACTTAACATAGAACATGCTTTCTGGAATGGGTACAATTGGCAGTGGTAGAATGGGGTCATAATAATCAGAATTTATGACCCTTACTCTTTATGGATATTTCAATATATATCCATTTTAGAAAGTTTATTTTAGCAAATATTTCCCTTCATTCATCTCTTCCTGACAGTCAACTGAAGCACAAATGCATAATTTGAACCCATAGGAGGTCAGGAATGCTTAAATCTGAAATAGCATTTCTTTTAATTCTTCATATCTCATGGCAGCAAGTATGGTGGAAAACATGAAAAAAATCCCATGATTGATGTGTATCACTGGAAAATTGTTACCACTGCATTTCATAAACATGTGAGATAAATGATTCAAAAGTACTTTCAATGTTTTCTGCTATTTTATTAACTTAAAAAAAACTCTTTCCCTTTAAAAGATCTCCTGGAAAAGTCACGTGTTGTCAAGCAACCTCGAGGTGAACGGAATTTCCACATCTTTTACCAGCTGTTGTCGGGGAGCTCTGACGATTTGCTGAGTAAGTACAGTGCATCTCTGCATTATAATCAGCATGTATACCCAATCACGTGAATAACCAAGTTATTCTATTGATAACAATTTATGTAGCACTCTTAACAAAAATATCCTAAGGCATATGGTTATAGATTTTTGAGGTGGCGGAAAGAAGTTGGTGATTTCCAAGTGGCCAATGATCAAATCATTTACTGTTTCTAACTTGCATCAATAAATTTGATGCAAATTCAACTAATTTGCAAACAATGCCTTTTCTTGCAAGCAGTCAGTGTGAATATACTGTGTTTAGATACATGAGAAGAACAATATGAAGACTTTGAAAAAATGGCCAATTAGCAAACCAGTGTTTTCACTGATCTTGTCGTGGTTTCTGAAAAACTATATTGTGTCCAACAGCCTGCCACTGGAGAGGCTGTGAATATGTAAGAAGTCTGGATTGAATTGAATGTATTGAATTGAATTGACTTTATTTCTTACATCCTTCACATACATGAGGAGTAAAAATCTTTACATTACGTCTCCATCTAAATGTGCAATGTGCAATCATAGTAATTTGTAATAATTTATAACAAATAGAACAGTCAGTGTAATATAGAGTACACTCAAGTCAGTGTGAGTTCACCAGTCTGATGGCCTGGTGGAAGAAGCCTGTCCCGGAGCCTGTTGGTTCTGGCTTTTATGCTGCAGTACAGCTTCCTGGATGATAGCAGCTGAAATAGATTGTAGTTGTGATCGCTTGGGTCCCCAATGATCATACGGGACCTTTTTATACTCCTGTCTTTGTAAATGTCCTGAATCATTGGAAGTTCACAACTACAGATCAGCTGGGCTGTCCGCACCACTCTCTGCAGAGTCCTGTGACTAATGGAGGTACAGTTCCCATACCAAGCAGTGATGCAGCTAGTCAGGATGTTCTCAGTTGTGCCCCTGTAGAAAGTTCTTAGGATTTGGGGGCCAATACCAAACTTCCTCAATCGTCTGAGGTGAAAGAGGCACTGTTGTGCCTTTTTCACCACACAGCTGGTGGGTACTGAGCTCCTCAGTGATGTGGATGCCAAGGAACAGGAAGTTGTTTACCCTCTCAATTCCAGATCCATTGATGTCAATAGGGATTAGCCCGTCTCCATTCCTCCTGTATTCCACAAACAGCTCCTTTGTTTTTGCGACCTTGAGGGAGAGGTTGTTTTCTTGACACCACTGTGTCAGAGAGATTGAACACTGAATTGGGCACCAGTGCATTGTTTGTTCCCTTGGGCTAAGGTTAGAATTGGAAGGTTTCAGAAAGAAGTCCTGAGCAGCTGAAAATCTGTGGATCAAAGCAGTTTAAGGTATGAATATGAATCTTGTCCATTGTGGAGCTGATATGTTGTCAGAAGATACACATTAATTAATCAAAGATTGCACAGAATTAAAGTTCCAGTTTTACTGAGTGACTTCGCCAGGTTATGATATTAAATGAGAGATTATTGACCATTACCCCAAATAAGCAATTGCAGAGTTCCAAAGATTATGATAATATCATTTGCTGGTATTGCCTGTGCAATGACCACACAACTCTTAGAGGTTGTGCAATAAAAGGAATGTTGTGAGACACAGAGACTTTAATAATATTTGAACTTTTCACTTGCAGGGCAATTGAAGCTGGAGAGGGATTTCAACCATTACAATTATCTGGGCTTGGACTCGGCTGAAGTGAATGGGTTAGATGATGCTGCCAACTTCAGAACAGTAAAGGTAAAATGCTAATATTAATATTAAATCCCATGATTTTCTTTGGTTGAAGTATTATGACTTTATTATATAATGATTTAATAGGGTAATGTTCTCACTGATTCTCACTGAAGGATGGCCATTTATTTTTAAATATATTCTAATGATATTCATCAGAATGTATGATATAATCTCCTATGTCATTATAAACAGTAGTCAATGAATATGGCCAGTTTCCACCAACTACTTTCTGTTTTCTTAACTTTTCTTCTTTTGCTTTCCCAGATATCTTCTTTCTGTTTACAAACCACAAAGCCAAACAGTTTTAAAATTTAACTTGATTTTATAAAATCCTACTGAGTTGATACTGCATTCTCTCCCACTCAGTCACCCAATCTCTCTCTCTCTCTCCCCCTTGTTCAACAATACGGTTTTTTGAGTTCACAGAATATGAAAAAAAATCCATAACTGATGTAAAATCTGAATGACACATGGCAAAGGTAGTGGATAAGACACTTTTTCCTTCTGTTGATGGCACTGGACAACTCTAAACTTCCTCCACAAGCACTGTAAATGAAATGCATTTACAGAAAAGTGAATTCCAGTTACTTTCTATACCCAGATGTAAGGTTTGTAATTAAACGGGATGAGGTAATCCTGAGTGGGCAGAAACATTTGGACTGGTGAGAAGAATTCTTTGCAATTGGGGTTGCTCAATTAACTCAGACCTAGAGTATATGGATGGTCTTCACCTGTAGCCATGTGCCTCAAACTTAAATAATCCCTGTCAATTTACACAGGTGTTTTCTAACTCTGCATTATAATTGTCCCCTGAATACTATAAGTAGCAACATAAGTAATGAACAAATTAAATTCTAAAGTTGAGTGTTTGTGATAAACATGTGTCTGCTCCATTTGAGTTAATGTACAAGTGTGTGATTACGCACCAGTGGATAATGTAAAAACAAATAGAACTGGTTCAGACTTGCTCTGTTTTTGCAGAGAAAGATATATTTTAAGACTATGTGGGGAAAAATACATTGTGATGCTGAAAACAAATTTTAGGTCATCGTATGAAGGAGACTTGTTTATTCCAGTCATGTTTGTTTTCAGTTTTGTAAAGTTAGCTTCAAAATCTCTGGAGCACAGAAGCTACTGTCAATATTGTTTTAAATCAAGACCTCATTGTTTTCCCAGCATACACAGCTGAAATTTTAATGGCAATGGTCAGTTCAATCCATCTGCCAACACTTGCAATTAGTTCTGAGTGTAAAGGAAAACAAGTTGGAGTAAAGTTACTCCTGGCTTAACTGGTGAAGTACAAGTAATGACCATAGAGTACCACTGCAGATCTTCTGGTCCAGCAAGTTTGTGCAGCCTGTTGTGCTGCTTCCCATTTTCTCCATGTACATCTCTATTGGAGGCCACCCTTCTTCTTTCTCTTAGGCAGTCCTTCGTGGATGAAGATGACTTCTTCCAACTCCAGATCTCAGGAGTGCATGATGCTGTTGCCTGACTTCCTTTAACATTGGAGTAGCTGTTGCACTCTAGCTACCTCGTGTAATTAATGCAGTGAGGCCTTAGGTTTGTGAGAAAGAAGTTCAATAGAGCTGTAGATCAGGCTCTGCCTCACAGGCTTATTGCATGCACAGATGCACAAACAGGCACCCTCCCTCAGTCTTTCTCCCTCCTTCACTTATTTGCTTCCTTACGACTTCAACCCCTTCATGTAACCTCAACTCCAACCTCCCTCCCCCCAATTTTCAGACCCCCTCCCCTTATGCTCAGTTGTGTCTCTCTCTGCTTCTTGATATTTCCTTTCCCTTTTTACTCCCTACACCTACCTATCCCAACTTTACAAGCCTGCGCCCACGTTGCTCATTGCCTGCTCCCCTGCATCTGTCATCTGTACTGTCCACCAGCACAGACCTCCCACAACCATCCCAGAAAATGACAGGAAAATCTTCAGCTGCATAACTGAAGAGTAACTGTCAGTAAATGGAGATGTTCTGATGGGTTTGTGGGTTCTGTCATGTAACTTTCCTGTTAACAGAAGTGGATCCTTCCTGCAGGAGTAGGAATGTCTCACTCAGCTCTATTTAGTGGCTATTGGGCCTGTTCAGTAACATCATAGAGTTGAGACCTACTTCAGCACTAATGAAGGGATATTGAGATCTTATTTGATCTGTTTCCTTGGAGTCCAAGTTGTCTATCATCATACTGGTAGATTCCCCTTTGAGTAATTCTCAAAGCTTGCGTGGTAGTGGAGGGGGAGAGATGGCATGGTAGAGTAGCATTTAGCACAATTACTATACAGCACCAATAATTGCCAGTTGGGGTTCAATTCTTGCCACTGTCTGAAAGGAGTTTGTATATTCTTCCTGTGAGGCTTCCTCCGGATGTTCTGGTTTCCTCCTACATTCCAAAGACGTATGGTTAGGGTTAGGTTTAGTAAGCTGTGACCCCATTACAATCCTTGCTGATTTCCTTTGATGCAAATGACATGTTTCACTGTATGTTTCAGTCAGTGTTTTAATGTATATGTGACAAATAAAGCTAATCTTATCTCATCTGGTTTTATCACATGCTCTTGTTGTCTATACGATCCGTGCTTGGGCATCCATAATTGATCAGGTGTTTCACCATTGATGCTCTATTCCCTGATGTCCAAAGCTTCGGGGTTCCTTTCAAATTACTTCTCTTCATTTGATCTTCCTGACGTAACCCTCCTTCAACTCCAGGCTCACCCCATAACTTCTCTGCTAATACAGTTGCTCGCACAAAATTGATAAGGATTCTGCAATGAAATACCTGTTTCAGCTCATCTTTTCCATCTCTGAAGAACTTAATAAAGCATGTGGGATCCCAAGCCTCCACATATAAAAGTCCAGGATCCCAAATATTTTACTAAGTTATTTCTTTGAATAGGCACTAGCACATGCTAGTATTTTCTTGAATCTTTGTTGTTCTGGCTTAGCACAAATTTTGTATTCCTTGGCTGGTTTTGCATTCATAACTCTTTTATTCAATGACCTTAAACTTGCTTGCATTCTAAACTGTTTTTAAACATAAACTACACTCCCCTCAAACACCCTTTCAATAAAACTTATTTGTTAGACATATAATTTGTGCTCATCACATTCTTGTTGGTTCTCATATATTTGGCCATTACTGCTCAATAGTGCTTTAAGATTTTCATGAATTATTCTATCCAGTAGAATCCTCACTTTCAATATTTGTATGATTATTGAGTATCTGGCAAATTTAGCCTTAACTTTTTGAAACAAGATATAATATTTCCAGATTGGGGCAAGCTCTCTCTGATTCTAACATTCCTTCAGTGATATACAATGTTGCACATTTGGATTGTATGATTATTGACTTTAATCTTCTTTCTGTTTCTGTTTGTATCTCATCCAATATCTAATGTACTCCTTGTAGTGATTAAGTTATTGCAGCCATAGTTCAGAATTGCTGATCCCAAGACAAGAATTTGAATCCCATCATGAAAGTTTTATCCCACCATTAATTCAAATAATTATCTAAAAGAAAAGCTAGTCTCAGTAGTGATAATGGACTGTAGCACAAAGCCATCTGGTTCACTTACGTCTATCTGTTTATCTACCCTATCTAGCCTGTGTGTGACTCCAGATCCTCCAATATGGTTGAATCTTAAGTGCCTCAGTTTTGAGTCAATGAATAATGACCAATAAATGTAAACATTTCCAGTGATCTCTATGTCACATAAGCGAATAAATAAAAAAAAATGTATGTCCACTTGGGTCCATGGTCAGCCTAACACTTCTGTGAAAATCCATTTATCACTTGTAAGCCTTTAGAAGGCATTTATCTTCCTTATTGTGGGATCTATTGTTTTACCATTCATATTTAGTTTTGCCCTTGACTTTTTATATTCAGCTGCTTTTACTGCTTCATCCTACACAGTGTTCTCTTGTCATCCAAGTGAACCTGGCTTTTGGTTTATCTGAGGTGTGGTATCTGTTCTTTAAAGGACGTTAAATACACAGCAGTCTTTGACACTTGCCCACTTTAGCCAGATTATTCTTTAATTTGCTGCAATTACCCCACATCTATTAATGAGATTTTATTTAATTGATCCTTTTGTAGCTTCATGTTTAATCTGAACTGCAGGTACAATGATCACTATTACCATCAGTCCTACTTCCCTCATTGTTCATGAAGCACGCTGATTGTGTGCTCTCATCACAAGCACAACTACAGCTTTTGCATTGAATTTTGAAAATTGGATAGGAAGAATGATAAATTTTCCTCATACCATCTCTACTATTTTGCCTTCCAATCTTCTTTAATTTTGCTCTTTTTCTTCCTAACACAGAATGGTTTGTAATCATTACTTGTGACCATATAAAGAATTGCTTATAATATAAATATTTGTGTTGAAGACAGTACAGGAAAATGCTGTTGATAGCTCCATTCCTCACAATAAGTGACTCAGTTGCTGGAGGAATTAACTGCCATGACTCTTTCCTCATCAGGTTCAAATTTAGTTCATAAGTAATGCATAACAACATCGATATCAAGTCTTCTCTGTATTTCCTTTTCTATAGGTTATAGATTCTTGTGCATCTTCTCCCAGATCCACAAGATCTGTAATTTGACAGTAATCTCAGTTTGTTTTTCACTCAATATAAAGAGATCACCATCTTTTCCCTTAAGAGATAGGTAATAAATGTCAAGCCTTGCAAATGACACCCAAATCTGAAGTACAAAGTGCAATAAAAAATACAGAGAATTGAGCACAATCATCTGTGTTGTCATTGCTTCTAAAGCTTAGTGCCCACTATAAACTGTTAAGAAGGTATTAACTCTCTGTTCCATCAGCTTTCTATTTATTCCATAATCCAAATTAATAATAGCTTTAAGTAAAATGGTTTAGAATTTATTTCTACCAATTAAATTCCTTTAAAAAAAATTAGGGTTTCATAAATGATGCAACACAAAAGACCATAATGCTTATCCTACCGTTTTGTGGCTATTTGACACACAAACCTGGACTTCTGATCTTATTTTATCATGGCCCTGCATGTTTTGCAATACACATTGATTTCAGTTTGATGTAACATATACTTATTTGGACATCACTATTTATTTTGCCATTATGAGGTATGCTATTGGTTAATGCTTCACTGATTAGGAGAAAGGTTATGGAGACCTCAGGAATCTGTATCCAGGTTCATTGTTGCTATTAGAATGTACAGTAATACTGTACTCAATTTGTGAATAGAAGAACAGGATATTATCAGAAATTTTATTATCACTCTCTAAATGCATTTGTTGAAAAGACTTTACTGAACATAAGTGGTGCAATTTATAAGAGTCCTCTGCTACATGCAGGTGATTAACCAGTGATTAACCAGACTTTATTAAAAGTCAATAAATAAGTGTTGCCTGGCTAGAAATAAACTCCAATAAGATTAACTCTATGCAAACTTTAGCCACATTATGTAATATGCTGTTCCCTGGAAATTTGTTGGCCGATTTAATGTTGGTTTGCTTATAATATTTGCTGATTTCTTTTTTTGCTTTTGTTCATTGAACCATAAGTTTTTTTATCCATTTTTTTAATTAGTTTTTCAAAACATCTTACAAATTAAAAACCCCAAATCCCAATGAGGAACATTAAAACAGTGCAAAATTAAGCATACAATAACAATATACTACCAAGGAAGAGAATTTAGCAAAAAAAAAGCACCTGAATTAAAGACAAGTAAGCTTAGTGTCCTCCCCAAGCCCCACAACACACAAAAAAAAACAACAGCAACTCCAGACCAACCACAACACAATATAGAGAGTATAAGTCAGGACAGCCAAACTCCCAGACTGTGAATACACTCAGCAACAGAGGATAATAATGCCTTCTACCAGAAAAAAAAGGAGCTGAAAGCCAAGGGACCAAAAAGAAAAAAAAACCCTAGTCAAGAGGAAGGTTATGAAAGTACTCGATAAAAGGTCCCCAGACCTTATGGAACTTTAGATCCGAATTGAGAACTGAATAATGAATTTTTTCGAGGTCCAAACAGGCCATGATGTCGTTAAGCCATTGAGCATGAGTGGGCGGGGCAACATTTCTCCATCTAAGGAGGATCAAGCGTCTAGCCAGGAGAGAGGCAAAGGATAATATTCGGCATTTGGTTGGACCCAGACATAAATCTGTCTCGCCCCAAAAACCGAACAGAGCAATTAAGGGGTTTGGTTCTAGGTGCTGATTCAGAATACATGATAACGTAGTGAAGACATCTTTCCAGAATTTCTCCAAGCTAGGACAGAACCAGTACATATGGATGAGAGAGGCCACGCCCCTCTTGCATTTATCACAGAGCAGACTAACGCTAGGGTAGAATTGAGATAGTTTAGATTTGGACAAATGGGCTCTATGAACAATCTTAAACTGTAAAAGGCAGTGGCGAGCACAAAGAGAGGTTGAGTTAACCGATTTGAGAACTGAATCCCGGCTCTCCTCAGATAAGGAGACATTTAAATCCTGCTCCCAGGCCATTTTGATTTTATCCATGGGGGCCCGTCGTAAGGCCACTAGTTTATCTCGGATGATTGATATTAAGCCTTTACCTAGTGGATTCATGGAAAGAAATAGGTCCATAGCATTTTTCGCAGGCATTTCAAGGAAGTTAGGAACTAATGGAGCAATAAAGTGTCGGATTTGGAGATATCTGAAAAAATGAGCATTGGGCAGATTGAACTTAACAGAGAGCTGCTGAAAAGAAGCGAAGCGATTATCAATGAAAAGATCTTCCAAATGTCTAATGCCCTTCCTATACCAAACCTGGAATGCTGAATCGTATGTAGTAGGTAAAAAAAGGTGATTATGAGCAATAGGGCTGGAAACAGAAAACCCCTGGAAACCATAGCATTTCCTGATCTGAGCCCATATATGCAAAGTGTGTCTAACAAGAGGATTAGCTATTGATCTGGGCAGACTACTAGGGAGTGCAGAGCCAAGAAGTGCAGAGATAGATAATTCTTTAGTGGAGCTCAGCTCCATCGCCACCCAGTTAGGGCACTTGGGTTGGCCATGGAAGAAAGGAACCATAAGTTTTGAAAATAAATTCATCTGGCTTGTTCTTTACTGGATCTCATCAATGGAACTTCCAGATTCTTCCCCATTCTCCATGCTTACTATATTTCAGTTTAAAATCATTTCTTTTTTTTATTATATGGAAAATTTTTATTGGAAATTTGGTTTATATTCACTTGTATACCACTGTTTTTACTAGCAATACAGTGCATTGACTTCTGAGTTAATGCTGCATCAATTATGCAAAAAGATAAGGAAACTGCAGGAATCTGTGTCCAGGCTCAATGTCAGTATAGAAGGGATGGAGAAACACCAAGTATGTGGAAAGGAAATCAGAATATTAACTAAATTTCTGAAACTGTTTTCAGAAAATTTGCATGAGAAAGCAGTTACAATGCAGACATAACAAGTAAAGGGAAGACCTTTATTGGTCTTTAAGTATCAATGTATTGAAGTCTCTATACAGCTATTTGGCGTATTGACGTGGCTATGAATGGAGTACTGGGTGTAGGTTAAGTTTTCTTAATTAGGTAATAATGCACTTGTACTGGTGGCAGTACAGAGAAACTGGAATCCTGGAATGAGAAATGAAGAGCAAGTTGGTCATATAAACTTTGGAGCTTAGGAAAATGGAAAGAGACTTTACTCAAGCACGTAAGACTCTCAGATTCTATGTCTCATGTGATGTCTAGAATTGGGCTTTATTCCCATGTGACGCCTAGAGTGGCCATAAAGTAGTCAGGTTCCTTGTGAGCACTTCAAAGAGCTGATCTTAAGTTCAGTTTTAGGCACAAAGGTTCTTTGAGTTGTTTCAATTCTGTATCTTCCCATGCAGGTATTAATTTTGCTAAATACAGACAGGTGTGGTTGAAAACGAGATTCTCAAGAGCTGACACTATAAAAGTCTGTAATTTTTGAGGGTGGCTAGGGAGAAAATTTACACAGTGTCTGACTTGGGGAACTGGGATTGTTTTCTATCTGAGCCTAAGGTATGCACAGCTGACTTTTTAACTTGTCTTTTATGTATATCTTTCAATGCCCTAAGGAATTGCCTTTAGAGTTTAATGGTAAGATTTCAGGAGGTGATAACTATCAGGTACATGATATTTTCTTTATCCTCTCACATTTATCCTCTCTCACAATATAATTTCCTAAAATATCTATGATTACAAGACAAAATTTGCCTCCCTGAACCTGTGTGGCTCCTGGGACCTCCTGATACGTTGCGGCATGCTGTGCCCTCTCACGACAAAACCTGGTCTCATATTACACCAAGAGTAAGGCCACCCATAAACTCAGCTGTGAATATTTTGGATCTTCTATCTGAGAGAGATGTGGAGGTGGGGCCATTCAGAATATTCCAGTGTGAAATAGCTTGAATTTTACACTATTGGTGGGAGTGGTGGGGTCAGACAGAATCAAAGCCAAACATCAGATCAGCTTTGATTGTCTTGAGTGGAACAACAGACTTGGAGTAAAGCTCACTCCACTCCGCTGTCATCATATTCTTATTTTGTTAATTTTCTGATTTCCATTGACCCCATATGCTGAGTGGTGGGGAGAACAATGGCACTAGAATCCACCTCTTGTTCCTAGCGCTCAGCGCACACGTGAATACTGGCTACCAGCTATTGATCTCTTTTACACAAATGATTCTACTGACTTAAATGGAGCCATGTGTCTGAAGGTGATCTCGACCAATGGTGAAAACACACAGGTTTGTTTTTGCTGGTGACTAGCAATTTCTCCACCAGTTATATCTTATTGACTGCTAAGGGGAGAAAGCAGCATCTGTGCAAGATCTACTTCAGGTTCACCCTGTTGGACAATCCAATGCAATAGAATATCGTGCACACTGTTTCTGAGAGTGAATTCTATGGTAAAGTGGCCACATGGAGTCAATGTATGAAGCATGTAAAATAAAAGGAGATCAGAAGTGTGCAGAGGTCCATATGAAATTTATGCAAGGGCTCCCCACATGGACAGCATATGATCTAGTGAAAGAAGAAAAGTACAGTTGATGGTTAAGGGACTGCTTTCAAATAGGAAAGGGGAAATCCAGTTAAGGGAATCATCCTGGTGTCTGTCTATTGATCTGATGAAATGTGGGAAATATTGTGCAAGCAGATTTGAAAACTGTGCAAGCAGTTGAGGCACATTCCCTTTGTGAGGGTAAGCAAGAAAAATATGTGAGGAGAATGGAATGGAGGGATACTCTCATATTTCCTTATGACAGAATGTTACTGTTCAACCCATTGAGTATGGTGAACCCCGCCCCCCCACAGCTGCACGCTTTCCTGTGTAACATATTCTTGCTCAGATGCTCGTGAATTGTCCCCGATTCTCCTACTGCCCATCTACACTGAGGTAGTTTAGCCTTTCTACCAACACAAGTAGAAGTAAATTGGAACAGCCAGAGAAACCCCATGGACTCCAGTGAGAACGTGCATATTGCCCAGAAAAGGCAATGGAGGTCAAGATCAAATATTGTTAACTTCTTCCACTTCCTCTGCCATTATCTTTTTTTATGAAACAGAATGTGGTAATCTGGGAGGATGTTCTGTGCTATAAAATCTGTGTGATCCTTTGCAAGGATAATCCATGAAGAGTACTTCTTCCATGTCCAGATCGATAAATTTTTCTCAGATTGGATATATTATCTTTCAATTCCATATACATCCACCAACCTTTCTGTACTCCTTGGCTTGCATGAACAATTAGATTGTTAAAACCACTCTGTCAATAATAGGTGGGGCCCATATTTCTATAGGATTGAACAGCTGAACAAAATGAAGAGATGTAAGTGATTTGTAGTAGAGCTGTGCGGGAGAGCAAGTAAGTGAGAGAAAGGTGGCAGACAGGGTACTACAAAGTCAATCATACCTTTATAAAACTTAGTCACAGTGCACTTAAATATCCATGCAATCAGGCAAAGACAGTGTTGCCTAATGAAATAAATTGAAACTGTTTTTGACAAGTTTATGAACTGAAGAATGAAATGCACTTCACTTGTCCATCAAACTGGAATGTCCATTGTATGTGTGCTACTTACAAAAAAATTCTATATAAAATTAAGCCCCTGATAATTGTACTGTTTTCTGTAAGTTTTTTTTAAATTTTCATTTCTACCCAAGTGATAATCTTTCCTTTCTCAAAACCAACTACTAGAAAAACTAAAGCACAGAGGGTTTTATTTTCACTAAAGGGGGAATTTCCTCTTCCAAATTTGAGCTCTCAGTACTTGCGAAAATGCAAAGTATAGGTAATATTTGTTGTGATTAATAAAAGGGGCTGGAATGCAAAAGTTACATTTGCCTGAGAAAAGATAAAATATTGATACTAGAATTTATAATAAGCCAATGTAATGGTACTATCTTCCAACTCAAAATGACAGAAACAGTCCAAGTAATGTTTTGAGCATATGGAAATAACATTTGGGATAACGAGCAATGCTTAAAATCTATTATTTCATTCTTTGTCTGTTGGTTGTACGTGACTGTTTGATCTTAGGAAATGTACTGAATTAATGTATTGACCAGTAGCAGGAGTTAATATGAACACTGCAGATATTGGAAACCCAGGGCAACACACAAACTCAACAGGTCAGGCAGCATCTGTGGAAATGAATAAACAGTCAACGTTTTGGGCCAAGACCCTTCTTCAGGACTGAAAAGGAAGGGAGTAGATGCCAGAATAAAAACGGAGGAGGTAAAGTAGGACAAGCTAGAAGGTGTTAGGTGAAGCTACATGGGTGGGAAAGGTAAAGGGCTGGAGAAGAAGGAATCTGATAAGAGAAGAGAGTTGACCATTGGAGAAAGCGAAGGAGGGACACCGGGGGGAGGTGATAGGAGGTGAGAAGAGGTAAGATGCCAGACTGGGAATAAAAGAAGAAGGAAGAGGAAAGGAGGGAACAAAAAAAAAAATACTGGAAGGATAAATCAATGTCCAGGCTGTCAGCTTGGAGGCTACCTCGATGGAATATGAGGTGTTGCTCCTCCACCCTTAGAGTGGCCTCATCATGGAGGCCATGGACTGATACATCAAAATGGGAATGGGGATAGGAATTAAAATAGTTGGCCACCAGGAAATTCCACCTTTTGCAGATGGAGTGGAGATCCTCAACAAAGTGGTCCCACAATTTACGTAGGGTCTCACCAATGCCAAGGAGGCCACATCAGGAACACCAGATAGAAGGGAATCACAGAGGGAGTGCTCCCTGTAGAAAAACAAGTTTGTGTGGTGGGGGGGTTGGAAAGATTGTGTTTGTTGGTAGGATTCTGTTGTCACTAGCAGAAATTGTGAAGAATGATGTGGAGACTTATGGGGCTGTAGCTGAGGACATGAGGAACGCTATCCCTGTTAAGATGATGGGAAGATGGGGTGACTGTGGATGTCTGGGAAATGGAGGAGATGTGCGTGTGGGCAGCATCAAAGATGGAGGAAAGGAAACCTGGTTCTTTGAAGAAGGAGAAAACCTCATCCTAGGAACAGATGCAGTGGAGTTGAAGAAACTGAGAAAAGGGAATAGCATTTTTACAGGAGACAGGATAGGAAAAGGAATAGTCTAGACAGCTGTGGGAATCAGTAGGTTTATAAAAGATGTTGGAAAACAGTTTGTCTCCAGAGATGAATTCAGAGAGATCAAGAAAGGGGGGAGAGGTGCCAGAAATGAACCAACTGAATTTAAAAACAGGGTGGAAGGGGGCAAAGTTGATGAAATTGATGAGGTCAGTATGTGTGCATGAAGCAGTACCAATGCATTAATCAAAACAGCATAGGAAGAATTGGGGAGCATTATCAGGGAAGGTTTGGTACATGGGCTATTCTAAGTATGGAAAAAATATAAACATGCAAAATATAATAGAATTCACCCTCCATTTGATTGCTCTGGGCCTGTACTCAGTAGAATTTAGAGGATTGAGGGGGGATCTCATGGAAACCTATTGAATATTGAATGGTCTGGATGTGGAGAAAATGTTTCCTTTACTGGGGGAGTTTAGAACCAGAGGCATAGCTGCAGAATTGAAGAACACCTCATTAAGAGGAAAATTTTCTTTAGGCAGAGAATGGTGAATCAGTGGAATTCTTTGCCACAGACATCTGTACAGGCCAAGTCATTGGGTATATTTAAGGGGGAGGTTGACAGGTATTTAATTAATCAGGTTGTCAAAGATTAAAGGGAGATGGCAGGAGAATGGGGTTGAGAGGGATAAGATATCAGACATGATGGAATGATGGAGCAGTCTTGATAGACCAAATGGCCTAATTCTTCTCCTAGGTCTTATTGTCTTGTGGTCTATTCTATGTTGCCAACAAAAAGGCAGGCATAGCTAGGACCCATGCAGGCGCTCATGGCTACTCTTTGAGTTTGGAGAAAGTTTGCAGAGTTGAAGAAGAAATTGTTGAGGGTGAGGATCAGTTCTCCCAGTCAGAGGAGGGTGGTGGTGGAGAGGAACTGGCTGTGACTTGTGTTGAGAAAGAAGCTGAGAGATTTAAGGCCTTCTGGTGAGGGTTAGAAGAGTATAGGGACTGGACATCAATGGTGAATTTGGAAATTGTTATGGAGATCAACAGCATGTGAAGAGTCACAGGTGAACAATAGACAATAGGTGCAGAAGTAGACCATTCGGCCCCTCGAGTCTGCACCGCCATTCTGAGATCATGGCTGATTATTCACTATCAATACCCAGTCCCTGCCTTGTCCCCATATCCCTTGATTCCCCTATCCATCAGATATCTATCTAGCTCCTTCTTGAAAGCATCCAGAGAATTGGCCTCCACCGTCTTCCGAGGCAGTGCATTCCACACCTCCACAACTCTCTGGGAGAAGAAGTTTTTCCTCAACTCTGTTTAAAATAACTGACCTCTTATTCTCAATCCATGCCCTCTTGTACTGGACTCTCCCAACATCTGGAACATATTTCCTGCCTCAATCCTATCAAATCCTTTAATTATCTTAAACGTTTCAGTCAGATCCCCTCTCAATCTCCTCAATTCCAGCGTGTACAAGCCCAATCTCTCCAATCTCTCTGCGTAAGACAGCCCTGCCATCCCAGGAATCAACCTAGTGAATCTACGCTGCACTTCCTCAATTGCCAGAATGTCCTTCCTTAAACCTGGACACCAAAACTGTACACAATATTCCAGGTGTGGTCTCACCAGGGCCCTGTACAAATGCAAAAGGACATCCTTGCTCTTGTACTCAATTCCCCTTGTAACAAAGGCCAACATTCCATTTGCCCTCTTCACTGCAAAGAGAAGGTGCAAAGAGACTGAACTAAAGGGATAGAATGGAGTCAATGTATGCAGACACGAGTTCAGTGGGACTGGAGCAGGCAGAGACAACGGGCCTACTGAAACAGTCAGTCTTGTGGATCCTGGAGAGGAGGTAGAACTGAGCAGTGCAGGGTAAGGGAACTATGAGTTTGATGGTAGTGGATGGGAGTTCTCCAGAGTGGATGAGATTAATAGTGATGTCGGATTCTTTCCAAGAGGTAAGGAAGAGGAGATGTCATGAATGTTGTCACCTTGCCAGTGCAAGGTAGAGGTCAGTCTGTGACAATACAACAGCACCCCATTTGTCTTGTGTGTTTGATGATAAGGTTTGGATTCGCGTGGAGAGAGTGAAGTGCAGTGCATTCAGAGTGGGTAAGGTTTGAGGAGGAGAGCGGAGAGCTGAAGTCAAGCTGGTTGATGTCTTGTTGGAAGCAGTCATTGGTGCAGGGTGGGGAAATTGTTGCCAAAGAAGTGGACTGAGAGATAGATGTGACAGAAGAAGAACTTGGTGTTGTGTTGTGGTGGGTATGAAACTCAGTGAAGTCCTGGCGAAGGGGAGGGTAAAGGTATGGCCCTTGCTGAGGACAGAACGTTCCACCTCAGAGATGGGGATGTTGCAGAGAGTGGTGAGGCCACAACAGGATTATAGCTGGGATCAGAGGGGTAGGAGAGTTAGTGGCATCAGAGGAGGTGGGGAGTGTCGGGGGTACAGGGAAGGTAGGGTGGGAGGAAGATGGAGGCTTTGAGGACCCAAGAGTTGATGGGGGAGCCTGAGAGACCTGGGATTGGAGCATGAGGTGGGTGGAAGGGGAGCCCAGGGGTCCAGCTGCAATGAGGAAGGTCTCAGCCCGGAGGTGGTGGTGGCGGAGGTCAGGGCTGGAGTCAAAGCTAGAGGCCGCAGGAGGTATTGTTGCCTGGTGCACAGCAAATTTGTTCCCACCAGGGTTTTTAGGACAATTTTAAGCAGCCTGGGAAGTAAACATCTGGAAACTATATACAGGGGCTGCCGTAATACCAAGAGAGCATCTAAAGTATACAATCTGTTTGGCAAAGTTAATTTTTAGGAATTACAATCTCAGAAACATTAAGGCATGCTGTAGTATGTCTTCCAGAATGTATCTTTTTTTGTGGTAGTTACAGGCATGAAAAAGAGCTTTAGAACTTTTAATGTAATCCCAGTCTTATCCAGTCTACAACAGATCTCACTTCAGAGCCATTTCCCTGAGCTTTCTGACGGTCCTCCCCTTCTCTCTGTGCATTCCCCACCCCCTGCAGAATGCTATGCAGATTGTCGGTTTCATGGATGATGAAGTAGAGTCGGTTCTGGAGGTGGTGGCTGCAGTGCTAAAGCTGGGAAACATAGAATTCAAGCCGGAGTCTCGCGTAAATGGTGTGGACGAGAGCAGAATCCAAGACAAAAATGGTATGAGGATTGTTGTTGCAGTATTATTGGCAAACACATACAGACCCTTCTCTCCACGTCATGCCATTGTCAATGTAAAAGCCCTCTTTCAATACAGAAACGTGTAAGAGGCCATTAAGCAGAATTTAGTTAGCTTATAGCCATATAACATATAACCATATAACAATTATAGCACGGAAACAGGCCATCTCGGCCCTCCTAGTCCGTGCCGAACTCTTAATCTCACCTAGTCCCACCTACCCGCACTCAGCCCATAACCTTCCACTCCTTTCCTGTCCATATACCTATCCAATTTTACTTTAAATGTCAATACCGAACCTGCCTCTACCACTTCTACTGGAAGCTCGTTCCACACAGCTACCACTCTCTGAGTAAAGAAATACCCCCTCGTGTTTCCCTTAAACTTCTGCCCCCTAACTCTCAAATCATGTCCTCTCGTTTGAATCTCCCCTACTCTCAATGGAAACAGCCTGTTAACGTCAACTCTATCTATCCCTCTCAAAATTTTAAATACCTCGATCAAATCCCCCCTCAACCTTCTACGCTCCAATGAATAGACCTAACTTGTTCAACCTTTATCTTCTAAATTCTTAAGCCCTCGTTGAACATATTTTATCAGTTTGAGACTGGATTATGAGGTGAAGGCCCACATCATAGTCAGCAGAACATGCCGCCTGATAATGGACATTTTGGGGAGCCATCTGGTTCTTCACAAAGTAATTTTGACAGTGGCTACAGAGAAATCCATCTGCCAGAACATTCCTAGCCCAGCTATGAGTGAAAACATAGTGGGAAGAAATAAGCTGGAGTGGTGGGACAACTGAGACTTTTGAACATGATCCAAAATCTAGATATGGTTCACTTGGACACTGCACAAAATGAAACAAGGAAAACTAAAAGCATTAGAACAGAGGCAAAATATTCCACATCCATGCATCTTTGTTTTATTATGAAACCTGATGCAATTTTCTACAACTCTGTTGTGATCCCATGAACACAAGAGATTCTGTAGATGCTGGAATTCAGAACAATACACACGAAGTGTTGGATGAGCTCAGCAGGTCTTCTCTTTGTAATTCTTCAAGAACCTATCAGCCTCACTTTAAGTATACTCAATAACTTGGCCTTCACAGCCATCTGTGACAATGAATTCCACAAATTCACCATACTCTGGCTAAAGAAATGCCCTTTCTTCTATACAATACACACAAAAGTGTTAGATGAACTCAGCAGGTCTTCTCTCTGTAATTCTTGATGCCCTGAAACCTCATTCTTAATAATAAACTCCATCATCTTCCCAACCACTGAAGTCAGATTAATTAGCCTATTATTTCCTTTCTTCTGCCTTCCTTCCTTCTTAAAGAGTGGAGTGACATTTGCAATTTTCCAGTCCTCCAGAAGCATTCCAGAATCTGGTGGTTCTTGAAAGATCCTGGCAACTGTTTGGAGGGTCTGCATATAACTTTCATCAAAGTATTTTTACCCTTTCAGTTCCTTAACTCTACCCACAAGGATTCTGCATCTTCTGATCCTATGTCAAGTCTAGAGTGCTTGATATGAAGTTCCATATGGCTGTTAGACTGAATATTTGGACCCATGTGACATGGTAGCATCTTAGTAAAATTAGTGAGTGAATTTTCAGCATGACTTGTCCCTGTAATGCTACTGTAGTAGATACTCACTTGTTTTATGTGCAGAGCTGAAGGAAATCTGTGAGCTGCTTGGGCAGGATCAGATGGTGCTGGAGAGAGCCTTTAGTTTCCGAACTGTGGAGGCAAAACTAGAAAAAGTTTCAACAACGCTTAATGTGGCCCAGGTAAGTGCGACAACAGCTTATATTGTATACTCCAATGTCAACCAAGCTACACTTAATATTGCATCTAAATAATAAAACAATTTATGTAGCAGCTTTAACAGGGCAAATATCATAGAAGGATAATCGGGTACAAGCAAATAGGAACAACAGACAAGACGGTAACCAGGGTAAGAAAGGAGATGATAGTTTGAGGAATACAACTGGAGGTAGTTCAAGCTTTCATTCCAGACGTTTGAAGACTGCTGGCGATGGTGTACCGAAGGAGTAAGATGAAAACTGGACTTGATTGACTTTGGTGAATTCTGCAGTGGTGCAGGCATAAGTAGGAATTGTAGGGGAAGAGGAAGTTACAGAAGAATGAAGAGATGACTATCAAGAGAGTAGATTTGTTGGGGATGCTTCAAGATGGACCCAGTTATGGGTCTGGACAAAGTTTTGGATCATTTGTCTTAGACGGGAATGCAATAAACAAAACTGGAAGTAACAAGGGCTTCACTGAAGGCCTCAGTAGCAAATGAACTGGGGCAAAGTGGAAGTATACACTTTGATGGGAATAGATCCCCTTTAGTGATGAGATGATTAGGAGTCAGAAGCTCACTTTGAGACTGGAAACAATCTAGTTCATTCTGAGATTGTGGTCAGGAATGGATACAGAAACAGGGAAGATTTGAAGGAAATGGATTTAATTGAACCACTGATTCCAATGATGGAAATTACAGCTTATCCCAGGCCACAAGTTGAACATGCCTTCTAATGAACAACTGCATGTTTTGAAAGAACAGAACCAGAATCTGAATCAGGTCTGATATCACTGGCATATGTTGGGAAATTTCTTGTTATGTGACAGCGGTACGTTGCTATACATAATACTATAAATTGCAGTAAGAGGTATGTATAAAAATAAATAAGTCATGCAAAAAGAGAGAAAAAGTAATAGTGAGGTAGTGTTCGAGGGTTCATTGTCCATTCAGAAATCTGATGGCAGAGGGGAAAAAGCTGTTCCTGACACATTGTATATGTGTTTTGAGGCTCCTGTTCCTTCTCCTTGATGGTAACAATGAGAAGGGGGCATGTCCTGAGTGATGGGGGTTGTTAATGATGGATGCCTCCTTATTTGAGGCATCAGCTTTTGAAGGTGCCTTCAATGTTGGGGAGGCTATTGTCTGTTGTAAATGAGAATAAAGTCATTAGGGAGATGTAGTTGGTAGATATAAAAGTCTTCATTTGAAACACACAGAAGCTGGCAGCCTTTGGAGTCACAGGAGAGAGACAGAGACTCCCTGACCCAACATTACCGCACATTTTTATGTTAAAGAACAAAGGTAACTGGACAATTTCTAGAGTTACAATGCCCACATAATGCTTGTGTAACCCCCTGGGTCACCTCAGGCTCGCTCAGCTTATTCTCGTCTAGGGGGAGCAGCCTTCGGCTCCGCCAAACTGGGTAATCAGCTGGTGTGGATGCTGTGTGATGTCCCCGCCTCGCCCAAAAACAGACAGTACACCATAAGCAATTAAATGAGTACAATTTATAAAGGTTACTATAACTAAATGATTAATAACGATACAGTATATATAAAGAGAAAAAATAAAGAAAAGGCGCCAAACTTATCAAAGTCCAAACCACTTCATGCACAACTGTTGAAGCTCAATTACTGAAGTCTTCTGGCCACCATTCAATCCCCTCCGAACTCCCCGACTCGCAGCTCAGGACCCTCTGAACTCCTCGACTCGCAGCTCAGGATCCTCTGAACTCCTCGACTCGCAGCTCAGGACCCTCCGAGTGGTCAACCAAGCACATCTAGCTTCATCCCCCCTCCTCGGAGTACCTCCCGGCCTCGGACCCCCACTTGGGGTCCGATCCTCACCCAGTTTACAGCTTCGCGTCCTCTCTCTCGACCCCCTCGCGCCGATCTCCCCAAAAGCCCGTCAACAAAAGCTTACATACTCAGAAGAAAGAACATTAATCCCCATTTGGTTTACAAAGGAATACAATTCTCCCAGCACTCTCACGCAACAAAGAAACATTCCTGCTTTTAACAAAACAATAGAAGCCCTTTTGATTACATACACAGTAACAAAGAAAAAAGAAGAAACCCCCTTTACACTTGTTTTGAGTTGCATGTAATATTTCAAATGCCTTGATCTTCCCACTAACGCACCCAAAATGAGTGTTAGTTACTGTATTCTCTTGAGTCGATGGAGTGTTGGTTGCATTCATGCATATGCAGACATCTCACATCAATTGGATGTTTCCTGTTCTGAGTTGCATTTTAAATTTAATCTGCAATCCAGATTCACATCTGATGGTTGGTTGCAGAAGCTTAATATTTGCTATATTGAGTCTCCAAAATACCACCTAACTGTGCCCATGATGAAGCTGGCTGAGCTTACAACCTTCTGCAGCTTTATCCGATCCTGTGCAGAAGCCCCACCATAGCATTTGATGATGCAATCATTTAAAATGCTCTCCAAGGTACATCTGTAGAAATTTATAAGTCTTTGGTACATACCCTGGAGCTCTGAAAGAGGTAGCTGAAGAAATTGTGAAGTCTTTCATAATGATCTTTCAAGAATCATTAGATTCAGACATGGTTATGGGGGACTAGAAAATTGCAAATGTCACTCCACTCTTCAAGAAGGAGAGGGGTGGAAGAAAGGAAATTATAGGTCAGTTAGCCTGACCTCAGTGGGTGGGAAGATGTTGGAGTTGATTATCAAGGGTAAGTACTTGGAAGACATGATAAAATAGGCCAAATTCAACATGTTTTCCTTAAAGGAAAATCTAGCTTTACAAATCTATTGGAATTCTTTGAGGAAGTAAGCAGGATAGACAAAGGAGTATTGGTGGATGTACTGTACTTGGATTTTCAGAAGGCCGTTGATAAGGTACAAGACACAAGGCTGCCTAACAAGGAAGCTGATCCCATCTTTAGATGATTTAGCCAAGGTCTAGTATATAGATAAAGAAAAGGCTACAAGGATAAATGCTTGAAAAACCCAGAGATAGTTTGCTGAAGTTGTATTCTTTACAGTGCACTGGATAATGGAGGAGAAGCATGGAGGTGAATTAGACTACCATTGTCAAATTCTGCATGACTATTGTACCATACAGATGATTTCATTTTGTAACCATTGGGGGTTGTTTCACTACTCTAACAGTAGCAAAACTCTGACTGGAAAGATAGAAACCCACTGAAGTCGATTATGATATGTTTATCAATGAACTGACTCTCAGCTGCAGGGGGATAAAACCAGAAGCCCATAAGCAGATCAGCATTAAGGGAGTGAAGGTGGAAAGGTTCAGTTACTTTAAATTCCTTGGTGTTAACAAATCAGATAATCTGTTCTGGGATCATCACAAAGAAGGCATGACAGCACCTCACTTCCTTAAAAGTTTGTGTAGATTTGGCATTTCATCAAAAACATTAGATAAAGTTAAAAAGACAGACACAGAGGATAGTGCATTGGCTGCAAGGCTAACAACATCAGGTCATGAACTTATTTTTGAGGAGAGTGATGATGGTTATGAAAACAAGAAAGACTGCATTCGAGAAGGAGCCAATAGTAATATCAACTGACAAAAGGTTAAGGAAACAAGCTGACTGATCAGGAATTTCTTGTGAATGGAGGGAAGGATGCAGTCGGCAATTGTGTGGACAAAATAAGGTTGGCAGGTTTCCAAATGGAGATGTCAGGAAGTGACATTTTTTCCTATTATGTTCACATTTGAGACTTGGGAATTAGAGCCTGTCTCAAACAAGGACTACAAAGAATGGTCTCAGTTTTAGTCATTAAGGAATACTGCACATGTTGCTGAGGACGGAAGGGGTAAAGGAAAGGTATTTAAAATGATGTAGTGGAGAAAGGAAGCTGGTGTTATTTTCGTGCTGTGCTATTTTGATAGGGTAGTGGGGATTGTTGAAACGGTTAGTGAGGCCCTGGAAGTCCAAAAATGTGTAATCAACAACATGCACTTCCATTTGTAAATGCTTCTAATGTAGAGAAACGTACTGAATGACTTTGCAAGAATGCTGGCAAGCAAAAATGGATGCTGAATTACAGGGAGAGTTTAATGATTTAATTGAAGGCTTGTGAAGAAGCTTTTTAAAGGAGGAAGGAAATTAAAGTGGTGACAAGATTTGCATTGGGGATTTCACCAAACACCTCCGCTCTCTCCGCCAGAAGTGGAACTTCCCGGTGGCCATACATTTTAATTCTGATTCCTCTCACAAACAGGAGAAAGTCTGCAGGTGCTGGAAATCCAGGCAACACACACAAAATGCTAGAGGAACTCAGAAGGCCAAGTGTCCTGCTGAAGGGTCTCAGCCGAAAACGTCGGCTGTACTTTCTTGCATAGATGCTGCCTGGCCTGCTGAATTCCGATTCCTATTCCTGTTTCAACATGTCAGCCCGTGGCCTCCTCCTGTGCCATGATGAGGTCACCCTCAGGGTAGAGAAGCAATACATTATATTCCTCCTGGGGTACCCTCCAGTCTGAAGGCATGAATATCGATTTCTCCTTTTGATAAAAAAAATTATTATTAATTTTTCCCTCCCCTCCACTGTTCAATTCCCTGTTCTGGCCTCTTAACTCTTCTCACCTGTCTATCACTTACCCCTGGGTCCACTGCTCCTTCCCTTTCTCCTATGGTCCACTCTCTTCTATAAGATTCCTTTCTCTCCAGCCCTTTAGCTTTCCTACCCACCTGGCTTCACCTATTACCATCTCCTTCCCCTCCTTCCATCTTTTTATCTTGGCATCTTCCCCCTTCCTCTCCAGCCTTGAAGAAGGGTCTTGACCTTCAAACTTCAACTGTTTATTGATTTCCATAGATGCTGCCTGAAGTGATGAGATTAAAGTCAGTGACAGTAAAGAGGCCAAGTTGACAGAAGCATTTATAATTTATTGGTTACATTTTGAGTGGAGTGGAGGTGGGCTAGGTACAACCCAGGGGAATAATACAGAGGAATAGAAAGTACTTTGAAAACAATTCAACTGATCTGAACCAGCAGGTGAGGCTGCATGTATAGAAAGAGAAACAGTTAAAGTTTTCACCTGAATTGTTAACTGGTTACCTTTCCAAAGATACTGTCTAACCTGCTGACTTGTAACAGCATTTTATGTTTTTATTTCAAATTCCAGCATCTGCAGATTTGTTTTTTTAATTTGTTATTGAATATGGTTTGTTATTGTTCTAATGAAATATTTTGGAAGATATTAGTGTATTAAGACTGCTATATAAATACAAATCATCATAGCTGCAATTAATATTGTACCATTTTACTATTGTAAATATTGTTATAGACATTGTATCATTTCCTGCAAAACTTTAAATTTTTGTTTACAAGGTTGTTCTCCTGATCATGGTCCATTTTACAGAATTTGACTGACACCTTTCGCTATCCCACCCCCATATCCCCTTTTCTGATCCAATGAAAATTAGAGAGCTTATTTGTGTATGTGTTGAGATAACATCAATAGGTTACTAATACATGCGTGATTTCATAGCCAAGCCCTTATTGTTTCCAATCATTACCCATGCACATACTTCTTTGGGTGTCTTCTCATTGTACATCACAATAGGAATTTGACTGATTTTCTCTCCTCCCCATACACCACACCATGTTGTATCTTTCCCTCATCTCTGCCCCAGCTGCTTCTTTGTTTGATATTGGCAAAATTAGCAAATGATGCTGCTCTTATCTTCATATGTATCTTAGTCTATTTCCTTTACTAATGTCTGCAATGGGCCAACTTTTTCATTGTATCTTGACCCCTTTTCTGAAAAATAATGGTTCAAGATTGTTTAAGGTCATTTCTAGTACACAAAGCTTAAAGGAGAAAAAATAATTGTTACTCTGGATCTGAAGCAATACAAAAATGCACAATAAGATAAAGAAGACAGATAATAATATTACATAATATACTGTAAATACGTACAATAACGTACTGTATACACTGATTGCATACATAAATTAAATAATATACAATGGTCATGTTTGCATTGTGAGATATGATTTAAACAATGCATTTAATGGAAGAGGTATTCACTTTTCCACTTTAAAGCCTTTTGAATTTTAAATGTCATTTCTCAATCAGATTTATTTCTAAAATATTCACACTGGAATATGGTTTAAATATGTTGTATCTTGATTTTCTTTCCAGTCATTTGTGAAGCATCCTGGGGTAAGATGGTTGCCCTATTATGTGCATCTAAAGTCTTTATGAGGATGAGACTGAACAATATAAGATGCTGGGAGAATATGACAGATTAAATGTTGAGACTTTTCCATGAGTGGGAGAATCTTAAACCAAGGGGCACAATTGTAAGATTAGTGGGTGGTAATGTAAATCTAAGACACATTGGAACTTCTTCTCACAGAGGATCATGAATGCCTGGCATTCTCTCCCCTGGAGGGGTGTGATTCATTAAGGGGTATTTAACTTGTAACTACATACTTTTTTGAAGGATTAGGAAAATGAGGAACTGGCACAGAAGAGGAGATGGGGTCTGGAACAAAAGAGCCTTTGTCATTTTGAATAGCTGAGTGGCTGACTGCTTTTCTTATGTTCTTATTTTCTAATATACTGCTTTTCTAATGATGTTTTCCTCCACCTTTTCAGGCTTACTATGCACGTGATGCATTGGCCAAAAATCTATACAACCGGTTGTTCACTTGGCTTGTGAACAGAATCAATGGCAGCATTAAGGTACTAAAAACTTTTTTGTTGATGATGTAACATCGATACTCATAAATGCAAATAGCCAAAATGATGATTTTATTGAATGAATATTCTTATACTTAATCAATATCAGCTATTCATTTTAAAAGACTCAATGTGACTTCAGAATCAGGTTTAATATCGTCGGCATTTGTAGTGAGATTTGCTGTCTTTGCAGCAGTACAATGCAATGCACAATAAAAACATGAATTAATGTGAAAAATGTGAACTATTTAATATGTATATTAAATAGTTGAATTAAATAAGTAGTGCAAAATTAAAAATAAAAAGAGAAGTGAGGTAGCTTTCGCAGGTTCAATGTGCATTCTGCTCAGTAATCAACCAAATTACTTCAAACTACTGTATTTTGTTTGGAAAGCTTGGCGTTCTCATACCTGCAAAATCTATTCTCAATAATGTGCTGAGGTCTGGGTATGTAAGAGTGGAATTACTTTTTTACTTAAATCATGTATTGTGTTAGGTATGTGCTTCACTAATCAATTGCCTATTTACTCAGATGTAACTTGGACACTTAAAAGTGTTGATCCCACAAATTTTTTTTATTTAACTGGAATAAGCTGATAACTGAGAGTATCTTGTGTAAAATATTGATCCTTCCATATAACTGTGGAAAATAGACTAGTGATTTGAATAATACCGTCCCTTAAAAGTGACTTCAGGTTGCTTGCTGTACTCTGGATATGCCATTTTTATTAGGCTTAAAGGAAAGTCATGACATTTTAAAATGAGCACCACCAATAGAAGTGGGAAAAGCAAAGTTCAGCTAAGTGTGCAGTGGTAACTGTGCACATTACACAATTTCCAACATTCATTCCATTGATTGAATTTGGAACTAAATTTTATAAAGCCAGACACATAATACCGCACACAGTGCAAACAAAGCTTGTTAGAGTTTCACAATAAATTAGCTTGCACCTGGCAGTCATTGCATCTAAGCTGAACAGTTTCAGTGATACCCACTACAAGATTAAAGTGAGAGGTGGAAAGGAGATTCTTTCCAGCCATTGTTTGACCTGAGCTTAACAAAAATAGCTAATCAACTATTATATTTTGTAACTTTAAAACATTAAATTAATTCAAAGGAGACATGAGAGTCTGGTGATACGGATCTAGTTGGAAGTTACTTTAAGCAAGGTGCGCACATATCGATTGGTAGCATGCTGACTTCGGCAATTAACGTATTTTTTCATATAACCTGTAATTAATTATTTAAATATACAAGAATGCTTAATCAAACAATATCTGTACAAGAGGATGCAATATTGTTGAAATATTAAATACACAACATCAGCAACTTTCGATCTAAATCATTTGAATGCATAATATAAAGTAAATAATTTATTTTCCTAATTTGTCAAACGTTTTTTTTACAATAGGCACAGACCCAAGTGAGAAAGAAGGTGATGGGAGTGCTAGACATATATGGATTTGAAATTTTTGAAGTAAGTTTTAAAATCAATAATCACTTACCTTTAAAACCTTGCTTTGGATTTACAGGTTATGTTTCACTTGACACAGATCAAACAAAACTAGAAGTTTCAGTTCAATGTCCTTTATGAGTGTTGCACTCAGCAGTGGCTGAATGTTTGCATTCAGAAAATCATTCTTCTTCAATTCGATTTCCTTCATGGGATACAGAAGATTGGGTATATACTTGGAACACAACAAACACTTTGGGTCTTGTTGAAATGTTGAAACAGAGAATGATAGAAAATAGGAGCAGAAATTAACTAATCAGGCATATCAGAGTCTGCTCAACTATTTGGCCCCAAATTTGGTACCTTGTTCTTGCCTTCTCCCGATATTTCTTGATTTCTTTAATATTTAGAAATATATTTCATACTATATTTCCAAAGAAGGACAACACTCAGCAATTAGTTTGCCACTTATACCTAGTCACAGTAGGCCGGTATATCACGAATATACTGGCATTGAATAACAGAGCAAAGTTCAGGGATCTCATCTGTTTCACTATTAGCAGCAATATGTCTGTTACCCTGCAATGGCCACTCTCCATAGTGAATGATAGAACATGTTATTTGTTAATGAAAGTCTATATTTGAAATTCCATTAGAATGTAAAACTTGTTTTGGCCCTGAAGAATCTCGTCACAAATCAATACTGGGGTCAATAGGAGTAAATTGTGAGAAGGGATTGATTAACTAGACTTCTGTGCCTTTTGTTGTATAACTCTAGGAGTGATCTCCTTGAGGTGTTTCAGATGGTTAAAGGATTTTGTGGAACATTTACAGAAAAGCTATAGCTAAAGATTTAAGATTTAGCTATAGCTAAACACTTACAGAAAAGCTATAGCAATAGAAATGCAGAGAACAATGCGACATAATAATTTTAGAGTTAGCTTTTTTCAAAGGTGATATTTTGAAGGATCGTTTTTATACGGGAAATGGAAATCTGGAGCCCCGTTACCTAATATTCACTTGTTTAATATTATCAGAACTGAGATGCGTACTTTTTTTTAGGTAAGGACGACTAACCTAGATGTGGCAATTTGATACAGCTATTGTGATAAATTTGATTTAAAATATTGTAATGACCAATAGACTTTACACGAAAGATAGCCTTAACATTTTCCATCTGGGACCGTTTATCTCAGTCAGTTTTGTTCCTTTTGCTTAAAGTTAGTAGATTCATTGGAAAAATGGCATGCAATTCTACAGTGCAACATTTTTAAAAAGAGTATTGGAGTATTATAACATCTGATAGTTCAGAAAATCTGCTCATCTGGCACCACCAAAGTTCTGAGTGTGGCAGGTTGAGTAAGGTTATTGTATAATTCTCCTTAATCATTATACAGGCGTTATTTGTTCTTGAATGGAGGTAGATTTTTTTTTTCTTTAAAATTAGACTTTAGTTGGTGGTTCCTATTGAATGACAGGGAAGCCATTGGGCAAATGGTCTTCCTTTTCAAATTAAGGGAGAGAAATATGTGGAAATATGGAAATGTGTTTTGGGGAAAATTACAAGTGCCAAGTTTCAGAAATTGTGATATACAGCCAAGGCATTCATCAATTCATCATGGTATGTTTCAGTTGCAGCAAAACTCTGATAATTCAGCACAACTTGGGACTTCAGTGGTATTGAACAGGCAGATGATTTCCTGACTATTGGATCTTTTTCCATTAATACCCTAAAACAATTTTAATTTACCTTCTTTTTGGATACAATACAGTAATGCACTTAAAGAGAATTCTTTTTAAGAGAATATGGGAAACAAGACATCGGTGAATTTCAAGGGAGAATGGAAAGTGGAATCCTAGTGACTAAACAGAGTACTGGAAACATCAGCTGGTGAGCCAGACCATCAGGATATCTAAATTATAGAAGAGTGGATTATCAGGGTTTTGTAGTATCAAAGTTTTAGAATGAGTACCAATATGTAAAGCTAATATTTTTAAAACTATACAAGTACCACTTAAAATACTACCAGTTTTAAGAGTAAATTTAACTTCTCATTTGACCAAGTAACTGAAAGTTAATAACATTCAGGATTAGACTCAGAGTTGTATCTTGTTCTTTAAGAATAACAACAAATATTCAATTCTATTGAAAAGAACTAACCATTAAATGTTATAGTTAATTTTCAAAATGATGGAGACATTTTTAACCTATTCTGCTTATTGTGTGGCCTCAGTTTTGCACTAAATAAATGGAACATATTGGGTGAACAGAAGGTAGATAATCTGGATTAGGATAAATGAAATGTGACATGGAGAATGTCATCAGCCAACAATTCACATAATGCTTCTAGTTAATACAGTGTGGTTTCATTCAATATTTCTAAATTCATACAAGAAAAAAAACATGAAAGTATTAACAACAGAAATTGTTCTATAAACCATAGCACAATAGATGAATTCCATCTTCTGTAATAGGGGACTATGCTCAATTATTATTCCAGATTTTGTACTTAATACAAGAATTGAAATGCTTCTAAAAGACTAAATCACGTTAACATGTAAATCAGTCAAGTACTAAAATGCCTTTTGATAAACACATTTATGCATTACTCCTCTCAACCCATCTCTCAGATAATACGAACTTCCATGGTTCAGGTAAGGATAGAGTTATGTTGAAAGAATTATGTATCTGCAGAATTCCATTGGAGTTCAATTTAAATGTTGGAGCAGCAGTACATTTGAAAGTTTATAAGAAAATCAGTGGATACCTATACCTTACAATTTAAAAATAAATTTTTATATATATTCATCAAAATTCCACCTGCTGTGTAAAGAGCATTTGCTTCTGATGTGTAAATCCTGACACAGTTTATTGTGATTGAAAGAAATTGTTGCCTTGATACATTGTGGCTGGTGGGCAGAAAGCACTACTTTTACCATTGACCGTAATGGATTTTAGTCGCGTTCAGTCTCAGTTGTAACCAGATGCAGCACAGCTGTAATTCAGTGGCTTGAGGCAACAATGCAGCTGTCGCTAAATTTAAAATTAGTTTGAGTCATGGGATCCAGTTAACCATTGTGAGATTTAAAATTACTTTCTAAAAGAAAATGACTTTAAAAATTCTGATCTCCTTAGGTTCTTAACCCTAAGTTCCCTCTATGGGCTGAACAGTATATGTTCGGAATCTTATTGGTGTTTTTCACAATAGGTTGACAGGTGTTTATCATAAATATCATAATTGAAGAAAAAATTTTAATAATTACTTAAAAGGCTGTTTATCCATATTTTCAATTTTCCTTTTAATATAGGATGGTTAATCATTGTGCTTAGCTTCTAATATACATGTGTAAAGAAATGGAATGTGTGACAGGTATTTCATTTGTCTGAAAAACTAATTATCATGGGACATGTTTTTGACTTTTGAAGTAATATTTCTGGAAACAGCTGCCCCCTTCAATCATTTCTCATGCTTTAAAAATATTGGCCCTTGGTTTTCTCTTTAAGCCCTGAATAATTGTAGTTGTAAAAAAAAATTCTTTTAAGAAAAGGCTGTCTACCTCGGGGACACTTTGCCCCACAGCTATTTTAGAAAATGACATGTCTTTGATGTCCATGCAAGACACCAAGACTTCAGCAGTGGATCAACTTGCTGCCTTTGATGGAATATCATATTCAGCAAATTTCACCTTCCAGGTTTATTAACAATGTCTGAGCTGATATTTTGTAACCAGTTTTTGATCCCTCTGGTGCCATTTGTGGTTAATAATTAGTATGACTTTTACTGAGCCTTTAAAATATACCATAAGTCTGGAATGGAAGTACAAAATCTGTTGAAATCCCCGGTGAATCAAAGAAGGCCTGAAAGAAAATGAGCAGCTCGTACTTCAGGTTGCAGTGAATGTTTACAGCATTGGGAATTCTTTAGTTCTTTAGTTTTGTTTCAGACTGAATGTTAACAGTTTTACTATTGGTGCAGAAATTAGCACTTCGGTAATTGCATATATTATTATTAGTGGACTCATAGGTTTGCAAATGTTTAAGTACTGCTGTATCAATTTCCAGCACATTTCTAATTTTATTGTACTTCAAAACACATTGTACATGACACATTCAAATCTAAAGAGGACAGTTCCAGTTTGGGAAACATCAAAGTTACTCAAGTGGCATCGTGTTGACAAAGCTTTTCAGTAAAATATTTCACTGACGTAGTTTCAAATTTGGATAGGAGTTTCAGACCTTTATGTTGAGCACCAGCCACATCAGATACCACTGGGTGTTTTAATGGAAAGGTGGATAGATGATATATATCATCAAAAAATGATAAAGAAGAAAGTTAGAGTTAAAACCTTAAAGCAATTTTATCATGTCTTAATTCCATATTTCTGGACACTTCCTGGAAGTCCAGAATTCATTTGCCTCTAAGCACCATTGGTGCTAAGGTAGGGAAATATTCACACTGG
The DNA here is from genome assembly GCF_030144855.1 of Hypanus sabinus. Taxonomy (NCBI): domain Eukaryota; kingdom Metazoa; phylum Chordata; class Chondrichthyes; order Myliobatiformes; family Dasyatidae; genus Hypanus; species Hypanus sabinus. The sequence continues at coordinate 40,112,121 of NC_082709.1, forward strand.
CAGTAATAGAAATTGAATAATAAAGTTTCAGAGCCAAGATAGGTAATTTAAGATGAAACATTGATTAATAAACAGATCTGGGGGATTGAAAGGTCTCCTTTAGTTATTGTAAAAGAGGGATCTAGGTGCAAAGGGTGAAAGGTGCTAATGTGAGGATTAAAGGAGATTGTCATTAATTCTATGTCAGAGGATCTTTGGGTACAGACAATGTATCTGGCTGGATTGCATTCCCTAAATAGGATAGAATGAATAATTTTGTTGATTGAGCAAATGTTGCTAATGGATTGTTACTAGTTGTTGACTGCCTAGTTGTCAGTCAAAGGTATGTTCTTTATTCTGATTCATCTGCTAAACTGTGAATCAATGGTGGGAGAGTGAAAACTTTCATTGTCACCTCAACAGACATTTAGACACAGTGATGGTGAGTAGATGAGAGCAAGAATTGCTGGTGGGTCTGTGAAAAAGTGAAAAATAGCTGAGAGATGGGTAGGAGATCACTGGAGCCACTAGTTAAATATTTCAATTGGCAAATCAAAGAAAACTGGTAGCAACAATTGACCTGAAGTCCCAGTTGATACTGTCTTAATTTTTCAATATCAAGTCTGTAAATAAAAGAAAAAATAGTGCATAGTGCAGCCTGGTTAAAATACAGCAACTTCTTTCAGAAGATGCCTAACAAAGGGCCAAGGGCTATAGTGCAGCACATCCATCAAACTGGAAAGAATAGGGAAGGAGATGAAGCAAGAAGTAGTAACCAAATGGGCATAAAGGTTAATGTGTGAATGAATAGTCTTATCAATAGCTTGCAATTGTTTCACAGTCATGGACAGTTTTGTTAAAATGCCCAAGGATTAAGCAGATTTTATTCAATTGAGACAAAGAAAGATTATGCAATTTAGTGAGACAGACAGATTCATTCAGATGTTGTCCAGCTAACCTGGCTACAGCTGCCCAGCAGTATCAGAAAGATGACAATATAGCAAAGACCCTGAAAGTAAGTACAGGGTATGAAAGAAGGAGAATCACTGAAAAGGAGCTGAGGTTTGAATTCTAATTCAGGTGCACATACAATGCCTTAAGAAAGTGTTCAGCCCCCACAACTGTTCTAACATTTTACTCTCCCATTTTCTAAATTTAAAATATATTGAAGTAGGAATTTTTTTTAGCTAATTGTGTATCATGTCAAGAATTCCTAAACCTGTCAACAATTTACTAAAAATTAAAAACCTGAATTGTGAGGCTGAAAAGGTATTCATCCCCTTTGTAATTACCATATTAACTTTCCTCAGATGTAATATTGTAGATTACCTTACCAACTCACTACCCAACTTGATGTGGAAGAATGGCACCTGTAAGAGAGGCTACTGTGATGCCAAGTCTGTCTGAGTGAGCTGCAAGAGCCAGTGTTTGCAACTGGAGATGATGTTCATGGCTCCACAATCTATAAGGCCTTACACACAAAAAGGGTATTTATTTAATAGTGGCAAGAAAGAAACTCTGGCTGAAAAATATAGCAACCCTTGCCTGTAAAGACTTGGCAAAGTTTCAGTTAGAAGATACTGTAAAGATATGGAAGAAGGTCTTGAGATCGGATGAGACTAAATTGGAAATTATGATCTGAATGCGAAGTGGTACATGTGGCATAGATCTAAAATTGTGCATCAGCCATCTAACACCATCCCTACCGTAACGTATGGTGGAAGTAGCATTGTGCTAGTGAGAAGATTTTCAGCAGCAGGGAATGGAAATCTGGTCAGGATTGATGGGAAAATGAATACTGCTTAATACAGAGAGATCTTGGATAAAAACCAGCTAGCCTCTGCCAGAAAGCTAAAACTGGAGAAGATGTTCCTGTTCTTCCAGTTGAAGATGGTGCTACTGAGGCTGTGCAACAGCTTACTGGTAGTTCAGAAGACAAGAAATATGACTAAAAACATTACTAATAACACCTTTTCTGAAGTAAATTGTGGTAAACTATCACCGCAAAAAAATGAAGCAAATGGAGGCGAAGCTGATTCAAAGGATGAGCCATGTTGGTGTATAACAAAGCTGGAGCACAGTATGTTCATGATGCGCTTGCATACGTGTTGTTATCGCTGTCACTGTTGCAGTGAATGATTTGGAAAGAAGTCAATGCAAAAGAGTTTTGATGCCCATCCATCTCCCCTGGTTGCCGGTTTGGATCGCTCCAATCACCGAGCTGAGAACTTAGAGCTGTGCGACTCGGAATCCAGGTTGTAGAGAGAGGCACTGCTCAGTGATTGGACAATTTTAACTTTAAGTGCCGGCCCAGATAGACTGGAAAGTCTGAGTGCGAAGGTGAAGGTCGGGCTGATTTCACTTGATCTCCAGTGGTTGTCGTGTCTGTGAATTTCATGCAGTTTGCCCTGCTAATGTGATGAACTTGAGATTGAGGCTTGGGCCTACTACTCTAGCTACTCCAGGGAGTGGATCTAATGTCTAAATATGGTTTAATTGGATTGATCGGATTTGCGGCTGCCTGTAAGCAAACAAATCTTAAAGCGTATAATATATACATCCTTTGATAATAAATGTACTTTGATTTGATTTGAGTTCATCTTTCAGCAGGACAGTGACCAAAAGTACACTGCCAGTGCATCCATGGAGGTGGCTGAATATGAGGAAAATTTACATCTTTAAATGACCTAGTCAGAGTCCTGACCACCTTAACCTGATCTAACATCTCTGGCAAGACCTTAAGATTGCTGTCCACTGCCACTCCCCAAATAGCCTGTCAGAGCTTGAGCAATTTTGCATGGAGGAATGGTGTTCTATCACATTGTGCAAAGCTAATAGAGACTTTTTCAAAAGACTACTCAGTGTAATAGCTACGAGAGATGGCTCAACCAAGTACCAAGCAAAGGAGGACGAATAGTTTTGAACTGCTGACATTTCAGATTTTCAATTTTTAGTTTTTCATGCTTTACGATTTTCTCTATTTTTTTATGGGGGAGAAAAGAACATGTGATTCACAAATAAAAATTCTTAGTTAAATTCATCAAAATTACTGCTTGTAAACAAATGTGAACAAATGGTTGGGGGCTGAATACTTTTATAAGGCATTGTATTGCAAACATTCAGTCTCTCCTGTTAGATGTAATTAAACCACGAGCCTAATTTTGGTCAATGATAAAAGATCATGGCCCCATGAACCAAATGTGTTCCAAAAATAATCACTTTGCTACAGGAGAATTAAAAGATCTAACCCTATAAATATGTGCTAAGCTGAACAGTAATGGAGTAAAGTATTTTCTAAGTTTGTGCGTTGTCAAGTTGATTTTCTGCTTTAAAAATTTTGCATTTTATGCATAACAATTGAGAGACTTTCATTTCAAAAGACAACACATAAAACATATTTTCAATGATCATTTTCGAGGAATTGTTTTTCTTTCTAAAGATAGTGAGCATTTTGAAAATTCTCACACTTTGGCACAATAGTTGATTTTAATGTGTGGTATCCTCCATTTTTAAATGAAACCTGTACCAGGACATATATCAGGTTGTGAATTGCAGAAGAAAATCAGTTCTGCCACATTGTCGCTTCATTCTAACTCTCTACTTTGACCTCATACCTTGGTTCATGTTGATCATTACAGTCGCAATTCAAACAGGGTCTGTTGTATGCTTTGCATTGGAAGAGAGCACTGGGGCGAAACTGAAAATAGGAGGCCCACATATGCTTAGAGCGGGATGCCTACTCTGAGGCTCAGAATGGTGTTAATTAAGAAATGGCACAGCTGGAAATTAATTCTAAATAAGGTCACTATATCTTGGATAGAGCTTTCATTGTTGGGGCACTCTGTTTCCAAATTCCTGGCATTTTCCTTCCAATCATGCTGAATGTGCCCTTTCTTCCCACCTGTCTGTCATGTTTGTTTCCTGCTGGTATTGATGTAGGTAATGTATGCTGCTGCACAATGAAGACACATGCTGCAGTTATTGTGAGAATTTTTGTCCAAAGGGTTGCAATGCTACTTGGTCAGCAAGTGCAGCAATAACAAAAGGCCATTTAATGCAGTCTGTTTAGCAGTTTCCCCAAAATGCTACCTATCAGTGTTAAACATTAGAATCAGATTTATTTTCACTGACATATGTTGGATTGTGGCAGCAGTACAGAACAATACACAAAATACACTATAAATTACTGTAAGAAATATATTTAATATATACTGTATATTTAATGTATTTAATACATATAGTATAATTATTATGTATGACAATTGTTAACTAATTAAAATGTATTATTAGCTTACAAAACTGGAACATAATCCTAAATTCTGTTCCATAAGCTAGTCTAATAAAATGTTTTTGGGAAACAGAATTCCTTCATTATTGACAGATAACCATTGTTAATGTTATTGATCAACATTTTACAAGACAACTCTTGTGTCATAACTATGAATGATATATAAGTCCTCTATTTGTCAGTAATCAAGGGCGTATTCAAGAACTAGTTATCAGCTACTTCACAAGCCCCTCATGATCCAGTTATTGATGCAAAAGCTAGGAAAATGGTATGATCTGCCATTTTGATGCCATGATGAGAAATATGCTTTATGAATTGTTTTGCAAAGGCACATTATTATTTTAAGTATTTGGAGTAGATTCTGGTTAATTGGGACACATTGGGAACATTTTGGCCCGTATTAAGTGGCAGCTCCATTTAGCTGAAGTTTCTTGGAAATTAAGGTACAAAAAAGTCAAATTACAATTTAACTGAGTAAGAAATTTTTATACTTAAATGAAATACAGTGCAAATTAGAACAATACCAATACCTCTACAGTACTACCAAACTGTGTATTAGTTCCTAATAGTTATTGGCAGAGGAATTCATCTGCTGTATTCTTTAAATTGACTGTAAAAGAACAAAATCAGCACAGGAACCTAGTGCAAATAGTAGGCTACCTCCCTAAAATGTTTTAGTTGATTGAATCCTCCATATCTTCATTTTCATTGTAACATTCAAAAATTGTTGACATCTTTAAATTCCTTGTAGTTTCTAATTTGTTGAGGTACTGAAATCTTTCCATTTTCACTCCTAGCCGTTTCTGGCATCTCCAAGCCTGAATACTTGAACCCCCACTGAGCAAAACAGTTCCGAAATTGTCTTGTTGCTTATTTCTAGCCAACTTTAAGTGATAAAAGTCACTGCTTTTTGAACACAAAGACATGCAAGTGACTCTTTGAAAACTATCACTCTAAGCATGGTGCAGTGTCTGATGGCCATGCAAATGTGTGCAACTGACGCTAGTTAGAAACTGTTTGGCAACAGTCTTCTGCTCTAATTAAGCAGCGTAGTGTCCCAAATAAAAGAAGGGAATCCCAGCTATTTACATGATTTAGGTTTTGTTCTTTAAGAGTTGTTCCAAATAAATGGCTGCCCCAGTTAACCGGTGGCCCAATTAACCAGTTGATTCTGGACTTTTGGACATTTTACAAAGTCTCTGATGCTTCTTAATTTTCTTTTTTTTTCACAACAGCACTCTGTAAGTATGAACTGTTTGCAGTGGCAGCTTTGCTGCATGTGGCAATTAATTTTCTTAATTATTACTTAATTCTTAAAAATGGCTGTAATGAAGCTCAAAGGTAAAAGAAAAAGCTCATCTGAGCTACTCTATGTATAGAAATCTGCTTCATGGCATTTGCAGTTTGCTTTCTATGTCAGACTCTATTACTTTAATGAATTGTTATGCAAGAATCCTCCAGGAATTATGTTGCTCGTATATGTGATCAGTCTATGCTAAAAGCTAATTGTTGAATGGTAATATAACATTGTGTATACAGTAAGTTATATAACATAATATAATATATTATGTGATATAATTTACATAATATATTATATTATGTTGGTAAATATAACACTGGAAACTCATGGGCTATTTTTTATTTCTCATTTCTTCCAGAACAATAGCTTTGAGCAGTTCATTATCAACTACTGCAATGAGAAATTGCAGCAAATCTTCATTGAACTAACTTTGAAGGAAGAACAGGAGGAGTATATCAAAGAGGTAAGAGCTAGTTTTTGTCATTGAAATTGATTGTTTTAATATTGGAAGGCTCATCCTGTGCTGAGTTAGCTGATCTCATTTGAAGTGGTAACTGGAAGTTAAGATTGAAAGTAGCTGGTTTGCTGTAAAGGTCTGGTAAAAAAAAATTGAAATAATAAAAGTGCGATATAACTGCAAGTCTGTTTTTAGTTAGCGATCTTGCAATCTCTGGACTAAGATGGGATGAGCATTGATTAGACTTTCAATAACTAGAGAAATACGTCTTTGGTTGCCAGTGCCAAATGTGTGCTCTTTGAAGATAATGTGAGAAGGTGAGTGCAGGTGGTTGCCAGTACTTTTGTACCTGTTTGTTTCTAACCACCTGAGCTGAACCTCTTTCCAGCATACGTATGAACAGCAAATGTGCCAGCAGCCTCACTGATAACTGTATTCCAGTTGATGCTTACTGTCTGATTTGATTTATTAAATGCTGTGTAATAATACATATCACAATAATTATACAATGAACTGTGTCGGCTCAGTCGTTTTCTACTTCAGCTTATTTGTAACATCCACCACTTGCAGTCTCAATGAATTCAGAAACAGGATCAGGTTTATTATCACTGGCATGTGATGTGAAATTTGTGAATTTAGCAGCAGCAGTTCAATGCAATACATAATATAAAAGAGAAAAAAAGTAAATCAATTACAGTATATGTATATTGAATAGATTAAAAAGCCTGCAAGAAACAGAAATACTGTATATTAAAAGAGTGAGATAGTGTCCAGGCTTCAATGTATATTTAGGAATCGGATGGCAGAGGGGAAGAAGCTGTTCCTGAATCACTGTGTGTTCCTGTTTTGAAACTTAAATTGATTAGAAGACAAAGGGTGGTAGCTCTCTAAGGAATATTAGAATCTCAGAATTGTTTCCACCATCCTTGTTTGCTAATTAAGTACCAATATTTATGTAAGATAATGGTGTGACTTGCTTTGATATTCTGTGGTTGAAGGAAAATGGAATCCATGCCTGACTGGCTATTGCTATGAATTGTTTGTAAGGAGTATATTCATAATGCAATATTAAATTGCATCTTTTGTTTTGAACATATTTGTATATTCTGTCCCGCATTCTCATTTTGTCAATATCACTGTCACTGCCCCTTTTAGCCAGCAGCTCTGATCTGTCTAAGTAGTCTCATAGTAAGATGTTTACACTGTGTATTTTTGATGACTTTTCAGAAGAAGATGCACTTAATCTGTCGTATTCTCTCTCATAGACACATATAGTACATACACATTCTCTTCACCTTATGTATGATCTAAAGAATAAGTACTTGATCTGTTCACTATACAAGTGGTGTTCAATAAACATTCATTTTCTTTTCATAACTATATTCCCTATTAGGAAACTCTTAAAGGTCTCCATTAAAGGCAAATATACAATAATTCAGTATTGTTGAGTAGCATGAATATGTAAAGGAACACTACATTGGCAATTTTCTTTGTTTTGTGAAGAAAGAAGGAAATGGAAAAGAGAAGCTGAAAGAAAAGGAACAGAAATTATGATGGGGAGCAATGGAAAGAAACTGCAAGGAAGAAAGGGAGAAGTGGAATGGAAAGTTTGTAAAGAATTCAGTAAGCAAATAGAAGCTAAAGATGGAGAGATTCTAATGTGAGAGAGAACCAAGCATGACAGGGGAAAGGATTTAGAGTTGGAGGATGTGGCTCTCAGTGAAGCAAAAATAGAAACAAAATGAACCAACCTCCCCTATTGTCACTTGCTTGCTTTTACCTTTTTTATGCTTTTGGAATATTTGATTCCATCATAAATATTAACTTGGTTCAAATAGTGATGGTTGTATATTCCATGTACTAGCAATCTTTTATTTAAAAAAAGTTTTATAAGCTTCCTTTCATGTTTCCCTTATTGATTTCATCTGATGATCTTTGTTAGTAGTTCAGTGGCCACTAAAAATATTTCTCGCAATTTGTCATCAAAAATATTTCAATCATTTTAAATGTATTTTGAATTCCTCTTCACTTTACCACGTTTGGTGTACTTAGTACTGTGTTTGAAGACTCTTCAAAATTGCACTATTATCATCGTTGTATGTACATTTTATGCCTTTCCATTAGCTCTTTATTCTTTTTAAAAGTACAAACTTAATCCAGATCTACATAGATCAGATTTCTTCATTGCATTTGCTTTCAGGAGAAATACAAAATCCAGAATCTAATCTCCCCTTTTCAATATTTTTTTCCTATATTCCTATTTTCCATGTATTTCCTATACATGTACATTTAGATCTGATGTCTCTCTGTTGTTTACACCATGGAGAGTATTATAGAGCATGCTTTTGATGCCTACTTTCAAATTGTTCTCCTTCACTTTTTATCTGTGTGAGCTGCATTTATTAAAAACCTGTTTAGTGCTGTAACATCCCTTACTCTCTTGACTGCTTGAATTTTTCCATTGTATTACAAATATGGACAAGTAATGCAGGATAAGCAGTCAATAAATCTGCAGGGTGTTTCTTTTCTAATTTTTTTGTATTTGTTATCCTCTTCCTAACTTTGAGTCAGGCTGGTTGTAGAATTTCATTCCAAAAGTAACATCATTTTAGATGCTGGAGATCCAAACTGAAAAGCAGAAAATACTGGAAATGTTCAGTAGGTCAGGCAGCATCTCTGAGGACAAAATCAGATTTAACATTTCAGCATGTTGTACCATAAAATGTGAAACAGAGCTGCTGTGGAGGATAGCCAACTTGGCATAGGCTAGGGTTTGATTTGGTGTCCTTTCCAGTCTTTGGCCAGTGCTGGCAACTTTTATTTTAATTATAGCCAAGTGACTTCAGCTGACTTTGGCACGAGATGTTACACACTGCGGAATTTAGTTACAATAATTGCTTGCTGCTAAATGTGGTGGGAATTGCATATACATGCAATTAAGAGTTCTAAAATAAGTTTGATCCATTACTAAATTACTTTTGGAAACTTACCGATTTCTAAGTTTCCAGTCTTTGAGATTGTATCAGTTCAAAAAATAGAACACTGAATTATGACCTTTCTATGACCTGCATCAATAGATGTGTTTAGGCAACATTTTCCAGTCAAAATGGACTCATACTGAAGATTGCATTGGGGTTTACTTTGTAAAATAAGCATTTATTTTTGTATTTTGAAGCTTATGCCCTATTTCAACTATTAGTGCCAGGACATTAAGGTCGATTAGATTTACTGTTTGAGTTTCTGATTTACTCATAGACCTCACCAAAGTCACATTTGAATAGGGTTTGTGATGATTCAGAAGTATAGTACCATATTGAATACCCTGGTCATCTTTCAGTTTATCTTCATTCATATCCTAAGTATGTCTTATTTAGCATTGGGCAATCTAATATGGCCAAATCTCATGGCCTAGTTCATGTTTAATGCTAAAAAGAGTAAAACAAAGAAATATATCGAGAAGAAGCTGTTGTATATACAGCCAAGTATTAATGCAAAATACCATGAAGAAAAGGCTGAAGAAGTTGAGCTGTTCCACAACAAAAAGAGAAAGTGAGTAAGGGAAAATAAATAGAGAAATATTGAAGCACTATTATATAGAAGAGCAAAAAGTGTCAGTAGACAGCACATCTTAAAGCCAGCTTCAGAACCATGGCACTTTAATAGCCTGGTGCGAGTGCACAGGGAATAATTACCAAATTTCCCCATTATGTAAAATAAATAGAGTAAATGTAGAGGCAACTAATTTCAGTGACATGTTGACTTCTGAATTTAGTTGACAGATAGTAAAATAAATTTTGTACAGAGAAATATGAAGGGCTTATTTTGGTCAGAGACAATATCAACAAAAAATGTAATAGTTAATAAGCAGTAGAGGAGCGAAGAAGTTTATAAATAATGTATAGTCCCAGTTTCCTTTAAAGGTGATAGAAGGAAGATGCAAAGGCTTTATAGTAAGAAATTAAATTGAAAATGCAATTTTTAACAATCCAGGCTGCAGCTTTGGGAAGGCTGAGTTAACAGTCAGGGTTAAAAATTTTAAGCAGAGCTGATTGATATAAACTAATATACAAATGTAACACTTGTTATACCTCAGTTGGAATATCTGTTCGGTCCTTGGCACCTTCCTTTAGCTAGTATGTTAAGGTTTTGCAGAGGATACAGAAGATACTTACCAGAATAGAGCAAGGGAAAATGCACTTCACATAGAGAAAGTATTAAAAAAACTGGGTTTGTCATTCCTAGAGCAGAAAAGGTTAAAGCAAATTTTGTAGAGATGTTTGAGATCCTGAATGGAATCTGATAGAATAAGTAAAGAGAGCAACAATTGCCAATGCAGAAGGGTTGCTAACCAGAGGACAGAGATTAAAGAGAGTTGAAAAGAAGCAATGGGTGGAAGTATTTTGTTTCACAGCTTCTTGCTGTGATCTTGAACGCAGTTCCCAGAAGTGTAGTAAAAACACATTCATACTGACATATAAAATAAAACTGTGGAAGAAGGATGGTATACCGTAGAGGTTTGGGTAGAGAAAATGGGAATAATTAGAGAGCACAATGGACTAGTGACTCACTGTCTAATGTCAGATACCCCATGGAACAGAAACGTAGAAAACCTGCAGCACAATACAGGCCCTTTGGCCCACAAAGCTGTGCCAAACATGTCCCCACCTTAGAAATTACCTAGGGTTAGGAATATTCTATAGTGGCAAGTACCCCAAAGAATCAAATTCAGTTGACAAAAAAGGATCTAGTGCTTTTGTCAGTTGTCCAATTCTAAAATACTTTTAATAATAATAACAAAATGTAAACTAGTCACTAATTTTATCTTCACTTGTAGATTTCTTGTAACTTGCACTAAAATATTAATTCTGCTAAATATTTTCTTTCATTCTGTTTCCTTAATTGTTACAGAACACCTCACATCCCTCAGATTTAATTACAGCAGTAGAAAAGATTCTGTCATTATTCTATTGAATAGTGACATCTTAGACAACTCTTTACTCATGAAGCTGCCTTGATCTTTCTTTTAAAGTATATGCTTTGTTTAATAAATTGTTCAATTAATGGGCACTAGTAAGTTTTGCAACAAAAAACTGGGGTATATTTAGGGGAAATAAATGTTAGAGAGGAGCTTATTTCATAAATCGAATTCTATAAATTCTTGATAAAAACACAAAATGCTGGCAGAACTCAGCAGGTCAGACAGCATCTATGGGAGGAGGTAGTGACAATGCTTTGGGCCGAAACCCTTCATCAGGAGGGTTGATGAAGGGTTTCGGCCCGAAACGTTGTCACTACCTCCTCCCATAGACCCTCCTGATGAAGGGTTTCGGCCCGAAACGTCGTCACTACCTCCTCCCATAGATGCTGTCTGGCCTGTTGAGTTCTGCCAGCATTTTGTGTTTTCATTTATTTCCAGCATCTGCAGATTCACTCGTGTTGTCTGTAAATTCTTGCATTATTTAACATATCTGTAGAGATGGGATGGGTTTTAAATTTTTTGGGATGAAAATCTGAAGCAAGTGTAATAATTTTACCTGTTCAGCCTGTGAAAGTACTTGAAGGAAATGTTTGACAGGTTGAAGATCATCTCCCAGAGTGGTGATGGTCAAGGTGGGAAATAATACTAAATAATTACCATGATCTCTTCAGGAGTGGTGATTGTTCTGGGGAAAGTACTGAGAGTTTAGTCACCATGAAAATGTGCTAGTCACTGCTTACTAAGAAAGTCAGGAGCATAAGCCCCACAGATTGGAACTGAATACTGTTGGAACAGCCCATCTGTGCTTTGCTCTGTCTCTATCCCCTCTCACAGTCAAAAGAAGCTTAATGGTCAGCAATAGAAAGAGATGGTCAAAGGAGGGATGAAATGTTGGAGGGAAAGGGTTGAACAGAATTTCCACTTCCTAAAGAACATGAGCAGAAAACTGCAACTTCCACTTACGTAATGTCTTCAATGTAAAGATTTACTGTGCCGGCTGAAAGAAAGCAAACAGGTGGTGAACCAAGAAAGGAGAAACTGACTCAAAGCATGATTAAATAAAAGTGCTATGAAGAGGCTATTAATTCAGGAAAAGAGGTAAAACTAGGGAGGTTTTGATGAAGAAATTACTGATAATAAATGCTATAAAGATGGAAGGTATTAAGAGAGCTCCAGGAATGTAATAAAGTGTTGGAGGAGCATATGGGGTAAAGTGCAATGAGTGCAAGGACAGGGTGAGTTTATACTGAGTGCTTCATGCTAGGGAGTTGGTGTCAATCAAGGGCTGGGATAATGGATAGGTGGAAGTTAGTGTGGGGTTAGATAACCTCCAAAGAGTTTTGGACAGATTGGAGCATATGGATAAGGGGGTCAGAAGGCATTCCAACTCAGAGTATGGAGACACTGATGGGGAATTATACATGAATGTGAGGTGAATTGTAGTGAGACAGAAAAGAGTGTAAGATTAAATCTTTACAAAACTTGAGGAAGTAAAGATGGACAAAATGCAGATGTTTTTCTAAATGTGAAAGTTAAATAATTCCATCCTATTTTTTTTGTTGACCTTATTGGGAGGAGGCTACTGTATAGCTTACACTGCATGCTTGTGCGTTGTAATTGTCAAAGGTTTAATGCTGAGACATGAGATGTCCATTGCCATTGCAGATGCTGTTGAAAGATAATGAACTTTAAGAAATCTAGTGATGATTACAGGAGAGTGGATTTTCCTTCTGACCACATGTATCTATTTTGATTACACTCACTATGGCAATGACTTCTGTTCTAAAACTGTTGCATAAGGTGATCTGAAGAAACTGAATTACTTTTGAGAGTAAGTGCTTTCTGAATGGTAGAATGCAATGAAACATCAAATAAAAAGTAGATTTAAACAATCCCTTGATGATCATTCCACATGCCTGGCTCATTCAGTTTCACAGTCTATACCTGGCTACAGTATATTAAGCAACTACACACAGGGGGCTGGTCAAAAATTAAGAAAAAGGTGAGGAGCTGGACGTAAATGGCTGCTCAGCAAGAGAAAATTCCTCTCTTCTTTCATTTCTGGCAGTAAAAACTGTCACCGTGGTGCACACCAGAAGAAGTTGATTGAACTAGAGTGGTGGGATAAAAAGGAGGCTATTTACAACAGGATAGTAAGCATGCTTGTGATCTAAGCAAACTGGCAGAGATGGGATATGAAACCATGTGTCACCAACATCCATTGCATATGTAAAAACTATTAAAAGTGATCTGTGCACCTGGAGCTGTGATAAAGATTTCAATATATGTAACTAACTGAAAGCATTCCATTTTATGTATTGTTTTAATGAAATAAGCCAGTATAAGCATCTGTTCATAAATGCACCTTGTTATATTACTGTGAGGCTTTCCAGCTGTCAAGATTATGGAGCCTTTTCTGATGTATATCTTAGACTTTATGTTTTTGAAGATAGATTTGACTACATAAATGGTAAGTTGACCCAGAGAGTAATAAATAACTAATACTTCCCACAAAGCTGTTGACTGCATGCTACTATGTCTTTTAAATCTGTGTTCTTTTTCTGTGCTGTAGCCCCTTTGAACCCTTTTCTTGCTTGCTGCTATTGATGCCTTACTTATGGCTGTGCAAAGACTCCTTCCAGGTACTTGTACTCTGTTTTTGTTCCTAAGTAGGACCTTGTCATGTCTGCTGTGCTTCCTGTAATTTTTACAGTGTCTTTTCCCCCCTCTGTTCAAACAATTGTTTTCTTTAGTCCTTTTTCTGTTTTTTTTAAATAAAATCTGTAAGTAGTATACAGAAGTTGCTACATTTACAGCAAACATTACACTCTTGATTCGTGCCACTCTGAATTTAGTGTTAATGTTCACATAGAAATTATTTACAAAAACAGATTACAGATCTTTCACCTGAAACAGCATCTATCTATGTCAGCTGGTGTTTAGGAAATTTTCAGATTTATTTAGGAAGGCATTGTTCAAGAAACAGCTTGTCTTGAAAAAAAAGGCAGCATGCATCAAAGTGACTGAAGTGACCTTGTGCTGTGGAGTTTGCTCCTGGATGGTTTCCCATGAACCGCATGGGAAATTGACTTGGATTGTGGAATGGAATGGGAGCAGAATTGGAACCATTTCAAATAAAATGTTCTTTATGTGTGGAGATTTCTAGTTCTAGGAGCTTTGCTATGTTTCCCATTTAGAAAGCCCTTATGTATTAGGAAAAAATTATTCCCAACTGGAAGAAAGATGTAAACAGACACAGTCGTTGGACAATTTTTAAAGATTATTGGAAGTAGACCTTTTTAACTGAGGTAATAAATTTTAACTGTTCATATTTTTCACAGGGAATTGAATGGACTCATATAGAGTACTTCAACAATGCCATCATTTGTGAGCTGATTGAAAACGTAAGTAGAGTTTTTCCAGTTTGGTTTGAGAATTGGCTGGTAACTTTTAATCCAGTAGCTTCAGCTCAGTAAATTTTTCACAGCAGTAATGAGAATGTGGAAATTATCACATGGAGGGACGTCTTGATGCATAATAGAGGAGGCTTGATTCAAAGGGGAATGGAACAGAGGATTGATGTAAAGCAAGGAAGAAGTAATAAGAGCAGAGTAAACAAATGTAGAGGATTTAGAGTAAGTGGCTTGGTTCTCTGCTCTATGTTTAATGCCATTCTAATCCAAAGGATGGAGGACTGCCTAAAGCAACAGCAGAAGCATCCACAAACATGAGCTCATATTCGTTAGATAGGCAGTAAGAGGTCAAAGTCGAGTTTATTGTTGTATGCACAAATACATGCTTGCACCTGTGCAATGAAAAGCTTACTTTCAGCAGCATCACAGGCACAAAGCATCAGATAAGCAACATCCACAAGAAAAAAACAAAGCAAACATAAATTCTACTCAGTCTTTGCAGGAAAATGTTATGGGTGCATCCTTAATCTGCAAAGAAGGACTAGATAGATACTGATTTCCCTGAAGCCACAATCCCCAAATCTGAAACTGAAATTCTGCATTCATCACTGTTTCATATTAAAATGTATATAATGTAGAAACATGGGATGCTTTTGAAAATCTGTCTACATTTTGGATTCCCCAGTTCAAATTCCCAGCAACCGATTGGATGATCAGGATCCAATTTGTCACTGCACCAGGTGACAATAACATCACTCAGCAATCAATCTCTACTTCTCTTCTGCTACATTTGTAATAAAAATCAGGAGCTCTTCTGGAGTGTACAGTTCACATCTGACCACGTTCTAGCCTTAGTTTCAGAAATTAAGCAAAATCACATAGAAAGGTCTCCATTGAAAAGAATTATGGAGAGATACAGCACAAAACAGGCACTTTGATTACTGAAGCTGATCATAAAGCACCCATTTACACTAATCCTACTTTAGTTACAATTTTTATTCTCACCACACATTCGTCAACTCCCTTCAGATTTTACCACTCACCTACATACAAGGAGCAATTAAAAGTAGCCATTTAACCTATCAACTGGCACACCTTTGTGATGTGGGAGGAAATCAGAACATCTGGAGCAGGGGTTCCCAACCTGGGATCCATGCACCCCTTGCTTAATGGTATTGGTCCATGGCATAAAAAAAGACTGGGAACCCCAATCTAGAGAAACCCCTGTCACAGGGAGAATGCAATGTCCACACAGAAAACACCTGAGGTCAAAACTGAACTCAGATTTACAGCATTGAGTTATTATGCCAATATTTTTTGGATAATTACAGGATTTCTATTTAATGAAGTAAAAGGTTTAATGACTTCATGGCAGTAATATTGCAACTCAATCTGGAGCACAAATGATGCCAATAGTTAAGATTAAAAAATGATGAGTTGTTTTTGAGAGAATGCTCAAACAATGTTATTTGGTGGACACATTTAGAAAGGTTATGAAAACTGCTTATCTGTTTTGCAAATAGGGAAATAAGAATTTTTAGTAAATATTCTGGAATATCGCAAGAAAATAGTTACCCTTTGGTAAATTCTAGATCATGTTTTGCTTTCCCCACCTACATGGATATAAAGTAAATAATCATAACACAAGTATGAACATATATATATATATACACACACATTGAATGTTACACAAATAAAGACATATATTTACACACAAGTACAGATGCATGCGCTTGTCTATAAATATGCAGTAGTCTATGTATGTAAATACATATACTGCATGTGAGTCACAAGGAGATTGAGAGGTGACGTGATTGAAATATATAAGATTATGAGGGAGGTGGTCTGGGTGAAAGCACATTGTCTTTTTACTCTGGGAGAGGTTGCTAAAAGTAAGAGCAACCTAGGTTTAAGATCAAAGGTAGGAGTTTTAAAAGGGACATTAGCTGCAGATTCTTCAGCCAAAGATTGGTGCATATTTGGAATGAGCAGCCATATATAATTGTTGATGTGAACAACATTTATAAGCCATCTGGATATATACATGGATAGGAGAGTTTTAGAGGGCTATGGGCCAAATGGGCAACACAGCTAGCATTGAAGAGTTGGGATGAAGGGCCTTTTCTGTGCTGTAAGCCTCTATGGTAAAGTCTCAATCCTGTATGCTCAATTTTTCAGAATACAAATGGAATCCTAGCCATGCTTGATGAAGAATGCTTGCGCCCTGGGATTGTGACAGATGAGACCTTCCTGGAGAAGCTTAATCAAGTCTGTGCTGTACATGAGCGTTTTGAAAGCAGGATGAGCAAAAGCTCCCGCTTCCTCAATGACACCTCTTTGCCTCACAACTGTTTCAGAATCCAGCATTATGCTGGCAAGGTACTGAAATCCAAGCTCATAAGTTTAGTTTCCTTTTTTTGTAAGTTCATAACCTAATTAGAAAAGAAGCTAAAAAGACAGAGGATAATACAGCAGATTCTGGTTAATTGAGCCGTTGGTTAATCAGGGCAGCCATTTATTTGGAACAACTCCTAAAAAACAAAAACGAATTCAAGAAATTAGCCAGATTCCCTTTGTTTAGTTGGGACAATATGACACGTAATTGCAGCAGGAGACTGTTGTCGAACCGTTTCTAAATGGCATCAGTCTTGTGCACTTGTGTGGCCATTAGACACTACACCATGCATAGAGCGATCAGTTTTACATAGCATCATTTGCATGTGTTTAGGTTCAAAAAATCAAAGAAATAATTCAGAACTGTTTTGCTCACTGCAGTTTCAAGCATTCAGGCTTGAAGATTCCAGAAATTGTCAGGTGTGAAAATGAAACTATTTCACTACTTCAGCAAGTTAGGAATTACGAAGGTATCAACAAACATCTTGAATGTTACAGTGACACCATTGCCACCACCTCCACCTGGCCCTAACCCACCTGGACAAAAAAGCCACATACGTTTGTTTGGATGCTGTTCATAGACTTCAGTTCAGCATTCAACACAATCATCCCTCAGAAACTGATTGGAAAGCTGAGCCTACTGGGCTTGAACACCTCCCTCTGCAACTGGATCCTAGACTTCCTGACTGGGAGACCTCAGTCAGTCCAGATCGGGAGCAGCATCTCCAACACCATCACACTGAGCACGGGGCCCCCCAGGGTTGCGTGCTGAGTCCACTGCTGTTCACTCTGCTGATCCACGACTGTGCTGCAACACACAGCTCGAACCATATCATCAAGTTCGCCGATGACATGACTGTGGTGGGTCTCATCAGCAAGAATGACGAGTCAGCTTACAGAGAGGAGGTGCAGCGGCTAACAGACTGGTGCAGAGCCAACAACCTGTCTCTTAATGTGAACAAAACAAAAGAGGTGGTTGTTGACTTCAGGAGGGCACGATGCAACCACTCCCTGCTGAACATCGATGGCTCCTCGGTAAAGATCGTAAAGAGCACCAAATTTCTTGGTGTTCATTTGATGGAGAATCGCACCTGGTCCCTCAACACCAGCTCCATAGCAAAGAAAGCCCAGCAGCGTCTCTACTTTTTGCGAAGGCTGAGTAAAGTCCATCTCCCCCCCCCCCCATCCTCATCACATTCTACAGGGGTTGTATTGAGAGCATCCTGAGCAGCTGCATCACTGCCTGGTTTGGTGGTTTGGTAATTGCACCATCTCGGATCGCAAGACCCTGCAGCGGATAGTGATGTCAGCTGAGAAGATCATCGGGATCTCTCTTCCCGCCATCACGGACGTTTACACTACGTGCTGCATCCGCAAAGGAAACAGCATTATGAAGGACCCCATGCACCCCTCATAAAATCTCTTCTCCCTCTTGCCAAAGGCTCCGAAGCATTCAGGCTCTCACGACCAGACTATGTAACAATTTCTTCCCCCAAGCTATCAGACTGCTCAATACCTGAAGCCTGGACTGACACCTTGCCCTACAGTCCTGTTTATTATTTATTGTAAATACCTGCACTGTTTTTGTGCACTTTATGCTGTCCTGTGTAGGTCTGTAGTCCAGTGTAGCTTTCTCTGTGTTGTTTTTTTATTACGTAGTTCAGTCTAGTTTTGTGTACTGTGTCATGTAACACCATGGTCCTAAAAAACGTTGTCTCATTTTTACTATGTACTGTACCAGCAGATATGGTCAAAATGACAATAAAAGTGACTTGACTTGACTTGACTTGAAAATGAAGATTTGGAGCATAGAATTGTCTAAAGCATTGTATGAACATTGTCCATTATCTGCACTAGGTGTTGCATTGATTTTGTTAATTACTGTCAATCAAAAGGACATGGGGGCAGATGAATTCCTCCATTGTTAACTATTAGGAACTAATATACAGTTATATGGTACTGTAGAGGTTTTGGTAATGTTCTTATTTTTTCAGTATTTCATTTAAATACCTAAACTGTTACTCAGTTAAATGGTAGTTTGCCTTTTAAACTACTCCCATGAAACTTCAGCTAATTAGAGCAGCCACTTAATGTACTGGTCCCAATGTGTCTCAATTAACCAGAATCCACTGTATTTCTGTCCTCAGTTTCATTAGATATTCTTAGTTAATTACTCTCTCTGGATTATAGAATACTGTGTAGTTCCTAACTATTTGTGTGTTTCACTGAGTCCATCCAATTTATCTATTACATAAATAGATATTACCTTAAATCATTGGTTATTTCTGAAATTGAATTAAGCATGTCTTGAAAGGCAGAATTTCCTTTCCTTGTTTTTATTAAATTAATATTGAAGAGAAATTACACACGCAGATCTCAATTGTAGTCACATATTTTTAAGAGTTGGTATTTATAGCTTGCCTCCAGCACAGTTTTGGGTCAACAAACAATCTGCTGAAGAACTCAGTGAGCTGAGCAGAATCTGTAGGAGGAAAAGAGTCGTTGATGATTTCTCTCCTCCCACAGATGCTGCTTGAGCCACTGTTTGTTGCTTCAGAATGCAGCATTTGCAGTCTCTTGTGTCTCTGTGCCACCTTCTTGGGTGTTGTTTGGAGGAATTTAAGTATCCCAGATGGTTTATACATGACTGACTTCTACTAAGTAACATTTTGTTTTTACTAATTACTCTCTTTATTCAATGCTTCCCCTTTAGAAATTTTTCGCCCCTTTAATTATGTTCTGTCATGTGCAACTTCTTGTTTCTGTACAGCAGTTAATCATATTATCCTTCGCTCGTTGGGCACATCTATTTTACCTCATTGCATATATTTCAC
The DNA here is from genome assembly GCF_030144855.1 of Hypanus sabinus. NCBI lineage: Eukaryota > Metazoa > Chordata > Chondrichthyes > Myliobatiformes > Dasyatidae > Hypanus > Hypanus sabinus. The sequence continues at coordinate 40,131,764 of NC_082709.1, forward strand.
TTTACTGGTTCCTGAGAAAACTCTCCAACCAATTTCCTGACTATGTTTCTGCTTTGCCCTCACTGCGAAATAATGCCCTTTACAGACATTGCATGCTAGGATGGAACTGAGGCCTGGTGGCCTCAACATTATTCAGTGCCTGGCAAGACATGTTTCATTGACACTTTATGGCAAGCCAATGCATGTTTTTATCTTGAGTTTTGCCTACAGTGTTATGCAATGCTGTGTGAGGCTCAAGGTATCATAGAATATCAGCCTTAAGCTAATAAAGGCGTTTTCTCCCCAGAGTGAGCGATGGAGAACCAGTTGACTGTGATTATGCATTTGGTCATGGTTGCATGAGAAAGGGGAAGGGGAGGTAAAGGAGTTAACTGGGGCTGAAGCACTGAAGTAGCTTCCTGTTTACTGAGGAATGTTCAGGCTGGTGCACTGAAGCAACCCTCACATGTGAAGTCCTGCATCTGCATAAGTGGCCTCTGTGATCCAGCAGTTGCACATGCAGGGATGAAATTCAAAAAACTGCTCCAGGTGTTGCAGGCCATTGAATGCCACCATGCATATTTGACCATTGTGGTGCATTAGTGAATCTGAGGTACAAGGGACCTCGAAGGGCGCTTGCCATGTTTTTAGGTGGTGCTCAAATCCTAGGTCATATCTCATCAAGGGCTCTTTGAGGAAACCACAATGTGTGACATACATAAACCTTGTGCTGCACATTATAGCCTCCAGGACAGCTTCAAATAGTTTGGAGCCGGTTGCCAAACAAACAAGCACTGTATGCGACAACTTGTGGGATACCCTTTAAAGTAGCTGCAGATTTGCCAAGATGTGATGCTTTTTGGACACAACAGATTCTGTGCAACTCATTATCCGGCATCCAGATCTCTGATGCGTCCTCCCCTTGTACAAAAAGGTTTGGGGTCTATCCTTAATCTTTCTCTCCCCAGCTGAATTGTGAGTGTACAGCTTATCCTTGAGAGGCTGCTGTTGAATTGTTTTAAGAATATTTCAACAAAATTAATCTCACCATTTCTATCTTTGTTTCATCTTCAAGGTGATGTACCATGTGGAAGGATTTGTTGACAAAAACAATGACCTGTTGTACCGTGACCTATCCCAAGCCATGTGGAAGACTAATCATGCACTTGTCAAATCCCTTTTCCCAGAGGGAGACCCAGCTAAGATGTCTTTGAAGAGACCACCTACAGCTGGGTCACAGTTCAGGGCTTCTGTAACAACATTAATGAAAAATCTATTGACCAAAAATCCCAATTATATCAGGTAGGATTTGTTTGAATTTTTAATTATTTTCTATCAACCCAGATAGAAAATGAATTCATTGCTGACAATGAATTTAACCACTGGGGATCAAATGAAATGTTGCAAAACACTTTTATATGAAACTCAGGATCCAACATCTCCCTGCTTTATATCAAACTGAGTAACAAATCAAATGCATTAGAGCACAGCATAAAACACAACAGAAACTTGTCAAAAACTGTCTGTCTTGTAACTATATTCTCACTGGAAAAAATAACATTTATAATTCAGCAATTCTTTAAAATGTCTGCTGTTATGAATAGAAACATTCAGATGGCATTTTCATCAGAGCATTGGGACATGGCGAACAGTTTCCGTTTTGGCTGGAGGTTTATAACAATGCATTAGACTTGAAATGTTAGTCCAACTTTTCACTCCATTTGTTAACTGAACTGTTTGTTTTCTATTTTTCGGACTACTGCCTTTCTGCCTTCCGTTAAAAATATGATTTGATTAATTGAATGCTCCTTTTTTTTCCCACAAGGATTAGTTAAATGGCTCTGCTTCTATTTCGGAAGATTTGAGTTGTATGATTGTGGAGATTCCTTAACAAATTACTCAAAGTTCAAAGTAAATTTATTATCGAAGTACCTACAGTTTATGTCACCATGTACAACCCTGAGATCCATTTCACAAACAAGAGAACATCTGTAGATGCTAGAAATCAAAGTAGTACACACAAAATGCTGGTGGAACTCAGCAGGCCAGGCAGTGTCTATGGAAAAGGATAAACAATTGACATTTCAGTCCTAGACCCTCATCAGGACTGTGAAAAAAGAGATTAAAAGTCAGAGTAAGAAGGTGGGGGTAGGAGAGGAAGAAGTACATGGTAGTAGGTGATAGGTGAAACCAGAAGAGGAGGAGGGGTGAAGTAAGTAGCTGGGAAGTTGATTGGTGAAAGAGTTAAAGGGGCAATCTGATAGCAGAGGGCAGAAGGCCATGGAAGAAAGGGAAGGGGTAGGAGCACCAAAGGGAGGTGATGGGCAGGTAGGTAGATAAGGTGAGAGAGAGAAATGGGAATGGGGAATGGTGAAGGAGAATGGGGGACAAATAATGGAAGTTTGATAAATCGATGTGCACGCCATCAGGTTGGAGGCTACCCACACAGAAATCAAGGTGTTCCTCTCCAACCTATGGAGATTTGTTTTCTTGCTCAATAAATCTAATATCCACAATATAATCAATGAAAGACCACACCTACAGGGTGGACAACCAGTGTGTAAAAGACAGCAAATTGTACTAAAATTGCATAATTAAATAAATAAATAAGCAAGCAAGCAATAAATATCAAACACCTGAGATGATAAGTCATTGAATGTGAGTCCATAGGCTGTTGGAACATCCATGATGGGGTAAGTAATGTTGAGTGAAGTTATCCTCTCTGGTTCAAGAGCCTGATGGTTGAGAGGGTAATAACTATTCCTGAACCTGGTGTTGTGAGCCCTGAGGTTCCTGTACCTTCATCCTGATGGCAGCAGTGAGAAGAGAGCCTGACCTGGGTGGTGGGAGTCCTTGATGATGCATGCTGCTTTCTTGTGGCAACGCTCTATGTAGATATCCTTAATGATGGGGAGGGCTTTACGTGATTGACTGGGCCATATCCACTACTTTTTGCAGGATTTTCTGTTCAAGGGCATTGGTATTTCCATACCAGGCTGTGATGCAGCCAGTCAATATACTCAGTAGACATTTGTCAGAGTTTTAGATGTCATGCCATATCTTTGCAAACTTCTAAGGCACTGCCATGCTTTCTTCATAATTTCACTTACATGCTGAGGCCAGGTCAAGTCCTCTGAAATAGTAACACCTGAGAAATCTAAAGTTGCTGACCCTCTCCACCTCTGATCCTCGATGAGGACTGGCTCTTGGACCGCTTGTTTCATCCTCCTGAAGTCAATAATCAGTTCCTTGGTTTTGCTAACTTTGAGTGAGAGGTTGTTGTGGCACCACTCAGCCTGATCTTCACTCTCCCTCCTATATGCTGATATGTCATCACCTTTGATTCAGCCTATGACAGTGGTGTCATCAGAAAATTTATATATGGCATTGGAGCTGTCATTCAGTCATAAGTGTAAAGTGAATAGAACAGGGAGTTTAGCACATAGCCTTGTGGTGCATCTGGGCTAATGGAGATTGTGGAAGAGATGTAGTTGCCAATCCAAACTGACTGGGGTCTGCAAGTGAGGAAGTTGAGGATCAGTTTGCACAAGGAGGCATTGAGGCCAAGGTCTGAATGTTTATTTATTAGTTTTGCGGGGATGATAGTATTGAATGCTGAGTTGTGGTCGATAATGAGCATCCTGATGTATGCAAGTTTGCTGTCCAGATGTTCCAGGGTTGAGTGAAGAGCCAATGAAATGGCATATGATGTGGACCTGATGTGCTGGAAGTTAAACTGAAGTAGTTCCAAGTGGCTCCTCAGGCAGGATTTGATATGTTTTATCATCAACCCCTCAAAACTCTTCGTCACTGTGGTTGTAAGTGCTACTGGATGATAGACATTGAGGCAGGTGTTACGTATCCCGTAACTGGATAACTTACCAGCAAAGATAGAGAGGTCCATTGAAGTCTGATGTCACTATTTTCAAACGTTTTTATTTATAAAGGGGCACAAAAGTAAGGTTAATACAAACATTCAGATAATGCACGTCACTAATACTCAATCTGCAGCGCGTGTATAGTTATAATCATCATTAAGAAATAATCTCGGCTGTTGTCTAGGGGATAATATTTTTTGTCCATTGGAAATATAAAAAGTCATTCAGAAGTCTGCAGACTAGCCTTTTGAGGAATCGTTGGGTTTCACGTGTTTTAGAGGGATCGGTGAAAACGAAAAGAAAACTTGCCCGGGTCTTTATGAAGCCACTCCGTTAAATCAGGGGAGCGTTGTTTTCCCCGTTGTTAGTTCCAAGTCCTTCTCGTTATTATCAGCCACCTGCTCCCTAGACCAAAGGAGTTAGGAGCACACGTGGCATTGAGTGGCTTCCAGCTCTCACGGGAGCGTTGAGCGAGCGAGTTCTTCTGATGCGTCACTAGGGTACTGCCTCCTGCAGTCCGCTTTTATCTTTACTTGCAGAGTTGTAGATGTCCATCACAGTAAGGTGAGGCAATCTCCACCCCCACATTGCCCGAGGGTGTCCATGTCCATGGTAGCTGTCACGTAGCAGGGACATGCACGTGACACAGGTGCCTTTAAGAACAATGTCCAGAACCGTTGCATTGTCTCTCACTTCCGAGACCCGAATTAATAGCGAACTTGCGATTCTCCAGAAGGAGGGGGCTGCTCCCGCTCCTTCGGCCCCTCAGAGCTGTGGTACCTTCATAACACAGGTTACCATGTTCTTCTTGGCACCAGTATAATTGCAGTCTGCTTTAAACAGATAGATACCTCAGACTGCAGAAGCAAGAGGTTAAAGATCTCAATGAACACTCCAGATAGAGGAGCAGCTCAAGTCTTTAGTACTTGGACAGATAACCCATCTGGACGCTCTGCTTTCCATGGGTTCACCCTCCTGAAGAAAGCTGTCATGTCAGCTTCAGAGACTGAAATCACAGGATCATTGGGGGCTGTGGGAGTTTGTGATGGTTCCTCCATGTTTTGGTAGTCAAAGCAAGCATTGGAGGTACTAAGCTCATCTGGAAGTGAAGCCCTGTTGTTATGTATGTATGTCACTTGATTTCACTTTGGAAGAGTTCATAATGTTCAGGCCCTGCCACAGCAGTTGAGTATCCTTCATATATTCAAGTATTGTCCAGAGATGGCTTTCTGGAGATTGTACATGGAATTCTTGTAACTTTCTTGGTCACCAGACTTGAATGCCTCTGAGCTGGCTCTCAGCAGATTGTAGTTCTCATGGTTCACCCAGGGCTTCTGGCTGGGGAAGACTGAATAATTTTGTGGGGCACATTCATCTACAAATATTTGTTATACATTATGGTGTATCCTTACAGATCCACAGATGAGAACTTGAACACAGCCCAGTTCACCAACTCGAAGCAATCCTGTAGTCACTCCTTTGACTTCTGTGACCACATCTTTGTTGTCCTTATCTCGGGAGCTTTGCTTTGTAACCTCTGTCTGTATGCAGGTTGGAGAAGGACAGCCAAGTGATCCAATTTGCCAAAATACAGTCTGGACATGGAACAGTAGACCTTCCTTATCTTGATATAACAGTGGTCTAGTCTATTGGGACCTCTGGTGTTAGAGGTTTTATGCTGATAGTAATTGAGCAGGGATTTCATCAAACAAGCCTGATTGAAATCCAACTATGAAATCCCCAGTGTGGACAATTTCTTGTTTGGTGATGACATCATGCAGTGTCTCAAGTGCCTGATTACAGTCAGCCACTGGTGGTATGTAAACTGTGGACAGGATCACAGAGGAGAACTCTTTTGGCAAATAGAATGGTTGACATTTGATCATTAGATTTTCAAGTTCCGTGGAACATGAGTATGACAAAACCACCACATCAGAGCACCACAGAGAGTTTATCATGAAAGATACACCTCCACCTTTTGCATTTTCTAGATTAATAGATTGGTCCATCCTATGTATCGAGAAGCCATCAGGTCTGATCACTGATGCTGGTGTACTCTGATTATTCAGGATTGTACAGTGAATGTGTATATTTTTTGCAACACGTTGCCTGGATAAAGCAGGTAAAAGAATCCTGAGATACATTTATGAGTACAATTCTACTAATTTCTAATGCACAGCTTCCATTTTCCCACCATTGTCCAAGGAGACTGGTTATAAATCAGGTAATCTGTCCTTCATGACAAATGTGCTAAGTTATGTTAAGGGGATTCAAAAAAAATCAGTTTATGTGTCCTTCAAGACAGAGTGTGTTATGATTGGGTGAAGGCTAAAGTGAGATATACAAAAATGTGATTCAATTGAGTGCACTTTGCTTTTTAGATGCATCAAACCAAATGATCGGAAGGCTCCACTTATATTCACGGACGCTCTGGTGTGCCACCAGATCAGATATCTGGGCTTGATGGAGAATGTATATGTGCGAAGAGCTGGCTATGCTTTCAAGCAGCTTTATGAACACTGCCTGGAGAGGTATAAGATGTTGTGTTCACAGACCTGGCCCCACTGGAGGCAAGGTGCAAGGTATTCAAATCCTTCTTGTCTTTACTGCACCAATGAGAGCTCTGGAAAAATATTTTTATGATTTAGTTTTACAATTGCTTTTGAATGGTTATTGATTTAAAATATTTAGGTACATCAAACTCACTCAGTAGCAGTGAACAGCTGAACCACTCAGTAAAGTTAGAAAATTACAGAACAAACATGAGGAAATCTGCAGATGCTGGAAATTCAAACAACACACACGGAATGCTGGTGGAACGAAGGGTCTCGGCCCGAAACATCGACAGTGCTTCTTCCTATAGATGCTGCCTGGCCTGCTGTGTTCCACCAGCATTTTGTGTGTATGTTGTTAGAAAATTACAGGTTCAGTTGTCATATTTCATTAAGGACAATTAAGGATGGGCTGGTTTCCATGACAATTAATTGTCAATAATGCCAATAACAGCAATTATAGATGGTCGGTGCCGCCCACATTTCAAAAAATGAATAAATGAAACAGATGGTTCATTGGATTATCATTAAGCATTTGACAGGTAAATTGGAAAGTGGGCTCGACAGCCAAATTGGGAGAATGGAGACTAAATTCAAGGTGGAAAAATGAAGACTATAGCCAGTGGGAGAATGGAGACTACTGTCGAGGTGGGAGAGAGGGCACTACAGCTGAGGTGGGAGGGCATGGCCTGGGTAATAGGGGACAGGGCAGATAATGATTATAATGATAATGATGGTAATAATGTGTTTCAGCAATCTAGGTTGCATGGTAAATCAGAATATTGTTGAATTTTCCTACTCTTAATTTATACTCTCAGTGGCCAGTTATTCGGCACCTCCTTTGTATGACCATAATCTTCTACTGCTGTAGCCCTAACATTAAAGGTTCAATATGTTATGTATTCAGAGATTCTCTTCTGCACATCACTGCTGTAATGTGTGGACATTTGAGTTACTGTTGTCTTCTTGTCAGCTTGAACCAGTCTGGCCATTCTCTTTTGACCTCTCATTAACAAGGCATTTTTGCCTGTAGATCTGCCACTCACAGGATTTTTTTTTTTTGTCTTTCACACCATTCTCTATAAACTCTAGAGAATGTTGTGCGTGAAAATCCCAGAAGATCAGCTGTTTCTGAGATACTCAAACCACCCTGTCTGGCATCGACATGGTCAAAATCACTTAGATCACATTTTTTCTCCATTCTGATCTTGGGCCTGAACAACTAGTGGATCTCTTGACCATATCTGCATGCTTTTATGCATGGAGTTGCTGCCTCATGTTTGCCAGATGTACCGGTGTACCTACCAAAATGGCCACTAAGTGTAAAGACCTCACCTTCCATCACTTCATCCTAAATTGCAATTATGCATGTAGAAAGCCTGGTTCAAGCTTTCTGGTATCAACTGTTCAAGCAGACTACAATGGGGCCAACCTGCCTCTGTATGCTTTCTCTGCATGCAAGACACAATAGGTGCAGGAGTAGGCCGTTCAGCCCTTTGAGCCAGCACTGCCATTCAATGTGATCATGGCTGATCATCCACAGTCAGTACCCCGTTCCTGCCTTCTCCCCATAGCCCTTGACTTCGCTATCTTTAAGAGCTCTATCTGGAATGGGAACCAATGAGTTCAAATCCATTCTACTGCCATACCAGTTAAGATCAACCGATGCAGGTCAAATCCATGAGCAAACTTTGTGCTTCATACAACTCTGTGATTTGATAGGTAAAGCTGATGAGCCTTAATTAAATGAACGTTTCCTCAATTTTTAACATAAATTAAATATTACCCCATTGGCAAAATGGAGGACTCTGAAGACTTAAATGAGTTGATTGGCTGCAAGACTAACATTAATAGCACTCTGCATATTAGTTGGCCAGTGGTGTTGTGACATCAACACTAGACTTTGAGGCGAATGATCACAGGTTCAAATCCAGTTGGCCTCTTGCATGTTTTCTGTGCTGGGTTTTGTGGTGAGCTGGTGACTTGGCCTCACAAGAAAAGAACAACAGACGCTAAGGAAATGACAAAAAATAAGTGCCACAAGGCGTGAAAAGGAACAACAACGCATATGGTAGCCCCAGCTTTCTGAAAATGTAAACTCCTTTATTTTTATTTTGCAAATTTTTATTTTATTTCTGTAAAAGTTGTGAGAAATAATCTAGTTTGATTTCTGCTGAATAAGCTAAAAAAAGATAGGCTTCATTGTAACATAACTGTAGCATATTAACTAGAACTTCTAATTATATTTGTTTATTTAAAGGGATGGTGTTGAAGTGCTGCTGACTGAACTTCAAATCCCTCCTGAAGAGTTTTCATATGGTAGATCAAAGATCTTCATTCGAAACCCAAGAACGGTAGGTCATTCCCCGTAGCAGTTTTAAATGTTATCTCAGGTTTCAATAGATTTATGTATCAGTAGCAGTTATTAACATTAATCCACCACTTTAAACTGAGCTAGTGCAACTTTTGCAGTAATGAACTTGAGAGCATGCTTATTGCTTCTGTTTGTTTTTGTTTTAAGAAGCATTTGTTCAAACAGCAATATTTGGCTGTATGGCTTCTTAGGTCAGAGGTACTCTCATGCGGTAACTGATTTGTATATCAGGTTAATAACACAGTGGATAAACTGATTTGGCAGAGGGGAGCATGGAGCCAGCTAAGGTCCACAAAAAAAGGAATGATTAAACTATGTGAACAGTGGTCACCTAGCCTATTACATCACTGGCTCTCTGAAAGCACCCTTTCTAAAAACATGTTCTTTTTAAAAATATAACTCTTCTTGGCTCCTTTGAATGTTCTTCTGTATTCTACATCTGTCACCATTCATAGTAGTGCATTTGTATCTTAACAACCTTTTTTAATGAAAGGTTATTCTTCTAACTTCTCTATTGGTCAACCTAATTTGAACTGAATTTTCAGAGCTGTAATCTCATAGGTATAATCTCATAAGATTAGAAAGTTACATGGCCCCTGACCTTTGTTATGATCCTAATGATGCCATTGCTTCATTTGCTTCGGCAGCTGTTTAAGCTGGAAGATCAGAGGAAGAGTCGTCTCGAAGACTTGGCCACACTTATTCAAAAGATCTACCGTGGTTGGAAGTGCCGTACTCACTTCTTGTTGATGAAAAAGAGCCAGATAATTATTTCAGCTTGGTCCAAGAGATATTTTGTAAGTGTTTTTTTTAACTAAGAATCTCCTATGCAGACAACACACACAAAATGCTGGTGGAACACAGCAGACCAGGCAGCATCTATAGGGAGAAGCACTGTCGACATTTCGGGCCAAGACCCTTTGTCAGGACTAACTGAAAGGAAAGATACTAAGAGATTTGAAAGTAGAGGGGGGAAGGGAAAATGCGAAAAGATAGGAGAAAACCGGAGGGGAGGGATGAAGCTAAGAGCTAGAAAGGTGATTGGCAATAGTGATGCAGAGCTAGAGAAGGGAAAAGATCTTGGGACGGGAGGCCTAGGGAGAAAGAAAGAGGGAGGGGAGCACCAGAGGGAGATGGAGAACAGGCAGAGTGATGGTCAGGGATGGGGTAAGAAGGGGAGGAGAGGCATTAACGGAAGTTAGAGAAGTCAATGTTCATGCCATCAGGTTGGAGGCTACCCAGCCGGTATATAAGGTGTTGTTCCTCCAACCTGAGTGTGGCTTCATCTTGACAGTAGAGGAGGCCAAGGATAGACATATCAGAATAGGAGTGGGACGTGTAATTAAAATGTGTGGGAGATCTGGGAAATCCTGCTTTCTCTGGCGGACTGAGCGTAGGTGTTCAGCGAAACGGTCTCCCAGTCTGCGTCGGGTCTCACCAACATATAAAAGGCCACACCGGGAGCACCGGACGCAGTATACCACACCAGCCGACTCACAGGTGAAGTGTCGCCTCACCTGGAAGGACCCTGAATGGTGGCAAGGGAGGAAGTGTAGCAGGTGTAGCACTTGTTCCGTTTACAAGGATAAGTGCCAGGAGGGAGATCGGTGGGAAGGGATGGGGGGGACGAGTGGACAAGGGAGTCACGTAGGGAGTGATCCCTGCGGAAAACAAAGAGGGGGAGGGAAAGATGTGCTTGGTAGTGGGATCCTGTTGGAGGTGGCGGAAGTTACGGAGAATTATACATTGAACCTGGAGGCTGGTGGGGTGGTAGGTGAGGACAAGGGGAACCCTATCCTGAGTGGGGTGGCGGGTGGATGGGGTGAGGGCAGATGTGTGGGAAATGCCAATCACCTTTCCAGTTCTTAGCTTTATCCCACTCCCTCCGGTCTTCTCCTATCATTTTGCATTTCCCCCTCCCCCTCCTACTTACAAATCTGTTAGTATCTTTCCTTTCAGTTAGTCCTGACGAAGGGTCTCGGCCCGAAACGTCGACAGTGCTCCTCCCTAAAGATGCTGCCTGGCCTGCTGTGTTCCACCAGCAATTTGTGTGTGTTCTTTGAATTTCCAGCATCTGCAGATTTCCTCGTGTTTGCTCTTTAAAATCTCCCTTGCAGCATTGCTTTTAAGAAGAGTCAATGCTGGAGGCTCTGTCCTTCTCTGTGGTTCCTTGCTTTTGTCATTGAAACTCTGGCATACCAATGTCAGGCGCCACACTTACAGGTTTCCTGCTACAGCAGAGCAGTAGGGGCAGCAACAATTACCACCAATATTTTCACTGCACTTTTAAAGAGAAAAAACAGCCCAGGGCGTTTCATAGGAACATTGGTAAATAAAATTTGAAGCTGAACCACATTAGGACAAGATTACAAATAAATTCTAATGAATCTTTTCAAAGAGGAACAAGGTAGAAATGGGTTAGGTGTGGTATTTCATTGGATCATTGTCATTGGTAGAACAGATGCTATCTGGAGTTCACAAGAGACATGAGTTGGAGAAGGTCAAATGACTTGGAGGATTATAGGTCTCAGGAAAGATCCAAACAGTGAGTACTATAAGGAATTTCCTTCTTTTTTTGTTCATCTGGGAGAAGCAGCAGCCCAGTTCATGGTGATCTCGTGGATCAATGAAGAAAAGCACCATTTTCATAGTGTTGGTGCCTTTTGCATTATTATCCATTTCCTTGGTTTTATTTTTCCTCATTTTGAGTGGAGAAAAAATTTGCATTCTAAATAACTGGCAGTCAGCAGGAACTGAGAAAGAAATGGAATAAATGGAAAGGAAAGGGGTGAGTTGGAATCAAATTATGCACAGAAAGTGGAAAGAAATATTGTATTAAGATATAGACAGAAAAGAAACCAAAAAAACACAAACTCCTGCAGAAAAATTACTACAGTTGGAGGGTTTGTGTTCCCAGAAAGCAGGCCGTATTGTGAATATCCATATTGCAAAGTCACCTGCTCAAGTGTCAGGATGTATAAAAAAGAAAGAAAGAAAGGGGAAAAAAAAGTGTCAAGATGTATTTGTTGAAAAATCTCTCCTTTTGTGATATATTTACTTTTTGCTCAAACATATTTAGTTATTCCGTATCTCAAGAGTTTTAAGTAGTAATTTGTGAATAAGTAATGGAAATTTCAGTAACTCAAAGGGCTATAATTTATGTATTGCTCTTTACATGGATTTCAAAGTTCAAAGTACCTTAGTTATCAAAGTATCTTTACTAAAGTCGTGTCCTTATAGGTTGGGAATATTGAAAATCTTAGGAGAAAGCAGAAGTTCCTTCTCTGTAAATACCTGTTTAAATTTTCAGCAGTATTTTAATTACTTTTCTAAACATAGAAATATGCAATTTCTGAGGTCAAATCATGAACTCTCACTTCCGAAAGCTAATGACGGAATCTCTAGCCAGAGGTTATCATTCATTGCTAGTTTTAATATTTCATTTATTTGCCTCAAATTGCTGAACAATCAAGGATAGGAAAATTTTAGAGAGTTATTGGCCAAACACAAGCAAAACGAATAACCTTAAATTGGCATCCTGGTCAACATGGACAAGTTGAGCCAGCTTCTGTGATGTTTCTATGCTTCATGGCTCCATGTGTCTAATTAACATACACTTAATCATATCAACATCAAACCTGGCAGCATTTTCCAAGCAAATCCTATGGCACTAAAATGGAAAATGTGGGGAAAATGATTGTGAAACAAATTATTTTATCATCCATTGCAATTTGTGGATGCTTTTCCCCACTTTGACTACAAATTTTTCAAATCAGCTATGCACAGTAATTCTGACATTACTGCTACCAAACAGTAGGAAAGCATTGGACAGTTCCCCTGTGAGATCTATCTGTAATGAAATAATAAACCGTTTTTTGAAGTTGAGACATTATTCTCAACACAAAGAGTTACAGCAAGTCTGAACATGTTTCTACTGTCATGTAAATGCAATGACAAAATAAACACATTGTTTTATTAAAACAATATAAACTACGTAATATGAAGGGTTATAATATGTGTTTTTGATCTGGGTGATGGTCAATGCATTGAGGTTTAAAACCCAATAAATATTGCACCTTACTGCAGTACTAGTGTGCAAAAGTTAAGTTTTACTGATGTTTCCCTGTGGAATGAAGGAAGTATAAGAGATCACATTTGGATATGACCTTGGAAGTCATTAGACACCTGCAATTAAATATTCCCGGAAGAACAATTCCTTCAACAGTCCCCTGACTGTCGGGCTATACATTAACATGATATGAAAATCCAAGGCTAGCCCTTATTATTATGTCTTTTTCTATAGAGCAGTGTTTGAAATTTTCTTTCATCACCTCAGCAAGCATTGCCTTATTGCTTTGTATTGTGAATATAAAAGACTTGGAAGGAGAAATACGAGTGAGATTTTCTCTCAGTCCTGTCTTATACAATATGAATGAAAAAGTACCATTTTTACAGTCATTGGATCGTTATCCATTTGCTTGATTTTATTTTGCCTCATTTTGGGTGGTGGAAAATTTTGCATTCTAAGTTACTGGAAGTACAATCTGCTATTCCTACGATAAAGTCAACAGGAACTGAGAAATAATCAGAGAAATATGGATCAGGAGAGGGATAAGTTGGAATCAAGTTAGGCATAGAAAGATGAATGAAAAGGAAAAGAAATATTGGATTAAAGGAGAGGTGGAATTGAAGAAAGAAACAAATTTTGGCAGGAAAGTGACTACAGTTGAAAGGGTTGCATTCAAAGAAAGCAGGCTATATTGCAATTATCCATAATACAGAACTATGTCACCTGCACATCTGTCAGGATGTATTCATTGAAAAAATATATTTTTTATATGTATTCACTGAATGGCCACTTTATTAGGTACCTAATAAAGTAGTCACTGAGTGTGTAACTATGGTGTTCTGCTGCGTTGAGATGTGTGGGAACAATGTTGATGTATTGTGCATTCAGAGATGCACACCATTGTTGAAACTAACATGTGGTTATTTGAGTTACTGCCACCTTCCCATCAGCTTGAACCAATCTGGTCATTTTTCCCTGACCTTTCTCATTAACAAGGCATTTTCTCCCACAGAACTGCCGTTCACTGGATGTTTTTGTCTTTTGCACAATTCTCTGTAAACTCCCGAAACTGTTGTGTGTGAAAATCCCAGGAGATCAGCAGTTTCTGAGATACTCAAACCACCCCATCTGGCACGTACAAACATTCCATGGTTGAAGACACTCAGATCACATTTCTTCTTCATTCTGATGTTTGGTCTGAGCAACAGCTGACCCTCTTGACCATAATGCATTAAGTTGCTGCTACCTGATTGATTAGATATTTGCACTAACAAACGGATTTATGGAGTAAAGCAGCCTCTGAGTGTATTTAATTCTTTCTCACACATGTTTTGTGAGGGTGAATTTATTCTGTATCTTAGATTTTTGAGTAGTGTTGAGTAGTAAATTCTTGAAGAGCAAATTCAATAACTTGAATAAATATAATGAAGGTATCATCCTTTGTCCTAAATCAGATTAGGACTGTAAGATCAGGCCTTCAAAATGTTAACACTGTTCTTTTGAAATATCCCTGAGGTTTCAGTTATTTTAGAAGACCTTCCTTTATCCTGTCCTCCCACTCCACCAGCATCCCATTCCCAGTGAAATCGCTTGCACCTGCACTGGTGAATAGGTTTTAAAAGTACATTGTTCCCACACTGCTGAAGGCAATTAACACTGCCTGCGTCAAGCCATGATGGGAGTGAGAAATGGTTGAATTAGAGTACTATGAAACTTGTCAATTTGGCGATTGTTCTCTTGTCAGACTGAGGAGCCAATCGGAGAAAAACATGAAAATGCATAAAAAGCTACTGGTGTTTCATTGTTCTACCTTTTTTGTTTTCAAGGACTCTGGGACATGTCAAGCTTTTGTAAACTGCTATGTAATAATCACATCCAAGTTTGTTGCAAGCAGTGTTGCTCACATTTAGCATAATTCATTTGATTAAGGCACATGCATCTTTTATAGATTTCCAGGCACATAAGAAATTCTGCAGGTGCAACAGATCTTGAGCCAAGCACACAAAATAATGGAGCAACTCAGTGACGATGGGGGGAGGGAATAAACAGTCAACATTTCAGCATGAATACGTAGGTCTCAGCTTGAATCGACAACTGCTTATATCCCTCCATAGATGCTGCCTGACCTATTGATGTCCTTCAACATTTTTGTGTGTGTGCTTATGGATCCACTATTGTCAGCTATTGTTACTAAGTACTGGCTCAGACCTAATGATGAGGCTCACCACAGTAGCATAGCTTCTCAAAATGTCATAGGACCAAAAGACACAGGAACAGGATTAGACAACTTGGTCCATTGAGTCTGTCCTACTCCATGGCTGATTTAGTATCTCTCTCAACCCCATTCACCTGCCTTGTCCATGTAACTTTTGGTACCCTGACAACCATCTGTGGCAATGAATTCCATAGATTCACCACACTCTGGCTAAAGAAATTCACTCTCATCTCTGCTCTAAATGGAGATCCTACCATTGTGAGGCTGTGCCCTCTTGACCTATGCTCACCCACTACAGGAAACTTCCTCTCCACGCCCACTCTGTCTAGGCCTTTCAATATTGAATAGGTTTCAATGGGATCCTTCCTCATTCTTCGGAACTCCAGCAAATATAGGCCCAGAGCCTTCAAACGCTCCTCATATGTTAATGTTTTCATTCCAAAAATCATTCTCATGAGCCTCCTCTGGACCCTCTCTAATCCTAGCACATCTTTTCTCAGATAAGTACTTAACATATTCCCAAGTGTGGTCTTACCAATGCCTTTCAAAGCCTCGGCATTACATTCTTGCTGTTATATTCTAGTCCTCTTGAAATGAAAGCTTCCTTGCCACTGACTCAACCTGCAAGGTTACTGGAATACTGCACAGGCACTCCCAAGTCCCTTTGCATCTCTGATATCTGAATTTTCTCCCCAATAAGAAAAAAGTCTACGCATTTATTCCTTCTACCAAAGTGTATGACCATATAATTCTCTGCAGTATATTTCATCTGCCAATGTGAAATATCATGAAAACATATCAATACTGACTCCTATGGAACTCCACTTGTCACCAGAAGCCAACCAGAATAGGACCTCTTCATTCCAACTCTTTGCTTCCTTCTAATTAGCTAATTCTCTATTCATACTAGTATCTTTCCTGTAATATCTTTCCTTATGTGAACCTTGCCAAAGACCGTCTGAAAATCCACTGACTTTTCTTTGTCTATCCTGCCTGTTATTTCTACAAAGAATTCCAACAGATTTGACAGGCAAGATTTAAGGAAACCATGCTGATCCTGGCTTACTTGATAACGTACTTCCAAATGCTCTGAAACCTCATCCTAAATAATAGATTCCAACATCTTCCCAACCACATAAGTCAGGCTAACTGGCCTATAATTTCCTTTCTTCTTCCCTTTTTAGAAAGTTGAGTGATATTTTAATTTTCCATTCCTCTGGAACCATTCCAGAATCTAGTGATTGCTGAAAGATTGTCAATAATGCTTCCACTATCTCTTCAACTACTTCTTTTAGAATCCTGGAGTGTAGTCCATCTGTTCCAGATGACTTATCTACCTTCAGACCTTTCAGCTTCCAGAGCACGTTCTCCTTAATAAGAGCAACTTTTTATACAAGTCATACCATCTCCAGAAGAGACCTGAATGATCCAGAAATCTGAAACTCTGCACCATGCACCATTTCCTCAGCCACTCATTCATTTGTACCATCATCCTATTTCTGCCTCTGCCCTGACTAGCATGTTGTACTGGAGTAATCCAGAGATTACTACCTTGGAGGCCCTGTCTTTCAGCCTTTTCCCTAACTTCCTATACTTACTGTGCAAGATCTCTTACCCCTTTGCACCTTGACCTCTGGCTGATCCCCTCCCCCTTGAGAATCTTTTGCACACATTCTGAGGCATCCTAGACTGTAGCATCTGGTAAGCAACATTCTAGCTTCTCTTTCAAGAGCACAGCATCTCCTATCCATCGCCCTAACTATCAAGAGTCCTAGCACTAAAACTGCCTGATTTTCCCCTTCCTTGCAGAACCTCAGTGCCACTGGCCTGGCTGCTATTGTTCTGCCTTGATAGGTCATCCCCTCCCAGCATTATACAAAGAGGCTTGTTGCTAAGGAGAATAGCCACAGGGAGGCACTGCTGACTCCCCTTCCTTTTACTGGTAGTCACCCATCTACTATCTGGGTGTGACCACCTCAGCAAAAGACTCAACTATAAACTTTTCATCCTCTAAGATGGTCCTGAGTGCATCCAGCCCCAGCTCCAGTTCCTCGACTGTTGTCAGTCAGGAGTTGAAGTTGGGTGCAGTTCATGCAGATGTAATCATCAGGGAGACCATGAGGTAACCTGAAATATCACATTTCGCAGGATAATGTCAGTATGTTGATAAGTCCAGAATAAGCTCTGCCCTCAAAACACAAGAATTCCTCCAACATTTTGTGTGAGTTGATCTGCCTTAAAAACAGTTTAGAAACCCCTTGGCAGGCAGCAAGGCCATGTCTCAGCTTCTCATGCTATAAAATTATAAAAACACCTAATATTCTACTTAGCATATTTATGTCTATAATTTGAAAATCTGTAAATTATCCGATAGTTACCTTGGTCCTTTGGAGATATTTTTCTCCATTGAAATAAGTGGAGTCCCTATTCAACAGACCGATCCCCTGGCATAACTGCTGAAGGTTAATGCTCTTCTATCAGGTTCCTTACGAATTCTAATGCCAGGAAGTTCCCAGTCAACAGCTACCAGCAAGTAGAAGATTTCCAAGTTCTGCTGTTGGATCAAAATGAAAGTGCCAGCATCCTCATCAATCATTGTCCACATCAATCACTTGTAATGAAATAGAGCAAAAATCAATTCTTTAGAAAATATGGTTTATGTCTTCAGGAATGATTTTACTTACACTCAAACATGAGAAAATATGCAGATGCTGGAAATCCAAAATAACGCACACAAAATGCTGGAGGAACTCAGCAGGCCAGGCAGCATCTATGGAAAAGAGTAAAGCATCGACATTTCGGGCTGTGATCTTTCACCTGGCCTGATGAAGGGTCACAGTCCGAAAAGTCAACTGTTTACTCTTTTCCATAGATGCTGCCTGGGCTGCAGAGTTCCTCCAGGATGTTTTGTGTGTTGTTTTTATTTACAAACTCCCTTTTCCTTTTTTTGGATGTTGACTTATGCCATGCTTTGGTTTTATGTGGGCTATTCACCCACACACCTCACCCAAGTCTTTATGAAATGAGAGAGCCCATTGAGCAATGCAAGTATAGTTCACTTAGTATTGTCCTCATCAGCGGCCCATGTTTATGTCAGTGGCTACTTTGTTAGCAATGGATGTTGGTTAGCTTTGTTTTCTCTGTCCTAATCCCTGATCTGTTTACTTCAATGGAAGCAAATTTTGTAAGTTTCTCATTCTGGCAATTGTGTCCACTTGTAAAATATCTGTCTCAATTAACTGGGAATGAAAGTAAGGATAATGTTAACCAGAATGGCACGTTTTCTCACTTGGCCAGTTGGTCACCAATTCTTATTAGAGTGGGATCATTTAATAGGTTATTATCAGCCTGAGTTAAGGATTTCCCCTGGTGCTATGTTAGCTTTGAGAAACTAACAAAGTTTTTAATCTATAATATTTTTTCAATATAGCAACAGAAGAAATATCTAAGGCTGAAGATGGTGACCAAAATTATTCAGTCATATATCAGAGGATGGAAGGTAAGTTTCAAAAGAAAAAATAACTTACCTTCAAAGTTCTTGCTGTACGTTCCAGTAAGTCATATAATGCGTAAGACTTTTTTCATTTTGAATTTAAGCAGTTTAATTAGAATGGAACAATAGCTACCTGAATTCTTAATCCAGACCCCAAAAGCATAGAAAGTATTCAAATCATGAAAGACCCACTCATTGTAAATGACTATTAGTTCTGCACCACATTAAGGTTATCTACATGAGAGTTATTTGTATTAAAAAGGGCTTTTGAGATGGATAGAAGATCTGATGTTTAATTTCTATTCCAAGATGCTGTGGGAAGCAAAAGAAGAGATTGCTGGGGCACTGACAGAGATTTTTGCATCTAGTGTTGAGTGACATGCAAGACAGCAAATGTTCCCTTATTCAAAAAGGGTTCTCTGATCTTGGCAATTTTCTTGCAAACTTTTCGTCACTATACATAGAGACATCATCAGTGTGCTGTTAATTGTGGTGTGCTCTCAGAATGTTTGGCCTTTTTATGTTATCAGTCAGTTGATTGGTCGTCATTACGGAAACTCAATTGTAAGCAAATCACATCACCGATTTGTTGCATGGCAAACTTCACATGTTGTGTTAATGTCACACTTTACGTACAGCTGAAAGGGACACTAAAGGGTTCATAGTGAAAGCTGACGTACAAAAGTTAGAAAAGATGGTTTTGCTAATTATAAATTGTAAGATTTGGGTCCATCACATTGATGATAATCTTTGTCATAGTAAAACAAGAAGGTCTACCTAATAAAGTGGCTGTTGAGTATAGATTGTCTTTTTTTCCTAGGGTCGAATGTCAAATATCGGATGGCATAATTTTAAGGTGTGAGAGAGAAAGTTTTAAGGAGATTTGAAAGGCAAGGTTTTATTTACACAGTGGTGGGTGTCTGGTATTTGCTGCCAGGGGAGGTGGTAGAA
This sequence comes from Hypanus sabinus, assembly GCF_030144855.1. Lineage (NCBI taxonomy): Eukaryota > Metazoa > Chordata > Chondrichthyes > Myliobatiformes > Dasyatidae > Hypanus > Hypanus sabinus. The sequence goes on from NC_082709.1 coordinate 40,151,275, forward strand.
GCAGATATGATTACAATGTTTGAGGCATTTAGACAGTCACACTAACAGGCAGTGAATAGACGGATACAGAGTGTGAGCAGGCTCATAGGATTAGACTGATATCATGGTTGATGCAGATGTTGTTGGTGGTAGGATTAGCTCCTGTACTGTTCTTTGATGAGGCTACACATGATGATGCACAGTTCTGATTGCCCTTGACTACAGTAAAGAAGTGGCAGCCAAAGAGTGTAGATGAAAATCACCATGGTGTTTCTTGAAATGCAGGACTTTGGATACAAGGAAAGATTTGATAGGATGTGTTTTTTCTTATAAGACTGTGGGAAGGAGAGAGATGGCCTTATTGAAGTTTATATGATTATGAAGATTGATGGTCAGTATTTTATTTCTCAGGACAGGGGAGATTAAAATTAGACTGCATAGGTTTAAGGCAAAAGGGGAGAAACCTAAAGGCATTCTAAGGGGGAAGTTTTTCCACATAAAGGGTAATGATTATATAGAATGCCTTACCAGAGAAAATGGAAAAGGCGGATACAACTGGAATGTTTAAAAGACATTTGGACAGGTACTTTGGATAAGAAAGGAGGACAGACATAGGGATCTAATGTGGCTGAAAGGGATTATCATAGATATACATTACAGTAAGCATGGGCAAGTTGCACCAAAGGGCTTGTTTCTGTGCTCAGCACTCAGTGATTTCCAGCCAAGCACATAGCAACATAATCAGGATTGTTGAAAAGTGAACGGTGCTGCTATCAAGGCTCAATGAGATACTACAGACGATGTGCATCACGTTAAGGGGAAGATATCTTCTCTACAAAAACGATGGATTCTATATTTGTTTACTTTTCCTCCACGCACACCCCCCGCTTCCCCACTATAGGCACGCAAGCTTTTGCGGGAACTAAAACACCAGAAGCGTTGTGAGGAGTCAGCTACAACAATTGCAGCCTATTGGCGAGGAACTCAGGTACGAAGAGTTGCTATTTCCTGTGGGGTCACCTATGGACTATTGAAACTCATTTCATTTCCTGACCACTTCAAACTGAAGCAACTTTAATGTGTCCACCTCTCCATGGAAGAAGCTCTTTCTTTTCACATAATTGTTCAATGTTTATTTAAAAGAAATTGTTTACTCTTGGCTTCAGCTAATTTCTCTTGTACTGCTTCCATTTTCTCCCCTCTGCTACTTTTCTCTGTAATAACTATTCAGGCCCGAAAGGATCTGAAGCAACTGAAGGAGGCGGCTAAGCATAGAAACGCTATTGCTGTTATTTGGGCTTACTGGCTTGGATACGAGGTATTTCACAATATCAGCCCTCATCTCTGCAACAGTCATCCTTCACACCCCTCTGTCTTATACTCTTAACTATTAATATATCCCGTGCTCATGATAAAAGCATGATGAAACCAGCAATACCCCCTTTCAGAAATGTTAGCTTGCTAATGCAATAATCTGCTGCATGCCATTGTACAATGCAGCATGCGATGTGTTAACTGGAAAACTGCATTTTGTGGGTGAAAGATCACTGCGCCTTACTAACTACAGTTATTGTTTCAAGGTCTGATGTTATTTTAACTGTGAAATGTTACTCAGCATTCATGATTCACGTTACTGTGCTACCTAGCTGGGTAGTACTTTGGTCAACAATAGTTGCTATCCTGCATGTGAAAGAAAGTAGTTTTGCATACTTCCTCAGTGAAGTTAATTATTTGCAATGGTCAACAAGTTGACATTGCAGTGTATTCTGCTGCAAAGACTTAGCCAAGTTGCCAAAAGGAAAAGGGAAGGTAAAAAGAGTTGGAAGAAGAGCTCACCCTGGCCCCTCTTGTACAAATCATGGCACATGTGCATAGTAATAATCTGTATGGTTATATGTATGGGGCAGAAAGGGAGGGGAGGTGCTAAATTTGCAGAGGACTGAGAGAAGAGTTTGAGATTGCAGCAGGGAAGGGATGACAATGGAAGATTGCAACATTGCCCTACTTCTCTCCAAATCTTTGCCTGGATACCCAATCAAAGCCTCATGGGACCTCAGGTTCCAGTTGTCTTTTTTGCTCTCTGACGATACATTTGAGTTTACATTGCTCTGTACTAACACTATAGAGAACCTAATGTAGGAAGGGTGAGTATAATATGTTTGAGACTGCTAAATTTACGTCAATGTCTGGGATAGATATGGAGAAGAATGTACATACTTGGGTAAGGTCAGAACTTTAATTTTATACCCAAGCAGACTCAGTTGTGTAATATTGTTGGTTTATTTATGTCCAAATAGACATAATTATAGTGCGGATTAACATAGCTGAAGAGAAATTCCATTCCTCCAAGTAAAAAATCTATTATTAGAATGTCCCATGTTTTAATATTCCATGACATTCAAAGCCTGGGCATGATATGAAACTGTGGCTCAGGACTGATGTCAGGAAACCTTTCACAATCTGGAATACCTCAGAGACTTGGTCTTTTCTGTGTTCCATGCCCTGGGAAATAATCAAGTACATTTTTGCAAGTAATGGAATAAGTAGGACTTGTGACATTTTCCACTTGAGCCAGGTAACAATCAGTATACTGTCCAATTTTACACACCTTCTCCATCAAAACCTATATCCTAACTGGCAGACAAGAGTTAGAGATATGTGCTTCATCAGTGTAAAACATGGTGCAGAAAGGGTGATTTATCTGTAATTATAGTTAGAATTCTCATGTCCACATTTCCTTTGAAACATTTAAGGAACCTGAGGAATTATTGTGCAGTATTTTGGATGAATTAAGTTGAAGCAATTTTTCTTTCTACCTATATTGTAACAGCAAGGTTGGGAAGGAAGTTTTGAAGTTTTCTTCTTGCTTAGCTCTTTTAAATGATAAATAGCTAGTGGCAAAACTAGCCAATGACTGATGAATATTCAATAAAGTAGCAATCATGAGACTGGGATGGCTGACTAAATGAAATAGTTAAATACAGTTTTGAGCCTAGAAGGTAGCAATATACCTTGTTAGAAAATGTGGTGCTGTTGTTTGAATGTGTGTCATCTTTGAGGAATGTCGGAAACTAAGTTAGCAGGATCAGAGTGGAGTAAAGTGGAGAATTAGCAACTGGCAATGGAAATTTCAGCATCACCCTAGTATATTGAACTGATGTATTCTGCAAAGCCATTCTCTAATTTGATTTAGATTGCCCAAAGTAAAGTAGACTATATGGAGAGTAATAAACACATTATGCTAAAATAAGTGCTACAAGTGAGTCACTGTTACATCTCAATGGAATGTTTCAGTCTCTGGATTGTGCTAGGTTCTGAAATATATCTGTTGTATTTCCAGTGGTTTTGCTCTCATTGCCTCTTCTCCCACCAATGACCATATCTTTCTCCTTGTCCTCAGCTTCCACCCACTTTAAACAAAACCTTTCCAGAATGATACCAGCACCAGAAACATCACCTTTTGCTGTTCCCTTATGCATTGTCAATAAACATTGCTTCTGATAGCGAAGATGAGAAAACCTTTGCATTCTGTATGACAGCAGGAACCATCGTCGTCATGGTGATTGATAAACCAGACATAGGTCAGGGAAGGGGCCTGAAACAAAGAGACAGAGATAGATTGGACTCGTGCATGTTCTCATTGTTATACACCTTAGGTGAACTAAATGGAGTTAAAGGAGAAATTGTTCAATGTGAACAAGTTCAGTCAAGTAAAGAGTGGTGGTGGAGGGGGACTGGTTAAGTCTCTGTTGGGGAAAAAGCAAAAATCTCTTGGATTGTAACTCCAAAACATAAAACCAATTGAAAGAAAATCAAGGGAGCCAGTGATAATGGGTGTACATTTAGTTTTACTTTGGTGGGGCATACACATCTGACATGGTGGTGTAATGACGTATGCCATTCACATACTTCTACACATAACCCATAATGAATTATGTAAAGCACAAACAATGCTTAAACAATATATTTACAATATTACTGAATATTAAATACACTAGAGTCAACATGTATGATAATTTTGGTCTTAATGTGCAAAACTGGTGCAGGTTTGGAAGAGGAAAGGAGTGTAAGTAAGCTATGGAGAAATTGAGATGGCCAGTGTCACACTGGCTCTTTGCAATGTAATCTTAAGGGATATGAAGACATGTCCAGGTGTATGGTGAATTTAGAAGGAAGGAGGAAAAGTCCACTGTGCACAGAACAGATCCTGGAACTGAATGGTCAGCTCAAGTTCCTGTGTACTAATACACTTTAAGTAGCATTTACCATTGCCATTTACAGAAAGATATGGCACAAGGTCCAAGTTGTCAGTCTCAAAGGGAAATGTTACTTAGCAGATGAAGAGGTGAGAGTAAATGAGCAATTGAAAGAATGAGATCTTCAGGAGTGATGACAATGCTCATTTGGAAATAGTTGTCCAAAACCAATCCAACTCTTTGTTGGAGACCTGATTGTCAAAGCTGGTTAATCTTGTTCGATGAAATCTGGGAAGGAGAGGTACTACGGGCAGATGTGGTTCCCATTTGGCACCTGACAACTTTACAAGGAACATTCAATAAAAACCTGGTCCAATTGAGAAGTTTACTATTGAACAAGTAAAATAGTTTCAGCAAGTTAAATTCCCACGTGATTTCTGCATAAGTGGATCCCTGAACTTTGATTTTCAAATTGTAATGTGTTTCACACTTAGACTTCTAACTGACCAATAACAAAACACACAGGTATACAGATGTTGAGTTTAGTGTGGCTGTTGTTATGGAATTCCAGAGAAGAGTATTCAGTAATTGAACTTACGTTGTGGTGTTTAATATACAGCATTTTCTGTTGATTATTCTACAACCATGCTTGTGTGTGGACTTTTAAACCTGCTCATGTGGCATGCTTTCTCAAATTTAATTCATTTTCTTTTACTGACTTTTGGGAACAATCCTTTTCTATTTATCTGCTTCACTTTTATACCTACCAATCCATCTCTTCATCCGTTATGTGCGACCTTCTAGGCACGGAGAGAATTGAAACGCCTGAAGGAGGAGGCCAGGCGTAAACATGCGGTTGCTGTCATTTGGGCTTATTGGCTTGGACTGAAGGTATTTCCCCATTCAATCTCCCTATAAATTTGATCCTGATGAAAACTGTGTTAATCACTAATCCTGATCACTCCAGACTTCTACTAACCTAAGTCAGAAAGTCCAGTAAAATTTGTTTTGTCTATATCTTTAACTGAAGCCAGCAAAGTTTTTTTGAAGTTAATTTAAAGCATTTCTCTTTACCAGTGACACACCTGTGTCTTGTCACGATTGGAGTTTATTGAAGTTGGCACTCAAACACAAGTGAACTGTCACTATTTAACTAGTTAGTAAACAAATGCCATCCACACCAGTTGTCTCACGTAACTCACACTCTTGTATTTTTACTGTGTCAAAGGTACATAGCTAGGAATAATCCAGAAAAGCAGAAAAAATGGAAAATACTTAGCAGGTCAGGCCACATCTATGGAACAGAATCATTCTGATCAAGATTCTTCAACCTGAAACATGAACATTTGTTTCTCTTCCACAGATGCAGCCTGATCTGCTGAATATTAAAACATTCTCTGTTTTTATTTTAGATTTACGGTGTCTCTAGTTTTTATGATTTTCAATTACATCATAAATATTTCTCTGCTCAACACACACATGTACACTTTTGGATAAACTTAACTCCTTCAAATTTGCTAATTTCGTTCAGTTTCATGCTTAACTAATTGGTGATATTCCTGATCAAAAATTTATTTGAGGCTTGCTGTATGGGATTACGAATATTCTGTGGTGATATTTTCTTTTAAGCTTCAGCACAAGAGTCCACAACCATCTATTTCTGCAGCTGGCTTTAAAACGATATTTGTAGACTTAGCTGATTGGTAATTTGTCCTAAAATCCTGTTACCAGGCCCATCACAAGGGCTTTTCAGTACACAGCACCAAACCATGACTAAACAAACCATGAAGAACATTAGTGCATGGTTATGTTAGACTATTGGCTTAAGATGTTGTGGGGTACATAGAATATTGTGTCATCTTTAATTTGTTAATGTAACTTTTAGGGAAATAGTAGTATCTATTGCAATTATTCACAACATAATAGCATTGCTGCTGATTTGAAAGACTATTGTGAGTTTTAAATGTCAAGTGAGAATTAATGCAACGTTTGCATTCTCAGGCTTTGGTTGTAAGGCTAATTGTTAGCATCAGTTAGATCAGAGGAATGCACAGTGGACTCTATGGTCGTTGACAACTCTGGCAACCTACAGCCTGTTCTCCCTTCGTCAATATGTCATAAATGCTCCATTAGTGCTCTTGCATCTCTTCGTCCTTTTCTATGCCGACAAAGCCAGATCATTGGATGGGCAACATGCTACATGAAAGAAACATTAAACCCGAACTCTAGTTAACATTGCCATGAGGAGAATGTTACTTTCTCCTTCTAATGGGAGAGTATGCAAGGGCTTCTGAAGCAATGAACTGCCGTGACATCATTAAAATGATAAACTCACAATGGGGTTATCACAGATTCAAACACATGGCACATCACTTAATGCTATAATTGCCACAGCATTCCTGATGATTCCTGCTGTGTGGTGGGGTACATCAATAGAAAAAGGATGTATGTTCCAGGAAAGTAAGTTAACTCAACACATTTTTATTTCTCCTTTCTAAATTTAAGCTCAAAGTTTAAACTGCCCAGTGCAAAGTATTTTTAAATGTTCAGAGAATGAAAGGTGTTGCTGTTCAATGGGACTTGGGTATTCTTATACAAATCACTAAGTTATACAGGTACTGCAAATAACTTGAAAAGCAAATGTTGTCCATTATTGCAAGAGTACTGGAGTACAAGACTAAAGATGTTTTATGGAATAACATGGGGAGTGATATTAATGTCACTGATTTTTTGAGCAAAAATCTGGTTTCCCTAATTAAGAAAGGATATATTTGGGACAGAGGGAGTACAACAGAGCTTTACCTAATTAATTCCAGGGATGAAGAGTTTGAGCTATGACAAAATGATTAAGCAGATAGAGTCTTGAATTTGGAAACAGGGGTTGTCTCATTGAAACAAACTAAATTATTACAGAACCTCTCATGGTGGAACAGGTATGATATATCCCTTGAATGAAGTATCTGCAAAATAAGGAGATAATCATTAAAGACATTCTGGATGATTCTTCACTCAGAGAGTATAGGGTCTTTGGAATTCTCTCCTCATGAGAACCATGCAGGCTTAGTCATTGGGTATGTTAAGGCAGAGATGGATAGATTTCTGAATATTAAGGAAATATGGAGTCTGCGTTAAAGATCAGCCAGGGTCTTCAGAATCAGAATCTGAATCACAATCGGGTTTATTATCACCGGCATTTGATACAAAGAACAATAAATAAATAAGTAAATCAATTGCAATAATATATTGAATAGTTTTAAAGTAGTGCAAAAACAGAAATAATATATATTTTAAAAAAGTGAGGTTGTGTTCACAGGTTCAATGTCCATTTAGGAATCATATGGCAGAGGGAAAGCTGTTCCTGAATTGCTGAGTGTGTGCCTTCAGGCTTTTGTATCTTCTACCTGATGGTAACAGTGAGAAAAGAACATGCCCTGGGTGATGGGGATCCTTAATAATGGGCATCTTATTAGACAGTGATCTTATTGAATAATTAAGGTCGGGAGCGCAAATGACACACTGTTACTCCAGTAGCATATATACTTCAAGATCCAGGTTTTGTTGGAAAACTGCTTTAGGATTAACTTTGCTATCCTTTCCCTACTGGATAACTTTACTATCCTATCTGAACTTTCTAATACACCCAGCAAGCATATAACTCCATACCAAGTCTGATTTCCAGGTTAAATGTTGTGAGACATAGTCCTAACAGGATAAAAAAAATCTGGGGAAAAGATTAGGTGGGATTTTACACAACATAAGGTAGAACTTGGAATGCTCTTAATAATGAATGCCAGATGGGATGTGACTAGAAGGACACACAATTGCACTCTTATCCTATTCATTGTATACCAGAGCTAAAGAAATTGGGCTTTTCTTGTGGATTCAAGCCTATGTACATCATTTTTGCCATTTGCAAGATAAATACGTCTTGTGACCTGAAGCAAAACCATACTCCATAGACTCAGATGGAACATCTATGAACATTATCTCAATCAAATTCACAGAAATCAAGAAAGATTCATCAGTTGCATTCCTAGACGTTCACATGATTCAACTGCAACTTGCTTGAACTCAGAAAAGAGCCTAATATTCAAATGCATCACTAGAAGCTGGGATACACACTTGTAAATTCTGCTTTCGAACTAGCAAATTTCTTGAGTCTTGCTATTTCTAATCTTTAGGGTGATGTTAAAGCCATAAAATTTATGCTATAAAGTGTAATAATTATACTTTCAACAGCTGTGAGTATACATATTTACCTGTGAGCCATACTTTTGCAATATTCTGAAACCAGTACACTAACCTGCTGTTGGTACCCAATCCTTTGCTAACATTTCCATTCGCAGATTGTATGTTACATGTGTCTGTTGCAACGCAAGTTTAATTCTTTCAGTAATATTGGTTTTGATTTTTTTTGGTGAAATTGAATTGATTTTAAGATTCCTAAATATTATCCAAGTGACTTCTGAATTCAACTGTTCCTGTCAATGGTAGATTCCTTGAGGAAATTGCTCTTAATTGTCATGGATAGGATGGTAGTTCACAAAAAAACTTTTAAAAAACGCACTGGTATTAATTGCCTATCTGCCTATTTCCGCTCTTTCCATAGGTACGCAGAGCATATAGAAAGTTCTTTCGTGCAAACGCAGGCAGGAAAATCTATAATTTTACCATGCAAAAAATTGTAAGTTGATAAAAAAATATTGTATATCTAGTTGCTGTGTAATTTAAAAGCTTATTGGCTTATCAAATTTAAAGGCTTATTCATGGCTTCTGGCATATGGCGAGAAAATGCAATATTTAGAAGTAATCATCATTTACGAACAGCAAGTAACTTCAATGAAACAATTGTAATTTTATCATCTAGAAGTTAAGATTAATCTAATAAATGTATTAAACTAATATTAGTTGTACCATTAGGAGAAAAACAATACATATCTATAAATAAAAACCTATCCAAATTTGTAGTTGACATATTTGATATCCAGTTTCAGATGCTATAGTCTTGATGCTAGAGAGAAAGTGGGGTTCTTTGTTTCCACCATTTTGTATGAGTCAACCTATACTGATAGCACGTTCCCCTCAAGGTCAGGGCTACTTAGTAAAACTCTAAAGTAATTATTAAGCACTTATAATCAAGGTAAACCAGCACTTTGCCTTGACTCCAGAACATGGTCCTGCCTATTTTTTCAGGTAGATATTAAGCATTCCAGCCTGCTCTGAAAACTAAACTAAATGTAAAAATTGGCAATGGTATACTATAGCTACACGTACTAAAAATCAGTGAAAAGCTTGTCTTGCATACTGTTTACACAGTTTAAATCATTACACAGTGCACTCAGCTAGAATAAGGTAAAACAAATGAGAATAAAGTGTAACAACTACTGAAAAACCTGCGGTGCAGGTAAGCAATAAAGTGCAAGATCATAATGAGGTGGATTGTGAGGGCAAGAGTCCATTGTATCGCACAAGAGGTCCTTTCAAGAGTCTGATGACAGTGGGATAGAAGCTGGACTTGACCCTGGTGATACATGCTTTCTGTCTTTTGTATCCTTTGAGTGATGGGAGAGGAGAGAAGAGAAATTGTCCAAAGTGGGTGGGGTATTTGATTATGCTGGCTGTTGTACTGTCTTAGCAAGAAGCATAGACAGAGGCCCTAGAGAGGAGACTGGTTTCTGTGATATGTTGAGCTGTGTCCACAACTCTCAAATAAATTACATTGAAAGTATGACCCCATTCTTAAGTAAGAGGAAAATGTCAGTAAAGACAGGAATTAATGGTACAACTATAGATGTTTAGAATCAGTGATAAGGCTTTCCCATATAAAAATGGTGTTTAAATGCAGTTTTTTATACTGTGTATGATTATCTAAGTGTGCATTAATAGGTCTGAAAGGGCCCTAAAAGCCTCTGTGTCTGCTGTTCTTTTTCATTTGCAACAATCCATTTGGAGCATTAGCTTTTTAAAGTGCCATGTCATGAAGGTCAGGGAAAGGTTATTCACAGATATGTGGTTTTTGGCTAATCTGGAATGTGGATTCAGTCCCATGCCTAAAGACAAGATGCAGAAGTTTCCAAGTGTTCAGACATTGGGTAATTGGGGGTCGGAATAAGAGCAAAGAGTAAATTGTTGTGACCATGTTGTAGAACTCCAGACATAACTGACATCACTGGATCACCCTCACCATGATCTCATAAATCCTGAAACTAGAGTGCTTTATTTCTGCAGGCCATCACGTGTCACCAACGTTCCTTGATCTGGGAGGCAAAGTGCTGTAGTCCTGGCAAAGAAATTTGTTTTCCATTGACATGTACAGTATTCTGTTTTGAAAAACAGTATGTGAAAGGGCCATGTCCTCAGAGAGAATAGTTACTAATCCTGACTTGTCACCAGTCACTAACTGGAATGTACTGCTTTTGCATTAATCCAGATGCAGAAGTATTTTGTGGATCTGAAGAAGAACTTGCCTTCACTGTCCCCAACTGAGAAGACTTGGCCAGTGCGGCCTTACCTTTTCCTGGAGAATACACACACAGAATTGAAGAGGATCTTCCATCTGTGGAGGGTAGAAAACAAAATTAGATTTGTTTGATATTCATAGTTAAATACTTCGGTGCATTTTTCCTCTCCCTTGTCCTCCCCACCTCACCCACTTGAACTAATCATTTACTCCACTTGCTGTGATGTATTTGGTCAAACCCCACCCCCATTCCCTCCATTCTCTGCCCATTCATTCCTCCCCTCCCCATTTGCCTGACTACATCATTCCCTCAAACACCATTCTCACAATGTCCCCCACATTCTCTTGTTTCCCCAATTCCTCCTTTTCTAGCCTTATTGACAAACCAATCCTAATTTCCAAATTCCATTCCCCTGACGGTGAATTCCGATCTACAGTGGCTTTGATTTCAGAATCCCTGAACCAGGAAACTGAGGGGAAAAAAATTGCTTCTTCTGTAATGCTTGTCAATGGATTCAGCAGTATGTGCAAATGCATGACTGTTTACTGACATCATGATGTAGAATGCCTGATACACTGGCACCAGTTTACTAGTTGCTTGCAAGCTGAATGTCCCATTCTGAAGCTGGGAGGAATTAGTTAATGATTAAGAAAGATTCAAGATAAGCCTTTGTTGTAAAACATCGTGCCAAATGTCATCAGATGTTACAGATAAGAAAGTACAAATCACAGGGTTATATGCAAGGCATTCCACATTAATGATTTTAACTTGATTGTACAATATAGACTGAATATACCACACGTTTTGAAAATAATGTTTTAAAAATCTCTTTGCCTGTTTGATTTGTATTTTGGTATTCTGGTGTCATTAAGAGCAAAATAACACATGATTTGTTGGACAGCGTAAAAGTTGAAGTGCATTGTTCAGTCTCTGTTCAAAGTATAATGTAGAAAAATTAAAAAGAAAAAATTAAATAATATTTATAATCAACTATTGTTTACAGTGCAAGAAATACAGAGATCAGTTCACAGACCAAAAGAAAGCCACTTTTGAAGAGAAGCTTGAGGCAAGTGAGCTTTTCAAGGACAAAAAGGCTTTGTACACCAACAGGTAATAGCTGATATCAGCCATCATGTGCATTCGTTTGCCCTTGATAAGCACAGTGTTTTAGATGTGAATAAGTATTCATTGTTATTATGATGCAGTGAACAATAATGCATCTCCTGTAGATGACCTGATTTTGGCTGTGTGATTAATTAAGTTCTTAACACTCAAAAAAGAGAGATACATTTTAATTTGAAGAAAGGTAGTAATTAGAACACTGAAATTGTCATGCATACAAACTTCTATGAGCATCGTGACTATTCTCTAACATAAATATATTGTGCAATTCATTCAAGAGTTACAATAATCATCTGGAAGTAACAAGCTCTGCTCTGTATCTATTTTGTTGCTCTTTCCTCACACTTTTTCACATTATTTAATTTTCAAATACTTACCCAATTTGATCTTAAAAAATATGACCTTATATGATAATTAATTCATCATCCAACAGGTTTCAATATGAAGGCATACTTATATTACTAAGTGAATCCTTATGTCTCGATTCACAATAATCTTTCATTACCTTCTGTCTTAAAATCTTCTTACAATTTTGGGAAGAGCACCTTTAATTTTAATTACAGTGGAAAGTGCATATATGTGTAGGCATCAGGAGATGATGGAATATGATGAAGCAGTCAATCAATACGAGGGGTGATTGATAAGTTTATGGCCTAAGGTAGAAGGAGTCAATTTTAGAAAACCTAGCACATTTATTTTTCAACATAGTCCCTTCCCACATGTACACACTTAGTCCAGTGGTCGTGGAGCATACGGATCCCTTCTTTGTAGAAGTGGTCAACAGCGGGGTGATTGATAACTTTGTGGCCTAAGGTAGAAGGAGATGAGTTATTAACTTCAAACTTTCTGCATTATCACTCAAAGAGTTGAACTGCACGTGCATGTAACGGGAGCGTCTTGGACCTCCAGGTGGTCCACAGCAGGGGTGATTGATAAGTTCATGGCCTAAGGTAGAAGGAGATGAGTTGTACAGCTCTCGTTACATACATGTGCGGTTTAACTCTTTGAGTGAAAATGCAGAAAGTTTGAAGTTAATAACATCTCTTTCTACCTTAGGCCATGAACTTATCAATCACCCCTGCTGTGGACCACTTCTGGAGGTCCAAGACACCGACTTCTACAAAGAAGGGATCAGTATGCTCTACCACTGCTAGACTACGTGTATAAATGTAGGAAAAATAAATGTGCTAGGTTTTCTAAATTTGATTCCTTCTACCTTAGCCCACTAACGTATCAATCATCTCTTGTATTTCTACTTGTACATTAACAATAATTGCTCAGTTAATGTGCCATACCCTGCCTATACCTGGAACTGAATCCTGCATGTTGGTGCCTCTCAGAGAGAAGATACCAATCTTACCCTTTAGTGACAGTGGTCAAATGGCTTTAATAGAGTTTAAACCACATCGTTTGCCATAGAAGCAGTTGTCTGATCAGAAGAATTTATTTATATTTATTTTCTGAAACAAAATAGAAGAAGATATAACTAAAACTATTAAAGGAATTAACGGTGAGAATATTGTTGCTTGTTGATTAATTTGATGAGCATTCATAGGGAATTGTGTCTATCATTCTTGAACTCTTTGACTAGACAGTGAAACTTTCCTCCAGTATTTGATGTTCTAGCTAATTGAAAAGGAGTTGATGAATTTTATTTTTGGAATTTTCTACTGCAGCGTTCCACAACCTTTTCAAGGAGATTATCTGGAAATCAGTAAGAACCCCAAATACCAGAAGCTAAATGGTGCAGTCGAAGAGAAGATACTTCTGGCAGATGTTGTAAACAAAATTAACAGAGCTAACGGCAAGGTAAGAGAGGGTTTGTTTTATGTAATTTTATGTTTACACTTTACTGAATGTCAAGACCAGTATTTATCATTGAGAAGTTTGTGGTGAGTGGCCTATTTAAACCACTGTAGACTGTAGGTGCATACCAGTACAATATTAATTGAGGAAAACTGTTCAGAGTCAACTACTTACAAGTTAAACCAGATACAGAAGGAGAATTTCTATTGTTGTGGTCAGCAGTGAGACAGGTGGTTTATTTATAATGTAGTGTTCTCGCTCGGCGTGTTAAGATAACGCTGAGCTAAACACCGAGTTAAACCTTTGTCAATGACGACAGGATCCCAGTAAGATTAACCATTTACTATTCACTCTTCCACATTAATGTATGGTGAAAACTGTTGATAAAACAATACAAGATTTGTACAGCAGTTATTTCCTTCTTAATATTACATTTACATCATAAATACTTGCAAGGTAAAACTACAACAACTACATTACATTAAAGTGCAGCAAACAGTCAGAATCTACCTACGCCATTGACTGCTTTAAATACACTTTAACGAAAACATAAACATTATCGACTGTCGTTACTTTTAACAAGATCGGCGTTAACATTTTAATTCAACATATCGATTATCTCATAAACCACAACGTTGCCTTCACAATGTTTCTGGTGCGTAGAGAGAAAACGTTGCTGCTTGCGCTTGCACATGTCTCGACCCCCACCTTCCCGTTTCTCCAAACCGGTATTTTCCCACAGGACGCGGCGAAACCGGATGTGACGTCATCGCATGCCGCGATATCTCACAGACAATGAATTTTCGTTAAACAATCCTAGCTTTAACTAGAATGCTAACAAACGAATTACTAAGCGAAAATATTATAAACTAAATAACTGCCATAAAGGCAACACATATAACAATGCAGGTTATTCAGGTAACTGTAATAAATTAACTAGATAGTGTGATAGATTTTATTTGTGTCAAGGTTACTCATTAATTAACACAACCACTATGTGCCATATCCTATTCTGGAAATGATCTCATTGAACAAGTACTGCCTCAATATATTTTCTAAATTTGGTTGCCTCAGTACAGAGAAGGTGTGATTGCTCTGGAGAGGGTCCTGAAGAGATACACTTGGATGTTGCCTAGGATAATGTGTCTCAGTTGTGTGTTTGCTTTCTTTAAAGTGGGGAAAAAGCTGAGGGGAAAGCTGATAGTGGTATGTAAAATTGTGATAGGTATCATTGAATAGACAATCGTAATTCTTTTCTCCAAAGCTGAGGTTTAAAGTGAGGAATAAGCTTAGAGGAGATATAAGGAAAAATCTTCTCTCATCCAGAGTGAGGTTGCAATTTGGAAAGCACTCTAAAAAAGTGGATGAGGCAGAGAGCCTTACAACATTTAAGGTGTATTATGTAAATATTTGAATCACCAAGGCACAGAAAATTATAGACTGTGCTGGTAGAAGGGAAGGATATTGGTGAGTATTTAATGGTTGACATGGACAAAATGGGTGGAAGGGCCTCTTTCTGATCCATAACACTAAACTGCAGACATCTCGTGTGAATGTAAATTCTGAAGCTGTAAGAAAATTCTGAGCAACAGTATCTGTATTCTGATCACAACTTTAATTGGAAAACCAAGATGTCTGGTGATACAGTGGATAGAATATGAGATTCATTTTGGGCTGATGTAGAACAGTGAGATCTGATTCTTGACCCTGACCGATGATAATTCAGTTCATCTTCATGGATCATGGACGATGGTGATATTATGAGTCTTGGTGCTTCTGGTGTATCATTTATGGTAGGTTGTGTATTTGAAAATGAACCTCAGGGCTATATATGGTGATGTATCTATGGTTTCATAATAAATTTACCTTGAACTTCAAATTTGATATTGTTGCAAGTGTTTCATTGTACCTATGCACACTTATACTTATGACAATAAGTTTGACTTTGACTCTAACCTGGAATAAAAGAAAATCAGTTTCCTATTACTGTTAGGTGAGCATCAGCTAGAAGTCCATGGATATTAACTCCACGCCCATTTTAGGATATTATAACTAGTCATATGGTGATGTATTAGAGGAATTGTCACCACATTCCAGAAAGGATGGAGAAGTGGAGAGTAAATAACATAATTAACTCTTTTAAGACCATAAGGCGTAGGAAGAGAATTTTGTTACACTTACAAGCATTGAAAATTTGGGAAGAAATGTCATTTGGCACTGTAAGTTGCAGAGAGTAAGCATGTCACTGGCAGCTTTAAATGTACACTTCAATTCTGCAAATATGGACTATGTTTCCACCTCCAGTTAAGACCTGTGAGTGGCCTCTGGATGCTCTGGCAAACGAAATTCTTTCATTTGATGAGTGTCAGCGATTATCAGTGTCATGCAAATCAGGACACCTGGAAACCATCCAGTTCCTTGTTAAAATTCTGGGCAAATATACCTAAAAGAAATTCTAGTCTCAAAACATAGTTCAAAGTTGTGTTTATCCTATACAAGAGTGCAATGAATGCTGCTCACTTGCAGCAGCATTACACACACATGGCATCATATAAACAGCCCTCAAAAGAAAAAAAAATAAACATTAATTGAGCACTTTTTTACAGGAAAGCACAACTAGAATTAAAAAAGCCAAGTCTATTTCAATGCAACTGTTTATAGTGTTGCTAAACTATAGAGATTAGGGTTTTACCCGTGGGTTCAAGAACAAAAGGGTTGAAGGGAAGTAGCGATTCTGGAACCTGGTGGTGTGGGATGTCAAACTTGTGCTGCAAAAAATGGCATGAACAGAATGATGTGGACCTTGTTAACAGATGTTGCCTTCTAGAGACAGTGCCTCCTGTGGATACTACCAATGGTGGGAGGGTTGTGCCGTTGATGCACTGGATAGAGTCCACCATTTTATAGCTTTTTACATTCTTTTCATTTGAATTGCCTTACCAGACCATGATGCAACCAGTCAGGGTACTTTCAACAGTACGTATATAGAAGTTTGTTGGGGTATTCAATGATTAGCTGAACCTCCTTAACTTACAAATAAAGTAAAGGCACTGTGAGCTTTCCTTATCATTGGATCTATGTGCTGGACTCAAGACAGGTCATCCGATATGTTAACATACAGGAATTGACAGCTGCTGACTCTACCCACCTCTGATTTCCCAGTGTAGACTGGCTCATGTTTGTCCTCCTTACCCTTCCTTCAGTCAAAAATTAGCTCTTTAGTTTTGCTGATGTCGAGCAAGAGGTTGTTTGAAACAAGTGACCTGTCTCATTCTGGTAAGCAGACTTATTGGGGCACCTGTTATTCCACCAACAACAGTGGTGTCATTGGCAAATTTGAAGATAGCATTGAAGGTGTGCTTAGCCACAAGGTCATCTGTGTGTAGAAAACGGGGCAAGGGTAAATTGCACAGCTTCAATATGTACCTGTGTTGGTGACTGGCAAAAAGGAGATCATCTCAGTCATTGCTGCTTGAAGCCTGATGATGAGGAACTTGAGTATCCAGCTGCAGAGGGAGGTACAGAAGCCCAGGTTTTGAAGCCTGATGATGAGTTTGGATGGGTTAATTGGGTTGAACTCTGAGCTGTAGTCATTGATCAACAGACTGACATACTTACACATTTCTGTTGTCAAGCAGAGTGAAGAGCCAGAGAAATCACATCTGCTAATATCCTGTTAAAACTGTAGACAAACTGGAACAGATCTAGATCAACTCTGAGGCAGGACTTGATTCACACCATTACTCAGTCACAATTACTCGTTTTCACAGTTAATTGGTGCCCCAAAGCAAATACTTGGTCATAAGCATGTGTCAAATCTGCATTAAAAGTAATACAAAAATCACATTGAGCTTAATTGTTTTTAAAGTCTTGATCTTTGTACCTCCATTTTTAATACATTTGTCCTTGTTTGATATAGGGAATCCCAAGAATCTTCTTATTAACCAAGAGCAACTTCATCATTGCTGATCAAAAGACAGGCCAGATCAAATCCACAATTCCTGTAATGGACATCACTAGTGTGTCAGTGAGCAAGCAAACAGATGGACTCTTTGCTGTTCACCTCAAAGAGGTAAGTGCTCGGCAATAGGACACCAGATGTTCAATTGTATAATGCAGAATGAGTACAATTTCTGCAGCAGTGCCTCTAACCTAAATAATCATCTTGTTCTTTATTGCTTTGAAAAATTGAAAAAGAATTTAGAGAAACTGGAATGATACTGATAATCTTTATTTTCTTTGCATCTGTGTTGATTTATGTGTCCCACCAATAGTTATTTGAAGAATTCCTGCAAAACTCTGATTTAAGTTAATTTTATAAATGCTACCAATTTGCCTGGACCAGGACTAAATATCTTTTAAAAACTTTAGAAAGACACATTGCATTACAAATAAGAGTTGAGCAGGCTCTCTGGCTTTTTGAGATGCTGCACTATTCAATCCAATCATGGCCAATATTTTTGCATTTTTCCTAGATCTTGTCCTTTTTTTTCTAGAAATCTATGTAGTATTTATGAAATGCAGTCATTGACTTAGCTTCCACTGGCTTATGTGGTAGAGAACTTTATATAGTCCATAG
The DNA here is from genome assembly GCF_030144855.1 of Hypanus sabinus. Taxonomy (NCBI): domain Eukaryota; kingdom Metazoa; phylum Chordata; class Chondrichthyes; order Myliobatiformes; family Dasyatidae; genus Hypanus; species Hypanus sabinus. The sequence continues at coordinate 40,169,418 of NC_082709.1, forward strand.
GACACTCAGAGCTGCTGCGCGGGTGGACTCTGTGGTTAAGATGGCATACAGTGCCTTCATCAACCGTGGGATTGAGTTTAAGAGCGAGAGGTAATGTTACAGCTGGCTTGCCTGCAGGGGGTGAGGAGTGGTTGTAGACGGGTCGTGTTCTGCATGGAGGCCGGTGGTGTGCCTCGTGGATCTGTTCTGAGACCCTTACTCTTAGTGATCTTTGTGGATGGCCTGGATGGGGAAGTGGAGGGATGTGTTGGTGGGTTTGCTCGTTGCACTGGGGTTGGTGGTGTTGTGGATGGTGCGGGGGGTTGTCATGGGTTGCAGCGGGGCATTGATGGGATACAGGGCTGGGCTGGGGGGGGGGGCAGATGGTGTTCGGCCCAGGTGGGCGTGGGGTGGTTCATTTTGGTGGGTCGGATATGAAGGCAGAATATAGTATTGATGGTAAGACTCTTGGCAGTGTGGAGGATCAGAGGGATCTTGGGGTCTGAGTCCATAGAATGCTCAAAGCAGCTGCGTGGGTTGACTGTGGTTAAGAAGGCATACAGTGTATTGGCCTTCATCAATCGTGGAATTGAATTTAGGAGCTGAGAGATAATGTTGCAGCTAAATAGGACCCTGGTCAGACCCCACTTGGAGTACTGTGCTCAGTTCTGGTCGCCTCACTACAGGAAGGATTTGGGAACCATAGAAAGGATGCAGAGGAGATTTACAGGGATGTTGCCTGGATTGGGGAGCATGCCTTATGAGAATAGGTTGAGTGAATTCAGCCTTTTCTCTTTGGAGCTGCAGAGGATGAGAGGTGACCTGAAAGAGCTGTATAAGATGATGAGAGGCATTGATCATGTGGATAGTCAGAGGCTTTTTCCCAAGGCTGAAATGGCTAACATGAGAGGGCACAGTTTTAAGGTGCTCGGAAGTAGGTACAGAGGAGATCAGGGGTAAGTTTTTTATGCAGAGAGTGGTGAGTGCATGGAATGGGCTGCCAGTGGCAGTAGTGGAGGCGGATAAGAGACTCCTGGATAGGTACATGGAGCTTAGAAAAATAGAGGGCTATGAGGGAAATTAACCTTAGTTAATTTCTAAATAAGTTCATGTTTGGCACAGCATTGTTGGCCGAAGGGCCTGTATTGTGCTGTAAATTTTCTATGTTTCTGTATCCTGACCTGGTTTGAAACTCTTCAACATTCCCCTTGCATTAGGCTTGTCAATCTCCGTCAAAAGTTTTTGTCGATTCAATGAGACCTCTTCTCATTTCTCTAAACTCTAAATGAAACAGCACTGGTCAACCATATATCTCCTCATTTGACTGTCCTCCATCTCAGGAGCCTACACTGCACTCTGTATGGCAGAGGTAGGGAAAATAAACTGCACATCATAGTGCATGTATAGTCTCTACAGGTCTTGTGTAGTAGTATAAAAACATCCTTGCTCCTGTATTCAAAACCTTGAAATGAAATCAACATATATTTTGCCATCTTAAATGCTTACTGTATGCTTGCTTTAGGTGACAGATATACAAAGACATCTGTGAATTATATGTGAAATTAATTTAGAATAAGTTCTCAATTTGTGTAGAGTAATGATTTTTTAATACAGTGAAATTTCCACTGGTATGAAAGAGTTGCAAGAGGACTCATTTTTAAAATTTCATTCAACATCTTTTTATATCCCTGCATGTAGCTTATTAAATTCTGTATGGACCACAGGAGTTTGGGTTTTGATTTGTACTAAGTTAGCTGCTCTCCCTTGGGGTGTATAAACTGCCTTGTATCAACTGATGCCTGCTTGAAGAGCAGATGTTGGAATACTCAGTAAGAAGATAACATGTTTTCATGAGAAATTTAAGTTCACCAGGAAAGGGTCAAAGGATCAACAAACGTGTGGCCTATAGATGCCCAGCTGCTGCCACTGCCTGGGAGAGAACAGGAGAAGAAGATGCCCTATTTATCGCATGCATATGTTGTATACTTTTAAATTCAACAGTAAACAACTTAGAATAGTTGTTTGCTAGTGATACTGAAATGGCTTCATTTGAATGTAAGTACTTGTACGCAGCATCATAATACTGAAGTTACAAAACAAAAATTAAGATCTAGATTTGACTAAAAGAGTGTAAATAATTAAATTATAATTTAATTGAATGGTGAACTGGATTCAGGAAGCCTTATGCAATTTCCAGGGTCCTAATTGACAACTTGTTAGTTTGGATTCAGGGTCTTGACCCAAAGTAAGCATTTTCTTTCCCCCACAGGAGCACACTGAGTTCCTCCAGTGATTTGTTTTTTTTGATCCAGATTTCAGGATCTGCAGTGTTTTACATCTCCACAGTTCTGAGCCACTTTTTAGATTGCAGTTCAAGAATGAATCATATTTCATCTTATGAAAAGAACAAATTCCAATTAATTAAAATATTGCCAACATCACTGTCTCATAGAAAATAATGTATTCAACTTCCATTGAGAAATAATATCCATAAAAATGAATTTATTGGGTTACAATTAAAAGCAATGTAAGAACTTCTAGCTATAATGGGAAACCAACTGAACATTGAAACTTTGTAGGAAGGATCTGAGTTAAAGTTGTAGATCTATTTGGTGAAGATGAGCATTAATTGTACCTGATAATAATGTTAATGTAGACAAAGTCCCTTTAAATTATTCTGTCTGATAGGCTATTCAAATCCAATTAATTGGTCATACAATAATATAGTTCAAATACTGTACACCAAGAAATTGCTGTTAAAATCATTAAAACTACACCCTCTAAAGCACAATTGATTGGTTTGAGACTTGCAATAGAAATTTCCTCAGCTTCATTAAGATCTTCCATGGTGCTAGTTATTGTATATTTTATACATCTTTGCACTTTTTTATGTGGAAATCTGTAGTATTTAACAAGTGGCTCAAATTTTTCAGCTGTTGGGAAAGTCCAACTGGGTGACAATATTGCTGTCAAATTAATTTCTGAAGAATACCAGGTTCTTCTGTTGCATTCGTGAATTATATACTTGTGTGGAATGAAACCCAAGAATACTACAGGCAGAATAGAAGACATATAAATTCATGGTATCTTCATGATTTTAGAAGGATTCAAAGTGCTTTGTGGCCAATGAAGTATTTCTAATGCATTTTCATGTTTACCATAATTTGGCAGACAACTTGCTTAAGCAAATCACCACAATCTGGGTAATCTAGTCTAAGAATGCTGACTGAAGAATGAATATTGGTCAGGGAACTACAAAGGTTCCTTCTTCCTTGTATTTCTTTGGATATTCTTGAGGTATCTTTTACATCCACTTGAGAAGGAAGATGTGTCTTGATTTACCTTTCATCCAAAGAATGACGCCTCTAACAATGCAGCACCTCTTCAGCGTTATCTGATTTTTGTCCAGAAGCAAGGCACCGTTGCAGATCCTGCTGTGAGGATTGGCTACAATGGAGATGAGCTACATCTGGCTGCATTGTACTGCATTTAGAATAGAAAGGGAAAAAGCTACAAGACGAGAGCAAGTATAACATTCTACTTCTCTCGCATTCGCAAAAGAAAATATTGTACAAGTTCCTTATTGTTAGGTTAAGCAGTAACAGAATATAAATTTAGTTTCCAGTTGTCTTTAATAAGAATGTTTTGGCTCTCATCTATTCTGGGAACTTCATAAATACATCTCAGGGAATTTGGCTACAGAGAGTGGTTCAAGACCTCTGAATAATGAAATAATTCTGGAGACAACTAAAACTCCTCTGGTATTAAATGCTGCTGACAAGATCACAGTCGAGATCTTGTGACTGTGAAGCTTTTGCTAAATGCAGCTTTTGCCCGATTCTTTAACCCAGTTTTAAAGTTCCCTGAAATGCATTCAGTTACTGTTTACAAAGTGCTGCATGGTTGTGCAATGTTTTTTTAAAGAGGCAGTGAGAACAGAAGCTCAGGTCATTGCCACCCAATCTGGTTAATCCAAGTTTGTGAAAGATGAGAGGTAGGCTAATGCAGGGACTTGGGCTCCACTCATAATTACATCTAAACAAATATGCATAGCAATAGGTTAAATGCATGCACGAGCATGTTTGCCCTCCCAAAAAAAATTTAAATACAAATACATGCCCCAAGAGGTCAATGAACATGAGGCACTTGTTTAAAAATCCAGCAAATAAAATACAGCTTCACTGAAACACAATGGAAAATGTTCAAAGTTAAAAGTACATATATGTCACCATATACAACCCTGAGCTTTATTTTCTTGCTGGCAAACTCAATAAATCCATTAACCATGAGAGAATCAATGAGAGACCACACCAAGAGGGTGGACAACCAGTGTACAAAAGACAACAAATTGTACAAATACAAAAAGGAAGAGAAACAAATAAATAAGCAATAGTATTCAGGAGCATTGGATTAAAAGTACTTGAAGTTGAGTGAAGTTATCCCTGCTGGTTCACAAGCCTGCTAGTGAGGGGTAATAACTGTTCCTGAACCTGGTGCTGTGAGTCCTGAGGCTCCTGTGCCACCTTCCAGATGCAGCAGCGAGAAGAGAGCATGATCTGGGTGATGGGGGACCCTGATGATGGATGCTATTTTCCTGTGATAACGCTCTGTGTAGATGTGCTCAATGGCAGGGAGGACTATAGCCATGATGAACTGGGGTGTATCCACTACTTTTTTGTAGGACTTTCTGTTCAAGTGTATTGGTGTTTCTATACCAGGCTGTGATGCAATCAGTCAATATACTTTTCACCACACATCTATAGAAGTTTGTCAATGTTATAGATGTCATGCTGAATCTTCTAAGTAAGGTCCTAAGGAAGTAGAGGCACTGCCGTGCTTTCTTCATAATTGCATTTATGTGCTGGGCATAGGACAGGTCCTCTGAAATGATATCACTGAAGACCTTAATGTTGCTGACCCTCTCCACCTTTGATCCCTTGATGAAGACAAGGTCATGGACCTCTGGTTTCCTCCTCCTGAAGTCAATAATCAGCTCCTTGGTCTTGCTGACATTGAATAAGAAGAAAAAGAGCCAGTCAGCCAGATTTTCAATCTTTCTCATAAATGCTGATTTATCACCACCTTTGATTCAGCCTGTGACAGTGGTGTCATCAGCGAACTTAAATATGGCATTGGAGCTGTGCTTAGCAAGTTGATCAGGAAGCTAAGCACACAGCCTTGTGGTACACCTGTGCTTTTGGAGGAGATGTTGTTGCCAATCCAAACTAACTGGGGTCTGCAAGTGAGGAAATTGAGGATCCAATTGCACAAGGATTTATTGAGGCCAAGGTCTTAAAAAATTTAGTTTTGAGCAGATGATAGCATTGAATAACGAGGTGTAATTGACAAAGAACATCCTGATGGCATGTATCTTTGCTGTCCAGATATTCTAGGGTGAGTGAACAGCCAATGAAATGGCATCTGTTGTGCCAACAGGCAAATTATATAGGCAGTATAGGCTTGTTGATTTGTGCGGATTATAAATACAGCAGATTTACTAAATCTGATTTTAGCATACTGAGTGCATTGTTCCAAATAAAATGCATGTTTCCTGTTGTCTGCTTCCCATTACGATCATGACTTCAGCAGTCTTCTAAATTTGTCAATTACATAAACTTAGCTTAGTATTTATTCACTTTGCATTTGGGTAGAATATGACCAAATTAAACACATCCTCAGATTAGCCAATATTTTAATCTTGATGCAAGTTAGCATCAACAACTTATTGGTCAATTTTGGCTGGCTTCCTTTATGATGTAAGAGCTTTTCTGTTAGACTGGACAAAAGCTGCTGCTGTAGAATGCTGCACATTTTAAAAGATTTCCCATTTTAAAATAAACTGACTGAATAGGCTATACTGGGATAAGTAATGCACTTAATAACCCTCTGTTCTTGCCATAGCAACTAGGTGTCAATGTCTGGACTCTGCTGTGGAATTAGCATAAGAACACAAAAATATAGCAGCAGGAGTAGACAATCTGGCCCCTCAAGCCTGCAGTGTTAATTAAATATGAGTATGGCTGATCAATGCTGGCTTCAGCTTCTCTTCTGTGCCCAGTTCTCCATAACCCACAATTCCATGAGCTTTCAAATATTTATGTCCATCTTCACTGTTATCTATCTCCACCTTAAAGTATCAGGCATCAAGCCATTAGTGATTCCTGTTCTGAGTATGTTATTTGAACACATCTAGCAATGTTGCTTTGGGACAGGCAAGTTCTCTATTTCTTCTTAGTCACTTAAGTCAAAGTGAGGGATAAGGGAAGGGGTGTTTCTCTTGATGTTTGCTTTAGATATTGTTTCTTTTTAATCTATTAAAATAATCTAAGGTTTAAACTTGGGGGTTTCTCAATGTGCTTGCTCAAGACCTACTTTTGTGATACTAATATTGTGAGTTTAAAATTGAGTTCTGGTAGTCTTGATTTATTTTTGAGATTTTCATTGAGATATAGTTATCTGTGAGCTCCTTCTAGTGACAGAAAAATGTATTGCATCCTTGTTCATTTCAGGATTCATTTATTATCAAAGAATATATAAATAATCCAACCTTCAGATTTGTTTGCTTACAGGTACTCACAAAGCAACAAACACGAAAGAACCCAATTATAGAAAAAAATTAACATCAAAAATAAAAGACCGACACTCAATGCGCAAGACAAAGAAAAAAAATCATGCAAACTATTGACAACAACATTCCGAACCAAAATTGAGTGCTCAGATCCGAGCCCTGGAGCAGCCCGGAGTAGGCTCACTTATCAGGTCAACATAATAGATTGGCATGGAGCGTAGCGGCCAGGGCAGTCTTCACAGCCTCAGTGCCATGGAGAGAGGAGTGACCATGGCAGGAGCGAGTGAAATCAGCTCTTGTCTCGACTGACATCCTGTCTTTTTAGTTTAACTGGGTCAGCGTTTGAATTGACCAAACAATGGAACAACTAAAGGCTCTGGCTTCCAGGAGAGCAAGCAAAGTCAGCTTTCACCTCTGATCTGGGCCAGCGTTTTAATTGTCTAAACAGCGAATTGTACCTTATTCTAGGTTCCAGCTGTAACGAAAGGCTCTGGGCCCAGATCACGCTGGCCCAAGATTTTCCTGCCCTGCAACTAGCTCCAAGCCCAGATTTTGTTGTCCAGCGACTTGCTCCAGGCCTGGATCCCATTGGCCACCCGAAGCCGCTCTCAAACTCACCAGCTCAATGCCCGGAGCGATCCAGCTTCACACTTGGGCCAGTCGAATGAGCGTCTGCAACCATTCTGTAACACCCCACAAACTCACCTCGCCATTGCTCGCCCCTTCACCGTTTGCAGTGATAATTTAACAAAATTTACCCCAGGAAAGGTATTTTTAGTGATGTTTGTAGGTGGATTTCTTATCTTTTTGATTACCAGAAGCTGTCGTACGTATTCAGTAGCACCATCTTAATGGGAAATTTCATAAGAACACTTTTGGAGTAATATTTTACATGAAAGTTTTTTTTAAATTTATGACTGTAGGGTGAAGATTGGAATACTTTGTTATTTAATGTGTCATTTAATATACAGGGGAAACTTGATTTTAATTCAACAGAATAGTGTAATTCTTCCCTGAGAAGTAGTACTACACTGCTTCTGGAGAGCCAAATTATGGACACTTTGCCCAATGACTCTGGAACTACTGCTACTTGCTGGGAGAATTATGAGCAGAAAGTCTTTAGGTTTGACTGGAAATCTGAGGTTTGAATGTGATACAGTTCTGGTCAGTATCTGGAATTAGGGCTTAATTCCAGAGAATTAATGCTTCACACACTACCTGCAAACACTAACTCCAGTTCTTTTTTAAACACAGGGTTCCACTGCAGCTACTAAGGGTGATTTTCTATTCACCAGTGACCGTTTAATTGAGATAATCACCAAGCTTTATCGTACAATATTCTTCAAAACCAACCAGAAGATAGCTGTTGAGATAAACAATGAGTAAGTTCTGATTTTTTATTTTAGGAAATGAATAAGGAAGACACATGAAGTTAACAATTTGTTAAATAAGCTGCAAATGAATATGAAGTACCTCAAGACTTGAGAAAGGATGGAGTATGACTTTTATTAGAATAAATGCCTGGTTCTGAGTTTTCTCAGTATTTCAGCAGTGGAATACAAAGCTCTTCCCACCCCCTGCCACTATTTTAACCCTTTCCCTTCCAGTTCTATAATAAAACACAAGTCCAACCAGAGGTCAATGTCATAATGTCATAAGCACAAGTACATATATACACAGGTGCAATGAAAATTTTACCTGCAGTAGCATTCACAACAAAAACTTAAATTATACACAACTTTTACAAGAAGGAACACAAAAAAAATTTTTTTTAAAAAGAAAGGTCTATTTAATGCGATGTCATAGTGGTCATAGTGTTGCAAAATTCTGGTGATCATGGTCCTACAATTCCATTCAAGGACTGAATGGTTGAAGAGAAAATTTTCTTGAACAAAGTGACACAGGACTTAAGGCTTCTGTACTTTCTGCCTAACTGCAAGAAGATGACATGGCCTGGATGGTGCGGATCTTTGATAATAAATGTTGCCTTCTTGAGGCAACACCTCCTGTAGGTAGTGTTGATGAGGTAGATTCCATGGGGGAGGCACCATTCAGTCTTTTTTGCTGCTCAACTCTGGCTTTCAATTTTTTGAATAACTGTCCATATAGATAGTCCAGGCTTCTGCACCTCAACTCCACCAACTATCATGCTACTATACCTTATCAGGCAAAATATGCTGTTGGTATAATCATCAATAATTTAATTGCTATCATGGTCACTTCTTTGATATCTTAAATTGCACATTTTTCTGAAGCTACAGATTTCATAGGGCACTTTATTTCATAGCTACAGATTTCATAGGGCACTTTATTTTCCTTTTCAGCATTGTTAGGCACCACAACAAAATCATGTCCATCACACAACTTTTAAGCTTTAGCTCATACTGCTAATTGCTGAACTCCAGGTTAAACCTGTTAGAAGTCAAATGGTATGTAACAATATCAAGTCATCTAGTCACAAGAAAATGGTTTGACTTGCACTTTTGTTGTTGATGTGGGGAAGTGAATTTGCTGTAATGCTGACATTGTTAGTGGAATCTGAGATGTTAGGGGCGTTACATAACAATTTCCCAGAAAGCTGTGAGGTGCTTTAATCTATTATTACACCCAGCATGACTGTTTTATTTTGTAATGAACAATGGCAAGGTCAGGATCGATACTTTATGTGCATTTTTAAAAAAATTCTATTTTGGCCCTGCCTGTTTGTATTGAACCAACACTATTGTTTTATAATTAAGGATGGACATAATTTTGCAAGAACTAATTTCTAATTTTTGGAATTAGATATATGAAATACATTGCTTTATTTTTTCTTTTTTTAGATTTCTGGTTCAGTTCAATCAGGATAAAGTCTGCGTGAAGTTTATTCAGGGAACGCAGAAAAATGGCAATCTCCCTGCATGCAAGAGGAAAAATAATCGTCTCCTGGAGGTCACAGTTTCTTAACTGCAAATCCTGACCTTTCTTAGACAATTTATTGCTGCACATATGGTTATATATTTCTTCATTAAGTTTCTTCTCCTGAGGCTGTGACTGGCTAATAATGGTTAAGTAGTGTAACAATGAAATCAATTTATTTTCAAGATTGATTCTCAAAACTCTTAAAATAAGGGTTCCTTTCACAAATCTCAGGGTAGTTGTTCCTCCATCACTTTGGATGAGAATTACCTGCTTGATGTGATATTGAGCAGGAAGGGACAAAAAAGTGATCTTCATCACTTGATCAGAAAAGTGATGCTGATTTATGGATTGAGATCTGGGAAGAGGGATTATTTTTTGGGAGGCTTGTCATATACATAGTGGACAAATGGGCTCATTTAAATGCCACATGCCTGTGTCACATGGATAGTTTATGTCAGTTTTGGCTTGAAGTAGAACTCTACAATTAGCTATATATGTCAAAATTCACATGAACCAAAAAGCCACTTGAGCTTGATATTTCAGAGGGCTGATATTTCAAACCTTTGTAATTAACTTAGCCAGCACCTTCAGGAGAAAGGGGGATGTATGGGAACATTGGGGATTCTTGGGAGAGATCTGTAATGGCCAACATAAGAAAACTCTTCAATGTAAAAGAGATTTGGGAGTTTTAACCAGGTTCGCGAACTTGGACCTAAGCTAGATGCCTAGGTGTGCAGAACATGATAGTTTTAGCTTTCTGCGAGGCAGAAACCAGCATAAAATGGAGAAAGTAATCTGATTTTTTTTTAAAATAGTGCCGTAAGAAGCCACATGTGATTCTATTGTAACTTTGCATATACAGGAGTCAGTTGATTATGGGATCAAACTTTCAGTGAACAGATATTTTTGCTGAACTTTAGTATGCTGGTTTTAAAATGAGATACATTGTATGTATTATGCAACAACAAAAAACAGGTTTTAAAACATTTTGTAAAGGCTATTTATGTTAATTTTCTTTGAGAGTTGCTCAGTTCCAGCATATATGCAGAATGTCAAGCATCCTGCAGTCCAGCAACATTTTTGCTAAGTCACTGTGACTTACAGAATTCACACTATACAGACTTAAAAACACTAACCGGAAATGAAATGAAATATGGTTCAAGAAATCTTTACAGAGTAATTTTTGAGGTAAAAAGATGTAAATAGATTAAAGCTGATATCATGATTGTGATCTAGTTTAATTGTGATGTAATGCTGGTTGCTGTAATGTTATAATCATATTTTTGTATTTAATACCTCTTAAGTTCATCCTGCCTGCAAAATTTGTGTTTCAGACTTTGGTCAAAATCAAAGTTAATGCAGCTGATTTATTAATCTTTTATAAATCTGTCAAATTCATGTGTCTGTGGGATCTTCTACTGTAAGTGTGAGTATTCCTACTGAATGTGTGACGTTCAACTCTTAGGCATTCAGATAAATATGAGCATCATCAATTAGGAATTACAGAGGTGGTTTTGGGATTTGCACACAAATAAACCAAAATTAATGAGATGCAGATGCAAAACACATTTGAATAATAAAATAAGAGTCTTCCAAAAACATTTAGAAAATTTGAGTTTTCTGCCACTCCTTCCTGAAAGAGGACTGTCATTTCATGACAATGTGTGCAACTCATGAATGACTCTATTTGAATACATCGGTGCCGATTAATTTTGTGTGTATGCTACAATCTAATAATTGTTCAACTGAAATTACAGTCAAGGAAACTTTCAATATTACAGGGCTAACTAATTTTGTTTGTATTAATCCATGGTTTGCATTACTGTAAAGTGAATTGGAGTGCCTTTGATTTGTGCCAAGTAAGATAGAAGCAACATTAGTTTGACATTAACCCTATCATCTGAATGAAGCAAACTACAACTTCCGTAGAACAATTATTAGATGGCAGAATGTTAGTCAAAAGATTAATACTTCAGTGCCCACACATGATATAGCCATTGTAAAAATTTATGTATATATTAGAAATCTAGAACACATACATTTTATAGGACATGCTATTTAGCATGGGAGTTTAGTACCTTTTATGTGAAAAATACTCACTAGCAGTTTTGCATGAATATACTCTTGCTACAAATAATTTTGAGTCATTGCTGAACTTACTGTATTAGTTCCTTGGATGAGATTATCCAGCATGAACTGTTCATCCCTGTAAAATCCTCAGAGATAATAACTATTTATATTAGTTTCCATTGTGTTTTCCAAAGTTAAGCTATACAAATATAGTTATTTGCATCAACCAATATAAAACACTTGAAACAATTTTTTGGAATTTATTGTAGAAATCTTGTGACATTCCGTACATGCACTGTTATGCAACAGAGCTAATATGTTGATATCCTTTTTCTCCCCTGGAATTTTGCTGATGTTTGAATATGTTTTATAGAAGATTTGGAAAATCCTTGCATTAACTTTCAAGTTCAAGTTTAATTGACATTCAACTGTACATGAATACAGCCAAATGAAACAGTGTTACTCTGGGGCCAAGGTGCAAAACACAGTACCAACAGTCACACACATCACAAGGCACACGTAGCACATATAAAACAGCAGGAAAATACAGTCACACAAAAAGAAATGTAGTCCAAGTACCAAAGTCCATGAAAGTTGCAGCAGTCTGAAGTCGAACACAATACATCTTGTCTATGGCTGAATGACCACACTGGCTCAGGCACACCAACTCTGATGCCTCTCTACTGGGTGGCTGCATACAGATAACACCGTGGTTTGAGGCATAGTCCTGGCTATGACCAAAGCCATGGAGCTCTGCTGCCAACCATCCCCGTCATTCACGAATAAACAAGTGAAGTAGACTTGGGCATTCCAGATTAACAATGTCCAACATGGTCATTCAATCACAAGAAAAGTGACCACTAAGATGATCATTTGCTGTTGGACTGCGCATCTCCTTCACACACCCTCTCCAACACCCCACTGATGCAGGCAGCAGCACAACCCACACCAAGTCCAGCTCCTTCAGTTTCTCCACTAACGAGAAACCTGCTGACGATGTAGACCTGCAATACTTCAAGTTATTAATGTCCAGCAGGCTCTTGAGGTCATTAAAAAAACATTTTAAAAAGTCAATATCTCCCTTGGTTGGCCCTGTATTAGCTGCTGCATCCGAGCATGCTGCCATCTTACCTGAAGCATATTAAGACCATAAAACACAGGGGTGTGATTAGGACATTCAGCCCATCGAGTCTGCTCCACCTTTACATAATCGCTGATTGATTATCTCTCTCACCCCCTTTATTCTGCCTTTTCCCTGTAAACTTTGACACCTTACTTAATAAGAATCAACTAATGAATTGGCTTCCACAGCCATCTGTAGAAATAAATTCCACAGATTCAGCACCCTCTGGCTAAAGAAATTCCTCCTCACCTCTAATCTAAAAGAACATTATTCTGTTCAGAGGCTGTGCTCTCTCGTCCTAGTCACACCAACATACTTTTCACTTCCACGCTATCTTGGTCTTTAAATATTCAATAGGCTTCAATGAGGTCCTCCCTCATTGTTCTAAGCACCAGTGAGTACAAATCCAGAGCAATCAAACACTCCTCATACATTAACCTTTTCATTTCCAGGATCATTCTCATGAAACTCAACTAGATCCTCTCCAGTGCCACCACATCCTTTCTTAGATCAGGGGTTCGAAACTGCCATTATACTCCCAAGTGTGGTCTGACCAATGCCTTGTAAAGCCTCAGCATTACATCCTTGCATTTATATCCTAATCCTCTCAAAACCACTGCTAACATTGTATTTGCCTTCCTTACCACTGACTCAACCTGCAAATTAACTTTTAGGGAATCCTGCACAAAGACTTCAAAGTCCCTTTGCAACTTTAATTTCTGAATTTTCTCCCCATTTAGAAAACAGTCAGATTTTATTCCTTCCACCAAACTATGTGGCCATACACTTTCCTAAACTATATTCCATATGCCACTTCTTTACCCATTCCCCTACTTTGTCCATATCTCCAGACTTCCTTGTTCCTCAACACTATCTGCCACTCCATCTATCTTCATATCATCCACAAACTTGGCCCCAAAGCCACCAATTCCATTTGATTTTTGATTTTGATTTTAGAGACTTATTGTCATCACTCAGGCAACAAGGTTGCAATACTGGCAATATAACTACTAAAAACCCAATGACTAAATTTAAAATAATGTCTGAGTTATTTAGAATGTCATTTTAAGTTACAACTAAATTGAAAACAAACAACACTAAACTTAAAACAAACCATGGCTGCCCCATTCAAGTGTTGCACATGTCCATGTTATAAAATACAATGATTACATTTTAAATTGCATCAAGAATTGAACTAAAATTTTTAAAAAATGAAGAGCTCTGAAATCAAAGGAAAATAGCTGCCCTACTTAAGCCATAATATTGCACATTTTTTTCAGGCTGATATCTGATCAGAGATGTTTCTGTATTTCCTTCTGGATGGTAGGAAATTGAACAGGTGATTACTGGGGTAGGATGAATCCATCATGATGTTACAACCCCGCTGTAGACAGTGTGAGTTGTAGATGGTTTCCAAATCTGGTAGTTGTGTCCTAGTGATGTTCTGTGTAGTCCTGATCACTCATTGACCATATTGCAGCTTGTGTACCGTACTGCCATGCATTTGGTCAGTAAGCTGTCAATGGCACAATTGTAAAAGTTTGCCAGCAGCTTTTGGGGCAGATTTGCTCTTTTCAAACACCTAAGATGACATAGGCAACAATTGAAACTTTATACAGATGTACCATGGAGAGCATTCTAACTGATTGCATCACCGAATGGTATGAGGGGGTCTTCTGCACAGGATCGAAGGAAGCTACAGAGACTTGTTAAATTAGTCAGCTCTGTCATGGGCACTGGCCTCCAAAGTATCCAGGACATCTTCAAGGAGGGAGGCATCCTTCATTAAGGACCCCCATCACCCAGGACATACCCTCTTCTCAAAGCTACCATTAGGAAGGAGGTATAGAAGCCTGAAGGCATACAGTCAATGATTCAGGAACAGGCTCTTCCCTGCCATATGATTTCTGAATGGACATTGAACCCATGAACACCACCTCACTTTCTTTATTTCACTCTACTTATTTAACTATGTTATATATATATACTGCAAGTCACAGTTTTTTCTCTCCATGCTGTTATGTATTGCATTGTACTGTAGCTGCAAAGTCAACAAATTTCACCACACATGCTGGTGATATTAATCCTGATTCAGATTCTGATAGGCACTGCTGAGCCTTCCCAATGATCAAGGGTGTGTTGGTGGTCCAAGAGAGCTGCTCTGTTACGTTTGCTGCCAAGAATTCCATCATGCAAATCATTGAGATATAATGTGTAAAGAAGCAGTCCCAACACTGACCACTGAGGAACACAACTAGTCATCGGCAGCCAACCAGAAAAGGCCCCCTTCATTTCCACACTTTACCTCTTGCCAGTCAGCCAATCTTCTATTCATGCTAGTTTTTTCCTGCAAACTAGGGGCTTTTATGCTGTTTAGTAACCTCATGGTGTATTCTATCCACATGAGAAAGCTATTTATGTCCAAATATTGGATTTTATTAGCATTGGAATACAACTCCAACCCCTAAGTAAAAGTAAATAAAAAAACTCATTTAACCCAACTCTGATAGGAGAAGGCCAAGAATTTCAAAGTACGGCAGTTTAAGCTTATGGCGTGTGAAACATGTACTTCAATCATCACGTTCTTGTAATTTTGCACTCCGAATGTGGAACAGGGTGACCTGTATAACTGTTTCAAATTGTCAGTTGGATTTGTGGCAATAAAAACAATTGGATGTAGTGTTACAAATCAGCAACAATGAATATATGATTTGAGACAGGTTTTCTTTATAACAAATAAAACATTTATTAAGCACTGTAAAAAAACCCAAAAGTAAACATTAACGATTAACTTAACCGGAAGTCAGCTGCGATACGGCAGCTTGAACAGTACTTAAAGCGAGAAAGCGAAAACAGTTCTTAAAGCGAGAATGCGAAAACAGTTCCGAGAAGTAATAATGCGAAAGTCCAAATGCCTACACAGTCTGTTAAAGGAGAAACTTCTTGAAATGACTTAAACCCTCTTTTGTGGAGTTACTGCTGATCCCAGCCAAAGTATGTTATTCCCCGAGGATTTACGATCAAAGGAAATAAAACGGCTTAAAGGCACTGACCTTTCTTTGATGAAACTTTGTCCAACCCTCTGCTCTTCTGGCAGAACAGGAGTTATAATGGATACTGGTTACTAATTCCTCGTGCGAAGATTAAACAAAGATCGAATGTTTCACAGTTGACATTAACTTTCCCAATCCTTAGGGATTTCCGAACTCCTTTAAAATCTTCGCTCTCTGCTGACCAAACTGGCAGTATTATAGCGAAACTTCCGGCAATAACCTTTGAGACTTAAAACAGAAAGTAAAACTCCACTTTTAAACGAAACTGCGTCATAATATCAGAACACGCTGCAACATGGAGTCAGTGGCAAATTCAACCACGAACTGCTCACGTCACAGGGTGGGGTTCTCCTTTTATACCCTGTAAACAAAAGCTATCACATGACCTCTGGTGGGAAAATGATGTCACTCCACCCTCACAAGACCATTACCTCATCTCCAGCATAGCCTCAATTTTGTACATCCTGGTCACATGACAGGTACAAGATACCTACGGGTATGTAACACCTTTCTCCAAAAAAAAAAATTTTGATCTGTCAAGAACAAAATTTTAACAATTAACTATTTACAGGAGAAGAAATACAAACATACAAAATTTACAATGTACGCAGTATACATAGTATTATCATACATCAACTGACAAATTATTACACAGGAGTGTTACAAATGGTAAAATATCACTCCATAAAAAAATTACATTGTACATTCAACATCGAGATAGACAATCAGCAATCACAATATCTTTACCTTTACTATGAGTTATTACAATATTGTACACTTGTAACATTAAACTCCAATTCAATAACCATTTTTTGTTTTTCATCTTACTCAGAAATACTAACAGATTATGGTCAGTGTAGACGATAAGTGCTTTTTGAGTTGTACCAACAGACACGTCAAAATGTTCTAAGGCTAAAACAAGAGATTACAATTCCTTTTCTATTGTTGAATAGTTTCTTTGATGCTCATTAAATTTCTTAGAAAAGTAAGTTACTGGATGATCAACCCCATCACCCTCATCCCTTTGCATTAATACTGCTTCTGCAGCCTCATTGCTAGCATCTACAGCTAATGAAAAAGGTTTTCCAAAGTCAGGTGCCTTGAGCACAGGGTGTCGACATATCATAGTTTTCAATTTCTCAAATGCTTCTTGACAAGGCACTGTCCACACTAACTTCTGATTTTTCTTCAAGAGATTAGTTAATAGATGGGCCACATTAGCAAAATTCTTACAAAATTTTTGATAATATCCTACCATTCCCAAAAATCATCTGAGAGTTTTTTTTCCCAGTTGGAGTGGGAATCTCTAAAATTTCCCGAACTTTTGCCTGAACAGGAGCTACCTTACCTTGACCCACAACAATCACAGAGTTAATCATCCTCTGGAAAGTACCTGGGGCATTCTTCATCCCAAATGGAAGAACATTATATTCGTATAGCCCTGATGGAGTTACAAATGCAGAAATCTCTCCACCTCTGTCTGTTAATGGAACACACCAATACCCTTTCAATAAATCAATCTTTGTAAGTAACTTTGCTTTTCCAACTTTATCTATACAATCATCTACTCTAGGAATTGGATATGTATCTGCTTTCATTACAGCATTTGCCTTCCTATAGTCCGTACAAAACCTAATACTACCATCTGGTTTTGGCATCATAACACAAGGTGAACTCCAATTCAAGTTAGGTTGAATAATATTCTCTAGCATATATTTAATTTCTTTCTCAGCAAGTTCACATTTTTCCATGTTCATCCTATATATATAGATGTTGTTTAATGGGTTTGGCATCTCCAAGATCTACATCATGTGAAGCTACAGTGATCCTAGGAACATCTGGAAACAAATCCTTATATTTAAAAATTAATTGTTTCATTTGCTGCTTCTGCTCTGGCTGTAAAAATGCTAATTTCTCATCAATATTTTCCAGAATGGTTGAGTTTGGTAATCTGACAGAAACAACGTTAGGTTTAGAATGAGTTTCAGATGAATCATCTATTATGCTCCTAGTGAGATCAGACTCATTATCGTTAACCACAACAGTCACAGTAGCAGACTGTTTCTCATAATATGGCTTTATCATATTTATATGGCAAAGCTGAGTTGGCCTTCTACGATCTGGAGTTTTTATCATGTAATCCACATCATTGATTTTAGACACAATTTCATAAGGACCATGAAATTTAGCTTGTAAAGGATTCGTTTGCACTGGGAAAAGAACCAGCACCTTATCTCCAGGTTTAAACGTCCTCATCATAGTTTCTTTATCATACCAGGTTTTCATTTTCTCCCGAGCCAATTTTAAAATTTCCTTGGCTAAGCTACAAGCTTTATATAATCTGTCCTTAAATTTTAAAACATAGTCCAACAAATTAGTGTGTACCTCTTTATTAATCCATTGTTCTTTTAATAAAGCCAAAGGTCCTCTAACTGTATGCCCAAATACAAGTTCAAATGGACTGAAACCTAAGGATTCCTGTACCGATTCCCTCACTTCAAATAGAAGTAAGTATATACCCTCATCCCAATCATTTTCATTTTCCACACAATAAGTCCTAATCATAGTCTTGAAGGTAGAATGAAACCGCTCCAAGGCACCTTGTGATTCTGGATGGCATGCAGATGAAGTGATTTGCTTAGCTCCCAATTTATAAACTATTTGTTGAAACAATCCAGACATAAAGTTAATGCCTTGATCAGATTGTATTTCCTTAGGCAACACAAAATAAGTATTTTATAAGAGCCTTTGTTACCATTTTAGCTGTATATTCCTAAGTCGTACTGCCTCTGGAAACCTGGACGCAGTGCACATGATAGTCAACAAGTGCTGATAACCAGTTTTTGTTTTTGGTAATGGATCTACACAATCTATAATAATTTTAGAAAACGGTTCACTGAATGCTGGAATAGGTTGTAGTGGAGCCACTGGTGTAATTTGATTTGGTTTACCCACAATTTGACAAGTATGGCATGTTCTACAAAACATCGCCACATCTTTTCTTAAACCAGGCCAGTAAAAATGTTTTAAAATCTTATCCACAGTTTTCCTTACCCCTTGATATCCACCCAAGGGCACACTATGAGCTAAAGTTAAAATCTCATTTCGATAAACTTTAGGAACAACTACTTGGTAAACAATATTCCATTCATCACTTGCAGGAATTGTAGGCAATCTCCACTTTCTCATCAACACTCCTTTTTCAAAATAATGTCTTGCTGGCACCTTCTCAATTTCACTATCTGGTAGAGCTTGTTCTTTTAATTTTATAATCTCAGGGTCTCTGCTCTGCTATCATCTCCTTCTGAGACAGAGACAAATCTTCAGGGTCAGACTTACTCCAAGAATCTTGTTCAAACAATGAAGGTAAGAAAGTTTCTGACGCATCCTCAAAACTCAAATCCTGAGTTGAACAGTCATGAGTAACAACCTCATTCCGCACATCAATCTTTTTAGCCATAGTTCGCGTTATCACACAGGAAGAATCTGTGTTAGAATCCATCCGTGGTTCCTCTGACTCTTTTGTCAAATGCACTTCAGGGAAAACTTGTGCACCTGCCAAATCATTACCTAACAATAAAGAAATATCCTTCACAGGTAAGCTAGGCTGTAATCCTACTTTAACAAGTCCTGTAACTAACCCTGACTTTAAATTCACTTTATGCAGATGTACTTATGCAGACATACTTAAATGAGAGAGACACTGCTACATTGCAGGACTCTGCTATATTAGCTGATGAGTATACTTTAATTCATAAGAATAAATTTTCTCAGGGTAGAACTTTTAAACGGAAAAATAACATAATGAATCAAGGTAAATCAGAAGTTAGTGAAAAAGGCAATTTCCTTGTCTTTCCTTGGAAAGACGCTCCCAACAGCTTGTATATAATTTACGTCACCAGTATCAGTCTCTTCATTAAACTTTAACACACTGCCTAACATCAGTGATTGAGAATCTCCAGTATCCCTAAGGATCTTTATTGGCACTGGAGTAGATCCTTCTTTCAAGGATACAAATCCTTCAGTTATAAAATGATCATATCCCCTTTTAATTTGGTCGGACTCTTAACAAAACCACATTTGTGTTTATCAAACCCTGTGATTTTACAGGTGTTTCAGTATGTTGCACATAAGCATCTGTGACTGCTTCCTTCTCTTTTTCAATCGGAAACAGATAGCTATTGCATCACCAGGTTTCTTATAATAATTACAAATGGGACTAAATTGTCTTTCCTTCACAGGTTTTCCTTCCTCTTTACCTTTCTCACTAACTTCTGATTTAATTTCTGATTTACCTTGATTCACTATGTTATTTTTCCATTTAAAAGTTCTACCCTGAGAAAATTTATTCTTATGAATTAAAGTATACTCATCAGCTAATTTAGCAGAGTCCTGCAATGTAGAGGTGTCTCTCTCATTTAAGTATGTCCTTAACTCATCAGGAATGCTCCTTTTAAACTCCTCCATTAAAATCAGCTCTTTCAATTTATTATAGACCCCATTTACATCTTTAGAGGAACCCCATCTCTCAAAACACACAGCTTTATCGTAGGCAAATTCCACAGATGTTTTCTCCATAGATTTCTTCAAATTTCTGAATCTTTCTCTATAAGCTTCTGGGAACAACTCATATGCCTTCAATATCTGCTGCTTCACAATATCATGATCAAGTGCTTGCTCAGCAGTTAAAGCTGTATAAACTTGTTGTGCTTTGCCTTTAATTACACTCTGCAACAACACTGACCATTTCTCTTTTGGCCTCTCTGAAATCAGAGCAATCATTTCAAAATGTTGAAAATATTTCTCTACTTTTGTTTCACTAAATGGAGGGACCAATTTAATTTCCTGACTTACAACAAATATTTTTCTACAACCAGGAGACTGATTCTCAGACTTTAACTCCTGTATCTTAAGTTCCAATTCCCTCTGTTTATCCTCAACTTCCAACCTACATAATTCCAAGTTAGCTTCCAACTGTTTCTTTTTATTTTCAGCTTCTAATCGACTTAATTCCAATTTAGCTTGCAATTCCTTCTGTTTTAATTCAGCTTCTATTTTTAACTTTACCAACGCTAATTGTTCTGACTGTAACTGAATCACTGCTTTACTCACAGGAAACCGATCTAAAACTGATACATCAAACACATCCGAATCTATAGAGTGTTCCGTGATTTTTCTCTGAATTACAGGCTTTGTTGTATCTTTTGAAATACCTTTATGTTCCAACCTGCTAGCAATCTCCAATACATCATTTTTTCTCGTCTTCGCTAATAACTCCACGTCTGGCGAATCCAGGAATTCTTCAATACTCATTGTTACCAAATACCACTCACAAGCCAATCAAACAAAAGAATTGAGTATTCCCTTTTTCCAAAACACCGATTAAATATCAACGAACAATATCAAAATCAAACAAATACCAAACAATTTAATCTCAAAAATGGGTCAACCCACAAGCCCCCATTTGTTACAATCAGCAACAATGAATATACGATTTGAGACAGGTTTCCTTTAAAACAAATAAAACTTTTATTAACAAGTAAACAAACGATTAACTTAACCGGAAGTCAGCTGCGATACGGCAGCTTGAACAGTACTTAAAGCGAGAATGCGAAAACAGTTCCTAGAACTACTAATGCGAAAGTCCAAATGCCTACGCAGTCCATTAAAGGAGAGACTTCTTGAAATGATTTAAATCCTCTTTTGTGGAGTTACTGCTGATCCCAGCCGAAGTATGTTATTCCCCAGAGGATTTACGATTGAAGAAAGTAAAACGGCTTAAAGGCACTGACCTTTCTTTGATGAAACTTTGTCCAACCCTCTGCTCTTCCGGCTGAACAGGAGTTATCATGGATACTCGTTACTAATTCCTCGTGTGAAGACTAAACAAAGGTCGAATCTGTTTCACCATCGACATTAACTTTCCCAATCCTTTGGGATTTCCGAACTCCTTTAAAATCTTCACTCTCCACTGACCAAACTGGCAGTATTATAGCGAAACTGCCGGCAATAACCTTTGAGACTTAAAACAAAGTAAAACTCCACTTTTAAACAAAATTGTGTCATAATATCAGAATACGCAGCAACGTGGAGTCAGTGGTGAATTCAGCCACGAACTGCCCACGTCATAGGGTGGTGTTCTCCTTTTATACCCTGTAAACAAAAACTACCACATGACCTCTCACTGGCTGGAAAATGACGTCACTCCACCATCACAAGACCATTACCTCATCTCCAGCATAGCCTCAATTACATCATGGTCACATGACAGGTACAAGATACCCACGGGTACGTAGCAGGAGTGAAGCGGGGGTGGAGGTGAAGGGGCAGGGCAGGGCAGAGGGTGGGGAACTGCACCCACACCTACTCTCCCAAATGGTTAATTTCTTACTGGGTTTTCCTCTTGAACCCAATCCCTTTCACAAAAATCAGTACCGAACTGATGCTGATGTGTGGATTTGCTATACAACAGTTGAGTATTACTTGTAGACCTTCAAAACAGCTAAATAATGCCAGAGCAACATACACAAAATGCTGGAGGAACTCAGTAGGTCAGGCAGCGTCTATGGAGATGAATAAACACTTAATGTTTTGGGCCAAGTCTCTTCATCAGAAATGGAAAGGAAGGGGGAAGAAACTAGAATAAATTTTCAAAGTAAAGCCATGACACCCACATGGGCCCCCGCTACGCCTGCCTTTTTACTGACTACATGGAACAGTTTATATTCTAAGCCTTCTCTGGTAATGTTTGCCAATTCTTTCTGCGCTATGTTGAAGACTGCAGTGGTGCTGCTTCATGAACCCATACTGAGCTCATCGATTTCAACAACTTTGCCTCTAAGTTCCACCTCACCCTTGAATTTGCTTGCTCCATTTTGGACACCCCTCTCTCTTTTCTTGATCTTTCTCTCTCCATCTCTAGAGTCAACCGTCAACCAATACCTTTTATAAACCTTCTGATTCCCATGGCTACATTGATTACCCCTCTTCTCACCCTATCTCCTGAAAAGTTACCATTATATTTTCTCAGTTCCTTCATCTCTGCACACCTGTTCCCAGGATGATGCAGTGATGTCCTTCTTCTTCAAAGGACAGGGTTTCCCTTCCTCCACTATTGATGCTGCCGTAACCCGCATCTCCTCCATTTCCTAGACATCTACCTTCATCCCATCTTCCTGCAGCCTTAACAAGGATATATGTTGTTATGTATGCACAAAATAAAGAACTTTAGTTCCCAGTGGGCGATGCAGGTGGTTCACTTGAAACGGAGATGGTGCGTGTGAGCTTGTTGCACCTTCTCTAGTGCCCCTCTTTCCCTTTCTCTCATGGCCCACTCTCCTTCTCCTCCAGCCCTGTTCCTTTTCCATCTATCATCTCCTTGCTTCTTACTTCATATCCCCTCTCCAAGAACCTGGCATCACCTATCACCTTCTATCTTGTACTCCTTCCCATCACCTTCCTACTTGGCTTCTTCCCCCTTCCTTTCCAGCCCTGATGAAAGGACTCTGCCCGAAACATTAAGGAACTGCTGAGCTCCTCCTGCATTTTGTGCATGTTGCTCTGGATTTCCAGCATCTGCAGAATCTCTTGTGCTTGTAAATGATGCTAGGTTGGGTCCTATCACTCCATAAATTGGACATTTGGTATCATTGGTGATCAAGCTCTGAAAAGTATTTCCATGGAAACTGCTGCACTGATTGTTAATGTTCTTTAGAAAACTGAGCTGGCCACTGTTAACCAGTCTTGTCCATACATGGTTTAAGTTTACACTGCATGTTTGACACTTGATATACTTTGAGGTCAGTTGATAAGGAAGCTGGTCATACAAACAATGCCTTGAACAAGTCAACTTGTAACTGGTTACCTTCTTTTGGGTGGGGGGGATGAAAGAATGATCAAGTTGTACAGTTTTCCAGTTATTGCATCCAAGAACTAACAAGTACAAATGAGATCACATTTGTTGGAAGGTATAATTGGAACAGCAGGTGTGTGAAATCATGCGCACTATATGCTGTGGTCAGGAAGATAGCCATGTAGAATTACCATAGACTTTACAAGACATTCTATACTTAGCACACTGTTCCTGAAGAATTTTGGATACTTGTTATGTAAGGACTGTCTAAGAACTGCAGAATTAGTTCTAATATAATATTTTGAATTTAAGGGAACTCTGTCTGACAGATTTGAGGTCTCATATTAGAGCCAGAAAGGCCATTACCATTCTAATACACAAGTTACACTGGACAACAAAGATTTTACTTCCTGAATACTTTTGGTTTATCCTATAGATTTTGGGCTGCTGATCATGAAAATCACCATGAAATTTCCCTATCACAAAGGTTTCAAATGTACACTTAATTTCAGAGAAATGTATACAATATACATTCATGAAAGCAGAGGAATGCCCCCAAAGAATGGATGACAGTTAAATGTTAGAACCCCAAACTTCCACTCCCCACACAAAAGTGGCAGCAAACTACGATCCCCCCTCCCTCACCAGCAAAAAAAAAGCATCGGAGCCCCCCACCGAGCACTCAAGAAATACCATCGGCTCTCTCTCTGCCCCTAATAAGGAAGAAAGAGGTATCTCCATTTCACAGCGAGAGGGGAGCCATAACAAACAACTCATTGGTTTACGATGTTAGAAGTCTGTTATGTCGCTTTTTCCAAGCTCTGTGCCCAAAGATATCAGGTCTCTGGGCACACAGCCAGAGATCTTCTGACACAACGACACACCGATCCCCTGCCATGACACCGACCTCCAGAGCCTCGAAATATTGGACCTCCATAGGCAAGTGAAGCCCTTGGCATGTTGAATAATGGCCATTCGTGAAAGCCTGAGAGCGGGTCCCATTCCTGCAAAGAACCGAAGCCACCATGTAAAGTAACTTCAGATCAGGATCTTCAAAAGAACCCTGAAAGGGAATAATAGAGATATTAAAGATAGAAATAGAGCTGTTTCCGAAGATGCAAGCAAAGGAGTCACCGTTAGGTGTCACTGACTCTTCTCAGCTCCTCCCTAAAGTTTCAAAACCATTGTTTTGAAATCACCTATATTTGCTATTTCAATTCATAATTCAAGCCAATTAAAACATTGCCCATAATGTAAGTTGAAAAGCTTTCTACCTTGTCCAGGCATGACTATGCATGCTTAGGCAGGGTGGGTGCTGCAGGTTTTAGAAAGGTTACACACACACTGTTCTATGCATTGTGCTTACATGTATATTGGGTTGTAATCATATTGTGTGTACTCATTATAATAAATAAATTGTATTTTTGGCAGTTATTTGTGATCGCAAACTGCCTTGCTAATGTCGCAACAGCTGCAATACTTTCTGTTACTTTGGAGGCAGGTATACACTTAAATCTCAAAGATGGAAAATGACTCTTCTTATTCGGAAAACATATCAGCTCTACTTGGGTGTAAAGTTGATGACCAGGACAAAGCCTGGACTCCTCACATTTGCTATGCAATTTGCAATGTTGATCTTAGAGCTTGGTTCAAAGGTTATTGGGAAGTCAATGCCGTTTGCTGTCCTGATGATATGTCAAGAGCAGAAGGATCATATGGCAGACTCCTACTTCAAGTGTGTCTGGTTTCCCTGCTAAAAACAAGAAATCCATTAAATACCCCAATTTCCCTCCAGCCACGAGACCTGTGCCACGTGATGATTGTCTTCCAGTGCCAAAGCCACCAAAGACATGAAGTCCAGAGGAGGCAGACAAAGATGCCATGATGCACGAGCCAGGAATGGAACGTGACACTGATACGGATACAGATTTTGAACCCTTTATGTTGAGGGCACCTCATCTGATAACACAATTAATAACCTCGTCAGAGACTTGAGTTTGTCGAAGGCAGAAGCATAATTATTGGGTTCAAGACTGCAAGAATGGAGTCTTTGTGACACCAGGCACAAAAATTTCTGTGAAGGATTTTGATGTTTGAGACAGTTGGTTCCCAGAATAACTGATACCAAGATTAAGGAAGGCACTTTCGTTGGTCCACAAATCAAACTGATCATCACTGTCAGGCAAGTCGAAGAACTTCTACTGGGACAGGAGAAAATTGCAGGGATGGCGTTCAAGGATGTTATTGAAAATTTTCTTGGTAACTACAGAGCACCAAACTATGTGCAACTGATTGACAACATGCGTCAAGCATACAAACCCAGAAAGTGCAATATGTCACTAAAGATTCTTTTTCTGCATTCCCATTTAGATTTCTTCTCTGCAATTCTTTGTGCTGTCAGTAGGAGCATGATGAGAGGTTTCACCAGGACCTTGCAGCATTGGAGAAACGATATCAGGGCAACAGGAATCTATCAGTGCTGCCTAATTATTTTTGGACTCTTAAGTGAGAAGCCTCAGAAACTGAGTACAAACGAAAATAATCAACAAAACATTTTTCTCTTAGTTGAACTATTGCAAAGCATCAGCACCACTATGCAATTAAATGTTTTACATTCAATAAAAGTTACTTTCTTGTTTCTCCAAATTGCTGCATGATGCAAGTAGTCTGAAATTATGTTTGTGTTCAGCTTCAAGCAGTCTATCATAAACAAAAAAAAAATTCTGAGGAATCAACACTTTTGAAAAAATTGCAGTCTGCTGTCATCAAATAGTCATGGAGTTCACTGATAAAACCTGGAACTAACATCTGAAACTATACATCTATCTAAACTTTTTAGTACTTGTCTTTTGTCTAGAGCAAGATCCTAAATGACTGAGGCACCCGAGCTGTTCAAACAGCATGAAATGTTTCATTTCTCAGGTAATCTGAGTGGTCTTGGTGCCAATATTTATCCCTACATGATTTTGGAAATACCTAAGAAATATCCTTCACTTTGGAGTGAATCCTAGTGGGAATGGAATGGGCAGTTCATTTAAAGAATGCAAATATTCCTTTGGGTTTAGTTCATTGGAGACTTTTTAACCTGTTGATGGCAGCCATACGTAGCTGTCTAACAATATTAACACCATAGAACTCTTATATTTCCTTCTTTGCTGGTGGAATGCGTGTGTGCCACCCTCTCAGTATTAATTATTAGGAGTGCCATAGTGACTACTGAAAAACTACATGCTTAAAACTTTTGTTGTGATAGAATTCT
The DNA here is from genome assembly GCF_030144855.1 of Hypanus sabinus. Lineage (NCBI taxonomy): Eukaryota > Metazoa > Chordata > Chondrichthyes > Myliobatiformes > Dasyatidae > Hypanus > Hypanus sabinus. The sequence continues at coordinate 40,196,223 of NC_082709.1, forward strand.
GTCACATTGGAGAATGCCTGCTTGAAATTTATTTAAATTTAATAATAATCTTCATTGGCATACAAAGCTATTTTTGAATAAAAGGCTTTTTAGTCATTAAGAAGCAGATCTGACAAGCAAAATATCAAGATAATTTAATCTATCATCCTCCTACTAAAACAGAATGACACATTTTCTATTTCCCAAGGAGTCTTGAATGCCATGCTGGCTTCCTAATTTCTTTTGGCAGCCTTTCCTGATTTACGCACGCCTTCCCTTATTTCTCGGAAATACAAATGTGATGGAAGTGAGCTCCATTTTTACGGAAGGAGCTAATGTATAGAAAACAGCATGAAGAAATCTGTAACACATTGACTGGGAATCTGAAAGTCATTAAATTTTAAAATGCTTTCACAGAATGATAATTATTAGTGAAGTAAGAAGCGTGAGTGTGATGCAGAGCAACACGCACACCCAATGCTCGAGGAATTCAGCAGGTCAAGCATCGTATATTGAGGGGATGAACAGTCAACATCTTGGGCTGAGACCCTTCATCAGATTTGGTCTTGGCCCGAAATGTTGACCGTTTATTCTCCTGTTTAGATGTTGTGCCTGTCCTGCTGAGTTCCTCCAGCATTTTGCGTATGTTGCTCTGCATTTCCAGCATCACCAGAGTCTCGTGTTTATGAGTGTGATACAAACTGTTTTCATTAATATATATCATAAGATAGTTGAAAGAGTTGCTCTGGGTTAAATCCTACCTCTGATTTTGCCTATATTTGAAAAAGCTGATTTGCTCTTTCTCTGCAATAGCATCTAGACGTGGCTTGCTTATTTAAAATATTTATATGTAGTAACTTTTACTAGAATTATTGAGGTCATGTTGTTAGTTCTGGGATGAATGGTTGAACAATTAATTTTTGAAATTATTATTGGGCAGAGGATGACTTCCATCTGTTTAACCCCTCCAATTTCTTGCAGTCGTATCTCCTGCTGCAGATCTACTGAGGGGTTATGGGCATGGGATTTGGAGAACAATTGTTCCAAAGCTACAAGTCTGCACTCTGTAGCACTGGCTCCAATGGACTAATAAAGATGGCTGGTCTTATTTATATTACCCCAGACGATAGTTTTATGAAACAATTATTCTTCCACTGCTCTTTCAAGGTCCTAATTTGTTCAGTGTGGCAAGTTGCCTCTCTAACCAGTCTGATGAAAATGTGTTTTGTCATTGCCCTGTTTCCTGAAGCAGCAATAGATTGAGAGACCTTGTTAGTTACAAAAATTGTAGTGGCCAGAAATTCAATATTTTTTAAGTGGCATTTGTATTTAATTAGCCCGTTCCATGGATAAATTAACATGTTCAAAGGCATCTGTGAGTTTTAACAAGGTTTCACCATTGCCTCAAATGTGTTTGTATGAGGTCTTGACCCAGGAGTATACATTGCCATTCGTCTATAATTCACTTAGTTCCATGGCTGCAACTGACCTTTGCTTAATGATGCAAAATGAAGAGCACAATAACTTCACTGCTTATCTAGCTTGATTTAAAGAAGATGGATTCTAACTGCTCTCTCAGCATCTGTAATCATGTGAATTCCTTTAATCTTCTGCTTAAATGCTTGACTGCACTAATAGCCTTTTTATTTCCCCCTAACCTTTTACTTTTTCTTACATATCTCAGCTGCTCTCAGAAAAAGTGAAATTGCAAAGAGTGGTAAATTGGTTTATCATTGTAACATTGTACTGAGGTACAGCGAAAAGCATTGTTTTGCCTGCCATACATACACATCATTTCATCTAATCAGTGAATTGAGATAGACAGCACAAGGGAAATTGTAGTGATGGTAGTTTCAACTACCTGGGCAAGCTAATGAGTTGCTTACCCTTTAACCTCTTGAGAAGCTTCAGCAGATATATAAATTACCCCTTGTCTCGGTTCCTATGCATACACCCCATCAGAATAAGTTTAACATAAACTCATTATTAAAATATTTTTATGTAATTTTTAATTTTGAGGAAACTACTTCACACAAGTCCTGAAATGTAATAATTATGTAGATTACATGGAGATGCGTGGACAGCAAAGCCTTGAGCATGCATTCATGCAGATAAATTTAGATATCATAGGACCCCCTACCCACAATTCACTGTTTTCCTATGTGGTGTTTTCAGGCAATCAAAATAGATTCAGTAAAATTGATGAGGAAGTTTTCATTTTTAATGAACTATTCTTATTTGAAGAACCATTGAAAATCTTATGACATGCTGCTACTGAATAACCTCTATAATTCTGAAAAGCAAATACATACGCAGTGCAATTTTTACAGAATGATTTCAAATTTTGATCAAAAGTTCAAAGTTCTAAGTAAATTTATTATCTAAGTACACATATGTTACCATGTATTACCTTGAGATTCATTTTCTTTCAAGCATTTACAGGAAGATAAAGAAATACAATAGCATTTATGAAAAACCATATATAAACAAAGACTGACAAACAACCAATGTGCAAAAAAGACAAATTGTTCAAATAAAAAATAAAACCGAGAATATGAATTGTAACGAGTCCAGGAAAATGAGTTTGTAGGTAGTAGAATCAGTTCAGAGTTGAGGTGAGTGAAGTTATCCATGCCTGTTGGAGCCTGATGGTTGTAGGGTAATAAATGTTCCTAAAGCTGGTGTTGTGGGACCTAAAGCTTCTGTACCTAATGCTCTAAAAAAGAGAGCATGGCCCGGAAGGTGAGATTCTTTGATGATGGATGTTGTTTTCTTGTGTACACTTACTCAGTGGTGGGTATGTTATTTGTGCACCTAATCGTGTGGATAGTCAGAAGCTCTTTCCCCAGGGCTGAAATGGTTGCCACAAGAGGGCACAGGTTTAAGGTGCTGGGGAGTAGGTACAGAGGAGATGTCAGGGGTAAGTGTTTTACTCAGAGAGTGGTGAGTGTGTGGAATGGGCTGCCAGAAATGGTGGTGGAAGTGGATACGATTGGGTCTTTTAAGAGACTTGTAGATAGGTACATGGAGCTCAGAAAAATAGAGGGCTATGGGGAAGTCTAGTAATTTCTAAGATAGGGACATTTTCGGCACAACTTTGTGGGCTGAAGGACCTGTAATGTGCTGTAGGTTTTCTCTGTTTCTATAATAGAGAACTTTAGTTCCCAGTGGGCAATGCAGGCAGTTCACCCGGAACCAAGAAAATGTTCTTGCATTAAAGTCGTGTTAACTTTGGCTTTGTTAAGAACAAACAAATGGTGTCAGAAGTCAGCGTGAGGTCATAACATAGAGAGTACATGAATACTGTGCGCTATTGAGGAAAAGACCGTATGACTACAGAAGGTGCTAGGAACAAGTGAGGTTGCCCAGTGAGGCAAGAAAGCACATTGTTCCTGAATTAACCACAAGAAATTCATGTGAGAGGCCGAAAATTCCTGTCATGGATAAGCAAATTTCCCCCCCCCCCCCACCACCTATGCAGTTTACCAGCAATTTAACTGGAAATGCTTCAAATAGCAATTCAATATATATTTAGTGACAAGCAGAGTGGGAGGGGTGATGAAAAATTGAAAAAGTCTATTTTTCTATATGTAATTGATGAAGATGCTTTGGAACCTGTAAAAACTTTCAACTTGATGAGACAGCCTCTATTTTGGATACTCTGATGACAAAATTTGAGGAGCAGTTTGTCCCAAGTAAAAACATTCCATTTCAGAGATGTACTGTGACCAGAAACAAAGTGTCAGCTTTGACCAATACTTAGCTGAGCTTCAAGCTCTGAGTAAGTTCGTGAGGTTGGAGATTTGAAAGACTCACTAGTTTGAGACAAAATAGTTTGTGTAATCCCAGATAATGGGCTCAGAGAAAAATTGCTCTGTGAAAAAGATTTGACGTTGAATATGTGGATACTATAGAGAGAGTGCAGAGGAGATTTACAAGGATGTTGCTTGGATTGGAGAGCATGCCTTATGAGAATAGGTTGAGTGAACTTGGCCTTTTCTCCTTGGAGTGACGGAGGATGAGAGGTGACCTGATAGAGGTGTATAAGATGATGAGAGGCATTGATTGTGTGGATATCCAGAGGCTTTCTCCCAGCACTGAAATGACTAACATGAGTGGGCATAGTTTTAAGGTTCTTGGAAATAAGTACCAAGGGGATGTCAGGGGTAAGTTTTTCACACAGAGAGTGGTGGGTGCTTGGAATGCACTGCTGGTGACAGTGGTGGAAGTGGATACAATAGGGTCTTTTAAGAGCCTTTTAGATAGGTACATGGAGCTTAGAAAAATAGAGGACTAGGGAAATTCAGAATCAGGTTTATTATCACTGGCATGTGATGTGAAATTTGCTAACTTAGCAGCAGCTAAGCTCCAGACAGTTTGTAGAGTAGGTTGGCTCAATATTGTGGGCTAAAGGGCCTGTAATGTGCTGGAGATTTCTATGTTCTATGTTCTATATGTGCAGACAGCAGAGACTGCACAAGCACAAGCTAAGGAACAACACATGGCAGACACAACAGTGCACGCTGTGACTCCAAAGGAGCAGTGCACAAGGCATTTCCCAAAGTGAAGAGGTGGCGTCAAACAGCAAATTAGAGGTAGGCACATTCCAAAGCTGTGCCCTGCTTATGGAAAATCCTGCAATAATTATGGGAAGAAGAAGAATTTTGCAAAGTCCTGCAAAGCTGGGCTACCAAGAGAAAGATGCACAGAGTTGCTGAGGAAATAGAGGGTCTTTGTGGATTCTCTACAGACTGCTGGTGCTGGTAGATAGAATAATTCCCGTGACTGTGAATGAGACAGTAATTCCATTTAAGCTTGACACTGGAGCCCAGGTAAATCTGTGTCTGTGGATGTTTACAAGATTCTCAAACTAAAAAGCAGTATTTAGCCAGTGAAGTTAAAAGTGACAGGAGAGAAAGTTCCAGTAAAAAGGGCCTGTATAGTTACCTTCAAGCACAAGGGGTAAAACCTAAAGGCACAGCTGCTGATTGTAGAGAAGTGAGTACAGTCAATATTTGATCTGACTGCATGTGAAGAGCTCAACCTGGTGGAAAGAGTTTTTGTTGTGGCTTCACAGACCAAAAATGACCATGCAACACTCATGGAAGAGTATGCAGATGCCTTTGGGGGCTTGGATGCTTTCCTCATGTAACTCGTAACATCATCCATGAGAGCTCCAGAGAGGTTATGTAAGGGAAGCACAAGAACTCCATCTTCCATTGGCAATACCACCAGCTACACCAGCATGACAGTGTAGCGTGTGGTTAAGTGCTTAAGGTGTTGGACTAAGTGGCCAAGTGGTTAAGGTGTTGGACTAGCGATCTGAAGGTCGTGAGTTTGAGCCTCAGCCGAGGCACTTAACCACACACTGCTCCAGTCCACCCAGCTGAAAATGGGTATTGGCAAAATGCTGGGGTTAACCTCGCGATAGACTGGCGTCCTATCTGGGGGGGAGTCTTGTATTCTCAGTTGCTTCAGGCCACGGAAACCAGCATAAGCACTGGCCTGTAAGGCCCAGGACAGACTTTAACTTTAACTAACACCGGCATGACAATCGAGATGCCAGTGCTAAACACAGTGACCATAATTAAGAAGTCACAAGTCTCGTTTCCACATCATGCAGTTTTGGTTCAAAATCTGTCTCTCATCAAATTCCAGTTAAAGACAGGAAACCAGAAATATCTCCGTGATCCTCTCCAACATTGAAAAGTTAAAAAAAAATAGCCACACAGTTCCCAAGAACAGAACAACAGCAGCAGTTTAACAGAAACCAACAGGAGGAGTTGCTATCTATGATACGCAGCCAACAGAAGGAGCTCTGTGAATGGAGACAGACCAGTTAGAACTTGTGCAAAGACCCACTTATTACATAGATGAATTCCAGGGCTCAATTATGAGGCAAGTGGAGTGAATTATGGTCACACAGCAAGAACAAGAAGAGAGACAAACAGATAGGATCTTGGCAGAAGGATGTGAAAGAAATGAATATAGTGATCAGAGTTCTCAGAAAGGTACTAATAATAACGCAGCAAATGAAAGCCATACATCTGTGGAAACAAATAGTAGTCCAAAGAGCATCAACAATCCACATCAGAGACTGATTGAAAGTTACTGAGTACGAAGGAACTGTACTTACTCATTACAATTGAAGTTAATTTAGATATCTTTGTTGGAAAGGATTATCGGTCCTTGCAGGTTTATGAGGGCATAGTATTGTGTTTGTTTATCTTTAAAGGAGGAAGATGTATTATTGTGCATGGATATAACAAGGAATTTCATTATCCTGTGTGCAATCCAGGCAGTTCACTCAGAACTGGAATTGATGCTGGTGAGCTGGTTGCATGTGCTGAGTGGTGAGCTGAAGCCATTCTGTACATAAAATTTTCTAGCATTAAACCCATGCTAAGTTTGTCTTTATTAAGAACAAACATAAAAATTGGGTGAGCTTTGCCTGTTTTGGACTGGGCTGTATCCACCATTTTCTGTAGAGTTTTCCATTCTAGGGAATTGGTGTTTCCATTCCAGGCCTACATGCACACAGTCAAGATACTCTCCACCGTGCGTCTTGGAAGCTCTTCTGTGCAAAATCTACACAGTTTTCTAGGAAAGAAGATGCACTGTCATGCTTTCTTTGTGATGGCACCTATATACTGGTCCCAGGACAGGTCACCTGATATGCTAACGCCAAGGAAATTAAAGCACCTTACCTCCAATCCCTTAGTGAGGTTTGCCTCATGCTCCTCTGGGTTCTTCCTCCTATAATTGATAACCCACTCCTTGGTTATGCTGATATTGAGCGAGAGGTGGTTGTGTTGTTGTTGTTGTTGATAGATCTTAAAATAACTCATTTAAAAATATTTAAAAATATTCAGCCTCAGTATACTTGTAATTTGTGTTTAGTATCAATAAGGTGTCTTCAATATTAGTTTGTCTTTCTGCTTTTCAATTAAGGGCCGCTCAGTGAGCATGATGACATCATTGTTGCTGGGTGAAACAAATCCTATTATCTGGCATTTGATTACAATTGATGATCAGGAAATGAGAAGTAAGGACTCAGCTAAGCTTTGTGGACAGTTTCCCTTAGGACTGGGGCTGATTGCAGAACCTAGTCCATTAAATAAATCATACAGCAATCCTGCGTGGTGCAATTATGATTAATTTTTCTACCTTCCTGTCATGAAAGAAATGTCTTTTGCTGAGATAACTCCAAAAGCTGTCCAGGGCAAGAACAGTGAATGCTGATGGCCTGCGTTACACAATGGAATTCTCCTAAACTAACAAACAACCAGTGCATGAACTCCTGTTACCATCAAGGGATTTTCTGTCTTTTATATTTCTTCTCCACCTATACCTGCCCCAATAATCCTGAATGAATAGACTCGTGTGGTCTCCAGCCATTACAATAATCTAATGCATCATAATGGGATGCGTGAGAATAGGTTAATATGGTTTATCCTTTCTATTTCAGATAAAATGCTTCCCCAGCAGTCAGAGCCAATAGGAACAATAAGATACTAATAGCATTTGCTCTCAGAGCATTCATACCAACTCTGAGAAGATAGAACAGAGTACGCAGGGAATGCTGAGTGATTCTCTACTTGAGACCATTAAAGAAAAGACTCTGTAAGCATACTAGTGGCCTCAAAATGATGGAAATGTGCCATGTACCAGCACAAATATAAAGTTTGCGAACAAAGGTCAGATGCCTTAAATATTGCTGGCAAACAACTAAAGTTTCCCATTACTCCAGATGTTCTAAATCACACTTGGCCAAATGCAAGTGGTAACAATCTGCCTTACTGTGGATCTGATTGTTAAACGTCCCCAGAGACAGCTTATGATATACTGCTGGGTTAAAACTGCAGCTTTTGTTAGACCCAGTTGCCCTGTTCCCACAATCCACTTTGCTGAGAAAATCATTCCCATTTCAAAGCATAGTACTAGCTGACTGTTGGAATTCAGCCATAATTACCAGCGACGTTAGCATAACATTTCAAAGAAAGCTTCCTACATTTTAAAGAAACATTGCTTCATAAATCATATTCAAACAATAAAATCTAATTGCGTCAGTAGGCACAATACCAGTTCATAATGTCCCCTCCTGATAATTGTTGCAATGGTAATTAAAAGGAAGCACAAAGCATTGTCTATCATTTTATTTTGACTATAACGCATATGCATTCTTCGTATTGTACGTAATCCTGACACTGCGCTCATTCAGAATAATATTTGCAATGCCCCAGTCTCTAACTGAGACAGAACAAATGCCGAAATGTGATGTTGAAAAATATTGTTCAAGATTTTGAGCCAGCTTTTGCTAAATGTATTTCACAAACATATGAAGGCCACTTAAATCAGTTGTTAGAGGTCCTGTAGCTAAGGGCTGCTATTGCAGTTAATAACCTTGTTTGTCACACAACGAATAGTTCTGTTGATTATCATTATACTTTATGGTCAAGAAAGCCTAATTATTTTTCTTATGTTTTTCAGTGGGTTATTTATCACCTCCTTTAATTAAACCATTAGAAAGGTCTGGGCATAGGCAAGCATTAGGTTAGCAAGGTTCTGGAAAGTGTGCTGATAATTTCTGACATTACATTGATTTTTCCAGCCTGGCGGCACGTGATCACAGAAGTAGACTACAAAGGAGCAGAGGAACACACACAAAGTGCTGGGGGAGCTCAGCAGGTCAGGCAGCATCTATGGCAACGGATAAACTGTCAACGTTTCAGGCCGAGACACTTCTTCTGGATTAGCCAGGAATGGGGAAGACACCAGAATAAAAAAAGGTTGGGGAGGGGAAGGAGGACAAGCTGAAAGGTGATAGGTGAAGCCACATGGGTGAGTAAGGCTGAAGAAGAAGGAATCTGATAGGCGAGAAGTGCGGACCTTGGGAGAAAGGGAAGAAAGAGGGGGACCAGGAGTGGGTGATAGGCAGGTGAGGAGAAGAGGGAATAGGTCAGAATGGGGGATAGAAGGAGAGGGAAGGGAGAGAAATAGAATTACCAGAAGGGGAAATTGACGTTCATGCCTTTAGGCTACCTCGACAGAATATGAGGTGTTGCTCCTCCACCCTGAGAGTGGCTTCATCGTTGCAAAAGAAGAGGCCATGAACTGACATGTCAGAATGGGAATGGGGATAGGAATTAAATGGTTGGCCACCAGGAAATTGTGCTTTTGATGGATGTAAATAGAGTTATTCCTATGCCACTTAGTGAGCCACTCCCACATAGGAGGAATTCACAGACTGTACAAGCAGGGTTGTCAATAAAGTTCAGTTGATTATCATGCCTGCTGATGGGCTCTGCACTATTCTACAATAACAAACACAACATGGAGTCAGAAGTGGTTGACAATTGATGAAACGGTGCTACGGGCCAAGTGAGATCCCCAAAAAGAAAGAATTTCCAATAAAACTGTTCTTGTTCGCATATATCTGTGAAAAATACCAGAGACTTGTCAACTTAAACTGCCAGTGCTGTTTTGCTAATTGTATGCACCATGAGCCATGAGCTGAGAAAGGGCCAGGGTTGCTAGGCAACGTCTTTAAGCTACACCTAAAAGTGGATCTATTGTGATAACCTGTAGGCCACTAATCTGGGGAAGAGCACAGAGACACAGGCACAGCAGAGAAGTCGGTCAAACTCCCAGGAGAGAAAAGAAGACTTTTGTAGTCCAAATAAATAAAATAACAAATAAACAAACAAACAAGAAAATGGAACATTTACTTGCAGTACCTACATTTACTTACCTAATAAAGCCACCCAACACATTTGATTTCTCTAAACCAGGGGACTTTGAGAGATGGCTCAGGTGCTTTGAGAGACTTAGGGTTGCAAGCAATCTGACTCAGGTTTATGAAGAGAATCAAGTGAGCACACTGCGTGGTTGACAAAGCAGATGGATTTGACCGACAGATGCTCAGAAGAAGGAGTATAAAACAGTGCATGACAAATTTGAAGAATATTTTCCAGGAAAGAAAAATGTGATATATATGAGAGGGTTCAGGTCAAACAAAACACACAGGCGAAACAAACAGCAGGTAGAATGTCCTGCTATAGGAGATGTGGTAAGCTCATTCAACGAAAGAAGTGAAATGCCACCAGTGCAATAGAGTTGGCCGTTTTAAGAGCCAGTATCATTAAAAAAACAGTTCTTCAGTGGTCAAAGAAGATCATGATTCAGTTGATGAGAGGGCTTTCCTTGGGGCTCTAGATTCAAATAGACAAGGCCGATGTACTACAATTCAGTTACAAAATGAGGCAGTGATATTCAAGATGGATACTGGGGCAAATGACACATGAATGTCGGTTCACAAAACTGGTGAAGAAAACAGGCATTGCACCAAACTCATCAAAGAAAGTGCTCTCAGGACCAGGGAAACATAAGCTCAGTGTGAAAGGAATGTTTGCTACATCCATCCAGAAAGATTAGAAATTGTTAAAAGAGAATTCTACATTCAGAGTCTCTTCTCACTGCTACTGGGGCAATATGCCATTGAGAAGCAGAGCCTTATTGCAAGGTTGGATTCGCTAAACGATGTTCAGTGGCAGGAGAAGTAGCCAGAGTTGTTCACAGGCCTGGGGGTACTGAAAGAAGAGTGCCTTATTCAACTGAGGCCAGAAGTGACACCCTATTCTCTGACCACAGTGATGTGCTTGACATCATAACTAGAGTGAATGGACCTACTGACTGGTGTGTGGGCATTGTTCCCGTTCCCAAGCCAGATGGCACAGTGAGGATCTGTGTTGATCTAACAAAACTGCATAATGCAGTGATGTGGGAGAAGTTTATTCTCCCTTCTGTTGAGCACACATTGGGTGTGCAGGGTGGAGCAAAGTTCTTCCCCAAACCAGATGCAGACTCAGGGCTCAGATCCATTTAGCTCCTGAGTCACAGAAGCTCACAAACTTTATCACACCATATGGATGCAATGCCTTCAAAAGACTCCCTTTTGGCATCTCATCAGCCTCTTAATTCTTTCAGATAAGGATGAACCAAATTTTGGAGGGACTGGAAAGAGTAGTTTGCCACATAGATGACATTCTCATCTTCAGAGGCTCAAGTGAGGAACATGGAGAAAAGGTAAAAGCTGCCTTGGGGAAACTGAAACAGGTTGGAATCACCCCGAACAAAAGAAATACAGATTTGCAAAGTTGGAGGTAGAGTTCAGTTCTTAGGAGTGCAACTAGATTCAGACAAACTGGCAGGAGTTCAGAACATGGAACAGCCTATGAAAGTATCAGAGATTCAGTCTCCTTGACATGGTAAACCAGCTGGGAAAGTACATTTCAGATTTTGCAGAGAAAACAAAGCCACTACATGACTTCCTGTCTCAGAGGAATGTTTAGATTTGGGACCCACTGCCGGAGAAGCCATTCTCATCAATTAAAACAGAGCTTGTTATCATTCTGTGATCCAAACAAAGCAACCAAGATCTCAGCAGATGCCTCTACCTTTGGCCTAGGGGAGGAGTGCTTATGCAACACTACAGTGGTGTATGGAAACTGGTTGTGTATGCATCAAGAGCAAATCTTTTACAACACCAGGCATTCTGTTGGTGATGCCATTCAAAAGTGAGTGGATGGAAGCTGAGTCCGCCCTCCTGGAAGGTTCCAGCAGCTACTTAGATCAGGTATGTGAAAGCTCTCCTGCATCACATCATAAACTGGACAAAATTCAAGCTGAGAAGGATCAAGTCTGCAGCAAGGTCACACAATACTGTGAGCATGGATCATCAGTGAACTCCATCAAGGACATCAAGGCATTGAAACATGACACCTAAGAGCAAGGAAATCCAATGTGGGGGCCAGGTCTGTGCGCACAGCTAGGAGATTGGATAAAGCAATGTGAAACATTTAGATAACTGCACAAAAATCATGCTGAACCTCGTTGTTCTACAGAATTTCCATGGAAAATTGCAGGCACAGATATTTCTGAGCTGAAAAAAGAGAATAGGTGTTCACTGTGGATTACTACTCAGGGAATATTGAGGTGTCCAAACTGTCCTCTATATCTTCAGCAGCAGTTATAAAGCACCTGAAAGCTGTACTCACTCGCCATGGAATATCAGTGATACTTGTGTCTGACAACGGTCCATAATTCAGCTGCCCAGAATTCTAAGCCTTTCCTAGGCACTATGAGTTCAAACAAGCAGTCCACAGTAGCCACAGGCAAATGGAGAAGTGGAAAGAGCAGTGCAAACTGTTAAGAGTCACCTACTGAAGGGAAAAGACTCCTGCAAAGCACAGCTAGCTTATTGCTCCACACCTCTTGTGAACGGTTACAGTCCAACAGAGCTGTCAGTGGGCCAAAGACTGAGAACAAGCCTGCCCGTTCTTCCTTCCCTTCTCCAACCTCACTTACCGGACAAAGTGAGAAATTTTGAGACAGCACAGCGTGAGAAAACAAAGAGCACGTGTGATCTCAGACACAGAGCAAAATCTTTGCTGCCACTTTGTCAAAGCTGTTTGGGTTTCAGACCAATTCAACAAAGGAACAATAGTCTGGCAGCATTCACCATGATTGTTTGTGATTAGAGCATCACAAAGTGAAATCAGGCAGAACAGGCATCCGCTCTTGCGCCTTCAAAGTCCACAAAAGGTAGAGAAAGAAATAGAGTGGCCTGATCCTTATGATGTGGATGAACACGTTCAAGAATCTCCATCTGCTCCAAAACTTCCAGGTACCTATACCAGATCAGGTCGTTCATCTGTCCCACCACACACATATACTCCATAGTCTAATAGCTTAGGGCGAGTGACTAAAGAGGCAGAGAAATCCTCTTTCTGCTGGAGTGTTCCGGTAGTCTACCCGACCTCCATTAAATTTAGTGTTTAAATCTAATGTTGAAACATTTTACAAAATTAGACTATTCGGGGGAAAAAAGGAATCAGCGGAAAAAAAAGGAAAACAAAGAGTAAGACAGTTACGTTGGCAATTCTTTTTTTATACAAACAGAGAGAGAGCATTACAAACAAAGAGAAAGGAAGTTATAATGTCGGCAATTTTTATGTTTGTGTATGGAGCATATGTGCTATGGGTAAAGTGAACAGAATCACTCGGAGACTTTAATTTCAATGCAGTTCTATAGACAAGAAGTACATAACTAACTTTTCTTTTTTTTCAATAAGGGGCGACGTGGTAGTTAACAGTGTTATTCCTATGCCACTGGTTAGGCACACCCACATGGGAGCAGTTCACATACTGTACAAGCAGGGTTGTTAATAATGTTCAGTTGATTATCCTGCATGCTGGCCTCCGGGTGTGGCTTTGCACTTCCCCTCAATATTGAATGCTACAATGGATGGAGCATGGGTGTTCAACAAACCATACAGGGTAAAGGAGTACAGTTCAGTTTCATTGTTGGTAAGCCATACGTAAATTTCCAATACTGAGAAGTAACCCTCTACCAAACTAATGTGATGCATAGCAGTATTTTTATAGCATGCTCACTTTTCTCTGCTGCTTTGATCTAAAATATCCATTAATATCATGCAAGATACACATTTCAATTTGTGCAAAGGCCTTAAACAGATGCTTGTCTGTTAAAAAAAATCTCTTTATTAACCAATCTCATAGGTAGTAAGCTGATTTAAAAGAGGTTGAATAAAAGGAGAAATGGAGAGGAATGCTGGGCAAAGAGATATCAATCAACCTCCCAAATATGAGACATTCAGTTTGAGTGCCAACTGCAGTTAATATTGTACCCTATTACCTTCACACAGTGCAATCCCAGTTGGTTGACTAGATGGAGAATCGGTGTGGTGACAGCACCAGTGGCCCATTCTCAGTAAATGAAGGAGCAGCCACAGTCGACAACATGTACGTAAAGTGGAGGAACTTCAATTTGGAGGTCTTGCTCATATCTATAACTGGAACATTGAACAGAATTTTAGGGAAATGACACAAGTAAATTAAAGGAAAATATCAATGGAATATTTAGGAAGGGGAAATGGAAGAGAGGGTATTTGTTTATTTAGTTTTAAGGAGCAGTAGTCTCCTGCTCATTATACATGCCAAAGAGACCGAATAGAAGATATAAACACAAGATATTCTGCAGATGCTCAAAATCCAGAGCAACACACAAAAGCTGGAGGAACTCTATAGGCCAGGTAGCATCTATGGCAGGGAAAAAGCAGTTGATGTTCCAGGCCCTGTCTCTTCATCAGTAGACATTTCTACTAATAGTTTCTAGACTTTTATGGTCATTTGATAATGGAGAATTCTGTTTCTTTTATCACAGACCTTTAGATCCACCCATTAAATCTGGCATAAACCTCCAGTCATTACTTCTCCTCCAGTCAGGCCCTTGTGCCATGTATTTCATTTAAGTTAAGTTGGATACTTTTACTAAACTTAGAAATGATATTCTTAATCTAGATTTGAATTTACAGTTCCAGAGATGTTGCATTGAATATTAATTTTATTTTTAATTTGTTTTTTGATATAATTATTTGTGTGCATTAGAAAAGGGCCTTTTGAAGAGAAAAGCAAGTCATCTCAGGCATTCCATTTGCAGCAGTGATAAAGCATTTTGGATATGGATCTTGAAGTATTTCAACATTTCTAATTTGTGCTTTATGTCAGCGTTATATTTGACATGCCTAGAATTTCACACTGAGCAAATTTTGTTCCAGAGTTGTGTACTGGCAATTCTTCCACCAGCCCCCGACTAAAGTGATGTCGTACAAAATTGAATGAATATATCACTGTCAAAATAGTTGACATCGTCCTTATAAATGGCTTAACTGCAATGCAAGCAGAACAAAATGTTTCCTGTCAGTTTACTATAATAGCATTGAATACTTAGCTCAATATTACATAATAACTCCTCAACCTTGATATTGAACAAAAATCTGTGAATGTCCTGTGCAAACTCCAGTTGGAGGCAGAATGAACCAAAGTGACACAATATTTCACATATTTGGAGCACCATTAAAATAAAAGCATTTGGTTGCTTGCAGCATGGCTGAAATAGTCCTCAATGTGCGCAAAATGAAACTTCCGTGTTAAGGGGGGAGATAGTGTTGGAAAATCACTGGAAGTAAGGTGATTTCATATATTTCATTTGCCATTTACGGCTCCAGTGAATTTGGATCACTGACTCAGCCTAATAATATTGCTTTCAAAGAAATTGCTTGGAGATTTTCAATTTGAAAAATAAACACTAGTCGTAACAAAACAGAACTTGATATAATCAGGAAGAAGATGGTGCTTTTTGGCTGCATTTCTTCTTTATTGCAGATTACAGTTGCTATGTCTGTGGAGCGTATTTGTCACATGGTGTTAACAGGAGAGCTCCATGATTAAATTGACTTTATAATCACATTGATAGCAGTGATTGATGACTGATTTGAAGGTTGCAGAGGGCAAATCTGCCTAAATAAACCATGAGTTCCATTAAAATATTCACATTAGTAACTCGGGTATGGATTTTGAAAATTCACAGCAGAGTCAGACAAATGTAATTCACAGATATCTCTGTCCTTCTGTGCTTCTTTTCTTTTTCAGAATATTAGTGTGTTACGAATGTGCCACAACTCTGAGGGGCCGAAAGGTACAAAGTAGCCCCCTCCTTTTTGAGAATCGCAAGATCGCTATTAATTTGGGTCTGGAACCCAGGAAATGAGAGAGAGACATCCAGAATACACAAGGCTCGGAATGTGTCCTGGCCTCCGCAAGACGGAACCACTGATAATGGCTATTGTCTCTTGGAGACGGAATTGTGTATTGAGTACTGTACTATTCATTGAAGCCCTCAGGGGACGACCAGAGTGGGCTGGTTGAGGGATTGCATCATCCCAACCTGATTAACATCTGAGACCCCGTGAGTAAGGATAAAAGAGGGTCTGGGGAACAACCGCTTTAGACGCACCAGGAGAAACGCTAGAAATCCCGTGACAGCGTTTAATAGCGACAGCTGGTGGGGGGCTCGTGTGCGTCCTTTTCCCTTGCCTGGGATTGGCGGCCACACCACAGAAGAACGGCTTTAGCTAAAGGAGAGGCCACCAGTGAACGGCCACAGCAACGAGACTCCCAAAGGATCGAAATCATAAAAAGGAAAAGCCGACAAGTTTCTAAAAGTCTCTCTCTTTCCAACCAAAGGCTGCAGCCTGAATGAACTGAGTGACTTTTACATTTCCATCGGACAATACATTTATCCCCTAGGCAATGATAGAGCTTATTTCTTATTGATTATAATTATACCCGCACTTTTAGATTTAGTATTGACGACGTATATTATCTTTATGGTTGCATTGATGTTATTTTTGTGTATTTTTACTAATAAATACTGATAAAAATAGTACCATCAGACTTCAACGGACCTCTCTATCTTTGCTGGTAAGTGACCCAGTTACGGGGTTCATAACAAAGTGGGATCTCGTCTCAGGATTTGATACCAAATTGGAGGGCCAGTGAATCGGGCTTGTAAGTCCAAACTTAGGTCTGGTATGCGGGTACCCAGACGGGAAACCAGCAAAGATGGACGTGGATGAATTTATAGAAAACCCAACTCTGGAGGCGCTAGAGGCGGCCACAAAGTTGGAATTGATAAATATTGCAAAAGGACTAAACCTCGCAGAGTTGAGGTTGTCAATGAAAAAGCAGGAGGTGCGGAGGGCCATAACTCAGTATTATATTGTGAAGAATGTGTTTTTAGCTGAGGTATTGGAAAATATCCCTGAAAAGGTACCAGCTAGTGGGACAGCTCAGTTAGAGTTGGAGAAATTAAGGTTGGAACATGAAATTAAGTTAAAACAACTGGAAGCAGCTGAAGAGGAAAAGGAAAGAGTTGAGAAAAAGAAAGAAAGGGCAGACAAGCAAAGGGAGCATGCGCTCCAGCTCAAGGAGTTAGAGGTGAAGAGGGAGCAGGAAAGAGCTGAAAGGGAGCATGAAATTCAGCTAAAACAGCTGGAAGCAGCCGAGAAAGAAAAGGAAGGGGCCGAAAAAGAGAGGGAGAGAGCCGAGAAGGAGAGAAGGAGAAGGAGAGGAGAAAGAGAAACAGAGGCAACATGACTTGGAGATGGAGAAGTTAAGGCAAGAGCGAAGAGCTCAAGGGTCAGACCGAGAGGAGCGGTTTAATGTTAGTCGGGAGTTTAGGTTAGTACCTCCGTTCGAGGAGACGGATGTTGATAGTTATTTCTTGCATTTTGAAAAGGTGGCAGTGAGTCAGAAGTGGCCCAAAGAGCAGTGGGTGGCGCTGTTACAAAGTGTGTTAAAAGGGAAGGCACAATGGGCATATGCAGCATTGTCCATGGAGGAGGAAGAGTCGGAGAATTATGAGAAAGTAAAGGAGGCCATTCTTTGGAACTGCAAATTGGTACCCAAGGCCTGTAGACAAAAGTTCAGAAATTTAAAGGAAGGGTGGAATCAGATGTATGCAGAGTTTGCCTATGAAAAGGGTGTGCTCTTAGATCGTTGGTGTGCAGCAGAAATGGTGGAAGAAGATTTTTGACGTCTCAGGGAGTTAATTCTGATTGAGGAATTTAAAGGTTGTGTTTCGGATGATATCCGGATGTATTTGAATGAGAAGCCAAATAAGTCCATCTCCGAATATGCTAGGTTCGCAGATGAATATGCCCTAACCCACAAGACAAAGTTTTCCTCCAATAAAAGTTACCAGAGAGACCGTGGGAATGGTAGAGAAAGCCCGCCGGCTGAGGCAGAGACCCAGCTGGGAGCTAGTGGTAAAATTGAGGAGGAGAGGCAAGATGGCAGGAGAAGTCCTGGCTTGACCTGTTTTAATTGTGGAAAGGTGGGTCATATTGCATCTCAGTGCCTTGCTCCGAGGAAGGAGACAGGAAAATGGAAAGCAGCAGTCCCTATAGGATGTGCTGTGGTGATCAGTAAATCGACGAGAGAGCCCCAGGTAGACAGAGTACGAGAAGGGTCTGAGAAATGTATTTCAGAAGGAACCGTGTCTTTGAGAGAGGGAGACACACCAGTTCCAGTGCGGATCTAGAGAGACACGGGAGCTGAGCTGTCATTGATTAGCATTAAGGTACTAGGTTTTGGGCGGAAGACTGGAGAGGTAGCTTTGAGAGGCATAGGAAAAGGGACAGAAGTGGTGCCCTTGCATAGGATCGTTATAAATTGTGAGCTGGTATCTGGACCAGTTGAAATAGGGGTGCGATCAGAATTCCCGAGAACTGATGCGGACGTCCTTCTTGGTAACGATTTAGCCGGTGGTAAGGTTTGGTCAGCAACGAAGCTGACAAGCAAGCCTGTGAGTGTTGAGGACCCGCCCCTAGGTTCCAAGATCTATCCCGCATGCACGATCACTCGCAGCATGTTGAGAAAGGCAGCTGAGAACAAGAGCAGTTTAAATCAGGCCAGTATCGATTTGGCCAAGACGTTTTTACCGACCCTGTACCAAGAGGGTTTAGAGGGTGGAAAAACGGAGAATAGGAAAGTGAAAGAGAGTAAGGGAGAGGAGGTAGTCCTGCCCTTAGCCAGGAGGAAATTTATTGAGGCACGAAGTAAAGATGGAAAACAGATAAGGCTGTTAAAAGGTCCAGAGTTGGACATGGATGATCTGTCTGGTTTGGCAGAACTGTTTGAAGAAGTTGAAAATTCTAAAGGTGTTCCCGATAATGAAATGAGGGCAGTCCTAGATGAAAAGGGTCTGCTGAGTTGGCAGATGAGGTTGTTTCAGCCCGCGGAGTTGAGTTTACTCCGGAAGGGAGTTGCCCAGAGAGTAACTGGGAGGATCAGGGGAATTTAGAATTTGAAAAGGGTACGGGTATTGAAAGCCTGGAAGAAGCAAATGTCCCATTTGAGTGTGTTCAAGATGTGGATGCACGTGGTACTGAACCTAGTAATGGAGCTCAGAAAAAGTCTGGGGTATTTGATTCAGTTGAAAAGGAATGAAGTCCTTGTGAGTCAGATGGACTTGGTTCAGTGAAGAAAGGGTTAACTTTGGTATTAGTGGGAAGTGAGAATTCCCAGTTGTTTGTGCTCGAAGGTGTGTTAAAAGTTAGTGAGGAGATAAAAGGTGGTGAGGTGAATATTATTATTGAAGGAAAAGGGGAAAGTGTACTTCCTAAATTGAATGAAGAAAATTTAGAGTCTGGATTGATGTCAGAAGCAGCCACCAGGCTACAGAGGCAATGGCTTGGTAACGTGGTGCCTGCGAATCAATTACAGGTTGTGTTGGAATGTAAAGGTGCCCCACACGCTATTGTTATTCAAGAGTGTGCTGTGAAAAGGCAGAATTTGAAATGGTGTTTGAACAAAGAGCTTAAACTGAAAACTAATAGCGTGAAGGGTCCTGAAGAGAAAACTAGCAACTTGCTTAAAATTAAGGAATTGTGTGGAAATTCAGAAAATGGTCAAAGTTTGGAACACATTGTTGATAAAATAACTCCAATGAAAGGAGCTTGCGAAAGCTTATTCCACACTAGTATACAAGTTAACCACGTGGGAGTTAACTGGAAAAAGGGCGAGGGTTGACGGTGTTACGTATCCCGTAACTGGATAACTTACCAGCAAAGATAGAGAGGTCCATTGAAGACTGATGTCACTATTTTCAAATGTTTTTATTTATAAAGGGGCACAAAAGTAAGGTTATTACAAACATTCAGATAATGCACGTCATCAATACTCAATCTAAAACGTGGGTATAGTATTGTCCGTTGGAAATATAAAAGTCACTCAGAAGTCTGCAGACTTTAGCCTTTCAGGAAATCGCTGAGTTTCACGTGTTTTAGAGGGATCGGAGAAAAACGGAAAAACTTGCCCGGGTCTTTATGAAGCCTCTCCGTTAAATCAGGGGAGCGTTGTTTCCCCGTTGTTAGTTCGAAGTCCTTCTCGGTATTATCAGCCACCCGCTCCCCAGGCAAAGGAGTTAGGAGCACACGTGGCGTTGAGTGGCTTCCAGCCACAGGAGCACTGAGCGAGGGTCTCTTTCGGGTGCGTTGCTGGCGTACTGCCTCCTGCAGTCCCCTTTTATCTTGACTTGCAGGGTTGTAGGTGTCCATCAAAGTAGGGCGATGCAATCTCCACCCCCACATTGCCCGAGGGTGTCCATGTCCATGGTAGCTGTCATGTAGCAGGGACATGCACGTCACACAGGTGCCTCTAAGAACAATGGCCAAAACCGTTGCATTGTCTCTCACTTCCGAGACCGAATTAATAGCGATCTTGCGATTCTCCGGAAGGAGGGGGCTGCTCCCGCTCCTTCGGCCCCTCAGAGCTGTGGTACATTCATAACAACGGGATGCCACTTTAAATAACAGGATCCGGTTTTAAGGGATTTCGACAAAGCATGTAAATAATAAAGACAACCCCATGGAAGATTGACTGTTAAGTTTGAAAGTAAAATAAAGATTAGTATTTGCATGAACTTTTGTAGTATACACGTAAGCTAAGATCACAACTCTTTAGTTTTTGTTTGCTGAAGAAAAGGAATAAAAATAGGTGGTTATTAAATTGGAGTCTGATGCTACAAGAACTTATTAAGGTACAAGATGTTAAGAGATTAAAGGAAGTGACAATGTAATCGTTAACTGTTTAGATGCTGAATGGAATGTACAACTGTATTACTCTGTAGTGAAAAAAAAACTCTTTTGTATTGTGTTAGATTCTGAACTCCTGCAAGACTCTGTATTAATTCATTTTTACCGATGGTAAAAAAGCTTTGAAGGAAGGGGGTGTTACGAATGTGCCACAACTCTGAGGGGCCGAAGGGTACAAAGTAGCCCCCTCCTTTTTGAGAATCGCAAGATCGCTATTAATTCGGGTCTGGGACCCAGGAAATGAGAGAGAGACATCCAGAATACACAGGGTTTGGAATGTGTCCTGGCCTCAGCAAGACGGAACCACTGATAACGGCTATTGTCTCTTGGAGACGGAATTGTGTATTGAGTACTGTACTATTCATCGAAGCCCTCAGGGGACGACCAGAGTGGGCTGGTTGAGGGATTGCATCATCCCAACCTGATTGACATCTGAGACCCCGTGAGTAAGGATAAAAGAGGGTCTGGGGAACAACCCCTTTAGACGCACCAGGAGAAACACTAGAAATCCTGTGACAGCGTTTAATAGCAACAGCCGGTGGGGGGCTCACGTGCGTCCTTTTCCCTTGCCTGGGATTGGCGGCCTCACCACGGAAGAACGGCTTTAGCTAAAGGAGAGGCCACCAGTTAACGGCCACACAACGGGACTCCCAAAGGATCGAAATCATAAAAAGGAAAAGCCGGCAAGTTTCTAAAAATCTCTCTCTTTCCAACCAAAGGCTGCAGCCTGCATGAACTGAGTGACTTTTATATTTCCATCGGACAATACACTTATCCCCTGGGCAACGATAGAGCTTATTTCTTCCTGATTATTATTATACCCGCACTTTTAGATTTAGTATTGATGACGTATATTGCATTGATATTATTTTTGTGTATTTTTACTAATAAATATTGTTAAAAATATACCATCAGACTTCAACGGACCTCTCTATCTTTGTTGGTAAGTGACCCAGTTATGGGGTTCGTAACAAGTGGTTACTAAAACAAAGGTAAACTTAGAACAATGTTCAATGTATGCAGTCAACCTTTTGCTAATGATTGATTTAGTTATTGACATGGCTCAGGTGGTGTATTTTTTTAATCTCTTATTCTGAAGAATATGACTCAAATCTTATTCCAGAGAATGTTATGCAAAGACTGAGGCTGACACTTCAATGTAGTAAGCGAGGGAGTGTTGCCATTCAGATGATTCAGAAACAGCTCCACAACACTTCGGGAATTATCCTTAATTAACAGCAAAAGCACAATGTTCTGGTCATTTTAATACTGCAGTTTTGTTCAAAATGGCTAATTGCCTGTCACCTCAGTCCTCAGTGACTCCCAAGGGCTCCTGGACTTCCATGATCACAAATGTTAAAAACCTTCTTGACATTTTTTTGTCGAACACTTTCTTGTTGGCCTTGTTAGAATCTTTTTCAATCCGAATCCTACAATTCGTATTTTCTCTGCGTTGGACTAATAAACCCTCTTTTCCTTCCACATCAAAATAAGCCAGCATGCTGCTAAGTAGTTCTTGGTTGTTATATTATTCTTTGAAAAGACATATTCAAAGTTATCTTCTTCAATCATACCATTATTCAGTTCTTGCCTTGGTTCCTGATCTGCTGATCCCATCCTTTTTACTTGACTGCCACATTCCACACACTGTATAATGCCTCCATTTCCATGCCACCAGGCTCTGCATTCAACAGATCATTTTTTGAAATTTCCAACATTTCAAGAAGCTTCTGCCGTATTCTCCTCGTGTCTCTGTATTTAAAAGGGATTTCTTCTTTTGATTGCTCCTATATCTCAACAGTTCTGATAAAGAGTCCTAGAACTGAAATGTTACCTATTTCTGATTCCACAGATATTGCCCGACCTGCTGGGCATCTTCAGCAATTTAGACCATAAGCTATAGGAGCAGCAATAGGCCACCGGGTCTGCTCTGCCATCTCATCATGGCTGATCAGCCCCCATCTCCTGTCTTCTCCCCGTATCCCTTCATGCCCTGAATTTCTTGCTATTTTTATTAAAGATTTAATGTAATCAGTAGAAATCAGTGGGCAGATTAGGAGTTTTTAACCTAGAAGATGCTGTAAATGATAATACTCGTCTGAAATGGTGGCAGAGGCATAAACCCTCTTACTTTAAAGAAAGAGAACTTGGATGTGATCCATGGATTTATTGCTAGAAAATGGGATTAGGCCAGATGGCACTTTTTGACTAACATAGGTATGATGAGCCAAATGACCTATATTACTAGCCAATGATTCTACAGATGCAGGTATTTTTCAGAAATACCAGTCTGGTGCCAATGAAGCCACAGTATATCATGGTTCTCAGATGGAGGGAAAGGGAAATCTCACCAGATCTAAGGCAACAGAAACACCTTCAAACAATTCAGGCCATTTTGAATAGAGAAAGAATCCAAATCCCTGTCAATTCTGCTTAGTTGGATACTTTTAAACCAGGGCAAACTAATTCCAAACATGATGAGGTTTTCCCTGGATCCGCAACTGTCCATTGATATAAAACTGAGGACAGAAGGATATTCCAGTTTCTGCAGAGAGACATGCCAAAAGACTGCTTCCCCCCCCCCCCCCACCAACCAAAGCGGCATGATTGGGAATGAGAAGATATCCCTTCTGGTAAATGTAACTACTTTTTTTTGTATAAATTCGTGAGGACAATAAACATTAAGTAAACTCTGAATTTCAAACTTCAAAGTTCAAATTTCAATGTCAATTTATTACCATAGTACATATATGTCACCATATACTACCCTGAGATTAATTTTCTTGCAGGCAATCACAGTAGAACTAAGAAATACAATAGATTCAATGAGAAACTACACACAAAGATTGACAACTGATGTGCTAACGGAGTCAAACTGTGCAAGTACAAAAAATTAACAACAAACAAACAAATAAATAAATAAATAATATTGAGAACATGAGTTGACAGTCCTTGAAACTTAGTCTCTGGCTATAGAATCAGATCAGTGTTGAAGTGAGTGAAGTTATCCAAACTAGTTTTGGAGCCTAGTGGTTTAAGATAATAACTGTTCCTGAACCTGGGGGTGTGAGAACTAAGGCTCCCGAATCTCCTTCCTGATGGCAGCAATGAGAAGAAGCATCACCTTAATGGTGGGTCTTTGATAATGGTTCAATTAAAGCTTCCATTGCCGATTAAAGCGATGAGGGAGATTGAAACATCGAAGTGACTGTGGTGGTTTGGAGATCGTTCGGGCGCTAGAGCACTCTACAGTCTCTGAGTTGATTCCAGGCAGTGTGCGCGAACCTCATGATGGGCAGGCTGTGGGACAGGGTGCAAGCTGATGTTGACTCCGCTTCATTGATTAAGGGAGATTGAAACATCAAAGTGAATGATGAAGATAAGCACTGGCTGCCTGTCAAGTTAGGAAAAATTAGGAAAAGGAGAAGTACAACGAGATCTAGGTGTTCTTGTACATCAGTCAATGAAAGCAAGCATGCAGGTACAGCAGGCAGTGAAGAAAGCTAATGGCATGCTGGCCTTTATAACAAGAGCAATTGAGTATAGGAGTAAAGAGGTCCTTCTGCAGCTGTACAGGACCCTGGTGAGACCTCACTGGAGTACTGTGTGCAGTTTTGGTCACCAAATTTGAGGAAGGACATTCTTGCTATTGAGGGAGTGCACCATAGGTTCGCAAAGTTAATTTCCGGAATGGCGGGACTGTCAAATGTTGAAAGATTGGAGCGACTGGGCTTGTATACACTGGTATTTAGAAGGATGAGAGGGGATCTGATTGAAACATATAAGATTATTAAGGGATTGGACACGCTGGAGGCAGGAAGCATGTTCCCGCTGATGGGTGAGTCCAGAACTAGAGGCCACAGTTTAAGAATAAGGGGTAGGCCATTTAGAACAGAGATACGGAAAAACTTTTTCACCCAGAGAGTGGTGGATATGTGGAATGCTCTGCCCCAGAAGGCAGTGGAGGCCAAGTCTCTGGATGCATTCAAGAGAGAGTTAGATAGAGCTCTTATAGATAGCGGGGTCAAGGGATATGGGGAGAGGGCAGGAACGGGGTACTGATTGTGTATGATCAGCCATGATCACAGTGAATGGTGGTGCTGGCTAGAAGGGCCGAATGGCCTACTCCTGCACCTACTGCCTATTGTCTTTTGATTGCTCTGCTACTGGAGAGAGGAGAGCCTGCCGCTGTGCTGGAAAATGTTACCCAGGTTTTCTGCATTTTGAATACGGACTTGGACTATAGACATTTTATCAGTCCTATAATTTTTTTTATATTCTGTGTTTTTCACCTGATCTTTCTTGGGTTTTTTTTGTGTAGGGATGGGGAATTGGTGATTGATGTGCTGACTACGTTTTTGTTCATTTTTGTGCAGGGAAGGGGATTTGGGGTTCAACGTACCTGTTCCATTTTGTTTGTTTTTTGTGTGGGAAGAGTGATTTGGGGGTTGATGTGCCTATTCTGTTTGGTTTTTGTTTAATGCAAGGAGTGTGATTTGGAGGTTGATGTGCCTACTTCATTTTTTGTTCATTTTTTTGTGTGCAGGAGTAGGAAGTCAAGGGTTATGTGCCAGCCCTGATTTTGTCTGTATTTTTGTGCAGGGAGGGTGGATTTGGGGTTTGAAATGTCTGTTCTATTTTTGTTTGTTTTTTTGTGTGGGGAGGTGGGATTTGAGGGTTGATGCCTTTCTTGGTTTCATGGCTACTCAGAGAACAAGGATTTCAGAGTTACATACTTTGATAATAAATGAACTTTGAACCTTTTTTTTAAAAAAACCTCTGATGGATGCTACTGTCTTGTAGCAGTGCTCCTTGTAGATGTGCTCAGAGTTAGGAAGGGTCTTTCCTGTGATCGACTGGTCATATCCACCACTTTTTGTAGGCTTCTCCATTCATGGACATTGGTGCTTCCATACCAGGCAGGATACTCTCCACTGCACATCTATAGAAGTTTGTCAAAGTTTTAGGTGACATGCTGTCAGGACGCTGGAGCAGGGATCCAATGGCAGACCCAGTACTGTGCACACAGTGATATTAATTGAGTAACAAATCCCAAGGTGCAAACAAAGTCGGCTTCAAAGTTCAGGCAGAGATCAAAACATCCAGAGAAATCAAAAAACCAGAATCGGGAAACAGGCAAAGTCGATATTCAGATGGAGAGAGTACAAATACAAATGCTGGAAAGGCTCAGGAAAATTCACTGGCACAATCTGGCAACAAGCAGATGAAAACACAGGACTGAAATACACTGAGCAATAAACAGAGAGGCAGGTGATAGGTGGAGCACAATGAGACAGAAGTGGCAGCAGAACAGGTAATAATGAGCAACAGGTGAGAGGGGGAGTACTCAGTGATACAGGGGCTGGAGAAGAGCAGGAGTGGGGACAGGAGCACACGGGGCATGAAAGCAAACAACAGCACATGGCAATAGAAAACCACAGACTGACGGCTAGTGGGAAAACACACAAAAATACAAAGTTCAACAGGAGTTACCAACACATGCTGAATCTCTGCAAGTTTCTAAGAAAATAGAGGCCCTGCCTTCTTTGTAATGGCACTTACTGTACATGTTGGTCCCAGTACATGTCCTCTGATATGTTAACGCCAAGGAATTTAAAGTCACCTTCTGAAGTAATTTACCGGGTAGATGCAAACACATTCAGAATTAGGCACAGGTGATTTCTAATGCAGAATTCCCAAATGTGTTTGACAGTGAGTGTGTCAATGCATGACTATTGGAATCCAGAGACAGAACAGAAACCTTTTCATTCCCAGCACACTGGGTCAATGAGTCTATTCACTTGAATTAAAAAAAATAACATCTATGAGGTATAAGGGTGAGAATAGAATCATAAAGCACAACAGCACAGAAACAGGCCCTTTGGCCCATCTGGTGCATGCCAATCCATTATTCTGCCCAGACCGATTGACCAGTACCTGGATCATAGCCCTCCATACCACTCTCGTCCATGTACTTATCAAAATTTCTCTTAAATGCTGACATCAAACCTGCACCCATCACTTCCGCTGGCAGCTCGCTTCACATTCCAACCAGCTTCTGAGTGAAGAAGTTTCCCCTCATATTCCCCTTAAACATTTCACCTTTCATCTGAAACCCTTGACTTCTAGTTCAAGTCTCATCCAACCTCAGTGGAGAAAGCCTGCTTGTATTTACCCTATCTATACACCTCATAATTTTGTATATTTAACAAAGGAGGTATTTTTAAATTTTAGTATCCACTAACATTTGTAAAATATTAAAGTATTTTAAGTGGATTTTTCCCTTTCAAATTAATCTGTCATAATCAGTTATTTTTTAAAATTTGTTTTAGCCTTGATGCTTGCTTCCTGCCTATGATCA
Source organism: Hypanus sabinus (assembly GCF_030144855.1). Taxonomy (NCBI): domain Eukaryota; kingdom Metazoa; phylum Chordata; class Chondrichthyes; order Myliobatiformes; family Dasyatidae; genus Hypanus; species Hypanus sabinus. The sequence goes on from NC_082709.1 coordinate 40,223,082, forward strand.
GGCTGATACAGATGAGCACTGTTATAATGGGGCCAGCAGGAACCTGGGAAGATATCTTCAGTGTCCTTAAAAAGAGATTCATCACAGCGGCATCTTCAGTCATTTCCTGAGAGATTGGATGGTTAGTTATTCACAATTATGAGAGGCAATAACCCAGATAATAAAATTACTTCTTGACACTTTGGTATTCAATGATTCTACCTCTACAGCAAGATGAGCTGCATGATTTGGACAGTACACTTCACATGCCTACAACCACTTGATCTGTTCGGTCACGGGACATGGACGTCACTGGAAATCCAGATATGCTTTGTGAATCCCTAATTTCTCTTGAACAGAGGGAGCAGTTAAAAGTCGAAGACATTGCTGGATTTGACACCCATACAGGTCACACCAGAGTAAGGATGATAGGTTTCTTTCACTGTAGGACAGTAGTGACCAACAATATGGTAGTACCAAAGACACCATTACTGAGCATTCCTCTTTCAATTTACTGAATTTACCAGCCCTGAACTGCCATGCTGGGATACACACCCATTCCCCTGTTTCAATTATCTCAAGTTTGTCATCTAGTGATTTAACCACTGGTGCATCAATATCTACAGAGGAAGCGATAAGCACTCAGCAGGAAGTGGATCATAGTGGACTGCATGAAGTTTTACAGTAATGGACCAACAATTCCTCATGTGGCTGTGGAACAGTGGAAATGCTCTGGTGAAGGCAGAATATTCCGGCTGGGGAAAAAGGAATCCATGACATCAATCATGAATGACAAGAAATGCAGTCCACTTGTCTCACTGCGGATTCACGTTATAAATGGGTTAAGCAAAGTTGCAATACCTGAAAATGCCCTGCCTTCTCTACACAGGGTATCAGTACTGAGCAAGCCGGGAAGATCTGGCCTGTGATCATTTCAATTCCACCATGGTTGCATCTGCAATGTCAGTGAGTCTTTCTGAGTGAGTAGCAATGTTCATGGCAATGGCAATTGCCATGTATTCCAGCTACTCTGCCAAGTCTGAGCCCAGAGCCACTGTGGGAAGTCACTTTGTGACTCCATCTGTATACGCCTCTGTCAAAACATCCATGGTGGACAGTTCCAACCACAACGTTTCTCCCCATGCTGATGGACAATGCAACCTCATGTTAGTACTGGCAGGTATAATTGCTTCTGTGACACCCGCATTTAACTGCTAAAAGCAAATGCTGGAAATCTTTAGTTAGAAATAAAACAGGAAATGGGGCTGAAGTTCTGCCGGTCAGTCAGCACCTATGGAGGGAGAAGCAGCATTGATGACATTCATCAGCTCCAATCCTCCACACATGACAGTCCACATGTGATTTATCAATGATGCTCTGCTGATTGAACACGTGGAAGGCCCAGCAATGAAAGTCACCTCACAGGGAGAGTAATCTTTCCACTCCTAAAGAGGAAAGCAGAGGAAAGTGTTACCTGTGACTTGGCTGAGGGCTTGATATGATATCCTAGACTGTGTTTAATTTAAATGCATCTTCCAGAAATGTCACTTTAGCCTTCCTCCAATTGTGAGAGGGGAATTCTCTGAGCCTCCTGTAAAAGTATGTGTTGTACAAAATAGTCACCTCAAGGATGATATACTTTAACTGACGAATTATGGCGATGCATGTAAGGTCCATTGTTTCTCAATGGTATTATATATGTTCTCATCACCTCATGGATTCATTTCATTAGAGACAGAGACCGTGGATATTTTAGGCTGAGATTTCTGAATTACGTATGTACTAATGATTTCTATGCTTTCCCTTCAGTGTCGGCTTTCCAAGTTGGTTTGCAGGCCGGCCATGTGGTAACACACCCTGAAGCTGATCTTGCACTTTATTACTTATCTTCACTGCACTTTCTCCATAGCTTTTGCACTTCAGTCTGCATTTTTATTGATTTACCTTGTTCAACCTTGATGCACTGTGTAACGATTCGATCAGTAGGAACGTTATGCAAGGCGAGCTTTTTGATATACCCTGGTACGTGTGACAATAATAAGCCAATACCAAGTTGAAGCCAAGCTGGTGGAGAATATTCTGTCCAAGGCTTGTACAGCAGATGGTCCAGGTGAATGATCAAGGATAGTTTTGGTCCTAGTAGATTCGGTTCCAGTGGTGTTGTCTTAATGAGTTAGAAACAGCGTGTTAGAAGCTTGTGTGCTTTTTCATGTGGAACATCCTCGACTCCAGCAGTGGGGAGTGGGCGGAAAGCCTCTGTCTTAAAGAGAATGAGGACCTGCTCCTCGGGTCTGTTTAGTTTAGGGACTGAATTCTTATGCCATGGACCAATACCATGAAGCAAAGGGTCTGTGGACCCAGGTTGGAATCCCCTGCTTGAGACCATTTCTACTTACTGATATGCTGCCAAACAATGTGTAAGTTAATATCGGAATACTATCACTACATACTGGCCATTGTACAGTCAGGGTGTGCATTGTGAGCTTTGAGCTGTGTGTGAACCTGTAACATAGAACATTATGGCACAGTACAGGCCCTTGTTCCGACCTTGGTTCTGCTGCTGTTGGAGACTGCGTCTTTGTTGGCTAGAATTAAAATACATAGAATGGTCTCCTCGATAAGACTGTGAGGCTCATAGACAGTTTTCTGGACAGTTCCCTACATCTGAGAGCTTCACTTATTGGCTTAATTCTTCTCTCGCTGATGTGTCACCACTGCTTGAGGATGCTCCCTGATGCAGAGCACATCCCTTTGCCGCTTCAAACTGTTCTACAAGGATTTATCAATGTTTATCAGTGAATCAAAGTGAACTAAACTCTCACACAGCACCCCACTGTGAATTCCTGCAGTGTTGAGGTGTTAGTGATCAGAAACCAGATATCAATTACCAAATGGATGCTTGGCAGGTACACAGTGTTGGACCATGCCAAGTGCTAACTAACTAGTGCTAAGTAGCCAGCCAAGTGAAATGCTGCACCCTCAATACATGCATTTACTTTAAATGAGGATTGACTACTGCAATAGTGTGAATAAATGTGTGTTTGCCATAAGCACTCATCTAGTTCCCTGATATACATGCAGGGGAATTTCCAAGCCAAGCTTGCTACAACAGTTCCTAGCTGAGACTGTGAATGGTGCTGCAAATTAGTATTCTTTTTCACTTGGTAGTAATGCATTCTTTTCCTCCTAACGGTGTCTTTGATCTAATGCTGACAGTATGTTGTTTTCCATGAACATGTATAACTGCAGTTATAACCTCGCAAAAACCTGTGTATTTTCCAGCAGGAACTATGGTTGAGGCTGTCGGAGTCTTTGAATCTGGTGGAAAAATCACAAAACCTCTAATTAGTCTGGCATAATGTAATAATTATAAAAGGACCTGGAAACAAACTACTTTTTCATATAAAAGTCACCTCACGTTCTCGCGCACGTTTGATTGCAGTGGTATTCAGGACAATCAAATCAGCCACTGTGCTTAGAAACATGACACAGTAGGGTTAAACTGTGCTGAAGTGCTGGGAGCTCTGACTTTGTGAACAGAACCCTCACGATTTATGACATAAATAAAAACTTCAATCGACAATGTCCAAATCTACTCCTTTGCTTGGAGAAATGAGGCCAGGTTTTGTTTTATAATCTATTTCCAATGTGTTCCTGTTAAATGTTGTCCTCCAGACCAGACAGGTTGTAACCAACTCACAGTCATAAAATGGTAATTACAGTGTGAGCTGGGAAGTTGTCTCTTTCAGAGCCTTACAAAGGGCAGTTGTCAGTCATGCCCACTGTTTCAGGAAGCCATCTAGCACCTTGGTGTTGGCCATCGCTTTTGATGGCTGTGGATGAAAGGGAAAGGTTCATAGAAGTCAAACTAGGCACAGAAAAGATGGTTAACTACAGTTATTTCCGAATGCAGAGCAATGACTCAATGTTGGTAGAGATTCCCTAGCAACAAACACGTTCTCTTCCTTTTCAAAGTAAATTTTTTACTTACTTTGAAATCTTTGAGCTATTTTCCGAACGCCTGGCTTGGAGTTGGAAACCTCTTCCCAGAAACAGAAAGGTTTCTTGTAACAATACGGAACCAGGTGGCTAACACACAAAAAAATCAAAATAGATCATAAAAGACCAACAAATTCAAGACAATAAATACAGAAAATGCCAGGGGAAACCAGAAACAATTCAACACATTATTGCATCCTGCAGCAGTTTTACATGTTTGAGCTGAGAAAAAAACAATAATAGTAATAAATAGTTAATATTGAGACCTTGAAAGTGAGTCTATCAGTTGCAAAATTACTTCAGTGTTGAGGTGAGTGAATTTATCCACACTAGTTGGAGAGCCTGTTGATTAAAGAGTAATAACTGTTCCTGAACCTTTGGCAAAAGTTATACTAATTGCACTAATTGCTTTCACCTCAAATTTTTCTTATTTTTAACATTAACATATTGTAATCAACAAATGGCAACTAAAAAGCCGTAAGGAGAGAAAAGATGAAATATGATGGTAAGCTAGCCAGTAATATAAAAGAGGATAGCAGAAGTTTTTTCCAGATACATAAAGAGTAAAAGAGAGGCAAGAGTGAATATCAGACCACTGGAAAATTATGCAGGAGAGGTAGTAACAGGGGACAAACTTAATAAGTATTTTTTTGTGTCAATCTTCACTATGGAAGACATGAGCTGTATGCCAGAATTTCAAGAGTGTCAGGGGCAGATGTGAGTGTAGTAGCTATTACTAAGGAGAAGGTGCTTGGGAAACTGAAAGGTCTGAAGATAGATAAGTCACCTGAATGATATGGAGTACACCCCAGAGTTCTGAAAGAGATAGCTGAAGAGATGGTGGAGGCATTAATTAATGATGTTTCAAGAATCACTTGATTCTGGAATGCTCTCAAGAACCTACTGAGGTGTTTCTTTACCAAAACGTTTCTCAGCTAAAGTCAGATGTATCAGTATTACAGTGGAGTAAAGGGAATTACAGAAGCATGAGAGAGGAGTTGGCCAGAATTGATTGGAAAAGAACATTGGCAGGGATGATGGTAGAACAACAATGGCTGGAATATCTGGAAGCAATTTGATATATGAGATATATATATCATGAGATTTATAAAGCCATGAGATATATAAATCCCAAAGAGGAAGAAGTATTCTAAAGGAAAGATGACACAACCATGGCTAACAAGAGAAGTCAAAGCCAACATAAAAGCCAAAGAGAGGGCATATAATAGAGCACAAAGATCAGTGGGAAGTTACAGGATTGGGAAGCTTTTAAAACCAACAGAAGGCAACTAAAAAAGTCATTAAGAAGGTAAAGATGGAATACAAAATTAAGCTAGCCAATAATATTAAAGATGATACCCAAAGTTTCTTCCGATAAAGTGTAAAAGAGAAGCAAGAGTGGATTTTGGATCACTGGAAAATTATGCTGAAGAGGTAATAATGAGGGACAATGAAAGAGTGTATAAACTGTGTAAGTATTTTGCATCAGTCTTCAATGTGGAAGACTCTATAATACCATAAGACCATAAGGTACAGGAGCACAAGTATGCCATTCAGCCCATCGAGTCTGTTCTGCCATTCAATCATGGGCTGATCCAGTTCTTCTAGTCATCCCCACTCCCCTGCTTTCACTCTATACTCTTTGATGCCCTGGCTAATCAAAAACCTATTTATCTCTGCCTTAAATACACCCAATGACTTGGCCTCCACAGCCACTCGTGGCAACAAATTCCACAGTTTTACCACCCTCTGACTAAAGTAATTTCTCCGCATCTCTGATATAAAAGGACACTCTTCAATCCTGAAGTCATGCCCTCTTGTCCTAGAATTCCTTACCATGGGAAATAACTTTGCCATATCTAATCTGTTCAGGCCTTCTAACATTCGGAACATTTCTATGAGATCCCCCTTCATTCTCCTGAACTCCAGGGAATGCAGCCCAAAAGCTGCCAGACATTTCTCTTACGGTAACCCTTTCATTCCTGGAATTATTCTCGTGAATCTTCTCTGAACCCTCTCCAATGTCATTATATCCTTTCTAAAATAAGGAGCACAGGACTGCCCACCATACTCCAAGTGTGGTCTCACAAGTGTCTTATAGAGCCTCAACATCACATCCCTGCTCTTATATTCTGTACGAGGGGTGATTGATAAGTTCATGGCCTATGGTAGAAGGAGATGAGCATCTTGGACCTCCAGGTGGTCCACATCAGGGGTGATTGTTAAGTTTGTGACCTAAGGTAGGAGTTGAGTTATACAGCTCTTGTTACACACACGTACAGTTCAACTCTTTGAGTGAAAACGCAGAAAGTTTGAAGTTAATAACTCAACTTTTTCTGCCTTAGGCTAAAAACTTATCAATCACCCCATGCTGTGGACCACTTCTGGAGGTCCAAGACGCTGACTTCTATAAAGAAGGGATCCGTTTGCTCCACAACTGCTGGACTAAGTGTGTAAATGAAGGAAAAATAAATGTGCCAGGTTTTCTAAAATTGACTCCTTCTACCTTAGGCCACTTGTACCCCTAGAAATGAATTCCAACATTGCATTCGCCACCATCACCACCGACTCAACCTGGAGGTTAACCTTTAGGGTATCTTGCACAACGACTCCCAAGTCCTTTTGCATTTCTGCATTTTCAGTTCTCTCCCCATCTAAATAATAGTCTGCCCGTTTATTTCTTCCACCAAAGTGCATGACCATACACTTTCCAACATTGTATTTCAATTTTCACTTCTTTGCCCATTCCCCTAAACTATCTAAGTCTCTCTGTAGGCTCTCTGTTTCCTCAACACTACCCAATCCTCCACCTATCTTTGTATCATTGGCAAATTTAGCCACAAATCCATTAACACCGTAGTCCAAATCATTGACATACATCGTAAAAAGCAGTGGTCCCAACATAGACCCCTGTGGAACCCCACTGGTAACCGGCAGCCAGCCAGAATAGGATCCTTTATTCCCACTCTCTATTTTCTGCCGACAAGTCAATGCTCCACCCATGCTAGTAATTTCCCTGTAATTCCATGTCTCTTATCTTGCTAAGCAGCCTCATGTGCAGCACCCTATCAAAGGCCTTCTGAAAATCCAGGTACACCACATCTACTACATCTCCTTTGTCTACCCTGCTTTTAATTTCATCAAAGAATTGCAGTAGGTTTGTCAGGCAGGATTTTCCGTTCAGGAAACCATGCTGGCTTTGGCCTATCTTGTCATTTACCTCCAGGTACTCGGTAATCTCATCCCTAACAATTGATTCCACTAGCAGTCTTGTGGAAGTTCCAGGCGTCAGGAAGATGAAATGTGTGAAGTTACCATAAATAGAGGGAAGGTTCTTGGGAAACTGAAAGGTCTGAGGTAGATAAGTCATCTGGACCAGATGGTGTACACCCCAGAGTTCTGAAAGAAGTGGCTGAAGAGATTGGGGAGGTATTAGTAATGATCTTCCAAGAATCATTAGATTCTATATTGATTCCACAAGACTGGAAAATTGCTAATGTTACTCCAATCTTCAAGAAGGGAAAGAGGCAGAAGAAAGGAAACTATAGGCCAGTTAGTCTGATCTCAGTGGTTGGGGAGACGTTGGAGTCAATTATTAATGATGAGGTCTCAGGGTACTTGGAGGCACATGATAAAATAGGCTGTAGTCAGCATGGTTTCCTCGAGGGAAAATCTTGCCTGACACATCTGTGGATCTTTGAATTCTTTGAAGAAGCACCAAGCAGAATAGACAAAGGTGAATGTTGTGCACTTGCATTTTTAGAAGGCTTTTGACAAAGTGCCAAAAACTTTGTCAAAAGCAAAGTTTTTGACAACTTTGAGGTTGTCAACAACATGAGGTTGCTTAACAAACTATGAGTCCATGGTATTACAGGAAAGATTCTAGCATAGGTAAAGCAGTGACTGATTGACAGGATGAAAAGAGCAGAAATAAAGGGAGCCTCTACTCATTGGTCAAGTCAAGTCATTTTATTGTCATTTCAACCATAACTGCTGGTACAGTACATAGTAAAAACTGAGACAACATTTTTCAGGACCATGGTGTTACATGACACCAAACAAAAACTAGACTGAACTACGTAATAAAAAAACAACACAGAGAAAGCTACACTAGATTACAGACCTACACAGGACTGCGTAAAGTGCACAAAAATAGTGCAGGCATTACAATAAATAATAAACAGGACAGTAGGGCAAGGTGTCAGTCCAGGCTTCGGGTATTGAGGAGTCTGATAGCTTGGGGGAAGAAACTGTTACATAGTCTGGTTGTGAGAGCCCGAATGCTTTGGAGCTTTTTTCCAGATGGCAGGAGGGAGAAGAAATTGTATGAGGGGTGCATGGGGTCCTTCATAATGCTGTTTCCTTTGCAGATGCAACGTGTAGTGTAAATGCCTGTGATGGCAGGAAGAGAGATCCCGATGATCTTCTCAGCTGACTTCACTATCCGCTGCAGGGTCTTGCGATCCGAGATGGTACAATTTCCGAACCAGGCAGTGATGCAGCTGCTCAGGATGCTCTCAATAGAACCCATGTAGAATGTGATGAGGGTGGGGGGTGGTGGCTGCCGATGATTAGTGGTGTTCCACAGAGGTTTGTGTTGGGACCACTTCTTTTTATATTATATGTCAATGATGTGGATGATGGAATTGATGGCTTTGTTGCAAAGTTTTCAGATAATATGAAGATAGCTGGAGGGGCAGGGAGTTTTCAGGAAGTAGAGAGGCTACAGAAGGACTTAAACAGATTAGGAGAATGGACAAAGAATTGGCAGATGGAATACAGTGTTGGGAAGTGTATGGTCATGCATTTTTGTAGAAGAAATTCAAGGGTTGACTATTTTCTAAATGGGGAGAAAATACCAAAAAGCTGAGATGCAAAGGGACTTGAGAGTCCTTATGCAGGATACTGTAGAGGTTCAGGAAGGCAAATTGCAATGTTAGCATTCATTTAAAGATGACTAGAATATAAAAGCAAGAATGTAATTTTGAAACTTTATAAAGCACTGGTGAGGCCTCATTTGGAGTATCGTGAGCAGGTTTGGGCCATTATCTTACAAAGGATGTGCTGAAACTAGAGAGGGTTCAAAGGGATTTCGTGATAGTGGCTCCAGGGTTGAATGCCTTGTCATATGAAGATTGTTTGATGACTCTGGGCCTTTATTCACTAGATTCAGAAGAATAAGGGGTGACCTCATTGAAACCTATCAAATAGTGAAAGGCCCTGATAGAGTAGATGTAGGGAGGATGTTTCTATGGTGGGAGAGTCTAAGACCAGAGGACACAGCCTCAGAATAGAGATGTGACCTTTTGGAATGGAGATGAGGAGGAATTCCTTTGGCCAGAAGGATGTGAATCTATGGTATTCTTTGCCACAGGCAATTGTGGAAACCAAGTCATTAAAGCAGAGGTTGATAGATTCTTGATTGGTTAGGGTTTGAAGGGATATGGGGAAAAGGCAGGAGATAGGAGCTGAAAGGGAAAATTGGATCAGCCATTATGAAATGGTGGAGCAGACTTGATGGGCCAGATGGTCTAGTTCTGCTCCTATATCTTATGGTCTAATAAGCCATGCCAGGACTTAAAGAACTGGAGCAGAACCAGGTTATCCTCTGTCTCAAGGGACTATCAAAGAATAATAAAAAGAAGTTCAGGTGTCCCCCACTTTACGAATGTTCGCTTCGCTTTTACAAAAGATCTACATTACTAACCTGTTATTGCATTACAAAGAGGATTTTTGCTTTTACGAAAATTTTTCCTATATAAATGAATGGTTCTTCGCTTCACGCCATTTCGGCTTAAGAAAGGTTTCATAGGAACGCCCTACCTTTGTAAAGGGGGACACACCTGTATTGTTATATAACTTTGTGGATAAACAACGGGACAATGGAAATGATTAGTCAGAAGTGAGATGTTCACTGGCACCAGTGAACTCCAGTAAATATAAAATTGAATGTTAATGTGGTTGCCTGGCCTATACAACCCCTCCCTGTTGTAAAGCTGAGAGATAGGTGTGTGTGTGTGTGTGTGTGTGTCTCCAATTCTCCAGGGACTGTACTGTTTCTGAACTGAGAAGTTTGAGATTATTGGAGGCAGATGGCCAGTAACTAGTTGACATGATTTGGTATATTTTTATTTATGTTCTTCCATGCTACTATAGAGAGCTTTAGCAATCATAACACCCTGATTCAGATGCAAACCAATATTTGTTAATTTAAGAACCACTTGAAGTAACAAAGCTAAAAAAGTAGAGTGCAGTAATAGACCTGACTGTAGGTGGCAGAATTGCTTGTGTCTACTTGCACTCTTGCACTGGGCAGAAGCAGATGCAATACTTGACTCAATACTAATCAAGAACTGGTATTTGTGGCAAAATGATTCCTAAAGTTAAGAGGAGAAGTTTGAAAGATATGCTTGGACTCAAGTTTGCCAGACCAGACTAGAATTAGTACTAAGTCACAACTTACTGGTCATAAATTTAGTGCTTAACTAAACTGAAATATTCAGCACCCATTTGATGAAGTGGAATTATTTTAGGCAGGGGCATGGTCCATTTATCAGGACCACACAGGGGGATATGAGGACCAAAGACAGGGGGATATGAGGAAAAGTAGACGTCACTTTTATAAAAGTATACAAATCAGATAGAAGTTTACTATTAATAATGTGTCAGAAAGCAGATCTAGGAGTGAGAATGGGGTAGATTTAACAGAAACTTGGTCTGCTTCATAGTTATTTTTAGTAATACTGCAGTTGGGGAAATGACTGGGCTTGTAGGTTTTTGGTACACATCATATTACACAAAAATACAATTGCATTTACCGTAGGTTTTGAAGAAGAAATGGAGCATAACTCTGAACTGAAGGCTCATAGAGGGACTATTCAGGACCAAGAAATATTAATGGGACTCAGACAAGTGGTCATGGACAAAAGCTACTGGAACCTGTTACATGTGCAGCATTCCACAAAGAGCGGAGAGCTGGCTATGCCAGGTACTGTTTAGTTGAATGATAAATATCATTTAAAGCCAATCCAGGCGCTGCTTGGAGAAGTATTAATCCAACAACTCCGACTTACTTGCAAGTTTTAACATAGTCAAAGTGCATTTAAGGTGTCAGTGTATGCATCTCTTCAAATAAGGGAAGCTGGAAAATGACCAAAAGCAATTGAATCAGAAGCATGTCACTCGAAAGAGGAAGCTGGAGCCACATTAGGTGCCAGAGAGAAAACTAAGAAGAGTTGCACTTATTGCTTTTGACATTGTAAAGGGTTTTGATAAGGTACGTAGAAATAACTTAAGTTATGAAATCAGTTACGTATTAATGTAGAGAAGGAGGAGAGGGTTTCCAAGATTTTTTATGTGAAGTGCTGTTTGAATTAATGCTTTGCTATAAAGATGGTTCATGCCCTCACTAAACAAAGGTCACTTGCATTTTATAGGAAACACTGGAAAACTATTTGGAGGAGATTGTGTCGGAGGACAGGAACGTGTGGGCTGCGAGTTTTGTTTTAATGAGGACCAGTCTGGCCAAGTTGAGGTGCCTATAGTTTCAGTCAACAATGTTCTAGAATGACAATCAGGTTACTGAAAGCATTCCGGTGCCCTTTTGATCAAATTCTGCCTTTGTGGTGGTGGATCAGGGGATGTTACGATCTGCCTCTACACGAGCTGGCAACCAAAGTTTATTTCTAATTTTAGATGAGGCCAGTATCGAATGGCTGAGTTTACAGATGGTGTAACTGGTTCATTCATTCCTAATAATTGATGCAAGCAAAAGAATAAATCAAAAGTTAATTTATCCATTCACATGACGGTCATGAATACAGTCAGATAGAATTGAACTACGATCCAATTTGTAGAAGGCCCAAATGTAAACACAGAAGCATTCCATCTAAAAAAAGAAAGAGAACCTGTCCAATCTCAAGCAATTGTTTGGAAACATAAGATATAACTAAATGTTCATTCCTCAGACAGAACATGCTGCTCCCTCAGTAAGCATATCACATTGCAATGTTATCTGAAATGACATAAAAGAGAATTAGCCTATAAATAACCATGATATAAATTACTTGTAATTGAACTTAACATCTTATATAAAGCACAGAAACACTAACGTACACAGAGCAATAAAAACTGCCTGAGCTGTCTGCAGTTTAATCCTGAAAGAGTTGGAGATCAGTCAGTGTTTAGACCTTTACCTTGATGTCTCAATGTAGGGAGGCTGCAATTGAATTCTGAAAGATTCCAGGCCCAATCCAAATGCGTTGTGCCAGATTAAAGGGTAAGCAGATCAGCCAGGATTCTTGGTCTCAATTCTTGTCCAGTGATTTAAAGTGGGGTGTGTGTGTGTGTGTGTGTGTGTGTGTGTGTGTGTGTGTGTGTGTGTGTGTGTGTGTGTGTGTGTGTGTGTGTGTGTGTGTGTGTGTGTGTGTGTGTGTGTGTGTGTGTGTGTGTGTCTCTGTTTATGGGAGTCTGAGTCACTACCTCTCTGTTTAAAGAACCAGTCAATGTTCTCACAAGAAGAACATGTGAAATTCTGAAGTTTGCTTTGTGCAGCCAACAGCAGCAGCTTCAGGAAAGTTGCTTTTATGTGCTAGATATCCGGCCAGAGATTTCATATATCGATGTAAATGCACTTTGACTTACTCATTTTGGCTACATTACATAACTATATAAACAGCAAATACTGTAAGAACTCTGTAGGTCAAGGAGACAAACACAGAAAAGACAGAACATAGAACTGTACAGCACAGCAACAAACCCTTCAGCTCAAAATGTCGTGCCAAGCCAAACCTTAGTAATCAAATGCTAAGCTAGTCTCTTCTACCTACACAATGTCCATATGTCCAGCCTCTCATTATAGCATGTCAGAAAACATCCTGGTAAACCTCTTCTGCAGCCAGTCCAAAGCCTTGACATTCTTCCAATAAAGCGGTGACCAGACCTGTATGCAATTCTCCAGATACAGCCTAACTAAGAACATAAGAAATAGGAGCAGGAGTAGGACATTTGGCCTATCGAGCCTGCTCCACCATTCAGTAAGATCATGGCTAATCTGGCCATGGACTCACCTCCACTGACCTGCCTTTTCCCCATAACCCTTAATTCCCCTACTATGCAAAAATCTATCCAGCCTTGTCTTAAATTTATTTATTGAGGTAGCCTTCACTGCTTCATTGGGCAGAGAATTCCACAGTTACCACAACAAACCTCATTGGCTGACACAATATTCCTAAATTGTACAAAATGGCTCCTTATCTTTAGCCAAAGCCAAAACACTAATCTATGAAGCTTTCTAGTATGACACACTGCATTAGAGAAAACTGCTAAATTAAAATACCTCATAGCATAGAAGTAGAATCTATAATCTAGATACTCAATCTAATCTCTTTGTAAGTTAACGCTTCCGTCTACAAAGCTACCTTTGTGTCATCATCATATTTTGTCTGGCTTTCTATCTCATCACCAGGTTGCTTATAAGTATATTGCAGGAATTTTGCAGGTCTAGCTGAATTCTCTGCAGATTGCCACTGATCACATCCTGCCAATGTGAATGTTTGCCTTCAGTTTACTGGCTCATCCGTAGTTTATGATGTCTTAAAAGGAGCATCAAATGCCTTCTGAAGTGACCATAAATAATGCCTGTAGCTATCCTCATCAAAGTTCAAACTTCAAAGTAAATTCATTATCAAGAATACATACATCACCATCTACTGCCCTGAGATTAATTTTCTGCAGCCATTCACAGCAGAACAGAGAAATTCAACACAATCAATGAAAAAATGCCACACAAAGACTAACAGATAGCCAATATGCAAAAAACACTGCAAATTTTAAAAAATAAATAATATTGAGAAGATGAGCTGTGGAGTCCTTGAAAGTGAATTCATAGGTTGTGGAATCAGCTCAGAGTTAACTTTTTCAGTTAACTCTTCAAAATGTCCAAGGTTGGCAAACAAGAACTATTACTTACAAATCCTGATGAATATCAACAGTACACTTTTCCATCGATGCTGCCTGGTTGGCTGAGTTCCTTCAGCATTTATGCGTGTTGCTTGGATTTCCAGCATCTGCAGATTTTCTCTTGCTTGTGACTTGCAAATTTATTCTTGCTCTCACTGTTTGACCAAATATTTCCAGTCACTCAGCTTTTAATTGTAGTTTCTAGTAATCCCCTATTAAGAGATGTTTGGTGCTTCCAGGGTTTCCCATAATCATAAGAATATCTTGAAAGTGGCAACAAAGAGACTAAGGACCAGAGGCACAGAGGCACACAGGTACGACATGAGGAAGCAGTGCCCGAATCCTTTGGATCTGAACACAGGTGTTGATCCTATCAACAGTGGAATATCACTTACCGTTCTGGTGTCATGGTTCATTTACAAGCCTCAACGGCAGAAGTAACATCACTGGAGACAGAATCAGCAATGCCACATTTATCTTGACACAATTACCATGACTACCAGTTCTCCCCAGTGTCCTGCTGTGAAACATCAGGTTGTATGAGTATTCTTAAAGACAGGTTAAATGCAAATATCAATGCACCAGTACATTGAACACATGTTAACTGTCCAGTGGAAGTTCTACTGACCAAAGTGGAAATTTGTAGCCTCTCTGTGGTTGGTCATTAAGTCCCAAAAGCGATTGGTGATATAATTTGTTAGATAGTCAAGATTGTCCTGAAATGGACTTATGGGTAACTCTGCATTCAACACTATCATCCCCTGAAAACTAATCATTAAGCTCCAAGACATGGGTCTCAGTACCCCCTTGCTCAATTGCATCCTCGATTTCCTCACTTGCAGACCCCAATCAAATCGGATTGGCAACAACATCTCCTCCACGTGCAACACAAGGCTGTGTGTTTAGCCGCCTACTGAACTCCATTTTTACTCACAACTGTGAAGCTAAGCACAGCACCAATGCCATATTTAACTTTGATGACGACAACATTGCTGTTAGCCCAATCAAAGGTGGTTTCAAATCAGTATGTAGGAGGGAGATTGCGAATCTGGTTGAATGGAGCCACAGTAGCAACCACTCACACAACATCAGCAAAACCACAGAGCTCATTATTGAATACAGGAGGGAAACCAGACATCCATTAGCCAGTCCTCAACAGGCGATCAGAGGTGGAGAATGTCAATACATAAAGTTTCTTTGCTTTATCATGTCAGAGGAACTGTCCTAGTTCCAGCAGCCATCACATTAGTTCCTAGTGCCATTACAAAGAAGGCACAGCAGCACTTCTGCTTTCTTAGATATTTGCAAAGATTCGGCATGTCATCTTAAATTCTGACAAACTTCTTTGGATGCATAGTTAAGAGTATACTGACTGGTTGCATCATGGCTTGGTATGGAAATGCAAATGTTCTTGAATGGAAAAGCCTATGCAAAGTAGTGGATACAGCCCAGTCCGCCATGGGTAAAGCCCTCCTTACCATCTACCGTTTGTACAAGGAATGCTGTTGCAGAAAGCAACATCCATCATCAAAGACCCTCTCATCCAGACCATGCTTTCTTCTCACTGCTGCCATCAGGAAGGAAGTACAGAAGCCTTAAGTCTCATGCAACCAGGTTCAGGAGCAGCTATTATCCCTCAACCATCAGGCTTCTGAACCAGAGTAGATCACTCAACTTCTCTTTATTGCCAACGATCACCGATTGGAGTTCGATTCCTGCTCCTGTCTGTAAGGAGTTAGTACATCTTTCCTGCGTCTGCATAGCTTTCCTTTGTTTACTCCAGTTTCCACCCACATTTCAAAGACATACAGTTAGTGTTAGGATTAGCGAATTGTGGGAATGCTATGTTCACCACAGAAGCATAGCAACATTTACGGGCTGCTTACGGCAAACTCTTGGACAGTGTTGATCATTGATGCAGACACATTTCACTGTATGTTTTAATGTTAAGTACCTTAATCTTAACATAAACACAATGTATGATAAGGTAGCTATCTCCATAGTACAATGGAAAGGACTGAGGTGTTATGGCCATGGTAACTTTATATATGATGCAACCTTTGCATTGCATATCATTCAAGGTCTTCCATATGGTTACATAGATTACTGTGCATCAAAGTAGGTTTTGCTGCCATTGAATGGATAATCAAACTCTACATTCAGCCAAAATATATTGCCAGTTGCTATTGAAATAACATATGAATAAAAATAGCGTGAACAAGATGGACTAAATGCTCTGCTTTCATCTCAGGGAGTAACTCCAAAATTGGAGGCACCTTTGACTTTTTGGTTAAGGGATCACCCTGTGGTGAACTATGTGCCTGTCAGGACACGCCCCTGCTGACTGCTCCTGTGGCTCCTCCCACAGGCCCCTGTATAAAGGAGACCTGCGGCCTGACGCTCGGCCTCAGTCTCCAAGACATTGTATGATAGACACTCACTCCTGGTTCCTTCTTCCAGTCAATAAAAGCCGATATCTCGCCTTACGTCTCAGTGTGAGTTATTGATGGTGCATCACACCCATGTCCTGAAAACGATTCCTGGTGCTGGTAGTCTACCTCCCTGATCCTCATCACTGATTCTTGCTAGTTCCATCAGGATTCTTAACATGCCATCCCATTCTTGTTATAAACACTGATGCAAAATAACTTTACAACATACCCATCATCTCTTTACTTTCACTTGCGATATCATTATCAGTTTTTATATTTTTTGAGATCATTTTCTTTCTTGAAAATAACTGTGTTGATTTTGCCATCTTTGGAAGTTTTGTCATCCTCCCTTTTTATAGGTCAATTATGTAATAAATGCCTACATTGTTTTACGGACCAGCATCGATTTCAGCTTCCAGCTGAACATTGAATCCTCAAGCTTCTGATAATGCGCTCCCCTCTCCTTCACCATTCCCCATCCCCCTTTTCCCCCCCTCACCTTATCTCTTTGCCTCTGGTGTCTTCCTGCATCCCCCCCTCACAATATTTCTTCCTTCCATGGTCTCTGGTCTCCTATTAGATTCCTCCTTCTCCAGCCCTGTATCTCTTTCACCAATAAATTTCCCAGCTCTTTTCTTCACTCCCCCCCCCCACCGAGTTTCACCTATCACCTTGTGTTTCACCTCTCATCCCCCACCTTTTAAATCTACTCCTCATCTTTTTTTCTCCAATCCTGCTGAAGGATCTCGGCTCGAAACGTTGACTGTTTACTCTTTTCCATAGATGCTGCCTTGCCTGCTGAGTTCATCCAGCAGTTTGTGTGTGTTGCTTTGGATTTCCAGCATCTGCCATTTTTGTTCTGTTTATTTCAGCTTCTTGTTTTTTAAAAAAAATTGAAGTATATGCTCCTGCATTCCTGGCGAGGTGATATCAGCACAATGAGGAAAGTCCCACACTGTACTGTACACATCCATTCATTGCCCAGCAGAGTTGACTGCTCCCTTCCCTCCAACCCAACCTCCTTTCCTGTTCTTCTGCTCTTTAAAATACGGTAAGCTCTCCCTTTTTGTAATCACATGAATAGACCTGTCCAATTCATAAGGAGAGAATTTCAAGTATCAACATAGTCATTCTCTCAGCAAATGTTTCACTTCCCATTTCCATTTCGAAATGACATCATGCTTTTAAGTGTAAAGAGATCATTTACGTGTGCTAGAGAGGCCAGAAATAGGAAGATTATACAGTTTAACACGTGGTGTAGAGGGGAGGGTTTGGGGATTTGTTCTATTGTTGCTGTTTATTTTTCTGCGGGGAGGATGTGGGGGATTTTGGGGTTTGCAAATTCCGTTTATTTTTCCTTTTTGTGCGGTGGAGTGGGATTTGATGTCTTTTATTTCAATAAACCTCATCCTCCTTCTGTATTTCGTGCCTATCTGGAGAAGACAAATATGAGAGTTGTATTGTGCATGCATACTTTGACAGTAAAATGAACCTTTGACCTTCGAGGGCATAACATCATTGGATCATTGGACTTTCTTCCAGGGAAGGTGGGAGCTGTACAGAAGAGACAGTTTGTACCTGAACTGGAAGGGAACTAATCTCCTAGCAGGAAGGTTTGCTAGTCCTGCATGGGGCTGGTTGGGGGGGGGGGGGGAGTGGATGGGAACCAGAGGACCGGAACAGATAATGGAGAGGTCATGGAAGGTCAGGAGTCAAAAGGTTGAGCATGATGTGACTAATGTGCCAAGCTGTGTATATTTCAATGCAGGAAGTATTGTAGAAAAGGCATGGTGAGTTCAAGGTATGGATCACCATCTGGAATTATGATATTGTAGCCATTAGTGAGACTTGGTTGCAGGAGGAGCAGGAATGGCAGCTCAATATTCTGGGATTCTGTTGATTTAGACATAATAGACCAAGAAGGAGTAAAGAAGGAGGGATGGCATTACTAGTCAAAGAAAGTATCCCAGCAATGCTCAGCCAGGACAGGCTAGGGAATACATCTAGTGAGGCATTATGAGTGGAACTGAGTAATAAGAGATCATGCCAAAGGGGCTATATTACAGACCATCTAACAGTGCAAGAGGAACAAATATGTAGAGAGGTTGTGTACTGTTGCAAGAAACATGAAGTTGTTATAGTAGATGATTTTAATTTTCCACTGGGTTTCCCATATGGTAAAAGGACTAGATGGGTAGAATTGTCAATTGTGTCCAGGAAGGATTTCTCAATCAGTACATAGAACTTTCAGGTAGTGGGTAGTGCCTCCATATGTTACTACTACAGGGCGTGACGACCCTGCCTTACTCGAGTCCCAGGCTCAGCTGCCTCCAGCTAAAGGTACCCGGTATGGGCCCCTACCCAGGGTTACTGACCCCACTGCCTTGTGGGTATCTTCGGGAGCAGAGAAGGCTAAGGAGTAAACCCTCCACAAATCCAGAGTGGGGCCCCTAAGACGGTTGGATGACGTATCAAGTCACCTTCCGGCAGCTCCTGCAGCCAAGCTGATGCCAAATGTACTGCTTCGCATTCCTTTGGACCACATCCGCGAGGCCAAGAGGGGGGATCTTGGTGTCTGGGCAGCCCAGGATCTCCATGATTATTGCCCAGGTCTGCACCCCGGAGAGGCTTGAGTCCTAAACCGTGTGTATCCATTGTCTTCTTAGACAGATGGAGCCATTACATTACATAGAATTTGACCTGCAGTTAGGGTATGAGAGCCAGCAGGTAACAAAAGTTTGTACAGGGTAGCACTTTGCATCTAGTGTTCACAACACCATTAGTTTCAAAGTAGATATGCAAAAAGCTAGGTCTGGTCTGCGATTAGAGATTCTAAATTGGTGAAAGGCCAATAATGATGATATCAGAACGAATCTGGCAAGTGTGGATGGGACAGGCTGTTCTCTGGCAAAGGTGTATTTGGTAAGTGGGAGGCCTTCAAACGTGAAACTTTGAGAGTACAATGCTTGTATGTGCTTGTCAGAATTAAAGGTAAAGATAAGAAATTTAGGGAAACTTGGTTTTCAGGAGATATTGAGGTGCTTATGGAGTAGAAGAAATGCAAAAAAACATTTAAGAAAGAAATCAGGAGGGCTAAAAGAAGGCAAGAGGTTGCCCTTGGAGACAAGGTGAAATAGATGTGTTAAGAGCAAAAGGATAGCAAGGGACAAAACTGGCCCTCTGCATGATCAGACATATGGAGCCAAAAGAGATGGGAGACATCTTAAATACATATTTTTCATCTATACTTACACAAGGAGATGGACACAGTCTCTAGAAATGAGGCAAATGGCATCAATTTCATAGTCTCTATAGAGACTACAGAGGGGAAGATGCTTGCGATCTTGAGACAAATTAGGGTGAATAAATCCCCAGGGCCTGACAAGGTGCTCCCTCAGACCACGTGGGAGGCAAGTGCAGTAAATGCTGGGGCCTAGCAGAGAAATTTAAATCATCCTTAGCAATGGGCGAGGTGCTGGAGGACTGGAGGATTGCTGCAATATTGTTCCGCTGTTTAAGAAAGGCTCTAAAAATAAATCAGAAAATTATAGGCTGGTGAGCTTGACATCAGCTATTTGAAAAGTTATTGGAAGGTATTCTAATATGAGTATTTGGATAGACATGATGAAGGATAGTCAGCATGGTCAATGGGAGTATGCAGTTTAAATGGCTCAGCACAGACTTGATGGGCTGAAGGGCCTGTTTCTGTGCTGTACTTTTCTCTGCCTCTATTTAAAATATATTATGAATCAAAACATTATTTTAAGTGCCAACTACCTTGCAGAGTGTGAATCCTGCAAAATCCTCTAGCATTGTGTGTGTGTGTGTGTGTGTTACTCAAGCTTTCTGGCATTTGCCGAATCTCTTGAGTGTCTGATTTGACACTCCTCTGAAACTCTACACCCCGACCTTCTTCCTTTCTGGTGTACTTTAAAACTGTCCTCTATGCGAAAACTTCTGCTCCACTGCCCTAACGTCACCTCAGTTAAAGGAAAGAAAAAGCTGGAGAAACTTGGTGGACCAGGCAACACCAACAGAAAGAGAAACAGTTACCAATCATCAGAAGGTCTTTCTTTTGCCTGAAATGTCAGCTGCTTCTCCTTCCACAGATGCAGCCTGATCAGATGCTTTTTTCCAGCATTTTCTGTTTTTTACTTCATATTAACCTAATATTGTTTGTTATTTTATAATGCTCCTTTGCCATCTACATTGCAAATATATGCTGGTATTTATGTATTTATACACATTTTATTCCATATCTGTACTTAATCCTTTCACTTCAAATTTTATACACTGTAATTCCTTATCCTTTATAGTTGTTGAATGTAGTTTTTCTTTTGCAAGTCTCATCAACGAACCCCAGCAAATTCCTAATATATGTGAATGTATATTGCAAATAAGGAAGTAGTAATTGAGATTTTGTTGTAACAGCCTGAGGTGAGGAAGCAGTGCTGACAGTGAGCTATTCAGCAGAGCTGTGCAGTAGAAACGAGGACACTTGCTTGACATTTATTTCAGCAGAAGACGGTAGTTTGTGATCTGCCTGACTGGGACGATTGAGGTTTACTGTAGCATTGCTACTGCCACGCCGACTGAGATCAACTAACTGAGAACTGAGCAGGCCTTCTTGTCTATTTCGGCAGTGGACCAAGCATTGCATTCATGCCCTGAATCATCTGAATGCTAGACGAACATTTGTTTATTCAAAATGAGCGATGAATCAATGTTCCTTTTATGGCAGGGTACACACTTCATGTAATTGAGAGCCTCTGATCCTGCTCATGATCAAAATGTGACTTAGTTTTCTAAATTCCTGTTTCTTTAATAGAGGACCACAAACATATTAACATCGCTTTTCTAAGAAGTTATGTATCAGGCTTCAGCACAGTCGATTGTATTAGAATATTTAACCATTTCTGAGGCTGATGTATTAGCACAAGTCACAAGGTAAATCTTATCTTTCAGTGTAGCTGGACCTCCATTGGTTTCTGATATTACACTGGGATATTGTTCCTGAATTTCTATCTTCTCAAAGGTCAGAAAAGAAAAAACACAGCTGAGAAATTGTAATTCATTCTTCCTTGTTGCAATAAGCATATGCTGCATATTGGACTAATGTCTCAACTGGATTCCCTTCAAAAACCATTAAGGAGTAAAGAAAAGAGAATACAGCAAAGTGGTACAGCTAGTAGAGTCACTGCCCCACAGCACCAGAGATGCCAGTTCAGTCCTGGCCTTGTGTGTTGTCTGTGTGACGTTTGCACAATCTCCCTGTGAATGTATGGATTTCTTCCTTCCTCCCAAAGGGCTGCGGGTTGGTACTTCAAATGACAACTGTTAATTACCCCTAGTGCGTGGGTGAATGGTAGAACCTGAGAGAGATGATGAGAATGTGGGGAGAATATTATCAATCAATTAAACACAGGATTGATGCAAACGCTTGGTTAATGGTCAGTGCAGATTTGGTGGGCTGAAGGACCTACTTGCATGATGTATTTCACTATGACTATCGAATATGGCTGGAAGTATGTTAAATTAACCATGTAAAAGGCTGTCAAGGAAGCAAGAGCAAAGACGAAGGAGGTGACTGTGATGGATGGACCTGACTGCACCCCTGCCATGAGTGGCTCGGTGAGGAATATCTGCCACGAGGAAGGGGTGGTGCTCATGCTGTCAATGATCAACATGTTCATAAATTGTACCCATCAGCTCCAACTATACTGGCAAAGGAGGATATGTGTGGTACATGAATTAAGATGTCAGTAGGTGTGTGACTGACTTCAGGAAATCATCAACAACCCTAAGGTGATATGGCTGCACTTGGTGTCTACATCTTCTCAGCAGATATAAAATGAAGACTAATTTTGAATTAACCTAAGTAATCTTTATTTTCCCTCATCTAGCCTGGATCACTAAATGGAATTGCCTGGAAATTGAATCAGATAGTGCCACATTAATATTGTAATGTACAATTCAATTACAGTGAAAGGTAAAATGCCAACTCAATTTGCAGGTCGATTGAGAAAATCAGTTTGGTCCTTGATCCCAAGAGAGGAAATTTAGTGTCTACAAGATGGCATTTTAGAGCAGGTTGTGGTTGAGCCTATTAGGGGAAAGGCAATTCTGGAATGAGTGATGTGTAATTAAATGAATTTAATTAGGGAGCTTGAGGTAAAGTAACCTTTAGGAGGCAGTGTCATAATATGATAGGATTCACCCTGCAGTTTGAGAGGGAGAAGATAAAGTCAGATGTAGCAGAGCCACAGTGGAGTAATGGCAAGCTTAGGGGCATGAGAGAGGAGCTGGCCAAAGTTGATTGGAAGGAGATACTAGCAGGGATGAGAACAGAACAGAAACAGCTGGAGTTTTCTGGGCAATTTGCAAGGTGCAGTATAGATATTGTACATCCTAAAGATGAAGAAGTATGAAGCAGGTATGAAGTGCTTTCCAAACGTTCGCTTTACGACATCTCACTTTTACAAAAGACCTACATTAGTACCTGTTTTCGCTAACTGAAAGAGGATTTTCGCTTTTATGAAAAAAGACAACCGCTTTAAACTTGTGTTTACACCGAAAAAGACTACCATGACCGTGAAGCCTTGTGCAGGCAGGTGTGTGCACATGTGCGTATGTGCTGATTTTTTTCTACCAATCGGTTTTGGCTCAATCCTCCTGATTCTGGTAAGTAAAACTACACTGTACATACACTTTATATAGCTGTGTATTTATCATATCATTACTGCTTTTACTATATGTCAGTGTTATTTTAGGTTTTATGTGCTATTTGGTATGATTTGGTAGGTTTTTTTTGGGTCTGGGAATGCTCAAAAATTTTTCCCATATAAATTAAAGCTTCTTCGCTTTACGCCATTTCGGCTTACAAACTGTTTCATAGGAACCCTCTACCTTCGGAAAGCGGGAGAAACCTATATTCTAAAGGGCGGTAGTAATGGGGAATGAAGAAATGGTGATGGACTTAATAAATATTTCGCATCAGACTTTACCATGGCAGACATTAGCAGTATGCTAGAAATTCAAGAGCTTAAAGTAGCAGAAGTGACTGTAATTGCTATTACTAAGCAGAAAGTTTGTGAATGATACAAAAATAGGTGGCGGGACTGGTAGTGTTGAGGAAGCAGGGAGTTTGCAGACGGACTTGGACAGACTAGGAGAATGGGCAGGAAAATACAATGTCAGAAAATGTATGGTCAAGCACTTTGGTAGAAAGGCTGGAACGATTTTCTAAATGGGGAAATAATTCAAAAATCAGAGGTGTAAAGGGAACGTGGGGAGCTTTTGTGCCGGGTTCTCTAAAGGTTAACTTGCAGGCTGAAAAGGAAAGGAAGGCAAATGCAATCTTAGCATTCATTTCCAGAGGACTAAAATTTAAGAGCAAGAATGAGATGCTATGGCTTTATAATCATTGGTCATGCCACACTTGGAGTATTCTGAGCAGTTCCGGGCCACGTATGTAATAAAAGATGTCCTGGAATTGGAGAGGGTCCAAGAGAAGGTTTATGAGAAGGATTCTGGGAATGAAAAGGTTAATGTATGCTTGATGGCTCTGTATTTGTGCTCACTGGAATTTAACAGAATAACGGATCTCATTGAAAGCCATTAAATATTCAAAGGCCTGGATAGTGGTCTTTCATGAGGATGTGGAGAGGATATTTCCTTCAGTGGGTGTCAGCACCAGAGGCCAGTACCCCAGAACAGAAGGACATCCATTTAGAACAGAGAAAATGAAGAATTCTTTAGCCAGGCATGGTGTTTCTGTGGAATTCATTGCCATGGACAGCTATGGAGACCAGTTCTTTGAGTATATTTTAAAGCTGAGGTCTGTAGGATCTTTGCTAGTCAGGGTATCAATGTTATGGGGAGAGGGCTGGAGAATGGGATTTGAGATTGAGAGACATAATAAATCAGGAAACTCAGTGGTCTGAGAGGCCTAATTCTGCTCCTCTGTCATATGGCCTTGGACAATCATGTGTCTTCCCACCCGGCTGCTTCATGCACCCACCTGAGGAGTTAACAAGCAGAGAGATCCATCCGCAGTGACATTCACCTTAGGGATCCTCATCCCCTTGTACATAGCCCACACTACCTGTCAGTCATTCATGTATATGCAGGCCTTAGCCATTCTCAAGGCCTACTTCAGCCTGTCACAATCCCATGCAGTCCTCTACAGGGACGCAGTGTTAAGCAGTATACAGTATGCATCCAATTTCGATTATGAACGGGCTTACAACCACCCAAGCTCATTTACGCAGTTCTTGAGGATTAGCTCACGTTATTGCATGTCATACACATGGAAGGCAGATCTGTGCTGCGAGCATGTACTAACCTTAGCACTTCTTGAAGCTTGCCTGAGGAACAGCAATTGCTGCAAATCACTAATAGGGAGCTGTCTAGGTGTACTGTACATAAACTGGTTATAGCCAGCGTTTTCTTTCCCAGAGTTTTAAAAGCTCTTGCCAACCCATCCAGATGTTACAGGTTCTGGTTCTTTCTAATAAAAATGGCTATTCTTCATCTGACAGCCAAGGTCTTGTCTGCAGCAGATTAATAAACTTTGTAATTTATCGTACTCAGGTTGATGATATTTTTGCTTTTTCACTTGCTTGCTCTTCATGGGTAGCAATCTTATGATGTCAGTCAGGAACTGCTACCAATTGTAATATCCCAGCTAGCTGTCCCAGGTGAAATGAGGAACAAACTAAATTTAATCCACATGTCAGAAAACCACTGAATGCAGCCTTGTCCACATATCCCTTTTGATTGCACTCGGCAATAAAGTACAAGAAAAATAACATGAGCGGGTTGGAAATCTGGTGTTACACCTTGAGCCGCAAATTGCCTGATTCAAAGTTCATTTCAAGTCAAGTCAAGTCAAGTCACTTTTTATTGTCATTTTGACCATAACTGCTGGTACAGTACACAGTAAAAAACAAGACAACGTTTTTCAGGACCATGGTACTACATTATACAATATAAAAACTAGACTGAACTACGTAAAAAACAACACAGAAAAAACTACACTAGACTACAGACCTACGAGGACTGCATAAAGTGCACAAAACAGCGCAGGCATTACAATAAATGATAAACAAGACAATAGGCACAGTCGAGGGCAGTAAATTGGTGTCAGTCCAGACTCTGGGTATTGAGGAGTCTGATGGCTCGGGGGAAGAAACTGTTACATAATCTGGTCGTGAGAGCCAAAATGCTTCGGTGCCTTTTGCCAGATGGCAGGAGGGAGAAGAGTTTGTATTAGGGGTGCGTAGGGTCCTTCATAATGCTGTTTGCTTTGCGGATGCAGCATGTAGTGTAAATGTCTGTAATGGTGGGAAGAGACACCCTGATGATCTTCTCAGCTGACCTCAGAATCCACTGCAGGGTCTTGCAATCTGAGATGGTGCAATTTCCGAACCAGGCAGTGATGCAGCTGCTCAGGATGCTCTCAATACAACCCCTGTAGAATGTGATGAGGATGAGGGTGGGAGATGGACTTCCCTCAGCCTTCGCAGAAAGTAGAGACGCTACTGGGATTTTGTTGCTATGGAGCTGGTGTTGAGGGACCAGGTGAGATTCTCCGCCATACAACCTTAACATTTCTCTGCGTACAGGCAGCCACAAGGCAAGAAATCCAAGAGAACCCAATTTAAAAAGAGAGACCAACACCCAGTGTGCAAAGACAGAGAAAAAGAACATAAATCGTGCAAACTACAGAAGCAAGCAACAGGTTTCCGAACCAAACTGAGTCCATAGACTCCGAATCCATGGAGCAGCCAGAGTAGGCCTCAGTTCATCCTATAGCAGGGCAAGCCCCTGTGAAGCTCTCAGACACGAAGCCCGTTATAGCTGGAGCAGTCTCACCGCTCATCGCTGTGAAGAGAGGAGTGAACATTGTAGGAGAGCGTGAACAAAATTGGGCCAACCCTCACCTCTGGTACCGACACTCTGCCTGTCCAGTCTGTCTGAGCTGGCATTTAAATTGTTCCAACACCGGATCATACCTCGCATTAGGATAATGCTCCATAAATAAAAATCAAAGACTTCCTAGTCTATAGGGCTTATCATCTGGGCTGGCACAGCAGGAAAGCAATTAGCAAAATGCTATTACAATGCCAGCAACCTGGGTTCAATTCCCACAGCCATCTGTAATGACTTTCCCCCCATGACCGTATGGGTTTCCTCCAGGTGCTCCAGTTTCATCTCACATTCCAAAGATGGGCAGGCAGTAAGTTAATTGGCCACATGGGTGCAATTGGGCGACATGGGTTTGTGGGCCAGGAGGATCTGTTACTGTGCTGTATCGCTAAAGTATTAAAAAATACTTAAACATACAGCATGCCATTGGAAGCATGACTGACTTTTGTACCACTTTTGTATTATGTCCGGAGCCAAATACATTCCATACAGTCTGCCGTTAGGATTTGCAGAATGTCTTGACCCATAGGTCAGCTACAGCCTTGGTTGCAGCACGGTTGTGCCAATTCCTGTAATGTTCCTTGTGAGTTTTGAAGAGACGTTAAAAAATATTGCATTCGGATCAAGGATTTGATAGCATAAATTATGTTGTATGTTACTGAGTAAGAGCTGAAGGTTATTTTATACTCTTGAAGGAAAGGCTTGACAGCAAAATTGCAGTTTATAAACTTCAGATGTATGTATCTGACAAGTCCAACTGAGCGCAGGCTCACAACATGACATAAAATAGGGGATTAAACAAGATTCAGTAAAGATGCAGTCTTGCAAATCTTTGGTTGAGCCTTCTCCAATATTTAGATTGGCTCCTTTGAAATGAGAACAAATATATTCACTGTGCACAATCCAGTTCTCTGGCCCAATCACTAGCAGAGATTTTTGTACAGACCATACCAGCCAAATATTTGTAGTGCTCTTCAGGTTGCTTTGATATTGTGTTGGACCCATACGGGTACTAGAGCAATCTGATGCGACCGCCTGCAGCACAAAAATTAAATTTGCCAGGATCCTCTCTGGCAGTCACTAAGAAAACTCATTCCCTTAACTTTACATACATGTTGTTAAAGATATTTTTAAAATCAGTAAGTGTAACTTCATGCCTCTGAAGTGATGTTTGATATTGAGCAAATGGTCATGATATAAATCAGAAGGGACTGTAAGGAATAAAGGTGAAGTGAGACAATGAAGGCCATTACTTATTTCGGACCACTTGAGAGACATCAATTATTACTCTCTATACTTGCAGCAACATTTTAAAACTGTAAAAAAAAAACAAATTTAAAATTTTGCTGTCAAAGTAACCGAAGCAGATTTAATGATCTAGAGACTGGGAACTAGATCCAAATTAACATAGCAACCAGCCCAAAAGGTAAAAGCTAAACATTTCTCATTTGATTCAGAATCCCGGAATCTGCTTGTAAAAAGTCTGTTTGATTCACTGCATTACTACACTTGCCAGAGCCAACCTTTTAAGCACAACATATATAAAAAAAAGTATTGTTGTGTGACAAGGTCCTGTTTTACAAGCAGTTCTACAAGAGAAGAAGAAGGTGGAGAAGTTCAGGAAGGAAATTCTTGATGGCCGAAGGGACACAATGCCAACAATATGACAAAGGGTGAAGGAGAGGTACAAAAGGTCAGAGTTAGAGGAACATAGTGTTTACAGGTGGGGTGGTGGTGTAAGACCGATGGATATTATCAAGCTTATAAAATGTTTATGTGTAATTGTACCTTTAGAAATTGAATCAACTATGTTATATAATCTTTGATATAGAGGTGTACCTGCTGTAGTTTTTTATATGATTTTCCAATACTTCTCCTAATGGAGGAGAAGGCAATTATTGCTTTAAATTGGGTTTACTTCCTTCAATGAAGGATGTTCTGTTGATACCTTGACCTTTGTCAGTCGCCCTGACAGCAGTAAAGTTAAAGACTTACAAATGCCAGTTCAAAGTAAATTTATTATCAAAGTACATATATATCACCATATACAACCCTGAGATTCATTTCCTAGTGGGTATTCACAGTAAATCCAAAATAGAATAATAACCATAATAGAATCAATGAAAGATCACACAGGCATTCAACTGGTGTGTAAAAGACAACAAAATGTGCAAATATGTAAAGAAAAAAAATCATAATAATAAATAAATAAGCAAAAAATATTGAGAACATGAGATGAAGAGTCATTGAAAGTGACTCTATAGTTTGTGGAATCATTTCAGTGATAGGGCAAGTGAAGTTGAGTGAAGTTATTTGCAACAAGGATAGAACTTTGTTAATTAGGGGAGAAATAGCACAGAAGTCCATAGGGAGGTAAAAGCCAGGCTTCTCTAAGTAATGCAATGTAAATTGAGGGAGATGGGTAAATATGTCAGTGAACTCAAGAAATATAAGCAGATGCAGCCATTTTTCCTGTTTATAATATGAATGGAAATGTTTCTGAGGTGGAATAATTTTGTCATGGTATGAAAGGATTACATATAACAGAGAAATGTGGTTATACTTTAGAAGAGGAAGGCAACATTATTGTTGATGAAAGGGCTGGAGACATATGAGACTTTGCTGAGTTTACTCATACCACAGAATCCGACGAGGCCTTACACAGGGGCATGCTGGAGGGGTGTGTTCCAATCCAAGAGTGAGAGAAGTTAGTCAGAGCCATATGCTTGGCACACACAACCAGGTACCAGAAGATATGATTGATTTGAACAGTCAGGCTGACAATTTCTGGATCCTTTTAGATTGGGGATTATCAGATTGATTAGTATACAGGCTGACAAGTAAGAAAATTCAGGCGGGCAAACTATTTGCATTTATGTTCAAGGGAACATATAGAGTTGTCACTGGTATGGAAATGACATTTAAACAAGTGAAGCCATTTTTGCTCGGGGCACAATTCTGGACAAACAGAAGCATTCTTGTATCTGACACTGACATTAGTTGGGAGATTACTGTACTCAATGAAGGATGCTTGCTATTAATTCTATCTTTGCTACTTCCATTAGTGATCAGCTGTACTAAGGAACCCAAAGGCATTACACAAAGATATGTTCATTTTTACTTGCTTACAGAATGTGACTGTCACAGGATAGGTCAGCAGTTATTGACCGTCTATTAATGAGGAGGCAGTTAGGAGTCGGCCACGTTGGTGCCGTGTGATTGTTTCAGTCTGGACAAAGATAGGACATTTATTTTCCGAAAAGACTTCAGTGAACCAAATTTTTGTTTTGTTACAGTTGAATGGTTAATGTTAACAAAACTAGATTTTATCCCAGATGTATTTACAGGATTGATTTTAAAATCCCCAAATGCTGGGTGGGATTTAAATTCAAGTTTCTGAGTCAATGTCCAAGAAAATAGGTATTAGTCCAATAACTGAACCACAGCGTCACTGCTCTAGCCTTTCAGCAGCTGAACGGTTAAAGCAGGAGAGGAGAAAGACGAAAAAGCAGGCCTTGTGATGGAGAATGTTTAGGGTCAGAACCTCGGCCCAGGATTGTACAGGGCACAGAGGATGCAAACAGTCTGGTTCAGCTTGAGACAATGGAATGAATTGGCGATGAATGTGAGTAAATTTTCCCTTTAGCTAATAGGGATGCCTTTAAGCTTCCCCAATTGTAATTGGGGGAGATACATGAGATGAGTCACACAGTCTGATCGCTCTGGGGTGATATGGTAGTGCAGCTGTCAACATATGGTTATACAGCACCAGTATCCAAGTTCACTTCTCTTTTCGGAGATTGTACGTACTCTCTGTGACTGCACAGAATTCCTCTGGCTGTTCCCGTTTCCTCCCACATTCCAAAGTCCCGGTTTAAGATTGGAAAGTTGGGGCCATGCTTTGTCAGCACTGGATGGATAGTGACACTTGCAGGTTGCACCACCAGCACATCTTCGGACTGTGTTGGCCATTGATGCAATCTATGCATTTCACTGCATGTCTTGATGTTTCAATGTACGTGTGGGAAATGAAGCTAATCTTTAATCTTTAATCACACAGCGGCAGCAGAAGGGTCAGGAATGGTGTTGGTCTGTTAGAGATGGGCACAAACACATCTTGGGTGTGCACAGCTGCTTAACACATGGCTGTCCTAGAACAGTTAATGTGAATGCCATGAACAGTGCCAAGAAGCTGCCACAGGTTCAAGGAAGCTGGCTGCAGTGGTTCATTAATGGATTTCAGCACTATATGTTAATCCATCCAAATTTAGCATTACTGTCCTTCTGACACAGATACATTGGCTGATCTGAGGGGAATGCCAGATATGGGATCACACCCCGGTTGATTATTTTTCCACTGCTGCCTCTGCCCAGGGATGCTGCGGCTATTTGTAGAGCTTCTACTGACCCAGATAACTCATTCATCACCAGCTAACCACAATACCAGGAAATGATTAAGCTATTGTACTTAAGCATCAGAAAGAAAGTAAGATTTCCCAGTTTTCTAGCTTATCTAGGTAAGTGCAAGATGAATATGTGAAAAACTGGAATATGGACCATTTGGAAGTGGGCAGAGAAGTGGCAGCTGGAGCTTAATCCAGACAAATGTTTTGCACTTTTCCAAGGTCAAATTTAAAAGTAAAGTATATAGTAAATGGTAGGGCCATTAGTGGCATTAATGTGCAGAGGGATCTTGAGGTACAAGTCCATAACTCCCTGAACAGGTAAGATTGTAAAGACAGTGTACAACATACTTGGCTTCATTGGCAGGGTGTTGAGTCTAAAAATTGAGAAGTCATGTTGCAGATGTATAAAAGTTTTGGTGAGGCCACATTGTGCAGTTCTGGTCACTGTACTATAGGAAGGATGTGAATGCTTTGGAGACGGCACAGAAGAGTTTTACCAGGAAGTTTCCTAGTTTAGACAGGAGTGGCTAAAAGGAGAAGTTGGACAGACTTGGATAGTTTCCTTTGGAGCATCAGAAGCTAAAGGGAGACCTGAAAGGAGTATATAAAATTATAGAGGAATAGATAGGGTAGATAGTCAGAGTTTTTTACCCAAGGTGGAAATGTCATTTTATAGAGTGCATAGCTCTAAGGTGAGAGGGGAAGAGTTTAAAGAAGATTTACCTGGTAATTTCTTTTACTCAGAGAGTGGTGGATACCTGAAACACACTTCCGGAGGAAGTGGTGAAAGTAGATACAATAACAGTGTTTAAGGGATGATTAGATGTGCAGATGAACAATCAGTGAATGGAGGGATGTAGAGATGAGCAGGCAGGAGGGAGTAGTGTAGATTAGCATCATTTTTGGTACCGCCATCACTGGCTAAAAGGCAACATGGCCTGTTCCTGTTCCTGTGTTGTGCTGTTCTATGGTCTAAACTAGAGCTGGCTGGGCAGATAATACGTTCAAACAACACCTTCCAGTTCACCTTCCTACACCATGTTTTACTCTCTTCTGCATATTTACTTTGCAGTCCAAATATACTAAAATAAATTAAAGAGCTAAATCTAAATAAAGATTAATGATCTTAAGTAAACTGAACAAATTATTTATGCTTGCAAATATGCCCAGCTTGAGTAAAGACATCCTATATCAGTATTTGTGCAGACTTTTTAATTTTCCTTTTAACCACGCAAGAGTTAGAGGCAGTGGAGTGGCTAGATAAGAGAAACATCACTGAACCAGTGGCTAAATAGTAATATTATCCAAGCATCATTGGATTTCACCAAGCTGCTTATTAATTCAGAAGTGATGTTGTTTAGGATCCTGAGAGTGCAAGTGGATGCAAATGTTTTCAAAATGGTGAAGACTAATAGAAATGTTAATTTTTTTCAAATAACAGGTTTCTTTAGTCCAATCTCTTCAAAGCTTTGTGTATAATTTTCAGGATAATAATAATGAATTATTATTCAAGACCACGACCAAGGAGCTGATTATTGACTCCAGGATGAGGAAACTAGAGGCCCCTGAGCCAGTCCACATCAGAGGATCAGACGTGCAGAGGGTCGGCAACTTTAAATTCCTCGGTGTTATCATTTCAGAGGACCTGCCCTGGGGGTCCAGCACATTAGTGTAATTATGAAGAAAGCTCATAAGTGCCTCTACTTCCTTAGAAGTTTGCAAGGATTTAGCATGACATCTAAAACTTTGACAAACTGCTATAGATGTGTGGTGGAGGGAAGATTGACTGGTTGGTTGCAAGACGGCTGGTATGGAAATACGAAAACCCTTGAATGGAAAATCCTCCAAAAAGCGGTGGATATGGCCCAGACCATCATGGGTAAAACCCTTTACACCATTGAATTCATCTAGATGAAGCATTGTTGCAGGAAAGCAGCATTCATCATCAGGGATCCCCAGCACCCAGGACGTGTTCTCTTCTCATTGCTGCCATCAGGAAAAAGTATACAAGCCTCAGGACCCACACCACCAGGTTCAGGAACAGTTTTGCTCATCAGGCTCTTGAACCAAAGTGGATAACTTCACTCAGCTTCACTTTCAAGGACATTTCATCTCATGTTCTCAATAGTTATTGCTAATTAATTTATTTCTTTATTATTATTTATTTATTTTTATATTTGCACAGTTTGCTCTCATTTACACGATAGCTGAACACCCAAGTTGGTGCAGTCTTTCATTAATTCCATTATAGTTATTACTCTATTATGGATTTATTGATTATGCCCTCAAGACAATAAATCTCAGGGTTTATATGGTGACATATATGTACTTCGGTATTCAATTTACTTTGTAAACGAAGTACATCTTTGTTTGGGTTTGGAGAACTACACCCCATACAATCATCCATGTGAAATCTCACCAATATTCTTCACAGCCTCAGCAAGGCTTACTTACTTTCGTACTCCAAAATCCTTTAATAAAGATCTACATATCATCTGTCTTCCTAATTGCTTCTTTGCCTGCATGCTTATTTTCTGTGTCTCATTAACCATCTGAATCAAATGAGGACAAGCCATCAATTAATACTTGACTGGGGAAAAAAAACAGAGTCAATAGATTCTAATCATTTTGAAAATGAACCCACTTAGTATGTGAGTATTAGTTAAATTAATATGTCATTGTTGTTAAATAAGTCATTATGAAGTGCAATGCGATTATTAGATTGCCAATCACTCTTGAAAAATATAGCCTAATTTTACCTGCAATTTAACAATTGTAAACTGTGGAGAAAAGTTGCTGGATTATTAAGTAACATTTTATCATTACTGAAGCCCATTGTCAGCATATTGAGAATAATAAGCAACAAACAGTCTTCTGGAGGAATTCAGTGGGAGGGCTATGGTCCCAGTGCAGGTTGATGGAGTAAGCAGTTTAAATTGTTCAGCACAGACTAGATGGGCCGAAGGGATGTTTCTGTGCTGTACTTCTCCATGAGCCTGTGACTTTGGGAGGAAAGGAATTGTTGACGCCTGGGTTGAAGCGCAGAGCAAAGTGCTGGCAGGGAAGTGCCTTCCCTCCCCCGAGGAGAGCAGACGCTCCGTCTGACTGAAGCTGAGGTGAGGAGGACCCTGGCCAGAGTCAACCCATCCAGATCTGCAGGGCCGATAATATACCAGGTCGGGTTCTGAAAAACTGCACAGCCCAGCTTACGGAGGTGCTGATGGATACATTCCACATCCCTCTGGAACAGCCTATTGTCCCCTTGGTTTTTGAGGTAGCAACCATCATTCTAGAGGTAAAGAAGGCAACAGGAACCTGACAAAATGACTATAGTCAGTGGCACTAACATCAACCATTATAAAATGCTGTGAGCGGCTGGTCATGGATCACATTAAAGCTTTTCTCCTGGATACACTGGACCCTTTCCAGTTCACTTATTGTTCAAATCAATCCACTGACAATGCCAAAGCCTCTGGCTCCACTCTGTCCTGTCCCACCTGGAAAGGGGTCTCATTGCCAGACTGCTGTTTATAGACTTCAGTTCAGTGTTCAACACCATCATACCCCAGAAACTGGTGAGGAAACTGTCCTCACTGAGTCTCTACACCTCCCTCTGTAATTGGATAATGGACTTAACAGTAAGGCCACAGTCAGTCCGTGTGGGCTGCAATGTCTCCCATCCCATTATGCTGACCACAGGCACTCCCCAAGCCTGTGTGCTCAGGCCACTGCTGTTTGCACTACTGAAACATGACTGCATCGCAGGATCCAGCTCAAACCACGTCATCAAGTTTGCGGACGACACAACAGTGGTTGGCCTTATCAAGTATGATAACGAGACAGAATATAGAGAGGAAGTGGAGCGGCTGGTGGACTGGTCTGAGAAGAACAATCCAAGCCTGAATGTGGAGAAGACAAACAAAATCATTGTGGACTTCAGGAAGGTGCAGACATACCAACCCCCTCTCCATAGAGAGAGTTCAATGCACCGAGTTCCTGGGACTTTCCATCATGGATTAGCTCATCTAGCCCCTTAATATCACCTCTCTAAGCAAAAAGGAACAGCAGCAATCTCCATTTCATATGAAAACTGAGGTAAGCAAAGCTCCCCCTCCCATCTTAACTGGATTTTACAAGGACACCGTTGAGAACGTCCTGACAAGTTGCATCTCCATTTGCTATGGGAGCAGTCAAGCATCAGACCAGAAGTCCCTACAAAGGACAGTGAGAACAACAGAGAGGATCACAGGGATCTCCCTACCATCCATCGGGGACATCTATTAGGAGCAGTGTGTATGCAGGACCCTTAGTATTAGTAAAGATCCCGCCCATCTGTCCATCTAGCATCCTCTTTGACTTTCTACCACCAGGCAGGAGACTGCAATGCATAAAACCAGGAATGGTCAGGATGAGAAACTGTTTCTTCACCCAGTCCTTCAGGCTTCTGAAATCCCTGCTGCATTGTATTTCACTGGTTAATCTGTTCCATCCCTTATAATATTTAATATTAATGAAACACAGACAATATTAATGCACTTTAGTTTGTTACTTATGAGTGAATCATCTGTAGATTTTATCCTTACCTTCATAAATTATCGTGTACTACTGTGCTTTACACCTAGGTTCAGAGAACTGTTGCCTTGTTTCTATATACATTATATGGTTATATATGTTATATAACATATATAATTAAATGACAATAAACTTGACTTGACATCTCGAGTCAAAAACCTGCCTCTATCATACCTTGAACTGGCCACCAGAGGGAGGCAGAGATGGCAAGGTCAAACTCTTTCTCCTCACCTGCCGATTAGGCTAACTATTAGTTCACTGCTGTCACCTGTGCCTTGTTTGTAGCCCTATACAAGTTCATTATTCCTTATTTGTTTGCTCAGTCTTAGAATGTTTTTTTTTTGATGAGATTGCTTGTATCTGAAACTCTAGTTTATTTTTGTATTTTGACTTTCTCGCTGAGATTGTTTTTGGACCTTCGGCCTGTATCTTGCCTAGTAAGGAATCCAGTACAGCCATCTTGGATGTTTTCTCTAATTCTATGTGATTTGTCTCTGCAATTGAGTTCACTGCAATTCAGTGTCAGGGAAGTTAAACTGAAGAAGTTACTTTGTGGGTTGTGACTTCATCTGGACTGAGGGTGGAAGGATGAGACAGCCAGTCAGAAAAAGGAAAAGGAGGGTGATGGGACAAGAGTCTGGGGTGATTGGCTTCATGGAGGAACCTGTAAGATGGCAGGCAAGTTATATCACTGTGAATTAAAAGACTTTTATATATTCAGATATCTTTGGCTCAATTTTGTAGCTTCCTAAGGAAGTGGATAAGTGCCATTGACTTTTGAGTCTGAGAGTGGAATAGTGAGGTATTTGAATTTTATTGAAAAGATAATTCCATCAGCATTGGGCAAGTTTTCTGTAGTAAGTATTGAGGGCCTGTGATATTTCCATAAACATGTGTTGAATTTTCCCTAAGTGAGTATTTCAGAATTTGACATTAATACTTAATTTGTTTAAAAATTATGGCTTTTCAGTTTCTACTTTTATCATTACATGTATCTTCTGATCTTTAGTACACAATGATGATTAAACTGTTAATTTAAAAAAGTTTCATTTTCTCTGTAAAATTTCTTGGTATGATTGGCTCAAGTTGGGTGAATAGCCAAATTACAGTGGCTTTGTAGTAAAGATCTTATTGAACTGATCCCTAACAAGAACAGGTGCTCAACAGTAAAACCTAAATCTCAGTCATTAATGTGATCTGAAGTAGATCAACACGTTGGATCTACTTCAGAACAGCAGCTAATTTTGTATGCTGTGACTTACTAAGAAATCAGACAAAAAAAAGGGGCTGCACAGTAGCCTAGTGGCTTGCACAATGCTTTACAGTACAAGTGACGCAGGTTCAATTCTGGCCACTGCCTGTAAGGAGTTTGTCTGTTCTCCCGGTGGCCATGTGTGTTTTCTCTGGGTGCTCTGGTTTCCTCCCACAGTCCAAGAATGTACTGGTTAGTAGGTTAATTGGGGATTGTATATTGTCCTGTGGTTAGGCAAGGGTTAAAGCTGGGGATGATGGGCAGTGCAACTCAAAGGGCCAGCAGAGCCTATTCCACGCTGTAACTCAAATAAATAATGATATAATATATTCCAGAATCACAGATAATAATGCAAGTTCTGGGTTGTTGCAGATTCAGAAATTATAATATCTGACAGCAGCTATGATGTATTGGGCACATGCACTGAGAGACATTGAAAAGGTTTTGCTTGCATGTTATCCAATTAGATCATGCTATATGTAACTGCATCGAGGTACTAAAAGGAAAGCGAAATGCAAGCTAAAGTGTTACAGTGCAATGAAGATAACTGAATAAAAGTTCAACACTTGTATATAAGTTGGACAACCTTGATTTGCTTGCAAGTAGCAACAAAGCAAGAAATCTGAAAGAACCCAATTAAAGGGAAAAGAATAGAAATAGAAGACAAACAGTTGATATGCAAGAGAAAGAAAGAAAAAAAAAGAAATTGTGCAAGCAATAGAAGAGAACAGCAACATTCCAAACCAAAATTGAGTCCTCGGATCCGAAGCCCGGAGTAGGCCCAAGGCCTTGCTTATCAGTTCATCATATAGGCGGGCTTGGAGCACAGCAGCTGGGCCATTCTTCATAGTCTCAGTGCCGTGGAGATGACCGTGAAAAAGAACAAGCAAAATTAGCTCTTGTTCCAAACGAGACCCTGGTTTTTTTTTCAGTCTACCTGGGCCAGCATTTAAATTGACCAAACAACTGAACAGCAAAAAGCTCTAGTGCCCTGGAAAGAGGAGTGAAGATTGTGGAGAGCGAGTGAAATCATCTCTTGCCTCTGATCTGGGCTATTGTTTAAATTGTCTAAACAGTGTATCGTATTTCACACTAGGACCCAGGCACTACTGATGCGAAAGGCTCCAGGACTAGACCACGCCATTCAGTTACTCACTCCAGACTCAGATGTTGTCACCCAGCCCAAAGCTGCTCTTGAGCTCTTCAAATCAGTCATGCCCAGAGTGATCCAACCTCACACCAGGGCCAGTTGAGCAGGCATCGAATCTCTTCTGCCCAGCCCTATCTTCTTGCAGTGCCCAGAGTGATCCAACCTTGCTCCCAGGCCAGCTGTACCGGTATCGGAACTTCATCTGTAGCGATTCTGCCATACACTCTTTCGGTTCATCCCCTGAACTCACCTTGTCATCTCTCACTTCTCCACTGTTTGCAATGATAATCTAACACGATTTACCTCAGAAAAGGTAGTTTTAGAGATATTTTTAGTCAGATGTCTTAGCTTTTTGACAAACAGAAGGCTGTTGCACACGTTTGGTTGAGAGGTCTATTCAAGAATCTAACACCAATAGTGGTGACATAATAGACAGTAAAGAAGGTTGCCTATAGTTTCAACACAATTCTCCTCAACCAAGTGGGTGGGCAAAAGAATGAAACATTGAAGTTACCTCAGATAAATGTAAAGTGATATGTTTTGGGAAGTTTAATCAGGCCAAGACATGCACAGTAAAGGACATAGCCCTGATGAAGGGTCTTGGCCCAAATCATCAACTATTTATTCACTTACATTGAAACTGTTGAGTTCCTCAGTATTTTGTGTGTGTTGTTCAGGGTCTGGGAGGGTTGTTGAACAGTATGTATGGTCTTGGTCACCACTCCATAGGAAAGATGTAATGAAGGTGGTCAGAACTGGAGGAATTGAGGCATAGGTTTAAGATTTAGAGGATCTTAAGGACAGGTTTTTCAGAGGGTGATGGGTATATCAATTGAGCTGACAGGTGGTTGAGGCTGGTACAATTACCACACTTAAACATTTCACTAACCTGAATAGAAAAGATTGAAGAATATGATCCAAAATAGATCGGCTTGAATAGCATCTTGGTCAGCATAGATGATTTGGGCCAGAGGACCTGTTTCTGTGCTTTATTATTAAGAATCTGATTTATAGATTACCAGGCACTAAATTGTGACAGGAACTGTGATTTCCTGTTGTGTCAGTTACACAATCTGGTATTCAGAACACTCTTCCCGCTACAACTTCAAAAGATGAAATACCTGCTCTTTTACATGGATAGAAAAGGTTTAGTGCTAGGGTTCCCAACCTGGGGTCCATAGACAACTCTCTTAGGAGTCCATAGCATAAAAGGTTGGGAACCCCTGGTTTAGAGGGATAGGGGTCATATGGAATGAGGTTGGACATCTTGGTCAGCATGGATAGGTTGGGCTGAAGGATCTATTACTGTGCCATTCCTTTATCAACTATTCACACAACAGTCCTTGTGAAGCAGTGATTCACTTGCACATGTTCCAGTCAAATCACTGTAGTAATGCTCAGTCTGTAGTTGCCTTTACTTGGAAGACACCAGAACAGATTGGGTGACTGCTTCAGAGAACATGTCCACTCAGTCCTAAAGGGTGACACTGGACTTCCATTTTCCTGTCATGCTAGTCCCTTTCCACTTTGTCCTGTCTCTGACCTGCAACATTGCTGCAAAGATGCCCAATGTAAACTCCAGGAGCAGTATCCCTGTTTTCATCTGAAAACCTGGGATGCATGTCAAATTCAACAATTTCTCTTCTTTCCAGCCTGCATAGATATTACTGGATATTTCAGTATCAATTTAATTTCCTTGTCCCATTTGTCCCTAACTGCCTTAATTCAGAGTAATTGTTACCTTGACAACTGTACTCATCACCCTGTTATCAACTATTTCCTCTGTTCTCCAAAACTCCCAATTCTGCAATTTAAAGCATGCTAACATTCTTTCTTTTCCAGTCTTGAGGCTGTGTCCTTGAGCTGATATTTTGAGTTTCTCAGTGCGGAATTTGACTACCCAGTTCAATCCTTCCATCACATCTTGTTTCAGTTCTGGTGTTCAGACTAGTGATCTGATCTGGAAGTACAGACCCCATTCAGTTGAGGAAAAACAGATGGATTGTTCCATTTATATTCAAAGCTGGAAGTAAATTTATTATCAAAGTATATGGATATTGCCATATACTATCTTGGGATTCATTTTCTAACAAAGTTAAGAAATACAGAATTTACAAAAAACTATGCATTAACAAAGTAGCAAATTATGTAAAATAAGACAAACTGCAAATAAAAAATAATACTAACAACATGGGTTATATTTAGATTTCACATTGCAATGGCACAGAGACTATCAATATTTGCTGTTAATATTCTGTGTACAACTTTCAGACGACAGCACGTATAGCTAAAGGCAGAAATCAGAAAAGTTGCTGGCAGTGATCCAATGCACATTCATGGGCTGTGCAGTCTGCAGCCTCCTTTTACAAGCCTGAAATAATTTGAACTGCCATGAATTTTGACTATTTAAATATTATCCTACCTAAAATATCCAGCAAATATTATGCTTAGTTACACAAGAGTTTTTACAAAGCCATAATTTCTAGTTAGTGAATTATTTTCACACAATATATATTGAATTTTGTTTAATTTTGCATTTCAGAATGCAATTTTAATTTGTATTTAGCTTTTTAAAAAAAAAGTTAATGATATTTGTTTATTATCATAACCCATCGGAGTAGAAATATGTCATTTGGCCATTGAGCCTGTTATTGAGCTATTCTATTATGGCTGATTTATTCTTCCCCTCAGCTTCTTCTGCCTTCTACCTGTAATTGATCAACCTCTGCTTTAGATATACCCAATGACTTGTCCTCCGCAGCCACATATGCGTCAATGAATTCCACAGGTTCCCCACTGTCTGGCAACAGGTATTCTTCCTCGTATCTGTTCTAATGGGATGTCCTTCTATTCAGAGGCTTTGCCCTCCTGTGCTAGATCCTCCCTTTATTGGAAATGCTTGG
Source organism: Hypanus sabinus (assembly GCF_030144855.1). Lineage (NCBI taxonomy): Eukaryota > Metazoa > Chordata > Chondrichthyes > Myliobatiformes > Dasyatidae > Hypanus > Hypanus sabinus. The sequence continues at coordinate 40,263,665 of NC_082709.1, forward strand.
CATTCAGCTTAAAACAAGCGTTCAATCTCACTTGAACAAATTTCTGTTTAAATGGTTAGATTAAAATTGGCTTTTCTTACGTTGGAGTTGTAGCACACAAGGACAAATAATGAATGTCAAGCACTCTACTCCCATAATGGATTGTCCATTTAGGAGAAGGATGAAAAATCCACAAATGTATAAAAATAACTTCTAACATTGGTGTGCAAGATAGTGGGGGGTGGGGGAGAAGCACATGCACTTCATAACATCTAAGATATAAGTTCATGTCTGTGGTTTAATTGAACAAAAAATTGCAAGTTGTTTCCAACCTCAAAGTTTCTAGATTCTTCGAACTCTTCATTTAATAATCAGGTCAGACATCTAAAGTGCTCCAATGAAAAACTGAAACACTAGAAACAAGTGATGTTCATGTGCTCATCACAAATTGGCATGGTGGCTGGCTAAATTAGGCCAGTGGCAACTATCTAGTAGTTCTCAGCTCCGCGGAAGTTAGCTAGAAGCTTGGCAGTGTGAGGGCCAATGTTCCCATAGTATCCAAGCTGGGAAAAAATGCCAGTCGCCGTTTGGAGCTCATGAAAAAAGATGATCCTTCTGCATCAGTTATACCTGTACGATTGGCATAAATATTAAGGCAAATCCATAGCAATTGAGTTATATAGTTTGTATTGCAAGACTATGTGAAACAGTATTGGCACATGTTACACTACAGATGATGCCACGTGTCTACCACAGGAAGGATAAACATAACTAGAGGTTCAATTTTTCAATTTATACTTTCAGTTCGGTTTCTGGCAGTTTTTTTTCTTGGTTTCAGCAAAATCAGTTATTTCTGTTCACAAAAAATGCCATTAAATGCTTCAGGTTTTGGTCTTTTCAAAGTAAATCTGTTTTCAAAATACATCTATGTCACCATATACAACCTTGAGATTCATTTTCTTGCTGGCATATTCAATAAATCCATGGACTAATAACCATAACAGAATCAATGAAAGACTGCGCCAGCCTAGGTGTTCAACCAGTGTGCAAAAGTCAACAAGCGGCAAGTACAAAATAAGGTATTAATATAAATAACTAAAGAAGCAATAAGTATTGAGAACATGAGAAAGTGAATTCATTGCTTGTGGGGCAGTTCAGTGAAGGGGCAAGTGAAGGTATCACATTTGGCTCAAGAGCCTGATGATGAGAGGTAATAACTGTTCCTGAACCTGGAGTTGTGAGTCCTGAGGCTCCTATACCTTCCTGATGGCAGCAGTGAGAAGAGAGCATGTTCTTAGGGGATGGATGCCATTTTCCTGCAACAGTGTTTCCTGTAGATGTGTTCAATGGTGGGGAGGGCTTTACCTGTGATGGACTGTGCTATATCCACTACATTTTGTAATATTTTCTGTTCAAAGGCATAGGTATTTCCGTAACAGGCTCTGAGGCAGGCAGTCAATATACTCCACTACACATCTATGAAAGTCCGTCAGAGTTTTAGACACCATGCCGAATCTTTGCAACTCCTAAGGAACTAGAGGCGCTGCCGTGCTACCTTTGTAATTGCACTTGTGTGCTGAGCCCAGGACACATTCTTCAAAACAATAACACTGAGTAATTTAAAATTGTTAATCCTCTCCACCCCTGATCCCCTGATAAGGACTGGCTCATGGACCCCTAGTTTCTTACTCCTGAAGTCAGTAATCAGCTCCTTGGTCTTGTTGACATTGAGTGAGAGGTTGTTGTTCTGGCACCATTAGCCAGACTTTCAATCTCCCTCCTATATGCTGACTCATCCGCTTTGATTCAGCCTTTGACAGTGGTGTTGTCAGCAAACTTTAATATGACATTGGAGCTGTGCTTAGCCACACAGTCATAAGTGTAAACTGAGTAGAGCAGGGGGCTAAGCAGACAGCCTTGTGGACACCTGTGCAGATGGAGATCATGGAGGAGATGTTGTTGCCAATCGGAACTTATTGGGTTCTATAAGTGAGGAAATCGAGGATCCAATTGCACAAAGACATATTTAGGCCAAGGTCTAGGACCTTATAAGTTTTGAGGGGATGATGGCTTTGAATGCTGAGTTATAGTTGATAAAGAGCATCCTGATGTGTGCATCTTTGACAGATGTTTCATAGTTGAGTCTTTTTCTGCCTGTTAGATCGTCCTCACGAATCTTGCTAAAAGTAAGGAGGTCTTTGTTTGGCTCGTTTTCCATTTCTGTAATTACAATATCCACCCCATTGTCACTCAACAGAGAACATAAACTGAATCTTTTCAGCTGGATTGCCATGTGTCTCAGGAGATTTATCAAAGGGAAAAATTGTATTTATTGCATTGTCAGTTACTCATAAAGACCACTGCCATGCTGTAACAGATTGTGCGTGTGTGTTAGAGTTCTTGCTGCAGGTCTTTATTTTGCAACAGGTCACCAAGATTACCTGTACTTCATTCAGCATCATCCCTTCTTGTACCATTCACTTAAAGAAAAATAAAATGCTCTAAGCTTATTTTCACTTCAGTTACATATTCTCTGAGTGACACCTGTACTTCTCTGGAAGTCAAGATTACATCTTTTAATGTCATATGTGATGCAATTCTGGGTGCTCTGAAAACCGGCAGGTGGTTAACCACACAAGTGACAACTCCGCACTCTTTAGCAACTAACTCAGGCTTTCTCATTGTTAATTCTTTGCTAATGTTATAATTTTCTTTCATAAAATAGTGCTCATCTTTTATGTCTTGCCCTATTTGTACAGGCTTCCTACTTGTCCAATTCTTTTCACTGCCTTTAGACAAGTAGCCATACACAAAAGGGATCAATTAGTGATCTTCATGTGTGTACTGGTAACTAATTGCAGAATTCTGCAGGCAAAAGGTAAAGACAGCATGGTTATTGCAAAATGGGTTTTTTTTTTCAGTAAGAAGACAAGCAATTTGTCCAACTTTTAAAAGACCTCAGAAGCGGACATTTGTAAAATCAAAGGTAATTCAATTCCTAAACATAAACAGAACTGTACACTGAGCACTTAGTTGGGGCATCTGACAGGAAGTATTAAATGCAAGCCACAGAAGCAAATAGTATATACATAAGAAAATATTACTTCAAGGAGTCATGATTATTTATAGATTATAGCATGCAAACTGTACACTTGAATTTGTCATGTCAGATGATTATTTTAGAAATTGGGCAAAAGACTGTTAACGCTCCTAATCAACTGTCTGAAAATAATGCATCTTCCCTCATGTTTTTGCCACCAAACCTCAAATTTATCTACTGTACATTGTACTTCATCTGCAGGGCATTATTCTACTTCTTAATCTGGAGCTTCTTTGCACCCCCCCCCCCCAGGACTTACCCTCTCATCCTGTTGTGTGTCACTTGCAAACTTTTGAGATCTTACATTTAATTCCCTTATCCAAATCATTTGTGTTTATATTAGGGATAGTTGGAGTCCCAATGCTGATGCATGTGTTACGCCACTAATCATTGTCTGCCCTGATAAAAAAAAGACCTGGTTATTCCTACTCCTTGTTTCCTTTTTCTTTTTAAATCTTTTTATTAATTTTCAAACAAAACATAAAAAATAACAAATACAGAGAGCTTGAGAGTACATAATTAATAAGACTGGAATGCAAATATAAACAGTTAATAACACAGATATAATAACCTCCCAGACTCATACTGTATTTACAGAAACAAAAACCCCAAATACTAACAACAACAGCTAACCTAACTGACATGGGCTATTGTATCGCATCAGGTATACACTGTAGTGTCAATAACTCCACACCTCTATCCAAATATCTAAAGGGGATAAGAAAAAGGTTCTGGAAAGGTCAGTTTAACTCATATGAAAATGTTGAATAAATGGTCTCCAGGTTTCTTCAAACTTGACCAAAGGGTCAAAAATTCTATTTTTTTCTAAACTCAGACAAGATATAGTTTGGGAAAATCATTGAAATGTAGTTGGGGGATTAATTTCTTTCCAGTTCAATAGAATGGATCTTCTAGCCACTAAGGTAACAAATGCAATCATCCACCGAGCTGAAGGGGATAAATAACTGGTATCCACCATTGGTAAGCCACAAATTGCAGTAATAGGATGAGGTTGCAAATTAATACTCAAAACTGTTGAAATAATACCAAAAATATCTTTCCAGTATTTTTGCAAGCAAGGGCAAGATCAAAACATGTGAATCAAAGAGGCTACTTCAGAATGACATCTATCACAGATTGGATTAACATGGGAATAAAATCGAACAAGTTTGTCCTTGGACATATGAGCCCTATGTACCACCTTGAACTGTATTAGGGCACGTTTGGCACAAATAGAAGAGGAATTAACTAACTGTAAAATTTTCTCCCATTGCTCTGTAGGTAAGGGAAATTGAAGTTCATTTTCTCACTCATTCTTAATTTTATCTGATATCCCTGGCTGTATTTTCAGGATCATATTATAAATATCGGCTATTAAACCCTTCTGATAGGGATTTAAACCTAGAATTTTTTTCATAATATCAATTGGGTATGAATTCGGAAAGGAATGTAACATATTATTCAAAAAATTTCTAATTTGTAAATATCTAAAACAATGGGCTCTAGGCAAATTATATTTATTAGACAGCTGTTCAAATGACATGAAACAATTATCTAAGAATAAGTCACAAAAACATGTTATACCCCTCGTTTTCCATAGCACAAAAGTTTGGTCCATAACAGAGGGCTGAAAAAGAAAGTTAGATATAATAGGGCTTGATAAAATGAATTTTTTCAAACCAAAACATTTGCAGAATTGAAACTATATTCGTAATGTATATTTAACTATAGGGTTAGTCATTTGTTTATTCAGTTTAGAAAAGACAAAGGGAAGTGAAGACCCTAAGATAGAGACCAATGAAAAACCTTGTACAGATTTACACTCCAATTTACCCATTGTGGACTTTGTATTGCCTACTCCTTGTTTCCTATTCAATTCAACCAGTTCTCCATCAATATCTATATCATTAATTCCATCAGCTTTAATATTGCACACAAATTTCTCATATTAGATCTTATCAAATGCCTTCTGAATCTCCAGATACACCATTCCCCCGATCCATTTTGCTAGATTTACTCTATAAAAAAATTCCAGTGGATCTGTCAACCATGATTTCATGTCTCAATGTCCATGTTGACACTGTCTGATCCTATTACACTTCTTCAAGTGTTGTTATTCCTTTTGTATAATGGGCTTTATCATGTTCCCCAACACCGATGATAGAATAAATGATCTAGAATTCCTGTTTTTGCTCTACATCCATTTTAAAGGATTGGGGTTACCCAACCTAGAATCCACTGGAACAATTCCAGACACTGACAAAAGTTAACTTTCAGTGGTAAGCTTAGTTTGTTTTTACACTAATGTCTCGTGACAGAATCTTTTACTATGGTGAGTTAGACAATGAAATGCTGTTACAGTATTACTAACACTAGAGGAGAGAAGCCACAGCAACAGTCTGATTATTAATATTTAACTTTGCATCTGTTCCTCACCTGAAACCACTGTGACAAGGAAACCGACTTTACACCAAGTCACAGGAGCATTGATCATAATTTTATCAGCAAAATTTGGGCTGACGTGGCAGGTGCAACTCTCTATCAGTGGGGGCTATAGAGGATCAGGGTAACGCAGCGTGGAAATAGGATCTAGGGCCCAACTTGTCCATGCTGACCAATATGCCCATCTAGGCTAGTCCCATTTCCCTGTGTTTGGTTCATATCACACTAAACTGATACAGTGGACTGAGTTGACCCACTCAACAGTTTTGTTTTAACCATGGTGATGAAGTAAGGTGCATACTGTCAATCCCAGACCGGCGTGATTGAGAGCCATGGTTGAAAATGTATTTTGTTGCACCCTGTGATCTAATATGCAGGATATCTGATGTCACAAAGAGGACTGGTGGACCATATACAGCATGTGTAATCCAAAACAGCCAATGCCTCTGAAAAAGCAATTTTGCTATTTCTGTGGTTGTAACCTCAAATAGTACGGACACAGTAGTGTATCTGCCCTTGTAGGCTCTTATTCAGAATCAGTATCAGATCTAGTATCACCAGACATACATCTGCTAACTTTACAGCAGCAGTAAAATAAGATATATGATAAATAAATAAAGAGAAAAAGCAGTTACATTAAGTATATATGTCTATTAAATAGTTAAGTTAAAACAAGTAGTGCAAAATAACAGAATTTAAAAAGTGGTGATGTAATGTTCATGGGTTCAATGTCCATTTCAAAAATGGATGGCAGTGGAAGAAGCTGTTCCTGAGTGTGTGCCTTCGAGCTTCTGGACCACCTTCCTGCCAGTAACAGTGTTAAGAGTGAATGACAGGGTGATGGGGATCCTTAATGATGAACGCCAACTTCCTTAGGCACTGCTCCTTCAGGGTGTCCTCGATACTTTGGAGGCTGGTACCCATGATGGAGGTAACTCATTTTACAAGTTTCTGCAACTTATTTTGATCTTGTGTAGTAGCCCCACCCCCCATACCAAATGGAGATGCAGCCAGTCAGAATGCTTTCCATGGTACATTCGTAGAAGCTTTTGAGTGTTTTAGTTGACGAACCAAATCTCCTCTAACTCCTAATGAAGTATAGCTGTTGTCTTGCCTTCCTTATAGCTGCATCAATGTGTTGCACTAATCTCTGGTCAAGTGAAATGCAAGGTGGTAAACATGGGGAGCTTTAAAATATGTTTAACAACTGAACTAGTAGTACAAGCCGGTCCCAGGCCTCTTGAAAGCAGGTAGTCAGTAGTATAAAATTTTAACAAATTTATATTAACAAACAGGAGTTTCTTTTACAAAACATTGTACAGAGAGAAGTGCAAGTCAGTTTTCAAATAAAATACAGCTCCCGAGTTACCATCAGATCAAATAAAGTGCTGGAGTACTTTCTTAGACTTTTGGCTGATACAATGCTAAAGTCTCAGAACTGTGCTACACAGTATGAAATAAAATGCACCAATGCAATAAAGCATGTTATATGCAGAAATTTGAGACTAGCCCTACAAATACCATTGGTTCAAGCTAAGCAAAAGGCTAAAGCAGTGGCTCACATAAAGACATACATAGTTCTGCTATAAACTAGATACTGGCTCAAGCACATGTGAACAGCTAGCTTCTTCAAGGCAGCCTGCCCTAGCCAAGCCCAGACCATGTGAACTTGGACGGCAATCAAACCATTCAAAATGCACCCCTGTCTGAGCCCAGGAATCCAGCTTCTTGTCCCACAGGCAGTCAAAAGGAACGTTCCTTAATGCTTGGCATAGAAATAAACTGTGGAAAGGAAGTGCTACGCTATTTTCCTTCCAACTGGGAACAATAGGCACAACTCTCAGTTCTACCCAGTTGCATATGTGTTTGGTTTAATGAGCGTTCTGATGAAATACATCTTATGTGGTCTTCATTCTTATTCACGTCTCCACTGTCCTTCTCTTTAAAAGAAGAAGTTTATACATTCTCTTTGACCTTCATAACTATATTGGTGCTGCTGTGTTGATCTTGGAGACTCGAGCGATATTGATGTTGCTGCATCCATCTTAGGATTCAACTAAGGTGCCATTCCTTAACTTGATTCACTTATAGTCCATGTCAGTTTCCTTTAGCAATCGTAGGACTGACCAGGATTCTAGTTAAACTTGAGTCTTAATCATTCTTCTCTTGGTTTTTGAACATTCAGTGCAAGTGCTTGCCAGGAAGCTTTCTGAAGTGATCACTTACCCTTAAAAAGATATTGTTTGGAAATATCTTGGTTCTCAATCTCTTCAATATCTCTTTTTCCCATCTCCAACCCATCCATACAAGCATACAAACCTAGTCATGGAATTGTAACACACACAAAATGCTGGATGAAATTAGCAGGCCAGGCAGCATCCATGGAAAAGAGTTGACATTTCAGGCCGAGACCCTTCATGAAAGGTCTCAGTCTGAAATATCAACTGTTTATGCTTCTCAATAGATACTGCCTGGCCTGTGGAGTTCCTCCAGCATCTTGTCTGTGTTGCTTTGGAGCTGCAGCATTTTCAGATTCTCTTGTGTTTATGGAATTGAAACCGCTTTCTTTTGTAGCAGATGTCTTCATGCTCGTTATGTTTCAGATGCCTTTTTCCACCTCTCCTTCCAGACTCAGATGTGTACAATAGATGTTCCACAGGAGTGTTGCACCGATCTGTAGTTCAGAAGAAAATCAATTGTTTCAGCATAAGACTTGATCTGTTTTGCTTCATTTGCTTCTTTAGTTCCTCTTTCATTGTATATATCAATCTTTCAGCTTCTCCATTTGAGGCTGGATGATAAAGAGATATGAAGCAATATTTCGTCCCATTTTGTTTTACTGACTACTCAAAGTGAAATGATTAGATATGCAGGCAATTATCTGATGCAAGTTTGTGAGGAAGACCAGGTGTTTTAATAATGGATCTGAATTCTTCCAGACTGCATTTAGTGGTGATGGATGAGCCCCAATGCAACAACTCACTCTGAAGTCAATAGAAGGTTTTCCACACCTTTTCCACATATTTATTTGGTGGTCTGGCAGCAGTGCGGGACTGCACGCCTACCGACCAGTTCTTTAACATCTTTGCATATACCGAGCCAACGGACAAAACTATGTGTTCTTTTTTTGTGACTCCAGAAATTAATCAAAAGAAAAAAACACTGGAGCATGGGTAACTCATGGACATTTAGCTTTACCAAGGAGGGCAATTATGACATGGTGTCATAATGATGAATGCCATTCATGTACTTTTTATCTATAACCCGTAATGAATTATGTAAACAAAGAATGTTTAATGAAAAAAGTAATGCGTATAGACAAAGAAAGAGGAACTAAAGAAGCAAGTGAGGCAAAATGGATCAGGTGTTATGCCTCCTCCTTGGTGGTTGTAGGAGTTGACACTGGGACAGCAGGAAGAGATTCCAACAGCTCTGGACATCTTTCTTCTCTAACAAATGACTCTGCTCTCTTCAACTAATCAACGTGTTGTCTCCGGATGATTTCAGACGCGATCTCCACTATGTAGGTGAATGGTCCAGTTCTGTCCTAATCTCTCCAAGTATTCCTCTGTAGTCCCATGTTAGGACTGTTTGCCCAGGAATGAAGCATCAAACCTCATTCCTTGGGAAGCCCTCAATTTGTCCCAGCTGTTAGTCCTGCAAACTCCTTCTGAGATTGGGTTTAAGCAGATCCAAGCGCAAGTGCAAGGGACAACCCAGGAACAGCATAGCAGGTGAGTTGTAGGTTGTGGAGAGTGCTGCCTTGCAATATGCAAAGAGAAAATCGGTGAGTTTATGACTCAGCATTGGTGTAGTGTGTTCTGCTGACATTGCTTGCAGTGCATTCTTTAGACTCTGTACAAACCTTTCCGTTAAGCCATTTGTAGCTGAGCAGTACAGAGCAGGTATGTCTTACTCTATTCATTTTCAGGAATGACTGAAGCTGTTCTGCAACAAACTGTGATCCATTGTCACCAACTAAGTGTTCTGGAACTCCATTCCTTGAGAGCATCAACAGTATGTGAGGCTGTAGTGGGAACACTCCTGGCCACTTTTGTAGTGTTGCATATACTGTTACCAAGAAATTTGTGCTCATGAATGGTTTGGCAAAATCCACATAAATCCTCTGCCAGGGCATGCCCAGGGATGAAGAGGTGCTGCTCCTGGCATCTTCTAGATGTGTTGCCATCCTGAATAGTGAGTGTGTGGCAAGCTGCTAGATCTGCTGATCTATCCTGGGCCACCAGATAAAACATCTAATGAACACTTTGATTTTGACCATGCCTAGATGACCAGCATGTAGCTCATCCAAAACTTCAGCTCTCAGATTGGATGGTACAACAATTCTCAAGGATAAGTTCGTCCCAGTGCAGGTTAAAATGGGGAATTGACATTACTGCTGCATGTTCCAGCCGTTTGGGGCAGCCACGTAGTCCTGAGACAGTGTGAGGTCTTTTCTGGTTTCCCCTTGGATCATCTCTGCCATAATAGAGAGACTTCCGATTTGTATTAGGGAGAATATGTCAAGAGGAGTGTCGTCTTACATAAACATTTCAGTATTCCCTTGAAGAGTAAACAGGGCCTGTTTCCATGATTAGTCATCCTCTTGAATTCAATCTTGTAATTGTGCCTTCCAAGAAACAGAAACCATCTCTGCATTTGTGATGCTGCTTTTAGTGGAACACCCTTCTGTGGACTGAAAATGGACACTAGTGGTTGATGATCTAGTAAACAGGGTAAACTCTCTCCCATACAGGTACTGGTTGAAACATTTCTCACCCAAACCAGTCGCAAGGCCTCTCTGTCAATCTGTGTGGAATTTTTAAGCAGGGGTAAGGGAACGTGATGCAAAGGCTGTGGGGTGTTCACTTCTATCACTCATATGATGTGACATGACTGCACTGATACCGTATGGTGAGGTGTCACAGGCAAACTTCGTTAGATGGTGTGGATCGTAATTCGTGAGCACAATATCTGACATCACCATTTCCTTCATTTTTTGGAATACCACCTCACACTGCTTTGTCCATTGCTATTTCTTCCCGATCTGTAGTAATGATTCTAAGGTGGGGAGCTCAGTAGCCATTTTGCAGGAACCTGTAATAGTAATTGAGAAATCCTTGGGACATCCACCATTGCTTGAATTTTCTCAGCACACTTCTGTATTCCTTGAGTGTCAATGGTGTGACCATAGTGAATGATGGCTTAGTTTAAAGAATTCACAGTTCTGTCATGCTCTGAGGCTATGATCTTCTAATCTTTAAGACACTGTCTTAAGATTTTGGAGATATTCCTTGTTACCCTCACCAAAAACACTAATGTTATCCAGGTATTACTGAGCAGCCTGGCAGCACCTGGTCCATGGCTTTCTGCCTGAGTGCAGGTGCAGATGCTACTCCAAAAATAAGCCCATTATAGTGATAAAGCCCTCTGAGAATGCTTATAGTGAGATACAATTCGGATTCCTCTTCCATCTCCATCTGTAGGCCTCAGCTAAGTCCACTTTGCTGAAGTGTTTTCCTCCAGAAAGGTTTGTAAAGGTATTCTCTATAGATAAAAGGGAATATTGATCTATTTTCAGTACTGGCTTGATGGTGACCTTAATATCACCAAAGATCCCGACAGACCCATCCTTCTTGGCCACTGGGACCTTGGTTGTTGCCTCTGTGTGATCTGCTGTAGCTCACTGGCTACTTTATCATGGATGGTATAAGGAACCAGATGGGTTTGGTGAAACTTGGCTGTGACATTTTCTTCGGTGCATATGAGTCCCTGCCACAATGGTAACACAATTTGTTCAGCCCAGCCGGTTTCTACTTAGACATTGAAATTTCGCTAATGCTCACTTTCTACAACTCAATTTCAGCTCTGTCTGCCTCTTCCATTGATACAGCAATTTCAACTGCTCTTTTAGATGTAAGTTGTGCTTCAGTTAGGAGCTATTCTTGAATGCTTTCTTGTAAGGTTCTGCAGACTAAGTGCCCCCTCAGTGCATCATTACTGAACTGAGTATGCTCAATTTCTTCAATTTTGCCATGTACGCTGAAATGGTTTCCTCTTCCTTTTGATTCTGTTTATGAAATCTAAAGTGTCGTGAAATCAACAATGGTTGTGGTTCCAAGTGTTCCTGCATCATTTGGGATAGTTTAGTGGGAGCAGTCAAATGTCTAAGGAAACTAATTTTTTCCACCTATTACACCCAGCAAAACTGGTTCACGCTTTTCATTAGGAATTTAAGCAATTTCAAACTACTGCTCAATTCATTCGGGATACATCATCCAGATATCTGTTGTGCAATCAAAGGCATTTATCTTTCTGATGTAGCCAGCCATTCCTGCTTTAAAGTTTATTATTATTATCATCATCATCACCTGGTACTCAGGGTTTATGAATATATGAATTTCATCTGTACTTTACCTTTTTTTTTAACTCAACTGTCTTTCTGACTGAATGAAGAAACATGTGCTGTGCTTTTTAAAAAAAAACTTGAATGGCTCTCTCTCTTTCTGAAGAAAACAAAATGCTTTGTTCTTCAACAGGTAGGTATCTGTCTCGGGTTTAAAACTTACTCATCACCACTATTATGTGTTTTGTAATTCCAGAAATTAATCAGAAGAAAAACACGGACGCTGGGGATAACTCATGTATATTTAGTTTTACTTTAGTGAGGTGTACATATAACAAGGTGGCATAACGACGTACACCATTTATGTACTTTGTATATATAACCAGTAACAAATTATGTAAACAAAGCATGCTTAATCAATAGATTTACAATATTAATCAAATAGTACTGAAATATTAAATACACAACTGTTGTTTTGTAACTTCAAAATATTAAGCTAATTCAAGGAAGACATGGGGAGTCCGAAATACAAGTGTAACTTTGTCTCTACATTAAGCGAAGACAAAGAGAAAGGAGGAGGCAATACTGCAGAGCAATGCCTGTAAGGAGTTTGTCCAAGCTCCCCAGACCATGTGGGTTTAATCCAGGTGCTTCGGTTTCTTCTGGCATTTGAAAGACATGCAGGTTAGAGTTAGTAATTTGTGGGCCTGCTTGCTGGAGCCAGAAGCGTAGCTTCACTTGCGGGCTACCCAGCACAACCCTCACTGATTTGATTTGATGCAAATGATGCATTTGTATGTTTCAATGTACATGTGAAAAACAAAGCTATTTTTTACTTTTAATGAGAGGAGTAATGATAACCTGTATGCATCAGGAAGAGACAGGATCTATAGGCATGAGAATCTGAGACAGAGTAAGGAAAAATGCCAAGATAAAATTAGTCTCCTTAACTGAATGTGAGTAGCTGTAATATGTTAGATGTGTTCAGTGTACAAATAGAAATAAGTGGATGTAATATAGAGTCATACAGTCATAGACCATTGCTGATGTGGTAGACATTGCAGAGGTATGGCAGCAATGTAACCAAGGAGCTGAATCTTTAAGAGCATTTGATATCTCAGAAGGATTAAAAAAAGGAAACCAGGCAGACTAACTTCTAGTGAAGGCAATATGATGAATGATGTTTATTTAGTAGAGGCTTAGGTTGCCAAATCAATTTGGATGGAGATAAGAAATTGTATGGGTAAAATGTCACCATTGGACATAAAATATAGGCCACCTAACTGCAGCTATACTGTAGGAAAGAGTATAAATCAAAAAATTATGAGGGTTTGTGAGAAATTTACTACCTTAATCATGGGCATTTTGATCATCATTTGGACTGGCCAAATCAAACTGGCAAAGATAGTCATGAGGCTGAGTTCAAAGAGTGCTTTTAGTTTTTTTTAGAGCAATACACTGAGGAACTATTTGGTGATCACGCTGGTTTGGATCTGGTATTGTGTAATGAGATAGGGTTAATTAATGAACTCACAGTAAAGGATCCTCTGGGGGAGAAAGGGATTGTAATATAGTTGAATTTTAAATTGAGTTTGTTAGTGAGAAACTTGGGCTTCAGATTAGTGCCTGAGACTTCAGTAAAGATGATTACATTGGACTAAAGATAAAGCTGTCTAAAGTGTACAGGCAAATAGGTTAAAGGGTAAAATGTTAGATTAACAGTGATAGACATTTAAGGAGACATTACATTTATTTCAACAAATGGTATATTCCACCGAGAAGGAAAGTCTTCAAGAAAGATGCACCATCTGTAGCTAATTAAGTCAGTTAATTACGGTGTTAAATTGATAGAAAAGACAGACAATGTTAAAAAGGTTAGAGATAGCCAGAGGACTGGAAACCAGCAGAGCATGTCTAAAATTATAAAGAAGGAATAGACAGTTTTGGATACCAAAGTATCACAGGAGTGAGAGATAATCGTGGGGTTAAAGAAAAGGAGGAAGGTAAAAGGGGAACTAAAGCAAAAGTATTAAGCTAATTAACGGGGCTGAGCATCCACAAGCTCATTGGACCTGTTGACTTGCATCATAGGGCCTTGAACTGTCTGTAGTGAATGTGTTGGTTAAAAGTTCAAGGTTATCAGAGTTTCCTGAGTTCTAAAAAGATTTCAGAGGAATGGAAAGTTATATATTGCAACTGTTCAAGAAAAGAAGGAGACAGAAATTGGAAAGCTATTGACCGGTTAGTCTAACATTCCTCTTTCAGAAAATGGTGGAATCCACTATTAAGGACACAACAAGAAACTCATTAGACAAACAAGCAGAATCAACATAGAAAGAGATTTGGTGTACCAGGATTTCTAGAGGCATTCAGTAAGGTGCCGTATAGAAAATTACGGCCCCAAAAAATGGTTTGGATATAAGATACTGGCACGGATGGGGGATTGGCTAACTAACGGTAAACAGAGTCAGGGTCATTTTCAGATTGGCACTTGGTAACAGCCATCGGTACTGGGGCCTTAAATATTTACAATCTATTAATGGCTAAATGTACTCGAGTGTAATTTGTGTCCTCTTCACGACTTGCTTGGATAGGACTCAAAGCTCTTGCAAAGTGATATACAGTACATAGGTTGTGACTAGGAGAAATGCCGACAGGTGGAGCATATTGTGAGGGATTGTCAGGTTATCCACTTTAGAAGGAAGAGGTAAAAATGGATTATTATTGTAATGGAGCAAGATGAAGTGATATAAGGGAATCCTAGTACATGAAACACAAAATATAGCATATAGCTACAGCAAAACAACTGGGAAAGCTGATGGAACATTGGTGTTTATTGTGAGGAGTATGGAGCATAAAAGCAGAGGAGCTTTGATTTCAATCTGCAGAAGCTGGTGAGAGCCTACATGAAGAGGTTTTAGTCATTTTTTGTAAGGATAGATCCCTGGGATGGGGAGATTGATATATGGAGACAGGTTAGGCCTATGTGCATTGAAGTTTAGAAGAATAATAGGAAAGTATATTGAAATATGTAGGATTCCAAAAAAGGACTGTCAGGGTATGTACTAGGAGGATGCTTTCCTTAGAGGGTTCCCAACTTTTTTTATGCCATTGGACCCCTACCATTAACTGGGGGTTCCTGATTGAGATAGAACAAGATGAGATTCTTACAGAGTAAGGAGACTCTCATTTAAGGTGGAGATATGGAGGAATTCTCTGTCCCAGGGTGTTGCGAACCATTGAATTTATTCAAGGCAGAGGTTAACAGACATTTGATCTATAAGGCAGGAGTGGGAAAGTGGTTTTGAGAAAGAGACTGGATCAGCCATGGTTTTAATGAATGGCAGTAGTTGTTTGTGGGGCCTACTGCCCTACTACCTCCCCTGTTTCTTACATTCTTATGATGTCCGAGAAATTAAAATCAAACGTGGATGCATTCACATGTTCTTAGCCTTGACAAAAGAGTATTCCTTGCCTGGTTATGGTCACTTTATGTCCACCCTAAGGTACAAATAAGCCATTTATTTTGCCACAAAGATGCATGGTGACCTAAAGTAGTTTGGGTGAAAACTTTGTTAAAGGGCAACATTGTCTATGAATAAAGACCCTATTAATAACGTATTGTCAGGTCATGTGTACTTTTGTATCCACACATAATTATACATATTCATGAGATAGGTCTTAGAAGGTTCCTGTCAATTGAACATACAGGTTCTGTAACCAGGAAAAGGATCACGTTCATTGTCTATGGCTCATTTGAGGGTTACCCAAAGAGCCAACCAGCTTTTTTGAGGTTTGGGTTTTGCCCAGTCATTTTGTGCAGGTAGGTGTGATCAATGAGTTTATTCAACTCCTCTACTTGAAATTTTAGTAGACACAGTTGCAGTCTAAGCTAAAAATGGACTGGCCTGGCTTTGGAATTGATGGGCGTTATGTTCCTTACAGTCAGTATATAAATCACTAACCAAATTTAGAATCTTATCTTTATATTGTTGTGATGTTACACCCAAGTACATTCCCCCTATCTAGCTGATCATTTCCTTGCAGCAAGGTAATTTGCACCATTCTAGAGACTGCTGTGCATGAAAATACCAGGAGATAGTAAGTTTCTGAGACACTCAAACCTTCTTGTCAGGCATCAATAATCATTCCATGGTCAAAGTCAGTTGGATCATTTTTATCCCCTCTTCTAATGTTTGTTCTGAGCAACTGAACCGCTTGACTATGTCTGCATTCTGTAATGCATTGAGTTGCTGATTAGATATTTGCATTAAGGAGCAGGTGTACAGTTGGCCACAATGAAGTGGTTAATGATCCATTAGGATATCTGTTAGTGTGATTGCCTTTTTAATACTCTTGTTTGCCTTCATTTTGGGCAGGCACCCCTCTTTCTCAACTTCAACAGTCCATTATACACAAGAAGAGAAAGGCTCACACCCTTTATCAGCTCCAGAAAAAGCTTCACTGGGTCAGAGCTACCACCTATCAATGTTATTATTTTTATAGATATTAATTGGGCTTACCTTCCCAATATGTAATTTAATTATATGTGTATCCCTTTATTCCTCCCGTGCTGGAATTTGAATTTGCATTCCATTATTATGAATCAACTTGTGTTGAATTTATCATGACAAAGCAAGGCTTTCAGATTCATCCTGCCAGCCTAGTGCGTCACTCAATGAGCTTACTTTGGGCAACTTTGTGTCTTTTTTCACTCTTTATCATGTACTTATTTATTTAGTGATAAAGTGGAGAATTGGCCCTCTGACCCACACCACCCCAGCAACCACCAATGACCCCAATTACCCTAACCTGGAGGTCGGCAACCCACGGCTCCGGAGCCACATGTGGCTCTTTTACGTCTGTGCTGCGGCTCCCTGTTGCTTTGAGAAATAATTGGTTGTGGCGACCCTTTTCCTGGCACATCCGAACCGACTCACAATTAGATAGCCTACGGGGGTTTGCGAGCACAGAGCTTTGGAGCCTCTGCGCCATGGGGGCAGGTTGAGGGAGGCTTAAAAGTGAGGCTGAAGATTTCGAATAAAGTTTTTTCCTTCGACTGCAGTTACCGACTCCGTGTCGTAATTTTAGCGCTGCGTGTAGCACACCGCTACATGGTCAGTATTTAATTAAAATGTATTTTATGTTGGTTTGTTAGTTTTTGAAATGTAAATCTAAATTTGAAGATTATGGTGATCTTGTACAATCTAAATAAGACGTTGTGGCGACCCATTTCCTGACACATCCGAACCGGCTCACAATTAGCCAGCGTTCAGGCTAAGGGAGATAGCCTACGGGGGTTTGTGAGTACGTGTCTTTTGCAGCATCCGCGCCCATGGGGGGCGGGTTGAGGGAGGCTTAAAAGCAAGGCTGTTTAGTTCGAATAAAGCTATCTTTGACTGCAGTTTACTGACTGCGTGTAGCACACCGCTACAACGTGTTTTTATCGCTGGCTGTCCAGAGGGGAGGTGCTGAAACGCTTTGTCGCGTGTCTGGAAGAAGTGAAAACTTTCCTGGGCAGCAAAGGGCTCACCTTTCCTGAGCTGGAACAGCCAGAGTGGCTGGAAAAGCTACACTTCATGGTAGACATGACAGCGCACCTGAACACGCTGAACACAGCTCTTCAACGGGGTAAGGACGTACAGCCCTGCACATGTTGGAGGATGTTTTGGCATTCGAGCGCAAGTTGACAGTGCTTGCCAGAGATTTACAGAAAGGCACATTGTCTCACTTCCCCAATTTGAGAGAGTTCAAACAAGGTCACGACTTGATAAATTCGGAGTATTTACATTCTGCAATCATCGCAATGCAAACATCGTTTGGGAAACACTTCTGTGAGTTCAGAGAGGAAAAAAAGACATTATCCTTCCCGGTCACTCCCCTAAGCATCGATCCATCCCTACTGAATACGACTGCATTGTCAGGTGTGAGTCAACCTGAACAAGGATGATAAATATTTTAATTGCCTATTATTTTGCGTATATTCATATGTTTTCATTGTTCAGTAAAATAGTCCTTTTATTTTTCAGGTTGACAGCTGGCTGACGTTATTTTTGGTTTGCTGCTGGCAGCAAATTTAAGTTTGGCGTTTTTCATAAATACAAGAAGGACTCAAATAGACATTGAGTATTTTACTTAAAAGTAACCTTCAACCCAACGTCTTTTTTTCGGAGGTCAAAATGTTTTTGTTGCATGCAGAAATGTAATTTCGTTTTCTCTGCAGGAGTTCATCAATTTCATAAATGCAACACATTATAGTTTGTTTATACATAGCATAAAGGCAAAACAAAACGTTGTATGCAGTGTTATTTCATTTTAAATGTCAAACGGGTTTTGCGGCTCCCAGTGTTTTCTTTTCTGTGGGAAACGGGTCCAAGTGGCTCTTTCAGTGGTAAAGGTTGCTGACCCCTGGCCTAACCTAATCACAAGACAATTTACGATGACCGAATAACTGACCCAGTACATCTTTAGTCTGTGGGAGGAGTCTGGAGCACCTGAGGGAAGACCACATATTCCACAGGGAGGAGGTTCAGAGACTCCTTATGGACAGCAGAGGAACTGAGCTCTGATGCTCCGAGCTGTAAAAGGGTCATGCTAACTGCTACGGCATCTCATTGACACTAGTTACCTAAACTATATAACACAGTTGCAGAGTAAACTGTGGGAAACATGGAGAGGTTACTTCAGGTTTTAGTGCAATGCACATTTCAGACTGCAAGGATGCATTGAGGCTAGGTGTAGCCAAAGCAAAGGTTTTGTGGAGAAGAAATGCCAACCAACGTCCTGCCACCCCTTGGCATGGAGTGCCTGGGTCCTATATAACAAACACCTGCAGTGTGCATTATCTAAGAGACCACATGAATGGCATTGATCTATGTACGTGGAATGTATTAACTTGCTGACACTAACGTATAGACCTGACAACACTGTGGATGTACAGACTAGGCAACATTATGAAGGTAAAGAAAGCTATGAAATGTTTTTGGAGTTCTTGTGTAAATTTGTAATGAATTAAAAATAGTTCTATTCCAATATGCAGATGACTTATATGTCAAGGTTAGAGTATAGCACAGCTCAGGAACAAGCTTTTCAGCCCACAGTCTCTGTGCCAACCAGCATATCAAACCAGACTAATCCAAGCTATGTATACTGTATCTCCAGGGTTATTTTTATGCATGTAGAGTCATAGAATCAAAGCACTACAGCACAGAAATGGGCCTGTTGGGCCACCTAGTCCATGCTGAACAGTTATTCTGACTAGTCCTATTGACACACACCTGGACCGTGAACCTCCAAATCCGGCCCATCCAAAACTTCTCTTAAGTGATGATATTAAACCCAGATCTACCACTTCTGCTGGTAGCTTGTTCCAAACTTTCATCACCCTCTGAGAAAAGAAGATCCCTCTCATGTTCCCCTTAAACATTTCACCATTCACCTATGATCTCTGGGTATGCCAGAATTACCTTCCGGCATACCGGCTTCATTGGTTCAACTATATTAGGAATTAATATTAAATTAATTATAAGGATTCAACGTCTACATGAAAACCCAAACTGTCTTATTTCTGATCACAGCCCCAATTTTCTAAGATAACACATCTGGCTGATGGCACTCCTGCATCGCATATGTGTATGGTTCACAGGCGTTTGCTGAAGGTGGTTGAAGATCCTGTCCCATTAACTGTTCATTGTTCCAATCTCTTGTTTAAGTGAGGAGGTTTTAGGCCTTTCAGAATATTTTTCAAAGCATTTAAAGACAATGATTGTTCAAGCTTTTATTTTGAATTATAGCTCTGGTGACTTTTATTTTTTAATAGCGCTGCTGTCTTTAAATATAACAGCACTGCTGCCTTTAACTTTCAAATTAACTTGGACCACGTAAGGAGGGAAGCCATTGTGTTTTGGCAGACTTTTTCAGTCAGACTTATGCCACCAACTTCCTTTCGTTTGCGCCTTTGAAATCATCATCTGTAAGTGTTGTCTTAGTTCATAAAGGGGAATATTTGAGCAATATTTTCAATTAATATTATGTGAAAGTTTATTCCTGATTATCAGTATAGTCTTTGAACAGCCTTGGTTATCTAAGCAATGCTTACATACATACATAATCTTCCCACATACTTTCAAACCATTGAGGAATAGATATGTGTACAAATTAAGGAAATGTGCAAAAATAATAGGGTTGTTGACATAGGTGATTTTAATTTCCCTAATATAACCTGGGTCCTTCTTAGTGCAAGGAGCTCAGATGGGGCAGAATTTGTTTAGTGTATCCAGGACAATTTATTAAATCAAAATGTGGCCAGGGTCTATACTGGACCTTGTGTTGGGTAATGAGCCTGGTCAGGTGATTTATCTTTCAGTGGGTGAACAGTCACAACTCCTTAACTCCCATGATAGCTGGAGATAAGGGCAGGTATGCTCCTTGCAGGAGAGTTTTAAAATGGAGTAGGGCAAGTTTCGAGGGTATTAGGCAAGAACTAAGAAGAGTTAATTGGGACCATCTTTTCTCTGCCAAGTCCACATCAGCCACGTGGAGGATGTTTAAAGGTCAATTGCACAGAGCACAGGAAAGATGTATTCCTGTTAGAAGGAAAGACAAGGGTGGATATATTAGAGAATCTTGGATGGAGGTGATGGATTCAGTCAAGAAGATAAAGGAAAAATATGTAAAGCTTCGGAAGTTAGGATCAAATGAAGTACATGAGGAGTATAAAGGTGCCAGAAAAGAACTTCAGAAGGGAACTAGGAAAGCCAGGAGGGGCCATGAACAGTCCTTGCCAAACAGTGTTAAGGTAAATTCCAAGGCATCAACAGCGAGAGGATAAATAGGGAGAGGGTGGGACTACTCAGGGATAAAGAGGGGAACATTTGCTTGGATGCACAGAATGTGAGTGAGGTACTTAATGAGTAATTTGCTTTGTATTTAGCATGGAAAAGGACATGGAGATCAGTGCCGAGTGAATAAGTATATTAGTTTGTTTAGAGGTCAAAGAGGAGGGAAGCATTGAGCTTCCTAATGAGTATTAAGGTGGATAAGTTCCCAGGGCCTGATGGGATTCACCCAGGTTATTGAAGGAGGCAAAAGTTGAGATTGCTGGGCCCCTGACCATTATCTTGGTGTCCTTTCTAGGCACAGGTGAAGTCCCGCAGGAATGGCAAGAGGCTAATTATGTACCTCTATTTAAGAAGGGAAGAAGGAAAACTCCTGGGATCTATGGACTGGTGAATCTCATACCAGTAGTAGGGAAATTGCAGAAGAAAATTCTTAGGGATAGGATATATGAGCATTTGAAAATCCATAGCCTAATTAGGGAGAATCACATACAAGAGAAAATGTGCAGATGCTGGAAATCAAGGTAACACATACAAAATGCTGGAGGAACTCAGCAGGCCAGGCACTATCTGTGGAAAAGAATAAACAGTCAATGTTTCAGCCCAAGACTCTTCATCAGGGCAGGCATGTTTTACCAACTTGATTGAGTTTTTTGACAAATTAACAAGTTAGATTGATGAATGTTGGGCAGTGGATGTTGTCTACATGGATTTTAGTAAGGAGTATGACAAACACCCTCGTGGGAGGCTAATCCAGAACATTAAAATGCATGGAGTTTGCAGCAAGTTGGCTGGATTCAGAACTGGTTTGCACATAGAAGATGGAGGGTAGTGGTTGAAAAGACTTATTCGAGCTGGAGGTCTGTAATTAGTGGTGTTCTGCTGGAACCTCGCTGTTTGTAATGTATATAAATGACCTGGATGAAAGTGTAGATGGGTGTGTTAGTAAATATGCAGATGATACCAAAATTTGTGGAATTGTGGACAGTGCAGAAGATTGGCAAAGGATACAGTGCAATATTGATCAGTTGCAGATATGGACAGAGAAATGACAATGGCACTTAACCCAGATAAATATGAGGTGTTGCGCCTTGGCAGGATAACTGCAAAGAGACGGTACACTGTTAAGGGCAAAACCCTTAAGTGTTGGTGAGCAGAGAGATCTTGGGGTCCAAGTTCATAGCTCCATGAAAATGGCTACACAGGTCAATAAGATGGTTAAGAAAGCTTATGGAATGCTCGCTTTTATTAGTCGAGTCATTGAAAAGGTTGCAACTTTATAAAACTTGGTTAGGCCACATCCGGAATATTGCATACAGTTCTGGTTGCCCTACTATAGGAAGGTCATTGAGACTTTGGAGAGGGCGCAGATGAGGTTTACCAGGATGCTGCCTAGTGTAGAGGGCATGTGCTATCATAAGAGTCTGGACAAACTTGGGTTGTTTTCTTTGGAGTGGCAGGGGAAATATAATAGTGGTTTATGAGATTGAGAAGCATAGATCGAGTAGACAGGGAATTCTTTTTCCCCAGGGTAGAAATATCAACTGTCACATGGCATACATCGAAGATGAGAGAGGGTACATTCAAAGGGGATGTGACGGGTAAGTTTTTTGCTCAAAGTAGTGGATTGCAGGAATCTGCTGTCTGGTAGGGTGTTAGAGGCAAATATATCAGAGGCTTCTAAGTGACATTTTGATAGGCACATGAATGTGAGGAATATGAAGGGATACGGACATTGCACAGGTAGAAGGATTAGATTTTTGGGGGGGGTTTTGATTTACTTTTTAGCTGGTATCCACAACATTGTGGGCTGAAGGGCCTGTTCCTGTGCTACGTTCTATGTTCAAACATTTTTACTGATTTTGTGTATAATGTTTGGATATTTTACATGAATGTCTAGCTTTATATTTTCCTAATTTCCTATGAATATGTGACTGAATAAGTTTTCCATCAGCATTTTCTGGTTCAGTCTCAGTCTTGTGTGTGTGTGTGTGTGTGTGTGTGTGTGTGTGTGTGTGTGTGTGTGTGTGTGTGTGTTGCTCAAATAAAGCACCTGGAGCTTGGACGCTATACCCTGACTCCTGTGTTCAGCTGAGTGGCGTTTGGCTTACTGCTGAATTGTGTACTTCCTAACTCACACATGAGGAGAGCAATACAAAGACATTGTTTTGTAAGTATAGTCACTGTTTTAACATACAAAGTGCCAAACCACACAAAGCAAATTCCCACAAACAGAAAATTAATGAAGGTTGAATAATCTATTTTGATTATATTCTTTGAGGAATTAAGATTGGCCAGGGCATCAGGAGAATCCAGACTGCTTTTTACAAAATGTAACCACAGCAACCCAAGAAGCCAAACAGTAATTAACATCTCATTCAAAAGGCAGCACCTTTTGGTAATGCATTAAAGTGATAAACTTAAGTCCAGGCTTTACATTGCTACACATACACTCAATAATTAACTAAGTACAATACTTTTCACTGTTAATTCATTTTAAGGAGAGGAGAGGAATCTAATCCATGGAACATTTAGTTTCTCCTGTATTCTCCACACATGAAAACAACAGGTAATAAAACAAGCCATAGGCTGGCCATGATGCATAATTCATACTGAGCGATTACTCAGATTAAATTCTTAGAACATCACTGTGAGTTCCAAACACTATTTAGGCATTTATTGAGCTCAGACCAAAAGAAATGATAGGCTCCAGTAACAATTAATTAAATTCAGTTTACATCAGCAGCATGAGTCCGCACAGTGAATTGTTCGCATGAATAATATAATGTTCGTTTTTGCTGCTGACTTCAAATATTTATGCTGACAACTGAAAAGAAAAATGAGCAATCTCCATTTGGAAGAAAGCACCACTGGTACATCCAGGCACTCAGATGGTTGTGTGAAAGGTTGGTTGATAAGCATATTTTGCCACCTTTGGCCTTGTTAAAACTATTTCTAATGAATCCATGCAACATTCCACAGCTACGCAGTCAAACTTAAAAAAAATAATTAAAAAAGAGCAATACGTAGCAACACTACCAGCCAGTGATTTGGAAGAGGTTAAGGATCGAGGATACGGGGAAGCGACATGTGAAGAACTAGCCTCACTGCTGGTCTGTAGACTCTGTAGTGACTTCTCCAGTGGACAGCACTCTGACCTTTGACCGCCTGAGCAGCTGAAGTGGTTGTGGTGAACTACATATATCGCCTTTACGTCTCAGAGAGAGTTATTAATGGTGCATCAGTGGTGCTTGCAGCTTTGCTGTTGTTAATTAAATGCACATCTCCTGCAAGAAATGGTCAAGTATGCATTCCTGCCGCTCTCATGCTTGAATGACTGTCACATACAGGCAGGAGGCTTTAAAAACATTGAGATGCTTCAGAATTTTAACCTTAGGTCTTGGTCCCAATAAAAAATTTCACAAGGAAGTCTGACGATGGAGGAATATTATGAGGAGAAGCAGGACTGTACCTTGTCTCTGATACGATTGGTGGGAGGCTAGAAGTGATGAGGTATGTGCATTTACATTAAATGTGAATGCAAAGCCATTAACATTCTTGTGAACTCTGTATTTTGGAGCTTGGCACGTCATATTGACCTCAATATGGAGTCTCAATACATTACATTAAACCTGGAGCAAAAAAATTGAACCCTGGAGGAAATCAGCAAGTCGGGCAACACCTGAGCAGGGAAAGGGATGATTGACGTTTAAAAGACTCCTGATGCAGGGTGTCCAACTGAAACGTCGACATCCATTTGCCTCCACAGGTACTGCCTGACCTACTTAGTCCCTCCTGCAGTTTGTTTCTTGGTTATGACCTCTTCCCACTGCCTGGGACCACCTGATTTCCAGTGGGAAGAGAACCTTGCCCCCTCACACACGCCTCAACTCCAGAGGCTTGCCACATAATCAGGGTGCCTATTTCCACCCACTTTCTCACACCCCTTCCCACCAGTGAGCACGTCTGCACAGGGGTCAGTAGATTGAAATTCCTTGGTGTTAACACATTGACGACCTGATCTGGGACCAACGTCTAAACGCCATCACAGCAGCGCCTCTACTTCCTTAGGAGCTTGCCCGGATTCAGCACGTCATCTAAAACTTCGACAAACTTCTACAGGTGCATGGTGGAGAGTATCCTGGCTGAATGCATCACAGCCTGGTATGGAAGCACCAATGCCCATGAATGTAGAAGCCTACAAAAAGTAGTGGATACTGCCCAGTCCATCACAGGAGAAACCCTCCCCACCATTTTTGCACAACTGCGAGGAGCACAGCACCCATCATCAAGGACCCTCGCCATCGATGTGATGCTCGCTGCTGTCAATG
Organism: Hypanus sabinus; assembly: GCF_030144855.1. Taxonomy (NCBI): domain Eukaryota; kingdom Metazoa; phylum Chordata; class Chondrichthyes; order Myliobatiformes; family Dasyatidae; genus Hypanus; species Hypanus sabinus. Next base: position 40,288,700 of record NC_082709.1, read on the forward strand.
GGAAGGAGGTGGAGGACCCTTAGGTCCCACACACCCAGGTTCAGGGACAGTTATTACCCTCCAGCCTTCAGGCTGTTTTGTTTTTTTTTATTTGCACAGTTTGTCATTTGCACACTGGTTGCTTGTCAGTCTGTGTGTGTAGTGTCTCATTGATTCTATTGTATTTCTTTGTTCTATTGTGAATGCCTGCATGAAAATTAATCTCAAGGTAGTACATGGTGACATATGCGTACTTTGATAATAAATTTACTTTGAACTTTGAAGGTCTCCAGAATGGTTTGAGGTCACAGGTTCAGATAAAAGGATGTCACCCTGGAACAAACTTAACAGAAAAGCTCTGCTCTGAAGCTTGCAATAAACTGCCGGCAGCTGTAAAAGTTGAAAGCAGCAAGAGTTCTTGCTTGGCTGCTAAATCAGATTAGAAAGGTTGCCAAAGCCCCAGTTCCCAGCCACAGTGGGGACACTGGCTGGTTTTTTAATTACCTTACAGTCAATGGCAATATCAAGATGGGGATAAGAAGTAGATACGTTGTAAATAATATCTGACCATGTCTCACTGCATGCTGCTGAACAGAGCAAATTCTATCAAAAAAGTGGTTTACACTGTGTAAATAGATATTTTCAAAGGTCACCAGTTTATGCAAATACTGAATAATGTCTTCCACTCTGAATTCCCCAGGGGGTGGGGGTGAGGCTTTCTCAATGAGTTACATGTAAATGGATTGAAAAATGAATTTAAAGAGCAAGGGTTTATGATTCAGCTGCATGGAGGGAATCTTCCTCTTATGTCTCCTGCCCCAGGCTATCATATCATGTTCAATTATAACCAGCTCATAAAAGTGAGCAAACTGCGAGAGGGAAATTGAGAAGAAAAGACTGCCTAATGCCAGTTCTAGCATATTTCAAGCAAGTCCAAAGTACAAATTAAGAGATAGTGATTAACTGAAATATAATAACCTTCTAAAATATAGCTGCTGCTCATAAAGTTCTTCACAATGACAAGTGATAGCGATGCTGGGAGAGAAAGGAGAAACAGCAACAACACAATAACATTGTTTTTTACTTTGAATGGGAAACAGAGGACTTTGTCATTGTCAGAATAGATGTACCTACTTGGCAACATTACTGCTCAAAATTATTTTGTTGCACATGCTTTTCTCTATGATTTTATGCATTCTTTTATTTCAGAACCTTGTTTAAATCTGCGACACTTGTCCTGAATTGTTCTTCAAGAAGGTGACTGGGGATAACATTGATATGTTCCCCGGGAGGATATGCCAGTAATTGCATCACATTGCACAAATTGTCGGAACATTAGTTATTATCTCCTTCCTACAACTGGTAATCCAATTTGGATGAGAGGACACAAAATGGGCATCTGATTCGCCCTTCTTAAATTATTTGCAAGTGGCAATAGTCAGCTAATTACAATAAGCCTTACAATCAGATGCTAGCTTTCACCTTAGGAGTTCCACAAATGACTTTTAATTATCCCTGAGATGTAATTACTGGCTGTCTGTCAGAGTCAGGGGCTCACTCCAGCAAAATGAACTAGTTAATAATCAGCGTGCTCTCTTGTTAACTTGTTTCATTTGCACCGATTATTGTTGGGCTCTATATCCCAGTATGCAATAGTCTCAGTGCTAGTCCACAGGCTCAAATGGGAACAATTGCAGTGTTACGAACTGCTGGGTCCATTTGTTACCTTGACAACCATTGGTTAAAACGTGCTGTAGCAGCACGTTCACTGAGTGGACGCAGTTAAGATGGGTGTAGTTATTGTTCTGTAAAGCGTCACACTTTGACTGTAAATCAAGGCTTTCTATTTTTACATTGTTGTGCATCTATGAAAAGGATTTACGATTAATTAAACAGCTCTCGGAGTGTTGCAATAACAAACTGAATTCAGCATGCTGACCTATACAAAATTGCTTTTAGTTTTTATAAAAATCTTTATTCTATTGTTCTTCCTTCTCAGATCTTCTGTGCAGTTCCTCCAAAACGTCCTACATCACTTTTCCTTACCACCATTCAGGGCCTCAGACAGTCCTTCCAGGTGAGGCGACACTTCACCTGTGAGTCGGCTGGTGTGGTATACTGTGTCCGGTGCTCCCGGTGTGGCCTTTTATATATTGGTGAGACCCGACGCAGACTGGGAGACCATTTCGCTGAACACCTATGCTCTGTCCGCCAGAGAAAGCAGGATCTCCCAGTGGCCACACATTTTAATTCCACGTCCCATTCGCATTCTGATATGTCTATCCATGGCCTCCTCTACTGTTAAGATGAAGCCACACTCAGGTTGGAGGAACAACACCTTTTATACCGGCTGGGTAGCCTCCAACCTGATGGCATGAACATTGACTTCTCTAACTTCCGTTAATGCCCCTCCTCCCATTCTTATCCCATCCCTGATACATTTAGTTTTTTTTTGTTTTTTCCCCCCTCCCTTTTTTTTTCTTTCTTTCTCTGCCCATCACTCTGCTTGTTCTACATCTCCCTCTGGTGTTCCCCTCCCCCTTTCTTTCTCCCTAGGCCTCCCATCCCATGATCCTTTCCCTTCTCCAGCTCTGTATCACTTTTGCCAATCACCTTTCTGGCTCTCAGCTTCATCCCACCCCCTCCGGTCTTCGCCTATCATTTCGCATTTTCTCCTCCCCCTCCTACTTTCAAGTCTCTTACTATCTTTCCTTTCGGTTAGTCCTGACGAAGGGTCTCGGCTCGAAACGTCGACATTGCTTCTCTCTATAGATGCTGCCTGGCCTGCTGTGTTCCACCAGCATTTTGTGTGTGTTGCTTGAATTTCCAGCATTTGCAGATTTCCTTGTGTTCACTTCTCCTATACTAGGGTGTGTTTAGATTGACTGAATCAGTGTTAACAAGGCTAATAGCCTAAACGTAACCTTCGCACTCCAGCTGCTGATATGACTAAGGATATCCATTGGTAGCAGCTATAAGCCTCAATCATTTTGGGTACCTTGCCCTGTTGTCATTCCGATCTGGAGACAAGTGGATGGGCAGACACTTACAGTACAAATCAACTTTATTCACAATACGGCCAAATAGGAACAAAAAAAAAGCTTTAAAATATTTTCACTCCTTCTGCTTAGCTTTCAATTACAACTCAATATAGAATGCATTTCAACTCAAATTTGTAACATATTTTAAATTGTTCCACACAGGCCTAAAGATTTAATCGCTGTGGAGGCTTTCTTATTCTTTTGGGATGATGTTTTTCCTGACTAGTGTGATCACTCTGCTTAGCAACTGAGACTTGTGTCTGTGAAGCACTCTCAGTTTCTGGGGCTCCTCCATGGTGGTTGTAGGAATTGTCTCTGGGAGTGCAGGAAGTGATTCTGTCAGCTCTGGCCTCCTTTCTTCTTGAGCAATGGGCTCTGTCCTCCTCAACTGATTGATGTGTCATCTCCAGATGATATCAGGCACTATCTCCACTCTGTAGGAGAGTGGTCCAGTTTTGTCCTTAATTGTTCTGAGTGCCCACTTTTAATCACCTCTGTGATCCTTTGCCAGGTCTGCTTCTCCAGCTGTGAGGCATCAGACTTCCTTGTTTGAGGGCCCTCAAATTTGTCTCAGACGCTTGTCCTGCTCACTCGTTCTGACACTGGGTTTGGGCAAATCGCAAGGGATGACTCAGGAACAGCGAGGTTGGCAAGTTGTTGGTTTTGGCGCGTGCTGCATTGCGATATGCAAGGAGCAAACTGGCAAACTCCTGATTCAGTGTTCGTATAGTGTGTCACTCACTGTGTATTCTTTAGACTCTGGACAAACTTTCCACCAAGCCAGTTGTAGTTGGATGGTATGGTGCAGATGTAATATGCCTTATTCCATTTATTTTCAGGAATGACTGAAACTGTTCTGCAACAATCTGTGGTTCATTGTCACTGACTAAATGTTCTGGAACACCGGTCCTCGAGTTTCTCAGCACATCAGCATTGTGTGAGGCTGTAGTGGAGGGTATTGGGAACACTTGGGTCCACTTTGTAGCTGCATCCACTACTACCAAGAAATTTGTGCTCATAAATGGCGCAGCAAAATCTACGTGAGTCCTCTGCCAGGGCAACATAGGCCATTCCCAGGGGTGTAGCGGTGTGTGTATTGGCATCCAAAATATTGCATGGCAAGCTGCTTGATCTGCTGATCTTTCGCAGGCCACCAGACAAAGCTTCAAGCCAATGCTTTCGTTTTGACTACACCTAGATAACTAGCGTTTAGCTCCTCCAACTCAGCTTAAATGGTACAACTCTCAATCCCCACATAAGGCAAGTCCATCCTTGTGCTGGTAAAAATGGGGGAGCTGGGCTTTTGGTTGCATATTTCAGCCTTTTTTGGGTGGCCATGTAGACCTGAGACAGTGCGGGGTCTTTTCTGGTTTCCCTTTGGATCATCTCTGCCATAACAGGGAGACATTCAATTTGTGTTCAGGAGAATATGTGAACAGCAGTGTCCTCTTCTATAAATTTTGCATGTATTTCCTATTCCAAAGGTAATTGGCACAATCCATCGGCATTTCCATTGAATTTGATCTTGTAATTGAGCACTCCAAGAAACAGAGCCCTACCCTCTATTTGTGCTGCTGCTGTTAGTGGAATTCCCCTCCGTGGATTAAAAATGGACACTAGTGGTTGAAGGTTGAAGTCTGTAATCAGGTCTGTAACCATGCAAGTACTCATTGAAACCTTTTACACCCCAAACCAGACTCTCTGTTAATCTGTGCATAATTTTTCTTTGCAGTCGTAAATGGACATGATGCAAATACTATTGGGCATTCACTTCCATCACTCATAATGCGTGAAGTGACTGCACACATACTGTGAGGTGTGGTGACACAGGCAAATTTCACTGGGCGATGTTATCAAACTATGTGAGTTTATTGTCTGGCATCACCATTGCCTTTGTCTTTTGGAGAGTCAACTCCCACTACTTTGTCCATTGCCATTTCTTACCAATCTGTAGTAGTAAGTTCAAGAGGTGAAGTTCAGCAGCCACGTTTGGCAGGAACCTGTTGTAGTAATTGACAAATCCTAAAAGGGGTCACAACTGTGACATGTCCTTTGGCCCTGGGGCACTCACTACTGCTTGAATTTTCTCAGCACACTTGTGTAATGCTTGTGTGTCAATGGTGTGCCACAGTAAGTGATGCTTGGTATAAAGAATTCACACCTGTTGCAGCATGCTCCGAACCCATAATCTTCTCAACAATGTCTTGTGATTTTGGAGATGTTCCTTGTTATCCTTACCGGTAACAATGATGCCATCCAGGTTATACTGAGTACTTGGACAGCCTTACAGTAGTTTTCTGCCAAAATGTAGGTACAGATCCTGCTCCAAAAATAAGCTTATTATAGCAATAGAGCCCTTTTGTGAGTGTTTTCAATGAGAAACTCCAGACTCTTCTTCCATCTCCATCTGCAAGTAGGCCTCAACTAAGTCCACTTTGCTGAAGTGTTTACCTCCAGAAAAGTTTGTAAAATATCCTCTATCCTGGGCAGAGGCTATAGATCTACTTTTGGTACTGATTTGATGGTGACCTTAAAATCACAACAGATCTTGACAGACCCATTCTTCTTGGCCACAGGTAGCACTGGCATTGCCCATGGGCTCCACTCAGCCTTGGAAAGAATTCCTTTAGCGTCCTTGTGATCTAACTCACTAGCTACTTTATCATGGATAGTATAAGGACTCGGTCTGGCTTTTAAATGGGCATTTTCATTTAACACTATTTTATCCTTAATTTGTTTGAGTTTTCCAATACCATCCAGTATCTTACTTAATTCATTTCCAGTTGACTCTTTTACAGAGGATATGTCATGCAAATGGTGGTTGGATCTCTAATCAAGTTGTGGTTGTCTTAGCCAATCATGGCCCCACAATGCTGGCCCTCTTGATTTTACTACATACAAGCACAATGTGGCTTGTTGATTGTTGGATTCACTTTTACGAATTTCATTTCCACAGGAGTTTTTTTTTCTCCAGCATAAATTCTTACTTGGATATCTGCAGACTTCAGTACAATATCTTTGAAATGCCATTCAAACTCATTTTGTGGAATGACTGAAACAGCTGAACCAGCCTCCAATTCCATTTTAATTAATTTGCATTCACTTCAGTGTAAGCCATATTGCTTGTCTATTGTTAGTTTTCACATTGTAAATCTTAAGGCTGCTCAGTCCTGTGTCCCTGTCATCATTGTCAGATTTTTCATCAATGGTACATAGATCAGTGTTCTTTTTCAAACTTGACTTTTTATTATTTTCCTTCACTTATTTTTGTCTGCCTGGCATGCTTTTTGTATTTGTCCTACTTTGTTGCATTTTCTGCAAGTTTCATCCTGAAACCTGCATTTGTTTGCTGTATGTGAGCCCCTGCTACGAAGGTAAGACAATCTGTTTGTTCAGGTTGGTGTCTGTAATTGGCATTGTAATCTCGTTCATGCTCACTTTCATTCCTGACTACAACTCAATTTCATCTCTGTCTGCAGTTTCCATTGATACAGTGATTTCAACTGCTCTTTTAAATGTGAGTTGTGCTTCAGTTAGGAGTCATTTTTGAATGATTTCTTGTAAGATTCCACAAACTAGACAATCTCTCAGTGCATCATTAAGCACATCACCAAACTGACAATGTTCAGACAACTTCTTCAATTCAGCCAAATAAGCTGAAATGGACTCCCCTTACTTTTGATTCTGCTTATGAAATCTAAAGTGTTTGGCAATCAACAGTGGTTTCAGTTCTAAGTGTTCTTGCATTACTTTGATGATATCAGCAAAGCTCATTTCAGCTGGTTTAGTGGAGCAGCTAAACTTCTAAGCAAACTGTATGCACTTCCACTAATTACACTCAGCAAAACTGCCATGCCCTTTTATTGGCTATTTCATTTGATATAAAATACAGCTCAATTTGCTCAGTTTCCATCAGCCAGTTATCCATTGTGCAATCCAATGCAGCTAACTTTCTAAAGTAGCCAGCCATTTCTGCTCTTCTTTTAAAAAAATGATTATTATCACCCAGTACTCATTGTTTAAGAACCCGTGAATTTGTTCATTTCTGCCCTTTTTTTTAACTTGACTGTCTTGCTGCGCTTTTTAAAAAAACCTCTTTAACATCTCACTGTGCTTCAACAGGTAGGTAGTTGTCCTAGATTCATTTAAAACCTACTATTGCCACTATTAGGCTTTGTAACTCCAAAACATAAAACTAATTGAAAGAAAAACACAGAGCCAGGAGATATATTTACAATATTACACAAATATTACTGAAATATTAGATGTATAAGTCTGTCTGAAGTTTTGTTGGCCTCACAGAACAATGAGATGTCCTTAAGGGAATGCTGCCAACTGGCACAATCCAGGCTACAGGATTACATACTAAGGCACTCTGTAGCTTGGTGCTGTCAATGCAAAGGCTTTGTGGGAAGGTCTGCAATCCAAGGTCCTGTCACCACTAGGTATGGAAAGGCCCCTAAACACTTCAAACATTGTTCAAAGAGACCACATGTGGCAGTGGTCACAGTATGTACTAATTTGTTGACACTACAAGTATATTGACTTGATAACATGACAAATGCCATTGTTCCATCTGCCCATTGTGACTCCCTTATAAGACCATACAATATAGAAGCTGGATTAGGCCATTTACCCCTTTGAGTCTATTCTGCTGGTTCCACTTAAATCTGGTGTCACTTGGCTCCATCAGCTCTTTTCTCTTACCTGTTTCCATGTATCATCAACCAATCAACCTTTCTTAACCTCCTCTCCCCAACATGGCTTCACCTGCCAATCATCTCCCATTACATCTGGTTCCACCTATCATCTACCACCTTCTCTCTCACACCTCTTTATATTGGCTATCTTCTCTTTCCACTTTCAGTGCTTTTGCAGACACATCAATTATTTGCCTCCATAAAAACTGCTTAACCCACTGAGTTACTCCAGCAGTACCTGTTTTGTTCCAGATTAGAGCATCTGTAGTCTCTTTTGTTTTCAACACAATGAATGCATAAACTGAACAACACTATGAACTGCTTCTATACTTAATGTATATATTTTTCATAAACAAATTTAATTTTTGAAATGATCAAAAACATAAAAATGGCAAAGCACTGCTTTACCTCAAAAGTCATTAACTAAGTCTTTATTTCCTAACATGCAGATAACTCCATGCAATAAAATGCCAGGACAATGTTCTGCAGAGTCAAGGAACAGGGAGTTGAGGAAATTTTCAGGCTCCAGTAGTGGGAAACCAGAGTTCAGTCATTAGTGTTTCACAGGAAAATGCAGTCAATTTCACCAGCACTAGCTACCGTTTCAAACTGACATTGTTTTATATAATAAGAGTATAAGCAATTCTATAAATCATTTTAAACACTTCATTAGATATAAATTGTGGTAATTAATCATTATGATTTTGTTAATTAGGTATTGTCTTATAGCTTCATTACTAAATCACTTGTCACTCCACACCAAAAGCAAAAATACCTACACCCATGTACACACACTAACAACCTTCCATTCACAAATATATCTACATACATCCAAAACACCCCAAAGACAAGATCCTTTACCATGTCCCTGTGCATACACCTTGGCACTCACTTATAGCCAATTCACTCTCCACACACTCATACAACTGACTACACACCCCATCCATATGCAAAAAACCCCTAAATATGCACACAAAATCCATGTGCAAACGCATCCGCAGCCTCACCCACAACCATTACCATCCACAAACACTATTCTGTATGATCGTTAAATATACATAACAATTCCATGAGGTAGAGGGTGACAACATTTTGTGCGCAGTTTAAACTCCTTTGTGCGCTACTAGCAAAAGATGTGTGTGCACGCAGACCTTAGAGGGAACATTGGCCTTCACCAGAACTGGAATGGAAAGGGGAAGAAACCAAAATAAGAAGGTTTGGGGAGGAGTATGTAGTACAAGCTGGCAGGTGATAGGTGAAGTCAGGTGTGGGGGACCTCACTCTAGTCCTCATCCTCCTTCCTTTCATTCCCTGATTCAAGGTCCTCTCCTTCTTCAGACCTTTGGCTCCTCCGCCTATCACCTCCCAGCTTTGAAGATCATCCCCCACCTATTGTTTATCATTCATTTCTCTAAATTTCAATAGTTTCTGCACCCTCCCACTCCCCATTATGGCTCCCCCACCCCTTCTCATCTTCTCATCTGTCTCTCACCTCCCTCTGATTCTGTTTCTTTTTCCCTTTCTCCCATGGTTCGCTGTCTTCCCCTGTCAGATTCCTCATCTTCAGCCCTTTCCTTCTTCCACCTATCACCCCCCAGCTTCTTGCATCATCTATCATGTGCCAGCTTTTATTCCATCCTCTTCCCTACCTTCTTATTCTGGCTCCTATCCCCTTCCTCTCCAGTTGATTTAGGGTCTCAGACTGAAACATAGACTATTTTCTCATCTCTGTAGATGCTGCCTGACCTGCTGAATTCCTCCAGCATTTTGTGTGCGTTGCTCTGGGTTTTTAGCATTTGCTGAATCTCGTGTCTGTTTCAGGAGTTCAGTGTCTGGCGTGTGAATGAAACGGCCTGCTCAGCAGAACCAAGTCAGTGTAATTTTGGTCTTGATGGTGGGCCACTGTACATCCTTCCCTTTGTGCCCTCTAACCTTGACTCTCCTCTCCCCTATTCTCCAGCCTTGAGAAGAACCCTACGGCAATCATTCAGCAATGAACGAGGCTAGTGAGATCCATTTTTGTGAAATATAAAAATTTACAGCAAATTATTTATTCCTGAGAGTTCTGTTTCTGGCACAGAACAAAACACATTGTATTATCCGCAGAAAGAAGTTTAGCTTCTCTACTTCTTGACAGAGTGGATTGCAGAAGGCCACATCTGTTTCCTGACATGACTGACACATTACCTCTGGCTGAGGTAGAAGCGCTGGCACCAGCTTCAGTCAGAGAGAGATTAAAGGTTCCCGTTTCCACTCTGCTGGAAGCGTATGTTGGTGGACATCAAGGAAGGGTGTGATCAGGATTTCTTCTGCTCTTCCTAATGGGCTTGCACATGAGCAATGAACCTTGAGTGGGCTATCAGGGGAATGAAATTTCAATCACAGGCTCTACCACAGCTGGGTACCATCGGCCTTTTCTGAGCCGTGACGCTATTTCCTGTTATTCAGTTGCTCACTTTGTTGTTTTCCAATTTCTTGTTCTCTTCTTCAACCTTTCTTTTTTTTTAATCTTCTGAACTCCTATTCCCTTCGGAATATTAGCAATACCAAAGCTGTGCTGAGTAACATTCTTTAAGAATACTGCTAACATCTTTGAGATTTTTTGAGATGCAAACTTTGAGTTTTTCACAGATGGTCTAAGAACAGCCTTGCTTGTACTTGTAGTGTACTTCAAAATGTAGGTGCATTTATGTGCAGGACCCCATTATTTTTTTAAAACAATGCCCATCAAAAAAAAAATATTATGGCAGGTGGAACTCTTCATTTAATTACACTTTTTCATGAACGGGCTGTCCCCAACGATGAAGAGGCTTTGATTATTCTCCAGACACCTTTTATCCTTGAATAAACATTTGCTGGTATAATTCATAACTTTGTTACTTCTAGCTCCTTGGTGTATATTTATTTCCATGTGTCTTTTAATGAAGAAGTGTGTACATGTGTGTGAGAGGCAACTGGTGGGGGGAAAAAGGATAAAGGATCCTGGGATTGGGGGTGATCTTTGATTTAAGCACAAAATGAACATGATGTTAACAGAGCAGGGGCTGGAATCCTCCAGGGTTTAACCGGCGTTGTGATTACAACGCACCTCTGTACCACCAATGGTGTGCAGGCACCATTGGATGTTACCAGAGGGAGGCAAATGACCCAGTTTCCTGCTTATTGTGTTGACTTGATTTTCATATATTTCACAAAACGATAGAGTTAATTAAAGCGCAACAGTATACCATTCGTCCCATTCAGTCTATGCCAGCATCTAGTGGAACTATCCCATCAGTCTCATTCCTTAATGTTTTCCCCCAGCTCTGCAAGTTATCGCGCAATTAATGACCTGGACAAAAATGTAGGTGGTAAAATTCATTGTTTTGTGACTTCTGACTCCCTGGTGTAAGTATAAGTTTGCAGGTGACATGAAAATTGGTGGAGTTCTGGACAGTGAGAAAGGTTGTCAGAAGATTCAGCAGGATGTACAACAGTTGGAAATCTTGGCAGAGAAATAGCAGATGGAGCTTAATTCAGACAAGTGTGAGATGTTGCACATTGGGAGATCTAATGCAAAGCAAAATCGTGCAGTAAATGGAAGGAACCCCAAGGTACACTGATGTACAGAGGGATCCTGGGGTGTAAGTTTAGCTGTCTGAGCATGGTAACAAAAGTAGTAAAGATGGTAAAGAAAGAACTCTGTACACTTGCCCTCGTTAGGGTACTCTGTATGAGAGTTGGGAAGTCATAATGCAGCTGTATAACTTTTTGATTAGGCCACTTTAGGAGTATTGTGTGTAGTTCTGGTCACTACATTAAAGGAAGGGTGTGGAGGCTTTGGAAAGTGTGTAGAAGAGGTTTACCATGATGTTGACAGAATTGGAAATTTTTATCTATAAGGAAAGGCTGGACAAAGTTAAATTATTTTCCCTGGAATTTTTTAGGATCAAGAGAAACTTGATAGAGGTTTCTGAAATTATGATTAACATAGACTGAGTAGATAGAATCCTTTTCACAGGATTGAAATGTCAAATACAAGAGGGCAAAGCTTTAAGTTGAGCAAAGAGATTTAAGTAGATTTACGTGGCAATATATATTTACTCACTGGGTGGTGGATAACTGGAACGTGCTACCAGGGTAGGTACTGATGGAAGCAGATTGTTTTAAGAGGCATCTAGACAGAGACAAGAATAGATAGGGAATGGAGGGATATGAATCAAACCCAGGCAGATGTGCAGTTCAAATTGACTTCATAGTCAACAGACATCAAGGCTCAAGGGGCCTATTCCTGTGATATATTGTTTTATGCCTATTTAATTTCCTTCTGAAGGTACTGATTAATGCTATTTTCATCATCTTTTTAGGTAGTGTGTTTTGTATGTTAACCACTTTCTAAATAAAATCACAATTCTTCACATCCTCTTTATCCCTTTACATCAGTTCTGTAAACCTGTGTGCCTCAGTCCTTGACTCATCTCTATTGGAACAGATTCCACTTACTCACCCTGCCCAGCTCATCACACCTCTTAGGAATCTTCTACTTCAAGGAATAAACCTCAGGATCTTCATTCTGGCCTTGCAGCTGAAATCCTTCTGGTGTGCCCGAAACCATTCTAATAAACCTATTCTGTCTCACCTCAGGGACATTGTTCAGTGATTAACAAGTTTCTCTACTAGATTTGTATAATGCTGAAGTCCATGCAGAGATTTTCACTAAGGCGGCACAATGACAGCCCAAAACACAAGCTGTGGAGACGATTGCATAATTCAGTGAGATCTGTCAACAGTGATGTCAACAGACATTCTATTTTAAGTCTAAAATGCCTAATCAACCCATGTTACGTCTAAATTTTAACAGCTCCAATGCCTTCAACATTGGATCCCTGGATTTGTGAATTGCTATCAACCTACCTTTATCACAAACAAATGAAAATCTGCAGATGCTGGAAATCCAAGCAACACACACAAAAATGCTGTTCTTGCAGCATTTTGTGTGTGTTGCTCAACCTAAATCTTAACCATTCGTCCACTAGCCCCATTACACTGACCCAGTTAAGTATTGCTTCTGTTTTAAAATTCTCATGCTTGCTTTCAAATCCCTTCATGGCCTTGCTCCTCCCTGTTTAGTAACCCTCCCTCCCTCCATCCATCAGTATATTGGTTAGTTCCCTGGAGGCCAGCTCCAGGTCATTTGGAGACTGTTCGACAATTCCTATAGGACATGGCTGGAGAGTGGCTAAGACAGCTCACTGTCTATTTACTAATGTCTTGATGCAAACTGAAAGTTAGAAAGGTAATAAAATACCTAGTTTCTTAAACCTGTTCTGTCCAGTGAGTCTATGGTTAATATATGACTTAATTCCATATCCCTCACCCTAAAATCCTCATCACTACCTGTAGTTTAGAAATCATCTATAAATCTCTGACTGAAAACAGTAATAACCTATGCCTAGACATATGTCCAGTTTTTCTCATCTTGGGGTTGATTAGTGACATCAGGATAATAACACAAACACTTCTGGTGCTATTCTCCTTTGCATAGTTGACATTTGTCCATCTTTGGTTGTGCAGTTAACAACATCATCCAGTGTGCAACATCAAATTCTACCTATAAAGATGGAAATTGGCAGTTATAGTTCTGCATTTATAAGAATCAACACAGACACAGCTCAAGAAGGTGGGCAGTATCCACTGTTCTTCTCTCTCTACACTCGTGACTGCGTGGCTAGGCACAGCTCAAACACCATCGGTACATTTAGAGATGGCCTTATTGTTGTTGGCAGACTCTGCGATGATGAGGAGGAATATAGGAGTGAGATAGATCAGTTGGTTGAGTGGTGTCACAGCAACCACCTCACACTCGCCGTCAGGAAAACCAAGGGATTGATCGTGGACTTCTGAAAGGGGAAGCCAGCGGAACCCATGCCAGTCCTCTTCGAAGGGTTAGCTGTGGAAGTTCCTGGGTGTTAACATGTCCTGGGCTCTACACATTAACACGATCATGAAGGCATGTTAGCAGCTCTATTTCATCTAAAGTTTGAGGAGATTGGGTATGAAACCCAAATCTCTTGCTAATCTCTAGGCCTTTGGTAGATTGCACTCTGCTCCGGTATGGAAGCTCCAATTCGCAGGATCAAACGAGACTGTAGAGGAGTCTCCTCGTAGGCATAACTCTCCTCACCATTGAGGACAACTTCAAGAAGTAGTGCTTCAAGCTGGCACATACATCATGAAGGACCCTCACCCTCCAGGACACACCCTCCTTTCATGACTACCATCAGGGAGGATGTACAGGAGCTTGAAGAACCATACTCAACACTCTGGGAACAGTTTCTTCCCCTCTACCATCAGACTTCTGAATGGTCCATGAATCCATGAACACTACCTCGTTATCCCTCCACTGCAAATGTATTTTTGAAGCTTTGAGTAATTTTTATCGCTTGCACTGATGTGCTGCCACAGAACAAGTTTCAATGCGTATGTTGGTGATAATAAACCTGAGTCTGATTCAGGAAAACAAGATGACACTCAACAGCAGATAGGCAAGGTAACATGATTTAAAGGATCCGTAATGTAAAGAGTTCATCAATGTATTGCTGCCTCCAGCTGTCAGCCTTTTTTTAAATTTATCAACACAGTTCCAGCAGGGCTGCTTGGTGTCTCATAACTTATACCAGCCCTTTTACCTGATTCACTGTGATCTGTGTAGCAGAATGATTCTATGACCCCAGGGGCCAGGCACAGTGTGGTACTTGGTCTCTGTGCCCAATCTTATGGATTGTAGGGATACCAGATAAATTAAACATACTTGCCCACACCCTCTCTCCCTGACAAGCCCCATGCCCATGTTTTCCCTGACTTTCAAGGTAGCTTTCTCTGCTGCTTCATGAAGAGAGATCTGTTAAGGCAGTAGCTCACCATGTGACAATATGATATTGGTCACTAGGAACCCTATAGTTGTGGCAACCCACTTTCTGCGCAGGCGAACCGGCTCACAAATAGCCAGCGCACGGGGAGACTTTGGTAATGCACCTGTGACGTCATTTCAGCCTGGAGCAGGCGGGCGCTAGGGATTAAACGGGATTTGGACCAAAGATGACCGACTCTTCATCTGTTCACGCAGTTTCGCTAAACCTGCCAACTTTTTGGACGCTGCGACCACGCGTCTGGTTTAGCCAAGCAGAAGCCCAGTTCCAGATTCAGCAGATATCCTCTGATTCCACGCATTACTATCACGTGGTGAGCGCCCTTGACCAGGAGACGGCCGCCCAGGTTGCGGATTTCATACAGTCGCCCCTGAAAGAAGGCAAATATGAAGCATTCAAGGCGCTGCTCATTTGGACCTTCGGCCTCTCACGGCGTGAGTGGGGTGCCCGCCTGCTTCACCTGGACCGTTTGGGAGACAGACTGCCGTCAGCATTGATGAACGAAATGCTGGCCCTGGCTGACGGAGACAAGCCCTGCCTCATGTTCGAGCAAGCATTCCTAGAGCGATTGCCTGAGGACACACAGCTGCTGCTGGACGACGCAGAATTCAGTGACCCCCAGAAGGTGGCGGCCCGGGCAGACGTGCTGTGGAAAGCCAAGAGGGAGAGCGTGGCATCCGTCGCACAGATCACCAGGCCACGCACCCAACACCAGACCAGACCAGGCCCGGCAGGGGGTGCATGTGGTGAACTACATATACCTGTCTGGACACACACCCCCTGCTGACTGTTCCTATGGCTCCTCCCACAGACCCCGGTATAAAGGCGATTGGAGCCACAGACCCTTCCTCAGTCTCCAGGATGTTGTGTGATGGTCACTTGCTGCTTGTACTTTCTTCCAGCCAATAAAAGCCTACCTTAACCCACATCTCAGAGTTATTGATGGTGCGTCAGCGCACACAACACAGAGGCAGGAGTGAGGAGGCCAGTGAACAGTGGCGTTTCTACCACCAGCGGTGGGGCACAAAAGCCCGCCGTTGTCGCCTGCCTGCAAGGGCCAGGGCCAGGGCCAGCTGCCGCTAATGACTATGGCGGCTGGCCACCAGGACAGCCTCTTGTACGTCTGGGATGAACAGTTGGGACACCGCTTCTTGGTCGACACTGGAGTGGAGATCAGCGTCTTGCCCCCGATGGGGTATGACACCCACAACAGGAAGCCAGGACCCACCCTGAGGGCTGCAAACGGCAGCATGATATGGACCTACGGCACCCACACAGTGCAGCTGCAGCTCGGTGCCAGCCGGTTCACGTGGGACTTCACACTGGCCGCGGTGGCCCAACCACTCCTGGGGGCAGATTTCTTGCGAGCTCACAGCCTGCTGGTCGACTCTCTAGGGAAAAGACTGGTACATGCCGAGACTTTCTAGATGTTCTCCCTGGGTGAAGCCAAGTTGCCGGCCCCAAACCTGGACTCCATCACGCTGTCAGACAACGAATTCACCGGAATCCTGGTGGACTTTCCATCGATTCTGGCACCGCAGTTCATGGCAGCCATGCCCAAACATGGGGTACAGCACCACATCCCGACCCAGGGATCACCCCTCCACGTCCGCGCACGAAGGCTCCCCCCGGAAAAGCTCCGCCTGGCGAAGGAGAAGTTCAAGAGGATGGAGGAATTGGGGATCGTACAGAGGTCCAACAGCCCATGGGCCTCCCCCCTGCACATGGTGCCCAAAGCAGCCGGGGGTTGGAGACCATGCGGCGACTACCGCAGACTGAATGAGGCTACAACTCCAGAACGCTACCCTGTGCCGCACATACAGGACTTTGCAGCAAACCTGCACGGGGCAAGAATTTTTCCAAAGTAGACCTCGTCCGAGGATACCATCAAATCCCGGTGCACCCTGAAGACGTCCCCAAAACAGCATTCATCACCCCGTTCAGCCTGTTTGAGTTCCTCTGAATGCCGTTCAGCCTGAAGAATGCCGCACAGACGTTCCAGCGGCTAATGGACATAGTGGGACGAGACCTAGATTTTGCGTTCATCTATTTGGACGACATCCTTCTAGCCAGCAGTAGTCGCCAGGAGCATCTGTCCCACCTCCGCCAGCTCTACTCCCACCTGAGTGATTTTGGCCTCACGATCAACCCGGCCAATTGTCAGTTCAGTCTCGATACCATCGACTTCCTGGGCCACAGGATTACTAAAGACGGGGCAACACCTCTGCCCGCCAAGGTAGACACGATCCGCCACTTTGCCCGGCCCAACACGGTCAAAGGCCTGCAAGAGTTTGTTGGTATGGTGAAATTCTACCACCGTTTTCTCCCCCAGCAGCCTGTATCATGCGCCCTTTGTACACCCTGATGTTGGGTAAAGGCAAGGACATTACTTGGGACGAGGAGGCCGCAGCCACTTTCGTTAAAGTCAAGGAAGCCTTGACAGATGCCGCAATGCTGGTGCACCCCAGAACGGATGTTCCGACTGCCTTCACGGTGGACGTATCCGACACAGCAGTCGGTGGGGTGCTGGAGCAGCTCATCGAGGGGTGTTGGCAACCCCTGGCGTTCTTCAGCAAGCACCTACGACCACCCGAACTCAAGTACAGTGCTTTCGACTGGGAGCTGTTGGCACTGTATCTGGCAATCCGGCATTTCAGGTACTTCTTAGAAGGCAGGCCGTTCGCCGCGTTCACAGACCAGAAACCGTTGACCTTCGCGTTCACGAAGGTGTTCGATCCCTGTTCACCAGCAGTAACATCTGGAGTACACGACGGACATCCAGCATGTCTCGGGGAAGGACAATGTCGTGGTGGACGCACTCTCCAGACCAGCTGTCCAGGCCCTGTCCCTGTCCCTGGTGGTGGACTATGCAGCACTGGCGGAGGTGCAGCAGGCAGACGACGAGATGCCCAGCTACAGGACCGCAGTCTCGGGTTTGCAGCTGCAGGACTTTCTCGTAGGCCCAGGTAATAGGACCGTCCTGTGCGACATGGCTACTGGCCAACCTCACCCCATCGTCTTGGCAGCCTGGAGGCGACGAGTTTTCGACTCCATACACGGTTTGGCGCACCCATCTAACAGGACAACCGTCCGGCTGGTCTCCAGCAAGTTTGCGTGGCACGGACATCGCAAGTAGGTCAGTGAATGGGCCAGAACGTGCGCGCAGTGCCAAACAGCCAAGGTGCAGCGGCACACTAAAGCCCCGCCGCAGCAGTTCGAACCCACCCACCGGAGGTTTGACCACATTCATGTGGATATCGTGGGCTCCCTACCAGTGTCCCAAGGAGGGCGGTACCTCCTAACGATGGTAGACCGGTTCACGAGGTGGCCAGAGGCAGTCCCGCTCACCAACACATCTGCCGATTCCTGCGCCCGAGCACTGATTGCAAACTGGGTAGCACGCTTCGGGGTACCGGCCCACATTACCTCCGACAGAGGCGCCCAGTTCACCTCCAGCCTGTGGTCGGCTGTGGCCAGTCTGTTGGGAACGCAGCTACACCACACAACTGCCTACCACCCACAGTCGAACGGACTGGTGGAACGCTTCCACCGTCACTTGAAGTCAGCTCTCTTGGCCCGCCTGAGAGGACCTAACTGGGTGGACGAGCTTCCCTGGGTCCTGCTTGGAATTCGTACAACGCCCAAAGAGGATCTGCACGCCTCGTCGGCCGAGTTGGTGTACGGCGCACACCTGGCCATCCCGGGAGAGTTCATACCAGCCCCAAGGGGGAAGAGGAAGAACCTGCAGCAGTCCTGGACAGACTATGCGAAAGGCTCGGCAACCTGGCCTCTGTACCAACTTCACAGCACGGACGGACCCCGACCCATGTACCCAAAGACCTGCAGAACTGTAAGTTTGTGTTTGTACAAAGGGGTGGACACCAGGCGCCGCTACAGTGGCCATACGAGGGGCCATTCAAGGTGATCAACAACAACGGGTCCACGTACGTTCTGGACACTGGGGTGAGAGAGGAGGTTTACATGGTGGACCGACTCAAATCAGCCTATGTGGACTTGGCGCAGCCGGTCGAGGTTCAGGCACCACAGCACAGAAGCAGACCTCCCAAACAGAGGCTGATCCAGACTGTGGACATTGGGGGGTGTATCGCCGGTTCTGGGGGTGGGGGGGGTTATGTGGCAACCCATTTTCTGCACAGGTGAACCAGCTCACAAATAGCCAGCGCGCAGGGGGAGACTTTGGTAATGCACTTCTGATGTCATTTCCGCCCGGAGAGGGCGGGCACTAGGGATTAAATGCCAGCACCGCGAAGTTTGAATGAATTAGTCTCGAAACGACTTACCGACTGCGTGTCGTTATTTCAGCGCTGTGTGTAGCACATCGCTACATAGTAATGTTTTTACATGCGAATCAGAATGGAAATCAGACTTTTGGATTATTTAATACATTTTTGCCAACTCCTTTTTTTTGTGGTGAATACTTGCAGAACAAAGTTCCATTTTCTCCATATTTTAACACCACTCCAGAAAGAGGCACTTCCTGACTTCATCCTGAAAGTCTAACTCTATTCTTTTAAATTATATCTGCCTTCCATTATCCAATCTGCTCCCCTAATCAGTACTTTGTAAAAAAAACATTGAACATTGGATGTTGATATGTACACTTCTTATACCAACACTAACATCGTGCACTGCTTATGTTATCCAATAAGATATGAGCAAGTATGAAATAACAGGATAGAGCATCTACTAACCAGAATAGTGTATAAAAAGGATGTGGGGTAAAGTAGTAATTCAAATTCAATCACAAACAAGAGAAAATCTGCAGATGCTGGAAATCCAAGCAACATAGACAAAATGATGGGGGAATTCAGCAGGCCAGGCAGCCTCTATGGAAAAGAGTACAGTTGACGTTTCGGGCCGAGACCTACTGAAGGGTCTCGGCCTGAAACATCAACTGTACTCTTTTCCATACATGCTGCTTGGCCTGTTGGGTTTCTCCAGCCTTTTTGTTTGTGTTAATTCAAATTTGATCTCTGGATCTGTGAAGAAGTTATCAAGTTGTCAGAATGCCTTTTTTTGAATTAAAAGTTCATTTTATTTTCTTCCATTCTGCCATTTACAATTTCATGCTTCGTATGACAGGATATAGACAGTAAGGTGTAATTCTAAAGCAGAGTTAGATGAATGATAGAAAAATACAGAGATGTTTTTTATTTATATTTGTAATTGTAGATTTGTAATTGTAATTGTAGATAAAGAAAGATGGAACTACATCTTATATCCCACCTTATCATGTCTCAGAAACATTCCAAGGTACAAGAGCATAGTGGTTAATTTACAGCATTGTACCTGTAACTGGAGGCCTGATCTATGAATCCAAAGACATGAGTTCAAATCCCACCATGACATCTAGACAATTTAAATTCAAGTAACTGAATGATATCTGGATAAATTAAATCTGGAAAGAAACATGATAATCAGTGGGCATGACTATGAATCCATGAGATTGTCATAAAGACCAGCTGGTTCACTGATGTCCTTTGGGGAAAGGAGAAATCCACCAGAGGCTATAAAAACTGTGACAATAAGAACACTCTCCACTTGTTGGAGACTTACCTAGCACAAAAGAAGCTGGTTAGATTTGTTGGAATTCAATTGTCAGTTGCTACAGGAATACAAAGGAATGGCGTCTAGGTCTAGCCCCGTCATTGACTTCCCTTTCTTCAGGGGTCAGGATATTTGCTGATAATCACACAGTGTTCAGTCCTCTTTACAACTCCTCTGATAATGAATCAATCCTCCTTCCTTGCATGCAGCAAGTCACTATCAACAGTGAGGCATGGGCCGATAAGTGATATTTGTGCCACACAAAAGAAAGGGAAATACTACATTTATTTAAAACTTATTCTTGGAATAACAGAGGAACTGGTTTGATTCTGTAAATGCTCCTAAAGTTCTTATGAATATTGGCAGGTTCTTCCCTAAGTTAAACAACTGGCTCACTATCCCGGCAACTCTTTACCAAACAACATTGTTAAGCACATAAAATGCTTCAAAGTAAGAACAGTAGTGGTTTAAGAGGACAGCTCACCAGAACCTTATTCAATTAGGGATGGGTAGTAAATGCAGGGTTTGCCAGTGAAGCTGCAATAATACAACAAATAAGAATGACATAACATATCCATTTTAAGTAATAAATAAGTGTGTTAAAGATAATAATCTAGTTTCAGTGACGTTCAAGAACTGATGCTTCACTTAAAGCTGATGAAATTATCTCACTCCATCTGCTACATGACCTTTTATTCTACAGGAATCATGCAGTATGAAAGCCTTGGGGACTCTGCACTAAATTCAGCTTGTTGTGATAACGAGCTGTTCTGAACTTCCTAGTTCTGATGAAAGATCATCAGCCTGTAACATTGACTTTATTTCTCTCTTCACAGATGCTGCCTGATCTGCTGAGTGCTTACATCTTCTTGCTTTCCTTCTGGGTGTCCCCATTTTGCAGTATTTTACCTCTCTTAGTCCCAGCAACACTTCTTCCTTCTCTTCCAGTGATTTCTTTCACTTTCTTCGATTGATGTCCACTATAGGCTGATCAACTGTGATTAAAAAGACTTCATTAATCCTTCCTCAGTGGGCAGTCTGCACTTGTGTCACTTTCTTTGTCTCCTTCTTATCTTAAACATTGCTTGTGCTCTCTTTCCTGCTGCCTTCCCTTTCTGAAACTTACAACATGTTAGATTTCTGACTTCCCTCAGTTATAATGAAATGGTCAACCTAAAATGCTGGCTTTATCTTTATCCCAAAGATGTTGCCAAGAATGCTGAATATTTCCAGCATTTTCTGTTCTACCTCCAAGAGGACCACAATCTTGTCATGGTTTGGAGGCTTGTGTACCTCAATGAACCGGAGAGCTATGTTGGCTGGAGTCAAGGCTTTACGCTTTGGCTCTTGATAGGGCCAAACAGGTCGAAGGGTAGAGGCCAGATTAAGAGTGGTCCACCTGTCGTCCAGGTTCGGGGGTTCAGCTCAGGGCTAACGACCCAGACTGGTCAAACAAACCTATTAGGGAAACAGCAATGAAGAATCCTTCTACGTCAGAGTGTGACAGTTTTCCTGAGTCTCCACCTAGGACTTGTATGACTGCCAGTAGTGAAAACGAAGAAGAAACTTCTGGCACGATGAAGGAGGCCCTGAACACAACCTAGGATGGAGGACCTTCATTGCTGCCCTAAATGCCAATGCCGTAATGGGCAGTAAGCTAAGCACTTTTTAAATCTAGAAAATTTGGTGGAGTTCTTGTGAGAAGTGCAGAGCTACACAACAGGAAATGCAGAGTGAAGGGGTCCTTAAAATTCTGCGTGCTATTCATGTTAACCATATTATGCTTATTGACCCAATGCTGTTATGCTGGAAACACTTGTGACAGTCCATGCATTAGTCGTGACCCATTACCTTCCATCTCGTAAATATTGCTTCCATTTTATCAGTCACATATTCAACAAGAATGGATCTGCTTGGTTAGAGAGATCTACAAGGTGATGTTTCATTCAGGTGTTAATTTGCATGCATCTAACATTGTTATTAACCCCTTGATAACCAAATACCTTGTATTGATCTGTGGTTGGGTTTTCTTGTTCATGAAAGCTCATTTGCATTTCCAGTCTTGAACGTTATAAAATAGAATCAGAATGTATGACTTAAGCTTCTACTATTGTGATCATTTTATTTTGGGTGGTATGATAAAACAATAAAGTCATGGTGATATAAAGCATGGAAACCTGGATCTTTTGGCCAACTAAGTTGTTTAACAGAACCAGTTCCAATTGCCCGGGTTTAGTCTTTCCTAAACATTTCCTAAACAATAAGCAAAAATGTTTACTAATGGTGTGATTCATAAGTGGAGGTCCACAAACAATGTGGTGGTAATGTACTGGAATACCAGTATTCTTGCTGTCAGTTTTGGGTTGCTAAGATTACTCTGTAGTTTAGTGAAGCTAGGACCCAGTACTGTATTTCCCACAGTGTGTATTTGGTTAACCTAGCAGACAGCTGCACCCTCAGGAAGTGGGAGGAACAGACAGAGAGGCAATATAAAAAGCAAACAACAGCAGCAACTTTGTTTTCTGACCTAGGCCCTGACAGAATAGAAAATAAATTGTGTAGAATAGTAAACCAATGACTTGCAGTCAATTCTGAATATCCTTCACTCTTTATTTATTCAATTTACCACAAAAGAATTACCATTTTCAAA
Organism: Hypanus sabinus; assembly: GCF_030144855.1. Taxonomy (NCBI): domain Eukaryota; kingdom Metazoa; phylum Chordata; class Chondrichthyes; order Myliobatiformes; family Dasyatidae; genus Hypanus; species Hypanus sabinus. The sequence goes on from NC_082709.1 coordinate 40,311,546, forward strand.
ACTGACATATCAGACATTACATAATATTTTTAGGGTCTTTGGGAACAGCAGACCCCTTTTTGACCCTGAAATTTTCTCTGTAATTATGGTATTCATATCACAGATGATGTGCAAGTCAATTCCAATTACCTGGCTTGGCTCCATTATCATGTTTTAAATTATTGTACGTACATGTTTCCTTGATACCAAATATATGACCTTGATTTTCCTTTGAACCAATTCTTATTGCCTGCTGGTCTTCATCTCCACTCAACTTGCATTGACGACTCTCACCATTTAGGTTTATTCTTAATATGTGTGCCTCAAACAACAATCTGGATCTTTTAACTCTTTAAAGTTATTATGCAGGGGAGAGCTATGTTGAGGACCTGTGGCCTGAAGAAATTTCTGGATCAGGAAGGTATCAGTGTGCGAACATGAGGCTCTGCTAGGATCAAAATGCTGGCTGATCAAAGACAGAGTTGTAGACACGGGGCTGAGGTGATGTCAAGAAGCCCACAGGAATATCTCTCGAGTTGGAAAGCCAACTCCCACCATTGCACTCAAATGGGCTTTTTGCTCTTTTCTAGATGAAATTCCTGCTTCTACTCTCTGCCATCAGTACCATTCCCAGGATTGTGTTTAGTAGTTTTATTGACTGAATCACATTACCTTGACTCCTCTTTATTCGAGATAAAAATACCCTCTGCAATAACTTGATGATGAAGAGGAAAAGAAACAAGTAGGGATACAGGATTGTAAACACAAAGTACACTGCAGATGCTGTGGTCAAATCAAGACGTACAAAAAAGCTGGATGAACTCAGCAGGTCAGGCAGCACCTGTCCTGATGAAGGTTTTCGACCCGAAACATTGACTGCTTCTTTCAATGGATGCTGCCCAACCTGCTGAGTTCATCCAGCCTTTTTGAACGTCTTGAGGGATACAGGATTTTTGCTCATCTCTTGGGATGATAACTTTCACATCCTGTACTCCTTTTGAAACACAGCTGGGGGCCATAGGCTCCATGAAAGGATCTTCATTGAGAAGTTGAGAGGTACTGATTACCTCGCTTACCTTGCATTTTTGGGGCTCAATTCTCAATGGCTACATTGAGTTGAAATCTGTGTTCCACCATCTCCCCTTTTCCTCTCTCCCTCCCAACTACCTGATCCACAATCACTTGAGAATTAGGTCCTAAAAACCCAAACTCCCATCCAGCGAACCTGTGATAACCTCAGGCCCAGGTCATAAACCCCCAACCTCCTGTTCCCGTCATTGCAGAAATCTTCCCTCACTCAACAATCAATATTTGCTGATAGCGGTGGGGGGGGGGGGGGAACCTTGCTTGCCTCAATCTTCTTAGATTATGGCATAAGTACAGTAAAGCAGAAATTCTAAGCTGCCAGTCCTTGCCAACTGTCACAATCACTGTTGTTCCTTGAATCTCAAATGGCAATGAGGAGGCATGCATCATTGGCCGCTTAAGTGGTGTTGCAACAACAATCTGACACTCAATGTCAGCAAGACCAAGGAATTGACTGTGGACCTGGAAGGGGAAATCAGGAGAACACATATCGTTCCTCACTATGGGGACAGCAGTGGAAAGGGCAAACAACATCAAGTTCCTGGGCTTCAACGTCTCAGCGGATCTACCTTGGATATATTGATGCATTTGTGAGGAAGACATGCCAGTGGCTCTACCATGAGGAGATTTTGTATGTCGCCAAAAATTCTCAAAGATTTCTATAGTTGTACAGTGTTCAGCTCAGCATGGAGGCTCCATTGCCCAGGTACACATGAGCTGCAGAGGGCTGGAGAGATAGACAGCAAATGTTAATCTTAAAGAGCTCCAACTGAACAAACTCCAGATGGAGCCAAATCCTGAATATCTTCCCTCCAGATGAATCATTAAATCCAGCCATCACCAATGAAGACTTTTCTAGGTCCAGATCCAGTTGGTTCAATTCTGACTCTCTGCAGCAATTCAATATCTCATCCAATTCCTTTCTGAAAGCTGTTCAGAAGCTTTTTATTATATTAATCTATTAATGCATCAAGCTAATTCACAGTTAAGGGATAAAGTTTAAATAAACTACAGGAACTAGAGGAAGGTTCTTGTGAAACAGAGTTAAAATGAAATATGTTCACAATAAGATTGCAATGGAAGATAAAAATGATAAGGTCAATATTTACGTCACAGTCACGTGTACTTCAGCTAAATTAGGTTAGCCTATCTTCTGGTCTCCCATGAGCCACTGCCCTCCTGTAGCCTCTCTAGGGGAAGATTAGATAAGCAACTCAAGTGGCCTGGAGACAGAATGACATGGTAAGGCTCACAAAAGCACAAAAGGCAACATTACATCCTTCATGTTTATGGTTCTAATTTACTGTGTAGCTTGGCTCCTTTGTTGATATACATGCCTTATTCACAACGTTGTCACAGTGTCATAGTGACCCATCAGGTACCCATCTGCACTAATACAATTTTTCAGCACTTGGCTCTTAACTTTCTTTGAGTTGGTGATTTAAGTGCATGTCCAGATACTTCTTATATTTGATAGTCTCTGCTTCCTCCACATCTTCAGTCAGTTTGTTCCAGATTCCAGCAGCCATCTTCTATGAAAAAAAAATTGTCCTCAGATCCCCTCTCAATCTCACACTTATTACCTTAAACCTATACTGTCTGGTTTTACAGAGCTCTCCTTTGGAGAAATACTTCTTGCCTTTTTTGTTCTGTGTTATTTCTTCTAAAAATTGTGTATAAATTAGATTAAATTTATGCTTCCTTGTCAATACTGCCTATATGAGTCTATTATCCTGTGATGCTGCTGCAGGTGAGTTTTTCAAGTGCAACATATGACAATAATTTTGATTTTGACTGTAGCAAGTCACTCATCAGCCTCCTCTACTAAAAGGAAAACAAACTCAGCCTATTAAGTCTCTCCTCCTAACTGAAATTCTCCACTCTGTGCAGCCTCCAAGTGACTCTCCTCAGTGATCACATCCTTTCTAGTGAGGCGACCAGAACTCCACATAATGTGGTCATGCTGCAAGACCCATTATTCAGTTTATGTGACTTTAAGCCACCCATTCCAGCTGGATGGAAAAGAGCTGAGGGATGCTCTATATAATTTAACTTTTCCTAGTGGTTTAATGTCAGCCAAACTGAAATGAGGTTACACACACAAAATGCTGGAGGAACTCAGCAGGAAGTGTCACAGCCTGAAACGCATGCTGTACTGTTTTCCATAGATGCTGCCTGGCCTGCTGTGTTCCTCCAGCACTCTGTGTGAATGTTGCTTGGATTTACAGCATCTGCAGATTTTCTCTGGTTTCCAAAATGAGGTTAATTCACCACAGGACAAGACAGTTAATGATTATTCTTGTTTTTACCTTATCTTGATTACAATCTTTTCATGTTTTGCTCAGATAGAGATAAATTAAATAATTTTTACTAAGAATGAGAGGAGATCTTTTGGAAACATGTAAAATTATGAAAGGGATAGATAAGATAAAGGCAGGAAAATCCTTTCTGCTTGCAGGTGAGACTCCAACTAGGGAACATGGCCTCAAGATTCAGGGGAGTAGATTGAGGACAGAGATGAGGAGGAAATGCTTGTTCTAATGAATTCTCTGCCCAGGGAAGAAGTAGAGGCTATCTTGTTGAACACAGTGAGTTAGATTTTTGCATAGTAGGGGAATTAAGGGTTATGGAAAAGGCAGGTAGGGGGAGCTGAATCCACAGTTCGATCAGCCATGATCTTATTAAATGGCGAAGCAGGGGTTCAACGGGGCCTACTCCTGCTCCTATTTCTTATGTTTTGCACATAGATAAATCAGAATAGATGTAATTATCTTATAACTCAATGCTATTATTGGATGTTGTGAAAGAAATCGATAACTGCTGGAACGTATATGAAACATGAAAAGACTGTCATGTGGGATAGAGGTAATGATTTTCGATTGCCTGGGACGAGATATTCATTTCCACACACCTCACTGAAGTAAACTACCCTCTTTCCTGCTCTGATGTCAGTGTGTGTCCCACAGATTTCCTTATGGTTATTGCTTACACCATACATCGGAGCAGTAACTGCTCCCACGTTGCCCATCTGCATTCATTCTGTGTCTGAATCTCTGTCTTAAAATGCTAATGACTGTTCTTGTTGTCTGTACTAATGGCTAAATTGCAGTCTGTACTAAACACATATAAGGGACTAAGGAGGGTCCATTAAAAATCAAAATGAGGTTGTTTGAACATCAACGATCAAATCTAACAGGATGTTAGCTGATTATTTTCTTTCCTGGTCGACATTTGCTGTAACAAATGATCAAACCTCTCCTACCAACCCACGGATGTCTGCTGACAGGTTAAGGACCTAACCCATTAAAGACTATAACTTACACCTATCAAGCAAGCTTGAAAGACAGTTTCTCTAATTTTGGAGTCTTTCCAGTATATACTTCTTGTAAATGTATTTTTCTGATTGGCAAACATGTATTTCTCCTGGCCCTTAACATGAAATAAAAAGTTTTTTAATAGAGGCTCACAGAGAAAAAAATGCTGAGCCAAAGGAAGAGATGATGGGAAGGTGGTCAAAGAAGCAGTCCTTACAAGAGCAAGGGGGTGGGATTGTTATAAGGGAGACTAGGAAGAGGTTTCTATAGTACAAAGTCTAGGAGGCTGAAGACACTATTAACACTATGTACCAGAATATCAATGAATCAGGAGCAGGATTATAATCTTGGGGATTTTTTGCAAAAATTGAAAGGACTCAGAATGACAAATCGTTCTTGCTCTTACCAGGTTATTTCCTCCTACCACCAACACATATCCCCCCCCCCCCCACTGCCTTATTTATCACCAGTTGAGATCAGCTCTAATAGTATGAAAAATACCCAGTGTACTGAAATCAGTGTTCTATGGTGAATTCTTTTACATTAGAGAAGCTAAATGCAAATCTGGTGATTGCTTTGTGGAGCACTTGCATTCAATTTGTGTGGGTGATCTGCCCCCCCCCCCCATCTAAGCATCCTGTTGCTTGACACTTTTATTGCCCTGTACTGCCACCCTGATTTATCTGTCCATTGCCTCCACCACGGTTAAAAGTCCCAGTGCAAGCTTGAGGAACAGCATGCAATTTTCCTGCAGAACATTTTGCAACACTTTGGACTCAACATTAAATTCTCCAACTATTATGCAACTCCCTTATTTTCTGATGAAGGGTCTAGGTCCCAAAAGCATTACCCATTTCTCTTTCCTCTTACGCTGCCGACTCTGTGTGTTTTTCCAGCATAATACCATTCTTTCTTTCTGTCAGCATTGGCACTGGCTATTTCTGATGCCACCATTTGGACTGAGTTTTCCCTCTGGCCAGAGGAGCATATTTCCCAGCCTTCTATCAGCAACACTTAACAGGGTGGCACAGTAGTGTAGTGGTTAGCACAATGCTTTACGGTACCAGTGACCTGGGTTCAAAGGTCATTTCAAATTGATCCATTAATAGGCTAGAATTAAGTAGACTGATTGCTGGACGGCGTGGCGTTAAGGGCCAATTCCATGCTGCATCACAATAAATAATGGGGCGGCACGATAACATGACACTTTGCAGTACCAGTGACCTGAGTTCAATTCAGGGGTGGGAATTGAACTCAGGTCACTGATACTGCAAAGTGTCATGTTATCGTGCCTATAAGGAGTTTGTACGTTGTCCCTGTAACTGTGTGCATTTCCTCCGGCTGCTCCAATTTCCTCCTGCAGTCCAAAGATGTACTGTTGGTAGATTAATGGACACTGGAAATCATCCCACGATTAGGCTAGGGTTAAATCAGAGGATTGTTGGCCGGCGCAGCTTGAGGGGCCTTTTCCATGATGTATTGCAATAATTATTAAAAGCAGAAGGCAAGATCTAAAGGCAAGATCATTTAGATTCACCCTACCTGAGACATTCAGCTTCTTTCATTGATTCTCCCCCGCATTCCCCCCCCCATACGTTCTTTGCCTCTGTAAACGGACTTGTTCTCCTTCCTTGCCAGTTGTGATGAAAGATGTCAGACCTGAAACTTTGACCGTTTCTCTTTCTACAGCTGCTGTCCGACCTGCTGAGCAACTTCAGTATTTTCTGTTTTTAATTCAGATTCCAAGCATCTTCAGGTGTTTTTGTTTCATTTGTATTTACTGAGGAAAATATTCCCGGCTTGCTTAACACAAGGGCATTTTTTAATGCTCATTTAGCTTATCTCTGTCGTCTCCTGTGGGTTATTATTGACATGAAATGGTATTTGTGCTTGGTGATATTTCAAAAACTGGAATTAAAATTTATGTTGGCCTTTTGATGATATTCAGGAACGTACAAAACTTAATCCATATTAGAAGCAATACTTTGGGATTACCTTTAATATCACTAGATCTCTTGGTATTTAACACGGTGATTTAAGATCTAGAGAGAGAGATTTTCTTTTAGTTGCAATTTCTAAACTTTGGTCAAGGTATTCGCTGCTAATTTTATTTAACTCCGTAAATTGTTGAAAATGAAGGATATCTGGAGAGGTCAGTACAGTTGACAGCCAATACTCTCATGCATTTAATATCAAAAATCAAAGGGAAATTCCACTCCCTCTGCACCTGCTCAGGTGAAGTGAGATGAGTGATGAAAGAATACTCTATATGGATAATATTTCATTGAAGTCAATTATTTCAAAGTTCTAGTTTCTGCCACTGATTATACATACACCCGCCTCCCCATGGTTGCAGCAGAAATAACATCAGAGGGGGTTGAAAACCAGTCTGATGAGAATGGGGAGTTAAAATCAAAGGTACCTGGTTTCCAAGAAATGGAGCAAGGTGGGGGATAGTGAAAAGCAATAGAGATTTAGACAAATTGCTCTTTGTGTGGGCTGGAGCTTGGAACACGTTCAAGGTGGGACTGTGGAGAATTCAAGCTGAAGAAGGAAGGTAAAGATGAGTCTCAACCGGGCTCAGGCTAGTAAGGAGAAAAGGGCATCTTTACAGAAGTGGAGACCTATGCTCTGTTTGAAATTGCCACTTGCATTTCATTTTGACCCCCTTTTCCACTCCCACAATGGAGAAAAGTCTCCAATGCTCTGAGAAGGCCAAACACAAGTCGGTAGAATAGCATATCATATTCCATTTAGGGAATGTGTAACCCAAACCCTTGGTGCTCTCTTTACATCCATCCCATCTACCTTTTATCCCTCCCTCTGTTTTAACTCTTTGTTCACCCATCCCAGCCCCACCAGTTATATCTATCCGTCATCCTTCTCCTATCTGGTTGCCCCTATCACACATCAAGCTCTATCTCATCTGCATTCACAATCGTACTGCTATAAACTGGCAATCTTTCCTCGTCCCTCCTTATCTTATCCTGATGTGTGGTCTTGACCCAAAGCACTGATTCCCACCTCTTGCCTCCATAGATGCTGATCGATCCACTGAATTCTTCCAGGATTTTGTTTCCTCTTCCAGATTCTAGCACCTGCAGTCTCTTCATCTCCGGATGTTTGGTGGCTGTTAAAGGTGGCATTAGATAGAACAGGGAAGTGAAGATGGGGATTTAAAAATTGAAAACAACATGATTATCTCTACCCTCAGAATTTCATCATGGAGTAGTGGGAGGAAAAGGGAAGAGGATGTATGCTTTTCAAGACTGGCAAGTATAGTCTTTAAAACATCTGGCAAAACACCTGTACAGAATTACTACGCCAAAATGCAGAATTAAAACCAAAAGATCAACCTGGCTAAAGCTCAGGGCCACATTCAACATGGGTAAGTCAGCACAATCATCATGAAGATCTTTTAATTAACCTCTTGGGGATATGCCAAGATTGGAAACATTGTTTCACAGGATAGTCAAGCCCCTTTCTGCCAAAGGCAATGGTCACCATTAATGATTATTCATTTTATTCCATATTCACTTAATTAGCTGAATTTACATTTTCCAGCTGCCTCTGTGGAATGTGAACTAATGTTCATACATCATTTGTCAAAGCTCCTGGATTACTGGTTTGGTAATATAACTGCAGTAGTTCCACACCCTTTAAACAATGGCACGAGTCACAACAAAGTCATAGAGACACAGAGAAATAATAGCACAGATACCAGTCCATGCCAACTATGGTTCCCATGTAACCAGTCTCAATTGCTTGTGTTCAGCCCATAACCCACTAGGTCTAGCCCCTCTTTTACCTATCCAAGTGCTTCTTAAATTATACTTTCTGGTACCTGCCTCAACCACATCCTCTGGCAGCTAATTCCATATACTCACCAACTTTTTGTGTGATGAAGTTCCCCTCTGGTCCCTTTTAAATCTTTCCCCTCTCACCCAAAATCTGTGGCTCCAAGTTTTGGACTGCTTTACCCTGGGGAACTGACCGTGACCATTCACCTAATCAATCCCACTCATCATTTTAAATACTTCTGTAAGTCACTCCCCTCTATCTCATGTGTTCCAAGGTATACAGACCTAGTCTAGCCAATAGTTTTCTATAACTTGGGCCTTCTAAGTCCTGGCAACATCCTTGTGAATCTTCATTGCACTCCTTCTAGTTTATCCATGCCCTGTTACTTCTGATTGTGAAAGATAATCACCAGTAACAAATAACAGGAGTTATCATCTCCAAGGTGAATGCAAGCTCCAGCATGACTCAGTGAAACAAGTAGCATTCCCAACCTTCAGCATCGAGTGTTGAATTGATCAAGTTTCTGGAATTCCACCTAATGCACAGAAACCTGCTGTCTGCCAAAGGCTCCTTAAGATCTTGACTTCACCTATAAACCATATGCTTGGAACCAATGGAATACCCATTTTGATTTATGAAGGCACCTCCAATTGCATTCAAGGAGATTGACAGCATCCAGCATGAAGCAGCCTGCTTGTTTGGCATTACATTCAAACCCTTAATCATTCACTCTTTCTGCCACCATCTCTTCAAGTTGCAAATCAGCATGTCCCCAAAGCTCCTTCCAAATCTGGTCTCCACCACATAAAAGGATGGGTTGGAAGCTACATGGGAACAACAATGTCTGTGAGCTTCTGTCTAAACCACACACCATCCTGCTTTGGAAATATATTGCATCTTTTTTTCAGTGCTGCAGGATTAAAAACCAGGGTCTCACTAGTCGGAGCACTGTGTGGTACATTCCACAGTGAGCCCAGGCAATTAAGAGTGTGGAACTGACTTCCAAATCTTTTGTTCAAACAAAAGAAACAAATCCATGCTAACTTGCACTTATTAAATCATTCACATCAGCATTAATATCAACATAGATGTCCTGGGCCTCCCCTTCACTGTTCCTGAGAATAACCCTATTTCCTGATCAAAACACTTACAACCCGATGCAAATTACTCTGTGAGAGACTATACCCCACTAACATGCAATCCCAGCAACAGAGAAAATACTTGCATGGCTACATTCCCAAGGGCTGGTCAGGACAGTCCAGACGGAATCTACCAATATTTGGAGAGACAATGTCTGATTCAGGACAGTTGACATGGTTTGTGAGTGGGAAGTCCTGTCTCTAAGGAAGTAACCAGGAGAACAGGTGAGGGTAGAGCTGAGGATGTTGACTATATGGATTTTAGACAGGGATTTGGCAAGGTCCTTCATGGCAGGCTAGTGTGGAAAGTTTAGTTGACAGGGACCCAGGGGGAGATAGTGGATGGGTTCCTCATTGGCTCAATGGTAGAAAGTAGAGGGTGATAGCTCAGTCATTTTTCAGATTGGTGGCCTGTGTCCAGTGGTCGATGCTAGGACTTCTGTTGTTTGTAATTTATGTAAATAATTTGGATGTAAGTGTACAAGGCAAATTAGTAAATTTGCAGGTATTCTAAAATAGGTGGTGCAGACAGACTAGGTTACGAAAAATTACAGGGAAATCTTGATCAGCTAGGTATGTGGGGCGATGATTGGTAAATGACATTTACTCCAGATCAATGTGGGGTATTGAATTTTGGGAGATTAAACTAAGGTAGAGTGAATCATATAGCCAGGAGTGCAGTAGAACAGAGGGACCTGGGAGAATCACCACATATATAGTGGTGAAGAAGGCCTTTGACATGCTGACCTTCATCAATCAGAGCACTGAGTTTAAAAGTTTGGAAGTTATACTGCAGTTACTTAAGATGCTGGTGAGGCCGTATTTAAGAGTATTGTGTACAGTTCTGGTTTCCTTGCAGGAAAAGTGTTTAAATTAAACTAGAAAGAGTACAGAAAAGATTTATCAGGATGTTGAAGGCAACATTGCTTAGGCCATGATTTTATTTTCTGGAACATAGAAGATTGAAGGGTGACCTGATAGTGTGTACGACAATGAGGGGCATAGTCCCTGTATCAATGGTTCAGGCCTCTGGATCCAAGACCAATAGCTTAACCATAACGCCACAATAACCTGGACACTTGCAAACTACTTTATTGCTAATAAAATATTTCAGAATATCCCTATATAAAAAATGTTTTACAGCAAGTGGAAAACTGGGCAGGTAAAAGGTCTGAAAGTGTCCTTTAGGACATGGTCTGAACCCATTAAATAAATTTACTGCAGTTATCTATTACTCTGCTTCCAGAGCTCTTTCTAAGGTAGTCATCATAGTGCAAAATTCTAGACTTCATCAGATCCTCATCACCCAGGCCATGATCCTTTCTCACTGCTGCCATCAGATAGAAGATGCAAGAAGCTTGCACCACCAGGTTCAAGAACAGTTACTATCCCTTTATCATCAGGTTCTTGAATAAAAGGGCATAACTACTTACTTATCCATTGAGATGTTCCCATAACCAATGATGTCACCTTAAGGACTGTTTATCTTATGAATTCATGTTCTCATTATTTATTGCTATTTATATTTTCATTTGTAGTTTGTTGTCTTCTACACTCCACTTGATCTTTCTTTGATCCTGTTATAATTCTATAGATATGCTGAGTATGCTTGTAGAAAGATGAATCTCAGGGTTGTGTGTGATGGCATACATGTACTCTGATAATAAAAATACTTGAGGTTGGATGGCATTGCCCAACCTTCTAGTATGCTCAAAATAACTTTAAAGCCTGTATCTCCTAGCCTGTTCTCTTCAGGGCTGTATAAACCCCACTGATTTCCAGGTCAAATGGTAGTGACCCAACAGTACATCTGGGTCACTGTCCTAAATTCTGTAAAATATTTATAGGGTAGTCATCTAGTGGAGGCAGGAAGAAAACTTAGCCAAAAGACTTAGGGAATAAGACTACTGGAGAAAGGAAATTATTAATAAATTTCAACAGCTAAGGACAAAATCGATAGTCAAATGTTTTTTTTTAAAAAAGCAAACACGAGGAAATCTGCAGATGCTGGAAATTCAAGCAACACGCACAAAATGCTGGTGGAACACAGCAGGCCAGGCAGCATCTATAGGACGTTTCGGGCCGTCAGGCCCTGATGAAGGGTCTCGGCCCAAAACATCGACAGTGCTTCTTCCTATAGATGCTGCTTGGCCTGTTGCATTCCACCAGCATTTTGTATGCATAGTCTGTAGGATTTGGTCTTTTTGCTATGAAGCTGCTGCTCTTAAGTTCTGCATTTTCTCAGCCTGCTCTCTCTCGTCCTTTGAGACGCTGCTTGAGCTTGTTTAGATCAAGCTCTCGTTTTCTTCTCCACACCCACCTCCCGCCTAGGAAACCAAAAACCAGAGGGCACGTTTAAGGTGAGAGGGTGAAGATTTAAAAGAGATGTGAGGGGCAACTTCTTACTCACGCAGAGGGTGGTGTGTAGATGGTATAAACTGCTAGAGGGAGACATAGAAACAAGATTTTAAAGCCATTTGGATAAGCACGTGTATAGTACAGCTTTAGAGCGATATGGGTAAAACGCAGGTTAATGAGACTACCTCATGGACGAGTTGGGCCTAAGCCCCTGTTTCCGCGCTGTCTCTGAACCATCTATTAAATGGCAACCTCCCAAATTTGCTATTCATTATCGACTAACGACCCGGGCATAAGATTTATCTGTAGAAAAAAAGTGAAAGTCACCAGTGGATCTTGGCTCGCTGTCTTAATTATTTTTCTAGCTAGTAAAAATGCTCCCTTTCCACCAGCCCGGCAGAAGCACTGGAGACATCTACCCACAAGAGGCCACGTGTCTCCAAACGGGTGCGTTTCCGGCCCAGGACACCACCCAATGTCCCTGGAATCCATCTCCGAACATCCGGACACTCAGCCACCAATCAGCGGCCTCCTTTCCCTTCCACGTTGATACAATTTTTTTCCGCGTCGGGAGGTGGGGGGAAGACATAACATTCATTTCCGAGGGCGATTTTATTTCTTCTGCAAAATACGCACCCGCACTCAAAACGATGCCGGCTGAGTTGAGGCCGCGGTAGTATAAATACTTTAAATAAAATTGTTCACGTCCCCTTTCCCGAGGTTGGAGACGTCACAGCGCCGGGGGGAGGAAGAAAGCGCGGATCACGTTGCACGACGGCCGCAAATGGGCGCAGGAGCCTATAAAAGGCGTGAAGAGCACTTGTTTGCGTAGTGTGGGCTTTTGTGTGAGTGGGGAAGGTTGAGCTGTAGCGGATCAGCAGGCAGAATTTTTTTTGAAAAGGCAGTGGCCAGCAGGAGCCGGGCACTCAATAATCCCCTGATTCTAATTCTGACCACGGAGATTTGTTGCCCATGCTATCCAGTTAATTAAAAATAAGTTGCTGACAGTACGGAGGAGAGTTTTTGAAGTGTACAATACACCCCTATATTTGCGGGCGAGAGTTTGCTTCATCACTGCAACAAAAAAAAATCAGCGTGGGAGTTAATGGGGGAAGAAAAAAATGCAGCGAGAGCTTTAGGGTTCGCTTTTAAAAATACAAATCTCTGACTGATTTGCCTATTTTTTGTTTCGGAACTCGCTAGGTTGAGAGTCAAGGGGGGAACATTAAGTGGAAGTGTCACCAAAGGGGACTTTTAATCTGCGGAAGTTTAGTTTCTCTGTTTGTTGGGAGAAGCGAGGCAATTGCAGCCGCCGGCGCCTTTGCAGCTCTGTGAGCCGGGGCTTCAGCCAGCTTGCCGGGCGCCCGCGCTCGCTTTATCTTCCTTCTCCCGAGTGATGCTTTGTTTTGCGGTATCTGTCCGAAAACCCTCCTAAGCACCATGAGCATGGCCAACGACACATACGCATTTGTAAAAGACATTAAGCCAGGAATGAAAAATTTAAATGTCGTCTTTATTGTTCTGGAAATAGGTAAGTTAGGTAGGGGCTCCAGCCCTGAAACAAGAGTAAGTTATTTTAATCGTTTTGAATGAGAAAAATGATATAAAGAAAGTTTCTTTAAAGACCCAAAACACCATGGTCATGGGGGGTATTTTTAAAGTCACTTGGAAGTGACCCAAGCAGTTTAGAAGTCCTTTTTTTCAAGTGCTAGTGAGGCTCAGGTCAGTTTCTTGCGAAAGCGACACCTTCGATTTTCTTTAATTGTGAGTTTTACTTCTGGTGCAGTTAAGTGTATCCACTTCTCTGCAGATTTATCAATGTACGCTGCTGGAACTAATTATAGTTTGTTTTTATTTACTCTATGCAGGTCGAGTTACCAAAACTAAAGATGGACATGAAGTGAGGTCGTGCAAAGTAGCCGATAAAACTGGCAGCATCACTATTTCAGTTTGGGATGAGGTTGGAGGTCTAATACAGCCCGGGGATATCATTCGCTTGACAAGAGGGTACGTCGAATATGGTCAGCGGGCTGCTGGCATAATGTGAACCTGAGTAATATCAGCCAATTGTGTGAATTACAAACTAAAGTGGCATACAATGAGGGTGAATCGCAGTGGCAACCTTGGGGGAAAATGCAAAATGTGCAGTTATATTTTAAATGGCAACAAGATCATTGATTAAATCCTGCCCCTCTGGGGAGAAAGAAGTGGTGTTAGTTCATCAGGGTGGAGTGGGATGGTGTCAGATTGATCATAGGTCATGATAAGAATCAGGTTTAATCTTAAAGGCAGATGTCGTAAAATTGTCTTTGCAGCAGCAGTGCATCGCAATACATAATAGACTAATTAGACTAAGTATATATTTAAATAGTTAAATAAGTAGTGCAAAAATATAAAAATTACTCAGTTCCTCTGAGTGACACAATTCATGCAAAATTCTGGGTTAGAATGGCCCAGATGTTTTTAAAAAAAACACTAAAGAAAATGGTTGGAATTTGGCCACCTGATAACTCATTGTACTGTTGTATTTAAATTGCTGGTGGTACTTTTAATTTAGAGGCAAGGTTGCTGATAACATTGACTGGGGCCACGTTGGCCAATTTTGTTGCCCTTTTCTGTAACTGATTCCAAGAATCACTGAGTATTAGCAGACTGATCAGAGTCACTCAGTTGTAGATTAACTGGCTCCTGATTTTGAGGGTGATTTCTACTAATGCCATGAGATGAGTTTACTCAACTAGGTTCTTTGTTCATTTGCCCACTGAATGATATTGCTGAACAGTGGTTGCCTATAAGATCTTCAAGTTCTTGTTGACTTCCATTTGCATCCCCAAACTCCTTTTCTCCTTCAATTCCCTCACACATGAAAATGTGCGGTTAAATGTGCTCCAACTCAGGTTGGAGGAACAGCACCTTATATACCGGCTGGGTAGCCTCCAACCTTATGGCATGAACATTGACTTCTCTAACTTCCATTAATGCCCCTCCTCCCCTTACCCCATCCCTGACATATTTAGTTGTTTGCCTGTTCTCAATCTCCCTCTGGAGCTCCCCCCCACCTTCTTTCTCTTAAGGCCTCCCGTCCCATGATCCTTTCCCTTCTCCAGCTCTGAATCACTTTCGCCAATCACCTTTCTGGCTCTCAGCTTCATCCCACCCCCTCCGGTCTTCTATCATTTTGCATTTCCCCTCCCCCCACTACTTTCAAATCTCTTACTATCTTTCCTTTCGGTTAATTCTGACGAAGGATCTCGGCCCGAAACGTCGACATCGCTTCTCCCTATAAATGCTGCATAGCCTGCTGTGTTCTACCAGCATTTTGTGTGTGTTGCTGTTTGAATTTTCAGCATCTGCAGATTTCCTCGTGTTTGCTGTTATTCTTTCTTTGTCGCTGGCATTAAACTATTGAATACTCTACCAATTTGCACTGAATACCTTTGCCAGTGTTTCAGTGAAGGGGTTCAGCACCATCACTGTTAGGGTTGATTGATGTATGCATTGCTAGACATGGTCACATCTCAAAGTCTTTGGAACACACCATCTACCCCATGAACACTGTACTAGTCCATTTTGGTTTAGTTTCGGGTCTAGTATCTGATGTGTGACTGACATTGTCTAATTTGATGTTACAAGCCTATCTTCCTTTTTAAAAAGTTCATCCCAACATGGTTGGTGTTCCTTCAGTGGTGACACTTACCATTGTGTGATCACCTCCAGGTGTGCCACAAGTCCGCTTCCCGTATTGATGCTGTCCTTGGAAATAGGTTCAAAGTGTATGCTGATGTAGAACTTCCCTATGAATGACTTTGGCTCAGTATCCCAAATCTTGCTGGTATGGGACATCCGCAGATGTTTGTCAGCTGTGGATCAGTGAATAGTACAAAAAAACAGGTTGTCCTGCAAGTGCATGTGTCATAAAGCACGTGCAAAGGAGGGTCTT
The DNA here is from genome assembly GCF_030144855.1 of Hypanus sabinus. Taxonomy (NCBI): domain Eukaryota; kingdom Metazoa; phylum Chordata; class Chondrichthyes; order Myliobatiformes; family Dasyatidae; genus Hypanus; species Hypanus sabinus. Next base: position 40,327,163 of record NC_082709.1, read on the forward strand.
CTGTCCTGAGGGGAACAAATAACCAATTGGAATTAATTGGAAACTAGGGGAGAATGTATTAAATCAAAGCAAGAGCTGAACGAAGGGTTAAAACTTACAATGAATGAAGCTTGTTTGTGTCTGAGACATTGTCAGTATCAGTAACTTTTTCCTGGTTGGTATGTACCAACTCAAACTGCTTGCAATTGGTTCATGCAGTAATGCAAGCTGGCAGGCTGAAATGAATGCAATATTAAGGCTTGTCAAAAGACAATTCATGGTTCACCTGGCCCTGACTTTATTAGTCAATTTGCCCATCAGAGTGCCTTAACCATTTTTTTTTCTCTAACAGGATCTAGACCCTTAATTTCCATACTGATACATAATAGACATTCATCAAATCTTGGATGGACTAGAACTTCTCTTGCCTAGATAGAAACCGTCCAGTTTTTCTCCAGACTCATCAGTTTGTCAACATGTGCCTCCTCTTGTAACTGATCCACTTGTTTATTTCTTTACCCTACCTAGGCAATCTTCATTCTGAATTCTTGAGTTGCTCTGCACTTTCTAAAATCCTCCCTTCTGGTTCCTCTAAATTTTTGTCTGTTTTCACTACTTATAATCATCTTACAAGAAAGGAAACCTTAGACTGGTAGATATTCAGAATGACCTTAAATGGATGAAAGCTCCTGCAGTTTTGTGTAAAACACATCTACTCGCCCCTACTTTCTCAGTTTATAGAACTGCTAAGTTGTGTTGAGAATACAAACTCATTTCCCATTTGTAGCAAAGAGGAGACTTTCAGTTGACCATTGACTTCAATTCAAGTCCAGGATCTAGAAGTGAAAGATTATTACACTAGGCTACTGAATCAACTATCTCAAAGCAAATCTAATTTGAGAATGCTAACAAAGCATTTCTTTCAAATGGGGCTCATCCATGTTGAGTGGAAGAGATTGTTCTGTATTGTTTATCCTGTAACAGGGATTTTTCTGCCAGTTGTAGCACATTTATTACTGTGGGTCTATTGTTTAAACAAATCGAAGTATAACCTGTCCTGGATGTGTAGATGTTGAAATATGAATCTTGTTTGGTTCCATTGGATGCATTTCCAATCAAACTAGAATCTGAATATACAGGCAGATGTTCCATTACTAAATGAAGATGCAGAGGCATTTTTTTCAGAAGTTGATCTGCACTGCAGTTTATTTCCAACTCTGCATGTGGCTACTTACAGGTAAAGTTTACTGCCACTTAAAGTTACAAGTGCATTTAAGACTGATTTGTCAGGGTACCTGTTCTGACTTGTTTAATTTCAGCATCAGAATAAAACAGCATGCTTCTCTAGATAAAACTGAGCATAAAGATGGAAGGCAGCAGCTATCACCTCTAAATAAAAAGTAAATTTTATTTAAAAGTAGTGTTTTGGAGTTGACGGTGGGATCTAGGTGTTTTCATTTGAACAACATTACTAGTTTGTTAACTGTCCTTCAGTACTCTTCACTAATTTGCTCCTCAAGTTGCAGAGCTTTCAGATGAGATGTTTATTTTGATATAAAGCATCACGGTTAAGCAGGATGTGCTGACAGACCTGTGTCTGCTCTTGTGTATGTCAGTAAATTTTTTGCGTTCATCGCCTGTTTCTTGTGATTGGAGGTTTATCCTCCCCTTTCATGAATAAGATGCCTCAATTGGTCCGTTCAGACCATCAACTATTTCCACTGTTCTAGTGCCAATATATTTACTGTTCACTTCAGATTTTTTAGGAAAGGGGGCTTTCTTGTTGGTATTTCTCATCTGAAAGCTTGCCAAATGCAATGTTTCCCTATAACCAATCTGCAGTTTGATGAATAGTATTTTTTCACTCTTGGTCAGAGTGAAGGGGAAGCCAGTCTTACCATAAAGCAGGATATGATTCTGCCTTGCGTCATTTGAGAGTGTGGTGTACTTTTCTGCATAGTATTGCAGTCATATTGTTTCCTCTTGCAATTTGACACATTTGTATCAAATGCACTTCTAGCAGCTCGCACCCCCCCCCCCCCAAGTTTCTATGTGTAACAAAATGGATGAAGGCAGCTTATTTTGACTTAAATCCAGCATAGTTGATTTTCTTTTGATATAGGAGTTTAATTTTACTTAAATTTTTGAAGAAAATTGAATGTTCTCTACTTGCAGGGGAAGGTGTGGAGGTGGGTGGGAGAAGAATCTAACTGAATTTCTTGCCAACAACCACGTTAGTGAAATTTTACAATTTATTGGGTTAGTCAATTGTTGATTTGAACTGTGGGTTTGGGTGCATCTTTCAAAGTTTATGGCCTAATTGTGGACAGATTAACTCCGGTGGGGGGAGACTCAAATGATAATATTTAAGGCAATGTGTGCAACAAGAACCAAAGTCCCGATTAGTACATTTATTTGCAATTTGTTTTGGACTCTTTAATGTTTTTGTTCATTTCCAGGATGCAGGAGAGGATGCCAAGCTGGCAGATTGCTTAATTGTTTTTGAATTGAGTGGCTTGCTAAATCATAATAATTAACCCCATTACAGGGACTGTGGGTCACAGATGGATTAGGCAGCTGAGGATGCCTGGCTTTATTTCCCTGAAGTTTTTTAGTAAACCTGAATGTGTTTTTTTTTGCATCAGTTCACGGGATTTGTGGTAGGATTTTTTTCTTGTCCCCTGCTGTCGTGGGGCTTGAATGTGTCTGTGGCTCGATAGTCCAGGCCTCCTGGTTTCTAGTCTGCTAAGGTAACCACCGTGCTGCAATAACCTAATTTTGTTGCATTGAGCAATCTTTGGGTGCGAATGTGATTTGCGTCATTTGTTCCCAGTATGGGCTGGCTTTCAGTTCTAAATCAAGCAGTTTAACTATTTGGCAGTTTACTCTAATTCTGGCACAGAGCAAGACTACCATATATAGTACAAAAATATTCTTGATTCCTCTGAAATTAAGTGGCATTAACTTCCCTAGTTTGACTCTCTAAAACTGAAGAGGTTAAAGACAGGCAAACGTGATTTGGATATTCTTTTTTTGAAATCTGGGACTTGCTTGGAACTTCAGACTTAAAGGTATGTAGGTGTGTGTCTAATCAGATACAAGACGGGGCTTGAATTTGATCCTTGTGATTGAATTGTCCAGTGACGCAACTGCACGTATGAAAGGCTGAAGGGTGTTCTCAGATTGTTGTCTGAATACTTTCTGAAGGGAAAACTATAAAGGGAGATTTTGTAGAAATTACAGCATGGAATGTGGCTCAAATTAATCTAATTTGTTTACTCTTTCCCCTCAAATGTTTATTTTTCATTTAATCTGCCTCATTAGGTATTCTGTTTTATGGTTCTAGTTTTTTTAAACCTTTTTACCATTATGGATATCAAAAATAATGTTCCCTGATGCCAGCACCTGAATTATTCTCCTGACCTTTGTTACCCTGTTGACTGCTGGTGGTAGTTGTGAGTGGTTCCTTCAGTAAGTTGTTGTAAATGGGAGTTTTTAATCCCTTACATTTACATTGCTTCAATGGGAGCACAGTCCAAAAGATGACAAAAGTGCTTAAAATGCTTGAGCAGGCTTATCATCTTAAATGTAGGTTTGAAAATGGAATATTAAAATCTTTAATAGGCAGGCTGATCTGAGCGCTTATTAAAATCAGGCTACGTTCTCTACAGCTAGAGAATTCATAATTGAGGGTGGGGAGTGTATTGATTGTAAATTGCCTTCCTGTTAACGATGCACTGCTTAGCCACAATGCGAAAGCCGAATCCTACTTCAGTGAACAGCAGATGTTCCTGTTAACTATCACCTGTATGTGGTGAGGTTAAGACTTCATACCCCCTTGCAAAAACAAACGTGAAGTGTTGTAGTTAAATGGCTTTAAGTTATATACTGAATGCATGCTCAGGCCTGCCCTGTGACGTGGCTTTGGTTGGTTAGAATCTTTGGACTAGACTATCCTCCCATCATGTGTCAGCGTAATGCAACAGCATGTTTATATAATTCATGTGCCTCATTTTGGTGCCTTAAAACCAACAGGAGAATTTCTGTATTTAACCTGCTTACACCCTTTTCAAGAAACATCAATCATTTTATTTACTGCAGAATCATAATTAATTCATTGACCTTTTGCAGTTATGCTTCAATGTGGAAAAATTGCCTGACGCTATATACAGGGAGAGGAGGCGATCTTCAAAAAATTGGAGAGTAAGTATAGTGACACGACATGGAACTGGTTTTGGGAGCATTGCTCCAGTGCACTCTTGAAAATAATGAGAAGAGTATCAATCCTGTGATGCAACCCAGTTTAATAGCATAATTATGACCTGTGTAATAACCACTTGGGCAAAATGTCAGAAGATGTATGGTTCCTGTGAGGTCACATTCTAATAGATGCGGAGTCATTCACAAGAGAAGAAATAATGCCGAGATGAGAGAATGATACTTTAAGAGATGTTTCAGTGCATCTGTGCCCACAGCCCCCCTATTGAGGGTTGCTGTGATTTTGTACTGTATACACAGCAAGAAATGAGCTAGATCGCTAGTTTATTTCCTATGAGATTTCACTTTAAATGTTCTAAGCAATGAACTGGGATCTATTAATACATCAGCCATTGAGCAGGGGTTTGAATGTGTATCATTAACATCCCAGGTAGCACCAAGTTTAGAATAACAGAATGATTTCAACATGGAACGGGGCCGTTGAGCCCCTGCTTGCGCTTTAATCGGCATGCTAGTTCCACTCCTCCTCACCCTGTAGCCTTAGTTTTTAATCGCCCTGTTTGGATATGACATCCTCTGTATCTTGCCAATTCCCTCTTGAAGCCGCCGTAGAACCTATCAGAACTGTAGACTGAGCATTCCAGATCCCAGTGGCACTTCTTTCCATCTCCAACCTCTGCGCCAACAGGAACAGATTCCCACTGTCCTCTCTGCAGGTTGCTTATCATACTACAGTCTTCTCAGGTTCACCTCAGACTTTCTGCTTCCCCACTCTGCCCTTGTAACTAGTCAGCCATCCCAGAGGTTCTTTATTAACCACTTCTAGCCATTATCCAAACACTTGGTATGTCATTTCCTATAATTAGTAGCCAGAATTGAGTATAATACTCCAGCTGAGACTGGGTGACAGCTTTATAAAGGTTCAGTATGACTTTCCTGCATTTGTACATACCTCTGATAAAGCATAGAGCCATGGTATTTTAAATCACTATCAACTGGCCTTGCCACTTCCAGTGACTTGTGCACCCTGTACCCTAGGTCCTTCCACTTCAGTAAAGCATCCAGTATGGTTTCTTGTCATACTTCTTGCCAAAATGCACCAGTTCACATTTCTCGATCAACTTTCACCAGCCCATTTCACCTGCTACAATTTATTATTATCTTTGCAGCTCATACTAACAGAACATAAACACAAAGTATTTAAGAAAAAAAAAGCAGAGGCCATCAACGTTGATTCTTGACATCAATTCCTGACATCAATTCCAATTTCATTTTCAGTTCTAATTCTTAAGTTTGTGGCTGAATTTTTAAAAAAAGTGCATCATCTGCTGGTGGACATGTGTAATATATTACATGTGTAATATAGAGTTGCTCACCCTGCCCCCTGGTGGTGTCAGGATAACATTACAGGTTGTTAGTTCTCCGGAGCAATCAAGAGCTCTTGATAATTAAGACAGACGTATGAGCAGAATTTGGCCATTTCATCTATCGAGTCTGCTCCACCATGCCTTCATGGCTGATTTATTACCCCTCTCAGCCCCATTTTTGCTGCCTTCTCCCCATAACCTTTGACTCCCTGACTGACAAACTTTCAACCTTTGCTTTAAATATACCCAATGTCTTAGCCTTGGCTTTCAAAGGGAATATGGTTTCATTCGTTTTTCTCCAATGAACAAATTTTGGAAGTGGGAGAAATGGCCTGGATGTGAAAGGAAACACGTTAACAATGCTTCTGTATTTAATATCACGTGGTTGTAAAACACAGACATTTCTATTTGCATGTACATTCTTGCTATTCAGCGTGAGGTGGGAGGAGCTAATCATTTTACTCGGGGAGCAAATGACAGAGTGGACAGAGACATGCATGTTATCTGGCTGTATTGCAGAGAATATGCCGAACCTGAGTGTAGAGTGTCTAAGTAGCTGCTTTTGTAACCCCAGATGAGACTCCCGGCTGGTAGTGGTTTTGCAATTCCCTGATTATGCAATAACACTTAAAGGTGAATATGCTGTTTTCAAGCAAGTCGTGTGTAACATTTTAATATTTTCTCTTTGCTGTCAGGTTTTGTATGGTATATTCAGAAGTACCCAACTTTAGTGAACCAAATCCAGATTACCTGAACCAGATGAACCAAACAAACAAAGTTGTAAGTGTTGTTGGGATAGCTGATGGCATGTTCTACTGTCATGATCTGATCTTATTTAATTCAATCAAGGATCAATTTATTTTGCTATGGAGGTTTTTTATTCCTCATTAACCATGTGGTTCTACCCTTTCATTTCATATTTAACTGTTTTATTAAGGCACAAAGTGAACATAGAAACAATTCTCCTCCTAGTCAGCTGGCTACAAATGGACAAATGCAAACAGGTAAGCTGGTAATACTGAAAAATCTTGTTTCCCTATCATTAACTAGTGCTTGTAATGCCATTTGGGAGCTGTATCCACTATGAGTTCATTCATTCAGGAAATCTGGACACTTGCACTAAAGCATTTTTGCCCAAAAGATCCATCTTCACTAAACGAAATGTGCTTTTTAATGTGGCTTTTTCTAAAAAAAAATTAATCCATCTTTTGTCTGCTGTATTCTGATACCTATTTTGTTCCCTGTCAATATTGAAAGAGTTGTTTTTCTGAATTGAGACCTGCATGTTTCAATTTTAATAATTAGAAATTATTGGCTTAAAAACTTGATCTATTTTAACTTGGACTGTCAGAACTCTGGGTACAAGAACATGCTAAATTTCTGGTTTTGGACGAAAGAAGACATTAGGCAAAATTAGTTCTCTCAGAAATACAGCAACTGCCATAATGTTTTTAGGCAAAATTTGTCTCAATAAGTAGGATTCTTTGTACTGGGGGTTGAGAGTAATGCATTGCCACTGCATGCAAAGCATATGGTATATGCTAAATACAGAAGTTTGACAAACCTCAGCTAGAGAACTGTCCACGGTTCTTGGAATCACACCTAAAGATCTTTGTGGATGTTTACCAGGAATGAGGAAATTCAATTGTGAAGAGAGATCAAAGATCTTTTCCTCACAACTGAGAAGGTTAGAGGGGTGTTCAGAACTGATGTAATTACTAAGGGGAATGTGCAAATGGAGTAATGATTGCCTGAAGAACTAGTGTAGACAGAAAACTTTATTAAAGGATTATGATTTGGAGCACTGAGGAACGTTATGAACTGTAAGACTTGTTCAGTGCACTTTGAGAACCATATTTTACAATTCATAGGTTTAGGTATTGAAGAATAGTTAACTTTTTCTGTGATAGATTCTTTGCAGATAGAGGGATCCTATCTAGAAGTTATAGCTGATTTGGTCCGTTATGTTCAGAAATGATTTTAAGCAAGCTGTAGTGTGATGGGAGAGGGTAGGCTGGGTGAAAGTTGGCTTGGCAGTGCAGCATTGAGTACCATCATCTCAAGTCCTGGAACCAAGTATCAATCCTGTCCTTGGGTACAGTTTCTGTGAAGTTTGCACGTTTTCCCTGTGATAGGCTGGGATACTGCCAGACGTGCACTGATTAGCTCCCATTTCTCAAAACTGTTCTTGTCTGTTCATTTGGTATTATAAATTATCCCTTAATATAGGAGCTAAATCAGAGGATCAGTGGTGGAAATAAGTTGCAACGATGTGGGGAAATAAAAGGGAAGGAGAATGATTGAATGGTTTCCTGCTTAACTAAGCAAGGGGGAATTTGTTGCTAAATCATAGTGTGGAAATCTGATGCATGTTCCTGTATCTATAAGTAAACTAGTGCATTTCCTACATTACTACCTAAGTATTTGATTAGTTTGTAGAAGAATTTGGGACATTGCGAAAACCAGTATACAAAATCTTGTTCTTATCCCCTTCGTAACTCTTGCCTCCAGAACTCAGTTAAATGCTGAATGTTAGAACTCCGGAGTTGTTCCAGTCTCCTATTGTAAACCTTGAGGGAAGCCCAAAGGCAAATGACTTCTCTGAGGTTTCTGCCAAAATCACAGCGGGAGTAACCGGAAATTCTATCGTTTTTTTTGTTGCATGGTAATGTTGGCTGAATTTTTAAAGGTCTTATTAGTTCTACCCACTTGAATCTTGGGAGTCTGGTCAGAATTCACTGCTCCATAGTTTTGAGGACTGTAACCTAGCATTTCAATTAATTTTTTTCTCACCTTTTTGAAGGAGTTAAGCAAATGATGCTTGATGCAAGTAGCCATATTGATCATTTTTGAAAATGACATGGTAGCCAGTTGAACAATCTTTGTTTCCTGTTGTAGAAAGGTGGGAGGTGAGCAAAAGCACAACAACTTCTTGAAAATCAAAGTTGGGAAGCAAAATTAATCCTAGCACTGCATCCCTTTTAAACTAAGCAGAAATCTTGCCTGAAAATTTGTTGGGTTGAAGTTCACAATATTGGCTGTGTAGAAAAATTGAATGTATGCTTGCATTTAGGGACCCCTCACACTACTCATTGTTCCCAGCATAGACAACCTGAATAATGGTTTGGTGAGCAATGCTTACAATAAATTCTAATGAATCACTGGCCTTTTTCGGAAAACCCTTGTAAATCTCGGGTTTTCTGCTTGCCAATTTATGTAATTCAAAGCAGGTGAGCTATGGCAGGTAATTTATTTTAAACTGTGTAATGTTAGTTTTATACCACATTTCATTTGGTTAAATGTGGTAGGCTATTCTTCAAATGTGTGAACACTTTTCCATCTGTTACTTCATAACTTAATGTTAAACTGGTTGTGTGTGTTGCACTTCATTGTAAGAATTAATTGGTGTGGCTGTGACCAAGCTGAATGCAATACTGTTTTGTCTGCTTGTAAATCTGAATGTTACTTGAATGGTTTAATCTGCAGTATTTTTGCCTGATGTAGAAAAACATTAATGTCAAAGGTTTCAATCATTTGTTTAGGAAATGGCCCACAAAGTGCGCCATTGCTGGGGGGGCATCCCCCATCAAGCAATTGCCACCAGCAGCAACAGAACCCTAACTTTGCAGGTGCTGGAAGAAACAATGGACGGGGACCAGTAGTTCAGCCACAGATGACTCTAGCTCAAGGATCTGCAACTGTCGCCACTGTTAGCAATGGAAGAGACCCACGCAGAGCATTTAAAAGATGACCTGTGCCATATGTATATACCACCTTGTTCAGTTCTGCACCCTACTTGAAGCCACTTGATGCACTTTTATTTTTTATATAACTTGTTTGTGTGTTTGTTTTAACTCTCCATCGTTTGAGGTGGGGGTTTGAACTGTAAAACATCTGACTCCTTAACTATTGAAGTGTCTTGCAGTATTGAGCTGCACAGGACTTCACACCATTTACAGTTTGGAAATGAGTTGCAAAAGTAGAGGTGCTTGTGTTGAGAGCAGCAAGGGGAGAAAAGTGAATTTTAGGCTTAAAATATCAATAAAATGCAATTAAATTACGATAGTGTGCAGCGAAGGGTATTTCACCTGTGCTGTGATCAGCAGTGTTGATGGATTGAATCTTGAATGTAAGTATTAAATTTATATAAAAGATTTATTCCCTCAGGTTGCTACGTCATTGACAGGTGACAGTGGAAAGTTGTTTGGCATTGAACTATGCAGATTTGAAGAGTTGGGGTTTAATCTAGTCTCTTTTGCCAGTGGGGCAAGATCATGATACAGCTTGGAGAAGGAAGTGAATGGTCCTGAACTTGTCCAAACAAAGACTTGGGCCAGAAGAATGCATAATGACTAGAAGGTGCATCCAGCTAGGCTTGACTGAATAGCCTATACAATGAAATGAGAAATGTCTGACACAAGCACAACATGGCAAAAAAACCTACCGGTGTCCCATAACATAAGCCACTAATATACTAGGGGTTAGGGTAACAAAAAATATCAGTACTCTTTGAAAGTAGACAGTTGTAGATCAGAGCAAAAGCTGGATGTCACATACCTCCAATACATGAAAATACTCCAATGCAGACTGACATTTAGATCTGCATGCATCAAGGACATATAAATATTTGTGCAATAAATGTTACTGCTTGGTGTGTGTAAGTGGTGTTACACAAATCAAATGTGTATGTTTATATACAAGTGCCAGTCTTCGTATGCAAAGTAGAAAAAAGTAGCTGAGAAAATTTGTGATATATCCATTGGAGTTCAAAGCTGCTTTCAGCTCAGTATGTTTTATATAAAGATTGATTTGAATGTGAAATGTTCAAACCGTGCCTTACACCTTTGCAAGCTGACACTATTGGTACTATATAATGAATAGCATTCTGAGAGCAGTCATCTTTAAGTTGGACTAAAACTCCTGCCTGCTGAAAGTAGAGCACCAATTGAAGACTAGCACAATCTGACTAGAATTTCAGTCAACCAAAGTTGTCATTGGTTGTCGAAGTTGTCGCTTGAATGCCCCCCACCTTCTCTTGTCTGCAATACAACTGTGACTACAGTCCGAAGATGCCTACGACCGAGAGGGGCACTTTACTAAAATCTACCTTCCACTGCAGATGCACATGGGCAACATAAAGTGCAATTTGTTTGCTTGTTATTTTGATTAAATTAATCCAGAAATGCCTATTAAGATGTGCAAGCTCTTAGCTCATTGATACCAAATAATAAATCTAGCTAAATGACAGCTGGAGTAAGTCAGCTTCTGTGGCTCATGGAACATCTAGTAAGGTTGAAATTGGAATAATGGATCTAGCTTAAATTTAGCAATTTTAGTATACTATACTGTGAATAGAACAATATGAATATTTGCCATAAATACAATAACCATGAATTAAAATTCAGGCCCCCAAGCATTTAAAGAAAACTTAGCTTCTTGACAAGTAGGTTTCAATTTTGCCTCATTCCAAACAATATATTATGCCAAAAGTAGTTTTAAGGAAATCATTCCAAATACCTGAATTGTGATCGTTTAATTTGGGGTTATCAAATTAGCTTTTGTAGGAGCTTGGGGAAATAGATTTGTTTTTCTATTTTCTCCTGATTGCTGTAGTCGGTGCCTCACTCTGGTAAGTTATCAAGCAATGCCAGCAGCCAATTGGTTCTCCGTCCAGATGGGTTTTGCCCCTTTCTCCGTGATCAGTCTGCAGACATCATGTTGTAACTGAAGTCTGCTTTCCACTGAATGGGCACCAAACCAAATCCCTGTATCTCACCAGAAACACAACGTCCTAGGAGTTAGCAAAAGCATTTGTACAAATAATTGACTTAAATGCTGTAAAATAAAATGTTAATTAATAAGCCATGTACAACTAAACAATCTCGGGTACTTTCAGCTTAGCCTGTACACTTTTACACTATTACATCAGTGTGAAGGTGTCTAGAGTAGTGAAAACAAGGCTGCCTGGGACTCTCACCACAACCTACAGGACTCTGCTGCTGAATCCAGTCCTATGTTTTAAGCTGATTTTCGTAACCAAAATGTCATCTGTTAGGCAGGTGAGTGAGTGCTTTGTCTTGCCCTTGGAACACATTACAGCAGATGATGGCTCCGACCTCAGCTACTGCCCTCTTGCATTTTGAGAGGGACCGGAGGCCAGTTGCATTTGCTTAGTATTGATCTTGTGAATAATTTGCTTTCAGTAGATGCATTGGTGTATGGTGGCATCTAACAACCTGCGATTGGGTAGGCACAGAGGGATGGGGTGTGCTGAATTAGGGAAACAATACTAAATGTTGAAAAGACTTGGCCATAGCATAAATTGAAACATTCAGCTCCTTTATCTACAACGAAAACCCTTTTCGGTTTGTGTAAGAAAAAAACTTTGTGTAGGGCACAAACAGGAGCAATCGAAGTAATGCACACACAAACTCGGCCCGCCAGGAAGAGTGTACCGTCGACATTTTGGCTGAGACTTCATCAGGCCTGAAGGAGGCTCTCGGCCTTTATGTCGTTTGTTTACTCTTCCATAGCTACTGCCCGGCCTGCTGAGTTCCTCCAGCATTTTGTGGGGGGCATCTCTTTCGAGGTTGAATTCGTGGGGAGGGAATATACTTGAAAGGATACAGGATATATCAGTTCACCAGCTCACTACCATCCCCCCACCCCCAAACGATTTGTGGATGTGCAAATATCTTCCTCTTCTCTACCCTTCGTGCACAATAGATGCAGCAACCTTGACTGGCTCAGTAACATTTCTCAGCTTTTGTTAGTTCTCCCAGCAGAGGTGATCGCAGAAATTACTTTGTGGTCCAAGTATGACAATTACTGCAAATGACATTGCAGTCCCATTAACTTTGAAAACGGGCCACACTGCACGTACATCTCACTGCTTGTCCATCAATGCAACTGTTTACTGTCGCTCTTGTTTCCTTCTGGAATATTTAACCTGTGTTTTTCTTCTTTGCAGTTGGACGTGCTATTATGAAATTACTAGAGACCGTTATTCCTTAAACGCGAGGCACAGTTCATCCAAAATATTAGATCGACCGGCAGACACGCTGCGTCATCATTCTTAACGTAGAGTACAACTTTTCAACCCGGTGTCCAAGGTGTGAGAAGCTGAACTCAAGGCTGATGATTCTATTGCCTGTTCATGCTCCCTTATAGTGGCAATATGTTTTTACATTCCACAAACTAACATGTTTTGTCAGACACTAGATCTTTATACACACGCACGCCTTTGTGATAGAGAGCGGCCCGCGAAGCCACGAGTCAAAATGGGCTGAAGGAGGCGGCGGGGCACATGATATACATCTGGGAAAAGATTAATGCGCATATCAAAGGGGGAGCGCCGAGGCCGGTGGGTGCGGAGCAGTTTCTACAGATGAGTATTGATACAGCTGGGGGCTAGCTTCCCGCTTTCAGGGGCCTGGTGAAGTTGTAATGAGGAAAGGACAAAGAGCAATGATAGAATCTGTGTAGTCTTTACAGGCCAGATGTTCATTCTTGCTGATGTTACACCATTTTATTCAATGTGCGCTAAGAAACCCGTAGGCACCCTAGGAGGGCATTCTAAACTAACGAGAGGTGATCTTCATTTTTCTTCTCGACTTTTACTAAAGTGTGACCCCATTTTACTGGACATATGTTCTAGGTGACTTGGGTGAACTCATATTTAAGGGGCTGATAAGCTCAGATTTGACAAAACAGGCCCGTTTTTGAAATAGCATTTTAGTTCGAGTGTAACGAATGCTTCATCAATGGAAATTCACTGAGATCTATTTCCAAGTGTTGGCTAATCAGGTAAAGGTTCTATGATACGGAGTTAAGAAAGGGATATAAAATTACAGTGTAAAGGAATCAAACCTCATTTATTGGGCACCAGGTTTGTCTCGGGTGACTTTTTTAAAAAATCTGCTACCCAGCTGTACACGTTGGCAAGGGTATCGGGCCTTTTCGCTTAATGGGGCTCAATATTTTCAGTAAGTACAAACGCGAGAAAATGCTGGAGGAACTCAGCAGGCCAAGCAGCATCTACGGAAAAGAGTAAATAGTCATTTGAAGCCGAAACTCTTCTTCAGGGCTCCAACTCCAGTCCTGTTGAAATGGTTTCGGCCCGAAACATCCAGTTTTCCGTCAACTGTTGCCTGGCCTGCTGCGTTCCTCCAGCTTTGTGTGTGTGTATACTTACTCTCAATAAGTACTTTGGATGGAACCGAATCTTGATCTACACACAGGCACATTCAATACGGGTTTCACATCAGCGTAAAGAACAAGAAGATGGCGCGCCACGTTAACCTTTCTAGGCTGGAGTCAAACCTATACGTTTTCCTATTTCGGGCTCTCGTAATAACGTCCCATGCGATAAGAGTCCGTAAAATGAAATACGACATTTCTCCCAGCGTGCCTAATGCGAGGCAGGCGGCTTTCTCCCGAGAGGGATGGGGATTGAGTTACAGTTTGTGCAATGCGGCTGATGTGCTACACATCACCGGAGGGCAGAACGCCAGCAAATACTTTGCATTGCAACTGACTGATTCCATTTCAGTTCAGGACGTTTGACAGCTGGGAACAACAGTTATTAAAACGGTAATGATGTGCAGGAAATGAAACATTAACTAAGTTATGCTGGGAAGAGTTGCTGCCGCCGGGTCCAGTAACAATATTGATATATCAATACGGCGTGTATGGCATGTATCTGAAAGTTTCGCAGTTGAATTTCCACTCTCCCCAGGTTAACTGGGCACTGTTGGATGCGGGAAGGCTGGAGATAAAGCCAGACTGTCTCTGGTAAGAGGTACAATTCTATCGTTTCGGGATGAAGACTACTCATCAGAACTGGAAACTTTTCTTCAAAACCTTAAGCGATCGTTCAGGGTCCAGTTCTGTTGAAGGATCCGCAACCCGAAACGTAGATGCGCCAGGACTGGTTTTCTGTTTTAGTTTAATTCCACCATCCACAGCATTTTGTATTTGGAATATTTTCTTTCACAGAGTTCGTGTTTGAAAACATGTAGGCTTTAGTCTTCGTGCTTTCAAGCAACAAAAAGTCGTGTCCATTATTCTTAAACAAAAAGAAATAAAGTTTTATGATTATTGAGTGAGCAGGGAAACAGGCCTTTGGCTCAACTCGTTCATGCCGACCTCTGAGCTGGTCCTCATCCCTAAACCTTTCCTATCCACAAACCTGTCCAAATGTCTTTTAAGTATTGTAATTTGACCCACCTCTACCACCTCCTCTGTCAGCCTGTTCTATGTACCCATCACTCTTTGGGAATGGCTTGCTCCCAATGTCCCCCTTAAACCTTTCCCATCTCACCTCTAACCTACGCCCTCTAGCTTGAGACTCTCCTGAGAAAAAGACTGTGCCCCTCATGATTTTACAAACCGCTGTTAGGGAAAGTAGTCCCATCCTATCCAGTCTCTCCTCATAACTCAAGGCTTCTGGTCCTTGTGAATCTTTTCTGCACTCTCTCTAACCTAATCGCTTCCTTTAATATGGTAACCAGAAGTGCCCATAATACTTGTGCAGCCTTACCAATATCATAAACAGCCAGAACTTACAACTCTTGTACTCGATGTCTCAACTTGGCTTCTTCACTACTTTGTCTGGTTGTGTCATCACGACTTGCAGATAGTGTAGTAAGCAGAGTGTCCGCAATGCTCTGGTTGTGGTCTAGAGGACACTTTATAAACCATAATACAGCTATCCTTATATTTTATGCCCTGGCTAATGAAGGTGAAAATTGCATGCGGCTTCTTAACCACTTTATCTACCAGCAATAATGTCTTCAGAGATCCTTGGACATTTAGAGAAAATTCTTTCCGGGGTACATTGTAAACCCTGGTCTTTACTTCCCTCGAGATGCTTTGCGTTACATTATGTTTAATGTCTTCATTTATTATATATGGGGCACACCTTAAAGGAATGCATATTGGATCTATGCTAAGGTTCTGTTTCTAAATCCCATTAGTCACCACCCTCTCATTGTGCACACATAGCATTTCAATTTAGCTTGGTTTCTAAGCCATGAAACACAGTACATCAGCTTGGTTAGATTTAGATTCTGGTTTGAATGATACTTCAGCATGATTCCTAAGAACAGTAGAGATTCTTTTCTGCTGAGAAGGCTACAATTAGCTAAAACGTATTAGTGGGGAAGACCAAAGTGGTGTCTCCTGTCACTTCCTTCCTTGTTTCATGGAGCACCATTAGTAGAAAGCTGGTTAAGAGTCAGGAAGTCGAGGGTAGTGGTGACTGGAGTGAGAGAATAAGCATCGACACCCAGAGTCAGCATTGGGAACCAATGTCTTTCCGTTCATGACCACGGTTGGGGGAACAAGAACAAGGTGACATAGGTTTAAGGTGAGGGGGGGTAAAATTTAATAGGACCCTGAGGGGCAACTTTTCCACCCAGAAGCAGGAGCTTATATGGGCTGAGCTGCCAGAGAAGGTGCTTAAGGAAGTGCATTAATAACAGTTCAAGGGCATTTAAACAGGTTCATGAACAGGAAACATTTAGAGGGATACGGGTCAATGCTGAAGTGGGTTTGAATTCGTGAAATATTGGCATTAGTGTTAGGGAAGGTAGGAACTGTTCTGATGGGATGAGCTCCACCTGAACCACGCTGGGAGCAGAATCCTGGCAAATTGCATAACTAGAACTGTGGATAGGGCTTTAAACAAATAGTAGGGAGAAGCTCAACTTTATCCTATCACGGATAAAGTTGTGACTGTGATCGAAGTCACTGGAGAGACACTGGAGCTGGTGTTATAGTAGCCTTTAGTCATCACAACAAGCAGGTATTCTCATGGAGACACTATTGGTAGAGACTCATGAACCCAAAAGTATGGCACATTCTTTACCACTAAGATTGAAAGTAACAACAGGTGATTTAATACAATTTCAATAGTTATAATGCCATTGCTTGCTTCAATACTTTGGGTTGACAAATGGTTCCTTTGAGATACATACTGGAAGAACATTGTAATTGATAAGACACCCCTGAAGGTCTAAGTGCCTTTGAGAGAAACTAATCAATGGAAATAATCTAAAAACTTCTGACGACAGAGACCCAGGCACCCAAAATTAGTGTTAGGGTTTCCTCTGAGTACACAGACTATTGATTGGCTATACCTCTGACCATGTTTAATATACTAAGTGACAACATTTGTCTGGTTTGCTAGCCTGAATTCAAGTCACAATGGTGCAAACATCTCAGCCATGTTGCCTGGTTTGATGCAAGTCAAGTAACACTACACCATTGTCTTAACATTAGCCTAATGCATAAGCAAACATCTCAAGGTCACCATTTTGCAAACCACATCTCTTTGTGGGCTTTTAACATCAGTTTACTGCTTGCAATTTAAAATAAAAACTGAAGACTAATTGCAAGTTTGCTGAGCTTATTTACAGTTACAATAAGAACTGAAGACTGGTTCTTGCTTGGATTAATATCTGCTATATTCACATAACTCCAGAATACTTCCTAACAAAACAAAAAGGGAAGGGGAGTGCAGGAGAGATTACAGAAGTTTTCAGAATAAAGAATAATATAAGAAGATTAAAATGGATAAAGACTTAACTTCAGGCAACATGGAGACAAAATTGAAATGGATGGTAAATATAGGACCGAAGGTGTTATATTGATTGCGTGTAGTAAATTAACTAAGGTAATTGATCTTGTAACACAGTTAGAAATTGGCAAGTATGACATTGAGGGTACTATTGAGTCGTGGATGAAAGAAGATCACAATTGGGAGCTTAACATCCAAGGATACACATTGTATAAAAATGACAGGCAGGTAGGCAGAGAGGGTGGCTTTATTTGTAGAAAAAAATGAAATCAAATCCTTAAATGTGACATAGGATCAGAAGATGTAGAATTCTTGTGGGTAGAGTTCAGAGAATGCATGAGTAAAAATAACCCAATGGATTCCAAGGGAAGAAATTTGTAGAAAGCCTACGAGATAGCTTTTTAGAGAAGCTTCTGTTTGAGCCCACTAAGGAAAAGACAATTCTGGACTGGGTGCTGATTAGGGAGATTAAGGTAAAGAAACCCTTAAGAGGCACTGACCATAATATGAGAGAATTCTCCCTGCAATTTGAGAGGAAGAAACTAAACTTGGATGTATCAGTATTACAGGTCCTATTATAGGTCTTAAGGTGGGTAAGTCACCTGGGCCAGGTGGACATCCCAGAGTCCTGAGAAAGGTTGCTGAAGAGATAATGGATGCATTGGTCTTGATCTTTCAAGAATCACTTAATTTTGGCATGGTCCCCGAGGATTAGAAAATTGCAAATGTCACTCTATAAGAAGGAATTGTTGGTCAGAAAAAACGACTGTCGACAAATCAGTGAATTTGAATGAATTGAGGATAGTGGAAGCAGACAGACTAATTGTTTTTGATCTTGCCACGTGCTTGGTGGTGGAGGCTGCCATTTTTTGAAGACACTCCGTTCGCTTTTTTGTGAACTTGAAGTGCTTGGCTTGATCAATGTTTTCAAGAAGATACAATGATGCTCCAGGTAATCTGCTGGACTGGAGATAATTCCCAAATAATTTACTTGTGAGATGTTCTTTTGTTGGATATAACATGCAGGTTTGTGAATGTTGGGGCTGGTGCCTGCCTGGCGTGTTGGGAGCTGGTTGCTGTTTGAGAACCAACAGCCATAAATGATCAACTATCACTTGTTGGGAAGAAGGCAATAAATGGATGCTGGCTTGGAGTAGGCCAACAACAAGGTGTTAAAAGTCAGATGCATGACCTGTGGCCAGTGACACTGGAATGCAATATTTGAATTGATAAGAAATGGACATAAAAATGGATGCTTCGTGTATGCTGGCAGCAGTAACTTCGAAGAATTACCATTGGAGATACAAGTGTGGGCAACCCTGCGTGAAACACGTGGTGAGTGAAGCGGGACAATGAGAAACGCCTGGCCAAAGTAGACTCCTTTTCCTGGGTAATACCTTTGCTATTCTTTGACTATTCATGAGAGTCAGGAACACTTAGCAGGAGTGCACACAAGGTAGTTAGTGTAAGAATTCCTGTACTTATATATTTAAACAATAAAGGTAATTGTCAGTAAGTACAGATTCTCTCTTTCTGTGCCTTGCTGATCATTATTACATGGGGCAATTCGTGCAACAGTATTGGCATCCCTGTGTGGGCTTAAGGTTAAATCTCCTGCTGAGCAAGAGATTCGAGCCGAACTATGTGGGTGAGAAAGAGAGAGATCTGGTGGCTGGATATCTTGTTGATAATGACTCAGGATAAAGAATTCAGGGAATTCTGCAAGTCTGAAAAACTTGGATTGTTTTGATTGGAGGGGATCCTCTGGAAGTATGTATTGGGGAAATGGCCACAATATGGGGAGTAGCTGGACACACCAGTAGTGAAGGCGGCAAAGCTCTTTTTAAAATTGCCGAAGGGAAATTGTCAGAAAGGGAATTTAAGTGGCTACTGAAGCCAGTAGCAGTCGCCAGCTTCACTGAGAAGTTAATAGAAAATCAGCAAAGAGCTGCCGCCAAGTGAGATAAGTTAAAAGACGAAAACAGAAGGGTCCGAAAGGAGTTAGAAACCCTAGAGGGAAATGTTACAGATTTACAGGGACAAGGAAGTATGGATTTGGTGCATATGAATCAACTTCAACTGAAATGTGAGAAATTGGTTAAAGAACAAAGCAAACAGGATGAATAAGTTAATTTAGCCAAGAGCCAGGCGGAGGAATTAAATAAACAGTGCAGTGATTTAAAAGCAGCTACAAATGTGATGTAGAAATCAGTTTTTGAAAAGAGAAGTAATGCTAGCAATCATACAAAGTGTTCAAAGCAGATACAAAAGCTGCAGGACCAACTTGCTGTACAGAGTGGAATAACATGCTTTTGGATCTGAAAGATGAGAGGGGAGTGAGAGTACAGATATACATTGGAACGATTTAGCAGATGATGCGTCCAGGTAAGGTTATGATAATGATGAAGCGCGTTTTGCCCAAGGATCCTCCACCAGCATACAATGCTAAGGAATCGTTGGTGCCCCTGGCACCACTGGCCCTCCTCATTACTATCAGAGAGGGAGAAGTCGGGGCAGGAAATCAAAACCAGAACATAACATACACTACTCCCATTGGAGTACTGCAGCTGAGAGGTATTGCTAAAGAACGGGATATGCGGATTCGGAGATGACCCTCAAGAACTGTTTCAAGCAACTAGTCATCAGAGACCTAGATGACGCCGAGGAAAGTAATTTGATTGAAATGTGTTTGCATTCCAAATATATACCCAGCTTTGCCAGAAATACAAGAAGGCGGGGGAACAAATGGGAAAATTAAAGACTGCAATATTGACTGTTATGGGTACTAACAGAGGGGATCCAGTAAACATGCTAGCCAAATGTTACCAGAGAAGAGGCAAACATCCCACCGTTTATGGACAGTGTTCCAGGGAGACCATGGAACAGCATTAGATCGGGACTACTTAGGACCAGAGCTCTCAAATAAATGGCTAAGGACATTGGTGCCTCACTCTACTGATGAATCTAAAAATGTATTAGAAATGTTTGATCCCACTGAAGCTACACATAATGAGGCATGGATACTGAGGAAAATTGAGTAGAATATGGGAAAAGGAGACACAAAGGCCAAATAAACCTGCTAATGAGAAAATGCTGCCTGTTAGAGGTAAAACAGCTGCCTGGGAAAATGAGGGTAGGGGACCCATCCCAAAGGTCTCCCCTGCCGTGACCAGGAGAACCAGAGATGAAACAGTGCCGGGAGCAGGAAGAATTGGAGGTGGAGTATTTAAATGCTATAACTATGGCCATCAAGAGAAAATGTTCAAAGCTGAGAAGTGAGTGAGTAAATCAAAGAGGTTTGACCTAGGAGGGGCCAGACAGAACAAGCCCATAAAACAATGTGGTGGAGACATCACCATCCAAGGGTTTGTACCCTCAGCTTCAATGACAGTGTCAGGCCTCACCAACATGGGTGTGAGACACAAGGTGAGACAACACGGGAAGACCTCTAGTGAATGGCCGGGTCAGAGGCCACCCAGTTGCCATTTTATGGGACACTGGAGGATCCCAAACCACCATCAACACCACTAATGTAACTAACATAAAATGGGATCACACAGTACAGAAAACTATTGCACAGAACTTGGGGCATTTGCATGGTACAAGCATGACTGCAGAAAGATGGCTGGCAGTGTGTGCATACAAGGTCCAGAGCCCAAACCACAGAAGCAATTTGGGTTTCCCAAGAAAGCAGTGGAAGATGTAGGTAAGTTAGTACAAAGTTTGGTACATCAAGGGGCACCGAGGCTGGTAGCCTCCGCTAATATCTCACCCATATGACCAGTAAGGAAACCAGGTTGTCATTGGAGATTTACAATAGACTATTGAGAACTGAATAAAGTTACCCCATTAACAACCCCAACTGTAGTAACTAACCCAGAAACAGTGGTTAAACGGGATGAAAGAGCTCAATGGTTCACAGTTTTAGACATAATTATGGATTTTTGTCTATGCTACTAGAACAAGAGTGTCAATACAAGTTTGCATTTACCTTTCAGGGACAGCAGTATACATGGACTGTCCTACCACAGGGGTTTCATTATTCTCCATCTGTATTTCAGCAGCATTTAGGGGAAGGGTCAAAATGGCTTTCAAAGCCCGAATCCTTGGTAGTCCACCACCATTGGCCACTCCACAGCACTCTGTACCGTCTCCCACCAGCACAAGCCTCTCTTCTCCTCCTGCTCCTAGAATAGCTCCCAGCCTGGTCGTTTCCACCACCCCGGGAGAGGAACCAATGCAGTTGGGACAGAACCGCCTTTCCCCCGCAGAAAGACTTCGGAGATTGAGATCGGGGGTGTGTTTATATTGCAGCCAGTCCGGCCACTTCTGAGCTACCGGTTCGCTTCAGCCAAAGAAGGAAGGCTCACCAGTGGAAAGGGGTACCCTGGTGAGCTAGACAATATTCCCTTCCATTCCCAGAACCCAGATGCAGATCCCAGCAACTTTATGTTACAACAAACAATCCTTGCCTCTGTCAGCTGTAGTAGACTCCGGTGCTGAGGGCAACCTCCTGGATGAAGACATAGCTTCCCAGGCCGGAATTCCTCAGGAGCCATTGTCTACCCCTCTGGAAACCCGGGCACTGGACGGCAGACTTCTGGCCCGGGTCACACACTGCACACCACCCGTCTCTAATTCTCTCCGGAAACCATCGGGAGCAGGTACAATTTAACTTTATTTCCTCCCCTCAAGCTCCTATCCTTCTTAGGTATCCTTGGTTAAGCCGCCACAATCCCCATTTTGATTGGTCCACTGTGAAGGTAGCCAGCTGGAGTCCATTCTGTCACTCCACGAGTCTTCAATCGGCCCTTTCCCCTGTGAAAGTCACCACGACCTCGACTGCTGCTGAGACCCCCGACCTATCCAAGGTTCCTGCACTGTACCACAGTCTGGGAGAGCTGTCCAACAAACAACAAGCTCTTTCCCTGCCTCCACACCGACATTACGATTGTGCTATTGACCTTCTCCCCGGAGCTTCTTTACCCACCAGTTGGCTGTATAACTTGTCCCGGCCAGAAAGGGAAGCAATGGAGGCTTATTTAGACGAATCTCTCACGGTGGGCATTATCCGGCCCTCATCCTCCCCGGTTAGCGCAGGTTTCTTCTTTGTGGGGAAGAAAGACGGCTCACTGTGCCCCTGCATTGACTACCGAGGCCTAAACAGCATAACTGTAAAGAACAAATATCCACTATCCCTTATCAACTCTGTTTTCAAACCACTTCACGGAGCCACCAACTTCTCCAAGTTGGACCTACGAAGTGCCTACCATCTGGTCAGGATAAGGGAGGGGGATGAGTGGAAAACTGCTTAACACCCCTCTTGGTCACTTTGAATACTTGGTCATGCCATTCAGCCTCACCAATGCCCCCGCCGTCTTTCAAGCCCTGATGAACGATGTCCTGAGAGACTTTATTAACCACTTCGTGTTTGTTTATTTGGATGACATTTTAATCTTCTCCAGCAATATTCAGGAACACATCCACCATGTCCATCAGGTTCTGCAGAGGCTTTGAGAGAACAAACTATTTGTAAAAGCTGAGAAGTGCAAATTTCACGTTCCTTCACTCGGTTTCTTAGGGTACATCATCGAGAGCAGACAAGTGAGGGTGGATCCCGAAAAGATCCGGGCAGTGGGTGGAGTGGCCAACACCCACGACACTCAAGTAACTCCAGCAATTTCTGGGGTTCGCAAACTTTTATCGCTGGTTCATCAGGGATTACAGCCGGGTGGCAGTGCCCCTTACCTGACTCACCTCTCCTAAGACCTCTTTTTACAGGGACCCCGAAGTAGACGCTGCCTCCTCAGAGCTGAAGAGGTGTTTCACCCCCGTTCCCATCCCGATTCAACCAAACCCCTCTTGTCAATTCATTGTGGAGGTCAACACCTCCGACTCTGGGGTGGGAGAGGTCCTCTCCCAAGTTTCAGGCCCTGACCTAAAGCTTCATCCGTGTGCCTTCTTTTCTCGTCGGCTGTCCCCCGCCAAATGAAATTACGACGTAGGGAACCGGGAGTTACTGGCGGTCAAACTTGCTTTGGAGGAATGGAGGCAGTGGCTGGAGGAAGCGGAACATCCATTCATCGTCTGGACTGGTCACAAGAAACTCGCATATATCCAAACCGCCAAACGTCTGAATTTCTGTCAAGCCCGTTGGGCATTTTTTTTTTGGTTGGTTCAGATTTACACTCACCTATCGTCTGGGGTCCAAGAACAGGAAGTCCGATGCTCTCTCCTGTCAATACATTTCAGAGGAGGGTCTTCTCAACCTTGAAACCATCCTCCCACTATCCTGTGTGGTGGCTGCCCTCACCTGGGAGATCAAGGCCATAGTTAAAAAGCCCAACAGACTCAACCTGACCCAGGCAACGGACCCTCCGATCGCCTCTTCCTGCCCAATTCAGTTCAATCTCAGCTTCTCCAGTGGGGCACACGTCTCATTTCGCCTGTCATTCCGGGATCGACCCTCCTGAAGAGACATTTCTGGTGGCCCACCATGGATGTTGACACCCATTCCTTTGTCTCTGCCTGTTCTGTTTGTGCCCGTGGAAAAGCCTCCCACTGACCACCTGCTGGATTGCTTCGTCCCCTACCTGTTCCTAGCCACCCTTGGTCTCATGTTGCGCTGGATTTTGTTACTGGACTACTCCCTTTGCATGGGAACATGGCCGTACTCACCATAGTGTACCTCTTCTCCAAAACTGTGCACTTCATAGCCCTTCCCAAACTCCCTACAGCCCGTGAGACAGCTGACCTCCTTGTTCACCACGCCTTCCACCTTCCTGGTATTCCCTCAGACATTATTTCCAACCGGGGCTCCCAATTCATCTCTCAAGTTTGGAGATCTTTTTGTCAAGCCCTTGGAGCCTCAGTAAATCTGTCATCTGGCTTTCATTCGCAGACGAACGGGCAAACAGAGTGAGCTAACCAGGATTTGGAAGCAGCACTGCTCTGCATAACTACTAACAGCTCCCCTGCTGGAGCACCCATCTCGCTTGGGTAGAGTACGCCTACAACTTCTTGGTCAGCACTGCCACTGGAATGTCTCCTTTGAAGATCCCTCGGTTACCAACCCCCTCCATTCTCCACACATGAAAATGACATTGCTGTGCCTTCAGTTCAGGCCCATCTCCGCCAGTGCTGCAAGATCTGGAAAGACCCACTGGAAGATTGCCGATCGCCATCGGATTCCTGCACCTGATTATCGGCCTGGGCAGAAGGCTTGGCTCTCTTCTAAAGACATCCTCCTCAAGAATGAACCCAAGAAATTCGCCGCCTGTTTTCTAGGACCATTCGAGATTGAGAGTATTATCAAACCCTTGGTGGTCCGACTCAAACTACCCAAATATATGCACATCCATTCTACATTCCACATTTCCCAACTGAAGCTGGTATCTGTCAGCACTTTATGCCCTCCTGCCGAACTCCCTTCACCCGCCTGGCTCATTGACGACCACCCTGCGTACACTATCCGGCGATTACTGGATGTGAACCACTGAGGCAGGGGCCTCCAGTACCTGGTCGATTGGGAAGGATACGGCCCAGAGGAACACTCCTGGATTCCCCACTCCTTCATCTTGGGCCATTCCCTCATCCAGGATTTCCATCGGGACCATCTGGACAAGTCTGGTGAATCGCCTGGAGACTCCCGTTGAGGGGAGGTACTGCCATGGTCCCGATCATTAATTCCCTATCTTGCTCCTAATTTACTTAGATTATGCCTTGATCCCAACCATTTAATTTCCCATTTACTGCTAATTCCCTATGATGACAACACACCTGAAACTGCAGTATAAGACCCCGGCATCACACCAGTAGTTGCCAGTTCGTTGGACTATTCCCGTGTGATAACTTTGTTTCCCGACCGCTTAAAACCGTTAGTTCTAAATTCAACTCCAGTTTCCAGATACTCCATGTCAAGATTCCTCCTCTTTGCTGTTCAACATTCACATCTGCGCCAGCATCCTCAACATCCTCCGTGTCTGTGTCCTGCAGGGGTTCTCCTCGGTTGTTCTGTGCAACACACGCATGCTCGCTCCAGTAGAACAGTATGTGAAAAACACTTGTTAGCTGTTTTCTGGGTGGTACAACACTTTGCTGATATAGTGGGAATTAATCCACTTACAATACTGATAGAACACCCACCCATACAATTAAAGTTAAATGGAAGGATTAAAGATGGTTCAGTAAACCAAAACAGAATTGCTAGATGGACATTGCTGTTGCAAGGGAGAAATACAACTGTAAAATGAGTAAATTCCACCACTATGTTAGCTGACAATCTGGTGTAAGTGTCAGGTTATGATAGCAAATGATTCCAAGGGCCAATTTGGATCAAAACAAAAGGGAAGGGGTATAGGCAGATCAGACAAAATAATGCCTGAGAACAAAGGAACAAAGGAGAAGGTAAAACCCTATTTTATTTTATTTTTTTGTTGATGTCTCTGGATCAGTACAGGATGGTGAGAAGAGAACTGGGTGTGGCATATATGTCGAGGATGAACATGGCCAGGAAAGGTATAGCATAGCTTTAAAGTTACCCAAAACCATGAGTGCACAGGCAGCAGAATTGGCAGCTGTGGCATATGTGGTTAGTCACCCAGACCGCTTTCCATCTGGATCAGTCACACTGATAGTATTGTTACGATATGGCAACAATGAATATAGAATTGAGACAGGTTTTTTATAAACAAATAAAACATTTATTAAACACTGCTCAATAAAAATGAAAAGTAAACAAATGACTAACTTAACTGGAAGTTAACTGCTATACGGCAAGTTGAACATGTCGTAAAGCGATAAATGCGAACACAGTTGTTATGGATTCAGGCAACAATAAATATATGAGTTAGGCAAGGGTTATTATAACAAATAACATGTTTATTAAACACTGAAAACAAACCTCCCAAAAGTAAACAAATCACTAACGTAACCAGAAATCAGCTGCTGTGCGGCAGCTTACACAGTTCTTAAAGCGATGAAGCTTAAACAGTTCCTACAGCGATGTGGCAAAAACAGTTCTTTAAAGTAGTATTGCCAAAAGTTCAAAATGCTCACAGTCCATTTAAGGGAGAGACTTTTTAAGACGATCTAAATACTCTTTCACATCATGTTGCTTTGGTTCCCAAATTGAACTTTTTCCCATGAAGAATTTACGTAACGAAACGGTTTAAAGGCAAGAACCTTTCCTTTAAAACACTGTCCTCAATCCTCTCCACAGTTTCGTAGGGATTAACACAAGAACAGTCAACGAATTCCTTCCGAATAAGGATCAAACAAGGTCGAACCCGTTTCACCGTTGAAAATCAATTTTCCTCGATCTTTAACTCCTGAACTCCAATCTTCACTCTCCACTGACTCTCAACTAGCAGTATTGTAAAGAAACTGCTGGCAATGACCTTCTAAACTTTAGGCATTAGATAAAACTTCATCTTTCAACTAAACTGCGTCATCACATTAAATCACACAGTGGCATGAAGTCAACATGGCAAATCCAGCCACGAACAGTCCCTCCTCACAGGGAGGGGTCCTCCCTTTATACCTTGTACCGATACTGCAAATAAAAGTAACACCTCCCTCCAAAAAAAAACATTTTTGGTCTGACAAGAACAAAAATTTTTAACAACTGCTTACAAGAAAAACAAATGTATAAATTTTATAACATACACAATATACAATACCATCATATAACAGCTTATAACTCACAATACAGTAGGAGTGTTACAATAAAAAAAAACACTCCATAGAAAAAAAATTACATTGTACATTCAACATCGAGATAGACAATCAGCAACCACATTATCTTTATCTTTAATATGAGTTATCACAATATTGTACTCTTGTAACATCAAACTCCAATTTAATAATCTTCTGTTTTTGTTTTTCATCTTACTCAGAAAAACTAATGGATTATGATCAGTGTAAACAATAAGTGGTTTCTGAGTTGTACCAACATATACCTCAAAATATTCTAAAGCTAAAACAAGAGATAACAATTCTTTCTCTATTGTCGAATAGTTTCTTTGATGCTTATTAAATTTCTTAGAAAAGTAAGCTAGTGGATGATCAACCTCATCACCCTCATTCCTTTGCATTAATACTGCTCATGCAGCCTCATCACTAGCATCTACAGCTAATGAAAAAGGTTTTTCAAAGTCAGGTGCCTTAAGCACAGGTTGTTGACATATCATTATTTTCAATTTTTCAAATGCTTCTTGACTAGGCACTGTCCACACAAACTTCACATTCTTCTGCAGAAGGTTAGTTAATGGAAGGGCAACATTAGCAAAATTCTTACAAAATTTTCAATAATATCCTACCATTCCCAAGAATCTTCTGAGAGTTTTTTCCCCCGTTGGAGTGGGAATCTCTAAAATTGCCCGAACTTTTGCCTGAACAGGAGCTACCTTACCTTGACCCACAACATAACCAAGGTAAGTCACAGTGGCATGTCCAAATTCACTCTTAGCTAAATTAATAGTTAAGTTAGCTTTTGAAAGCCTTTTAAACCATTTCTCCACCGCAATAATGTGTGCTTCCCAAGTATCATTTCCTGTCACTAAATCATCAATATAAGCATCAGTATCTTTCAATCCCTGAATCACAGAGTTAATCATCCTCTGGAAAGTACCTGGGGAATTCTTCATCCCAAATGGAAGAACGTTATATTCATATAACCCAGATGGAGTTACAAATGCAGAAATCTCTCCACCTCTGTCTGTTAATGGAACACACCAATACCCTTTCAATAAATCAATCTTTGTAAGGAACTTTGCTTTTCCAACTTTATCTACACAATCATCTACTCTAGGAATTGTATATGCATCTGTTTTCGTTACAGCATTCACCTTCCTATAGTTGGTACAAAACCTAATACTACCATCTGGCTTTGGCACCATAACACATGGCGAACTCCAATTCGAGTTAGAATGTCTAATAATATTATTCTCTAACATATATTCAATTTCTTTCTCAGCAAGTTCACATTTTTCTATGTTCATCCTATATGGATGTTGTTTGATAGTTTTGGCATCTCCAACATCTACATCATGTGAAGCTATAGTAGTCCTTCTCGGAACATCTGGAAACAAATCCTTATATTTAAAAATTAATTCCTTCATCAGTCGTTTCTGCTCTAGCTGTAAATCTGCTAATTTCTCATCAATATTTTCCATAATGGTTGAATTTGGTAACCTAACAGAAACAATGTTGGATTTAGAATGAAAGTCAGATGAATCATCTATCATGTTCCTAGTTAAATCAAACTCATTCTCACTAACCACAACAGTCGCAGTATCAGATTGTTTCTCAAAATATGGTTTTATCATATTTATATGGCAAAGTTGTGTTAACCTTCTACGATCTGGAGTTTTTATCACGTAATCCACATCATTGATTTTAGACACAATTTCCTAAGGACCATGAAATCTAGCTTGTAAAAGATTTGTCTGCTCTGGGAAAAGAACCAACACCTTATCTCCAGGCTTAAACATCCTCATCCTAGCTTCTTTATCATACTAAGTTTTCATTTTCTCCTGAGCCAACTTTAAATTTTCCTTGGCTAAGCTGCAAGCTTTATGTAACCTGTCCTTAAATTTCAAAACATAGTCCAACAAATTAGTGTTTACTTCCTTACTAATCCACTGTTCTTTTAATAAAGCTAAAGGTCCTCTAACTCTATGCCCAAATACAAGTTCAAATGGCCTGAAACCTAAAGATTCTTGTACCGATTCCCTTACTGTAAATAAAAGTAATTTTATACCCTCATCCCAATCACTTTCATTTTCAACACAATATGTCCTAATCATATTCTTGAGGGTAGAATGAAACCTCTCCAAGGCACCTTGCGACTCTGGATGGTATGCAGACGAAGTGATTTGCTTAGCTCCCAATTTAGAAACTAACTGTTGAAACAATCCAGACATAAAATTACTGCCTTGATCAGTTTGTATTTCCTTAGGTAATGCAAAATAAGCAAAAAATTTTATAAGAGCCTTTGTCACAGTTTTAGCTTTTATACTCCTAAGTGGTACTGCTTCTGGAAACCTAGACGAAGTACACATGATAGTCAACAAATACTGATAACCAGTTTTTGTCTTTGGTAATGGACCAACACAATCTACAATAACTTTAGAAAACGGTTCACCAAATGCTGGAATAGGTTGTAATGGAGCTACTGGTGTAACTTGATTTGGTTTACCCACAATTTGCCAAGTATGGCACGTTTTACAAAACATCGCCACATCTTTTCTTAGACCAGGCCAGTAAAAATGTTTTAAAATCTTGTCCACAGTTTTCCTTACCCCTTGATGTCCACCTAAAGGCACACTATGAGCTACAGCTGGCATGGGCAAACTACGGCCCGGGGGCCATATGCGGCCCGTTAAGCTTTTTAATCCAGCCCGCAGAACTTGATGAAATTATATTAATAAACCTTGTTAACATTTTTTCCCCGCAATTCTGGCGTTTTCCCAATAGATGACGCACTCTATATACATTGACCTTTGTTGAGGTGCAGCGTATTACTCCACATTTGCGCTTTACTCTTTGTTCGGCTCGACCTATTTGTGTGAACAGGCGTTCAGCGTCATGAACATCAACAAAGCCAGCCACAGATCCAAGTTAACTGACCAACACCTCAGATCCATCCTGAGAATCACCACAATAAAACTAAATCCAGACTTTGATGCCCTGGCTAAAAAGGGAGACCAACAACACTGTTCCCACTGAAATTAAAAATAAGTTTCTTCGTTGTGTTATGTAAAAAATGCATTTGAAAATATTTTTTTCAATAAGCCTTACATGTTACATGTCATTTCTGTTAAGTGATGGACATGAGTAGTGCGCAGGTGCACGTACGTTCTCAAAATAAAAAAATGCGCTCCAGATCAAATAACGCGCTCCGCATACTGGCGCGCTGTCACTGTTCTGTCTTTGTGCTGGTCGTTGTTGAGTTTTGGCACAGGGGACAATTGAATAAGAAGGAGCAGGACAAGTAGACCTGCATCTCCTACCGTTTTTGAAATAAAGACAGTCAGGAGGAGAGTGATGATGATAATATCTTAAAGGATAACAGAATTTTCAGTGCTTTAAAATAATAACTTTTACTATTAAAAAAAGCTGTATTTTCATTAAATTTTCAGTGTTTTAAAAGTCATTTCAATAAATAGCTAAATACCATGGGACTTCAAAGACAGATATTTTGTTGTAATGCATTTGTTCATTTTCAATTGAAATTAAAGCACATGTTTTCTACATATCCCATGATATTTTATTTTCTCTTATGAGGTGTATTACCAAAATACTCCGTCCATCTGCTCCTGGTCTGGCCCCCCTGTCAAATTTAGAACCCTTTGTGGCCCACAAGTCAAAAAGTTTGCCCACCCCTGAGCTAAAGTCAAAATCTCATTTCGATAAACTTTCAGGACAACTACCTGGTAAACAACATTCCAATCCTCATTTGCAGGAACTGTTGGCGATCTCCACTTCCTCATCAACACTCCTTTTTCCAAGTAATATCCTACTAGCACCTTCTCAATTTCACTACCTAGTAAAGCTTGTTCTCTTAATTTTATAATCTCAGAGTCTCTATTCTGCTCTGCTATCTTCTCTTTCCGAGACAGAGATAAATCTTCATAGTCAGATTTACTCCAAGAATCTTGTTCAAACAACGAAGATAAGAAAGTCTCTGACACATCCTCAAAACTCGAATCCTGAGTTGAACAGTCCTGAGTAACAACCTCATTCTGCGCATCAATCTTTTTAGCCATAGCTCTAGTCACAACACAGGAAGAATCTGTGTTAGAATTCAACTCTGGTTCCTCTGACTCCATTGTCAAATGCACTTCAGGAAAAACTTGTCCACCTGCCAAGTCATTACCTATATAACAATAAAGAAATACCCTTCACAGGTAAGCTATGCTGTAATCCTACTTTAACAAATCCTGTAACTAACCCTGACTTTAAATTTACTTTATGTAAATGTACAGGCATAAAATCACTCCCAACACCTCTCATATAATTTACCTCACCAGTATCAGACTCTTCATTAAACTTCAACACACTGTCTAACATCAGTGATTGAGAAGCTCCAGTATCCCTAAGGATTTTTATTGGCAGCAGAGTAGATCCTTCTTTCAAGGATATAATCCCTTCAGTTATAAAATGATCATATCCCTTTTTAACTTGGTCAGACTCTAACAAAACTTCATTTGTGTTTATCGAACCCTGTAATTTTACAGGTGCTTCAGTATGTTGCACACAAGCATCTGGAACTGCTTCCTTCTCTTTCTTTTTCAATCTGAAACAGTTAGCTATTACATGGCCAGGCTTCCTACAATAGTTACAAATTAAACTGTCTTTCCTTCACAGGTTTTCCTTCCTCCTTACCTTTCTCATTAACTTCTGATTTACCTTGAGTCTCCCTGTTATTTTTCCTCTTAAAAATTCTGCCCTGAGGAAATTTATTCTTATGGATTAAAACATACTCATCAGCTAATCTAGCACAGTCCTGCAATTTATTAGTATCCCTCTCATTTAAGTAGGTCCTTACTTCAACAGGAATGCTTCTTTTAAATTCCTCCATTAAAATCAGCTCTTTCAATGTATCATAGTCCTCATTTACATTTTTAGAAGAAACCCATCTCTCAAAACACACAGCTTTATCATAGGCAAATTCCACATAAGTTTTTTCCACAGACTTTTTCAAACTTCTGAATCTTTCTCTATATGCTTCTGGGACTAATTTGTATGCTTTTAGAATATGCATTTTCACAATATCATAATCAAGTGCTTGCGTAGCAGTTAAAGCTGTGTAAACTTGCTGTGCTTTGCCTTTAATTACACTCTGTAACAACACTGACCATTTATCTCTCGGCCACTCTGACATCCAAGCAATAGTTTCAAAATGTTGAAAATATCTTTCCACTTCTGTTTCACTAAATGGTGGGACCAATTTAATTTCTTGACTAGCAACAAACATTTTTTAGAACCAGAAGACTGATTCGCAGACCTTAATTCCACCATTGCATATTCGAATTCTCTCTGTTTATTTTCAGCTTCTAACTTACAACGCTTCAACTTCATTTGTTCGATTTGCAACTGCATCTCCAGATTACTTATTGGAAACGACTCTAAAATCGATTAATCAATAACACCCAAATCCACAAAGTGTGACACGATTTTTCTTTGTATAACAGCCTTAGATGTAGTCTGCAAAATACCTTTAAGTTGCAATCTACTAGCTTTCTCAGACACCTCAGCTTTTTTCGCCTTTGCTAATAACGCCGCGCCTGGCGAAGCCAGAAACTCATCAAAATCCATCGTTGCCGAATACCACTCACAAGCCAATCAACCAAAAGAACCGAGTCTTCCCCGTTTCCAAAACACTGACTCAAAATTCAACAAGCATTTAAACTCAAATGATCCAATCCGGACGCAGCCCCCATATTTATGTTACGGATTCAGGCAACAATAAATATATGAGTTAGGCAAGGGTTATTATAAAAAATAACATGTTTATTAAACACTGAAAACAAACCCCCCAAAAGTAAACAAATCTCTAACGTAACCAGAAATCAGCTGCTGTGCGACAGCTTACACCGTTCTTAAAGCGATGAAGCTTAAACAGTTCCTACAGCGATGTGGCAAAAACAGTTCTTTAAAGTAGTATTGCCAAAAGTTCAAAATGCTCACAGTCCATTTAAGGGAGAGACTTTTTAAGACGATCTAAATTCTCTTTCACATCGTGTTGCTTTGGTTCCCAAATTGAACTTTTTCCCACGAAGAATTTACATAACAAAACGGTTTAAAGGCACTGACCTTTCCTTTAAAACACTGTCCTCAATCCTTTCTACTATTTCATAGGGATTAACACGAGAACAGTCAACGAATTCCTTCCGAATACGGATCAAACAAGGTCGAACCCGTTTCACCGTCGAAAATCGATTCTCCTCGATCCTTAACTCCTGAACTCCGAACTTCACTCTCCACTGATTCTCAACTAGCAGTATTGTAAAGAAACTGCTGGCAATGACCTTTTAAACTTTAGGCATTAGATAAAACTTGATCTTTCAACTAAACTGCGTCATCACATTAAATCACACAGTGGCATGAAGTCAACATGGCAAATCCAGCCACGAACTGCCCCTCCTCACAGGGAGGGGTCCTCCTTTTATACCCCATAAAAAAAAACCATCACATGATCTCTTTTGGCGGGAAAATGACATCACTC
The DNA here is from genome assembly GCF_030144855.1 of Hypanus sabinus. Taxonomy (NCBI): domain Eukaryota; kingdom Metazoa; phylum Chordata; class Chondrichthyes; order Myliobatiformes; family Dasyatidae; genus Hypanus; species Hypanus sabinus. Next base: position 40,360,539 of record NC_082709.1, read on the forward strand.
CACCATCACAAGACCATTACCTCAAGTCCAGTATAGCTTCAACCCCAGTCACGTGACAAGGGTACCACTGTCATGTGTCACGAGTACGTAACAGTTCTTAAAGTGATAAATGCAAACACAGTTCTTAAAAGTGGTAAAAGTGAAAGTCCAAATGATTTACACAATCAATTAGGAGAGACTTCCCTGAAGTAACGAATTCCTTGACGATGTGACGATACTGCTGATCCCAGCCGAAATGTGCCTTGCTCGAAGGATTCACAATGAAGGAAATAAAAATGGCTTGAAGGAACTGACCTTTTCCTTGAATAATGCTGTGCCCTGCCCTTTCTGCTTTCTCAATGCAGGGGCTATCTTGGATGCAGGTTACTACCTCCTTGAACGAGGTTTCAATAAGTTTGATCCTGTATAACCGCCGACAACACCAACTTTTCTCGATCCTTCGGGTTTTCCTGCACTTCAATAAATTCTTCACTCTCCGACTGGACTAAAACCGGCAGTGTTGTGGTGAAACTGTTGGCAATAACCTTTGAGACTTAGGATAGAAATTAAAATGCCACTTTAAAATAAAACTGTGTTATGAGACAAATGCGCAGCATAACGGAGTCACTGACGAATTAAACCATGAACCAACCTGTGTCACAGCAAGGCTTTCCTGTTTTATACCTGTTGAAAACCAGCCATCACCTGACCTCTCACTGGTGGGAAAATTATATCATGTGACCTCACTCTGGCAGGAAATTACATCACCCCACCATTACATCATGCTCACCAGATACTCAATTACATCATGGTCATAAGACAGTCACAAGATACCCACGGGGTATGTAACAGTATGTATGTTGGTAATAGCCTTCTAGAATATTTGCCTCTGTGGGTAGCAAGAGGATTTATTTCAGCTGACAGAAAGCCCCTCCCATTTCCTGCTCTGTTGCTGTATATATTTGAAGAAGCAAAGGGGAAAGAATATGGAGTTATAAAGGTGAAACCTCACTCAAAATTGTCCCCTGAGGGGAGCAGGGAGTCTGATGAGTTAGTGAAACAAGGTGCTTTAAATGGGCAGGAATGGAAAGGCCTTGGACTACTTTGCAGATAGATTATGTTGGAACCTTTCCACCCATCCCAGGAAGGTACAAATGTATTCTTGTAATAGTAGATACTTTCACGAAGTGGTTGGAAGCCTTGGAAGTGGTTGGCAGCTAAAGCCGCTGCAAAAATCTTATTGGAAAGGGGTTTTACTCATGGGGACTTACCTTGGCATATAGAGCCACACATTTTACAGCCCAGATAATGCAAGATGTCATGATTCTTTTAGGGATTAAGCATAGATTTCATATACCCTGTAGACCACAGTCTAATGCATTTGTGGAAAGGATAAACCAAACATTAAAAAACATGATGGACAAAATGGTGAAACAACATGGCAGGTAGTTTTGCCTTATGTACTGAAGATGATAAAGAATAGTAGCATCATTGAGGGATAACACCCCCTATAAACTCATGACTGGAAGAGACATAAGAGGGTTAGCGGAGTTGTTTGGACTAGATTTGTTGGAACCTGAATTAGATGGGATTGTATCAGAAAAGTGGGTACAACAGTTGAGACAGTGAAAGAAGTCAATTATATGGCAGCCCATCGATTAGGAAAGAGTAAAGCCTGACTTGATTCAAAGGTCAGTCACATAGATTTAATCTGGGACAAAGAGTGATCATTTTTAAATCCAAGGTTTGCATGGCCCTATGAAATCATAGACAAAGCAAGTCCATCAGGATAAGGGGTACTGATTTCTCCAGATAAAAGTGGATGCTACCACATCAATCAGTTGAAATTGGTGGCAGAGAAACAGGAAAATTATCATCATTGGCACAAAACAATTGATGAACATGATGGTCCCAATTTTGGAGACTTGACAATTGATGTACATGATAGTTCCGATTAGGAAGGTTTGAGTTCGGAAAAGATGTTCTAAGAAGATGGCAACAGATCTGATCAAGGGGGAGTTTTTCCATGCTCTCAGTCTGAGACTCAGGAGAGTTTTGTAAAGAAAATAAAGAAAAGAAGAAATACATTGGTTCCTGCCTCCCCTAACTTGAAATGAAATTGGGCAAGAAAAGATGGATGGCTTGAGTTGAAAGACATTTGGGACCTTAGATTGGATGGGTTAGAAAAACAGATAGAAAATATGGACTTAAAGTAATTTAAGATTGGGACTGGGAATAAGAGTAGATATTACCCTTGTGTGTTACGGATTTAATTTGATGTGAGGAGAATAATGTATTTTATTGTGATGGAATTGACTATGACTGGGGCCATGGTTGGTTGAGCTTCAGAACCATTATAGCGGTCGAACATGTCAACAATGACTTTGTTATATTCGGTGATCAAAACCAATTTTTCTCAACAAACACTGGGGATATGGACACATGTGGGAGAAACAGAAGAAGCAAATATGTATTATACTGGGGTAGCTGGCTTGATGTGTGTGGATAGAACCTTAAATATTCCAGAGGATGCAAAGGTACAATTCCTATGTAATAGCATTTTAGAAGTGACATTGTTCAATAACCCAGAGGGGATAATCATTAAACACACACAAAATGCTGGTGGAACACAGCAGGCCAGGCAGCATCTACAGAGAGAAGCACTGTCGACGTTTCGGGCCGAGACCCTTCGCCAGGACATTATGAGGGGATAATCATTAGTCAGTTTTTAGGTCCAATTATTGAGCAGCCTTCAGGTGATGATGACCATGGTAAGATCACAGTTCTGTGGGATCACATTCATGTGAATATTGAGTGGGGTAGTGGTCTACACAAGAGATTTCTCATTTGGGCTGGTGTTTTTCCACAGGAGGATGTGGTACACGGTGAGAGTAAAATGGAAAGGATGCTAAGGGACACGGGTAAGAGTTTCTGTCAGGGTCCAGGCCCTTTCAGGGTTTTCAAACCTCCTAGAAAATTGACCACTCCATAACCCCAATTAACTAAAATTACACCAAAACCTAAATGTAGTTAGACTCAGCATAACACGAATGGGTAGGATTAGTGTTAGAAGATACAGAGGAGGTTGTCACTTTAGTACCAGGGTACCAGCATGTGCAGGTAATTTTTAATTCAACTGAAATAATAGTGTCTGCATGATGCTCACCTGCATCAAAACAATTACTTACACACCTTCTTGGGAGACAACTAACCAGGAGTCAGTTTAGGTAAGTCAAAAATAGAAGCAAGAGAGGACTATTGGAAAGAGTGGGAGCAGGTTAAGCATCAGGGGTAGCAACAGTCAATACCTTAGATATAGCAAAATTAGAAAATCAGATAGTCTCTTCAGTTGAAAATGCGGGATATTACTGGAGAAAGTTATCAGGATCAGATCAGTCACTATCCCTGCTACACTGGACTCACACCAGTTTGCCTATAAAGCAACAGGTCCATGGAGGATGCCATTTCATTAGTTCTTCACACTGTCCTGACATATTTGGAGGGAAAGGACACATACTTGAGGATGTTGTTTGTTGATTATAGCTCTGCTTTTAATATTGTTATTCCCAGCAAGCTCACCTCCAGACTCCACCAGCTAGGCCTCAGCTCATCACTCTGCAACTGGGTCCTGAATTTCTTGTCAGAGCATTCACAGGCAGTGAGACTGGGCCCTCATCTGTCCTCCACTACTATCCTGAACACTGGTACACCACAAGGTTGTGTACTGGGTCCCATACTCTACTCCCTCTTCATTTACGACTGTGCACCTGCATTTGATACCAATACCATTGTCAAATTTGCAGACAACACAATAGTGATTGGGTTGATCTCCAACAGAGATGAATCAGCGTACAGAGCGGAGGTACAGAACTTAGTGAGCTGGTGCTCAGAGAACAACCTGTCTCTTAATACAGCAAAGACTAAGGAGCTAATTTTCAACTTTGGAAAGTCACGGGATGACGAGTATGCTCCAGTCTACATTAACGGAGACATAGTGGAGAGAGTGTCCAGTTTCAGGTTTCTGGGAATACACATCTCGGAACACCTTACATGGTCCACTAACACCACAACAATAGTTAAGAAAGCACAGCAATGCTAGTTTTCCCTCAGGACGCTGAAGAAAGCTGGTCTACCTGAACAGATACTGGTGACCTTTTACCGCTGCACCATAGAGAGCTTCTTAACGTACTGCATCTCTGTGTGGTATCTCAGTTGTACAGCAGCTGATAGGAAAGCACTTCAGCGAGTTGTCTCTAGTGCACAGAAGATCATCAGGACTCAGCTCTCAGCCCTGGAGGACACCTACAGCTTACGCTGCCTAAAGAAAGCTACAAGCATCTGTTGGGACAATACACACTCATGCAATCATCTGTTTGAACTTCTTCCATCTGGTAGACTTTATAAGATTTTCCATGCCTGCATATCCAGACTGAAAAATAGCTTTTTCCCCAGAGCTATAATTGCTCTGAACCAATCGATCAAGCATCATCCATAAATTGTTATATTGCTACTTTTAATACTGGTTTTATGGCTGTCATGCATCTGAGCTGTGCTTTTGTACTGCTGGACATTGCTTGTACTGGCTGGTTACTTGATGTTATTTATTGTTTATTTATTTTATTTGTTGTTTTATAGCATTGAGTACGAGAGTTGCGAACTCATTTTCACTGTATTGGAGCATGACAAATTGTACTATGCAATGACAATAAAGATATTTCATTTCATTTCATTTCAAACTAGTCAAATTGGTTGGCGTGCATCACGGGTAGTGCTAGATCTGCTTAAATTTCTAAAGCCACTTCAGGATATAACAAATTTGATAATTGACCACATAGACCTCATATCTAAGGAACACAAGCTGAGATCTGTGCTACATATACCAGTTGGTTGCTGGCTATGATTCTTACATTAACTAATAGAGTACTAGGTACTTGTGATGGTGGTAAAGGGAGGTTTTATGTTGGTGCAGCATTACACATTCACCATCATGGAAATAATTTAACTTACTCCTTGAAAACGGTTTGCAACGTGGGTAAATATTATGAGAATACTTGGATATCTTTAAGCAACCCACCAAAATATGCTGCTGTTATGAATGGTACCGGGAAAGGGATAGACTTATCAAAATGTCATCGAGAGGGAAACCACTGGGCTTATCCAGAAGAGATGACTAGACAGAAACTTCTGGATTGTGGTTTCAAATATTTAGGAGAATTGTTTGTTGTCTATTGTGCCTGTGAATAATGATTCTTTTCCACAATTTGCAATGGTGGGACGAAAATTCTGTATGGTAAAAGCAGCCGTGAGTTATATCAAGGGATGGGAAGGGAGTCCTTTGGAAAGTCACAATGTTGCAATTGGGGGCGTGACTTTAAATTTGACTATTGGAGGATGAACTTTGCCTCAACCAGACGTGGGAAAGGTGATGGAAGTGAAACTGATGCGGATCAATATTTGTGGGACTATGTTGTGACTGAGTTGCAACCGATTGACTGCAGATTGGACACAAGTTGAGGAGGAGGCAAAGGAGATAATTCATCAATGGACTAAACATACAAAAGTTATTAAGACACATGCTAATAAGGCAAATTAAATATTGAGTGACTCAGACTTTTGAGATAAGTTTTGGAATTGCAGATCAAATGCTCAAATACATCCAGGGGTGAGGATAATCTCACATGCTGCTGTAATACTAATTTTATGTACACTGAAAATAAAAGTGTATTTATTTTCAGTGTAAAATAAATACACTGAACAAATACACTGTTTAATGTGTACCAACGTAGAAGGTGGAAGGCTGAAATTATGAAAAAGGTCGAGGGTGATGATTTTGCAATACTGAGAAAACAATGGTCACCATAGCGATTGTAGTAAATGTTATAATCTGCTGGGGATCCATGGCAATCCAATGGATAGTCAACAGAATGGAAGAGGATAGTGATCCTAAGATAAATACCTTTGGATCAAGAGGAGGGAGATGTTGGCCAGGAAGAACGTAGGTCTACAAATCGGTGAATTCGAATGAATTGAGGACAGTGGAAGCAGACGGACTAATTGTTTTTGATCTTGTCACGTGCTTGGTGATAGAGGCTGCCATTTTGTGAAGATACTCTGTTTGCCTTTTTGACAGACAGACATACTTTATTGATCCCGAGGGAAATTAGGTTTCATTACGGTTGCACCAATCAAGGATAGTGTAGAAAAAGAGCAATATAAAACCATAAATAATTAAATAATAATAAGTAAATTATTCCAGGTGGAAATAAGTCCAGGACCAGCCTATTGGCTCAGGGTGACTGACACTCTGAGGGAGAAGTTGTAAAGTTTGATGGCCACAGGCAGGAATGACATCATATGACACGCAGTGTTTTGACGCTCAGTGTTTTGTGAACTTGAAGTGCTTAGCTTGATCAATGTTTTAACGAAGACACAATGATGCTCCAGGAAATCTGCTGGCCTGGAGATTGTTTCCAAGTAAGTTATTTGTAAAATGTTCTTCTGTTGGATATAACATGCAGGTCTGTGATGCCTGCCTGGAGTGTTGGGAGCTGGTTGCTGATTGAGAACAAAGAGCCATAAATTATCGACAGTCACTTGATGGGAAGAGGGCAATAAATAGATGCTGGCTTGGAGCAGAGCCAATAACAAGGGTTAAAGTCAGATACATGACATGGCATGTAGTATTTGAATTGATAAGGAACGGATAAGAATTGAAAATACACATGGATTAAGATGTTAACTGTCCTGTGCTATCATCAGGTGATCTGCCACCTGTGCTCAGGAGGTTCCGCCCGCTTATGATCAAGAATCCCTCGAAGGTGGGCCAGCAGTGCTAAAGCACCACCTCCCACTGATGAATAAAAACTATAAGAGTGATATAAAATATGATATAAAAAAGTGGATGCTTCATGTGTGCTGTTAGCGGTAACTTTGAAGAATAACCATCATGAGCGACACTGAGTGGAACACGTAGCAAGTGAATCGGGACCTGGCCAGCATAGGTTCCTTTGCCTGAGTAATTCTTTGCCATTCTTTGGCTGTTCAGGAGAGTCAGGGAAACTTAGCGAAAGTTTTCACAAGGTACTTACGATATGAATTCACTTACTGGTTAGTTTAAACAATAAAGATGCCTGTCAGTAAATACAGATTCTCTCTATGCCTTGTTGATCATTATTACAAGGGGTACTTCTTGTAACAGGAGGAAGGTAAAAGAAAGGAAATTATATGTCAGCTAGCCTAACAGTGGTTGGGAAAGTGTTGGAGTCTATTATTAAGGATGAGGTTTCAAGCTACTTGGAGACTAATGATAAAATAAGTCAAAGTCAGCATGGTTTCTGTGAAGGGAAATCTTGTCTGACCAATCTGCTAGAGTTTTTTGAGGAAGTAACAAGCAGGATGGACAAAAGAGAGGCAGTGGATGTCACTTACTTGGATTTTCAGAAGGAGTTTGATATGTTGCCACACATGAGGCTGCTTAACAAGATAAAATCCTATGGTGTTACAGGAAATATACTGGCATGGAGAGCGGAATGGCTGTCAGGTAGGGGGCAGTGAGTGGGAATAAAAGGGGCCTTTTCTGGTTGGCTGCCAGTGATTAGTGGCATTCCTCAAGAGTCAGTATTAGGACCACTACTTTTCACATTGTTTATCAGTGATACGGATAATGGAATTGATGGCTTTGGAGCAAAGTTTGCAGATGATACGAAGAAAGGTGGAGGGGTAGGTAGTGCTGAGGAAGCAATGTGATTGCAGCAGGACTTAGACAAATTGTAAGGATGAGTAAAAGAGTGGTAGATGGGGTATAGTGTTGGGATATGTATAATGATGCATTTTGGTAAAAGGAATAATAATGCAGACTATTATCTAAATGGAGAGAAAATTCTATCATCAGAGGACTTAGGAGTCCTCGTGCAAGACTCTCAGAATATTAATTTACAGGTTGAGTCTGTGGGAAAGAAAATAACTGAAATGTTAGTGTTTATTTCAAGGGGAATAGAATATAAAAGTAAGGAGAAAATGCGGAGGATTTATAAGACACAGGTCATGCCGCTTTTGGAGCATTGTCAATGGCTTTGGGCCCCATATCTCAGAAAGGATGTGTTGGCATTAGAGAGAGTCCAGAGGAGGTTCACGAGGATGATTACAGGAATGAAGGGGTTAACTTATGAAGAGTATTTGGCAGCTTTGGGCCTGTACTCACTGGAATTTCAAAGAATATGGGGGCGATCTGCCAAATCTGTAACCTGCCAAATGTTGAAAGGACTAGAAAAGATGGATGTGGAGAGGATGTTTCCTATGGTGGGGGTATCCAGAACCAGGGGGCACAGCCTCAAAATTGAGGGGCAACCTTTTAGAACAGAGGAAAGGAGGAATTTTTTTTAGCTATAGAGTAGTGAATCTGTGGAATGCTCTGCCACAGACTGTGGAGGCCAAGTCTGTGGGTATATTTAAAGCAGAAGTTGATAGCTTCCTGATTGGTTGGGGCTTCAAAAACATGGCGAGAAGGCAGGTGTATAGAGTTGAGTGGGATTCGAGATCAGCCATGATGGAATGGTGGAGCAGACTTAATGGGCTTTATGGCCTAATTCTGCTCATGTCTTATGATCTTACAGATGAGTCAAGGTAACGGGGCATGAGGGAGGAGCTGGACAAAGCTGATTGGAAGGGGGCAATAAACAGCAGGGATGACAGTACAGCAGCAATGTCTGGAGTTTCTGTGAGCAATTCAGAAGGTACAGGATAGATTCATCCAAAGAAGTATTCTAAAGGGAGGACGAAGCAACCAAAGCTGACAAGGGAAATCAAAAACAGCAGGAAAGCAAAAGAGAGGGCATATAATATAGCTAAAATTAGTGAAAAATAGAGGATTGGTAAGCTTTTAAAATCCAACAGAAGGCAAATAAAAAGATGAAATAATAAGGTAAGCTAGCCAAGAGTATAAAAAAGAATGCCAAAAGTTTTGTGAGATATATAAAAAGGTGACATTGAACCATTGGAAAATGAATGCTGGAGAGGTAGTGATGGGGAACAAAGAAAAGGCAGATGATTTTGAATAAGTACTTTGCATTCAGTCTTCACTGTGAAAGACACCAGCAGCAGGGCAGAAATTCGAGTTTCAAGGAACAGAAGTAAGTGTAGTTTCTATTACTAAGGAGAAGGTGCTTGGGAAACTGCAAGTTCTGAAGGTAGATAAATCATCTGGACCAGATGGACTGCATCTCAGGGTTCTAAACTATGTATCCGAAGGCATTAGTAATGATCTTTCAGGAATCACTAGATTCTGGAATGGTTCCAGAGGGGTGGAAAATTGCAAATATTGGTCCACTTCTTAAGAAGGGAGGGAGGCAAATGGCAGAAAGTTATAGGTCAGTTAGCTTGCCTTCAGTCATTAGGAAGATGGTTCCGGGTTCTTGAAGGAACACAATAAAATCAGTTGAATTTGGTATGGCTTCTTTAGGGGGAAATCTTGCCTGACAAATCAGTTTGAATTCTTTGAGGAATTAGACAAAGGAGAGTCAGTAGATGTTGCTTACTTATTTTCAGAAGGTGTTTGACAAGGTGCCACATGAGGCTGCTAAACAAGATATACACCCATGATAATACAGGAAATATATTAGTACAGAAGATTGGCTGGCTGGCAGAAAACAAAGAGTAGGAATAAATAGGGCCTTCTTCAGTTGGCTGCAGGTGATTAGTAGTGTTCTGCAGGAGTTAATATTGGGACTACTATGTTTCACATTGTATGTTAATGATCTAGATGACAGAATTCTTGGCTTTGTGGTCAAGTTTGCAAATGATACAAAGATACGTGGAGGGGCAGGAAGTATTGAGGAGTCTGCAGGTCTGCAAAAGCATTTGGACAGATTAGGAGAGTGAGTAATGATGGAACATAGTGTAGTGAAGTGTCTGGGTCATTCACTCTCATAGAAGTAATAAAGGCATAGACTTGTTTCTAAACAGGAAGAAAAATTCAAAAACAAGTAAATTAATTATCAAAGTACATGTATATCACCATATATAACCCAAAGATTTATTTTCTTGTGGGCATTCTCAGAAAGTCCAATCACCAGAATATAATGAATGAAAGAATGCACCAACAGGGTGGACAACTGGATCATGAGTTGAAGAGTCTTTGAAATCGCGTCCATAGATTCTGGGAACATTTCAATGATAGGGAAAGTGAAATTATCCTGTCTAGTTCAAAAGCCTGATGGTTGAGGGGTAATAAACGTTCCTTAATGTGGTGGTGTGAGTCCTGAGGCTCCTGTACCTTCTTTCTACCAGCATTTGCGATAAGTGAGCATGACCTGGGTGGTAGGGGTCCCTGATTATGGATGCTGCTTTCCTGAGGCAATGCTCCGTGTAAATCTGCTCATCTGTGGAGAGGGCTTTACCCGCGACGGACTGAGCCGTATCCATTACTTTTGAAGGACGTTCAGGGGCATTAGTATTTCCATACCAGGCCAGTCAATATACTCTCCATCACACATCTGTAGAATTTGCTCAAGTTTTTGATGTCATGCTGAATCTCTGCAAGCTCCGAAGGAAGTAAAGGCACTGCTGTGCTTTCTTTGTAATTACACTTACTGTTCATGCTGGGCCCAGGACAGGTCCTCTGAAATAAATACAGCAAGGAATTTAAACATACTGCAATACCTTCCCCCCTCCTCCAGCCATTTATCTCTTTCACCAATCGACTTGCCAGCTCTTTACCCCCCCACCCCGCTTTCCCAGCTTCACCTATCACCTACCACCTTGCACTTCTTCTTCCACTCCCTGCACCATCTCACTCCGACTTCTCATCTTTTTTTCCGGTTCTTTTGAAGGGTCTTGGCCTGAAATGTTGACTGTTTATTAACTTCCATTGACGCTGCCCGGCTTGCTGAGTTTCTACAGCGCTTTCTGCGTGTTGCTTTGGATTTCCAGCACCTGCAGATTTTCCTGTGTTTGTGAATTTAAATATACTGACCCACTCTACCTCTGATCCCCAGTGAGGACCAGGCCCGGTTTCCTTCTCTTGAAGTCAATAATCAGCTCCTTGGTCTTGCTAACATTGAGTGAGAGGTTGTTGTGGCACCGTTCAGCCAGATTTTCAACCTCTGGTTTATCACTACCTTTGATTTGGCCTATGTTGGTGTCGTCTGCAAACTTAAATATGGCGTAGGAGCTGTGCTTAGCCAGTCATAATTGTAAAGCGAGTACAGTAAGGGGCCAAGCACATAGGCTTGGGGTACACCTGCATTCATGGAGATTATGGAGGAGATATTGTTAACAATCCAAACTGCCTGGCATCTGCAAGTGAGGGAATTGAGGATCCAATTACATAAAGATGGTTGAGGCCAAAGTCTTGATGTTATTGATTAGTTTTGAGGGGATGATTGTACTGAACACCGAGCTATAGTTCATAAAGAGAATCTTGATGTATGCATCTTTGCTGTCCAGGTGTTCCAGGTTTGAGTGAAGAGCTAATGAACCAGCATCTGCTTTGGCATCACTCGTGCCGGTGGGCAAATTGGAGCGGATCCCAGTCGCTTCTCAGGCAGTGTTGATATTTTTCCATGACCAACCTTTCAAAACACATCATCACTGTGGATGTCAGTGAGACAGGCTACCACGTTCAGGGAGTTGGGAGTCTTTGTGTAGGATTCCTAAAGGTTAACTTGCAGGTTGAATCAGTGATAAGGAAGGCAAATGCAATGATTTATTTAATCGTTTAGCGATAGCAGCGTGGAGTAGGCCCTTTGAGCCATGATGCCCTAGCAACCTCGACAAACCCGATTAATCCTACCAAACCCTAACAAACCAGTGAAAATCTGTAGATCCTGGAAATCCGAGCAACACATGCAAAATGCTGGAGGAACTCAGCAGGGGATGGAAAAGAGTAAACAGTCGACGTTTCAGGCCGAGACCCTTCTTCAGGGCTGGAGAAAAAGAAATGAGAAGTCAGAGTTAGAAGGTGGGGGAGGAGAGGAAGAAACACAAGGGGGAAGGTGAAACTGAGAAGTGGGAGGGGTGAAATACAGAGCTAGGAAGTCGATTTGTGAAAGAAGTGCAGGGCTGGAGAAGGGGGAGTCCAACAGGAGAGGACAGAAGGCCATGCAACAAAGGGGAGGAGCACCAGAGGGAGCTGATGGGCAGGTTAGGAGATAAGGTGAGAGAAGGGAATGGGAATGAGGAATGGTGAATATGAATAAATCAAAGTTCATGCCATCAGTTTGGAGGCTACCCAGATGGAATACATCTGGAGTTGATCCTCTAACCTGATTGTGACTTCATTGCATTGGTAAGGGAGGCATGGACTGACATACTAGAATGGAAATGGGCAGTGGAATTAAAATGGGTAGCTCCTGGGAGATCCTGCTTTTTCTGGTTAACGGAACATAGGTGCTTGGCGAAGCAGTCTCCCAATCTATGCTGGGCCTCGCCGATTTACAGGAGGCTACACCAGGAGCACCGGATACAGTAGATGACCCCAACGGACTCCCAGGTGAAGTGTTGCCTCACCTGGAGGAATTGGTTAGGGCCCTGAATGGTAGTGAGAGAGGAGGTATAGTGGCAAGTGAAGCACTTGTTCTGCTTGCAAGGTTAAGTGCCAGGAGGGAGATCAGTGGAAACCCTAATTAAATCATATGAAAATTTATAATGATCAATTAACCTACTAACTGGTATGTCTTTAGACAATAGAAGGACACCTGAGTACTTGGGGGAAGCTCATGCATTCTATGGGGAGAACTTCTTACAGAATGGCCCTGGAATTGAACTGTAATTGAACTAACTGCTATGCTATTGTGGTGCCTATGCCACAGATGCAAAATGAACGTTAGCGTGCATTTCAAAAGGAATAGTATAAGAACAATGTAAAGGGGGTTTCTTCTTTTTTCTTTGTTACTGTTGGGAAAGGGTTTCTTTGTTTTGTTAAAAGCAGGAATGTTTCTTTGTTGTGAGAGAGTGCTGGAAGCTTGTTTGTTAAAATTTACTGAGAATGGTATTCCTTTGTAAACCAAATGGGGATTAATGTTCTTCTGAGTCTGTAAGCTTTTGTTGATGGGCTTTTGCAGAGATCAGCGTGAGGGGGTCGAGAGAGAGGACGCGATGCTGTAGGTTGGGCGAGGATCGGACCCCAAGCGGGGGTCCGAGGCCAGGAGGTACTCCGAGGAGGGGGGATGAAGCTAGAAGTGCTTGGTTGACCACTTCGGATGGTCCTGAGCTGCAAGTCGAGGAGTTCGGAGGGTCCTGAGCTGCGAGTCGAGGAGTTCGGAGGGGATCGAATGGTGGCCAGAAGACTTCAGAAATTGAGCTCCAACGGTTGTGCACGAAGTGGTTTGGACTTTGATAAGTTTGGCGCCTTTTCTTTATTTTTTCTCTAACTTGTAAGTCTTCCGAATGGTTCCAGATCACTTTCTCCAGTCTCTCCATCTTCATTTCAAACTTGATTCCGTAGAGACACTCACGAGCTGCGACCTTCGCCAGCCCTGGCACGTGTCCAGAAAACACTTTAACTCGGTAGTTCTCAGCTGCTCCTGCAACGACCTCACTTCATATTCTCCTGAGGCAAATCCAAATACCAAGAGATCATCCACATACAGCAAAACTCCAAACGCCTCCACATCCCCTATGGTCTTCCACCTGCCCCGCAGGAAGGTTGCAAGGGCTCCAGATATGCCCTGTGGCATCTTTTCAGACCTGAAGACTCCTAGGGAATTTTTAACAGCCGTCTTCTCCTTGTCGGCCTCGCTCATCGGGATCTGGCAACATCCACTCCTCAGATCCAGCACGTTAAAACCACTTCACACCACTCAGACAGGCCATCGCCTCTTCGGCCCTCAGGGCCATAGTCTGGTCACTGACAGTGCGCCTCTTCAGCGCAATATAATCCACACACACGCTGCCTACATCTTCCACGGCTGTAGGGGCCAGTCGCCGCAACCTCTCTCTCTCCGAGGTGTCTTCAGCAGTCAACTCCCCTCCCTCGTGGTATTTCGCAGCGTCCACTAAGAGGGTCTCACCCTCAGACACTTCCCCCAGGCCGTACCACCACTGGCTCTTGTTTGAATTCGGTATCGGCCCAAAGCTGCTACACACGTCCGCACAAGCAGCTCGAAACTCTGTGTGCATCGACAATGCCTCCAAACAGCGCTCACCTGCCTCCTCCGGGCAGGCCCCCAAGTGCACCAGCAGGATATTGGTTCTCTCTAGAACAGAAACGCTGCCCGTCTCAAGCTGTGTGATCACCCTCTTTGGATTGTGTCTGTGGCGAAGAGCTGGTGTGCCTTTGTGGGTGTGCGATTGCTGATTATCACTGCGTGTGTGTTGGGTGGGGTGGCTGCTGTTGGTAGCCTGGAGGTCGTTGTTCGAGTTCCGACTAGTGCTGACGAAATGGTGGTGGGACCATGGGTTGTCCGTACTGTTTGGAGAGTGAGGAGTGACAGGTTGGGATGTTTCAGCAGTGGTGAGCTCCGCCCGGTTGTTGGAATAATGCCCAGCCCTAAAGGGGCGGAGGCGTGGGCGGAGCGGACCCCTCAGTTGTTGGGTGAGTGGCAGTGCTTGGGTGAGGGAGAGCGGCAGGGATTGGTTGAAAGTTTGAGTAGGTGGGCTGGTGACGTTGCTAGAACTGTCGGGCTCAATTACCTCAAAGTGACAGCTGCTAGTTCTGGGAAAGTGTGGGAAAATGCGTGTGGTTCGACTGGAAGTCAAATGCCGCAGCTGAGGGGCTTATCATATCCGTGGCAGGAGATTGGTGGGAAGTTTTTAGGGTATCCCTTTTTGCCTAGGGGGGCAGATAAATTGCTTGCAGTGCCAAGGGGATCTGTCAAGGGGATCAGTTGATTCGAGAGGTGTCGGAAAACTTAGAGGAGGCCCAGTGGGGGAACGGCTTGGGGTCTCTGGGGGAGCACGTTCCCAGCAATGTACCAACGAACTCCTGAAAGGAGCAGCCCCTATTCCTGAAGGCTTAGAGGGACCAAGCGCACAGGTGTTGTTACGGATGGATGGAAGTCAAGTTAAAGCCATCCTCGGCACCGGGGTGCCGGTTAAGTTCCTGTACAGTTTGTTTCATAACCGTTATTGGAAGCATTTACCCTTGACGACATTGAGGACACTGGAGATTCGGGGTACCAGTGCCGGTGATTATCCAGACGACCGTTGTTGGTCAGTGAAAATGGAGTTCTTAGAGGCAAATGTGGAGGAGACTGAGGTTCAGGAATCGTTAATGCTGATGTGTCCAAACCCTGTTGAGACGGGCAGCGTTTCTGTTCTAGAGAGAACCAATATCCTGCTGGTGCACTTGGGGGCCTGCCCGGAGGAGGCAGGTGAGCGCTGTTTGGCGGCATTGTCGATGCACCCAGAGTTTCGAGCTGCTTGTGCGGACGTGTGTAGCAGCATTGGGCCGATACTGAATTCAAACAAGAGCCAGTGGTGGTATGGCCTGGGGGAAGTATCTGAGGGTGAGACCCTCTTAGTGGACGCTGTGAAATACCATGAGGGAGGGGAGTTGACTGCTGAAGACACCTCGGAGAGAGAGAGGTTGCGGCGACTGGCCCCTACAGCCGTGGAAGACGTAGGCAGTGTGTGTGTGGATTATATTGCGCTGAAGAGGCGCACTGTCAGTGACCAGAATATGGCCCTGAGGGCCGAAGAAGCGATGGCCTGTCTGAGTGGTGTGAAGTGGTTTAACGTGCTGGATCTGAGGAGTGGATGTTGCCAGATCCCGATGAGTGAGGCCGACAAGGAGAAGACGGCTGTTAAAAATTCCCTAGGAGTCTTCGGGTCTGAAAAGATGCCACAGGGCATACCTTGCAACCTTCCTGCGGGGCAGGTGGAAGACCATAGGGGATGTGGAGGCGTTTGGAGTTTTGCTGTATGTGGATGATCTCTTGGTATTTGGATTTGCCTCAGGGGAATATGAAGTGAGGTCGTTGCAGGAGCAGCTGAGAACTACCGAGTTAAAGTGTTTTCTGGACACGTGCCAGGGCTGGCGAAGGTCGCAGCTCGTGAGTGACTGTCTCTACGGAATCAAGTTTGAAATGAAGATAGAGAGACTGGAGAAAGTGATCTGGAACCATTCGGAAGACTTACAAGTTAGAGAAAAAATAAAGAAAAGGCGCCAAACTTATCAAAGTCCGAACCACTTCGTGCACAACTGTTGGAGCTCAATTTCTGAAGTCTTCTGGCCACCATTCGATCCCCTCCAAACCCGTCGACTCGCAGCTCAGGACCCACCGAGTGGTCAACCAAGCACATCTAGCTTCATCCCCCCTCCTCGGAGTACCTCCCGGCCTCGGACCCCAGCTTCCGATCCTCGCCCAGCTTACAGCATTGCGTCCTCTCTCTCGACCCCCTCGCGCCGATCTCCGCAAAAGCCCGTCAACAAAAGCTTACAGACTCAGAAGAAAGAACATTAATCCCCATTTGGTTTACAAAGGAATACCATTCTCAGTAAATTTTAACAAACAAGCTTCCAGCACTCTCTCAGGACAAAGAAACATTCCTGTAAACAAGCTTCCACCACTCTCTCGCAACAAAGAAACATTCCTGCTTTTAACAAAACAAAGAAACCCTTTCCCAACAGTAACAAAGAAAAAAGAAGAAACCCCCTTTACAACAAGAATGCCATGCTGAGGCTTTATGAGGCATTGCTCAGACCGCACTTGGAGAATTGTGAGCAGTTCTCCGCCCCTTATCAAAGCAAAGAAGTGCTACCATCCGAGTGTCCAGAGAATGCTTACAAGAATGAACCTGGGAATAACAGGAGACTGGGAACCTGGGAATGACTGGAGTGGATTTGATGGCTCTGGGCCTGTACTGACTAGAAGAATAAGTGGGGATCTTCTTGAAACCTGCCGAACTTTCTCCCTAGATCATCTCATCCTCTCCAAGATTCTGTCTACCAAACTCAACTTTGAGCTCTACAAAATCAGTTTCCTCAACAGCCCCCCCCCACTGACATTACCCACATCCTTATAATCAGCTATAGCACATTTTTTTCTGCACGCCCCCAGTGTACGCTTGATAAAAGTTTAGAAATCTGGGAAGCATTTGGGCTATTGTTATATCATGTCCGTTTTCTAGGCATTTCACTCTCAGAAGGATGTCAAAGCTTTCAGAGAGTTTTCAGACGAGATTGATAACAAAAGTCGCAGGGTTAATTAGACAGTGACATGAAGAGATTGGAGAAGATGAAGTTGCTTTCTTTAATGGACAGATAAAATTATGAGAAGGTTTGATTGGGGTGTTCAAAATCAAGAAGGCATTTGATTGAGTAAAAAGGCAGAGATAGCTTGCAGTGTTATGTGGCTTTTAAACCACAGGACATTGATTTAAAGTGACTTCCCAAAAAGAGAGTTAACATCAAGGAAACATTATTTTGCACAGGATATTTTGTACTCTGAAATGCACAGCCGGAAAGCTGATCCATCCAAAAGAGTAAATATTCGGAAAACATCTGCACAACCTTGAGAAAAGAATTAGAGATGAGCATCAACTAGCAAGGTCTTTCAAAGAGCTAAGATGGAACAGCAACCTTTCAAACTTCCAAACATTTCCCAAAACTTTAAACTCTGTGTGTGAAAATGAAGGGAAGGACACTCTTACTCTTCCAGCCCTGAAAAGATTTCTCACCCACTGCGATGAAGTTAAATTTAGAAAAAAATGCAGATTTATCCCTTTCTATACAAACACGTTACTTTCCCAGTGCCCTCTGACTAAATTTCTGTAAGTAATAAATTGAGAGAAACCAACCACACGATTCTATTACAACACGATCAAAGGAAAAGTTGCTTCTCTGACATTTTATAAATAAAACATGATGACCCATACAGGATGCTAAAGTGCAAATAAATCTGCAGCTTTTAGCATTACTATTGCTCATAAAGTCTCAGAAGACTTATGATGAAATGAATAGCTTTGTCTTTAGGTGTCACACTTACTCTGTACATGGTTTTCAGATGGATTATGCCCTGAGAAATGTACCTGTTCAATCATAGTTCAAACCAACCCCACCATGGCCAATCTGAGCCTGTGGACAAACAAGAGGAAGTCTGCAATTGATCCCAGCTGCACACGCAAAATGCTGGAGTAACTCAGCAGGCCAGGCAGCGTCTATGGGAAAAGGTACAGCTGATGATTTGGACCGAAACACTCCAGCAGGACTGGAGAAAAAATGCTGAGGAGTAGATTTGAAAGGTGGGGGGAGGGGAGAAACACCAGGCGATGGGTGAAACTTGGGAGGGAGAGAAATGAAACAGAGCTAGGAAGTTGATTGGTGAAAGAGACAGAAGGCCACGGAAAAAAGAAAAGGCGGTGGGGGGGGGGGGGGGGGGATCGGAGCGCCAGATGGAGGCAATAGGCAGGCAAGGAGATAACATGAGAGAGGGACAGGGGATGGGAAATGGTGAAGAGGCATTACTGAAAGTTTGAGAAATGTTCTCTGCACCTCCCTTTTCTTTTTCCATGGCTTTCTGACTCTTTCATCAATCAACTTCCTAGCTCTGTTTCATGCCTCCCCCTCCAAGTTACACCTATCGCCTGGTGTTTCTCTCTCTCCCCTCCCCCCACCTTTCAAACCTATTCCTCAGCATTTTTCTCTCCAGTCAGTCCTGCTGAAGGGTTTTGGACCGAAACGTTGACCGTACTTTTTTTTCCATAGGTGCTGCCCGGCCTGCTGAGTTTCCCCAGCATTTTGTGTGTTTCTGAGCCTGTGGACTCATAGTTGGTGTCATACTCAACCTGACCCAACCAGGCCATCCCCATAATCATCTCACATAAGCAACTGACGGGGTGTATTCTCTGTTCTTTACTTTCCTTTGAGTGCCTGCCTCTTGTTGGAAGAGCATTAGAGATGGAGAAGGCAGACCATTTAACAATGGTTGAGGTAGGGATGGCTAGGTCTTTAGTCATGAAGTACTGAGCCAGGGCGGCAGAATCCCAGATGAAACAAGCAGTTTGGAACAAGATGTACCTCCAGACCAGGTAGCTAGGTCCAGTTGGGTTTGAGTTGGGGAACAAGGAACGAATCATATTGCATTCTAACATTCACAGCTATACTTTTAAACTGGCTAGGGGACACTGTTTTACAATATTAAATATAATAGTAATCCAAATTGACATGCAGGACTTCATTATCTTCATCTCGCAATCTTGTTTGTCCCTATTTTTTTTCATCATGAGCCCCCTTCACCTATCAATTTTTTTTGTTTGATTTCAGCAGGGCATTTAAAGAACTCTGCAAATGTGAACTAATTTCTAAGTAGCTCTCTATTCCAGTAATCCACCCTCCTAGTACAGATACTTCTTCCCTAAAACCTCCCTTTTCACATGGCTACATTAACTTCATACTATATGCTCTTATTTCTGATGGCAAATGCGAGGTTGTTGCTGTAACTTCACTTAACCAGTCTCGTAGCTGTATGCCTCAACATCTGCTGAGATTTTTGTCACCTGCGAAGTGTCCTTGTATATCTAAAAGTTTTATGAGTAGCCCACAAAACGTCTCTGTATACCACTGGGGTCATCTTGGAAAAGAAATGCCCTTGAACAGAAAAGCCTACAAAAAGTAGTGGACACAGCCCAGGCCCATCACAGATAAAGCCCTCCCCAACATTAATCACATCTACAAGGAGCACTGTTGTAGGAAAACAGTATCTATCAAGGACCCCCCCCCCCCCCCCCGCCACTATACAGGCTATGCTCTCTTCTCACTGCTGCTATCAGGAAGGAGGTAGGTACAGGAGCCTCAGGACCCACACTGCCAGGTTAAGGAATAGTTATTACCCCTCAGTAATCAGGCTCTTGAATCAGAGGGGACAACTTCACTCACCCCAATACTGAACTGTTCTCACAACCTATGGACTTACCGTCAAGGCTTCTTCATCTCACGGTCTTGATATTTAATGCTTAATTTATTACTATTATATTGTATGCTAGTTTTCATTTTGTATTTGTACAGTGGTTGTTAGTCCATCTTATTACGTGCAGTTTGTCATTGATTCTGTTGTTTTTCTTTGTATTTACAGTGAATACCCGCATAAAAATGAACCTCAAGGTAGCATGTGGTGACATATACGTAGTTCGATAATAAATTTACTTTGAACTTTTTCCTCACATATCTGTGAATATCCTGCCACCCTTTGCAGAATCAGGCTAAATATCACTGGCACATGTTGTAAAATTTGTTAAGTGGCAGCAGTACATTGATTGTAATAATAAAAAGTGTAAATTACTGTAAATATATATAAATATACTGTATGTCCAGCTGGTGGTGCAGTGACATCAGCGCCGGACTCCGGAGCAAAGGTTCCCGAGTTCGATCCAGTTGGGCTGCTCCCGGACATGCTTTCCATCCGTGCCGGTTTGAGTGTTGAGCTCACAGCGCGGCCTCGTGATAAAAGACACTGCGCTGTGAGGAGGACGTGGGGGACCACTCACAGAATCTTCCCCCAAGACAACCACTTGAAAAAATGTGGTTGTCGAGGCTCTGGCCGAGTACAGCACACAAAAAAATACCGTGTAAATGATAGTAAATATAGTGTAAATTATATTAAATAAGTAATGCAAAAAGAGAAAGAAAAGTAATGAGATAGTGTCCATGCATTCAATGTCCATTCAGAAATCTGGTGGCAGAAGGGAAGAAGCTGTTTTTTAATCTCTGAGCGTGAGCCTTCGGGCTCCTGAACCTCTTCCACGATGGTAACAATGAGAAGAGAGCATGTCCTGGAGGGTGGGAGGTCCTTACTAATGAATGCCACCTTTTTGAATGTCCTGGATGCTGGGGAGCCTTGTGTCCATGAAGGAGTTTACAACTTACTGCAGCTTATTTCGATCATGCGCAGTTGCCCCACACCCCCATACCAGACGGTGATGCAGCCAGTTAGAATGCTCTCCACAATACATCTGTAGAAATCTGCGAGTTTCTCCTCAAACTCCTAATGAAATACACAGGGGGTGGTGTCCCTTCTTCGTAACTGCATCGATATGCTGGGCCCAGGATAGACCCTCAGAGATGCTGACACCCATGAAATTGAAATTGCTTACCCTTTCCACTTCTGATCCCTTGGAGGATTGGAGGACTACAAAAAATATCACATTTCTTTATCCAGAACAGCATAAAAACGCTATGTATAAGGTGAGGGTGGGAAACACCTCTGATATTCTGAAACTACAACATTGCTCTCATAGTTCTACAGTGAAACAGGAACAGATTTTAGCTTTTCCAGAGACAGCAATTTAGTTATTAATGAACGTCTTTCAAAAGGGTGCACCCTCATGAGGCAATAGGCCACGACGGTGTACCTGTCCGAGTACTTAAAACCTGTGCAGAATAATAGGCTGTAGTGTGCAAGGACACATTCAATCTCTCAGTGCTGCAATCTGAGGTTCTCAAGGGCAGCAATCATACCGATGCCCAAGAAGAGCAGGGTGAGCTGCCTGAACAGCACTCACATTCTGTGTAACAAAGTGCTTTGAGGGGTTGATTACAGCTAGAATTAACTCCAGCTTGAGTAAAGACCTGGATCTGCTACATTTGCCTACTGCCACAACAGGTCCACAGCGGATGCAATCTCACTGGCTCTCCACTGGGCTTTGAACGACCTGGACTACAGCAAAACATAAATCAGGCTGCTGTTTATTAGCTTACAGCTTGGCATTCAATACCATCATTCCCTCAGTGTTAGTCAACAAGCTACTAAACCTGGGTCTCTGTACCTCCCTCTGCAACTGGATCTTCCACTTCCTTATCAGAAGCCCACAGTTTATATGGATCAGTGATAATATCACCTCCTTGTACAGGCACAGCTCAAGGATGCAAGCTTTTAGCCCACTGCTCTACACGTCTGTGAGGCTAAGCACAGTTCAAACAACATCTATAAATTTGCAGACAAGAAGAATTTCTGATGGTGATGGGGAAGCATACAGCAGTGAGGTACATCAGCTGATTGACCGATGTTGCAGCAACAACCTCACCCTCACCTTCAGCAAGACCAAGGAATTGATTGCGGAGTTCGGGAAGAGGAAGCCGGGGAACATGCAATCATTCTGTAGTGGAAAGGGTGAGCAGCTTCAGGTTCCTGGGTGTGGACATGCTGAAGGATCAGGCCTGGGCTCAACAAACTAATGCAATCGCAAAAAAGGCAGGCCAGCAGGTCAACTTCAGTAGGAGCTTGAGTCGACTTGGTATGTAACAAAACTCTTGCAAATTTCTATACTGGATGGTGGACAGCACTCTGACTGATTACACTGCAGCCTGGTATGGGGGGTGGGGTGGGCTCCAATGCACAGGATCACAAAAGGATGTAGATTCAGCCAGCTTCATCGTAGGCATACCCCTCTCTGTCATCAGGGGCACTTTCCAGTGCAGATGTCTCAAGAAGATGGCATTTATCTTTAAAGACTGTTACTATCCCAGCCATGCCCCCTTGTTACTACTATAAAGTACAGGAGCCTGAAAACCCAAAGTCAATGATTTAGGAACAGCTTCTTCCTCTCCGCCATCAGATTTCTGAACAGTCCATGAACACCTCAAGATTCCCTTCTTTCTGCACCATTTATTGTAATTTTATGTCTTTGCACGGTACTACTGCTGCAAAACAACAGATTTCACATCATAAGAAAGTAATAAACCTGATTCTGAAATCTGTATCCTCGTTTGACAGTGTGCGTATGTCAGTTAAAAGTCTTTCTATTAAGGAAGAATTGCATTGTCGTACTTTCCACCATTCAAAGATAGGGAACAGTGGCCAAACCTGTGTGTTCCCTAAGGCATCATCACCATCAGACTCAGAATGCTTAAAGCAAAAGTCAATTCACCTCAGGAACAGGCACAGCCTCGAAAAAACTAAGTGCGAACATGACGTGATTGTAGAAATATAGTTGTTACAGCACAGAAGGAAGTCACTTGACTTATCAGTTGTTGCGGGGCAGCTCTCCCTGGAGCAGTCCAGTCAGCTCCACCCTCCCACTCTTTTCCCTTATCCTGTGAACATTTCCTTTAACCAATATATGTTTGGGAGGGGGAATGATAAATCTGTGCAATATTATTAATTATCCATTTCCATGACATCAACAGCAAGGAACAACAAGCTAGTATCCACTTTCAATTCTTTTTATTTACCTTTTCAAGCTTGGCTACAATAATCATTTTTTTTTGGCTTTAATTTTGCTTAATACAAACAGAAGAACAAAGGGCGTGTTCACCAAGCAATATATTGCATGTGAAGACAATTAGAAAGGATAGTTATTGTGGTAGATTAATTTCATAAACCCTTGCGTCAATCAGCAATAAAGGGTGAGGGAAGCTGAAAATCATCCAGGTTACAAAGCTGTGAAACGACACCATTTGGCATCAGTGTAGCTGGATTGTTAAATCTGTTCAGGGAGTGGAGCACATTTCCTTTTACTCAAAAAGTTTCCTTCATTCATTTTCTAAACTTATTTTTCGTAAGAGAATTGGCATGTACATAGTTTACAGATAATGATTTCAAAACAGAGCAACCGGATGTATGAAACAGATACATTTCAAATAATTAAAGTTCTACAGCTTTCATTCATACCTGAGAGTATGTAACCCAAGCAACACAACCACTGTTCTAAGGATTCCAAAGGCACTTGAGTATCCTCACAAATTACACAACTGTTAGACACATACCCTGCCACACTTTCTTTATATCTCACTGTAATGTTCTACCTCCATCCCGTTTTCAACATCCTTCTGTCCCTCTGGCCAAGCTGTAAACTCGTGTGGAGTTACATTAGCTAATAACAACTATTACAAGCACGATATTTGTAAATGAAGGGAGGTTCACTGGGCAATGCTCCAGGGAGTTGTCAATATGGGCAGGGAACATTTAAGCTGTTTGCTGTATTTGCAAAACAGCAGGTTCATCTGGTTCCTCAATATGCAGCTCAATATTTGTCGCCGCGTGCCTTGCTCTCCCTTCTTGTTGGTCTTCAGCAAAGGTCTCCAGCAGGATCTCGGGCTCCTCTGTGTTTTCTGCCTTCATCACAACTCCTTGGCTCTTATTGCTTTCCAACTCAAGTTCCACCTCTTTCATTTCCTCTTCCACCTTCTCCGCCACCTCCTTAACATCCTCTGCTGCTAACGTGCCTGGAGAAACTTCCAAGTGCAATTCGGGATGCACTTCACCTTCAGCGATAGCTGATGCATCTGGTTCCAGCGTGACCACTGCGTCACTGGGGCTTTGTGGTGGTGTCTCCCCATTCTTAGGCTTTTTGACCTTGAAAGTCATGGGCATTACTTTAAAGCTGGAGGTCTTACCTGATTGAGACTTCTGTTGACTTGAGCTGAGCGACTTCTTAATCTTCTCTCGCCTCTCTGGAGACACAATCTTCGTGCCAAACTTGTTCATCCTTTTCTCGATATTCTCGCGGGAGAATGCCTTCTTGATGCTGTCAACCTTCTTTAGACTTGAGCTCTTGATTTTTGCAGCCCTGGATTGCTCCAGCTTCTCTAACTTCTCCTCATCATTGTCCTCCAGGTCGTGAATGTCTTCATCTGAAGAGAGCTCCAGGGAAGGATGGGAAATTTCCACATCTTTGTTCTCATCTGCACATTGTTCCTCCACCGCCTCTACTTTGGGCTTTTCAAAAACGCTGGCTGGTATCTCCGTTTCATCCTGCAAGAGTTCACCAGGTGCAAAGTCAACAGTTGCTCACTATCCCACTTACACAAAATTATGACTTTTCAAAAATAACCATTTCATGAAAAAATAAACAGATTTTACTGATGCTGGAATTCCAGAGGAACGAACACACACACACACACAACGCTGGAGGAACTTAGTAGATCAGGCGGCATCTACAAAGAGGAATGAACAGCCTTGGGATGAGACCCTTCAACAGGAATGGGTAAAGAAACCAGAGTAAGAAGGCAGGAGGAGGGGACAGAGTACAAACTGGCAAGCTAGGGGGAGGAGAAAGAGTAGAAGCTGGCAAGTAATACTCTGAGAGCATCGAAATTTTTCGTTTATTTTTAAATGAGCTGCATATATTTATTGAAGAGGCGACTGAACTAGTTTGAAACCTGCTTTAGAAAGGCAGGTTTAACTAACAGTCCTTTCCTGCAGGCCGGTGGGAGAATTTTTACCATTGAGACTGCAACTACAGGTGGAAACCGTATGGGGAATTAGAACTGGGCGTTGCCGATGGCACTAATATGACAGGGGGTGGTTAATAAAACTGGGGAGTGAAACCTACTGTAACTGAGATTTTTTAAAATTGTGAGCTTGCCCATCCTTGTGAATGAGTGATAACTTCGGAGCAAGTTGTTCCTCCCCCCCTCTCCCCCGGCCACAGAAATGATGCAAATCATTGTGGAAATGGGAGCAGTTTGAACTTCATACTGATAAACGATGATGGGAAGAAATTGAACACTATCCAAACATCTAGTCAGTCTTCAGCATTAGAAGCTGGAAGACCGCCAATAATGAAAGATAAAATTAGCGGTCATTTGTTTTAATTAGTCTTCATTTATAGTTTACTTTTGTAGCGTTGATTTCGTATATGGTGACCCTGAATCTTCTCTCCCTCATTTGCAGGCACTCTCCTTTCAGTTTAATGGGCTACATTAACCTAAACCCTGATGTTTTATTTACCTTCAGCTCTAAATACATCATTTCATTTATGATTTAAAAGCTCTGGTGATTAAAAGGCTACCCTCGAAAGTCAAGCACCATCGACAACGCAAGTTGGTTTGTAACGGTCATCCTCAGATAAGGCACTTTAATACACCTCGCCTTCAAACTCAAACCTGACGCCTTTATGATACACGCAAACTCCAATAAATTAAAAGCAAAACAAAGCAGGTTTAGGCATCTGATATTAAATAAATGTCGCCCTACAATTCTTAATGTCGGAAATACCAGGGTGGTGACTCATTTTCCTGCATTCACGGGCAAAGGAAAAATATGAAAATTTACAACTGGTTCTTCTGTGGCCGCGTACTAAAGAGCGCATTTTCGAAGCTGTTGTGCAGTGTACTGTTTCAGCTAGGGTGTTTGCACGCGACGGTGCTTTGCATTCCGACTCTGTCCCACCCTAACCGAAAAAAGACGCGAGGATTGCTCCCGGGTCAGAGAGGTGCACAGCGCCACACAAGCACAGCTCCACGCAAACGCAACACGCCCTCTCCCCTACTCCGCAAACCTAAGGGATGTTTTCACTCCACACACCGCGCCCTGTACCTGCTCACAACACAGCAGCAGAGATCAGTCCGCGGTATAACCACAACACAACCATGCCAACCCGTGTTTACTGTATCAGACAAGGGGATCGCCATGGCTATAGCGCGAAGAGAAATAAACCGAATTCACTATCCTTGCGAAAGCAGAAACTATGCGCAAAGCAACACTATTGTGCAGCCTTCATATAAAAGCGGTCTAAGGTTGCAAATTAATATACTACTACTTATAACTTGCGAATGCTTTTTTAAAAAATGCCTGCTAGACTTGTAAACAGCTCAAAATTTTAAGAACAGGCCATTTTCTGAAAATGAATGGCTCTGGTCTAGGCGCGCTTGGGGAGATGAGTGAACATTTAGGGGGCTGGTTAAGTAGTCAGACCGGTGACAGAGGCGACGGAGTGATGGTCCATCAAAAACTTCCCATCCATTACCTGGAAGATCAGCACTCGAAAATTGTTCTTCTTTAGGAGCTGCGCCTGGTTGTTCTCTAGCTTCTTCACCTGCCCCGTCTGCTTGTCCAGGCGCTCCCGCATCTCCTTGACATTGGCGCTGACTTTGCGCGACTTGTCCAACAGCTTGTTCACCGTGTTGCTGGTGGTGCTATGGCTCTTGGACAGCTTGGTCAGGTCGCTCTGGATGCCCCGCACCGAACTCTCCACTCCGATCTGCCTCTGCTCCATCTTCCTCTGGTTGTCCTGCACCGTGTCCAGCATGTTGACAAGTTTATCCAGCAGTGCCAGAACGGTGATAGCGTTAACCTGCGAGCCTTCCCGCAGTGCTTCAACCGACAGCGAGCCGGGAACCGGGGTCGGAGATACGCTGGAACCCGGGCTGGACGGCGGGCTGGGCTCCGGGCCTCCCTGCACGGCCTCGGTGCTGCTTTTTTCCGCTTGTACTCCGTCTTCTCCCATCTCGGGCGAACTTCACAAACTTTTCGCCCTCTCTAAGCCCTTGCAACTTCTGGACGAAGAGAGTTTCAAACTGTCCGCGAGTGTAAAATGCAAACTACTGTTTTGCACCACTCTCTCTCTCTCTTTCGGTTCGTTTTGATCTGTTCAGCACGCCTCTCTCCTTTCCCCGGAGGCTGTTTATAGGAACTTTCACAGCCGCCTTGCCAGCGACCCAGTTAAACTCCTTGCTCCTGCCCGGGGTGGGCGTGTACCAGTAGGGCCGGGCTTCTCTCCGAGAGATTATTTTTTTCCATAAATGTTATAACAGTTTTGCAAAACGTTCGGAATTTTGCAAAAGCAAATCACAGGCGATCTGGCCCCAGTCCCGTTGCTGTCATTGGCTGCGGAGATGGAAAGCGAGGAAACGTCGATGTGACGCTTTCGCTTCCTCGGACGCCGTTCCCACACCCTCGCTCGTTGAAATGGACAAAATTATCAGACCCATAAAGCGGACAGGAGGCACCTTAGAGACGTTCATATACGCACTACTTCGCTGAAATACAGACATTCAAAAGAACTGATTGCAATACGGAATCATGAGCTCTTTAAGTTTTATAAATATCTTTCACGAATGTAAAAAAAATGAACGCAAAATAAACTATTTCCCCCCAAAGATGTGAACAGCAATTTATCGGGAGGACCAGTGTATGTCCAGGCCTCCTCTGGGTGGCAGCACACTTCTTGTGGAAGAAAATATGGAAAGAGGGAGGCGCGCCGGGGCGTATTTTGTTCCTGATGTAATCTAATCGGAATAGATGACTGGAAGTACTCGAGTCTTTCAGATTTTCACAGACCATTTGTATTCACCCAGGCGTTGAATTTGACCCGGGATTTGCGGCGATGAGACTACAAGAGCCCACGATCACCGCGGAAGGAAACTGACAGCAACCTCTAAAGTTGGCAAATGCCCATCGCCAAGTTAGACCCAGAATTTAGTGTTCCCATTTGAACCATTAGGTCATAAAACATAGGGGAAGAATTAAAACATACGCCCATCGACCCTGCCGCGTCTTCCATCATGGCTAATTTATTATCGCTCTCAACCCATACTTTTGCAGTCACTCCGCAACATTTGACGCCCTGGCT
This sequence comes from Hypanus sabinus, assembly GCF_030144855.1. Taxonomy (NCBI): domain Eukaryota; kingdom Metazoa; phylum Chordata; class Chondrichthyes; order Myliobatiformes; family Dasyatidae; genus Hypanus; species Hypanus sabinus. The sequence goes on from NC_082709.1 coordinate 40,388,745, forward strand.
GTCAACCGCCACTTTAAGTGCCACTCCACTCTTCGAGGGAGGGAGGGAGAAGAAAGGAAATTATAGGCTAGTTAGCTTGATCTTTGTGGTTGGGAAGATGTTGGAGTTGATTGTTAAGGATGAGGTTTCAGGGTACTTGGAGGCAGATGATAAAATAGGAAAATGTCAGCATGGTTTCCATAAAGGAAAATCTCCCCTGACAAAGTCTTTGAGGAAACAACAAGTCGGATAGACAAAGGAGAATCGGTGAATGTGTACTTGGATTTTCAGAAGGCCTTTGATAAAGAGCTGCATATGGGCTGATTAACACAGGAGCCCATGGTATTACAGGAAAGATACTAGCATGCTATCCAAGTGTGGTTTGGCCAATGCCTTATAAAGCCTCAGCATTACATCCTTGCTCTTATAGTCTCTTATCTTACATCCAGCGCATCTGTAGATGTGAACTTACCACTATTCAGGATATTTACAAAGATAGGTGTGTAAAAAAGGGCCCGAAGAATCATTGGGGACCTGAGTCCCCCCAACCACAAACTGTTCCAGCGACTACCATTGGGAAACAGTACCAGAATATAATAGCCAGGACCAACGGGCTCCAGGTCAGCTTCTTCTGCCAGGCCATCAGACTGCTTAATTCATACTTACACAACTGCATTCCTATGTTATATTGACTGTCCTGTTGAACATGCTATTTATTATAAATTACTATAAATTGCACATTGCACATTTAGGTGGAGACTTTTACTCCTTTAAAGATTTTTACTCCTCATGTATATGAAGGATGTAAGTAATAAAATCAATTCAATATTATAGTCCTCTTGAAATGAATACTAACATTGAATTTAGCTTCCTTACCACTACTAGAAGTTAACCTGTAGAGACTCATGCATGAGAACCCTGAAGTGTCTTTGCAGCTCCGATTTCTGTATTTTCTGTTTAGAAAATAATATTTGCCTTTATTGCTTCTACCAAAATGCATGACTATTTATTGACTTCTTGACACTGTATTCCACCTGCCACTTCTTTGCCCAATCTCAAAGTCCTGCAGATGGACACTCTGCTTCCTCAACACTATCTGCTCCTCCACCTATCTTCATATCGTCTGCAAAATGGATTTGCCATCAATTCACAAAGCCATTAATTCTGGCATCCAAATTGTTGACTTATAATGTAAAAAGAAGCAGTCACACCACGGACCCCTACAGAACACCTCTAGTCATTGGCATCCAACCAATTTATTCCAACACTTCGCCTCCTGCCAGTCAGAGCATCTTCTATCCATGCTAGTGATGTGAGACCTCTGTTAGTTAGGGTCAGCTATGGATGTTGCGTTGCAGCTGTCCACATGATATGCAGACCGGGGCAGTATAATATGGAGAGCAAGCTATTCCCCATGTAGCAGGCTCCCCTTCTCCATGCAGCTGATGAATCCAAGGAACAGCAGAGACCAATACATTTTGGCACCAGCAGCACCGCGGAGGTTGTCAGTCAGCATTGAACTCAATGTTGATCTGCCTTAGGGACTTCATTCCTGGATTTTTCCTTGGAGTTTAATATATACCCACTTCCCCATAAGTGGGTATAGCTGCAAGGCAGTGGAGATTTGAGATCAGAGTTTTCCTTCTCGTAGATGAGCTGCCAACCACATCTGATAAGCCCCGTCTGCTCGAAGTGCCAGTAACCCACTTTTGCCCCTTCTCCCGTCAGTAGAAACAGCTCCACCAGGTTTAGTGGCTAAGCCACATGGGAAGACCAGGAGCTGGATTTGGTTGCCAGAGTCAATTTGAAATACATGCTATTGGGAGTATTTAATAGTTAGTGGGAGCTTATCCTCACCACCACTCACCGGCTATAATGACCTTAAGGAACTATGCTAATAACTTTCCTATAAGACTATGGGCTCTTATCTTGTAAAGTGGTCTCATGTGTACCATCTTGTCCAAGGCCTTCTGAAAATCCAAGTAAACAACATCCACTGACTCTCCTTTGTCTATCCTGCCTACTATTTCCTCAAGAACAACAAATTTGTTGGGCAAGAATAATGTTAACTTTGGCTTATTTTATAATGGACCTATAAGACTCCAAATCCTCATCCTTAAAGATGCACATATCAGGATGCACTTCATCAATTATAGTTCAGCATTCAATACCATCTTCCTTCCCCTCAAAACTAATCTAGCTTTAAGATCTTGACCTTTATACCTCCTTGTGCAATTGGATTCTCGATTTCCTCACTTGTAGATCCCAGTGAGTTTGGATTGGCAAACAACATCTTCTCCATGATCTCCATCAGCACAGGTGCACGCTATGAGCTTTGCCCCTGCCCTGCTTACTCTACACTTATGAATGCATGGCTCAGCACAGCTCCAATGCAATATTCAAGTTGCTGATGACATCACTGTCATAGGCCAAATCAAAGGTGGCCACAAATCAGCATATAGGATGGAGATTGAAAATCTGGCTGAGTAGAGCCATGACAACTTCTCACTCAATGTCAGCAACACCAAGGAGTTAATTATTGACTTCAGAAGGAGGAAATCAGAGGTCCATGAGCCAGTGCTCATCGAAGGATTAGAGGTAGAGAAGGTCAGTGTCTTTAAATTCCTTGGTGTTATTACTTCGGAAGACCTATCCTAGTTCCAGCATGTAAGTGCAATTACTTCCTTAGAGTTTGTGAAGATTCGGCGTGACATCTAAAACTTTGACAAACTTCTGTAGATGTGCGTTTGAGATTATATTGACTGGCTGTATCATAGCCTAATATGGAAATACCAATCCTCTTGAACAAATGTAGTGGATACAGCTCAGTCCATCACAAGTAAAGCCCTCCCATCATTGAGCACATCTACACAAAACATTGTGTATGGAAGAAAGGCGTGGATTGGGGGGGTGGAAGGAGTACCAGAGGGAGGCGATGGGCAGGCAAGGAGATAACATGAGAGAGGGATAAGGGGATGGGAAATGGTGGTGGGGGGATGGAGACATTACTGGAAATCTGAGAAATCGATCTTCTTGCCATTGGGTTGGAGGCTACCCAAACAGAATATAAGGTGTTGTTCCTCCAACCTAAATGTGGCCTTATCCTGGCACTGTAGGAGGCCATGTATGGAATGGGAATGGGAAGTGGAATTAAAATGGGTGGCCACTGGGAGATCTCGCTCGTTCTGACAGATGTAGCATAGATGCTTGGTGAAGTGGTCTCCCAATCTACATGGGGTCTCACTGATATCCTATTATTTATTATTTCTTTTTTTGTATTTGTAGTTGTTTTGCACACAGTTTGAATGCCCAAATTGCTGTGGTCTTTCCATTGATCCTATTGTGGCTATTATTCTATTATGGATTTATTGAGTATGCCCGCAAGAAAGTGAATCTCAGGGTCGTATATGGTCACATGTATGCACTTTGATACTAAATCTACTTTGAACTAATAATGAACTCCAACATCTTTTCAACCACTGAAGTCAGGCTAATTGGACTATAATATTCTTTCTTTTGCTTCCCTCCCTTCTTAGAGCGGAGTGCCATTTGAAAATTTCCAATTCCTCGGAACAGCGCGACTCTGGTTGACTGTGTTCCAGCGGGAAACTCAGGGATCCAGAGCCAACTCCTGTTTGCAAACACTTCCCCAGACTGTGGCGCTAGAAACCTGCTCTTGGTAGATTCACAAACGCAGACAATCTGCAGATGCGGGAAGTCGGAGGGAAACCCACACAAAATGCTGGACGAACTCAGCAGGTTCGGCAGATTCTATAGAAATGAATAAACAATCGACGTTTCGGGCCGCGATCTTTCCTCAGGTTTGATGGTAGATTCAGACCATCAAAATTCGCTGCTACAAAAATTCGTCGAAAGGATTGAATTTCGGATGCGGCGCGCAGTAAACTGTAATTACCATCTCGTGGAATGGTTTAACAGACGGGGATAAACAGCCAAGAGTAGGCATTTCTGCACTGTCCCGCCGAGAAAAATAATGTTGCAGATGCTGCTTTGTTTATGAAGTGTTGGGTCTAATGAATACGATTGCTACTAATACTTTGTAATTACGTATTTGCCATTAAGGCACGTGACTGATGTTTTATACATTAAGACACTTTTGTATTAATGTGTTAATTGCCCTTATTAGGTTTTCTTTTAACATTCAGCGAACGCACAAAACAAGTAAGGAAATAGAAAATAAATGGATTTATGTGCCTGACCTGTTTGAACTTGCTGCTATCCTCCGTTTCATGATGATACGCATTGGTATTGGCTCATTATTGTCATATGTATCAAAATATAGCGAAACGTTTTTGTTTGCGTGCTACGTAGAGAGATCATTCCTTACGTAACTATATCGAGGCAGCGAAACGGAGAATGGAAGGCAGAATACATTTACAGGCAAAGTACAGTGCGGACACACAAAGAAAGTGCAAACACACAAGGCAGGCGGGAAGATCAAGAGTTATGAAAGCGCCGTTCAGGAGTCTGTGAGCAGCGGGATGGAAGCAATCCTCGTGGTACGCGTTCTCAAGCTTCTGTATCTTCTGCGAAAAGGGAGAAAATGACTAGAGAGAGAGAGAGAGAGAGTGTGTGTGGGGGTGGTGAATCCTTGATGCGGGGAAGTAGGGCTCAGCTACCCCAGCAGTGACTACATCCAGACAGATCGCTGGCGAGGAGGGTGGGTTGTGCGATGGGCTGAGCTGTGTTCACAACTCTTCAATTTCATGCAGTCTCAGGCAGTAGTTGCGGTACCAAGTTGTGATGCATCGGGATAGGATACTTGCTATAGTGCATCCATAAAAATGAGAGAATCATTGAGGGCATGAAGGCAGATGCAATGTAAGCATTCATTTCCGATAGACTAGAATGTAAAAGAAAAGATGTGATGCTGAGGCTTTATAAGGCCACCGGTTATCCTGCAGTTGGAATATTGTCAGCAGTTTTGTGCCCTATACCTGAAAAAAGACGTTCTGGCATTGGAGGTTGGCATTAGGCAGATGAGGTTCAGAATAGTGATCCTGGGAACATAGAACATAGAAGTCTACAACACATTACCGGCCCTTCGGCCCACAATGTTATGTCAACCATGAAACCTACTCTAGAAACTGCCCTACCACACAGCCCAACACGAGGAAATCTGCAGATGCTGGAAATTCAAACAACACACACAAAATGCTGGTGGAACACAGCAGGCCAGGCAGCATCTATAGGGAGAAGCGCTGTCGACGTTTCGGGCCGAGACCCTTCGTCAGGACTAACCGAAAAGAAAGATAGTAAGAGATTTGAAAGTAGGAGGCCCTTCTCTAGCTCTGTATCCCTTTTGCTAATCACCTGTCTGGCTCTCAGCTTTGCCCCACCCCCTCCGGTCTTCTATCATTTCGCATTTACCCCTCCTCCTCCTACTTTCAAATCTCTGACTATCTTTCCTTTCAGTTAGTCCTGACAAAGGGTCTCGGCCCTAAACGTCGACATTGCTTCTCCCTATAGATGCTGCCTGGCCTGCTGCGTTCCACCAGCATTTTGTGTGTGTTGCTACCACATAGCCCTCTATTTTTCTCAGCTTCATATACCTATCTAAGAGTCTCTTAAAAGACCCTATTGTATCCACCACTATCACCGTGGCTGGCAGTGCATTCACTGCTCTCTCTGAAAAACTTACCTCTGGTATTCCCCTCCCCCCATACCTACTTCCAGGCACCTTAAAACTATGCCTCCTTAGTGATAGCCATTTCATCCCTGGGAAAAAGTGTCCGGCTCTGAACACGATTAATGCCTCTCATCATCTTATATACCTCACCTCTCATCCTCCATTGCTCCAAAGAAAAAGGGACAAGTTCACGCAACCTATTCTCATAAGGCATGCTCCCAAATCCAGGCAACATCCTTTTAAATCTCCTCTGCACTCTCTCTATCGCATCCACATCCTTCCTGTGGTGAGGTGACCAGAACTGAACACAATACTCCAAGTGGAGTCTGACTAAGGTCTTACATAGCTGTAACATAATCTCACAGCTCTTGAACTCAATCACATGGTAAATGAAGGCCAACACACCGTATGCCTTCTTAACAACACTGTCAACCTATGTAGCAGCTGTGAATGTCCTTTGGACATGGACCCCAAGATGTCTCTGATCCTCCACACTGCCAAGAGTCTTACCATTAATATTATATTCTGTCTTCAAATTTGACCTACCGAAACGAACCACTTCACACTTACCTGAGTTGAACTTCATCTGGCTCTTCTCAGACCAGTTCTGCACCCTATCGATATCCCGCTGTAACCTCTGACAACCCTCCAGGCTATCCACAACACTCCCAACTTTTGTGTCATCAGTAAATTTACTAATCCTCATTTGTACTTCCTCATCCAGGTCATTTATAAAAATCTGTCCCGGAACAGATCCCTGTGGAACACCATTTGTCACTGACCTTCATGTAGAATATGAACCACCCTTTGCCTTCTGTGGGCAAGTCAATTCTGGATCCTCAAAGCAAAGTCTCCTTGGATCCCGTGCCTCCTTACTTTCTCAATGAGCCTTGCTTGGGGAACCTTATCAAATGCATTAATGAAATCCATATATACTATATCCACTGCTCTGCCTTCATCAAAAGCTTTTGTTTAATCCTCAAATAATTCAGTTGTGCTTGTAAGGCCCTTGACAAAGCTATGCAGACTATCCCTAATCAGATCATGTCTCTTCAGATGATCGTAAATCCTGCGTCTCAGGATCTTCTCCAACAACTTGCCCACCACTGAAGTAAGACTCACTGGTCTATAATTTCCTGGATTATCTGTACTCCTTTGAACAGGGGAACAACCCTCCAATCCTCTGGTACTTCTCCCTTTCTTATAGATGATGTAAAGATCATTGCCAGAGGCTCAGCAATCTCATCCCTCGCTTCCCACAGTAATCTGGGGTATATCTCGTCCAGACCCAGCAACTTATTTAACTTAATGCTTTTCAAACGTTTCAGCACATCCTCTTTCTTAATGTCTATATGCTCAAGCATTTCAGCCCACTGTAAGTCATCCCCACGATTGCCAAGGTCCTTTTCACTGGTGAATTGCACCTGACTGGGCCTGTTCTCAAATAGCTCATCCGCTTGCTCTTCACTTACTTGGGAATGAAAGGATTAACACATGAGGAGCGTTTGATGGCTCTGGGCCTGTACTTGCTGAAGTTAGAAGAATGAAAGGGGATTTGGAGTTCAATTCTGGTGCCACTCTGTAAGAAGTCTCTATTAGTTCTCGGCGTGGAGTGCATGGGTTTCCTCCAGGTCCTCTCGTCTACAGTCCAAAGACGTACTGGGTAAGTAAATTGGTTATTGTCAATTGTCCTGTGATTAGGTTAGAGTTAATCAGGTTTGTTGGGGGTTGCTGGGTGGTATGGCTCAAAGGGCTGGAAGGACCTCAGCATTGTATAGTATTGCTAAAATAATTTCCAAGGGTTAGAGAGTGGATGTGGAAAGGATATTTCCTAAAGCAGGAAGTTTTTGGATCAGAGGGCACAGCTTAGAATGGAAGGACATCCCTTTAGAACAGGGGGTGGTGCATCTGTGGAATTCATTATCACAGGTGGCTGTGAAGGCCAAGTCAATGGGTATAATTAAATTAGAGTTTGATAGGTTCTTGATTTGTATAGGCATCAAAGGTGACGGGGAGAAGGTAAGAGAGGTATTGAGAGGGATGAAAAATCAGCAATGATTGAAAGGTGGAGTTGACTTGATGGCCTAATCCTGCTCCTCTGTTTTTTGGTCTAACTTCTTCAGGCATCTGAGCTATGAGCTGTGATCCTCATTAATGGATTTAGTGCAGGCACAATCCCAGTCCCAGTGCAGACTGGGCTGAAACAACATCGTGTTATCAGCCCAACACTCTCCACTGTTTTCTTCATTGGAATATCTATGTCACCTCACCTCCAAGAACCTCCTTGCTGGAGTGGTCATCATCTCCAGGAGGAGCCAGAAGCTGCTCACATCATTGTAGCCTACACTTCCTGAAATCAATTCAATTTAGCGGTGTTGTTAGCATTATGTAGCTGATGCTTCTGTGTAAGTAAAGCCACAGAAAGCTCGGCAGCCCAGATGAGCCTTCTTCCCAAAGTTCTTCAAAAATTTGCTAGATGTCTCTTATAATCCTGTGGACTTTTCATGCTCGCAGCAAGTGTCACTGCTGTTTCCTCCTCTGCATTTGGGGATGGTTGGTCTGATTTGGGGGCTCACCATTGACCTTCCTTCCACATGGGATATAGGTTGGGGACAGGGATTCATGTCTGTTATCTTGAGGATTGCACGATACTGAAGCTTTCTTCACCTCTTCTCACTAATCATTTCCAGCTCAGTCTGTGTCCACCTTGGAATACTAGCAAACTAAGTCCATAGTTAGGGAAACATTCGCAAGAGGATTTTCCAGGGCCCCATCACTCTTCAACACTTAATGTGAACACTTTTCCTGACATGGGCAAATTCATATAGGTTTGCTCTGACGCTGTTGGAAACTCAAACTGCTTCCTAGTAATGACTACTGCCATAGGCAGCATGGTAGCCTATCAGTAACTCGTGTTCAATTCTCACCATGGTCTGTAAGGAGTTTATACGTGACCGTGTGGGTTTCTTCCAGGTGCTCTGGTTTCCTCCTACAGTTCCGACATGCTGTTTGGTAGGTTAATGAGTCATTGTAAATTGTTTTGTCATTAGGCTAGGGTTAAATTGGGGGATTGCTGGACAGAGTGTCAAAGAGACAGAAGAGCCTATTCCACGTTATACTCAAAACATAGAATTACATAAAGAAATCAAGCTATTGCACATTTCCACATAGGTTGTCCTCGTCAATATTTTTCATTGTGCGAGGCAGGTATTCACACAATACCAGAACTTGGCTTCAAAAACTAAACAGCAGTAAAAAGTTTCTACAACTGCTATCAGATAAGATCATTCCTATTACCTCTCTCACGACCTTTTACACGTACAAACATGTCAGGAATGTGTACTTGTCTATGAATACTCTGTTGGTTTCCAAGTCTCATGGTTATCAGCTGTTAGATAAACAATGAGCAGAATTTTCCTCATTAGCAATGTTTGCGGTTGGCTGGTTAATCATTTCATTGGCACTGCTTTGCAGTTAACTATATGTGACCAATTGTTCTGAATGGTTTTCTTTGGATCTGCATAAACAAACTTTTTTGAAGCACATGATATTTTAACAATGATACTACTCTTCTAAGGTGATTTGACAGGTCTCAATATTTCTAGTTTAAAGCAACGTTGATGTATTAATATCAGCACCAACCAGCAAATGTGTGAAGACTGTTCCTACTAATGTCACGTATATTCTATCTATCATCTGTCTTCCTCTATGTCCCTATCACTGATCGCCCCCGAGTGCTTGTATGTGTGTTTGCCTACTTGCTCCAGTGTTCATGTCTGAGTATATGTCCCTACCTCCTTGTCCCTTCTTTTATGTGTCTGCTTGTCTGCCCCACTCAATAATTGTTAGTGCCTGAGAACTGACTTGTTTGTCAACACCATTGTGTATTTCATTTGCTGTACTACCTGACAGAAAACATGTATCTGTCCATCTTTGTCATTGACCCATGTGTTGCCTGCATAGTCTGTCAATCAGTGTGCGCTTCTCCTTGTCTATTCCTTGTCAGGATATGGGCATTGCTGTCAACGCCAGCATTTATGGATCATCCCAAATTTGTCTTAAACAGAAGGAAGTGAAGAGTCAACATTGTTGATGGGTCTGGAGCCATGCAGAATCAGAATCAGGTTTATCATCGCCAGTACGTGTTGTGACATTTGTTAACTTAGCTGCAGCTGGTCAATGCAATACATCATATAGAAGAAAAAAAATATTAATAAATAAATAAATCAATTACAGTACATGTATATTGAATAGATTAAAAATTGTGCAAAAAAGTAGAAATATATAAAAAAGTGAGGTAGTGTTCACAGGTTCAATGTCCATTTGGGAATCGGGTGGCAGAGGGGAAGAAGCTGTTCCTGAATTGCTGAGTGAGTGCCTTCAGGCTTCTCTACCTCCTACCTGATGGTAACAGTGAGAAAAGGGCATGCCCTGGGTGCTGGAGGTCCTTAATAATGGACGCTGCCTTTCTGAGATGTTGCTCCGTAGAGATGTCCTGGGTACTTTGTAGGCTAGTACCCAAGATGGAGCTGACTAGATTTACAACCCTCAGCAGCTTCTTTTGGTCCTGTTTGGTAGCCTCCCCCCCCACCCATACCAGACAGTGATGCAGCCTGTCCATGGTACATCTGTAGGTAGGCAGATATTGTTTGCTGATCGGCAATGGTGAACTAGGGGATTTTTACTGACAGTCTGGTTTCATGTTTATTGGTACTAAGACTAGCTAATTCCAGAATTACTTTAGCCGAATTTAACTTCTACAGATGCCCAGTTGCCATGTTACGTATGTCCACGTGTACATACAGTGGGTATCTACCATTTTGTCAATGTCAATGATTTTGTGTGTCCCTGTCTCTGTCCTGGTACTGTGCGTATCTAATTGTCTGCCTTGTTCAGCTAGTTATTCATTGTTTTTGGGCATACATGTGTTTTCCTTCCTGCCAATGCTTGCCTAATTGTGCATATACCCACCTAATCCTCCAATTGCTAAATTCTGTGTCTGTTTCCCTGTCACTGATAATTTGTGTTTTTGCCTCACATTCTCTTGTTTTATCTTTGATTGTGTATCTGCACATTCTTGTATATCTGCACCTGCAAGACAGTCAGGGAGTTGGAACATTGGTGAGGCAGCACTTGGGGCATTATGTACAGTGTTGTTCATTCTGTGATAGGAAAAAAATGGAAAGAATGCAGAAGAGATTTACAGAGATGATGCTAAGACTAGAGTGCCTGAGTTATAGGGAGATGTTGGTCGGGCTGGGCATTTCTTCCTTGGAATGAAGGAAAAGGAGGTGAAATGTTTACCATTTTGAGAGGTGAAGATAATGTGGGATGCTAAAAGTCTTTTCCCCAGGGTAAAGGAGTCCAAAACTAAGAGACACAGATTGAAGGTGAGAAGGGGAAGATTTAAAAGGGACCCGAGGAGCAACCGTTTCACACAGACGGTGGTGACTGTATGGGATGACCTGCTGGATGGAGAGCTGTGTGGGAGACCGTTTCACACAGAGGGTGGTGACTGTATGGGATGATCTGCTGGATGGAGAGCTGTGTGGGAGACTGTTTCACACAGAGGGTGGTGACTGTATGGGATGATCTGCTGGATGGAGAGCTGTGTGGGATTCCGTTTCACACAGAGGGTGGTGACTGGATGGAGAGCTGTGTGGGAGACTGTTTCACACAGAGGGTGGTGACTGTATAGGATGACCTGCTGAATGGAGAACTGTGTGGGAGGGAAGGCTTAGATTGATCCTAGGGTAGATCAATAGGTCAGTGCAAAGTCATGGGCCAAAGGGCCTGTATCTTGCTATGGTCTAATACATGATCATCAATTGCAAGCTGGTATTCCTATAAATGGCTGTTTATGATGTGCAAATTTAGGGAGTGAGGACTGGTAGTTCATTTAATTAGGGGTAAAATGAATCACCAATGAGCTAAATGAGCTGTTCACCTTTTGTCCTTAATCTGCTTTCCAGCAACAGCCAAATAAAGTGCTCAAAAAAAACACTCTATTCTTTTCCTTTCCTTTAAATGAGGGGATGAACAGTAGTTGAGCAGTGATGTCTCTAAGATGCTTTCGTTTACATATACTATATTATGCGTTTGATCTCTGTTACTTATTACAATTACAGATGCAACAATGCAGATGATTATAGTAAATGAAAATCACACCGCATGCATATTTTATAATACCCCATTGCCCTGCAACAGCACAAGCTCTGTGATAATGTTCATCAGCTATTAAAATTATTAAATCATCTCCACTTGTGAATATTAAACCAATTGTTTGTGCAAAATTTTACAGAACAAATTCTTTGGTAAATTTACATGACATCTTGTTACATGTTTAAAGTGAAGAGATCAGTGGAAATATCAAATTGCCTGTGATTGGTGAATCATATAAATGCATTGTTTTGGTGATTTTTATAGTTATAAACAGTTTAAAAAAACAGCCGACTTAATGGGTAAGATTTTGCACTCTGTGGCAAACTAATAGCAGTTGCTGTTCATTACTCTGTCAGTTCATAGATTTTCTCATTTTGTACTGAAAATTACCGTGACTAGAAAGTTGTTTTAGAGCAGCACTAGTAGTTTTTGAGAGATATGTTAGTGAGGAATGGAACTCCCTCTCTGTTAAAGTTGATTTTCAGTCTCAAAGAAGTTAGTTGCCTGGCAGCAATGAGAACATTGTACTATTTAGTTATAAATTGAATCCTAACTTATTTCAATGGGTGTATTGTTTTTCTGTCACTCAGTACAGCAGTTTCTGAATGCTGTCACTTTATATTGTAACAGCAGAGCTTCTGGAAGAGCAGAGTATTTTGGTCAAATACTTTCAACTTCTGTGTTGAACAATTTGTATTTGAATCCTGGAAATGGTTGTTTTTAATGTAAACATTAATATCTGAGAGCATCGTGATCATGGCTTACAGCAAAATCCAGTCCAAAAGTTTTAGTTAATTTGGACAACCAAAAATATTTTAAATTAACAGTATATGATACATCTCTTAAAAATCCATAAGTCTGCAATGTGATCAACTGAGACCAGCAAAATTTGTTTTTCTCCATATAACTGACATGGGAGATATTGTTTGGTTCCTATTACTAAGGAGAGTGATCTGATCCACAAAGTTTTTGAGATTGTGCAGGGATTATTAGGAATACACTATAGTATGTGGTTAAATTCTGTTTATGCCAACCCCACGTTACAGGTTAGTCTAGTTGGCATAGCAGTTCAGTAATGATCTGTAATCCAGACTGCTACCTCTAAACAATCGAGTCAGGACCAAATGACCCTTATAGTGTGAGTAGCCATGAGTTCACGCGAGGTGTAGAATGGTCAGTGATTGTAGGGTTGATTTGTATGGAAAGGCCATGAGTAGGGGGAAACATCATTGATGCAGTTTGTATGAACATTGACCATCTTAAACAGAGACAGGAAAATTGCTATGTACAAGAGAGCAGAGACCCTTTCATTAATATTTCACTGACAATACTTGTGAGTTGTTGCTTGTTTATTGGGAGTGATCGACAATGGTTGTAGCTTGCACCCCAAAGCATCAGCTTGTGTCATGACAATATAAAATCATCAGGCACAATAAAGAGAACTGTATTTAGAAATATCCATGACAATTTTCTGATGGGCCCAACTATACCCCAGAATTATAACCACAGGAAAATACTTAGATGTGTGACTTGCAAATGAAAATTGTGTACAAATAGATCCAATTTCAAGACTAGAATGATAGTAAACAGAGACAAACAATTCAGAGCTATCTATTGCTGCTGTAATATTTTTATTTTTGTCATCTTATTATGAAACGTTAGCACTGGAAATGTATATTTCAAATGAGGATCCTTAGCAGAGCTAAACAACGCTCTAACTATCCTTTGCATTATCAAAAAGTATGTGTGTAATCCTCTAATTTCTACCACTTTGGTCAATGCATCACATTTAAACCATTGTTTTTTGTTACGAACCAGGCTAGGTGACCTATAACCAAGCGATAAAATTGTTCATAATGAATGCTCTTGTATTCATGTAAAAGATACATTGAGTTATGCAAGTGCATAAGCGCACACACAATATAAAATAGGATACTTCACTAATGACACTTATGAAGGTTATTTGTTTAAACCGAGAGAGCCTTGTTGACAGATTTTTTTATGGTGTATTATACTGTCATGTATACATTACCACTGAATCCAAGTAAACAGCACGGCCATTATCATATAATGGAAGCTGTTAAATCTCACTGGCCTTCATAACAAGCGAGTAAAAAATTAAGGTCAAACCTCTGGTCTTTAACTCAGCTTCCCAAAATTAATTTTCAATTAACAGCATCGTAGATCCTCATTTTCTTTAGTTAACAAAGGCAAAACCTGACTGAACAATACAAATTGCTTGCTTTTAAAAAAAATCAATAGCACATTTCATCTTTAAAAAATTAAGAAACATCACAGAAGTAATTATTTTTCATTAGTCCAGCTTTATAGTACTTCATGTGCAAACTAAAGTGATATAAATTGTTAACCATTTATTTATTACAGAAAAACACATCAAGACATTATATACTATTTGAAATATATCCAGACATAATCAAATATAACCGTAGTATATGTATTCATTGGTGTAGTATAACACAAATGCAAGGCAACATGTGTTGTTCCATTTTGTATGATAATCAATAGTCCGAGCTTTGTGTAATTATTTTTGCAGCTGTACAATCATGCTTGCTTTAAATTAATCTTGTTGATGCTCTTGTTGTGTTGTCAGAACTGTAATGTGTTGCATTTTGCTTCTGTCTTTGAATCCTGTTACCCCTAGGACATTTTCTGCAGATAAAAATGAAAATATTATGAATTCATAGGAAAATGATCTCTCACATTGAAGCAGTCTACACATTATTGTAATATTTCCAATCGAGAATAAATGGTTAAGAGACATGATGTATTTTGAAGAAAAGTTTGAATATTTTAAAACCCTTAGCCACTGCAATAGACTTTCAATCTTTCATCCAATGAACATGGTCTAAATGAACACACTAAATTCATAAATTGAACAATTGAAGCCCAAGTGAACAATCAAGAGTCATAAATGTAGGACACCATTATTTAGCTCTGTGGACATACATAATTCTCTGGAGTACATGCAGATGTTGATCCTTTACGTGTGTGTGTCAATGCCAAGTTTTAGACAAGATAACTGAGAAGGCCAATTATATTATTATTATCTACGTAAAAAAGGAATCACAGAATGGTGATCAGAAGCATAAATCCTAAGTAATTATTTTATCCTGTAAGTCTGTTATATAAACTGGCAAGTACAGATTCAAATCAAACAATGGTCTTTTTCAAAGCGACTCAAATCAAGAACAGGAGTCAGAAAAGACTGGTCCTGACACATACTTCTTGGACTGAACTATCACCAGTTGCTATTTTTCAAATTGCTTCAGCATACATTTTAAATTGAATTTAAGTATCATAAAATGACATTCTAATTTTCAACATTTTTGTTTATTTTAGGAGCAAATCTGAGTAAAGTTCCAATTTTAATCAAAGAACTGAGTATAATCAGGTCATCTGACAGGACCTACAACTGGTAGTTTTTTTCTTATCATCAAATCAGCAGTTCAATTTTCCAGTGCTCTGAGAAAGTGAGGGGAACTGCATGATTTTAATGTATGCAAGCACTGCTGCCTAAACACTGATAACTCCCTCAGGGCCTTTTCTTACCCATTGCTGCCGCTCTTGCTCATACAGCATTCTCAATTAAGGAGCCTACATGCCAAAACCATCCTATCTCAAATTAAGTTTAGCACTCAGAGCACTTACTCTCCATTTGAGCTGGGGCCTGTGAGAATGCTTGATGCTGATCCCAGGTGTCTGAAATGAGGCAGTTTACTTCAGTGACTGACATTTCCCACTTAGATGGCACAAGATAATACAGTGGAAATCAGAGAAATGCCTATCAAGTGCACTTGTGACATTGCTTAATTAACATTACCTTGTTATGCAAAGAACTACAATCAAAATGATGGCCACCTGCACAGCTCCGATGATGGATGCTATTAAGACATACTGAAGTTTCCCTGCTCCAGGAACTACATATAAAACATTGAACTCCTTTTGTTCACAGCGTGGCCCTTTAAAACCGGCTTCACAGCTGTAAAAAGGAGGAAAAAAAGACAGAAAAATTAATTGATGCACCTGATATTTATGAAGAGATCATGAAACATTATTACTCTGGTGTTACCTGCAAGATGGTTCCTGTTTATTAATCGAGTATTCACATTTTCCATGTAGACAATGATCCTCAAAGAGAGTAGGACATGGGACAAAAAATCCTTGGGCGGGTTTTTCTAATTTATTGGCATTTTTTTCTGTAACACAAAATGTAAATAAAAGCAAACATTAGACTAGACCTGGGTTTCTCAACTGGGGTTCCGCGAGAGATGGTGATTAAAAAATATATTGTTTTTTTAACTTCACGCAGTGTGCGATGTCATCGCTAGCAGTGGTGGGCAGTGACCCTGTTAGCAATCTCACTAGAGGTCTCTCAGCCCATTATGGCAGTGTGTAGCAGGACCACTGTTTATTTGGTTGAGCCCATTTTCAGTTTTTGATGCAAAATAGGGGAAGCCGTTGATAATTGGTGAGTGCTGTATTGCATGAAGGGGAGGCTGGAAGGCTGATAAGGATCCTGAAATATGTTCTCCGAGTATTGAATAGTGCTTAACTTGGGCTGTGACATCAGCCTCTACCTCCTGAATTACCTCCTCCAACTTCCTCTTACACACTGCCGACTGACTCATGGGAGTGAACAAACTCGACCAGTTTGGTAGAAAATTGGAGAGAAATTTTCATTCTAAAGACAGTTGAATGTGGCGATTTTTGAAGAGGAGGTGTGAGGTGGAACAAAAGGATTCTAGGCCTAGGCCTAGTGACCATTCTGATCAGCTTAATTATGGAAAATTACAAACTTCTGAGTCATTTCACTGCATTAGTGCAACAATGGACACAAAAAGAGTCTGTCTTTACAATGAAAGCTACATGGACCGGGGATCAAAGTCGCGCTACCCTGTGGCAAACAACTTAAAAATGCAACAATGACTCCAGCAAAATTGAAAAGACACTGCCGTCTTCACAGAGAGGTGCTGATGTCAAAAGCTCTTGGAGATGAACTGAAAAGGAGTTCTGGATGATACTCCAAAAAACGGTTAACTTAATTAAACAAAGACCAGTTCACTTGAGAATGTTTAAAAGAAACAGAAAAATTGGACAGAGAGTGTTCCAATCTTCTGCCAGTCTCCGGTGGCTTAGCAGAGGAAGAGTTCTCAATGGGGTATTTTGAGCTGAAAGGTGAATTGCAGGAGTACTTTCAAGAAAATAGTAGGCCAGATTTTGCTGAGTGCTTTGAAGATGAAGAATGGCTGCAGAAACTAGCCTAATTAGCAGACATTTTTCATCATATGAACCAGTTGAAGAAGTCTCTGCAAGGCCCTGGAGAAACTGTTCTAACTTCAATTGACACGAGTCTTAGATTTAAAAGGAAACGGAATCTTTGGAAAAATTATGTTGCAAAAGGAATCTTGAAATGTTTCCACTGCTGCTTGGGTTTGACAGTGAGGAAGGATATCAAAAACACTCAAGTCTTATTGAAAACTGATGCACCATCAATAACTCACTCTGAGACGTAAAGGCGAGATATCGGCTTTTATTGACTGGAAGAAAGAACAAGCAGTAGTTGACCACCATGCTACATCCTGGAGACTGAGAGGCCAGGCTCAGGCCTCAATCGCCTTTATACAGGGGTCTGTGGGAGGAGCCACAGGAGCAGTCAGCAGGGGCCGTGTCCAGACAGGTATATGTAGTTCACCACAAAAACCACCTAAAAGAACTGCAGAAAAAAATTGAACACTACTTCTCCTCCCTTTCAACACAAATGTATGACATTGTAAGGGACCTTGCTCTGAATCTTCTGCTCAGCCTGAGAACTTGACTTTGAGAGAAGAGGAAGAACTTGGTGAGCTGCACTCTGATCGTGCACTCGAGATGAGATTTACTGACCGGCCCCCGGACACGGTCTGGATTTCTGAGAAAGATGAGTATCCTGCCATTCATAGGAAAGCAATGGACATTTTGCTTCAGTTTTCATCTTCTTACATGCGTGAGCAAGCTTTTTCTTATTTAACAAGCATCAAGACAAGAGCAGAAATCATCTCATTTCAGCAGAAGGTGAAATCTCTGTGTATTTATCTCAAGTTCGACCCAGAATTAAGTATTTGTGCAGCAAAACACAAGCACAGTTTTCACATGCTAGGCCTATATTTGAGCCTAATCATATCACTTAGTAAGAAAATGTTTCTTTCAAAGTCTTGTATAAAATTCTGTCTTAGGCTATATTTGCATTCATATTGCTTTGACTTATGGTTTTTAGTAACTTTACTATTCAACATAGTCAATAAATTTTCATGCTGTAAATAGCATTAATTGAAATCAATTTACAACCTTTATTTGAATTAAATCTAATGAGCCTACCTTTAGAAAAATTAAATCACATATTAGCTTAAGTTAGTTATTTAACAGAAATTTGCAATGTTTGCCTTATGAGATTTTTATGAAAGGGAAAGTAGCAGATTTATTTCAAGAAAGGTAAGCCAAAATTTATTACCTGTATTTCTTTCAAGAAAATTTGACTAAAAATTGATTCTTTACTCAAAAGAGCATTGACAATTATTTTTGGATTATTACATCTACAACTTACTGATCGTGAGCTGTAGATATAATAACTTCTGAGCAGGGGTTCCCTGAGACCTGAAAATTATTTCAAGTGTTCCTTCAGGGCAAAAAGTTTGAGAAAGGCTGGACTACACTGCATATGCACCAGTTAACGATGGGTTTTCTATGAATCCACAACTTTAAATGGATCAGATCAAAGGAGAAATTAATTGCAGTGAAAACCTGAGGATCAGACCGTTTTGATGTTCGGATTCCTGCAGTCGCAATGATTGACTAACTTATTTACTATTTCCACTGATGTGTATAGTTGCTCCAATTTCCACCCTAAAATGTTTCTCCCTTTCTTACATGCTAAACCACAGAATCTCTGAAGATGCCCCTGAGGGCCTTTGAAGTGCCTTCTTTCTTCATAAACTGTATCCTCCCTGTAACAGAGTGAATAGATCTCAAGTGCCTTTCATCTGCCTACCTGCACCTTTGCTTGCGCTCTCTCTCCTGATTAGAGCATGGGTAAGGTTAACCTGGTTTTCACCATCCACCTTACCATGCTGCACATTCAATGGATCATCCTTCTAAACATCCACCAGCACCAACATGATTCTACCAGCAGCCACCTACCCTTTCGGTATTTTGGAAAGCAGCTCCTCTGTTTTCCCTGCCCACTGTCCTCTCCCTGGCCTTCAGGACTTCCCTGGGCAACCACAGAGGCTGGAACATCTATCCTATTACCTGTTCATTTCAACCATACGGGATCCCAAACGCTGCTTTCACATGAGGCCGTGATTCTGGCGTTCGATGTTCACATTGTGGTTTCTTTCACACTGGAGAAACCAAGTGTGGAATGAGTAGCTGCCTCGTGGAGCGCCTGTGTTCACTCTGCAGGGAGAAGCCTGAGCTTCCTATTACAGGCTACATCAATTCCCATTTACACTTTCACTCTGATCCACTTGCAGTTTTCTGCAGTGTTATTCCAGCGGTGGGCTTGCTGAGATCTGTGCTCGAGGACCAAGACCTCATGTTGTGGCATTACCTGTTACAACCACTCAGGGGAGGAGATACCAGAGGCAGTGTTGGAGAGAACGGAGGCGTGATGGGCATGCTGGAGTCCATTTTGGGTTGGCAGCTGGTCCTGCAGGCTGGCTGTCTTGTCAGTGCTACGTTTCAGTGTTTGCTCCCCAGAAGACGAGCTGGATTGCTGTCGTCTGCGGCTGCAGGACATGAAGAATGCTGAGTGCTTGTTCTTGCAGGAACATGGTTCCAGGACAACATCCCATGCACCATCAATCTTCAGACCACGCATCTCAGCAATTTCTGCTAATGGTATTTTGTGACTGAATGAGCTATGAGCTATATGTGTTGTGACGTGTGTGACCGTATGTACTGTATTTTGCACCTTGGCCCTGGAGGAACCTGTTTCATTTAACTCTACACATATGTATGTTGGAATAACAATAAAACTTGAACATGGACTTATAATGAACATCAGGGCCCATTCTTCCATCTGGGCATACTGCAGTATTCTGGAGTCTCTAACAAATTCTCAACTTTTAATAGCTCTTCTTGTATAGTAAAATTGGCCATCTTTCCTCCAAGTTCTTCATTTCAGATTTTTAGCTCAGTATTTTTCCCCAATACATCACACTCTTTATCACCCTCTAATTGCCACAGTAGCAACCCACAGTCACAGCAACTCCAGCCCATTGTCCTATCCATCCCTCCCCTCACCTTCTCTCTTTCTGATAAGGATCTTAAGTCTCAAGCTGTATTTCTATTTCCTCAGATGCTGCCTGGCCTGCTGAGTATTTACAGCACCTTATTTTTTTCCCCAATTTCTAGCATCAGGAGTTTGAGTTTTCCTTCAAGTAATTCATCCAAAAGGCTAATCTTAAAGTGGGGAGATTTAGCTGATGATAGGTCATCACATCAGTCCACTTAAGCCTCAATCCTCTGAGCAGATGTCTTTCAGAAAGACAGTTCTCCATCTGGAGCACCTTGTGGCTAATTGTCATGCTCTATTACCACTTTGATAGTGTGCGACAATTTAGGATTAATTATTTTAACAGAAAAAAATCTGTTTGTTGCAGGCTGGGAAAATAATCTCTTGACTAATACAACCAAAACCACAAAGTGCTGAGCCATGGAAAAGTAAGCAATAAATTTGACAACCTGTAATATTTTTCACACTAGAGACCTCGAGTTGATGAAATGTAGCAAACTCAGATGTTTCTTGTTCCTATTATTAGAAAAAAAACTCAAACTTTCTATCAAAAGTAATGCTGCTTAAACAAAAACAAGCAGGACTCTCAAAAATGTTTGAAAATGAATTACGTACCTGTGTAATCAGTTCTTGCAAAAAGTCCATCTTCTGCTTTTGTACCTATGGTCACATTCTCTATTTGAATAAAGTTAGAAATTTGACTTAGCAATCATACAGTTAATCCTGACTAAGAAATGCTGACTGTATTATAATACAATGCATTTCTGTGCTAGAATGTTCCATGGGTTGTATCCAAAAGTAAACAATTGGAAAACAAACTCTTTAAATCAACTAGGGATGATCAGCATTAACTTCATATATGAAGGTATTTTATGAAGAACCTATTCCTAAACTCTGATATGCAATGCACTATCCTCTGGTCTAGGTGCTTATCAGTAAAGGTAAAGATGCTGGTTTATGGTGGTTAACTTCGCTGGACACCTTTCCCTGATAATAATGTGTCCTTAACTACAAACAAAACATACTGGGTGAGTTTGGAGGCTTGCAGTAAAATAAGCATTTGTAAACATTGTTATTTATTTCATTTGCAGGTCAGTCTCCGATTATTTTGGGGGGAAAGTTATTGAGACTCTGGCATCACCATGGAAATAGTCAATAACAGATCTGTCAAGCAGCCAGGTCCTTTGCTTTCTATTTCAAGCAACAGTAAAAAGATAAATGATGCTAGCATCCACAGAAACCTTATGCCAATTGCACTTTTTTTTTGAAATAGCTGTTTTTTCTTTTTAATAAACAACAGATATTGTTGATTGTTTCCATTAATTAAGAAAACCATTCAATGCAATGTATCACATTGTGGTGACCAGGATTAATTGATTCACTGAGCCATGTTATGTATACTGTGCCTTAATTTCTCCTAGGATTCTCTCAAGAAAATAATTAGAGATAATAGGGTTTTGTTATTGTGAAAAACCTATAAATATTACCCTTTAACTTAAAATAATTAAACAATAAAAATTTAGTTTTTTTTATTATTCCCTAATTTCATATATTCAATTCATATTAGTCACTTTAATGATTGTTACTGTACTGAATGTTGTCAGGATTAATAATTTTGACAGAACTTTAAATTCAGTAGTAATTACTTTTTCGTCCTCAGCTAAAATAAATCCCTTAAATCCCTCGTATCCTTGTTGGTTTACAGAGAACATCACAAAATAAAGTACCATTACGTTCCTCAGTTTAGCTAGTGAAAGAGGAAGCATCCTTTAGTCCAAGCTGTAAATTATTTCCAGCCAAAAACCTAGTGGGTTTTCTAATCAGTAGTGCCAAAGACATAGTTGTGCAACAGAAATTAATCCCACTACTTAAATATTTTCCATTTCCTGTGTGCTTTTTAACACAATCAATGATCTCAAATTATCCAAAATCTGAAATGGGACGAACTCATTGGTTCAAACTCAGAAAAATAAGAGTTACTAACAAAGCCACCGCTGACAAGTAGCAGCACATTCTCACACCCCTTTTCCTTGTCTGTCATATAGACTTTACCATTGTTACTTATGTTGTGTTTAGCCACAGTATGTGAACTCAGAACATTTTAAATTGAAGTTAAATTTACCAACATGTTATCATCCCTATCTGTCAGTATACCGCAAGGCTAGTGAAAAGCTGTAACCTCCTTAGTTGTTCCATAATTTAACAAATAGACTATATTCTCTCTTCCTGCCAGATGAGAAGACCACACACTGCATTTTCTGATTTGGAAAAAACATAAACAAAATTGACTGCTATAATAAGTTCAGTTTATAAACTTCCTGCTACTATGTGGAAATGCATTGAAAAGCCATGAAAATACAGGTGTCCCCAGCTTTACAAATGTTTGCTTTATGCCACTTTGCCTTAACAAAAGACCTACATTAGTAACCTGTTTTCACATTACAAAGAAGATTTTTGCTTTTACAAAACTTTTTCCCATATAAATTAGTGGTTCTTTGCTTTACGCCATTTCGGCTTAAGAAAGGTTTCATAGGGACGCTCTACCTTTGTAAAAGGGGGGGGGGCAATTGTATAGAAAATAAAACAAAAGGTATGAAATGTATCACCAACAAAATTGAACTGAATTATTTCAGAAATTGGGAAATCACAGCATAAGCATAGAACCTCTGTTCTAAAGTTTTCTGGTACAGATTAATTTATGCATCATTGTAGTTTATGTTGTTCACCGATCCTTGCATTTCACTAGATTTTGTATTGGATCCATATCTATCTTCTAGCACAATCTAAGAGATCCAATAACCCTTACAGCTTTCAGCTCAGGAAGATATTGGAGTCCAAGATGTAGTTCTGGTCATTGAGTATGTTGCTTATGTGGGAATCAGTCAATAGAGTTAATTACATTATAGAATAACCAATGCTGCATTACCGGTATTTGTATGAAATAAGCAGCTGATCCAGAAGAGAAGGCAAAGTCATGGATGATAAGCTTTTAAGAGGTGATTAAAATAAGTTGTGTTGACAAGAACTTACAAGTTTAAATAGAAATGAGAACTATATATGTACATCAATGCTGCCACTGAGGAATGGCACTTGTGGGTAGCACACAGTGGGAAATGTGTGCATCTAGCCTATTATTTTTCATCCATTAAAATAGATGAATAGAAAAATCACAAGCTGTGCCTCTACAATTTCACTCCATTCACTCCCTGTCAGTATCAGCCCCTGCTGGGAGTGTGGAATCAATCTGATCCTGTATAACACAATGCTTGGTAATATTCTCACTGTTACAAAAGTAAATAACGATATTTTGAAACGAAAGCCATCAATGTGACTGTTAAAATATGCTTGGCTTCCAACTATTTGCTCATTGTGATTATTTTTGTTTTATTTCACCTTTCTACTCTCATTTCATCTTTTCCCTGAACTCTTCTTATCCTCTTAATCTGATACCCATTTTTCAAATTCCTTGCTCTCCCTCTTAATTTATTCCCTCTTTCCTGCTTTGCCTTTGTTTCCTGTTGCTTTATCGTCATTTTGCTGGTTATTCTTCTTTCTTCTAATGTCCCTTCTCACTTTCCATTCATTATCACCCCGATACTCTTCTGCTCTATTCTCTTCTTCCATTTCCTATCTTCTCACCGGGTGCACCATTTCCTATTCAGTATATCAGATACTACTGAATTTTGGATAATGCAGTTAATTCATGCTCTGGTGTCATTGTGCTTCCATGCAACAGAGAAGCAATTTTAGGCATGAGTTTTGTCCATGCTTTTTGAGAAACTAGGTAGACTATTCCTGTTTCATCTTTGTCTGTGTCTTCCTTCTTATCCTCAGTATTCAAGGACCCATCACACGGTGCCATTCATTGGAATTAGAATAAGTGGCATGATTTTATTTCAGCTGATATTAACAATGTCAATTTCTGTCTGGTTTTTGATGAATAGCTGATATTTTGCTGAAAGTCTGAAGTTTGGTGGTAAAGGCTCTGTGGCTTGCTGTTCACTAAAGTACATGGAATACAGATACAGTGATACAGAACAACCGGTATGCACTGTTGACTGCCTCTGATTTAGGTGGTCTCTCAATGATTAATTCTGATAAAACTATTCAGAAATGCTTATAATACTTCTTGACTGCTATATAGATATATAGACTATATCAGGTATAAATATAAACTAAATATGGAGCATCATCTCAAGGTTTAAACATCAGATTCACTAGAATAAAAATGAAGTGCTGTACATGCAGAAGTCAAACAATTAGCGTGTAAATTTACTGAACTTACAATTTAAGTGACTGAGGATTATAGACAAAACTGACACTGTGACCCCAATCCTCTAGCCCATATCCTGCTCAAACAGTTTTGTATAGGATCAGTGAATTTTGCCCCCATGAGTCATTAAAACAACATAAATTTTGACATATTTATAGTGTTGTAAAAATAAAATCATGACCAAAATTACACAGTTTCAATGCCTAGAGGAGCAGTAAATCTGTTCAAGTTACCTGGACATCTTCCCAAATGTGATACTTCTATGAATTCTTGATTCTGACAGGATGCCTCTTTAACCTGACAAGGGTTATCATAGGATTTACCATCAGAAGCACACACAGGGTTGAAACTGATGCGGGAACAGTCAATGTTGCACACACACCTAGGCAAGAGAAAATGGGCATTATTCAAGGTACTATTAACCTGAGATTTTGTAGGTTAGCAGGGATGACAGGTGGAAGAATTGACATTAAGGCACTTTTGGCCCTAACTGGCCACATATTCATGACTCAGTAAAGGAGATCAGAATCCAAAAATAGTATGCAATGCCAGTTGCTCCACTGCAGGAAGGATTTGGAAAGGATGCAGTAGGATGTTGCCTTGACTAAAGGGTTTGAAATATAAGGAGAGGTTGAACAAACTTGTGATATTTCCTTTCTCTGAAGCATTGGAAACGGAAGGGTACCTGACAGTAGTTCATAAAATTGTGAGAAACAACTATCAGAATCATTTTCCCAGGGGAGAAATGGCAAGTACCAAAGGACATGGATTTGAGGCAAGAGGGGGAAGCTTAAAAGGAGGTGAGCGGGGCAAACCTCTTTTATGTGTACCATTTTTTACACAATAGAGTAGTGCCTGGAATGTGTAGAACGGCTGCTGGGGGGAGTGGTGGAAGCAGATATGACAGTGGTGCTTAAAAAGCAGAGAATAGAGGAGTATAGGTCATATTCAGGCAGAAGAGATTTAGTTTAATTCAGCAGAGACATTAATGGGTCACTGGGCCTGTTCCTGTTCAGTATGATTCTATGTTCCAAAATAATCTCTTACCCATGAGCTCCAGATACAAAGCACAACTAAAATATCATGTGTCAGTCTTCACTTAAGAAGACATCAGCAGCATGTCAGAAATCTGAGTTGTCAGGGGGCAGAAGTGAGTGTAGTCGCTATTACTGATGAGACAAAATGCCATTACCAAGAATGAGAAGGCACATGATAAAACAAGCCAAAGTCAGCATGGTTTCCTTAAGGGGAAATCTTGCCCAACAAATCTGTTGGAATTCTTTGAAGAAATAACAGTCAGGATAGACAAAGGAGAGTTGGTGAATATTGTCTACTTGTATTTTCAGAAGGCCTTTAACAAGGTGCCATGTGATGCTGCTAAACAAGATAAGAGCCTATGGTATTACAGGAGAGGAACTAGCATGGGACAGACGATTGGCTGACCGACAGGAATGAAGAGGGCCTTTCTATTTTGCTGTGTTGACTAGTGATGTTCTGCAGGTATTGGGTTCACTACTTTTCACAGTATATACTGTTGATCTGGATGACAGAATTGATGGCTTTGTGGCCAGATTAGCAGAAAATATAAAGATAGCTGGATGGTCAGGTGGTATGAGGAAGCGGGGAGTTTGCAGAAGGTCTTGGACAGGTTAGGAGAATGGGAAAGGAATTGCCAGATGGAATACAGTGTTGGGAAGTGTATCATCACACTTTGGTAGAAGGAATGGAAGTGTAGACTATTTTCTAAACTGGGTGTGCATTCAGAAATTGGAGTGCAAAAGGACTTGAGAGTTCCAGTGCAGGATTCCCTAAAGCTGAACTTGCAGTTTGAGTAGGTAGTGAGGACAGCAAAATGAAATGTTAAGATTCCAAGATTGTTTAATGTAATTTCCAGTATATAAGTGTAAAGGAGGCAAAATAATTGTTACTTCAGATCTGATATAGCAGGAAAAAACACAAGATAAAGAACATAATAAATAAGAAAGATTACATAAGATAGCTTATATAGATAGATTGATTCTGTGTCCATAAAATTACACTGGACGCAGCAGTGTCTGTACATGAGATGACTGACTGGAAATGATACAGAAATGGTGGTTGGGGGAGTGGAAGGTGGGTTAATGGGTGGACGTGCTGATCAGCCTTAATGCTTAGGGAAAGTAACTGTTTTTTAATCTGGTGGTCCTGTCATGGATGCTAAATAGGTTCCTCCCTGATGCAAGAGGGACAAAGTCCAGAGCAGGCTGGGTGGGATCCTTCATGATGTTACTGGCCATTTTCTGTATATGTGTTCTTGATGGAAGGTAGGCAGTTGCTGGTGATGCACTGGACAGTTTTGACTACCCGTTGTAGAGAACTTCCTGTCCACCATAATTTCTGTACCAGGCAGTGATGCGGCATGGTAGGCTGCTCTTTACTGCACATCTGTAGAATGACGTATGGGTGTTCATAGTCCACCTCTCTTCAGCCTCCTCAGAAAGTAGAGGCATCGGTGAGCTCTCCTGATTGTGTAGAATGTATTTTGGGACCATGAGAAGTTGTGCAAGATGAGCACTCCCAGGAATTTCAAACTGCTCCCAGTTTTCACTGAGTGCCACCAAGGTAAAGAGGGGTTTCAGTGGTGCAAGTTCTCATTAAATCAATAACCATCTTCTTTGTCTTGTTGACATTGAGGAAGAAATTATCTGCCTGGCACCAGGCCTCGATCCCTTCCACCTCCTCTCTGTAGGCCGTCTTGTTGTTGGTGATGAGCCCCACTACTGTCGTATCATCAATGCACTTGACCCTGTGAATACTTGGGTATTTGGCCGTGCAGTCCTGTGTGAGCAGAGCATATAGCAATGGGCTCAGCACACAGCTGTCGGGTCACCCACGCTTAGGATGATGGGGAGTGAGAAACAGTTGTGTATCCTGACTATCTGAGGTCTGTTGGTTAGGACACCCAACAGTGGGGTATTTAGACCGAGGAGTAGGAGTTTGTTCACCAAGGTCTGTGGGGCAATAGTGTTGAGTGTTGAACTGAAATCCAGGAACAGCATTCTGACATAAGTTTCCTTGTTTTCTAAGTGTGTCAGGGCCAGGTGCATGACAGATAAACCTGTCGTGCATTCATTTTGAGAGGATTTGAATATAAAAGCAAGGATGTAATGTTGAGGTTTTATTGGTCAGACCTCATCTGGAGTATTATGAGCAGGGTTTGGTCTTGTAACTAAAAGTATATGCTGGCATTGGAGGGGGTCCAGAGGAGGCTTATGAAAATGATCCTGAGAATGGAAGAGTTAATATATGAGGAGCATTTGATGACTCTGGGCCTGTACTCGGAGCTTAGAATAATGAAGGGACAGGAAAGTCATTGAATCCTACTGAATATTGAAAAGCCTCGATAGAATAGATGTGGAGAGTATGCTCCCATTAGTGAAAGAGTCTAGGATCAGAAGGCACAGCGTCAGAATAGGATGCCCCTGTAGAACAGAGATGAAGTGGAACTTCTTTAGCAAGAGGGTAATGAATCTATGGAATGTATTGCCACTATGGAGGCCATGTTATTGGGTGTGTTTAAGTTGGAGGTTGATGGTTCTTGATTACTGGGGCATCGATAGTTATGGGGAGAAAGCAGGAAAATTCAGTTCAGAGGGAAAATAAGACATGATTGAAGGTGGAACAGACTCAATAGGCGGTATGGCTTTATTCTGCTCCTATGCCTTATAGTCTTATTGTCTTATGGGCACCCAGCTGTAAACAAACAAAATAAAATCACATATGCCAATCACAGCTGTGTTCTACTGTTATTAGTTATTATTAATGTCTGAAAACCATAACAAGATTTCATTTATTGTGATAGCTATTTTATGGAATGACATGAATTAAGCATGTTATATGGTGGTCAGTATCTGCAGAACTCAATTATCACAGAGCTGGTTATAAATTGAGGAGAAACTCCTGTGCCAGGGTTACTCTCAGCTTCTTGGCAGACTTGAAGACATGTTTGATGGTGACATTCATGATTTAAAGTCTGAAACCATGGATATTTGCCAAGTGTTATGAAGGTGGAAGGGGGTAGTGACAGGGAGATTCTAAGGTGAATGAGGTTATGGCTTTCTAGTGGAACGCCACTACATATTATAAATTACTGCTTGGCTAATAATTCCCTTCACTTCCTGTACGTAATCCAGAAGCAATGCCTTGATAATCTACTGTTTTTTTTTCTTGAGAGCTAAACAGCACAGGATTGCTACAGATCAGTAAGCAAACAACAGATAGATTATAAAATGTAAGCCTTAAAACGTGAAGAGCACAATTATACAACCCTGTAGCTGACGAACAGGCTAGAAAGCCCAGTCATACAACTGCTGGAATACAATACCATAGGAAACAAAGTCTCAGCCCTTAATGTTGACTGTTTATCCCCCTCCAAAGATGCTGCATGACTTGTGGAGTTCCTCCAGCATTGTGTGTTGTGTTGCACCTGGAAAAGGGTTTGCACATTGCAATATATTTGTGTGATAAGTGAATCTATTTGAATAAACAAATTATCAGTTAAGGAACAAATTTAGAGGTCTAAATATACTCTTTGTTCCATCAAGTGCTGGTCGCTCATTTGCTTGGAGAAGTGGTATTCAATATTGTGACGTCTAGATGCTAATACTATGACTTTGATCGACTTATGATAAGGGCCTTTAGAGTACTTGTGAAGGATGGTTCTGCAACATAAACATGACCTACTGACAGGTGACAGGTTATGGAATTTGCAGTTGGGACATGCCTTTTCTAAGAGCTGTGCAGAAAACAAAACTTAGTCACCAATGGGAAGTGCACTGCCCCTCTTTCCTTCTAGGTTCATCTTTATCTAAGACTTGACTAATCTATTACTTCTTCAGGCCAACATTTGCATGAACTCTTGCTTCCTAACTTTCCTTCATCAACCTCCAGACTGCTTTCCTCTGAAATTAAGATTGTACCCTACCCTCCTCACTGTTCTCTAGTGGATTTGCAAGCCACTGTCTATACAGCAGTCAACAAACTGACTTCTCTGTCACTCCTAGCAGCTGACTGCAGCCTTCCATCTGATGGCCCAGCCTTTGACATCCCAAACACTGCATCCTCTGGTACTCAATTTCTCTTTACCATTATCTAGTCTTGCCATTCACCACCATTTTTATATATCTTTACTGGCATCAGGCAACTTCTCGACCAGAAGGTTTATGCATTTCAAAATTTCACCTAAACTTACTTAGGCAAACTCAAGTAGGCTGACTAAATAACTTTACATATTCAGACACTTATCATTGGAAAATAAAAGCCAAGGTTATTCCATATATTGGGGCAGTAACATCATAAATAATCTTTTAAATGCTTTTGACCAGAATACCAATGATTAAATTGCCGTAAATAATACTTCTAGGGAATTTGAATCTCATCAGATTTAAGCCGCTTCTCAAGGGATCAAACACGAGGAAATCTGCAGATGCTGGAAATTCAAACAACACGCACAAAATGCTGGTGGAACACAGCAGGCCAGGCAGCATCTATAGGGAGAAGCGCTGTCGACGTTTCAGTTGACAGTGCTTCTCCTTATAGATGCTGCCTGGCCTGCTGTGTTCCACCAGCACTTTGTGTCTCAAGGTATCAGTTAGTTTACTGGAGAGAATAGCACTCCTACGTGTGAGGTGAAAACACAGTAAAAAGTGGATGTCTAAATATGTGTCCTCATTTTCACCAATAATGTGTCCATTAATGCAGTAATGATAGATATCAGATCGATGTACAAGGTTATTTGCATTAGCAAATTATTATTCAAATAAATTATTACTGCTAGTGGAGGAAAACTGTTGAATCAAGATGGGTCTAGTGAGGTCATCTATTTTAAGTATTTTTTCCAATGGTATGATTCAATCAAGGAAAATGTGCAGATGTATGTTTTCAAATTTGAGGTCTTAAATATAAACACAGTAACCAACACTAAGCATATTTTTATGAGGTCCACAAATTGTAATGTGGAAAATATTTATGTAATTCAGAAACTAAGTGCTGAGGTGGAATAATTGATTTGCATTCTCAGGAATGAAATTACATGGTTTAGGCCTACTCAATCCCAAGTTCAAGGAACAAAGTACTTTTATATCTTTTAAAAACATCACTCATTGATAAGATCACCCTTCATGCAGAACAAAAAGGTGCTGTTATGCATCTTGGTTGCAAAAATAACAGGCATGTGGGAGGGACTTATGGACGGAAAACTCAGAGGTATCGGATTCTGGTCCAAAGGTATTTACCTGCCCTTTACCTCCCTTCATTTTCAGCTTTTCTAATTTCTGGAATTCCAAACAACAGGTTTTAATAAGAAGAATTACTTTAAAAGGGAAGGACTTTCTCTCCAATTTGTGTAATTTTCTTGACAGTGGATTAGTCATCTGCTTGAAAGCGATTTCTACTTAAACTGGAGTTGGATGGGATGGAAGCAAATTGCCCTTTTTAAAGAATAATTTAATCCTATTTGCCCTGGAAAATGGAGGATTGATGAATATGGTGAGGGAGGAGGTAAAATTACTTTCATTGATGCTGTATATTTACAACAGTTAATCTCCACAGGCTACATTTTTTATCTATCCTATAGATCTAAAAGCCTTTGTAAATGCTGCAATCTTGATCAGTTTCATAATTGTGTTGAACAGGCACTGGTGTGTGCAATGCATGGAGTAATTATTTATAGTAACAGAGTGGTTGGATCAAGTCAAGCCGAATTAAGTTGTTTCCAAATGCACATCCTTTTGGTCAGCTAAGCTAATCATATTACCAGTTTCAAGTGCTTTGTGGGTAAACTTCAAAATAAAATATCGGATGTCAATAGTCATACAGGTTTTACATAAGACTCTGATGTAGCATTTGGTTTTACTATGCAATTTTGCATTCAAATGAAGATATTTTCTGAAAGGTATTATTTTTTCAATGGATTATTAAATGCTGATTTAAAACCATAATGTTGAAAACATTTTACAATAATGAACTGCATCTTATTGAAGGAAGGCATATTATTTTCTTTTTCTCAACGACTGCAGATCACTTTGACCTTACTGCACAAAGCTACAGCAGCAGTCTTTGTGACTAGAACATAACATCAAGCTAGCAGTCAGTTAGCTTTATGCAGACTTTCAGTAAGATTGGGGCAAACTCATTAATCAACATCCATATTGAACACAATCTCATATTGGTAGCAGCTTGCTCTAAGGACATGCTATAATTGAACTCTTGATCAATGTATCACTGATCAAGGCAATAGATGTTGATACTGGAAACAAAAATAACAACAAAATTTCTGTAATAAATACTGTTTGGTCAAGTGCATATCAGGCTAGAAGCAGGAGGAGGTCTCTGCTGGGTCACTAATATTTCAGAAGAGCATGTTTAAATACCAAAATTATATTTCCATTTCCTGTTTCTATTCTGTCAAACTTTGGTTAAATGAACTAGGATGCAGCTTATGACTTCCTTTTGTGTTGACTCAAGCCTCCAGTGAAGAATCAGCAAGCTATAAATGCTGTGAGTATCAGAGACCTGGGTCCTGTCTGTATGGAAGGTTTTATCTGTGATCGTCAGCTTCCTCTCATATCCCATAGTCCACAGACAGGTATGTTAGCTGGCCACTGTGTATTGTTCCTAGCATGCAGGTGAGGAAGAATTTGCAGGGGCTGAGCAGTCGCTTCTGAGAATGTAGGGAGAATAATAAATGGGATTTGTGCCAGGGTTAATGCAAATGGATGGCTGATCGTTGGCCAAGATTGGGCTGAACGGCCCTTTTTCTGTGCACCTCAAATTTCCTGTCAGGTCTTTGAGTTAGAGGGTATGCATCCTATTGGTCTATGAGGAATATCAGGAGTATTCATATTGCATTCCTGCCCATCCTTCTGCCTGCCAATCTTGTTATCAGCAGGAGGAAAGAGGAAAGCTTGGTGGACACAATGATATTGATTTGATAAGTGAATACTGAGCTGATTTGGTGGAAGGACACGAAGAGAAATATGACTGGGCCGGATTTAAATGGCCCTGATGTTAAAAGCTCCTATAATTTATTTTTAATCGAAGGCATGTAAGGACAGCAAACTACACATCTAAAAACGAGGTCGCCAGACCGATGAGGCTTTGCAGGTTTACATACAGACAACAACATAGCGTGCAATAGGCAAAGCTATGATCTCACAACAAATGGCAGCAATCACAGAAATAAAAAAAGATCTTGTGGAACCCAAGAGGATCAGCAGTACTTGTTGGGGGCGGGGAGCAACTGTCACACTTTAGCCCAAAATCTTGCATCAGGACCCCTACCAATCCTTCCTAACACCCAACAGGTGCTGCTCGATCCAATAAGCAGACTCAGTTCCTCCAGCAGATAAATTTGTGGCCCTGGATTCCAGTATTTGCAATCTTGTGTTGCTGATCAAATCAAAGATCTGCACTTCTGTCATATTCAGTTGAGAGTAGAGGCTGATACTTAAAAAAAAAAGATATTTGCGGGAGATGGCTCCAAGAACTTAGCAACTCCCAATCATAATGGGGTTCAGGTTTTGTGTGTCAAAATCCAAAAATGACCAGGGGTTAATTCACCTCAGTCTCCGTCGCTAAAACCGACTCTCATCCAATTTTATCTCAAACAGCAGCTGAAGGCAAAGGCAAGGGCTCCAGACACCACTGAAGATGTAATACTGCTGGGTGTTTAATATTGAGGCAATATTTGCATAATATTGTGAATATATTATATGATCACGCATTCTTTGGTTTACATAATTCATTACGTGTATATGTAAAAGTACGTGAATGGCATATGTCATTACACCACCATGTCATGAATATGTGCCTCCCTAAAGTAAAAATGAAGCAGACGTGCATTTCCCGGTTCCTGTGTTTTTTCCAATTAGTTTCCAGATTACAAAACATGACACACACAAAGCCCTGCACCCCAGAACAAACTGCAGCAGCAACCAAGTTGTTCCAGTGAAGTTATAGCATTGACATTGACCCAACAAATTGGCAAATTGCTCCAGTATGCTCTGAGTATAAAATACAGGACATATCCAACCCAGTTAACAGGTACCAATCATATCTCAGTCATCAGAAAAATCATGGAAAGTGTTACTGGCATGCTTCACATGGCAGTTAGTCACCAAAAACAAAATCACTGATGCTCAGTTTAAGCTTCAGCAGGATCTTTTGACTCCAGACCTCCTAACAACTCTGCTTTAAATGTGGGCCAGAAAGCTGGGGACTGAGTGTGACTGTTCTTGATGTTGAGAATTTTGGTAAAGTGAAGCTAACGGACATCAGCATTCCAACAGTTGGAGTTGAACCTTTCACAGAGGAAGATTGTTGTGGTTGTTGGGGATCAATCATCTCAGCTCTAGACATCACTGCAGAATTCCACTAGGGCAATTTCCTAGGCCCAGCCATTTTCAGCTGCTTCATTAAAGGTCTCCCTACTGGAATAAAACAGCATCAGGACGTTCACTACTGAAATCAATTGGCAGCTCCTCAGAATATGAGGCAGGCCTTGGCTGCATACACCATGGCCCAGACAAGTATCAGCAAGTGTTGATGAGTGTCAAGTAACAATTGTGTCAAATATGTATTAGTTAATGACCATCACCTACACTTGAGCCTAATAATCTCTTACTGACAAGTCCCTTGACAACTTCTTAAGGGTAGCATTGGTCAGAGACTTGCTAAGCAATTTACACTATTAATATACCTACAATATTTGGCCAGTTGTTGAGCATTTGGTGATTGACCCACCTCCTGCTACCCTGAAGCTTTTAACAAGGCATAAATCAAGAATGTTATCAAATACTCTGTACCTACCCAGTGATGGAAGCACCTGAGTTTAAGAAGCTCAACATCATCAACCACAAAAGAGCTCACATGACTGACATTGATTCCACATACTGATTCCCTCCCACTGCCACATCACTACTGCACCATCTTTAGAGTTCTCTGAAGTAAATTCGGCTAGGCTACCCCTACAGCACCTCACAATCCTGTGCCCTCTATCTCTGAGAAGCACAAGGGTTTCAGAAGCTGTGAACATCACCAGAAAGCTATGTTCCCTTATAGGTCATAAAGCATCCTGACTTCCAAATATTTCACTGGTTCTGAATCCCAACCCAAAAGCATTGTCAGAATACCTTCACCAGAAGGATTGTCCTGGTCCCAAGAAGACAACTTGCCAGCACCTTCTGAAAAGCATTTAGAAAACAGGCAATAATTGCTGGCTTGGCTAGGGATGACCACATGCTAAAAATGTGGAAGGGCCTCTAACTAAAGCTTTGCTTCAGTGAAGAAGTTAAATATAAAGTTGAAGTGAAGAGTAGTGAGAAATAACATTTGTTCTTAATTTAACACGGGAACATTTACCATACATCTTCAGCATCTTCATCGCATTCTGCTCCAAACTGGCAGATATCGCATGAAGAGGTTTTCTTCAGAGTAGTTTCTCCAGAACCTTCATTCCCTGCAAGTGAATGAATCAGAAATAAAAATCATGCATAATGCTGCCAAGGAAACTGTATTTATATTTTCTCTCTTTCTCTCTCTCACACACACACACACACACACCAAAATCAATGAATCAAGATTTAAAAATTGCCACGTCATTTTAATAAGGAATTATAAATCCATTAACAAAACACAAAAACTAGTTTTTTTTTCTCTGTAGTTGGAAATTGGTTTAAACCAGAGTCCAGTGTTTCTTACACAATATGGTGCAAATTAACAGCAGCTAAGAACATATCTCTTCAATTTTCTACAGGAATTTTATTTTTCCTAACACTATCCTTCCCATGTTAAACTACTCCAAATTATATCAGTGGTAGTGCATCATGTAAATTCATATGCAGTGAGAGTTTGAATCCCACTGGTCCAGAAATGACAAATCTTATTTACTCACAAAATAACCAGGCTTTACTCACATCATTTCCTCTGTAACTGCTATTTAAAATCTCAAGCTTTTGCATTCATTGTTGTCTCTGAGATCTCTGACTTCCACTGGTTTACCCTTGCAAGTCAATGTCATGATCACCCAGCTTCCTGGCTTTAGAATCATTCCAGACTGTTGTTGTTTATTCCAGCCACATCACATCTGCAGCAGGGACTTATCCAAACTTTATATTCTTTTTGTCCACTCATGCAGGCAGATAGGTGTTGGGCAGTTGCCTACATCAGTGAGACTTAGGAAGGCCTCTGTGACCCTTGTGCTCAACCCTACAGAAAGAGCATACTTCTTGTGATCAGTGATCTTCATTGGCCTGTCCAGGTCTCACCAAACCCCTTGGGTGCCAACTGCTAAGCAACCTCCAGAAGCCTTAGGTCTCACTCTACCAGGTTCAGTAAGTTTATTACCATGTAGCCGTCAGGCTCCTGAAACAGTGTGGATAACTTTACTCACAATCTATCTGAACTGATTTTATGACCTACAAACACACTTCCAAGAACTTTTTAAAAACTCTTTACTTTTTATTTGCAGTTTGTCTTCTTTTGGTTGTTTATCAATCTTTGTTTCATAAGAGTTCATAAATTCTATTGCTTTTCTTTTTCCTATAAGTGCCCGCAAAAAATGAATCTACATAAGTAGTTTGATAATAAATTTACGTTGAACTTTGAGCATTTGAAACAGCTGGACTTAAGCAGTAAGTATACGAGCAGGGAATATGTCAGTGGAAACCCAACAATATGTTCTGTGAACTTGCTTTTGAATTTCTCACTCTTTATGTAACTCTCACAGATAGTTTAGGATGACTCAGAAGGCTGTTTTAACACCAAAAACAACTACATACAGGCCAAAAAACTGTTACTTCTAATCAGCTGTCTTGGACATGATTCAGAAGTCAGTGATGAAATGTTGATCCATTTAACAGCTATAAATGTTTCATAGTCATTCATACCTTATTCCCTGGCCAGAACATACACAGAAACCATTGTTTTTGTTTTCTTTGTACACAACGTGACTGTGTAGTTCAAAATCTCCTTAAACCTTTTCTTCCTGCATATTATTTTCATTTAAATAATGAAGATAATTTCGAACAAAGCAGCTTTTCGAGTTGCAAAATATTCCAACAATTCTCTGCAGCAATGAAAACTCTTAAATATGTGAGCAAAGGATATTCTGACAAGAATAAGAAATAGCTGAGTAGCAGTCACAGTAATTACCTGGAGACAGAATGAATGCACCGCACTGCAGTATATTACAGCAATTGAAGGGCAAGGGAGGAATATGTAATTTAAAACTGTGTGAAAAAGAACTTAAAATGGAAGTCTTTTAAACTAAGCAGATTGTTCCACCCAAAATTCTGTTCTTTGTCAAAAATATGCATATTAAAATGACATAAAACTAAGAGTTAATTTGTAATTATCAAATTCATAAAGGGTGTTGGGACTTTAAGCATATAACTGCACCTGGGATGACACATTGCTGATCCAAACTGTTCCAACTCATGCTATTACTGTGTGAATGTATCTGTGTGAACATCACTTTCACTTTACCTGCAAGGGGTCATGGTTGCTTGGGTGCTCCTATTCTTTGATACCCAAGGCTATGTTCTGAATTAACTTCAAGGGACAAAGTAGAAGGGTGCAGAAACTGTGGGACCTGGGAGGATGTGTGCCGAAATCACTGAAAGCAACAGGGCAGGTTGAGATAACATTTAACAAAGCATACACTATTCTGGCCTGTAATCAATATAGACACAGAATATTAAAGCAGGGAAGCCACGAGGACTGATATAAACCACTGGTGCGGAATCAGCTGGAGTATTGTTTTCACTTCAGACTGGCTCATCTCAGATTTGTTGGAGAGAGTCCAGAGATTTACAAGAATGATTCCTAAAATGAGTACTGTATTGTAAGGATAGAATGGAGAGGCTGGGAGTGCTTCGTTTGGAGGGGAGAAGGCTGAATAGAGATTTGATAGAAGTAGATATAATAATGAGGGGTCGGGGCAGAATTGATAGTGGATTGAGGGGTTGAGGTTTAACAAGGAACAGAATTAATAGTAACGTGAGAAAAAACTTCTTTTAATGCAGTGCATGGTTGAATCCAGAATACATTGTCTACAGATGGAGAGTAGGCAGGTTGCATTGTGTCCTCCATGAGGGAAATGGATAAGTATATGGCATGGAGAAAAATATGTGCACAATTACAGAGAGAAGACTAGTGAACAGGATGAGCCAAATAACTTTCAACTATGCCACTCTATGATGTCATGAGTTTTTGATGATCCTTTTAAAAAAAAATACCTTAGTCAAGTCAACCTCACTTCTGCCAGATATTAAGAGGAGGGCACAATGGCCCCTTTGCTCATTTGCCTAAGAACAGACTTATACCAGTGTAAACTTCCAAGAACGGACAAGGATGTGGCAAGCTGGGATGGGATATTGTGGAAGAAGACTGCTCAGAGACTGGGTGGGCAAGGGGAGGTGGGGTGCGCAGTCAGTGCAATGCAGAGGAAGTTCTCCACCATCCAGTGGTGGGAGTCTGTCATGTGTCCCATTCTGGAACCATGGGAGTAATTCAAGTTGACTCAGAAATGCACAAAATCAAATGCCACCAGACCAACATGGTCTTGCTTCCTTTGCAATGTTCCAAAGCTACAGGGCATGTTGAAGTGCAGCATTTGTACACAACTGACATGGAAGATATGTTAGTAGCACAGAGTGAAACTCTCAAACTTACAGAGTTATGTTAATTGACCAAGAAATGTAATTCATTACATAAAAAATCCATTTTATTTGCATAATATTGAAAATAGGAAGTGAATCCAATAGAATGATAACAAGCTTGGGAAAACTATAATCATGAAGAGAAATTTACTCTTTTGAAACTATTTCCCAAGGAATAAAGGCTAACACGATAAAGGTCTTCTTTTGTAAAGTGATATTTATGATGGAATTTAACAGTGAATCAAGAAATGCCATTTTTTATTGGTTGGGGAATTAGTAAGAGAGTGAGTAAAACACTTAGGAGAAATTTCTTTAAAGGTATGTAGTCAGAGCATGGCATTATTGCCACAGGGAATAGTTAAGACAGCATACCACTATATCTTTGAAAGGATGGGCTGATAAATGCGTGAAGCAGAGGGGATAAAGCACTAGAAGTGAGTGAGTACTTTAGTTTGCATTGTTTAAACACACGACTGGTACTGATACCAAGTTTTATTTATTTATGATGGAGAAGCACAATTATGACAATATATCTGATCAGCTCAAACTAAAAAAAAGCACAAAGAAGGGGGAAGAAAAAGTGTAACAGCCTGGCCACTCAATCTTGATTACTATCCAGTGAGAGGATGCTGAGCAAGATAACTCACTGCCTTGAATCCTGCCTAAAAAAGTACTGGCTGATGGTTGGCCCTATTTTGTTCTAGGTTATTCCTTGATTCAATGCTTGGTGGCCAGGAGGCCAATTTGGGAACTGCAGATTTAATCATTGGCTGACAAGGTGAGAGGGTGGATAATTTGTGAGATGATCTGCTTCTCATACAGGATTTCTGTGTGCCCTGATGTGAGTTTGAGGTTCTCAGTACCACCCTGAATGTTCTTCTCCTCTGAGTCGCCATCAGCTAGACACTCCCAAGAGTCAAGCATTCTTAATCTCTTGATGACAGGATACAAGCCAGGAAAAAAAAACAGAATTAGAAGTTGGCCATTCTGACCCTTGGACTTGCTTAACTGTTGCACAAGATCATAGCTGATTTGTTATCTCAAATATAACAATAATATCCAAAAATCCATTAATTTGTATCTTGCATACATTTGACAAAACCTGGATAAAGAAATTTCCTATCTCCGTTCCTTATTTTGAAACTGTGAATTTGTGCTAGACGTTGCAGTCAAATGAAGTGTCATGCATGCATCGGCCTTGCCAAACCACAAAAGAATTATTTGTCTCATGTGAGCCTCAATCCAACTCCCAAATAATAACAGGCTAGAAATATTTCTGTGCTTAGAAAGTTATGCCAAATGACTGGTGCTAAACCTCCATTTTCTGTGAGAAGCCATGACTGCAAAACTCCCCACCAGGCCACAGGCATTATGGAATCAATTGTGACATGAGGAGAGAAGGCATCACAAATGGCTGTTGCAAGATGGTTAGTGTCATGATTGAGTGGTAGTGATGACAGGGTGTAATAGGAGAGTGAAAACCAAGTCTAGAATGTAGTGATAGTGAGTTTGGAGAGGGCAGCAGAGGATTGGGATATGGTGGGGCAAATCTAAGAAAGGGCCATAGCAAGGAATCATTTCATAAGGTACAGCAATCCCTTGCCAGGGATGTGTTCAGGCAGGTTCTATGACTAATACAATATTTGCTGAACACTAATTTTAATGTGCAATAGATTATCCATAGGCTAAGCACCAATTTCCTGAAGTGATGTCCAAGTTAAGTGTGGCAAGCCAATGGACACCATTGTGCTTGTTTGGTTGCCTTCATACATTAACATGGTCCTTACAAAGGCAGTTTTGTTGAAGACATAATAAGTATTACATTTCTTAGCTAACAATCGTGCAACTGTTATTCGCCTGGTTATAATTTTGTTCACTCCTTTGCACCGCTAATGCAAATAAAGTTAAATAACTGCATTTTCTTTTCAAGGTGGATGGGAGTAGGCAGTGTAAATGGTTCAGCACAGACTAGATGGACTGTAGAGCCTGTTTCTGTGCCGTAGTTTTCTATGACTCTACAACTCATGCTCAGTATTATTTATTTACTCATTTATTTTTATTATTATTATTATTATTGTTGCTTTTGTACTGGCCCAATTTGTCTTTGGCACATTGGTTGTCAGTCTTTGTGTGCAGATTTTCACTGATTCTATTGTATTTCTTTGTTCTAGTGTGAATGTCTGCATGAATGTGAATATGTAACATGATAATAAATTTATTTTGAACTTTTTCCCCATTTTCTCCACTCCTGTGAGCTTACACTTAGGAAATGTCTTGAAAACTACAGCCTGACTGCAAGTGTAAACTTACCTTGCATTCAATGGTTATAAGCTTTGCTCTATGTAGGAATCTAGATCAAAATCCAAATCAAATTTATCCTGATTTTATTCTTACTTGTTTCATAAGTTCTTCAACCTCAAGTGAAAATAACTTTGTTTACTTGCAAACACTGCCCAGGACATATTGAAAATTCTGAAGTCCTGCTATTTATAAGCTATCTATTTGATGTGCATAAATCTACCCATTCCCCAAATCAGATGTTTAATACTTTTAACAGGAAAAAGAACTATCTCACAACCCAGTGATCACCTTGGTTTTGGCTACACTAAATGAGGAATCCATTTTCCTGTGTACAAATATCAACAGTGGTGAATACAGCCCAGCCCGTCCTAGGAAAAGTTATTTCTACCATTCAGCACATCCACGAGGAGTGATGCCACAAGAAAGCAGCATCTAACGTCAAGGAATTCTACCATCCATGCCATACTCTTCTTGCTGCTGCCACCGGGGAGGGGGGATTGTACAGGTATATTATGTGCCCTAACCCCAGTTTCAGGGGCAGTTATTATCCTTCAACCATTAGGCTCCTGAACCATTGTGAATAACTTCATTCACTTCAACAGTGAACTAATTCCACAACCAATGAAAATTTCACTTTTAAGGACTCTGAAGCTCATGTTCTCACAAACATTTATTTTTTTATTTATTATTGTGGTTTTTTTTTGTATTTGTACAGTTCATCTTTTGCACATCAGTTGTTTGTCAGTCTTTGTATAATGACTTTCATTGATTCTATTCCATTTCTTTGTTCTACTGTGAATGCCTGCAAGAAAATGAATCTCAGGGTAGTATATGAGGCATTTATGTACTAAATTTACTTTGAACTTTGAGATAATTTAAAATGACTCAGTCTACATGATAGCAAAACTTCAAGTTTACCACTTACAACAAGAAGCATACTGTACAAATGTCAGCATTGGGAAAAACGCAGAAGGATAGGTAACTCATTTGTTCTAAACCTCAATAGCTAATTATGATGATGTACAGAGGATGTATAAATGCTGATTTTCCTTGAGCACTTTCTAATGATCATTAATTTAATGTTGATTAATATGGATTCTAAGCGTCTGCCCTAATTGACACCAGAGACCAACAAGACTAATTGACCTCGAGATAAGAGCCCTTGCAAGTTTCAAGTTTTCTAAAATGTCAACTAATGCTATTTTTCAGGATAGGTTTAATGTTACCCAAACTTTTTCCATAATACTGAAGATACAAAGATTACTGTTCCCTGGATTACTGAAAAGTTAGACAATAACTATCACTGATGCATGTAAATGCGCAGATAAAACACAAATCCTGCAGTTACTGCTTTTCCATGTGCACTGTTACATTTCTGAATAATAGACTTAGTCATTGCAATGGCAGCGATGAATTGAGCTTACTACATATGCCCTCTTGTTTCAGACTAAAACATCTGAAAGTCATAAGGCTTTTGTATTCTGGAGATAGCAAGCTTTTAAAATGGTGGAACAAATGATAATTGCTGAACTCTTCCAGACCCATTGTTATTAATTCTGAAGATGTGGAGACTCATCCTTCAAATTGTAACAATGCCTTGCAGATTTAAAAACATGTATAATCTTATTGTACAATTCTTCCATCACCGTTCCAATTACAAAGGGAGCAAAAGGAAAGTTTGGAGCGATGTGGCATTTTATAATAATTCAGAGGCTTTATGCAGTAATGATGGAGTAGGTTTTAGACCTGAATCCACATCAGTGTCGGGTTATCGGGATAAGACACATTGAGTGGATATACTTCCTTGGATGAGCGTAGCTTCAACAACACTCAAGCTAGAAAGAATCCAGGACTTAGTAACTTATTTGAAAGGTACCCCATCCACCACCATTCACTCACTCTATTATTGACACAGAATTCTCTTAGACAGGATCTTCCAAATGTAAGACCTCTTACAGATACAAGGACAAGGGCACCAAACAGATGGGATCGCCACCATCCCCTAACCACACATCGCCGTTTCTTCACTATTGCTAGCTCGCATTCTTGGCAGTCTCCCGTGGACAGCACTGTGTATACCTACTCCTCAAGCTTAAGGCAGCTCACCACCATTTTCTCAAAGGCAATTAGGATGGGCAACTAAATGCTGGCTCAGCCTTTGAAGTGAAGTAAGAAATAAATAGTTCTCAGTGCTCATAAAGAGGTAGACAGAAGCAGTCAGGATTCACATCTGGTTAACTGGGGTCTGCCAGCCATGAAATCTAGGAGCTAGTAGCACAGGTAGGCTCCAAGGCCCAGGTTTTGGAGCTTAGAACTGAATGGAGAGAATGATGGTGTTGAATGCTGAGCTATACTCATGATCCTGATGTATGTATCTTCGTTGTCCAGCTGTCACAGAGCTAAGCGAAGAGCCAATGCAATGGCATCTGCTGTTGACCTGTTGTGACAGTAGACAAACTGACAAACTGGAATGGATCCAGGTCATTCCTCAGGCAGGAATTGATATGCTTTATGGCCAACATCTCAAAGTACATTATGGATGAGGATGATAGTCATTAGGGCAGTTTACCATGTTCTGCCACATTCAATGTCTTACAATGTGAAGTTAGTAAAATCTGGAGATTTGATTCAGATCAGTATCATCAGCTGAGCAGCCATCTGCTGACAGCACAGGGCCACACATCTTTGTAGAAAGTGTTGCTTCCTCACAATTTTTTTTTGTTTATAGGAGACCATTTGAAGCTGAACACTAATATAATTTCAGACTACTTGTATCACATAGGAATTTGGAGAGAGAAGAATTAACGTTTAATTGCATAATGGTGCTGATACTTTGCAAGAGTTCAAAACATCTTGTTGATCATTTTCATTTGTACTCAGTGTCTGAGGATTTTTGCTTAAATGTCCAATAATAATCAGCCAACATTGATGGATTCCAGTTGCCCCGATACTGTTTCTCCATGACTGCAATTTCCTGGTGAAACCTTTCACCATGCTTGTCTCTGACAGAGCCAAGATTTGCAGGAAAGTCTAAATGGGAATGCAGAAAATGAATCTTTAGTGATATGTTGCACTTCGTGGTTTTGTATGCTTGAAGCATGTTGTCAAAACAGCTACATGTAGTTTGGTGTTCTGTAATTACCAAGAAAATTTTCAGCAACATCCTTGAATGCCTTCCATGCAATTTTCTCCTGTCCTAGTAGAAGTTCTTTGGATTGCCTGTCATTGATGACCTGTTTGATTTGTGGCCCAACAAAAATGCCTTCCTT
Organism: Hypanus sabinus; assembly: GCF_030144855.1. Classification (NCBI taxonomy): domain Eukaryota; kingdom Metazoa; phylum Chordata; class Chondrichthyes; order Myliobatiformes; family Dasyatidae; genus Hypanus; species Hypanus sabinus. The sequence goes on from NC_082709.1 coordinate 40,432,369, forward strand.
AACCTTGGCATCAGTTACGCTGACTCGAATTATGAACTGAAATAACAAATATAGACGAGTTCAAAACAATGGTGTGTGATACAGAAGTCTCATGTGATTTTCATGCTCAGCAGCCGAATATCCATAAGGTACACCCAGAAGTATTCAGAAAGTAAAAGCTTTGTTGTCTAGTGTTGCAACTATGAAGTCTGGTGAACTCCTGAAGGTGTTTTTATGTACATTTGAGTTTATTTTTCCACTGCTTCTCTACACCTGTGGCCTCCAGTGGGCCACTTCAACTATCTTCTGGGAATCCACTTGGAAAACATATACCCTTCCCCATTCACCAAACTGGGCACCTGCAGCAAGATTACAGACACCATGTTTGGATAATGATTTAGTTCTCTTTTCTTTCATTAAAAATAATCACATTAGTAAAAGATCAGAGCAAGGCCCAAGAACAGATGCTGGTTGACCCTGCACATTATAAGTACTTATATCATAATGGAGTCTGTTGAACAATTGAAATATTGATTTTGAATTAATTACAATTTTAATCAAACACCAATGTAGTTTTTGAATTAATTGATTATAGGTAACTTTTAATTGATTTTTTTAGCTGCTTGTAGTGATTTTGCTATTTTTAATGATTTGAATGTTTTTGATTATTTCTGAATCAGATAGGTTTTAGATATTTGTCAAATCTATCAGTTTTATTCCTACATTTTTGTATCTGGTTATAACCTCAATCCCCAGAGAAATCCCATCCTAACATGTCAACATCAAAAAAGTAATTTACCCAAAAAATATGAGCTGCTATTAAATAACTTTACAAATGACCAGAATATCTGGGCCAATTTTTAAAACTGCATTAATTTGCCTTTGTGTTAGTCATGCATATTGACTGTGATTAATTTACTCCTCATGTTACAACAAAAGGTGACATCGTGAAGCAAGGACAGGGATACATTTTACTGCCTGAACACATTAAGGCCTACCATGTAAAGCAAAAATATTGGTGCAGATAAAGTAAGCTAAGTAGTATATTATCAACTGAATTAAAGGAAAAAAAAACATTTATGTAATCCCTTTCACAGTCCTTTCAGAAACCTCCAAAGAAAGCAATTAAAAGTTTTATGAAATACTTATTGCTGGTTTGATATAAGAAACACATACTTAATTTTTATACAGCAAGATTGGATGAGCAAGAATGTGGCAGTGTCTAAATGATCTGATTTGGCAAAATATAGACTGACAATTTCATTTTTGACTTTGCCTTTTGAAAGTGCTGGACTCGCACTTCAGGATTGTAAAAATACTTTGAGGTTGCTCTGGAGAGATTGAACCAGGAGGGGAGAATGTTCTTTCAGCTGGGTACATTAACTCAGGTCATTCACATCATCATTACACTCAATAACTTCTCAATCCGAGCAATTTCATAAATGCTCATTAATATTTACTCTGATTTATTTTGTCTACTATAAATGTTACTTGAAATGAAGAAGAATTTCTCGATGAATTCTACCATCCCCTGAATTTATGGATATTCTAAAACTGAAAGGATGGGCTTAAACCTAAGATGCTTTCTTTTGCTCATTTTTTAATGACACATGGAAAATTTACTACTTTTAACTTAAAAGTTGCAAAGCATATGGTCAAATAGAATGATAGAAATAGATAGGAATTAAAATTTTAAATATTAATCATTATTGTTCATGACAGCAAGAGGAAAGAAAAAGAGTATGCCTTTAAAGATTCCAAGTCTGTTCTGCAACTCAGCTATATTATGGTATATTATAACCAAGCACCCCACTGTGCTTCTGTGCCCATTGCCAGTGCTATCAAAGATCTCAGAATTTCAGGTTGACACTTTAACTTGACCCAGCCCTATCAGATTTAAATGGCGATAGATTCAAATGTCAACCAACATGTTTTCTGATATTAGTCCAGAGAGTCCAGCTCTAATTTTAATGTAGGCCCTACTGGTTTTATTCTCTATGTTACTTCAATTCCTTTGAACATCTCAAATACCACAGATGAATACAATAATTATTTTGCTAATTCCTGGGAAGGCTGACCTAGTTTATTGGACCTGTATGCATTGTTTAATCCTTTAGTGTCATAATGATTTAAAAAAATGATAAGTGAGGTCACAAACAAGAGAAAATCTGCAGATGCTGGAAATCCAAGCAACACACACAAATATGGTGGAGGAACACAGAAGGCCAAGCAGCACCTATGGAAAGGAGGACAGTCAATGTTTTGGCCCAAAACCCTTCGGACTGAAACGTCGCCTGTTTACTCTTTCCCATAGATGCTGCCTGGCTTGCTGAGTTGCTCCAGCGTTTTGTGTGTGTTGCCTGATAAGGAAGGTGCATGTTTTAAGACCTATGTCTTGAAAACAGATTTTAGCCACCTTTGATGTGCCCGAGGAGTCCTGTTTATAGTGCTACTCCACAAAAAACGATCATGACATTTAGACAGCCTTGCTTTAAAAAATCTTACCTGCTTTTCACTGTCATTCATGCACTGACTTCAGGGAAATGTGTCTGTGATACCCCCCACCCCGGCAGCTTCAGCCATGGATAAGGAAAAAAATCATGGAGTAATTTGTGGGAAAGTGGGAGTAGGAAAACTGGGGTGGCAGCTGCAACAGTTCATGGATCACTCGTGACAGATGGAGCAGACTAAACTTGCTGTGGTTGTGGAAGAAAGGGGCTTCCCTTTCCCCACTATCAATGCTGCCCTCAACCGCTTCTCTTCCACTTCATACATGTCTGCTCTCACCCCATCCTCCCGCCATCCTGCCAGGGATGGGGCTCCTCTTGTCCTCACCTACCACCTCACCAGCCTCCACGCCTAGCACGTAATTCATTGCAACTTTCGCCATCTTCAACAGGATCCCACCAACAAGCACATCTTTCCCACTCACACCCCCCCACTTGATACTTTCCACAGGGATCACTCCCTATGCGACTTCCTTGTCCATTCGTTCCTCCCCACTGATCTCTCTCCTGGCAGAATAAGTGCTGCACCTGCCCCTACACCTTCTCCCTCACTACCATTCAGGGCCCAAAATAGTCCTTCCAAGTGAGGCGATACTTCACCTGAGAGTCTGTTGGAGTCATATACTGTGTCCAGAGCTCCCGGTGTGGCCTCCTGTATATCAATGAGACCCAATGAAGATTGAGAGACAGCTTCATCAAGCACCTACACTTCATTTGCCAGAAAAAGCAGGATCTCCCAGTGGCCATCCATTTTAATTCTACTTCCATTCCCAGTCCAATATGTCTGTCCACGGCCTCCTCCACTGTTGTGATGAGGCTACACTCAGGTTGGTGGAACAACTTATATTCTATCTGGGTAGCTTCCAAACTGACGGCATGAACATTGATTTCTCAAAACTTCAGGTAATGCCCCCCCTTCACCATTCCCCATCCCCTTTTCCCTCTCTCACCACATCTCCTTGCCTGCCCATTGCCTCCCTCTGGTGCTCCCCCCACCTTTTTCTCTTCTGTGGACTCTTGTCCTCTCTTATTAGATTCCCCTTTCTCCAGCCCCATGTCTCTTCCACCAATCAACTTTCCAGCGCTTTACTTCACCCCTCCCCCTCCCAATTTCACCTATCATCTTGTGTTTCTCCCTCCCCTCCACCCACCTTTTAACTCTAACCCTCATCCTTTCTCCCCCAGTCCTGCTGAAGGGTTGTGGCCTGAAACGTCGTCTGTACTTTTTTCCATTGAGGCTGCCTGGCCTGCTGAGTTCCTCCAGCTTTTTGTGTGTGTTGTTTGGATTTCCAGCATCTGCAGATTTTCTCTCGTTTGTGGTTGTGAATGGTCCTGTTTCCTTGTCAGTGCCAGCATTAGGTTTACCGTTTAAGGTGCAATCACTCAAGACTTTGATCTTTAAAAAATGCTGCTCTCTGTGATCTTATTCAATAGAAATTACAAGAGTCTTTTGCAGGCATAAAAAAACAACATCTGAGCAGTTATTTTAATCTAGTACTCCAGCATGATACTCTTCACTTGGGTCTTCACCAAAGGTTACAAATTATTTACAATATCATATCACTTAATCCAGTTTCAAATTATCAACTAAAGCAGGTCTTAGGTTATAAAGTTATCACATGCAAGAAATACAAAGAAATTAAACCTTATGTTAAGACAAATTGCAACAAGAAATGCTTATTTTCCAAGGAGCATGACTTCAATAGGAAATGAGTGCAAATACTTAAAAACCTGAGTGGAATACATCTTTTAAATTAATGACTCACTCATTAAACACACATACAGATGTGTCCAATTTCTAGCCAGTGGGACATGTAGGACATGGAAAACTGGTCAAATGTTGGAAGGATTTGACCGAATTTAAGGCTTGTTTGATAAACAAAAGGTCAGAATGGAAGGGACATGGAATTCATGAAGAAGGGGTGAAAGATGCTAAGGAGTTGAGGATGAGTATTTGGGTGGGGGGGGGGCACGTTGAGCATTGTATCTATCAACAGCTGTAGATTCAGAAAGTGTAGAAATTCAATCTTATTTTGCAGATTATTAGCTGCTAATTAATTCTAAGTGTCTGTTATTGCTTTTCTCAGTGCACTATAAAATAGATTTAAGAGGATAGAAATTAAAAGATATGTTAGAATACAAATGGGTACAAAAAGAAGAGGGTTGGCCTGAAGCGTGCAATAAATAATTTCTCAATGCATGGAAACAGGAAGAATATCAATCACAAAAGCACAATATAATGATTTTGACTCTTGCTAATTACACTTTTAGCCTTTGTTCTAAGTGTCTGTGCTTCTTTTGTATTTGACTGTCACTGTCAACAATACACAGCTTGCATACAACAGCTGCAAACTACTTCTTTCCTCGCAGAGCTGGTAAACATAATCGGCATTCATACAGGATTCATGTTCTTTTCATGCCTAAAGCCTTCAAAATCAGTGCCTTCAAAATGTCAACAGAAAATAATGATGATTTTCCTTCAAGAGACACATCCTAGAGTCGCATTATATATCAGAATTGGATCCTCCCCTCTCCTTCATCCAAGATTAGAAAAAATACATTTTATATTTCAAAAAACAGTAATAATTTATGTGTAAGGGTTAAGATGATCAAAGACAAGCTCATAACTCTTATGAAATGAAATGGCTCTAGTCATTATGCTGCTGTAGTGCTGTTGCTGTACAGAACTTTTCCCATTCCGTGTAGCAATATCACTGTCATTAATTTTGATTAGAAATAATCAGCGCAGCTGACGTTTAATTTCTTGCTTTTTTTCCTCAAGACTATATCTCAAGTTGTCTTCTTTCTAAAAATAACTTTGTATGCTCAATGACATGCAGCTTTTTGTGGCTGAAAGCGTCCAGAAAAATTTGATGGTATACTTTTAATCCAATATTCTCCATGGAAGAGACACACAGCTCCTGCATATATCTGTAAGACAGCCTGATGGAAAAGGTTATCAATGCCTACTCCTAGGCAGAATTTTACCATAGCACTTTGTACAGATGAGATTATTTTATTTAAATGTGCAAGACAGTTCTTTATTTTGCAATGGGAAAAACACCAAATCTTAATTTTGTTAATCTGTGTTATTGAAAACTAATCTATCCTTTAGTAGTGAGTATCCCTGTTTTACAGTGAATTGGACAAGCAGAAATGACTGAAAACTGACTGGCCAGCTGTTGATAAAACCACTATAAATGGAATGAGTAGAAGAATTCTAGATTATAAATATTTAATGTCCTCTTCTACCATGTGAAGTTTCATGACTCCAGTGTCACAACAACACAGATGCTTGTATTTTTCCTTAAGGCAGATCTTTCTCATCCTTTAGAATAGATAATGATCCTCATTAAAATTATATACAATATTGTCTCAAAATACAGTTAAGTTACTGAAACTAGTTGCAATATTGTGCACATTTTCAAGGATTTCTCAAGTTTGTACTGTTGTAATATTTGCACAAAATTCACAAATATTGATTGTAAAATTTTGAATCCTGTTTAAATTATGACAGCTGGGATTTGTTGATATTTTCTTGTTCTAGAGGATGAAGATAACCAGTAAGAAATGAAATGTGAATTCTTCAGAGATGCTGAAATCAAGCACTCTAAACCTGTGTGGGAAGAAAATGTTCTGGGCATATATATCCAGTTTTGATAAATTAAAATTCTTCTATGTATAAAGTGTGGTATTTTATATAAATTGAAATTTAATATTCCATTCCCTTGTTTTTTTTCCTCTAAGCCTTCCTTCAAACTGCTGTCAGCTGTGGCTTGTTTGCTAGTGATCCTACCTCTGAATAAGATTATTGTTGATGCAGCCTTAGAAATTTATACAAAAAAATACCAAGCTGATATTTGAAAGTAATAATGAGCAAGTGTTGCTCTAGTATAAGTGATGTCTTTCAGATTAGACGCACCCTTTGAAGTGAACATTTAAAGAAAGAGTCCTCTTTCTGAAGAGGAGCAGGGATGTTAACCCTGGTTTCCTGATCAACACTTAAATGTAAATCAGCATTTCTAAAACTATCACATCGCCACCTGTGGGATGTTGGTATGTGCAAATTGACTCCCATGACTTTTTACGACAGCTATTGCTTCAGTTGCAGTAAAGTACTTTGGGGTTGGAGCAACATAAAGCTCATAGAACATCACAGGACCGTAAACTTGATTTTCTTCTTTTCGAGATACAGGTTCTTAAGTAATTTACCGAAGTCACTATTCTCAATGAGGGTTGACAATCATCAAGTTATTAAATCACAGGAACACCTCATTGCTGTTACTGTTTTTAAAATCATCTGACATGGCTAGAGAGGTCAATACATACGAATCAGGAAAGCGACCAGTCCTTGATTTTTCCACTTCTCCTTCTCCATTAATTCACCAATATTTCTAGTAAATCCCTAGATAAGATGAGCTCACTCAACATAAGGCAGCAGATCAAGGACATGGCTGCAAAATCTAATTTTGCATTGTATAGTAAGCTTTTACCAAGTCTTCCAAAAAAAAGGAAATAGTAATCACTTCACTAACCGAAAGCTGTGTTGCCTATTGATACAAAGAGGAGTAACATGGTGAATGGACATGCTATATATCTGATAATGAAAAATGCATTTTCACAAATTCAGCATGCCATAAAATACTTTACAGCTAATTAATTACGAAGGGACTGTAGCCACATATAATGGACACCCCCTGATGATGCTTCATATCTTTGTGGTATTAGAATGCATGAATAACATCTAATAATTAATGAATCACAATTTTCTCCAACTGAAAATTACAAAAACTGAAGCTATTACCTTTGGGCTTCACCACACTGTATGCCTGTGCTTCCAACTCCATACACACCCTGAATCACAACATATATTGTTTCCCTTTGATTTGATCTAAAGCCATGATTTTGAACCTGTTACCTGTATCTTTGCTTACAAGAACATAAGAATTAGAAACAGGAGTTAGCCTCTCATAATCTATTGACAAAGTTCATGATGATCGTTTATCTGGGCACCACTTTCCAACATGAAGCACCTTGTCACTAAATTTCCTTAACATCAAAAGATCTATCTATTGACCTTAGTTTTGATTATAGTCAGCAACTAAGTCATTAACTGCCTCTTAGGCAGTGCATTTCAAAGAGTCACCAACCTTTGGGTTAAAAACATTCTTCTTGTATCTGACCTGATTCTAATCACCCAGAGAGGAAGCATCATCTCACTATTGTCCTTATCAAGCTATATAAAGGTTATCCCTCAATTGGACAATTTTTGTTTACCTTTCTCAACTCAAGACAGACCTATTCTGTTTAATCTTTCTTAATCACGTGAACCTAGTCAAATCTGTGCATTCTGCAATGCAATCTTTGGTGATTTCAGAACCCAGAGAACTGGATGGGAAACTACAACAGAATGTGTGGTGACATTTGTAGGGAGCCCCCAGCAGATCCTTGGGTGTGTTGGTTGATAATACCATCGATGCATTTCACTGTATGTTTCGATGTGTATGTTATAAATCTGAATCTTTGATGTGTTTTCCCTCTGGTGGAGGAGTTGAAGCAGTGAGAATTAGAGTTAAGCAAATTTGGAACAAAGCTAGAAGGTACTTTTATTCAAAGGAATGTTGTAAAACTAGAGATGCTCTCTCCAAAAAACTTGGGTTGCTGAATTAATTAAAATCAAGATATTTTTATTAGCTAATGGTATAATAGGTGTCTAAGCAATGAGAGTTACATAAAGTTTAAGATAGAGATATGGACTCACCTCAGTTTATCCTTCAGTTCAGGAGAATGTTTAAAAATAAGTCTTCATTACTCTTTGAAGGGAAGAGGAATATTTCAGGGAGGTCTAGTTACTAAATCTATTTTATGCTGTAAAATTATGAACAAGTTATTCATCTCCTGGGATGAGGGTATGGCTGAAAAATCCACCTATATCCATTCTTATGTGCGATATACAACTCCAGACACTGGATGTTTTCCCGGTAAGTCAATGATTTCAGTATTGCCAACACTACTTGATAACACACTGTCAAAATGCCACCTTTATGACAAGGTCAATGGTTTTTCTCACTGGTTTTTAGCTGACCTTGGCTGTGAAGAGAGCTGATGATGATTTGGGCATTGGTGAACAAGCTATTTGGAGAATACATATTATTTAGTTGTATTTTTGGTAGAACATTCATTACTTTGATAATAATTATATCATACTGATTAGTATTACAATGCCAAATTAGATTTGTCCTGCTTTTTGTGGACAGGGCATATCTAGACAATGTCAGCAATGTGCCAGTGTTTAACTGTGCTAAAGCAAGCCAGCCAGAGGCAAAACTAGTTCTGGAAGCAGGTCTTCATTACCACAGCTGGGATGCTGTCTGATCTCATAATATCTGATTTTAATTATCTTAGCCATTTTTTGATATTATATTGAATGACTTGAATTTCCTGAATAATGATTCCCAGAATGAAGCAGAGACTGACTGACCACTTGCCAAATGATTTATAGTCCTCACTGGAAGGATAAGTGAGCCATCATTCCAAGTGTCAAGGCCCTCTTTACTCCCAGTTACATGTCATTCAGCATGCCCAACACAAGATTCCTGAAACGCAGGGATCACCAACCTTTTTTGCACCGCAGACAGGTTTAATATTGACAATATTCTTGCAGACCGGGTGGGTGGGGGGTGTTAATCACGACCGGAATATAGGTGGTAAGTCAATTATGAGTCACTTATAAGTGGCTAATATACTCAATTTTGTTTCTAAACGGGTTTATCTAACGAATTTAATATTATACACACAGTGCATATTTTCCTCACAAGAATATAGTGATAAGTCACTTATAAGTCAATAGCATCATAACACTTTAAGTAACGTCTGGATATTAAACACACAGCGCATATTTTCCTCGTATGAACATATAAAATCAGTGCAGCAGTGGGAGGAGAGGTCCCCGTACGGGGGCCGCAGCGGTTGCAGTCCGGAGAGAGCAGCTGACAAAAGTTTGGCTCGAGGGATGACTTACAGTAGATTGCAGCGAGGTAGCTGCTCTGCTACTTACAAAACCCTGAGCCTGAATTAGGTCGTCTGCGAATATTTTAGCACCGGGTTCCCCTCGAACATTCGGTGTGCTAAACAGGTTTAGAGGCGGCGCGCATCTGTCCGCGCTCCAGGCCAGTAGTAATGGCACTTCTCACCGGCCGCGTGAGGCGGCCAGTTACCCGAGGCCAACCAGTGATCCCTGGCACGAGGATATCACTGCGTTTAGGCGACTGATGACCTCGCGTGCATTCAAGTTCAACAGTGGGCATGACAGGGAATGAGGAATGGTGCAGCTGACTTATATTGTTTTATATCACCAAATCATATCATTTTGTCATGGCCCGTTGGTTGGGGACCAATGCTGAGTTCTGTCTGGGGAGGTTTGGATAGGTACATAGATAGGAGCTGTTTAAAAGGATATGGCCTGGGAGCAGGTAGAAGGGATTTTTTCCTTGATGGGAAGGCCCCAATGGAGTACCTGGTACGGCTCTGAAAACCTGTGCCAACCAACTAGCGGGAGTATTCAAAGACATTTTCAACCTCTCACTGCTACAGGCCGAAGTTCCCACTTACTTCAAAAAGGCAACTATACCAGTGCCTAAGAAGAATAATGTGGGTTGCTTTAATGACTATTGCCTGGTAGCATTCACATCAACAGTGATGAAATGCTTTGAGAGGTTGGTCATGACTAGACTGAACTCCTCTCTCAGCAAGGACCTGGACCCACTGCAAGTTGCCTATCGCCACAATAGGTCAACAGCTGATGCAATCTCAATGGCTGTCCTCACGACTTTAAACCATCTGGTCAACACAAACACGGATGTCAGGATGCTGTTCATTGACTGTAGCTCAGCATTTAATACCATCATTCCCACAATCCTGATTGAGAAGTTGCAGAACCTGAATCTCTGTACCTCCCTCTGCAATTGGATCCTTGACTTCCTAACTGGAAAACCGCAATCTGTGCGAAATGGTGATAACATATCCTCCTCACTGATGATCAACACTGGTGCACCTCAGGGGTGTGTGCTTAGCCCACTGCTCTACTCTCTCTATTCCCATGACTATATGGCTAGGCATGGGTCAAATACCATCTATAAATTTGCTGATGATACAACCATTGTTGGTAGAATCTCAGGTGGCGACGAGAGGGCGTACAGGAGTGAGATATGCCAACTAGTGGAGTGGTGCCGCAGCAACAACCTGGTACTCAACATCAGTAAGGTGAAAGAGCTGATTGTGGATTTCAGGAAGGGTGAGATGAAGGAACACATACCAATCCTCAAAGAGGGATGAGAAGTGGAGAGAGTGAGCAGCTTCAAGTTCCTGGGTGTCAAGATCTCTGAGAATCTAACCTGGTCCCAACATATTGATGTAGTTATATAGAAGGCAGGACAGTGGCTATATTTTATTAGGAGTTTGAACAGATTTGGCATGTCAACAAATACACTCAAAAACTTCTATAGTTGTATCATGGAGAGCATTCTGACAGGCTGCATCACTGTCTGATATGGAGGGGCTACTGCACAAAGCTGCAGAGGTTGTAATCTAGGCAGCTCCATCTTGGGTACTAGCCTACAAAGTACCCAGAACATCTTTATTGAGTGGTGTCTCAGAAAGGCAGCTTCCATTATTATGGATCTCCAGCACCCGGGGCCCTTTTCTCACTGTTACCATCAGGTAGGAGGTACAGAAGCCAGAAGGCACACACTCAGTGATTCAGGAACAGCTTCTTCCCTTCTGCCATCTGATTCCTAAATGGATATTAAACACTTGGAAACTACCTCACTTTAAAAAAATACAGTATTTCTGTTCTTGCGCTTTTTTAATCTCTTCAATACAAGTAATTGATTTACTTGTCTATTTGTTGTTATTATTTTATTTATTATGTATTTATTTTCTCTGCTAGATTATGTATTACATTGAACTGCTGCTGCTGCAAAGTTAACAAATTTCATGTCACATGCAGGTGATAATAAACCTGATTCTGATTAGATAGAAGAGTGGGTCAGTATGGACTAGATGGGCCTAAAGTCCTATTTCCCTACTCTAGTGTTCTTTGCTTCTGAGTATTTGGAATGGAATTAAGAACATCAAGGCTTTCTATAGGAGTTGCCCACCTTCCTACCCTGTCAGTCACCTGATGTCCCACTTGTAGAGATGATTGTAATCCCCTCATTGGCCTCATTAGCCACCGAAGAACCCAGGACATCTTAGTGGAAACAAGTCATCCTTGATCCAGATGGACTGCGTAATGGTCTGTTACTGCTGTTGATGGCTCTTGCCTTTCAGAGATGCCCACATTTGATCTGCCAAATCTGTTTTGAGACCTTCAGACTGAGAATGAAGAGCTTCAGTGTGGAACACAAAGGGTAAATTGTGTAGGAGGGAAGGACTTTATAATGCAATGGCCACATCTACCAATGTAAAGATAGGTATATGGATTTCTGACAATTATATTCTCATGGACAAGGTCAAGTAGATTTATCCCTAGATGATGGACATTGTTCCTCCACCTTGAGTAGATTCTATTTTCAATGGTTCAAAGTGCTGGTTAACATAGAGGACCACTGGTTCATCACCCCTCTGTAATTTATGTCAATTAAATGTTTATGCATCTACTTGTAACATTTCAAAGAGCTATTACTTGAGTTCTAGTACAATACATAGAATTACAGATTGATATGATTCAGATAAGACATTCAGCCCACTGTGACTGTTGAGCTCCTTGTCAGATCTATATAATGTGCCCCTGCTTTTTCCTCCATAGAAATTGTTTTTGTATTTCCTTACTGTTACCAGAAAACAGTCATTTTGGAAATGCCTTGTACCATGCCTTGAAAAAGTATTCAGTTGCCAAAACTACTTTCACATTTTACTGTCTCATTTTCTAAATTTAAAATGTGTTGAAGCCAGATTTTTTGAGTTAGCCTACAAAACATTGTGCATTATTTCAAATTAAGAGAAAATTTCCAAATCCTGCCAACAAATTACTAAATAAAAACCAAAATGGTGCGGCTGAAGATGTATTTATCCCCTTTGTAATTACTATACTAACCTTCCTACCTGACCAACTCATCAAATTTGTTGTTATAGAAAATTTGGAGGATCACCTGTTTTAAATGAATTCATAAGATTAAATACCTCCTGTTTCTATAAGGTCCAACAATATGATAAATTTTCAACAGGCCCAACCAAAATCAAGACAAATGAGCATTCAGGTCAAGTTATAATAGAGAAGTCTGGGGAAGTTCATGGCTTCACAATCTCTTAAGGCCTTGCACACAAAGGGTACTTATGGAAAAGTGACAAGGAAGAGCTTGTAAAAACTTTGCAAAGCATCACTTAGAAGACACTAAAGATGTAGAAGAAGATTTCATGGTCAGGTACGACCAAAATGGAGCTTTATTGTCTCAATACTAAATGTACATGTGGCATAAATCGAATAATGAGCATTAGCCATGAAAAGTATGGTGGGGGGGGGGTGTCGCATCAGGCTATGGGGATACTTTTCAGTAGCGGGGGGAAATCTAGTCAAGATAGATAGGAAGATGAATACTGATAAATACAGAGATCTTGGACAAAAACCTGCTAGCCGCTGCCAGGAAGTTTAAACTGGGGAGGAAGTGCTTCTTTCAGCAGTACAGCAACCCAAAGCACACTGCCAGAGCAGCAATGGAGCGGCTTTAGATGAAGAAAATTGATGTCCTGACCTTAACCTGACCAAACATCCCTGGCAAGATCTCATCATTGCTTTCCACCACTGCTCCCCAATTAATCTGGCACAGCTTGAGCAATCTTGCAAAGAGGAATGGGAAGATCTTCCCATCACTTTGTACAAAGCCAATAGAGACTTACCCAAAAGGACTACTGGCTGATGAAGGATCTCAGTCCAAAACGTCAACTGTTTACTCTTTTCCATTAATGCTGCCTGAATTGCTGAGTTCCTCCAGCATTTTGTGTGTTGCTTGGATTTCTAGCATCTACAGATTTTCCTGTTTGTGATTGGACTACTGGCTGTAATAGTTGCAAGAGATGGCTCAACTAAGTACTGAGGAAAGGGGGATGAATATATGTGAACAGCTGACGTTTTAGTTTTTGAAACTTTAGATATACATACTTTACAATTTTCCCTCTTTTGGGTTCTTCTGTGAAAAAAGGAGCATGATTCACAAATAGGAATTCTCAGTTAAATTGATCAAAATCCCTGGTTGTAATACTTATTTATGTGGAAAAACAGGGTTGAGCGCTGAATACTTTTTTAAGGCACTGTACATTTACACTGAAGAAGTTTAGATAGGAAATGGAAGCAATATCATAGCTGGTGAGTAGAAATCAATTTTTTAAAAAAGATATCCAGGAAGCAATCGCTGCCAAAGTTAATAAATATTGATGGGAATGGTTAGAGGGTCAGCAACATCAGTGGCCTAAAGAGGAGATCACGTGTGAATTATTTTTTCCTCTCAATATATAAAAGAAAATCACATTACATATTCTTAACCTTTGCAAGTTCATATAAGAAGTTTGGACAACATTCAGTTTTTACGCATTCACTGTTGGGTGATGAACAGGTATGAGAACATGACTTTCCCAATGAAATTAGGTCTTTCCCCTCTGGGGTAGCAGTCCTTGCAAGCTTGAATTTAGACAAGTTAAAATAGTGGGTCAGGGATGCAGTGGGATTAGAACTCTCTTCTATGTTTAGTTCACTAGAAGCAGTTCTAACCTGGAGCTAGATTTCTATGTTTATCCCTTCCATTTATGAGGTTTCATTATATTTTGTCTTGTTTTAATACAACCCTAGAATTCCCTTGTTTATCGATCTATTCTGTCAGATTAGAAATTTACAAACTCAATTAGTTCTGAGCTGAAACATGAACCACGCCCCGACTTCCTCTGAAATGTGCCAGGAGTTATGGAATGGTAGCATCTCTCCCCATCCCTCTACCTGAAAAAAGATCCCGTGCTTTCCTAGCATATATGATGAATAAACTCTTCTTGGGCTTCCAGTCACGCACAGGTATCAATTTTATCCTATGTTTTGATGATAAACTCCATCATCTTCATCAGGCTGATAAAGATGGCAGAGTTTGTCATCGAAGCGTCAGTTAAAATTCATACCTGTACCCAGCCAGAAACCAGAGAAGAGTTCATTTGTCCCTCTACCTGTTCCCTTTACCACCCCACCCCAACTCCCCCCAGAGCTCCAGCAGAAGTATGTCCAAACGTAAAAGTTATAAAGTTGTGTGGTATTCTCTGCAGTTTCCTAACACTGCATTCTTATGGAATCCAGTGGCAAAACATAAATTTCTGGGCAAACACGAGGAAACCTGCAGATGCTGGAAATTCAAGAAACACACACAAAATGCTGGTGGAATGCAGCAGGCCAGGCAGCATCTATAGGGAGAAGTACCGTCGACGTTTCGGGCCGAGACCCTTCGTCAGGCCTGATGAAGTCCTATAGAGGCTGCATGGCCTGCGGCGTTCCATAAATTTCTGGGCTTTGTGTCTGAAAGCCCTATGTCATTTTGCTTTGCCATGTGATGCACTGAGGCTGAGGCTGTTGGCCTGCTCCGGGCTTCAAGTCAATAGACTCACTTTTGTTTTGAATGCTGTTTGCTTACTTTTGTTGTTTGCACAATGTGTTATTTTACCTCTATAGATTGGGTGTTTGTTGGATTTTTCTAATGGGTTCTTTTGGGTTTCTTGTTTTGTGGCTGCTTGTATGACATGAATCTTGCAAAGGTTGCTACCCCAGAGGGGGAAAGACCTAACAAGGTTGTATAATGTATACGTACTTCGATAATACATGTACTTTGAACTTTGAACAACTATACCAACAAACCAGCTGTTGAATTGGCATCATGTCGTACCAGTTAAAAGATCAGTAACTTCATTCATATCAAAGGAAAGGAATGGCTACAAGCAGCATAGGCAAGTTCCAGATAATTCACAATTTTAAATTAATTGAATTAACTTAAGTGTATTTAATAATGTTAATTGTTGAACTATTTTAATTTTGTAATTAATTCACAAATTTTAACATTTATTTCATTGTTAATAGCTTTTGACTTTCTGTGACTGCCAGAGGCACTTAAATATACTAATAGTTAGAAAGCTTCAAGAACTGATCAATTTTAGTGCCACAGTTTGGCTGGATATTAATGCAATTTTCTGGACAGACATGATAAAATGCCATCACTTGAAGCTATTTATAGCAAAAGCGACCTGCACTATATTAGGTCTTACCAAAGTTGAAGTCAAGAAATAAAATTAGAAAATATTGGTAACACTGCGCTGCACACCCCGCTTTGATGAGGGGTCTTTGGACAAGAAACGTTAACTCTATTTCTCTTTCCACAGATATTGCCTGACTTCTTGAGCATCTCCAGCATTTATCTTATTATAATAATTAGTTCACTTGAGTGGATTGCTGAACCCCAAACCCACTTTACCACTTATAATAGGAGAAGGGATACAAGCCAACATAATAAACAGCATTAGCTGTTAAATTTTAGGGCCCACATCTACAGCTGCTTCAATGACCTTTCTTTCCTCACAAGGGCAGAAGTAGGGATGTTCACTGATGACTGCTCAAGATGCAGTTCCATTTGCACATTCAACAGTATTGCCGTTACTACTCAGAAACACAACTCTACCAGCCATTTAGATACTGTGCTACAAGAACAGGTTAGATGTTAGGTGCAGGGGTGATGGACTCATCTGGTATTTCCCCTGAATCTTTCCACTACATAGAAAGCACAAATTAGGAGTATGACTAAACAATCTTCACATGAATACTTGCATTTACAAGAACATTCAAGGGGTTTGCACTATCCTCTGGATTGGTATTCCATCCACACCTAATAATTCACTTTCTCCATACTGCACCACCTACAGAATACACTGCATTTATTCAGTTTGGCTACTCTAATAGCAAACTCAATAATGGCAAGGACAGAAATTTCAAGTGCCTGGGAGCATCATCACCTGCAGTTACCCCTCCAAGTCTCACACAATCCTGACCAGAGAATATATTCATTACTTTCATCATTACTAAGTCCAAATCTTGAAACTCTAACTAAAATATCACTGGAGGAGTAGCTTCACCATAAGGGTTACAGCCGCTCAAGAAGCAGTCCACTGTTACTTCTCAAAGCACTTGGGAATGAGCAATAAATGCTGTTTTTTAAGTAACCACTAGATTTCAGCGAAAGAAAGACAAAAAATTATCTGCCTCTACTAGCTTAGTAGCGTTTGAAAGTGATATGTAGTGTTCAAGATCTCTGCCATTGATTTGACTTTATTAAATGACAGATATATAAATGACCCCATTTGTCAAAATGTGTACACAGGGTTTTTCCAGCTAAAATTAGATTCATTGTTCTCAAGAATCATTGGAATTACAGGGGTATACCCAGACCTGGCCTGAATTTCTCTGTTATACTTAATTTATTAAAATTGCTAAATTTGGCATGGTTACAATACCACACAGAAAGATGCGGCATTTTTGGTTCATAAAATTAGAAATTACATATCTATGGTAAATGACTGGTGCCATAGAGTAACTGAATATGAAAAATGGTTCTGTGTTCAATGTTATCAAATGAGCCACCACTTCACTATTTCAATAGCCAATCACTCAATCAAGTTCAATATCTGGTACAAGCTGATTCCTCCTGGAAGCTTGAACAGAGACTGCGACGCTGCTGCCAGTCTACAAAATCTTGATTCAACAATATTAGTACCTAGTGCCAAATTATAATCATTCATTCCCATGAATGGACTTAGTCTAATATTGAAGTAGCATGTGTTGACAATTTATACCAAACACTTTATTTTTGTAATTCTATTTTGTAGCTTTGGAAATAAAGTAATCTTATATTGGATTGATGTGAAAAATCGATCAGTTCTTCAAGCCAATTAATTCTTCCTAAAATTTTACCAAGAATAGTTTAATCTAGGAGATAATTATGGTTTATGGGAAAACAGGTATTATCAATTAAAATGATAATTTAAGTAATTACTGCTTTCAGCTGATCTATACCAGGATACCTGATGATAATCCAATAGAGCTCTTACAAATATCTTTTTGAATGTACAAAATAATAGAAAATACTTCAGAGAAGACAAACAGAACCACTTACAACTGTGCATTCAAAGTAAATTGATCCAATCCAATTTCCTTAAATAATTGGATAGGCATTTCTCATGATCAGTGCTCGTGCAGCTGGCAGATCTACTGAAAAGCAACTTAGTTGTCAGGTCTGTTTGCAGGTTTACTGCTTGTTTATTGTTTTCAGGTCTACTTAGAAGCAACGTGGTTGTCAGTTTCCATTCATTACAAACTACAGGGCTCCAACTAGTAATTAAATCGAATTGAGTTATAATCTCACACCTAATCTTTAATACATCACTTTTGATTAACACTGTTATAGATAATAAGATTTTAAGGTTAACACACAATCTTGTGCATGAAAATTATTCCAATTCACACTTAAAAATTAAAACAAAATCCAGTGAGATATGACCTAAGCTAATATAAAGCAGGTAATGAAACAATAAATCCATTAATTATGCTAGGGCAGCAAATGTAATTCCTAGATTATAAACTGTGTTGATAAATATTCTCTCTTGATTGATTCTTTATTCTGTTAAAAATTGACCTGCACCTGATAAACCCTTGTATTTGGTTTTCTTCATTAAATATCTCATGCCCAACAGAACAGAACATTTTTGCTCAAATACTCTTTCATATTCCAAATACATTACATTTATTCAGTTCATATCTTGCCAGCTTTATTACTAAATTGGTGTGTATTCTTCAGGATTATGAATTATTCTGTTTTCATAAAAGTTGTATTTGTTTAATTTTTGATGAAGTTTGACACAATCCATTTCCTGCCTGCTACTGTCATTCTTCAAAGCACCTTCTACTATGCCCATAAACCCTAAAATTAAGCTGATTGATAGCTCTTCAAATCTGACAATTCTCAAGAGTGCAATCATATTAGAACAGTTACTTTATGCATGATCAAATTGTAAGACCAGTGAAACATTGATCCCATGAGTTCCTGTTTGCTAGTGTTGCAGGACTGAAGAGGAGAACGAAGATTTCTAGTCTCTTCATTGCTTGTTTGGAAGCAAGTGCATACAGTGCTGAACAGGATAAGAACAAGCTTAAGTACAGCCTTGAGACCACCTACAGTTGGAAGAAATACTCAACAAATATAAATCTAGCTCCCTATATAAATCTGGAAAATTTAATTAGTAAAATACTTTCAGGGTGAATCGTGTGGCTGTTAAGACTCTACTCCGTGTCTCACCTTATCTCCTTGTCTGCCCAACGCCTCCCTCTGGTGCTCCTCCCCCCTTTCCTTTCTTGCAAGGCCTTCTGTGTTCTCCTATCAGACTTCCCCTCCTCCAGCCCTGTATCTCTTTCACCAATCAATTTTCCAGCTCTTTACTTTATCCCTTCTCCTCCCAGTTTCACCTATCACATTGTGCTTCTCTCCTCCCCCCACCTTTTAAATCTACACCTCACCCTTTTCTCTCCAGTCCTGCCAAGGGATCTCGGCCCGAAAAATCAACTGTACCTTTTTCCATTGATACTGCCTGGTCTGCTGAGTTCCTCCAGCATTTTGTGTGTGTTAGATTTTAAATAGTGTTAGTTGTGTGTGTTTGTATTCAAAAAGGACTGATTTATTGCTAATAGTTGGTGAGAAATAAGCAGTAAGATGATTCAGAGCTGATTTGCTCACTGTGGTTTCAAGCATTTAGGCTTAAAGATGCCGGAAATAACTGGGAGTGAAAATGAAACAATTTCACTACTTTAACAAGTTAGGAACTATGAAGAACTTGAAGGTATCAACAATCATCTTGAATTTATTTCTGGACCGCACCGGACATTTAGCTCTCAATTATTGCTCCAATTAGCTGTTTGCAACAGTGGCAATACCGCGGTACACCGCTTTGACAGCATGCGGAGGTCAGCTCCAGTGAACTGGGTGGATGAGATCTGCAGTGAAATCCAATGATTTTGCAACTCTCCGTGGTCAGGGAAAGGCAGGATGAGGCACATTAGAAGTCATGGACATCCACTGCAACCAAGGAAGATCCCAGAGGTGAGATCTATGCGTACCACTGGACCCACACTTTCAAGGTCCAGAGGGTGGAACAGCCCTGGCACAACATTAAAACTCCCCGGCACAGTTACCCTGTCACGGTCGTACACCATGAACAACTACCATCAGCAAGTGTTGCGCCAGGGCTCTTCCAATCTCTGGACCTTGAAAGTTTGGGTCCAGTGGTACGCATTGGTAGGGTTCTAATTTGTTCTGTACTTCATTTAAGTACATATAATTTGTCACTCAGTTAAACAGCAAAATTGTCTTTTTGCAATACCTTTTCAACAGTTTCCATGAAAGTTCAACTGAATGCTGTAGCCACTTAACTGGGCCAAAATGTACTGGTCCAGATGAAACCCAATTAACTGGAAACCACTAAAAACGCATACACACAAATGTACTATACACCCATGTGCATGCACCTCAGTATATATGCACATGCAACTATGTGTATAAGCACATATTCAGATGTATATATATATGCACATGTATGCATATATGGTACTGTGCAATAATATTAGGCACATGTATACAGATACAAGTCCATATATCTATAGATAAATAATTTTCTCTCTCATCCCTTATAGGTGGTGTATATGTGAATTTTCCCCTCAATCTCTGCTCCTCTACCAGAGGGATGAAAGCTTGAGAGTTCGGTGCAATATCTTTACTATTGCTAGTCTTGCGACTAAGGGAGGTACAGTTCCCATACCAGGCAGTAATGCAGCCCATCAGGTTGCTCCCAATTGTGCCCTTGTAGAAAGTTCTTAGGATTTGGGGGCCCATACCAAACTTCACCGTCTGAGGTGAAAGAGGCAGTGTTGTGCGTCTTTCACCACGCAGCTGGTATGTACCATGCGAGGTCCTTGGGGATGTGGATGCCGAGAAACTTGAACATGTTCACCCTCTCAACCACAGATCCAGTGATGTCAATAGGGGCTAGCCTGTCACCATTCCACAACCAGCTCCTTTGCTTTTGTGACATTAAGGGAGAGGTTGTTTTCTTGACACCACTGCGTCGGAGAGATGACCTCTTCCGCAAAGGCCACCTCATTATTGTTTGAGATAAGGTCAATCAATGTAGTGTTGTCGGCCAATTTAATTAGCAGATTGGAGGTGTGGGTGGTGGTACAGTCATGGGTATACAAGGAGTAACGGAGGGGACTCAGTACATAGCCCTGAGGGGCTCCTGTACTGAGAGTCAGAGGGTTGGAGGTGAGGGAGCCCACTCTTACAATCTGCTGGCAATCTGACAGGAAGTCCAGGATCCAGCTGCACAAGGTAGGGTCAAGGCCGAGGGCTCTGAGCTTCTTGTCGAGCTTGGGTGGAATTATGGTGTTGAATGCTGAACTGTAGTCCAAGAACAGCATTCTCACATAAGCATCTTTCTTCTCCCAATGTGTAACAATGGTATGTAGAGCAGCGGCTATTGCCTCATCTGTTGATCAGTTGTGCCGGTAGGTGAATTGTAGGAGGTCCAGTTTGGGTGGCTGCAAGTTGCAGATGTAGTCCTTGACCAGGCTCTCAAAGCATTTGTTTATTATTGAGGTGAGTGTGACAGGATGCCAGTCATTCAAGCATGTTACTTTGGTCTTTTTTGGTACAGGGACAATGGTGAATGTTTTGAAGCAGGAAGGCACTCTACACTGGGAGAGGAGAGATTAAAAAGGTCTGTAAAGACACCTACCAGTTGTGCTGGGCACATCCTGAGTACTCACCCTGGGATGCCGTCCGGTCCGGCAGCCTTGCGACTGTCCACTCGTTGGAAACATCTGTGTACCGCAGCCTCGGAGATGACCAGGTTGCAGGTTGTAGCGGTGGCTTTCCTCGGAGGCTCAGAGTTAGCGACATCAAACCTAGTATAAGCAACTGAGCTCATCTGGGAGACAGGCCACGATGTTGGCGGCACCACAATGTTTGGATTTGAAGTCTGCGATGATATGCAGCCCTTACCACAAACGTGGGATTGAGTTCAAGAGCCAAGAGGTTATGTTATAGATATAAGACCTTAGTTAGATTACACAGAGTACTGTGTTCAGTTCTGGTCATCTCATTACAGGAAGAATGTGGATACAATAGAAAGAGTGCAGAGGAGATTTACAAGGATGTTGTCTGGATTGGAGAGTCTGCCTTATGAAAATAGGTTGAATGAACTTGGCCTTTTCTCCTTGGAGCGACGGCGAACGAGAGGTGACCTGATAGAGGTGTATAAGATGATGAAAGGCATTGATCGTGTGGATAGTCAGAGGCTTTTTCCCAGCACTGAAATGGCTAACACGAGGGGCATAGTTTTAAGGTGCTTAGAAGTAGGTACTAGGGGGATGTCAGAGGTAAGTGTTTCCCAGAGTGGTGGGTGTGTGGCATGCACTGCCAGCGAGGGTGGTAGAGGCGAATACAATAAGGTCTTTTAAGAGATTCTTAGATAGGTACATGGAGCTTAGAAAAATACAAGGCTAAGTGGTAGTGAAATTCTAGGTAGTTTCTAGAGTAGGTTACATGGTTGGCACAACATTGTGGGCCAAAGGACCTTTAATCTGCTGTAGATTTCTATGTTTCTCGTATTCTTTCTTCCCGATGTTACTGTCATTTGGGATTGCCACATCTATTACTTTTGCTTTCTTCATTCCTTGTCCAGTAATGCTACGTCTGGTTGGTACCTGCTTATCAGTCTGCATTTGGAAGTCCCACAGGATCTTAGCTCTGTCATTCTTCACTACCTTCCCATTTGGACTTCAGTGCCCAATCTATACTCAGTACAGATGTTCCTGTACACAATTCCTGTACACAATTCCTGCATCCTGATTGTGCCTTTCTATCCCTGCCTGCATCTTGCACCCTACTACGATGTGGTGGATAGTTTCAGCAGATTCCTTGCACAATCTGCATCTTGGGTCTTGTCTGGTGTGATAAACCCCTGCTTCTGTTGCTCTTGTGCTCAGCACCTGATCTTGTGCAGCCACGAGCAGCACCTCTGTGCTGTCCCTCAGCCCTGCCATTGGTAGCACTTTCTTATGTCGGCTATCTCTGATATCTGCCGATGGTACATCCCATGCAGTAGCTTGTCCTGTTATGGCCTCCGGTACTCTGGCTCTGCTTTACTCACTTCCATTTCCATGTCCCCTGCCTGCTGTCTGAGGTTTTCTCCCAACAGGCAATCCTTGGGGGCCATCTTCCTGACATTCTCATGAACATTTTGCATTTCTTCCAGGATTGTGGCCTTGACACTTCCAAGTCCCCATCCTCCTTTATTCCAGAGGGTGTACAGTCACTCTATATTGGACTTTGGGTAGAATACTCCATGTTTTGTTAGCAGTTTCCAAGTCTTGATGTCAACAGCTTCCAGTTTGTTCTGTGGCAGTAGCATTCCATTAATTCCATGTTGTCCTGTCTCGTCTATTTTTGGTTTGTTCTGGTAGCCAGATGATCCTGGTTCCCCAACTGGTGTGGACCTTGTTAATCCAGGCCACATCCAAGCCAGTATGACTCTCCTTGCTCATTTTCATTCTGATCTGGAGGCTTACGAGGACAGATGTAGCACAAGCGTGAGGTATCCAGCCCAAAACCCATACTGCCACCATCAGGATCCCAACCCCGGATCTCCGGGCTATGGAGGGCAGTGGGTTGGAGTCTGGATGGTTCCCTGTGTCAGCCTTAGTTCCTGGTGGCCTCAGGCTCAGCCCGAGAGCTGGTGGCGTCCTGCTGATTTATGCACACAGTGGTTTTCATAGCCAACTGCGCCACCTGCTACACACAGACGCACACAGTACTGTGCAAAAGTATTAGGTACATATATGGTGCCTATAAAAGGAATGAACTCCCTGTTGATCAGTGTCAATAAAAAACAAATTAACTCCACTGTGATTCAATGTTGTAAAAGAATAAAATATAAAAACTTCTGGGGGGGGGGAATGGTGAATATTTTATAGGCACTGCATATAGCTAGGATGCCTTAGACCTTTGCCAAGCTCTGTAGTAATTTTGTGTATTGCACTATACTGCTGCCGCAAAAAAAAAAATTCATGGCATATGTGAGTGACGATAAATTTTGACTCTGATATGGGTCTCTGTTGTGGACTGAGAGTGGAAAGAGAGCAGGGAGAGGGTAATCATGGCTGGGGAAAAGGGAAGGGAGAGGGAAGGGAGCAGGAAGCACCAGAGGGACATTCTATAATGATCAGTAAACCAATTGTTTGGAATCATATCCTTGACTGGTGTCTCAGGGCTGGATGTGTCTCTGCAGCCACACCACTCCCTGCTCCAGCACTCCATCTCTGCCACCTGTCCCACAACCCTTCTGTGGCACCCCACCCTCACCATTCCCAACCTCCATTTCTCCTTCCAGATGTACAAACTTGCTCTTTGCTCCACGTTGACAAGTACAGCACTGTCCAATAGTCTTCAGTGTGCCCAAGACGTCTACACAGTACTGTATATCGGTTAAAACAGGAAGGCGGTTAGGAAAGAAATAAAAGAATACTTTGTTTGTGTTGGCTCAGTACCACTGTGTTCTTTAGTAACTGGATGAACATAATATACAGTCTGTGCAAAAGTCTTAGGCATCCTATCTATATTGGCCTAAGATTTTGCACAGTACTATACACATGTGAGCGTACACACACACATACACACGCAAATATAAAAACACATATATATGACTCAAAATCCATTCCTCACCACCTAGATGTTTGCTACACGATACTGAAAGAAGCAAGACCCTCACCTGTATGTGCTAATGCTTACAACAACTTTGCCCATGATAGGTCACATTTTCCACAAACTAGAAACTGAAATATCATTTTCCTAGTTGTGTGGGATTTGCAATATGTTGGATTGTTCTTCCTTATGTGTGGAAAATTGGAATTAGATCTCTAGTTCAAATTAACATTATTAAATCAAGTCAGTTCAGATTGAATGTAAATTCTGCCCATTCTGCAGCAAACGCCACGAAGCACTTTACTCCATTACCCATTATAGACCCAGAGAAATATGCAAGTTTGACTGGCATGAAGAGAAAATAATGACAAATGAAGATGAATAAGCATTTCATATACAAAGATCAATACTACTAAATTTGACAGCTACAAAATAAGAGGGTTTATTCAAATTACAGCAATATTATCTATTTACATAGCATCTGTAACACAGTAGATACATCTTGAATCAATACATGAGACATATTATGAAACAAGAAATTGACACTGAGTTTATTAAATGAAATATTCAGGTAATACATGACACAAATGTTGGTAATAGCATTGGTTTCAAAGAATGCTTTAATGGCAGTAAAGGTGGGAGGGATAGGTTCGCCTTTGAGGAAAGACTGTATTTTTTAAATTAATTAGTGCCTGGTTCAAAATAACAGTAAATAAAATCCACCTCATATATCTTTAATGAACCAATTCTTTTCCATCTAATTCATTGTTTGCTATTTCTAAGTTTAAAGTATTACAGGAGATTTAAAATTGTGAACTCATCCGTTATAATTTTGGTATTGAGAGTGCTAAATTCTATTTAAATTTAGAGATGAGGCCAAATAAAAAAAAATTAACACAGTTAACTACCTGGTAATTATGGACAAATAATTGTATAGCAAAGTCAATCAATATGTTGTGAATGCCCTGGAATTTTATTAGTCGGTGTCTAAATTTGTCGATATTTTGAAGCATACTGTGTTAATGAGATTCTAATACATGTCATTACTTTTTCACTGCATTTTCAAAATTGTTTGATAATCTTTTTGCTTGTTTACAAACGTATTAAATCATGTTGAAATTATTTATGTCAATTATGTTGTGCTGCATGAGATTGGCAGATAAATGCAACACCTTTACCATAATAACAGATAATTGATTTTGTACATTAATATGCACAACCCACCCCCACGTAATCAGCCCAAGGCAGCACACCAACAAGTGTGAATTAAGACTTTTCCAGATATCCTCCCTTCTCAATATAAATTCCAAACATTTTTAAAAAATATTCTAAAGCAGCTTCAAAATTAGAAAATCTCTCAAGAATGTCTCCTCAATTTCATTACAGTATAGGTAAAAATATTATTTTACAATTTCTCTTTACCGTGCAAATTTCCTGCTGCTAATGATTTCAGATGCCTGCTTCTTAACAGTTCGAATGATGCGCTTCTTGAAGATTTTTTTGTAGGTAATCTATAATTGTTCCCTTTTGGAAACCACAGTCCAAATATTTAACCCATCCTCAATTTTCCTTCTTAAACCACATTAAATGATTATTAATTAACATTATTAACAGTCTGCTTAAATATATTTACCAAAAAATTGGACAAGCACCGCAAATAAACAATTGGCAGTTTCAGTTTGCTCACCCAATAAGGTAACATCCAAAAACAAAAGGTCCTCTCGGGTTTTGTCAATTAAATTAACATGCACAGATTAAGGTAACATTTACTGTTCTCCATTTAACTTGCCTCACAATCCACTACACTATGAATCTACTAGGCATACAATGGGTCTAAGGGATGTGATCATATACTACAGAGTTACTCTAGTTCTTTGTTACGGAAAATAACACTCAATCATTCCAACAGCAAAATAGTGCAGTAGCCAGAAGTTTGAAAATTCTAGAAATAGAGCAACATGGTAGCGTTTAGTGCAACAGAGTAGTTTAGCTGTTAGCATCATCAATCGGTGTCCAAAACCCACGGCTGTCAGTAAAGGGTTTGTATGTTCTCTCCGTGGCCGCATGGGATTCATCTGGGTGCTCTGGTTTCCTCCCACATTCCAAAGATGTACAGGTTAGGATTATTAAATTGTGGACATGCTTTGTTGGCACAGGAAGTGAGGCAACACTTGCGGGCCGCTGCCGGTATACTCTTGGATTGAGCTAGTTGTTAAGCAATTCACACATTTTAATGCACGAAATAAACCTAATCCTTGCTCAGTTCGAATGGCATTTGTGCAAGGAGGAAGAGCTAATGTTGATAGTTTTCCATTAACTTAGTTGTGCAGAGAAAAACTAAATATTTCCAACATTATCCTGACGAAGGGTCCTGGCCTGAAACGTCGACAGTGCTTCTCCCTATAGATGCTGCCTGGCCTGCTGTATTCCACCAGCATTTTGTGTGTGTTGTTGTTTGTATTTCCAACATTTTCTGTTTTGAATTAAGTTATATAATTGCTCTACAATGTGCAGAAAAAAAGTGAATGTGTATACAGAACACGTGCATGGGTAGTAGCTTTTCACAAGCTCAAAGTAAATGGATGACTAATAACTTTTCATGAGAATTTTCACTAATTCAGTGCAGTTTCATGAAGAAATTGATTGCGTTTTCTAAACAATCTTAACCGAGATAATCTTGACATGCAATTGAAATTGTTGGAAATGCTACTTTAAATATCTGCCGTTTGAAAGTTATTCTTTTCAATATGTCCAAGATGATTTCTCAGCCACTGTGGGTGCCTTACATTGATCTAGTCAACTACTGTCTTGACTGTCCATTCACTGTAAATTTCAAACTGTCATCAGTTCTTTTTTAACCATCTTGCTGTCACTTTCATGGATAGTGTGCAGTGTATACAATTGATATGCTCTACTGTGATTTCCTCTACTGTACTGACAGTATTTAATGCATTTCGCTAATAGCATTCACATTTTACATCACCCTATCGTTTGCCGCTGTCACAGCATATGCCACTTGTGAACTGCCATCAGCAGCCATCTCAGATAGCCCACTCTTAACTCCATGGTTCCATCTTCAAATTTCTTTTTTTTAGGTTCTGGAATCAGTTGTTGAAAGCATTTTATTAAATTTGAAATGTTAAACTGACATCTACACAGAGGTAGTACTTTAAAAAAAAAATCGCCAAACCTCTGGAATAGTTAGCTGGGGGACCGTGGATTATAATCTTCCCCAAGATGATCCTTCCAAAAAAATTTATATGGGGTGTACACAAGCCCATAGCAAGCTACCTCACAAAGAGGCCTCCACTTCTATTTGCTCCAGACCCTGCTATAGCTTAACATAACACTGTTTTTGTTCCAACAACAGCACAAAGGTTAAGTGGTCATAAAAACACAAAACCTCCTGTTACAGATAGAATCTGACCCTTGAACCATCCTTCTCACTATTAGATTGCAACGTAATTCCATTCTCCTCTAGTACATTCACACACCATTTGCCTTATTAAATAGTAATAACAACATTGTTCTCAGGTGGCTTTGCTCACACGTTTCCACATCATATACGTCAGCAGTTCATCTGCGGTCTTCTCCTTTTCCGTCCATCTAAATCATGTAAACTCTCTAAATTGGGGTACACAACATCACAACTTGTGGTGATTCCTTCCAGCCCACTTGGAAAAAGTGAGCACGATCACTGGAGATATGAAATGTGTTAAATGCATACACACTGGCAGATGTGCAAAGGTAAGTATTTCATCAGCCTTCATTTTGGTAGGTCAAATATGATGGCAGAATATAGTATTAATGGTAAGACTCTTGGCAGTGTGGAGGATCAGAGGGATCTTGGGGTCTGAGTCCATAGGACACTCAAAGCAGCTGGGCAGGTTGACTCTGTGGTTAAGAAGGCATATGGTGCATTGGCCTTCGTTAATCATGGAAATGAATTCAGGAGCCGAGAGGTAACATGGCAGCTATAGAGGACCCTGGTCAGACTACACTTGAAGTACTGTGGTCAATTCTGGTCGCCTCACTACAGGAAGGATGTGGAAACCATAGAAAGGGTGCAGAGGAGATTTACAAGGATGTTGCCTGGATTGGGGAGCATGCCTTATGAGAATAGTTTGAGTGAACTTGGCCTTTTCTCCTTGGAGTGACGGAGGATGAGGGGTGACCTGATAGAGGTGTATAAGATGATGAGAGGCATTGATCGTGTGGATAGTCAGAGGCTTTTTCCCCAGGGCTGAAATGGTTGCCACTAGAGGACACAGGTTTAAGGTGCTAGGGAGTAGGTACAGAGGAGATATCAGGGGTAAGGTTTTTTTACTCAGAGAGTGGTGAATGCATGGAATGGGCTGCTGGCTACGGTGGTGGAGGCAGATATGATAGTGTCTTTTAAGAAACTTTTGGATAGGTACCTGGAGCTTAGAAAAATAGAGGGCTATGGGTAAGCCTAGTAATTTCTAAGGTAGGGACATGTTCGGCTCAACCTTGTGGGCCGAAGGGCCTGTATTGTGCTGTAGGTTTTCTATGTTTCTTATTAGATACACCCATAGATGTTTGAAGATAAAACCACTTGCATTTTTCAACGGTGCATTGTGTTCCTTGTTTGATTTGCTCTAAGTAGTATCGAAGTAATTGGGTACAGAGTGTACTTGTTTTTGTTAAACCAAATGCGAAGCTGATATCAGGAAATCCACTCATTTTCAATTTGCTGAAAAATGGTCCTGATCCCTGTCTAAAAGTTAGCACCCTGAAAGGAATTTATCAACAACTATCCAGAAGCAAGACAATGTCAAGATAGGTCATAGAGTCATAAAGGAATACAGCACAGATGAATCCTTCGGCCAACTGAATCCACCCTGACCACAGTGCCAAGCCCAGCAAACCAGAGGCAACTTATCCATATCCACTCGGCCCATATCCCTCTAAGCCCTGCCACTCCTACACCCAAGTGGTTTTTAAAAATACATTATTGTACCTGCCCAACCACTTCCTTTGGCAGCTTGATCCATATACTCACCCCCCCACCAGTGTGAAAAGCTTTTAAATCGTTCCCCTCTCACCCTAAATCTATAACCTCTCGTTTCACACACCCCTTCTCTGTCAGTGTCGACCTTACCTATGCCACTCATAATATAAAACCTCTCTATGAGTCTGCACCTCGTTCTCCTATGTTCTACAGAATAAAGACCTGGGCTTGCCAATCTCTTCCTATAACTCAAGCCCTCTAGTCCTGACAATGTCCTGGCCAATCTTTTCAGTTTAACAACATTTTTCCTATAACAGGGTGACCAAAACTGTACACAGTGCAAATACATCAACTGTTTATACAACTAATATAATGTCCCAGCTCCTATTCTCAACATCCTGACTTATGAAAGCCAGCATGTTAAATGCTTTTTTCACCATCCTGTCTACCTGTTATATGTTGCTTTCAATAGACCGTGCACTTGCAGTCCCAAGTCCCTCTATTGCATTACATTCCGTGGTACCCTACCATCCATAGTATAAGCCCTACGCTGGCCTGACTTTTCAAAGTGCATCACCTCACACTTAATTGTACTGAAATCCACTTCAGCCCTCTTTCCTAACTGACCACAATCCCTTTGTATTCTGCAATCAACTTCTTTACTATTAACAACACTTCCTGGTTTGTGTCAGCCACAAACTCACTGAGCAAGCCTCGAGCATTTACACCACTAGTCACCAGCCTCCATTCAACCATCAGCCTGTACTTCTTATCTCACAAGCAATCTTGAACCCACCTAATTAGCTCTTACTGGATTCCATGGGACCCAGCATTCTAGACCAGGCTGCCACTTATGACCGTGAAGATTGCACAAGTCCGAACAGACAACATCTACTACTGGCCTGTCTTTGTTACCCTTCTTAGGGACATACAGTCACAGAAAACTACCACACAGAAACTGGCCCTTTGGCCCATCTAGTTCATGCCGAACCATTTAAACTGCCTGGTCCCATTGACCTGCATCCAAACCATAGTCCTCCATATACCCCCATCCATGTATCTATTCCAAGCTTCTCTTAAATGTTGAAATCAAAGTTGCACCTATCACTTGTACTGCCAGCTTATTCCCAACTCTCACTATCCTGAGTTGAGATGTTTCCCCACGTTTCCCTTAAACTTTCAACTTAACCCATGACCTCTAGTTGTAATCTCACCCAATCCCAGTGCTTGCATTTGTCTCATCTAAAGTATACCCCTCAATTTTGTATATCTCTATTGAATCTCCCCTCAGTCTTCAACATTCTAGGGAATACAGCTCTAACCCACTCAATCTTTCCTTATAACTCAGATACTCCAGTCTCAGCAACATCCTGATAAATTTCCACTGTACCCTTTCAAACTTATTTGCATCTTTCCTGCAAATAAGTGTCCAAAACGGCACACAATCCTCCAAATTAGGCCTCATCGATGTCTTATACAACTTCAAAATAACACTCAACACTTTGATCTATGAAGGCAAACGTGCCAAAAGCTTCTTTATGATCTTTTCTACCTGAGACTCTGCATTCAAAGAATTCCCTGATCCTTTTGTTCTACCACAGTCCATTTTTCCAGCTGGTGGAAATCTTGATGCCAGCTTGGATAATCTTCCTCGCTGTCCACTAATCCCTAAGCTTGGTGTCATCTGAAAATCTGCTGATCCAGTTAACCACATTATCATCCCATTCAATGACATAGATGACAAACAACAATGGACCCAGCACCAATCCCTGTGGCACACCACTAGTTACAGGCCTCCAGTCAGAGAAGCAACCATCTACTATCACTCTGTCCTTCTCCCCCAAAACTAATGTCTAATCCAGTTTACGATCTCATCTTGAATGCCAAGCGACTGAACCTTCTTGACTGACCTCCGATGCAGGACCTTGTCAACTGCCTTGCTTAAGCCTATGTAGACAACATCCACTGCCTTGCCTTCATCAACTTTCCTCGTAACATCCTCAAAAAAACTCTAAGATTGGTTGGACTTTACCGAACATGCACAAAGCCATTCTGACCATCTCTAATGAATCCCTGTCTACCCAAAATTCCAGTCCTTCAGAATACATTCCAATAATTTTGCCACTACTGATGTCAAGCTCACTAGCCTATAATTTCCTGGTTTGATTCTTAAAGCCTTTCTTTAAACAGAATGTTGAACAGTGAAGCATTAGCTATCCTCCAATCCTCCAGTACCTCACCTATCACTAAGGATGATATAAATAAATCTGTTGGAGAACATCGTATCAGACTCATGTCCTCACTTCTATAGACTCTGTCTGTCTTCCCAAGACAATACAGATGTAAAATATCAAGATCTCCCCCATCTCTTTTGCCTCCACTCATGGATTAATCAAGCTGATCTTCCAGAGGACCAATTTTGTCACTTGCAATCCTTTTATCCTTAACATATCTGTAGAAGCCCTTAGGATTCTCCTCCTTGTCTGCTAGAGCAACCTTATGCCTTATTTTAGCCCTCCCCCCCCCCAATTTCTTTCAAATGCTGTCTTGCATTTCTTATACTCAATTACCTCTTTGTTTCTACCTGCCTATACCTGTTAAGCACCTCCTTTTTTTGCCCTTAACTAGGGCCCCAGTATCTCTTGAAAATCAAAGTTCCCTAAACCTGTTATCCTTTCCTTTTATTCTGACTGGCACATACAAGCTTTGTACTCCCAAAGTTTCACTTTTGAAGGCCTCCCACTCACCTAATACACCTTTGCCAGAGAACAGCCTCTCCCAGTCCACACTTGCCAGATCTGTTCTGATACCATCAAATGCCTTTTCTCCAGTTTAGAATCTCAATCCAAGCACCAGACTGATCCTTTTCCATAATTACCGTGAAAATGGCATTCTGATCACGAGATGTAAAGCGTCCCCATGCACAAACTGCCATCACCAGCCCTGTCTCATTCCCTGACAGGATATCAAGTATTGCCCACTCTCTCGCTGGGACTTTTGTGTACCGATTAAGGAAACTTTCCTGAACATATCCCACCTAGTCCCTTTACAGTAAAGGAGGTCATACATTTCTTATTCCTCAGTTCCACCCATAAAGCCTCACAAGATTAATGTGTTCTGTTTGAGCACTGCCATAACACTTTCCCTAATAACACCACCCCTCCCTTTTAATCCCTTCCATTTTGTTGTGTGTGAAACAATGGAAATCCAGAATATTGAGCCACCATTCCTGCCTCTCTTGCAACCAAGTCTCACTAATGGTGACAATAATTCCATGTGTTGATTACGCCCTGAGCTCATCTTCCTTTGCTACAATACTTCTTGTATTGAAATATACGCAGCTCAGAACGGTAGACTCACTATGCTAAACCTTTAGCTTCCTGACTTTGTCTGGGGTTTTAACAATATCCGTCTCCATAACAACCACTATCTGTTCTAGCACTCTGTTCCCATCTCCTTTGCAATTCTAGTTTAAGCACTCCCTTAGCCCCGTGCAGTACTAGCAAATCTACCTGTTAAGATATTAGTCCCCCTCTAGTTTAGGTGCAAACAGTCCCTTCTGTACGGGTCCTGCCTTCCCTGGAACAGAGCCCAATGATCCAGAAATCTGAAGCCCTTCCTCCTGCACCAAGTCCTTAGCCATGTATTACACTGTATAATCTTCATATTTCTGCCCTTACTAGCACACGGCATGAGATCACAACTCTGGAGGTCCTTTCCTTTAACTTCACACCTAACTCCCTGAACTGACTTGGTGGAATCTTATCCCTCTTCATTTTTATGTCAACGGTATCTATAGGGACCACAATCTCTGGCTGCTCACTGTCCCACTTAAGAATGTTGGCACCCAGGAGGAATCATACCATTCAGGAATCGCGTTTTCATCCACAGAACCTCGTTTAGATCCCCTGACTAATGGATCCTCATCACCACAACTTGCCTCTTCTCACCCTTTTCCCTTCTGAGCCACAGAGGCAGACTCAGTGCCAAAGAACTGACTGCTGTGATTTTCCCCTGCTATATCATACCCCATAGTGGTATACATGGTGTTGAAGGGGACAGCCACAGGGGCACTCTGCACTGGCTGTTTAACCCTTTTCATCCTCCTGACTGTCATCCATTTTCTGATGTCCTGAATTTTAGGTGTAAGTATCTCTCCATAGGTCCTGTCTATCACTCCCTCATCCTCGTGAATGATCCAGAGTTCACCCATTTCCAGCTTCAACTCCTCAACGTGGAATGTTAGAAGCTGCAGCTGGATCCACTTTTTGCAGCTGAAGTCATCACGGACGTTGGAGGTCCACACCCCACAAGGGGAGCATTCACCTGTCCTGCCTGGCATCACTACTGCTCTAACTGTGTAATTATAAAGAAGGAAAGAATAAACAAACTGAAAAAAAATCTACCTACAGCCTTTCAACTTCTCTCACTCGTCCCTCCTTGCTAAAGCCTCAAAGAGCTAAAATCTCAAAATCCCCACTCTAACACTGTCCGCTCCAACAAAGGCCATTGCCTTATTTTAATTTGCACTTGCTAATGAATCCCAGTCTCTGACTGGCCACTGCTCAAATGTTAAAACTCCGGCAAAGCGCTGCTTTTTAATGCACAGTCGCTGAGCTGAGTGAGACACTCCTTCTCTCACTCCTGATCTCTGATTAGCCGCTGTTCAAACACTGTTCACAACCTCCGAATGACATTAGCCACCTTTCTGCCATCACCAGTGGTTAATGATCAAACAAGTTTCTCCACAAGAGTCTCTGCAATTTCCTTTCTACAGAGTCCGAGAATGTTCTCAGTCATGCACTCAAGAGTTATTCGTCTTAATTCACTGTAAGGCTGCAAATACATTCTCCCTGGCAATATTTGAATGCCCTCCAAAACATCTCCACATGTTCCTTTATCTCTTGAGCAACCACGACTTCCACCTTAATAAACACAGAGGAAAAATATTCATTAAAAATTCCACCTATTTCCTGCAGCTCAAGTCCTGCTGATCTCCAAGGGTACCTATTTTGTCCCTAGCCACTCTTTTATTAATACAGGACAGTTGGCCCTCCTTATCCACGAGGGATTGGTTCCGGGACCCTTCCCAGATACCAAAATTCACAGATGCTCAAGTCCCTTATTCAACCTGTCTCAATGCGGTGAATCTTAGGACCCAGCGGAACCCAAGACCTTATTTAACCTGTCTCAGTGCGGTGGACATTAGGACCCGGCGACAGAGCTCTGAATCTGCAGTGTTTCTGTTCACAAAAATAATCACGATCGCCATTGAAAATAAAGTGGAAATAATAAAGCGATCGGAAAGAGGTGAAACACCATCGGTCATTGGAAAAGCGCTAGGCTATGTTGGTCAGCGATCCGAACAATTTTAAAGGATAAAGTGAGAAAGGCCCTGCCCCGATGAAAGCTACAATTATTACTAAGCAACGCAGTGGTTTAATTATTGGGTTTTGGGTTTTTGATCCTCCACATCAACCCGGCACGGTGGAGAGCGCACTCAGGTGCGGTCTGTCACTGGATCTAACTCGGGAACTTCCGTTCCCGAGCCTGGCACTGAAGCAGATGTTCTTAAGTGTTTTATATGCATAGAAAGGTAAAGTATATACTATTTACTAAGACAAACGTTTGACTAACTGACGCTAAATAATACCAGATGTACCTGTTCCAACTTACGAGAACTTCCGATCTTTTTCGATCCCGATCCACGATAACCCACGCACATCCTCCCGTATACTTTATATCATCTCTAGATTACTTATAATACCTAATACAATGCCATGTAAATGCCATGTAAAATAGTTGTTATACTGCATTGTTTAGTGACAAATTATGACAAGAAAAAAAGTCTGTTCGTGCTCGAACAACAAATGCTGGAAGAGCACTTCCGGGTTTTCGCGATTCGCGGTTGGTTGAATTCGCGCATGCGGAATTCACGGATAAGGAGGGCCAGCTGTACTGCACAAAAATCTTAGGTGTATATATACTGTATATCTAGGGCATCTCAGACTTTGCACAGTACTGTAATATGTTTTGTGTATTACACTGTACTGCTGCCACAAATAAAATCATGACATATATGAGTGATGATAAACCTGATTCTGATATGGGTCTCTTCTGTGGACTGAGAGTGAGAAAGGGGGCAGGGAGAGGGGAGGGAGGGGGAAGCACCAGTGGAATGTTCTGTAATGATCAATAATGCAATTGTTTGGAATCAAATTACCTTGGCTGGTGTCTCAGGGCTAGGTGTGTGTCTGCACCTGTGGCACCCCCCCCAACCCCGTCACCCCTCTGCCACCTGTTCCACGCCACCCTCGCCATTTCCAACATTGCTCCTGCCATATTCACAAACTCGCTCGCTGTTTCAAGTTGATAAATACAGTACTGTGCAAAAGTCTTAAGCACCCTAGCCATGTACATGTGCCCAAGATCTTTGCACATTACTGTAAAATCGCTTGGGAATTTTCCTTAACGTTACATGCCATATTCATCTCATACCCCCTCTTTGCCCTTCTGCTTTCCCTCCTATTCTTACTTTTTACAGTAATCAAGGGATTCATTCGTCCCTAACCTCCTAGATGCTTCTTTATCTTCCGGAGAGCCTCAATTTCACTAATCGGAAAAGATTCCTTAATCTTGCCAGGTTTATCCTTTATCCTAGCAGGAGCATACTGCTCTTGGCCACAGGTTATCACACTCATGGCAAGCCTGTCTAACTCTTAAAAGTCTCCCACTTGCCATTCATTCATTCTAGTTTGAAAGTGAAGGAAAGACAGAGCAATTAAAAGGTATGTGAAGTCTGTAGTGAAAATTGTAGTTTTTAAATTGGATGAAACCTTTTAATAGCAAGCACTCATGTCTTGGTGATAGGGTGAAGCTAGCCTGCTACTCACAGGACCTTATTTTAATCACTGATGGGGAATTGTATGTATACCGAAAAACAAAAAGCCTGCTGTCTGCATCTAAGGAACTACCAGGATGCAAAGGCATACTTATTGCAATGACACTTCAGTGCAACTTTCAAAACCAGGAAAAAGCACCAGAAGTTACTTGGTGTTATATCATATAGATGTGATTTTACTTTTAAACACATTAGTTGCAATTAATGAAGGAAATATTTGAGCTTGTCACCATAGTTACTCTATGGATAGGAGAATATTAAGCAGCTACAGTATATCCTCACAGATATTTTCCTAGCCTTGTTGACTCTTGCTTTCTGTGGATCTGGTCTGCTCCCAGATTCCCCATAGAATTATATCTTTTTCCTTCATTTTCCACATCATTAATTTCCTGTCTCACTAACGTGAAAATGACATTTAGTGTGTCTCATTTCTACCTTGATCTTTAGAAGATGCATCAAGGTTGAATTCCTGTAGTTTAAGTAACACAAACACATATCCAAACATATTAGCTATAAGCAAGTTTCTATCATATGTTAGGTATGGAAGCAACACACACAAAATGTTGGTGGAACACAGCAGGTCAGGCAGCATCTATAAGGAGAAGCACTGTCGATGTTTTGGGCTGAGACCCTTCATTAGGACTAACTGAAGGGAAAGATACTAAAAGGTTTGAAAGTAATGGGGGGAGGGAGAAATGCGAAATGAAATTTCCCCCTCCCCCCATTACTTTCAAATCTCTTAGTATCTTTCCCTTCATTTATTCCTGACGAAGGGTCTCGGCCCGAAATGTCGACAGTGCTTCTCCTTATAGATGCTGCCTGACCGACATGCTGTGTTCCACCAGCATTTTGTGTGTGATGTTTGAATTTCTAGCATCTGCAGATTTCCTCATGTTTGCTTGTTAGATACGGATGTTAACTTTTTTTTCATGGGGAAATGACTACAAAACTGAAATGTGTTTGTATATCATGATGATACTGGAATCTCACACAGAATTGGGACCAATTCAACTCAGTAATGCTACAGCCTGATTACATCTTTAATCAACACCATTTCTGAGCCTCGGCTATGAATGGAAACGAAGGGAATGTCAGCAATGAGTATCGAATATGATATAAACAAGATGCTGCCTTCTGCCCCATCGATTGGTAAATTTTTGAGATCTGGCTATAAACGATGACAAACACAAGTGTGGTAAATGGAATTGAGATACAGGTAAACTGTGATATCACAACATATAGTTGAAAAGTCTAAGGGATTTAAGATGCTAGTTATTTTCAGCAAGGCAATCTTTCTTATAAAGATCATTTGTGAATTAAAGAAGACACCAAGGCTGTGGAGGATCAGATATTGTTTGAGATAGTGATCAATTTGTGGCAAGTTTACAAGTCTTGTCTAAATAGACGCAGAGATAATTGCAGTTTAGCCAAAAATTATTGTACCATGCAATCTTATCAGTAGAGTGGCTCCGGTAGGAAAAATCTAAAACGGAAACTAGTTGAGCAAATTTGGGCATTTTTACATTTATTTATGTAACTAAAAATCAGCATCTGTTTATGTACGAGTAGAAGAAAACCCGTTTCATGCTTATGCCCACTGAAAGAGACTCAGATTTTCAATTTGTTCCTTTCCCACAAGAAGATTGTGTGTCACTGCTGCAAAATCACAACGAGGGTGAGAAAACAAAGTAATATTTTTATCACATGTCGTGGCCGATGAAGTATTTAGAAATGCTTCCTGAAGGGGAATTGAGGCAATGTATAGCCGTGACATAAATGTTCAAATTGTGGAATTCTTTGAAATTCATTGTTTTTCCACCATTCTCCTTACCCTTGAAAAGATGGTAATACACGTCTGGAAGCATTTCCTTAAAACATTAATTTTCACACTGATTGGACTTAAAATGAAACTACATGTTCTACAAACAGAATCACAAATGAGACAATAGTGTATTAACTTGTTTAGTAACTGTAAAATAATTATGCAATCCAAGATGAAAATTGTCATTATTATTTTCTCAAGCAGTAACCCAGACTTCTTAATGTGGCCATAATGATGCAGTTCATGTCTCTCAGAATCCAAACTGATGATCTTCCTGATTACTTATCTTCTAATGAATACAATTATGGGAATAACTAATCAGGAGCATAATCATTTGAAATCAGTATACTGATTATATGTTCCTTTCTTTACATTTTTATTTCATTTTCATGACCTGATAAACATTAATTTTCAATTAAAGATATATTAACCCAAAATTCAATCAAATAGCATTGCTTCATTCAGAGGTACTGTATACCATGAATGGAAGCAATTCTCACCCAGACTGTATCCAATTCCAAAGCGACTTGCACCATTCCATAAATTCAACTCACAAATAGTCATGAATCCCTTGTGTCAATGGCATGATCATCATATATCAAACAATATCATTCGCTAAACCAATCTCCTTGCTTGGAAAATTAGATTACATCATTCTGAACACTCCTGCTGTAACTCTTTCTCTAACCCCCACCTGTTAATATCCCCCAACATAATACTACCCCATTTTGTGATCATCGGCAAACCAGATGGTAGTCCAAGCCGCAATCTATTTTGCCCTCCCAGCCCTGATCGAACTTATGATCCCCAATTGTCACACTCCTGCAAGTCCTCTCCCATCCATTACTTCAGCTCCTCTACTTACCCAAGATTTTTCTATGAAGAAGAAAAAAGTGTGCAAGGGGCTTTTCAGCAGCTCCTTGGGCTTCATGCATAATTGAACTTTAACAGGTCTGGGACCCAAAAAAATCAAAGGCATGAGCACAGCAACTCTTTATCATTCATCAGTGTGAATAAATTACACGTGTGTTGTTGACACAAGCTATACATCAGTTCTGCTAGACAAATGTCATTGTGTTTTTAAGCTATATTTATGTCTGTTTGCTGATTTTTAAAAAAAGTACATGTTCAAATAGTGCAGCAATATCAATTTAAAATGTGAATACATCATTCCTCTTTGTTTACAACTGATCACAATATCTTTAAATTTGAAGTGGTTATGGAAAGGGACAAGAAACAAAAGTGAAGGCACTGAAATGAAGGAGGCTTATATTTCTGTGAATGATTGACAAGCCAAACAGTAACTGAGCAATAGGAAGCCTTCAAGAAGATAGATCAGGTACCTAACAAAAACGTTCATGGAAGAAGAAATGGAGGGCATTCAAAGCCACAGCTCTCTGAAGGAGTAAAATTAAAACATTGAAAAGCAAAGCTCGTGACAAATATGATATTCACATACGGTTGAGAATTGAAGGAAGCTTAGCTGCCAAAATAAACTGTAAATAAAATGCGAAGTGCACAAAGTCAAAGTAAAATTTATTATCAAAGTATGTACATGTTACATAAACTACCTTGACATTCATTTTCTTGCAGGCATTTACAAGAAAATAGATATGATAGAATTTATGCAAAAGTATACTCAAAGTCTATGCATAAACAGAATTTTATTTTATGTCATTTTAGATTAGCGGGCAACAACGAATGCTACAAATCTTGTATAAACATTTCAGTAAGTGGGTGTGAGATAAAATGCAAAAGTGACACCAGGCTGAAAAACAAAAGTCAATCAAGTTTCTACATTTAAGTGCCAGTCTTATTGAAGAAATCTGTGTGGTAGAGGAGGACAGGAACTTTCAAAACCGTCACTGCTCATAACAAACAACATTCATATAAGAATGGGAAACACAGGTTGCCAGAATATGCCTGAGCTTGCTGCAAAATTAAAGGAGTCAGGCTAGGAGTGGAATAGCACACCTGCCAATAAACACTCTGCCATCACAGCTAACTTCTGCACGAACCCATGAAGGCGATTCTAACAGATGTATGGGGAAATTGTTCAGGATACCTGAAAAATGATCACTTAAGGCTTTGCTAACTTTCCTAACCTAGAATGTGCTCTCTCATCCATTTGTTTTGAATTTTCAACAGCCGCGCCAGCTTGGGTGCTCTTAGGTGCATCCACAATAAGCAGCATCAAGAGCCTATGAAAGAGCAGCAGTAATCTACACAGGGAGAGAGGAGATCAATAGAGGAGTGGAGCTCACCAGACGTTATATCTGCCTCACAGGTTGTACAAACATAGGATGACCTTAAACACAAGAGATTTTGCAGATGCTGGAAATCCTGACAACACTCACATAAAATGTTGGAGGAACTCAGCAAGTCAGGTAGCATCTGTCATGGGAAATAGTCAGATGACGTTTTAGGCAGAGATCTATCATCAGGATTGGATCTAGTTACCCTCTCACCTCTTCACCTAACTTGCCTATCACTTCCCTTTGGTTCCCCTCCTTCCCTTCTTCCATGAACACTGTCCTCTCCTATCAGATTCTTTCTTCAGCCCTTTAGCTCATTCCCCTATCACCTCCCACCTTCTTACTTCAACCCCCTCCTCCCTCAACTAGTCTCACTCATCAACTGCTAGCTTGTACTCCTTTCCCATCCCGAACATTTTTATTCCAGCTTCTGCCCCCACTTCCTTTCCAGTCTTGATGAAGGGTCTCAGCCCGAAATGGCAATTATTTATTCCCGTCCATAGGTGCTGCCTGACTTGCATTCAGCATTCTGTCTTAGCCAGCTTCAGCGTGCTACATCAAGTTATATTTGCAGCACATTAGAACATGACATTGGCACATTAGATGGGCACCCTGGCTGGCATAGACATGTTGGGCTTGTATCTGGCTCTGGATTACCAGGGAAAGCCATCATCAAGGTGTGACCCACAAGCCATCCCGAGATGACCCATGAGATCTCCAATACTTGCAAGAGATCCCACTCCATAAATATATCGATGTTAACGTGGGCAATGCTCATGAAGCATTCCTTTTACAGCTGTTCACTTTCCCAAGTCCTTTCACCCTTCCAAATTGAAATGTCAACTGGTTGTTTGAAGAAAAGTGATACACCTTAAAGCATGATCAAGAATACCAATGTGCAGACCAACTAACAAAAAAGTCAAACTACATGACAGCTGCAAATCTTAGTGTATGATCCACTGACATGCTGCTGCATCCTTGACAGATCTGAAGGCTTCTTAGTCTGCAAATGTCATGGATGTTAAAACAGTAAGGCATGCTGCACTTGTGTAACAAAGTGCTTAAACAGAGGTTAGACGTACAGGAGACAAAAAGGAGAGGACAGATCCTCTTCAGACACAGAGGAAGGATGTAGGCAATGAAAGATAAGCAGGGCACATTGCAGTTTGGGTTTTACTGTTCAATACATGCTTCGCATAAGCTCCACCATCCAAATGCTTCTTTCTCCACCCACTAGGAAGAACTAGACATGCAAACATTAACTTTGCCTCATCCACCCTTTAACCTTCAGCTGTGTTCTGCCTCCCCTTACAAAAAATTTGCAAGGCAGGAACATGGTGTCAACAAATATCTTTGAGAGGCTAAAGTTAACAATTTGAAATTCCCATATAAAAATCCTTGTACAAGAACAGATCCTTACATTCCATCCAGTCACTTCAGCACAGGTAGAAGCTTATTGCTCCAATCTGATCTGAAGCACAAAAAGAACTTGAATGAATTCCTCTGAACTTGAGTTTTTGAAGGCCTGACTGGCTACATTCTGATTGTACTTGTGCATGGACAGACTCTCATATTTTCCTGCAAACTATATGCTGAGCATCTTGTTATAAATCACTGGATGGGCAGTATGTATTACATTCAAGATGCATTTATTGAGTGCAAATCCTCAATATCTGCACACATTTACTCATGTCACAAGGTACTTCCTATTAGTTGCGCTCTCTTCAGATGAAGTGCCGTTGCAAAAGCCTGAGACATTATGTGACTTACACTGAGAGAAGTCGCTCTGATCATTCCAAACATCCACAATACATCTGTGACACAACAAGAGCATGCCTAATAGGAGGAGCTCAAAATGTTAAGCCCTTCAAAGCATACTTTCAGCAACCGTCCCCGCCTTTAACATCTGCTTTTGCTCATTTCGGATATACAAGGCACCAAACATTCAGAATGCAAAACACAAATAATCAAATTCAAGTATATAAGCCAGAACAGGAAAAGCACATTCTGAAAAACACCTTCAAAAATGAGTGATCTCCTCCTTTAAAGAGAAGTCACATTGTCTTGCCGAACGCCCTTTGAGCAAGGTGAATGCCCTGAATGAGATTACAGACATAAATTCAAACTGTCCAGATGAGAATATTCAAGGTTTCTGCACCTTATTCTATTTAGATACATTTTCTGGTTCTTTTTTTTGCATTGAGCTGACATCTCCAATTTTTATTAAATGTCATGCTTCCAATCTGCTGTTAAACAGTGAAGCTGAAACTGGGTTGTGTGTATTGCCATCATGCTCTGTCTGCTTGGCCAGGAAACCCAGAAACATGTTAACACTTTAACTGAGCAAGGGAAAGCACTTACACTTATAAAATGCCTTTGTTCTTTTTGGATTTTTCAAGAACAGCGCAACAACTCATTTGCACACAAATACTAAGGTGATAATGACCACGTAATCTGTTTTTGTGATACTGAGCGAGAGGTAAATATTGGCCAGGAAAACTCCTCTGCTCTTCTCCAAAATGGCAACATATTGTATGTCCACCTGCTACAGCAGACATGGTTTTGGCTTAATGCAGCACTCATTTAGTAACGTACCAGATTGCCAACTTTCATGTTTGTGCGCAAGTTGCAGAAGAGGGGCTTGAACACAAACATTCAAAGATTCAGAGGCAACGGTGGCAAGAAATGATTTACAATTGATCAGAATAAAGTGGCTCTAAAATATACACAAGTTTAAAAAAAAAATCAGGTCTACTGGACGCTGGCAATTCAATCCCGCACCCACCACAACCACACCCCACCTTCTCCTCAATATAGGCAGTGCCCCAGGAAATTAAAACATTTTCTCAAAGGTTAAAGTCAAAAGACAGAAAGCAACATTTCTGTGGGGTAGGAAATAGATACCCGAATATCTGATTTTACAAACAATGTGAGCATGTCAAATGAAAGAGGTAAAAAAAACCCAGTAGGAAACAAATAGTTAGAGGATATACTTAAAATGTTGGCAGTGCTTAAAAGTTGAAAAATCACCTGGTTCAGATGCATCCCAGGATTTTGAGGTAAGCAAGGGTAGATCTGGCCACAATTCTTCATTCCTACTTGGATGGACATGGGAGTGGTGCAAGAAGGCTGGAGGGTTGCACATGTTACACTCCTGTTTGAGAAAGGGGAGAGGGATGAACTAGAGCTCAGTTTGCCTAATATTAGTGTTAGAGAAAAAATAATACCCATTTGGCTTAATTAACGGCAGCCAGTATGGTTGTATTAAATCAGGACCAAAATCCTGTTCGTGTACTTTGAAGTGGTAATGGGTTGGGTTGATGAGTGTTGTGCATGTACTTTCCAAAGGCAGTGATATTAAAATCGGTATCTATGGGGTTAAAGAAGTAATGGTACTACGGATACAAAATTGGTTCAGAAACAGGAGACAAAGTAGTAGTTAACACCCTTGTTTCATTCTGGAGGGAAAACAAATTTTCCAAAGTCATTAGGCTCATCACACTTTTTGATTTATATTTATGACGTTAGGTTTGCCACAGACCTCAACTGATTATATTAATGATCACATGTCCTGTGGCAGACTTGTGAAGTTGGAACAGTGAGCAATTAAGTAACAGATTTCAGGAAGACACATTTGGATGGTGAAATGGGCAGACATACAACATGCAGATGAAATTTAATGCAGAGATATGTGGTGATGCACATTTTAGACAAGAATGAGGAGTGGCTAGATAACAAACTATTCAACTTAAAAGGTTTGAGAAATTGCATACATAAATATTAATGTGGTAGAACATTAATAAACTTGTTAAAATTAAACCATTTCTTTGGTTTTTCAGCATTTATGAGGTGACTGAGTGACTGGAAAAGCCTTGGCTAGAGAATTGTGGTAAATTTCTGGATCACATTTTAAGACTGCAAAGCATGCAGAGAGCATTTACCAGGATAATATCAAGAATGAAGGACTGCAGTTGTACAAAAAACTAAGAAGCAAAGACAGGATCAGAACAACAAAACAAAAGTTAAGATATAATTTGTATTTTCCAAAGGTAACCAAAGAATCTAAGGATTTAAGATAATTAACAGAAGCAGGTGGGGGTGGAATAATTCTTTCAGTGCAATAAATTATCTGAAACACAATATCTAAGAAGGTAGGCAGCACATCTGATAGCATTTTACAGACAGGAAATTATACATATATAATCTGAAAGAAAGAAAATGTAGAATTATGGAGAAATTGTACTAGTGGAACAATTTAGACAGTTCTTTCAAAAAGCTGTCACAGACACAATTGGCCATTAGATTTTACCCCCACCCCCCCAGCTTTGCAGGATTCCATGAAAGACTTACTTGGTCAATAAAAATCACAGGTAAAAGTAGATACAAACAAAACATGGATACTGAACATCAAGTGAACTTATCTTGTTATTCTTTGGTATTAAAATTCACTTTTCTCAGAAATAAAGGAATGATATATTACAAGACATTTAATTTGTTTTATTTGGTGATACAATGCAATGTGCTTGTGTGTGGTGATTGAATTGTGTTCTTTTGCATGGTGTACATAGCTACTCAAATCTTCCAGTCAGTA
Organism: Hypanus sabinus; assembly: GCF_030144855.1. Classification (NCBI taxonomy): domain Eukaryota; kingdom Metazoa; phylum Chordata; class Chondrichthyes; order Myliobatiformes; family Dasyatidae; genus Hypanus; species Hypanus sabinus. The sequence continues at coordinate 40,477,214 of NC_082709.1, forward strand.
ACAATGCAATAATGTCATAGACAGTTAATATCCCAATTTCAGCATTTAGGAGTACTGCTCTGATCCCATAGTTTGAGGCAGTCACACCGGATCATAGAATTATTATGGAAAGAAGGAGAATGCCTATATTAGTTCTCTGAAAAAGTTACCAATTCATTCACTATTCTGGCATTTTCAGCCTTCGAGTTTTCAAATACTTATCCAAGGTCCCTTTGAAAGTTATTACTGGAATTTGCTTCCAGCATCTCAAGAAGGAAAAGATAGTAAATAACTCAGTGTACAAACTACCCTCATCTCCTTGTCCTTTATCCTAAAAATATTTCAGGTTTTACTCTCCCAATAAAACTGACTTTTTTCATCTTCAAAGGGCGAAGTGATGGCAGATGACACAAAACTAAGATAAATATTTGTGTTCCTACCTCAATCTTTCAAATGCTGAAAGGGTACCAAATGAATTGAAGCAGGCCATGACTATTTCTTGTAGCATGGATGAAAAAAGACATTTTATCAACATTCAATGTTTCACATGTGCAGCAAGTATGGGTCAGTGTTATTTGTGTTTTACAAACACTTCACTGATAAATAAATAAATATAGTTTCAGGACGATTAGCAGATTTGAGCTTTGTTCAAACATCAAGCCTTACCATGAATCTAAGTAAGGGTACAATCCAGAGTGACAAGGTAGTGGCAAAGTGTCTGTGTGGGTAGGATAGCAACAAGGGAAAGTAGACTAAAAGAGGTGGAAAACTATCATTTAGAACTGTTCTCAGGAACTGCAAAAAGTGAATGACATTTGGTCGTTTTCCGGGTAGGATCCCAATACAAGACTGGTGGCAGACTTCAAAAGATGAGTTATTCTGCAGCTTTCCTGTTTGCAAGTCATGAACATCACAAGTCACAAAATAGATGTGTTGTTATGCACAATAAATCATCTCATGAAACTACATTTGTGTTTCGGGGATTACATTTTGTTTCCTATTATGTGAAGCATGAAGCTTGCTCCTGGATAGGACCCTATCACCTAATTTACTCAGCTATTTCACAACTGAGTTATTAACCTTTTTAAACACTTAATGATGACTGTGCTTCAACAGCTGCTTGGGAACTGTTAAAGGATTATTACAATTGCTTTTGCAATTTACTGATTTTACTGTTTCCGCTAATGAAAGAAAGTTATAGGAAATTTACTAAGTATTTATTTTTACATGGCATTTATAGTACAGAAAGAGACAAGATGGCATAACTGGTCTTTGCAAGTTCCTGTATTGCAGGCAAACCACCCAACTGTCTTTACACACAACCTTTTAATCCTTTCTCCATAATATACTTCGAGTTTCCTCATAAATGCTTTTTACCTTCATGATTCACACTTCAACTACTCTTGGGACAAAGATTTCTTTTCAATCCCTATTTAGTAATGAACCCTAGCTTTGATTTCACTTGCAAAGTAAAACATTTTCACCATATCTACTACATCAAAAACCATGAATATTATTCATGAACATTATCATAAACTATTAGATTACAGTCTCATTTACATCTGAGAAAAATAATTGAATCATGCAAAACTTTTAAATTATAAGCCCTTTTAGTAAGAAAGTATGGTCAATGTCAGAAGTCAAGTAATTAAGCTTGTGTCATAACTGAAATGCTTGTACAAAGGGTTGAATCAATCTCCACTGACCTTAGGATGAACATGTTGAGCAGAATTTGTTTGTTGTGTATCTTGTATCTGAACCTCAATAACTGAGCTTAGAGATGCATTTCTCATTTCAATTGCACGTGGATCTGCCCAGAAGCAGATGCTCAAAGTTCACATGAAAAACAAAGAGTTTCCTCAATTTTTGAGCCTGCAGGATGCTAGAAGATTTTAAGTGTCTGAAGATGAGTGTAGATTGGTATCATTATGCTCTATACTTCAGTTAAATAGGAACGTTATGTATGCTCAAGTTCAGTGAGTGCTCAAACTGCTTGTCTACAGTTATAACTAGGTTATGTATTATCATTCCTTCAGGGAGACAAATTGTTAAAATGCCAACAAAGGAAAAATGGATCAAACAGCTTTCTTTTATGCTGAGGAGTTCTATGAATGCACAGTCATATCACCACGGCATTATTGCAAAGTAACTGTAAATAGAGGATATATTCCAACAAAAACAAAACAATACCAGTCAAATCTGTTTAGTATATACAGCAAGAGCAGTTTTATGTAGGATTTTGTTCACTTACTTAATGAAAGAAATTCACTGGAGAGTGACATGATTGGTGAATTCTCTTCATCTCAACTAAAAAGCCACAGGTTAAAGCTCCAGTGTCTCTATCATCTGCACATCCTTCCTCCACTTCATTCTGGGTGCCTGACACCCAAGCACTGACAGCTAATCCCTGCCTTTCCAGTTCATTCCGAGCCACACATTATACAACACCATTGTTGCAGATGAAAAACTGTAGTCTAAAATGATTGCGCCCGACAGCTAAAGGAGGCTGCCAAGAAACAAACAGGCTCCGTAGGAAAACAAAGAGGAGACTGTGTGGGAGGGAAAAACAACTTGAGATGCCTATATGGTATCTGCAGATGACATGGCAGCTTGTATAACCACAGTACTATGATTTGATTAAAAATACATTTGCAAAAGGCACTTACCTCCATCTCCAGAACCTGATCCCATATCTGTAGAAAGACAAGATCTCATTAGAAGGAAAAGTGATTTCTTTTTTTAAAAAAAAAACTTGTCATCTTCTCAACACTGGCTGTGGTCTGTTGCTAAAATCTACGGATGCAGTAACTATCATGTCCGGAGGGACAATCATCAGACTGATGAAAAAATGTACAAGTAAGACTATGGCACGAAGTAACACGAACTTATTTTCATTCCGGCTGTAACGGTGATTAAGCGTCCAGTATAGGGTGAACGCCGTTCTCATTTCCGTTCAATATGCTTCAATAATAGCTTTGAAATGTGATAAGGAGCAGTGCCTGTTGTCTGAGGCTGGCTTGGTTATAAACGCTTGCACACACACTCTCACCAGATAGTCTCTGATTTATTTTCTGATGTGACAGACACGAGGTTAAAGGCGCTTTCAGGCTCGCTCGCTCTTTCACACGCTCGCACATCGCTCTCAAATTGCAGAACATGTTCATACCGTTCGAACAGGATCCTTCTCCGAGCACCTTTATTTCGCTCTGCTGTTTGCACGCAGCCTGCCGCAGGTAACACTCATTCTGGTAGGTATTGCCGTTGGAGCCGCACACTGGCAAATAGTCAGTGCTGCACTAAAAAGAAACGGAATCATTTCAGACATTCCAGACTTTCTGCAAGATCCCTCCACACTCTGCGTATCCCGAGCAACCACAGCCAGCAGCCTGACCCAGTTTGGGGTCCACCAGAGCGCTAGCGCTAAGGAAACAGCAGCCCGGGCGGTGCGCGTCCCTTACCTTCAACTGACAATCGCACGTTATCGTCTCCCCGATTCGCAAGCACTCCCCGCCGAACTGACAGGTATTGACGTCGCACAGAAACAAGTCGTGCCCTCTGTCTTCGAAACCTTCGAGGGAGTAAGAGAGAGGGGCAGGTAAAAGAGGGAACTTGGCGGTGACCGAGCTACTCCCGTGTCCATAGCAAGCAGGTCAGATATTGCGAAAAAAAAGCTGGGCACGTGGGGCGATCGGGGCCCTACTCGATAACAGCCGTGTTACTTCGGCACCCTGACTCGGACAAGTGTTGCAAAAAGAAATCATCAAGCAGCCTTGTTAAAAAAAAGCTCGCCCTGCCTCGCTTCATTTCAATGCAAAATCCCACGTTCGCCTTTTAAATGAAATTTCGCTATTTCACATCTGCTCCGCAGCGTGCCTCGTAATAGGACATACATTTAAAATATACACACATATACATTCTATATATAGATTACACGCTCTTGCATGCGCGTACATGCACACGCACTTATACATATGTATAAGTAAATAAAATATAGAAAAATAGATTCATGGTTAGCAACTTGGAGAATGACATGAAGTTACAACTGAAATAAAGGAGCTGTATTTTAGATGCGAGCTTGTCTCCTTCCAGTGAAGATTGATGTTCTGAATCTTTCTGTTGGTTAATCGCAAATCTAAACCTTCAGACGGAAATTGAAGGCAGCTGTGTGTGTGTGTGTGTGTGTGTGTGTGTGTGTGTGTGTGTGTGTGTGTGTGTGTGTGTGTGTATTGCGACATGGAAAAGCGAGGAGGAGAGCAAGAGGGAAGAGGTGCGGAGGTGCATTCGTTTTGCTATTGCAACCTGCAGGGGTAGCCCCGCCACCCCGCCCTCCATCCAAGTCTGGCTTCTCCACGGCACGGAGACTGCTGAAGATCTGGTAAGAGAGTACATGCCCGCCAAGAGCTCAGAGTGTTCGCTTCTGCATCTTCTACAACTCCGGGATAACGGTCAGCAAACGGAGGAAGAACACGCAAGCTGCGGCAGACATTTCCATCTCCGCCCCATCCCATCCCCAGAATAAATCAAATCGACTGAGCGCAAGTGTAAAAATAAAAACAGAAATTGTTGAAAACAGTTCAGGCAGCATTGATAGAGGAACACAATGCACTTTCCCGAATTCGAGCAGAAATCCACCCTCTGATTTTTAAAGTGCCCATCTTTGCAACGCGACACTTGGACCCATCACCGCCAACTTTTAGCACGAGTATCAGCATTCAATTGCAACCGTAAAAGAGAAAATCTTAAGCACCCCCGCCACCCCCCCCCCGAACCCAACCTCTCCCATTTTTCCATCCTCTCTGTCTCATCAGATACCCCTCTCTCGCAATTCGGACTCCTGCCTTACCGGAGCAGTTCCAGCCGGTGGGAGTCTGGCAGTCACTCAGAGAGGTAGGGTAGGCTGGTAGATTAACAGGTAGTGTGCAGAGAGTCAGCGTCGCCAGCAGAAAGTCCAGAGGAAGAGCAAGTGTCCAGCCTCGCGGGTGGGACTCCACCATGACGACAGGCGGTGGATCGTGGACCTCGGCTCAATCTCAGGTTCTCCGACCCCACCATCTTACACAGGGCACATCACGCATCCTGCGCGCAGCAACACAGCCACATGTGTCCTCCGTGAGCTCCCAAGTCTGGCCGGCGGCTGCAACCCCCTCTACCTCTCCCGCAAGCTCCTGCAGCCCTCTGCCTGACAGTGGGGCTTGGGGCGGGTTGCTCGCCCTCTTGCACCGGCCGGGCTGGGCACTCCTGCAGCTCTCTCGCTCTCTGCCTGGCGTGCGCCGCACTGACTGGGCGGCTCGCTCGTCCTCTCACGCTGGAGGGGCTGGGCGCTCCTGCAGCTCCCTCTCACGCACCGACACTGGGCTGGAGCGGCTGGCCGGGCTGAATGCCTCTCCCGCCGGCAGTGTAGCTGGGGCGGCTCGCTCGCCCTCTCGCGCAAGGGAAACTTGTTATTGATGAGGCGCCCAGTGCGCTCCGGCTTTTTCTGATACATCCCTAGGCTGCGATTGGAGCGGCAGGGGGTTCTGCTCCGTCACGTGGGCGGCAGGACCCGCCTCTGATTGGCCCAGCGCGATATTGGCGGCTGGGACGCAGACAAGTGACCAGGAGAAGCAGAGGTTGGGTTTTGAGGGACCAGCATCAGCACCGAGTCGGAATGAGCAAGGCTCGGCTCGGCTCGGCTCGGCTCAGTTTAGCGCAGGGCTCGATCTCTGGAACCAAGGCAGGGCAGGATGTTCCAGCAGCAGCATCAATTCTTGTCTGGCTTGGGTTTGAGAACAAACCCTGTGGGATCACTGATCGGGCTCAGCTCAGTTTGGGGTGGGCAGGATAGCACGAAAGACCCGCAACAGCAGCAACGACTCGGTTCGGCTCGGGCTTTGGGACGGGACAGAACGGCTTCATCGTCAGCATAGATCTGGGCTCAACTCATCTCAGAGCTTGCGGACGCATCGGAGGATCAGAACGCCAGCGGCGATCCGGGCTCCGCTCGGGGTTTGCTGTCCGGACAGGACGCAAGATTCCAAGACCAGGATCCAACCTGGTTCGGCTTGGGGCTTTGGGGTAGCTCGGCACGGGACAATCTAGCACCGGCATCCACCCCAGGTCGGCTCGGTTCTCGGGGGCTGAGGGGCAGAGGGAACTGTTCTCAATAAAGGATCCGGGATCGGAGTGGCTGAGAGCCGAGGGAGTGGGTTACTAAGGGGTGGCTGCCGAGGACAGTGGGAGCGCGGCGGCTGTTGTCAGCCGCGGGATCGGTTCTCAGGAACTGAGAACCAGTTTCATCGTAAATCGCTGCCAACAGGAATGGCAGCAGATTCAAGCTTCTTCTACCCGCCGGCTCAGGGTCGGCGGAACTGCACCCATTGCATTGTACTGAATTGCCATCGAAAGTCTCCCAGATGCAGCTCAAACACTGTCAACTTTCCATTTTCAATAGCAGAACTTAAAACAAATTATGTATTATTTCTATCGTACTAGCGAAGAGACCTGATGTAATAAAAGCATACTCAATCTCGCTCCCACCGACGGACCTAGTAAAATGCTGTTATTCATATCGACATTGGCACAGTTACAGTTTCTCGCCGATAGCACGCATCAAACCTGTACTGTTTTATACATCTCGGAAGCTGGATGCAATGTTCAGGGCTGTGAAATTGCATTATATGACCAGAAACTTGTCGTCAATGTAGGCACCGAGGTGCACACGGGATGGGGTCCTGGGCACAGAAAACACAGGAAGTTAGATTAGAAACGAAGGAATAGTTAACAACTCTGCTAACTGTTCCAGGTAAAGGCTGGAAAAGATAATTACCGACTCCAACAAGGAAGGATTAGAAACAAAGGGATCAGTAAATTCTCAGAACCCGCTTTGGACACCAAGAACTGTAAATTCAAGGCTATCGGATCAGATACCAGCCAACAGTATATTCTGAAAACATGGAACTGGATAACAGGGACTGTAAATTCTGAAGACATAGCATTATAAACCACAGGAGACCAAGTTCTCAGGACATGGGATCAGATACCAGAAGCAGTAAATTCTGAGGAACTGAAGCAGGATGCCAGGAGACAGTAAATTCTATGTACATGGGATCAGATACCAGAAGCAGTAAATTCTGAGGAAATAGAACTTGATACTGGGGGCAATGCATTCCAAGGACAGAAGATTAGATATATAAGGGACGTTTTATGTAGTTAGTAAAACCGCAGACCCTGCAGGCTACATTATCAAATGCGAAAATACAGGAAATTTAAGGGACCTCCGACTGGATGAAAGGAAAAAAATTCTGAGGATGATGAACCTGGATCACAGGAAACCACTGCCTCCTAAGTATAAGAGATGGGGTACTCTGGACAACAAATTCCTAAACACATGTGGTTGACATCAGGGGATAATGCATTCTGGGATGCACCTCAATCAGAAATCTTGGACAAAAGAAAACCTTTTGAGCCTTTAGCTTGTTCTTTCTAGAGACCAGTCATAGAGTAGGATACTGCTCAACCACTTTTATTCCTTGATGAAAGGTTTTGCAATCCTTTCCTCTCCGTACAAACATTAATCAAGTAAAGCACAGGAAATCTAGCCTGCATTACCCATTTATTCAAGTTTCAAAGACAATATATTATAATTTTGAATTTCCCGTCTAATTATCTATCCTTGAATTATTTTTAAATGCATATTTTATTTATGCAGCTGCATACTTCTCTATTATCTGCTAGTATAGTTCACAGGTAGCTTTGTGAAAGTTCTATATGCTTCATGAACTGACTTGCAAACCTGTCTTGTAATTTTATAGTTGGGACCTTGATGTTAGAAACTCACATTTTGTTAATTCATCTCCAGGAGTTTTGTTTTTTGATATTTCAGTAATGATTCTAGTACCTTTCACCTTGATTAATTACACATAACCATGCATTCAAACAGCGAGACAAATGGTCCAGTGTTTGGTGTCTTTTGTTCTGTAATGCCTTAAGAACATGACCAGCCAGTCCGACCTTTGAGTTAATATCTCATCTGATCACCACAGAACATGCAACACTCGCTCATCTTTACTCCGAAGCATTTAACTTAGGTATGTGCTTAGGTCCTGGAGTGAAATTTAAACCATGAACCTCTAACTAAGAATTAAGTACGCTAAATCAAACCTTTGTACAACATCATAAACGTAAATTCACTTTCTAATGGGTATCATTTTGGAAGACTAAAGGTTTGTAAAATAACTATTTCCTTTATAAACCACCATTAAATGCCTCAATCCACAATTCTGATTCTGAGAAGCTAAAGAATTTCTTTTGTGCCAAAGAGGAGTCTTCCTATTTAACTATCTTAGTGTTCCACTACTGTGTATTTTATTAATATCTCTATTCATCCTTCACATAATCTCAAACTCCACAATAGGACTTCAAGAAATGCTCAGCAATGGACAAAAAATACAGGAGGAACTCAGCAGGTCAGGCAGCATCTATGGACATGGGTAAACAGCAGCCGTTTCAGGTTGAGCCCATTCTTCAGGGCTGGAAAGGAAATGGGGGTGGGTGGGGGACAATGTCAGAATAAAAAGGTGGGAGGAGGGGAAGGAGGATAGCTAGAAAGTAAAAGGTGAAACTAGGTGGGTTGGAATGGTAGAGGGCTGGAGACAAAGGAATCAGCTAGGAGAGGGAGTGGCCTGCTGAGTTCCTCCAGCACTTTATGTGTATGTTGCTTTGGATTTACAGCAACTATAGACTTCCTCGTATTTTAAAATAATGCTTGTGCTTATGATGTGCACCTCTATTTTCTGGTATTGTGTATCAGAAACATGGTCAAGTATTCATCCTAATAATTTTCTGTCCATTAATATTGTAACAGAACTAGACAGACTAGATGAAAGGAGGATGTTTCCAATGGCTAGCAAGTCTAGATCAGGGAGGCACAGCTTCAGAATGTGTGGTATGCCATTTAGAACCAAGATCATGAGAAATTTCTTTAACAGAGGGCTGTGAATCTGTAGAGTCCTCTACCAAAGTAGACAGTGGAGACCAAGTCATTAATTGTATTCAAAAAAGGTATGGATATATTAATGATAAAGGAACCAGGAATTTGGGGGAGAAGACAGGAGCAGGGTACTGAAGTGGGTCAACATCCCTGATCATGTTGAATGGTGGAGCTGGACGAAAGTACCCTGATGCTCCTGTTTTCTGTGATTCATTGCTTCTAAAATCCTCAGAGGTAGGCTATCAAATACAGTATTTCATGCATATATTGCTCTAAAGTCTACCCATACTATTTATTTTCATTATGAGACTAACATTTCCCTGGCAGGCAACACTACCCAGCTTTTCTCTCCTTTCCTCTAGTATCTCAGTACCAATATCTAGCTTCTAACTTGGCAATTGTTCACTAAACTACCCCTCCTCAGCCCAACACTCATCCACAGCAACATCCTTTCTTCCACTTCCTTTTAGAACTATGTCTATATAATGTCATCAATCCCTTTAAATACTGCACTTTCTGCAATCCCATTCTCGTTTTCATTTATTACATCACTATATAACCATGACTATCTATGCCATCATTTCCTGCTTAAATCTCTTCTGACTGGCTTTTTCCTCATGCATGGTATTGGGAACCTATGACTAAAACTTGGTGATAATGTTGCTTTGAGTAGGCTATGATTCACATAGATCTTGTTCTATCTTGACAAAGGCAATGGATTTTCCTTAGTTACCCATCTGGTTAAGTCATTCCCTGGCGACATCACTTTATCCTATATATTGATCTCCCCAACTTTATGTACAAGCTTTGGTTAATCTGGACATTAATAACACCTTCATTGGAGTTAACTCCATTATTTCCACCATGCAGCATCACACTAGGGTCAAGAAATATTGAACAACTTAACAATATCAATACTGAAGCTTTGTTCATAAATTGTACTTTATGCCCAGATGCTAATCTATTTTGTTGATACTTTCTCAAGCTCATCTAAATAATTTACCAATTAACTATGGTATATCACTTTACCTTAGCTGAGCTATAAATCTTTCATCTAATTCATCACCATTTCCAAATTATTATCAACTAGTCTTCCTACCCAACTTTAGTCATTATGAATTCATAATTGCACTTCCTGGGGCAAAATGGATTGGGGGAGATCTAATAGATATTTTAAAGAAATAATGAAGAGCTTACTTTCAATGAATATGAATAAAACTTAGGGAGTTGATATCAAAATATCAAAAGGGATGAGCAATCAGAAAATGTAAAAAAAGTATGTACATATTTTATAAAGAGAAATGTACAAAGGTATATAAAATACTTGTTTTGATTGTTTTAGTGATGAGCAGACACAGATAAAATGGGATGAACAGCCTCTTTCTATGCAATAATTTATTGTTAATTATTTCTAAATTAATCTGATTCTGTATTATCTGACTCAGGCATCATCCTTAAGATGAGTTATTTTCCTTCATTGCAATAATGCCAAAATTCTCATTCATTCTTCAAATCCCTCTACAGCTTTGTGCACCATTAAATAAGCAAGTCCTTCGAGGTATATCATTACTTGCACCTTTTACAGACCAATGTCCACAGCATTTTCCTATATTAGTTCAATAGTGGAGAAATCTTTTTAGCATTTCACCCAAACACTACAATTTCTTTCTTTAAAATCCTTTTTCTGTTGCATCCCTGAGTTTCTTCAAAAAATATTGTTTCAGTTATGCTTTTTCACATTTACAGTATTCTTATACTTTAATTTGGTTTCCCAACTTTATATTTTGAGTTGTACTGAGCCTGATTCTATATTGTCTAATCTGTTTGCATGTGTATTATTCTTTAGCACTTGTCAGTCAAGCAACGCTCAAAATGCTGGAGGAACTTAGTAGACCAGGCAGCATCTTTGGAAAAGAGCAAACAGTCGATGTTTTGGACTGAGACTCTTCATCATGACTGGGTAAAGAAAAGGGGAGAAGTTAGAGCAAGAAGGTGGGGGAGAAGAGGAGGAAGTACAAGGTGGTAGGTGAAAGCTGAAACCGGGAGAGGAGGGGTGAAGCAAAGAGCTGGGAAGTTGATTGGTGAAAGAGATAAAGGGCTGGAGACGGGGTATCTGAGAGAAGAGGGTAGAAGATGATGGAAGAAAGGGAAAGGAGCACCAGAGGGAGGTGATGGGCAGGTAAGGAGATAAGGTGAGAGAGGGAAAGAGGAATGGGAATCTTGAAGGTGGGGCGGGGGGAGCAATTTCCAGAAGTTTGAGAAATTGATGTTCATGCCACCAGGTTGGATGCTGCCCAGATGGAATATAAGGTGTTGCTCCTCATCATATTTTGTGAACTCTAACTATAAATAACATACCCCAATTTAACATAGAGTTCTAACACATATGGAATTGTTGCACTGCAAGTGTCAGCTCAAGGTTGTTTCAAGTGAAACAGAGCCGGCAGATCTAAGTCACGCCAAAAGTTCAGCATTATATGTTAGGACAGCTGGCTCCTTATTAACATGAAACAGTATAAGAATGAAATGTAGAATGCTCATAACTGGGGCCTTTGACTAGCTGCACACTTCACATCACATCCATTACCATGACATTATTGTGGCATGTGTAGAGCTAAAACAATAGAACAGAATCTGATCAAGACGATCTCAGTCATCTTTACAAATTTCAGTGGGAACATCTTCTCTTATAAGGAAGCCAATGCAAGTAAAATTGCACACACTATTCTTGTTAAGTCTTGGGTTATTGTTACTGCACAGTTAGAATTTATTTTGAATTTTTGGATGATCCGATGTTTTGTTGGCAACATCTTTACATTGACTTCAACAGGGATTATATTTACAAAAAGACGAAGGCCTGTACTTTAATAGTACCTTTCATGTTCTGCTTTGTAAATTCACATCTTTTGCAGCCAGAACACCACGATGGCGTATTACTGGATTAGTAACGCAGAGGCCTTGAACAACACTCCTGAGATTTGAGTTCAAATCACAGCCTATTAGCTGTGGGATATAAATTCAGTTAATAATTTGAATTAAAAAATGAACCCATCATTTTTAATGTCGGTTCAATAAACTTCAGGGGATGAAATCAGCCCTCTTTTTTTGATCTGCCACTCACTTTAGGGGAATTTAGGAGCAAGTTGGCTTTCCAGTGACATCCAGATCCTGAGAAATGAAATACATTAAAACATATAGTTATAGTTCTAATGAGAAATCACAGCCGCCAATCTCACAACACTTTCTTTCTGCTGTTTTCACTGCTCTAAATAGCCACAAAGAAGGATTTGTTATCTCCACTCCTCTGAAACTAGGATTTGCCTCATCAAACCACAGCTGCAAAGTAGAACTTATATTGGAGGAGCTACATGCTTGACAATGATTTGCTATCGATAAAACTTACACTCATCCACAATCACATTCATCAACTCTTTTCCCATGATAGTAAGTACAATGTGACAAAGGAGTTAAATAGTCGACAAGGGTTGTTGGGAAGGTAGTGGGGTTGCCTCCTCCGAACCAGTCCATCGTTGAGGGCAGAGTCGAGCTCCACTCCATGTCCAGTGAATGAAGAGGAAAGAGGAAAAGCTAGCATCTGGAAGAAAAATCACGCTAGAGCTAATCCTTTCTCATCGCATTGGCGTGAAAAACTCCCGACTCGGAGCAAAGAAAACCGTTACCAATTCTATTCATTGCCCGCGAGTAGGGATATCCGACAGCAACTGACTTCACTGAGACACTGCGAGACCACGCAGCGCCTGCCTGTTGCGGAGAAAGGTTCATACATTGCAGATGAGAAAGAGAGTATCAAATCGGAATTATCGGATACGATTTTCTCATTACAACGTGTCAGGGACATTTGAGATCTGTACAACTTACAAGACGAAAAGGGTATATCTAAAACAAACAAAAACACTGCCGTTGTTTGAAAATTTTAACAGAAAGATAAAATTGCTGAAAGCAGTCAATTTAGTCAGTATCTGTAGAAACGGCAACATTCATTATTAAAAATCTTTTGGATGCAAATCAAGTCACACAGTAAATGATTTGTGTAGGCCATGCTTTAAATGAGAAACAATAACTCATTTAAAATCCAGATAAAATATAGCATTTTGAGGACTGTTTCGGTATTATGGGGAAAATAAAACATTACTGTTCGAAGGGAATCCTGAAAGTCAAACTGCACTGTTTGACAGTGTCAACCATAAAACTTACCAGCAAGAGCCAGTTTGCTTTTAACAACTACAAATCGGACAGTTAACTAATAAAGGGAAATCTTGCATTTACATTATGCATCTTATAGATCAAGGCATCCCGCCGCGTTTTGCGCTGTTTTCGCATTAGAGTCGTAAAGCAGGGTAAACGAAAGGGACATTCTACGGACAGGGCACCGGAGATGACAATCATTGACTGAGGGATCTTAGGAAGATAAGAAATACCCCTAGGAATACACCCCAACCACTGCTAGGTCATTATTTGAGTAGAATCAGAAATATTTTTGGGAATGAGATGGCATCTCAGTTGAACCTCGGACAGTGTAGCGCCAGTTCAGAGCTGCACTGAAGTAACCCCCCAGTATTGAAATAATACTTGAATCCAACTCCATATTACGCAGAAGCGAAGTTAAAAACATTAGTTTAACACACGTTTCAAAATATTAATCGAAATCTGGGTGCCTAATAGGTCGAAATAAGCGAATGAATTCGGTGAAAAAACTCTGGAAGTGAGAGTGAACCCTCTTATAGCCCCAATCCTCGGGAACCCTTATAGCCCCAATCCTCGGGAACCCTTATAGCCCCAGACCTCGGGAACCCTTATAGCCCCAGACCTCGGGAACCCTTATAGCCCCAGTCCTCGGGAACCCTCTTATAGCCCCAGTCCTCGGGAACCCTCTTATAGCGCCAATCCTCTCAGTCCAAGAACGAATGCTACAGCCTTTCTCATTCGAAGGATATAATTACAAACACGTTATCCACTCAGCCATTCCACGAAAGATAGCGATTATTTTCGCCAGCCTATACTTTAATCCTGCTAATTGTAAAGACTCAAGCACCGGTTCTACCCCCAGACCCCGAAAAAGCATCAACTTCCTCTAACATTCAGTTTCAATGCTCCAAGGCATTCAGTGACCATATGTGCAGCAAATGAGCTTTGTTTTCAGTACCTCGACACTTTGAAACATATCCAATTACAGAAAAAGACCGGCAACAATAAAGCGCTACAGATGTGTTTGATTTTTTAATGACGGAATTAACTTTCTTTTCTGTAGCTGTCTCTGGAGTTCTACAAGCGTTATTTTGGCCGACCTCATCAGTGCAGGAAAACATCAATTTATTTTCCACGTCGTCTTAGTTCGGTATCCGAAAAGGTCTTCGGAAATCGTGAAGCCGAGCATTAGGAACTGCAACATTGTATACCTTAAATCCAGCGAGCTTTGACGTGACTATCTGGAATATTGCCCGAGCTCAGACCTTGAGCTGGCGAGCTCTATCACGATGGAAATTGCTAACAAGATGATCAGGTCTGAACGTCAAAAAAAAGGACGTTAAGTGACTTTAAACTGGTTTGCAACGCATATCACACATAAATCTCTAAAAAGATTTGTTAATCGGTAACTGAAGTGTTTTCCGTATCATGAGGCAATGTAGTTAATATATACACATATATATCAAATTATGGTCCAGAGAATATGAATATTTATGAATGTATGTGTACATCCAGAGGATTTTATTTTACTTATCTGCACCCATTCAGCAGTACTGTTCAGTTACCAGATTCTACTTCGCCTAGACTTTTTTTCTTGAAGTTGTTGCGCCGAAGTTGAATGCACCTGCAAATGAAGAACCAGGTCCATTTCAATCTTGGCACGTATTGAGCACCGGTTATCCCTGGATGAAATGTTACCTGGCTCGCACTCTTCTGCTGAGGGAAGAATGAAACACGAGACAGCCAGTCTTTAAAGTGATGAGGCCTGTCTTTGATTTGGGCCACTGGTTGCTGCGAGGTGTTATGAAGCGCACGATTGCATGGTCTACAGTATAAACGCTGTAGGACATCTTTGGTTTGAAGAAGGAATCTAATAGTCTTCCGGATATCGTGTTTCCAGACGGCGAAGAAAGTATACGGATGCTTCATTTTAAAATTTCCATTACCAACGTCACTATAATCATGAAAAATACAACTAAGTTTTATTTAACAGATATAATGTGCTGGAGGAACTATTGCCGTGATGTTTTTGAATTGAAGTGACTTTATTTCTTACATCCTTCACATACACGAGGAGTAAAAATCTTTACGTCTCCATCTAAACATGCAATGTGCAATCATAATAAATAACCAAGGTTTACTATAGAGATGTTTTCATATAATAGTGGAATGAGACACAGACAGAGATGGAGGAAGATTGAATAAAAGTTAGTTCACAAAGGCTGTTAAGAAAGAAATAGAGTGGGGAGAAAATTCCTGACTACTAAAGGCTTAGCCGAAGTGAAAGGGGAGAAAGCACAGGAAAGCAGAATTGGGTTAATGGTAAGCTCTGGAAGATGCGTTCTCTTCTTCACGTCACATGTCGTGGTAATAATGCGGTAAAGCTATCACTACCAACTGTTACACCGTGAAACACACAATACTTTCTGGAAAACAGAAAAAGAACTTTGGGTGCTCCTCGTTTCCCCACTGGGTGCGCTGTTTGCAAGTTTTTAAAGGCAAACTAAATCATTAATACAGGCTAACAAACTTTCAGAACATCAAAAACATTTTGTTACAAGCTAATTGTAATTTTTGGATTGCAATATTTTCAAATAAATATTTGAACTTAATTAATCAATCTAAGGTGAATTTGAAAATAAAAAATTCTTTTATTATGAAACTTGGCTATGATATTTCAGCTTTACATTAACATTATGTATATATGTTCTCATCTTCATTTCACTATAATTTTTATTAAAAGAGTTTTAGTGGCTTGCATTTAATTTCTTGGCTTGCTGACTTTCTTACAATTGACTGCCTAGCGAGCTCAATTGTATCACTATGACTGGACATTATAATTCCACTCTCCTATTTTCATCCTCTCTAACCATGTGGAGAGGAGTGTAGAATGAGCTGCCAGCACAAGTGGTCCATGAGAGCTCAATTACAACTTTTAAGAGAAGTTTAGATAGCTACTTGGATGGTAGGAATATGGAGGGTGATGGTCCTGGTGTATGTCATTGGAGGTCAGCAATTTAAATAGTTTTGGCATGGACTAGAAGGACCAAAGGGCCTGTTTCTGTGCTGTACTTCATTACAACTCCATGACTAACTACAACCCAATGGTTCCTTGTCTCATCTGACTCCACCTCCCTTTATCTTTCACTTAATATCTTCTAATTAGATTCCAGCAGTGACAGCTTTGTACCCACTTTTCATCCTCTATCAGGTATCTCCTTCCTGCCCTCCCGTCCCACCACCTAGCTCCATCTGTTTTTTTCCCTCTTCTGTTAAATCCACCTTTTCACATCTGGCTCCATCTGCTCATTATCCCCTTCTCCCCCTGGATCTGCTTAGCACCTACCAGCCCCATTCTCATCTCTCCTTCTCACTTTTTTACACTGGCTATCTTCTCCTTATACTCTCAGTCATGACACAGGGACTTGATCAAACATATCAATGATTCTTTTGCCTCCACAGGGCTGCTGGACTCCCTTAGTTCCTCTGATTGTTTTCATTTTGTTCCCGATTCCAACATCAGTAGACAGGAACGTCTATTGTTACTGGGTGGCTAGTTGTTACGGCTCTTCCTTGGACTCAAGGAGAATGTAGATGCTGTAATCTGGAGCAACAAACAATTTGCTGGAGGAACTCAGAAGGTTGAGCAGCATTTGCGGGAGGAAAGGTATTACTGACAATTCAGGTTGAAACCCTGAACTAGGACTGAGAACGGACTGTCTTCTCTGTCCTAATATATGAAATGTCACCAATTCCTTTTCATCCACAGATATAGCTTGATCTATTGAGTTCCTTTAGCAGTTTGTTTCTTGCATGTTATTGGTATCAAAGCGAGAACTTCGTGGCAGTTGCTTGGATTTGGACTGTGGCTAATCACCGAGTGGGATTCATTAGAAAGGGCAAATAAAAATAACACGAGCACAAGCAGAGTGGCCATTATCATGAGTGGGTCAGCGCTTGGAGTGGCTTAGGCTCATCAGGTTTGGGCAGGGTAAAGTACTTGGCAAATCTCTCTTTTTGTTCTTAGTTCATTAGGGTATAGTCACGTAGTGAGAATGGCTGCGGGGCAGTGTTTTGTTCTGTGCGTGGGTTGTGGGAAGTCTGGGAGACCTCCATTCTCCCTGATAAACACATTTGCACCAGGTACACTGGGATGCAGCTTGTCAGAGAACGTATTAAGGAACTGGAGCTGCAGCTTGATGATCTTGGCTCATATGGGAGAATGAGGAGGTGATGGACAACCCTAGGCTGCAGGAGACAGGTAACTGGGTGACTGCCAGGGGAAGGAAGGAAAATACACAGCCAGTATGGGGCACACCTTTGGTTATTCCCCTCAATAATAATGATAACACAAGATACTGTTGAGAGGAATTACCTGCTAGGGGGAGCCATAGTGACCAGGTCTCTGGCACATTGTCTGAGCTGTGGCTCAGAAGATTAGTGAGATGAAGTGAACTGCAGATGTGGCAAGAAATTCCACAGTCAGAGGAACAGAGAAGAGAATCTGTGAGTATGATAGAGACAACAGGACATCTGCCTCCCTGGTGCTAGGGTCACAGATGTTTTGAATTGGGTCCATGGCATGCCAAGGGGACGTCCAGGTAGTAATCTCTGGATTGCTGCCTGTGCCACACGTCAGTGAAGGTAAGAATAGGATGAATTGGCAGGCGACCGCATGGCTGAGGAACTGGTGTAGGGGGAAGCGGTTCAGATTTTTGGATCATTGGGATTTCTTCTGGGGTAGGTACAACCTTTAAAAAGGGAAGGGTTACACACAAAGCTGAGGGAGTCCAATATCCTTGTGGGCAGGTTTGCGAGAGTTGATCGGGAAGGTTTAAACTAATTTGGCAGGGGGAGTGGAGCCAGAGTGATAGTGCTCAGGATGAGGTAGTTGTTTTACAAACAGAGGCAATGTGTAATGAGACTCCTAGCAAGCAGAGGCTGAAGATCAGGCAAAACTGCGGTCAACAGGATGAGTTGCAATGTAAAAGACAGACAAAATCAAAAAGGGTGAATATAGGACTGAAGGTGTTATATTTGAATGCGTGCAGTATACAGAATAAGGTAGATGAATTTGTAGCACAGTTATAGATTGGCACGTAAGATGTTGTGGGTATCACTGAGTCATGGCTGAAAGAAGATTATAGCTGGGAGTTTTACATGCAAGGATACACATTGTATTGAAAGGACAGGCAGGGTGGTGTGGCTCTGTTGGTAAAAATGAAATCAGATCTTTAGAAGGAGGTTAACCCATTGTGGACTTACATTAATATCCATATCTCATGTCCAAAATATAGGGTCGGAAGGCATTGAATCACTATAGTTAGAACTAAGGAATTGTAAGGGTAAAGAGACCCTGATTGGAGTTACATACTGGACACCCCCCCCCCAACAGTTGTAATTATGTGTTCTACAAATTACAAATGGGAGATAGAAAATGCATATCAAAAGGACAATATTACAATAGTCATGGGGAATTTTAGTATTTCAGTATGCAGGTAGATTGGGAAAATTAGGCTGGTGCTCGATTCCGAGAGGGGGAATTTCTAGAATGCCTAAGGATGGCTTGTGGTTGAACCACTGGAGGATTATCTATTCTGGATTGGATGTTATGTAATGAACCAGAATTGATTAGAGAGTCTAAGGTAAATGAACACTTAGGAGAAAGTGATCATAATAAGACAGAATTCACTATGCAATTTGAAAAGGAGAAGCTAAAGTCAGATGTATCGGTATTACAGTAGAGTAAAAGAATTACAGAGACATGAGAGAAGAGTCAGCCAAAATTAATTGGTAAAGATGATGGCAGAGCACCAAAGGCTGGAATTTCTGGAAGCAATTCAGAAGCCACAGGATATATATATGCCAAAAAGGAAGAAGTATTCTAAAGGGAAGATGACATAACCATGGCTAACAAGATAATTCAAAGCCAATGTAAAAGCCAAAGAAAAGGCAGCAAAAATTAGCAGGCAGGTTTAGGACTGGGAAGCTTTTAAAAACCAACAGAAGGTATGTAACTAAAAATGGCATTAAGAAAGAAAAGATGGACTGCGACATATTAAAGAAGATACCAAAAGTTACTTCAGAGATATAAAGTGTAAATGTGAGGCAAAAGTGGACTGCTGGAAAATGATGCTGGAGAGGTAGAAATGGGGACAAGGAAATGGCAGATGAACTGAATACTTGATCCTTCAAGAATCACTACATTCTGGAATGGTTCTGGAAGACTTGAAAATTACAAATGTCACTCCACTCTTCAGGAAGGGAGAGAGGCAGAAGAAATTAAATTATTGCCCAGTTTATCTGACCTCAGTGGTTGAGAAAATGTTGGGGTCTATTGTAAAGATGTGGTTTCAGGGTACCTGGAGGTACATAATAAAATAGGCCATTTTCAGCATGATTTCCTCAGAGGAAAATCTTGGCTGACAAATCTATTGGAATTCTTTGAAGAAATAACAAGCAGGATAGACAAAGGGGAGTCAGTTTATGTTGTGTACTTGTAGTTTTAGAAGGCCTTTGATAAGGTGCCAATCATGAGGCTGCTTAACAAGTTAAGAGCCCATGCTATTACAGGAAAGATACTAGTATAGATAAAGCAGTGGCTGATTGGCAGGAGGCAAAGAGTGGGAATAAAGAGAACCTTTTCTGGTTGGCTGTCAGTGATTAGTGGTATTCCACACGGGTCTGTGTTAGGACTACTTCTGTTTATGTTACATGCCAGTGACTTCGATGATGGAATTGATCGCTTTGTTACAAAGTTTGTGTATGATATGAAGTTTGAGGAAGTAGAGAGGCTACAAAAAGACCTAGACAGATTAGAGGAATGGACAAGGAAGTGTCAGATGGAATTATAGTGTTGGGAAGTGTATAGTCATGAACTTGTTAGAAGAAATAAAATAATCGATTATTTTCTACATGGAGAGAAAAATCAAAAAAATATGTGGTGTAAAGGGACTTGGGAGTCTTTGTGTAAAACTTCCGGAAGGTTATTTTGCAGGCTGAGTCAGTGGTGAGGAAGGCAATGTGATGTTAGCATTCATTTCAAGATATATAAAAATATAAAAGATATATAAAAATATAAAAGCAAGGATGTAATGTTAAAGCTTTGTAAAACACTGGTGAGGTCTGCTTTGGGATATTGTGAGCAGTTTTGGGCCCCTTATCTTAAAAAGGATTTGCTGACATTGGAGAGTTGTCAGATGAGATTCACGGAAATGATTTTGGCATTGATAGGTTTATCATATGAACAGCATTTGATGGCTCTGGGTCTGTACTATTGGAATTCAGAAGAATGAGGGGTGGCCTAATTGAAACTTATTGAAAGGCCTTGATAGAGTGGAGATGGAGAGCATGTTTCCTTCAACGGGACAGTCTAAGACTAGAGGATGCAGCCTCAGAATAGAGGGGTGTCCTTTCAGAATGGACATGAGGAGAAATTTCTTTAGCCCGAGAGTGGTGTATCTGTGGAATTTGTTGCCACAGGCAGATGTGAAGGTCAAGTCTTCAGGTATAATTGAGGCAGACATTGATAAGTCAGGGCGTGAAGTGATATGGGGAGAAGGCAGGAGATATAAGCCAAGAGGGAAAATGGATCAGCCATGGTGGAATGGTGGAGCAGACTCAATGGGCTGAATGGCCTAATTCTGCACCTGCTTCTTATGGTCTTATTAATGTCAGATCTATATTAGATTTGGATAGATGCAAGAGGAGCTAACCAGAGATACAGGGATGGCTATAACAGATGTTGCAAGATACATATAGGATCTTTCGTGAGCATAATTGGGGAAGAGGTTCTGTTCATGAGGGAGACTACTGAAGATGTAAGGAGGTGATGCTACAGCCTAACATGGAGGGGTATAACCTATTCAGAGGAGGCTGTTGCAGATACTGAGGAAGGCTTTTACATTTACAAGTATTAGTGCACATCTGCAGATACAGTCAGTGGGTGTTGCAGATGCCGGTGGATACGGCTATCAATACATAAGGGAAGGCTGCTGCAGGTAGAAAGGAAAATACATTTCGGTTCGAAGGATAAAGACACTTATGAAAAGATTAATTTACTTAGGGTCATCTCTTAGATGGTGCAAGTAGAGTAATTTTGTTAGCTTTGCTAACCGGTTTCCAGATAAGAGAAGCATCAAATGTACATTATGATTCTATGAGATGTGGGGTTAGGATCGGAAAATGGTGTTGAGATGAAAGATCATTCATGATCTTACTGTGCGACAGACCAGGCACAAGGAGCCAGATGGCTTACTTGTGCCTGCATTTCTAATATTCAAAGACAGGCTGGTTGGCTTCCTGTGTTGAAGCACCTTAGTCTCAGTGTGAGCAGTAGATAATAATCTACATGGGGTTAAAGCCTGTGATCTGGTGATAGTCTCTATCCTTTCCTTTCTGTTCCATACACTCCCTGAGGACTATGCCAAAGCCGTTGGTTTTGAAGAGAAGCATGTTAATCACCTGCACGATGTAAAGAGGCACCACAGGTTCACTAATGTCACTAATTCTACCTTCCACAGAACAGGATGACCTAAAAATAAATTTCCAGAGCATCAGCCAAAGACTAGTGTGACCTGGCACTGGGCCACGATTGCTGTTCAAACAGATGATGGAAGTATGTGACACCTCACTAGTAAAGCCAATCATATCGCATATAGTTCCTCAGCAAACTTCAGGTGATATTCTGGCCGGTGGTAAACTGCACGTTCCCCTCTTTGTGTCAGAGAATGTGAGAGAGTTAGTGGGATGATGAAATAAGTGCAAATGTTCTATTTATTCTAATACAAATCTTAACTATCAATTAAACCCATAGCCACAATTCCAAAGCCCAGTATTATATATTGATGGTCCCCATGTTAACATTATGAGATCAAAAGCTGTCTATGAATATATCACAACATTAAATGAAAGCTGGTCTCAGTGTAGCTGCAAAGATTAACTCAGGGAATATATTAATGCAGGAGCCTATTGTCCATTTACATTTTTGTGCATTAAATAGTAAATCTTCAATTCTCTTTCTAAGAAGCATTAAGAAATATATTTAGCCACCTAAAATGGAGGTTTCAGCAGACAGCTATCACCAACCAATAAATGACAGCACATGCACAGTAAAGATAATGTTAAGTGACATTGATTCCTGGCACAACTAACCAAGTTATATGAACAAATAAATGTTTTGTTTTTAAGCTTTAAATGTGAAGGACACAGAGACCATTCATAATTTTGGGTATTCAAAGTTCAAAGAACATTTATTATCAAAGTATACATATATTATACAACCTTCAAATTTGTCTCCTAACTGGCAGCCACAAAACAAAGACACCCAAAAGCACCCATTAAAAAAGAAGACTGTCAAATACCTAATATGCAGAGAGAGAAAAAAAACAAATTGTGCAAACAATGAAAGTAGGCAAATAGCAATCAGAAGAAACATGAGCCCATAGACGCGAAGGCGGGAGCAGTTGGAGCAGGCCACAGCCTCAGCCCCAGTTCAAGCAGAGCCGAGTAAACGTCATGGAGCCCAGAGTAGCCAGCAAGCCAGAGGCTCACCCTCAGTTCACCCTCTGCTGAGTTGAGTAAACTACGCAGAGTAGTTAGCAGAACCAGTCTGACCCTCATCCCTGGTCC
Source organism: Hypanus sabinus (assembly GCF_030144855.1). Taxonomy (NCBI): domain Eukaryota; kingdom Metazoa; phylum Chordata; class Chondrichthyes; order Myliobatiformes; family Dasyatidae; genus Hypanus; species Hypanus sabinus. The sequence continues at coordinate 40,499,997 of NC_082709.1, forward strand.
CAACACCCTGCCTTTTTAAATCCATCTGGCCTGGTATTTAAATCAATTAATAATGGTAACATCTAGGCCAGGGTTTCTCAACCGAAGAAGTCACTAGATTGTGGTAAAAAAAAACATCGATTTTGAACTTCATGTGGTGCATGATGTTAGCACTAGCAGTGGTGGGCAATGACCACGTTAGCAATCTTGTTAGTGATCTCTCAGCCATGGATGGCAGTATGCAGCAGGACTGTGTTTGTTTGGTTGAGTCCATTCTCGGTTTTTGATGCAAGGTAGTCGGGACCGTTGATAATTGGTGAGAGTTGTATTGCATGGAGGGGAGGATGGTAGGTTGATGAGGAGTGTGAAGTGCGTTTTCTGAGCAATAAATGGACTCACCCAACTTGGGCTGTGATGTCAGCCTCTCCCTCTCAAATTTCCTTTCCCAACTTCCCCTTATGTGCCGCTGACTGACTTACAGGAGTGAACAAACCGTAAAGATGTAGTAGAAAATTGCAGGGGAATTTTCATTCTAAAGATGGTCTACTGTGCCGACTTTTGAAGAGGAGGTGTAAGATGAACAACGAGGATTCCAGCTCTAGGCCTAAGGACAATTCTGATAAGGGTATTGATGAAGAATTATAATCTTCTGAGTCATTTCACTGCTCTAGTGTAACAATGGACACAAAAAAGTCCATCTTTACAATGAAAGCTACTTATTGATGGGATTTACATGGACCACTGATCCATGTTGTTTATTCCATTGTTCCTAGTCTGTGGCAAGGAACAAGCACAGGTTTCGCGTGACAGGCCTATATTTGAGACTGACCATGACATATCATAAGAAAATGTTAGGTCTTGTGTAAGATTGTGTCTTGGGCTACATTTTCATTCATATTGCTTTGGTGTATAGTTTTTAGTAACTATTATTCAACCTTGTCAATAAATTTTCATGTTGTAAATAGCATTACTTAAAATCAATTTACAGCCTTTATTTAAATTAAATCTACTGAGTCCACCTTTAGAAAAATTAAATCCCATTTTGGCTTAAGCCAGTTATTTAACAGAAGTTTATAATGCTTGCCTTATGAGTTTTTAAAATTTATGAAAGGGCAAGAAAGAGATTAATTTTCAGTAAGGTAAGCTAAGCTTAATTACCTGTTCTTTTCAAGAAGGGTTGGCTATAAATTCACTCTCTACTCAAAAGAGCATTGACAATTATTTTTGGATTATTATATTGACAACACTCTGATCATGCTAGCATACCATGAACTGTAGATATAATAATTTTTATGCAGGGGTTCCGGAAGACCTGAAAATATTTCAAGGGTAGTGTCTCCACCATTTCCCATCCCTTTCTCTCTCTCTCATGTTACCTTATTGCCCACCCATCGCCTCCCTCTGGTGCTTTTCTCCCCCTTTCTTCTTTCTTCCATGGCCTTCTGTCTCTTTCACTAAGCACTTTGCTTCATCCCTGCCCCTCCAAAATTCATCAATCACATGGCATTTTCTTTCTCCTCCCCCACCTTTCAAATTTACTCCTCAGCTTTTTTTCTCCAGTCCTGCCAAAGGATTTTGGCCTGAAATGTCGACTGCTCATTTAAGATACCTGCTATTTTCAGAGTCTAGTAGGTTAACCAGATATCCACCTGTAGTGAGATGTTCACTCCTTGAGTCAATGCTATATTCTATTCTGGCTCAATTCCTGCCTTTGTGGTGGTCACTCAATCAATACAAGTCACGAGAAAGTTCTCAGGATCTGTCTTGTTTACTCATTGAGAACTAACCCCAACAATGGCAATAAGCTGTCAACGATAGTGCTGAGAATTATGGTGGTGTAAAGTCAGAGTGAGAAGAACTGTTTCTTTTTTGCCATCAGGGCAGATGGATCCTGAAAACAAGTTGGCTTGCTAGGTAAGGAGAGGGATTGGTGAGTTTACCTGCATGAGTACCACTAAGCACTTTTCTTGGATGTGGTGTAAGAAGTAAGGCCAGCTGGAAAGATGGTGTGGAAAAACAGCAGGACAGATGTAACCAAAGATCAACCCTTCCCTGTTCCAAATGTGGCCAAGACATACAAACTAAAAGAAAGAACTTAATGAGTTTGCCATTGTGTTTTTAAGAACTGTGTTCATGTGATGATCTGTCCTGCTGTGGAATTACACACCATTGTTCAGCCAGCAGTGAAGTGTACATGGGCAGGTATTTCATATCACAACACAGAGAAGATAGAAGTCACAAGTCCCAGGGGAGCAGAAGGCACAGGAGACAGACTAATTACAGAGAAAAACACTGAAGAAATAAATTGACTTCATTGGAGTTTTCTAATCTGTTATGATGGAGGGTCAATAAACAGTGAAGCTTTGGCTGAGTAGAGAAGATTGACTGAGTTATACTGTCTGGCTCCTTTACCAACACAGATTTACACTGGACTAAAGCTGGCTGTGAACAGTCCAGAAACCCACAATCTTCTTATCCTTGAGTCCCTATGTGTAGTTTGAAAAGGTATTCTATTTACTCACATTATATTAAATTCCTAAGTCAGTAATGCACTTTTTAGTGAAGTCACTAATACAGGTAAATCTTAATTGCCTCTATTCTTCATCATCAACAATAAAGAATAGAGGTAATTAATGTTTATTTGCATTGGTGATTTCAAGAAACAGTGAATCATTGATTTAGAAATAATGTATAACCTTTCCTTTATTTCTGATATCTTTCTTTGACAAACCACAAATGCATTGAATATTTATGTGGATAAAGCACAATCTTATTCCTTCAACATACAAATAATTCAACTTCCACCAGAAAATAATATGCATCAACACCTGCTTCCCAGGTAATTTAGTTTGAGATAATCAAACATGACGTGATTCTTTGAAGGAGAAAGAATGACAGATGGCAGACCCTCTGGAGATAAGGAATACGTGGTGAAACCACTGTAGATGACAAATCTTCGCAACAAAGAACAACTACCACCAAGGATCACATTGAATGAAAGGAAGAGGATATCCATCGCTGTTTGACCCCATCTCCCAATGCTGACATGATACTGAGCTTTCCTTTTGCTGCCTTGTCCCTCTTGTCCATCCCTTTGCCAGGTGTTTTCAGCGCATTCTGTCATCATTTTCTCTTCTCTTCAGAGTTTCCAATCAAACTGGGACCTTCCTAGTCTTCTACCGCCTGAGAGCTGACTCTTCCATCTCCATTTTCCCTCCTTGCTTATCTTTCTAATTTATTACCCTCCAAGCATATAGTGATCTAACCCCAACATTGTCACCAAACCTGCTGACAAGGGCAGTGCTATTCTTACATGACATACCATGGTTTCAAGCAAGTAGGGGCTCAGTGACACTTCCTTGTACCTCTTATTGGATTGTGAACTCACAATGGAACATATACCTTTTGTTTCTCACGTCATTGCTCATCTAACTTCCTATGGAGATTTTCTCTCCGCAGTCTCCAATCTTATGATCCATCAACCACACCGAACCAAACCTACTTTTCCTCTAAAGTCTACTAGCAGTATTCTTCCACTAGACCCATCTTTTCAGTCTATTCTTGTCCCAACAAAATGTTTCTTCACATTTTGATTGTATTCTTACACCTCCCACCCAGTTAAACTTCACCTATTAAACTTCTGATGCTCTTCGTCCCTTTAACAATCCCCAATGTTGAGGCTCCCACTGTTTCCTTTACACTATGGACATCCAATCCTTCTATATCTGCAACCTTCAAGATGCTAGCCTGTGAGAATTTTTGAGCAGTAGCCCAAATAGCTCCCAAACATGACCACCCCCACCCCCACCACCCTCCTAAACTTGGCTGAACTTAAACCCACTGATTTCATCTGAATAGATGTGTTACTTTGGGAACTTCAGACTATGTCTGTTGTTCGATAGGATATTTAAAGCATTCTTGTATTTTTCTTTCAATCTATTCAAACCTTCTCCCTCACCACTTTCTTTGCTACTTTTTTTTAAAGGGAGCTTCTCTGTAAAGTCGTTGACTTGAAACATTTGTTCTACGTCCTTCTCCATGACGACTGCCTGACCTGAATATTTCCTGAATTTCTTCTGCTTCTTTTCAGAATTTCAGCATCAGCAGATTTTTGCTTTAGCCAAGAAGGAAAGACCATAACACTTCTCACAGAATCAAGATGTGCCAAAGCACTTTATATTGAATAGATTGATTTTGGAATATTTGATATTGAATTGTTGTTGAAATGTTGTGATTAAGACAATGAAGAATTAAAATTGCACAGAAGAAGATGCCATAAATTTCACAGTGAGAATAGATGGATAATTTGTTTATTTAATATTATTTGAGGGATTTGTTGGCAAGGACACCTTTTTTGAGTAACGCTGCATGATCTTCTTAATAGAATGGAGTACTGAGCAGTATTAGTGTGATCAAGCTTGGAGCATCTAAAAATGCCTCAGCAAAGGTCAGGTAATTACACTAGCATGATGCATGGTGTCTCCTCATTCCACAGACTAAGGCTTTTCTAAACAATGAAAGGCCTGGATATCAGGAAAACATATGAAGTGGCAAAGTGTTGAGAAGAAGACAAGTCAATGCAACTTGAGAGACAGATATATATCAGATCCAAAGAACTCTGATATTTCTGTTACTTGTTTTGTCTATTTAACAGGCTTTATTTAATTTTGAACAACTTAATAAGAGATTACTTAAAAATTTAATGTAACTTTATTTTATTGATTGCTAGTCCATGTGCAGTCTATGGTTTTGCTTCTACATCTTTTTCCATCTTTGGAAGCATTTTGTAATTCAATTTGTATTCTCTTTTCAAAGTCCCCCACTCCTCGGTGCTCTTTCAAGTGAGTGGTGTTGGGGCAACTCACTTCAATGCCTGAGGACATTTACAGTAAGTATTAGAATTAACCTTTTTACATCTAAGGAATTTAACTGGCGCCCTTTGAAGTATTGAAAGTTATTTAATTTACCTAGGAACTATCTTGCATGAATAAGTATTTCTGAATAATATTTAAAATCATCTTCTGCTAATCTATATTAGGTTATACAACAGAGCAAGACTCGACACTCTGCTTATAAATGCTTTTTTTTTTTGCGTTAACCAAATGACACCAGCATTAAATATATTAAATGTATTAAGAAAGAAATTACATGCAAGATAAGCAAGGACTGCATTCCAAAATGTTGCCTGATTGTGCTAGTCATGGATGATTTTACATGTAGCCATCGACAAATGAGTTGGAGCAGAAACTTGAAGAAAAATATCACATTGGCTAATGTGCAATTTTGGTGCACATTTTGCATTCAGGTTGTCACCTGAACACAATGCAATAACTATATCCCAAATGGCATTTAACATTATATTTTTTTATCAGACTATATTTAGAATTGTGCCTCCATATATGTGGTTGATTTGGAGCTAAGGGAACTTGAGATGAACCCTTGATTAAAAATTTACTTACCATTTTGTGAAAATAGATACAGGCAAGCAAACTGGTTTAGAGTGTAGTTTGGTTAGTTTTTGGCTGTAGCAGTGGTGACAACTTATGGAAGTGGTCCAAGTACAGTACATCAGGTTTTAGACACGTTATAGTTCTCCTCATTATCTAACTACAGAAAAACTAAAATATTTTGCACCATTGGGACTAGCAGATTAGCAGACTAGGATTAGCAGATTTTACATAAGCACATGATTTTTCCATATTAGTGGATGTTGCTCGTATTAATATCCCAACACACTTCTATTTCACCTTTTTTATTAAACATTTTGCACAGGAGTATAATGCATTTTCCAGTAAACCCACTGAATTAAAAGGGAACTAGAAACATACAAGCATTTGGACCAGCTTTGGCTGCAAGTGTACCCATGTTCCTGAGCCCTGGCACTCTAGTCCCCGATCCTGGCCCCAGCTGTGTTCCACACACTCTCCTCTGGCAGTACATCCTGCTTCCACTCTGGACCCATGGCTCACATTCCAGACTAACAAGTGAGCCAGATGTTGGATTTTGAGTGTTATTCTGTTTATGATCCCATAACTACATTGGAATCATCTTGTGATTGGAAATAGACATTACAGAAGTCTTAACAAACCAGCAGCATCATTTTATGTCAAACTAATTTTCCTTCCTACTAACACTAACTGAAGACAAAGTCTACAGTTATACTAGGAGCTGCTGCTTGACAATGAGACAAAATTAGACTGCTGTAGGTAGTCCACAACCTCTGAAGCATACAAGAGGACAGGGATCACTGTTAACTAGTAGACCTTCTCTGACCCACATATGTCACCAAATGCTTCAAGCCAGATGAAAGCATCTGAACAGGACCATTAAGATTTTCTGCTTCTCATTGCTTTGATGCTTTGGGACTTTACTACAATAGCCGGTTTAGCTACCACTATGCAAAAATGACCATGCTCCAAAAAGACTTCATTGATTACAAGTGCTTTTGAGCATACTAGTGTTCTGGAAAACATGCATAAATGTTTGAACGTCAAAACTTTGAACTCAGCCCTAAGTTCATGGTCTGTTGGGCAACAGTGATCTTTATTCATATGACATAGGAACAGAATTAGGTTGTTTGGCCCATTGTGCTGCTCCGCCATTCAATCATGGCTGATCCTTTATTTCCTCTCCTCAGCCTCACTCCTGTACCCTTTGATGCTGTGGCCAATCAAGAACCTATTAACCTTTGCCTTAAATACATCCAATGAGATGGGCTCCACAGCTGCCTGTGGTACTAAATTCCACAAATTCACCACTCTTTCCACATCTCTGTTTTAAATGCACACCCCTCTATCCTTAGCCTGTACTTTCTTGTCCTAGACTCCCCCACCACGGGAAAAATTCTTTCCTCATCTACTCTGTCTAAGTCTTTCAATATTTGAGTGGTTTCATGAGATATCCCCTCATCCTTTCTGAATTTCAGCGAATACACACCCAGAGCTATCAAACGCTCCTCATATGATAACACTTTCATTCCCAGAATCATCCTGGTGAACCTTCTGTTAACCATCTCCAATGCCAGCACATCTTTTCTTAGATAAGGAGACCAAAACTGTTCACAATACTCAAGGTGAGTCCTCAGCATTTCCTTATGAAGCCTCAGCATCATATACATGCTCTTGTATTCTAGATCAGTGGTCCCCAACCACTGGTCTGCAGCCTGGTGGTTGGGGAGCACTGTTCCAGATCTCTTGAAATTAATCCTAACATTCCACCTGCTTTCCTCTCCACTGACTCAACCTGCAAGCTAATCAGTTCTGCACACAGACTCCCAAATCACTTTACATCTCAGATTTTTGGATTTTCTCCCTGTTTAGAAAATTGTCTGCACATATACTTCTTCTACCAAAGTGCATGACAATGCATTTTCCAACTCTGTATTTCATTTGCCACTGTCCTGCTCATTTCTCCTAATCTGTCTAAGTCCTTCTGCTGTCTTCCTGTTTCTTCAACACTACCTTCCCTTCCACCAATCTTTGTATCATTTGCAAACTTGGCAACAAAGCTATCTATTTCATCATCTAAATCATTGATACACAGCATAAAAAGAAGTGGTCCCAACACCAACCCCTGCAGAACCCACTATTCATTGGCAGCTAACCAGAAAAGGATACTTTTATTCCTACTCTCTGTCCCCTACAAATCAGCCAGTGCTCTAACCATGCCAGTAACTTTCCTGTAATATCACTGGCTCTTAACTTGGTAAGGAGTCTCATGTGTGGTATCTTGTCAAAGACCTTCCGAGAATCCAAATATACTACATCCACTGCATCCCTTTTATCTATCCTACTTCTAATCTCCTCAAAGAATTCCAGCAGGTTTGTCAGGCAAGATTTTCCCTTAAGGAAACCATGCTGATTTTGTCCTATCTTGTCCTGTGACACGAAGTGCTCTATAACCTCATCCTTAACAATTGACTCCAACATCTTCCCAAGCACTGAGGTCAGGCTAATTGGTCTATAATTTCCTTTATGTTGCCTCACTCCTTTATCAAAGAGTGGAGTGACTCCTACAATTTTCCAGTTCTCCAGAACCATGCCAGAGTCCAATGATTCTTGAAGAATCATTACTAATGCCTCCACAATCTCTACCACTACCTCTTCCAGAACCCTAGGAGCAGTTCATCTGGTCTGGATGACTTATGTACCTTTACGTCTTCCAGCTTTTTGAGCATCTTCTCCCTTGTAATAGTAACTACCCTCACTTCACTTTCCTCACACCCTTCAACCTCTGGTACACTGGTAGTGTTGTCCATAGTGAAGACTGATGCAAAATACTCATTTAGTTCATTTGCCATCTCCTTGTCACCCATTATTATTTCTCCAACTTCATTTTCTAGAGGTCCTATATCCACTCTCATTTCTCTTTTATTTTTCTATATACTTGAAAAAGCTTTTTCTATCCACCTTGATATTGTCCTCTTGTATGCTTCAGAGTCATGGGCTACCTACAGCTGGCATCTCAAAGGACTGGAGCAACATGAACAACACTGCCTTCACAAAATCCTCCAAATCCACTGGGAGGAAAAGTGAAATTATATCAACATTTTTTCCCACGTCAAGATCCCCAGCACAGAGGCTCTAATTGTACTCAAACAGCTCTTTTGAGTAGGCCTAATTGTTCACATGCCCAAACACCATACTTCCAAATTAGGCACTCAATTCAGAGTTCTCTCATGAAACAAATTACTAGGAGGGCATTAAAGATGATTGAAAGATGTTTGAAAACAAAGATATTCTCATTGTTTGATGAGAACCCCAGGCTAATTATTGCTCAAAATAGAGAAGGAGCAACGTGTCACCACAGATATCAGAGTTCCTTACCAAGTGGAAGCCCACTGAGTATAATAGTGACAGGTGGTGTGGAAGTTGCAGTAAGGCAAGGGTTAAAACAACATCCATCCAAGGATGACTGCAGCAATCTGTAGTCAAACCCAGAAAAGGGAAGTCTTGAAGTGAGACCGCTGGAGCCAACCTTGTCTATTGTAGACAGATAGGCTGGGATTACTGTGGCAATGTGTACTCAGGCCAGACAAGTGAGGCCTCTGCAGTGAGTGAGATTTTTCTAGAAAGGTCTTCCTAAAACATAGCATCCCTTTACACAGCAGGGTGCTGCAGACAGACCAGATAGGAATGATGGAAGGATGTGAAATACATTCAACAACCAAAGGACAATTGCTTTACCAACTTCAAAATATTATCGGTTATCATCTTGAAGTTACAGTTAATTTCTAACACCTAGCGTGAATGGCAATTGATCTTGAATTCAAACACAGACTATTTGCCAAATGGTCAATATCCATAACTGCTAAGCCAATTCTGAATAAAAATAGAAGTTTTCTGTTCAGATTTCAGAACAGTCTGGTTGCTGGGGACATGCTGTTCCCCTTGTGCACAAGTAAAATAAAAATATGTTTGAGTTATTAGAGTGCACACATTCTGAGCCCAGTTATTTTAGTTATGCTATTTGTTTTATTATCAGTGGCAACAGTGTGAAGGCAACAACGCCTCCCAAACTACCCACCGTTTACCTCTTCGAACACCTCCATTCAGCATTTGCCTCACCTAACACGTCCAGTGGAACACTCTGTGGGCCCCTGTGCAGGCCTCATCAGCCAACACAGAATAAGAGAGGAAACAAGCCATCCTTGACTTTGAAGGATTGCCTAAGAAGAAAATATAAATGAATGTTTTTGAATATCTCTTTAAGGTGTTTCATATTTCATGCAATGAACTATAGTCAAAGCATATTTCAACGAACCACTTTACCCTCTCTCTGCAAAAATGTGTGCAAAGGCAATAAACCACATAACTTACATATTTCATGGGCTGAATACTTTGTTTTTATCTTGTGTTACGTTTCTGAACTCCAATTCTGAATTCTCTGTATGCAGGTCAGCTTCATAGCTCAGGTGTGAAAACCCATTCTTGTTCTCTGGCTTTTCCATCTCCCCTTGACTGTAAGGACTATGCCAATAAATTACACCTGTATGTGATTTGGCAGTATAGATTTAGCTACCACTGAGCAGTCCTAAAAGAAGTGTAACTTTACAAATATGTTACCACTCTCAAAATGAATGCGGCCATCCTCATTAATTGGTTTTGGATGAGACCATTAATTCCCATTGGATCAGTCGGCAGTGGACAGCGAGCTGTGACAAACTGGCCTGTCTGGTTTCATTACACCTTTGTTCTTAGTTAAGCTTCTGTTTAATTTTAAATTTCCTTGTTTAAGAAGAAGACACAACACATAACTTAATTTCTAAACCCTTATGTAAAGAAAAACATGGATTCAGAATCCTGAACGACAATGCTCTGCTGCTCAGTTAACAAGCTGATGTTCCGGACCCCCTTACCAGCTGTATGCTGTATTCTCCATTATGTCTCTTTGTTACATTACTGTACTATAAAAGCAAAAGAGAGCGCAAATGATAGAGCAAAAATTAGTGGGAAGGTAGAGGATTGGGAAGCTTTTTAAAACCAATAGAAGGCAACTAGAAAAGTCATAAAGGGAGAAACGGTGAAATATGAAGTTAAGATAGTCAATAACTTAAAGGAGGATACAAAACATATGTAATCTGTAAAAGAGAGACGAGAGTGGATATTAGACTGCTGGAATATGATGCTGGAGAGGTAGTAATGGGAGACAAAGAAATGCTGGAGGAACTTAAGTATTTAATGTCAGCCTTTGCTGTGGAAGACACCAGCAGAATGCCAGAAATGAGTTTGTCAGGGGACAGAAGTAGGTGTGATTGCTATCACTAAGGAGAAGGTGCGTGGGAAGCTCAAAAGTCTGAAGGGAGGTAAGTTGCCAAGACCAGGTGGAATACAGAGTTCTGAAAGAGATAGCTGAAGAGTATGTGGAGGCATTAGTAATCACCTTTCAAGAATCACTTGCTTCTGGAATGGTTCTTGAGGACTGGAGAATTGCAAATGTTACTCTGCTCTTTAAGAAAGGAAGAAGACAGAAATTATAGGCCAGTTAACCTGACTTCAATGGTTGGGAAGATGTTGGAGTCTATAATTAAGCATGTGGTTTCAGGGTACTCGGAGGCACATGACACAATAGGCTGAAGTCAACATGGTTTCCTTCAGGGGAAATCTTGCCTGACAAATCTGTTGGAATTCTTTGAGGAAATAACAGGCAGGATAGACAAAGGAATGTCAGTGGATGTTGTTTATTTGGATTTTCAGAAGGCCTTTGGCAAGGTGCCACACATGAGGTTGCTTAACAGGAAAAGAGCCCATGGTATTACAGGAAAAATGACCAGCATGAATAGAGCACTTGCTGATTGGCAGGAGGCAAAGAGTGGGAATAAAGGTGGTCTTTTCTGGTTGGCTGCCAGTGATTAGTACTGCGCTAGTGTGGTGAACTACATATACCTGTCTGGACACGCCCCCTGCTGACTGCTCGTGTGGCTCCTCCCACAGACCCCTGTATAAAGGCGATCAAGGCCTGAGCACGGCCTCTCAGTCTCCAGGATGTAGTATGGTGGTCATTTACTGCTTGTTCCTTCTTCCAGTCAATAAAAGCCGATATCTCGCCTTCACGTCTCAGAGTGAGTTATTGATGGTGCATCAGCTAGGAGGCTCGGTGTTGTGACTACTTCTTTTCACATTATATGTCAACAATTTGGATGAAAGAATCGATAGCTTTGTGGCAAAAATTGCAGACAATACAAAGATAGGCGGAATGGGAGGTGGTACTGAGGAAGCAGGATGTCTGGAGAAGGGCTTATATCGGGGGAATTGGCGTAGAAGTAGCAGATGGAATATAATGTAGGGAAGTGCATCACCATGAACTTCGGCAGAAGGAATTAAGGTCTGAACTAATTTGTAAATGGGGAGAAAATTAAAAAATGGGTGGTGCAGAGGGACTTGGGAGACTTTCTGCAGGATTGCCTTGCAGGTTGAGTTGATGGTGAGGAATGCAATATGAGCATTCATTTTGTGAGTACGGAATGCTGAGGCTTTATAAGGCATTGGTCAGACCACACTTGGAGTATTGTGAGCAGTTTTGGGCTCCTTTTCTAAGAAAAGGTGTACTAGCATTAGAGAGGGTTCAGAGGAGGCTCGCGAGAATGATCCCCAGAATGAAAGGGTTAACCTATGAGGAGCATTTGATGGCCCTGGGTCAGTACTTGCTGTGTTTAGAAGTGGGGGGTGGGGGGAGTCTAATCAAAGCCTATTGAATATTGAAAGTTTTGATAGAGTGGATGCAGAGAGAATGTTTCTAATAGTGGAGAGTCTAAGACCAGAGGGCACAGTTTCAGAATAGAGGGTCATCCATTTAGAGCAGAGATAAGGAAAAACTTACTTTGCCAGAGGAAGGGTGAATCTGTGGATTTTTTGCCACAGATGACTGTGCAGGCCAAGTCTTTGAGTATATTTCAGGCACAGGTTGATAGGGATAATAGATCAGCCGGGATGGGACAGTGCAGCAGAATTCATAGGACAAATGGTCTAATACTGTTCTTATGTCTTATGGTCTAATGCACTTTAAGACACAGAATTATGCAATTTAGGTCAGCGCTTTGGTTAGCACCAAACTTAATGACCTATCCGAGGTATTTTCTCACCATCCCTTCCATCCTTTCATTATGCTGTTTCATATTGGTATATTTATATTAAAAAGTGAGAATGGAGATGATCTTCAACACAGCTTAATTTCAGTGCCACTTCTCACTGGCACCATCTATCCCAGCAACTTTTATCACAGAACTAAGTCAATTTAGGATTTCAGTTTGTACTTAGCAACCATCAGTCATTGTCTCTACCAACATCCGATCACGAGCCTGGCTGTCACCTGCTTCATTTTTTTCCTTATCTATTTCTATCTATTTCCATTTATTGCTCACTAGCATCTGCCTCTAATAGCTACTTCCTCCATCTGCCCGTTATCTCCCACTGTCTCATCTCTTTATACTGGCTACTCACCTTAGCATGATCATTCCTGATGTATATCAATCATTCCTTTCCTTTCACGGATGCAGCCCGAGCCACTGAGTTCTCCAGCAGTCTGATTAATGCTTCAGATTCCATATCTTGTGTCTTCATCAAGATTCAAGATTATTTGTCAAGTGTATATTGAAACATGCAATAAAATGCATCACTCGAGGGTGTGCATAGTGCATCCCACAGTTGTTGTTGCACATTCCGGCACCAATGTAGCATTCCCACAATGCTCGGCAGAACAACACAGAACACAACGAGCAAGAAACAAGCCCCATTCCTCCCTCCCATCTGCGCACATACACAGTATACACAATCCTTTACCTCTAAGACAGGCCTTCAGCTCCAACCCCTAGCAGGCATGGACCTGGACTTACAAACACCGGCTTCAACCTTTTCACTTTCCACAGGTGGAGCCATACTTTATTATAATTCGTTTCTTTCTTTCCTTCTTCTGGCACTACCATTTTTATTATAGCGACAACTCTGGCCTTCACCATATCACTGACATCTCCTCTGTTCTTGTCACGCCTCCCCGCCACAATCCTGATATTTTCCTTGCCTTTCCTGTTCTGCTTTTGGATTATTGGCCTGAAATATTGGTATTGATATTGGTATTGTTTTATTATATTTATATATACCAAGATACAATGAAAAACTCGTCTTGCATTCTGTTTACATGGATTAAAATCATTACACAGTGCATTGGGTTACAATACAGTAAAATAATAACAATGCCGAATAAAACGTAAAAGCTACCAAAAAGGGGCAGCATTGGGTAAATGATAAAGAGCAAGATCATACTGAGTTAGATCCTGAGGTCAAGAGTCTTTCTGATTGTATAAAAGATCTATTCAAATGTCAGATAATAGTGGGATAGAAGCAGACCTTGATCCTGGTGGTATGTGCTTCCAGGTTTTTTTTTATCTTCTGCCTGATGCGAGAAAGAAGAAACGTGCTCGGAGAGGGTGGCTGCTTTATGGAGGCAGTGAAAAATATAGACAGAGTCCATAGTGGGCAAGCAACACACACAAAATGCTGGTGGAACGCGGCAGGCCAGGCAGCACCTATAGGAAGAAGCACTGTCGATGTTTCGGGCCAAGACCCTACATCAGGACTGACAAAGGGTCTTGGTCATAGGCCATAAACATCAACAGTGCTTCTCCCTGTGGATGCTGCCTGGCCTGCATTTTGTGTGTGTTGTTTGAATTTCCAGGATCTGCAGATTTCCTCGTATTTGCCATAGTGGGCAAGCTGGTTTCTCTGATGTGCTGAGCCATGTCTAAAACTCTCGACAATTTCTTGCAGTCATGTGCAAAGTACTTCCCATAACAAGCTGTTATACATCCAGACAGAATGTTTCTATGGTACATCGATACAAATTGGTAACAGTTGACAGAGATATGCTGAATTTTTTTAGCCTCCCAAGGAAGTAGAGTCATTGGTGAACTTGCTTGTGCATGGCATCAATGTGGTTAGACAAGGACAGGCATGTCCACACCTAGAAACTTGTAGTTCTCAACCCTCTCAAACTCAAAACCATTGATATAGACAGGAACATGTGCACCACCCCCCTTCTGAAATTAATGACCAACTCTTTTGCTTTGTTGACGTTGAGAGAAAGATTGCTGTTATGACACCAAGTCACTAACCTATCTACCTCCTTCCTTACTCCAACTAAACATTATTTGGGATGACTATACTACAGTGGTATCATCTACAAATTTGTACATTGAGTTAGAGTAGAAGTGGGCTATGCAGTTGTTTGTGAACAGGGAATCGAATAGTAAACTGAGGATGCAACCTTGTGGAGTAGCAGTATTTAGATTAATTCTGATGGAGGTGTTGCTGCCTGCCCTTACTAATTATGTTTTTTTTTGGTCAGAAAATCAAGAAAACAGTTGCAGAAGGAGGCGTTGACTCTCTGGGTCGGGAAGTTGGTGATAAGTTTGCTGGGAATAACAGAACTGTAATCAATAAACAACAGCCTGATGTAATTGTCATTACTGTTCAGATGTTCCAGAGATGAATGTAGGGCCAGTGGGATGGCATCCACTGTATACCTGCTGATTCCTCCTGACCTGCTGACTGTGCCAATGCTCCCTGTATATGTACTGGATTTCCAGTGTCTGTTTTTGTTTTGTTTCATTAATGATGCTGGCTTCATGTTGTTTTCAGAAGTCTTTGTGTAAAATCCATTTGATCTGTCTTCCTGAGTTCAGCAGGAGTTAAAACTCAAAGCAGTTTGGTGGAAACAGGTGCTTAGAATAGGACCCTCAAGAGAGTTGTAAATGTAATGGGAATGGATCTTCTCAAATGATGGAAAGTCCTGAACTGTTCACATGGAAGAACAAATAGCTAGAGGACTGAGAATGTTTCCAGTGTTTTCTGATTTATGAACATTAACCCCTATTAACTGAGCAATTAATGTTAAATTTGCACACCATTTGTGCCACGAAACCATTATTCTGTTAATCATATTAAACTGCTCTAATTTTGTTGCACTTATAGATTTGCCTTTGCATTAATGATGTTAAATGTGTTTATGGATTCTGATAATAATGTAAACTTGTGACCCAGTGACCTGATGATAGGAAATGTGGAAACATTCTAGGTCAGGAAATTCGAAATCACCAAAGTGAACTTTGTGTGTGTGTGTGTAAATATGGCGATTGTATGTGAACAAGCACATGCTGGGTTGTAAGTGCCCCAGGTGCCAGGCTTATGTGGGCCTTAATAGAGGTTCCCAAGCTCGGATCTTCACCAGGAGCTGCTCCTTTGCATCTGGCTTCCTGCCATTTGATGCTGCTTTACCAAATCAGATTGGTCGTATTGAAACCATCTCTGGCCTGGCTATGTTTAAGAAACTGAAGTCTGTCTGTTGTATGCTAAGTGCCCTTTAATGGTGGGCTGCTGGCAGTCAATATAAAATGCTACCCTTCTCTCCATCCTGACACAGTGATTATTCTTTTCGCCCCATTTACACTGACAGTACACCTGTTAACCAATTTCTCAGATATACACTTCTGGAACTGGCTCTTAATATAAGATAGGACAAATATTTATTTGTCTCTTTACAATAAAAAGCACATAATGTCAACTTTTGGAAATTCCTCCCGCTTAAAACCATTTTGCCAAATCCCTATTCATGAATGCTGTGTCCCATTAATCACTAAGAGGACATTTTCTACATTTATTTAGATGTTTAATTTGTGGCTGATAATTTGTTTGATCTTGATGGAATTAAATTCCTGGCATTTTATGCTGTTCTGGAGATGATATGAAATCCATCTCTTGCAAGCCTGGGCCAATAATTTGTTACTTTAAAAAGACTATTTAAATAACTTACAAATAAACACTTGTTGAGGGAGCAGTTCTGTACAACTGCATTCACGACCCAAGGAGGGAGGGCCAAGAAATGAGGCCCAGAGGAAATTAAACAAATACACTGTTGAAAGTAGATCAGCTACCCATTGACTGTGGTCATTTGAAAACATGATTCTTTTGAAGCTGAGGCACCACTGTGAAGAATTATTGTGATGTTTTCTGGTCTGACAAAGCATGGTTGTTTTTCAGGAAACTTAAGTGTTCTATTAATAACATAAGTTGAAATTTAACACAATATTTGAAGTTCCATTTGTAACTTCATGGTGTTCCAACTACAACCCTTAGATTGTCTCTGTTAAGGAAGCTGTTAGCAGAACTTTTTTTTACATTTATATAAGACGTATCTTCCTGATTGATATATGCCATTCACATCCTCAAGACATTTTAACACTTTTTATTGGCGATTACATGCCTTTAAGATGGAGTTATTACGATATAGATATCAAATATTGCATTCATTTTGTGGATTGGAAAATGGAAGAACAGCAAGGAAAGTTCTGGAACTGTCATGTCTAGAGATAGCAAAGGCATTGATGGGGGAAAGTTTTACTTCATGCCTCATCTGAAAGGTAACATGCCTTTCAAAATTTCACGGTGGATGTGAGGATGAATGCTGAGAACTGGTCTCACAGGTGCCAGCTGTCCTTTGGTTGATATTTTTCATGTATTATCTTGGAAGGTGTGTGCTGACAGGCAACTCTTTTGGGATGGCGAAGAAGCGTTGATCATGGTTGAATCCAAACTTCTGTTCATCACACCAGAGCAGTTCCCACCAATAGGCCTTGCCATCTGGAGCTACTTCACCATTGGGAAAAGTATATGTGTTACCACAAATGAGCATCTATAAGCAATTAATCATAAGTTGTAAGCCATCAACATGCATGAGATCAGTTCATGATGAAATGTAGATGAGAATAACTTCAGAATTTTTTTTGATTTTTCATTAGTTAGTTATTTGTTTATGGCTTTACTTTGTTGCTAAGCAGTTACGGATTCAGATTTCAAGGTTTTTATGTTTATAAGTCCCAGACAAATTATACTGGTTTATTTATAGAAGAGACAATATAAGCAATCTAGTAGGCTTTTTTATCCACTGACATGGCTGGCTGGCATTCTTTTTGGATCCCACTGATGCGAATGAAATTAGTTTAAAGGGAAGTACAATGCAGTCACACCCAGTAAGCCAGCAGAGAAAGATAAATCAGCTGGAAATTTTCCATACACACTCTGTGAGGTCATGATTATAATCATTGGGAATATTAAGCTTTCCTTTAATGTTACAGAATGAGCACTTCCATTATAATCTTCCAAATCCTTTTTACTCTGATCGCCAGCCTTGAAAGAAATGATGCCTCAGCATTTCACTGTGCAAATATTATTAACACAATTGATAATGTTGAAACAGTAATTCCTTCTGTTTGAAAACCTTGTTCCAACTATTAGGTAGAAAACCACCGACACCAGCATCAATGAAAAGGTTTGGGTCATGATAAAGCATTCTGTGTTTAAAAATTAAAATAAAGCTTTTTTGTACTCACAGAAATGGGTTATTGTATTATTGCACAATATTACATCTGCGTTTTAGGAACTCTGAGGTTTTCCACTGAAGTAAGAATTTAAAATCCTACAACCACTTTATTAGAGCTGCTAATTCATGGGAAAGAGCGAACTCATATGGGGAGAAAAGCACAGCTGTACTGAAGAGCAATCTTTTCACTTAATCCATGTCACTGCATGTTTAATGTGAATATGTCATTATATTAGGGACTGCAAATTTAAACAAGGAGATTGTGTTCAGTGATTAAATGGCAAAATACAAGAAACAGATGATGAGGCTTAGTTCCACCTAAAAATTCAATTGTGAATTTCAAACATAATTAACATCGATGTTTCTGTCGACTAAATAATTGAATTTTCTGCCATCGGAGTGTCAACCTCTCCATGTTACTTTCCAGTCTGGCTTGCTGGAATACAATTTGCATTTGAGCTTTAAAATTAGCTACAGTCATCCTGTATTTATGGACTAGCTATTATGTTTTCTTTGCTTACTCTCTTGATTTTCCTTTCATCTCCTCCTCTCCCTGAGGGTGTGGTGATGGGATTCCAAAGCTATAGCCACCCTCCAACCCTGACTGATTGTGTAACATGTAGGGTCAAGGGCCTGGAATTGTCACAAGCTAGTCTGCTCCCACTCCCATCCAACCCCTGCATGTGCAAGGAACCAGGAGGGTTTTCTTTTGAACTGTTACTGGAGGTGACCTGAATATTGCAAGGCCCTGCCTGAAGCAATGAAATGAATGATCAGACAGTCTGTTTGATGGTGTTATTTCATGAAGGAGTTCCTGCACTTCCAGTAGTTTTACAGGATCGGTTACAACAGCCGACAAGACATTAGTTCAAAGTGTCATCCAAAAGATATTTTAGTCCAACATTTTTGTCCTTTTTCAGTATTGCACCAAAACATTAACCTCTATCATGTAACACACACAAAAAGCTGGACTAACTCAGCAGGTCATGCAGCATCTATGGAAAATAGTACAGTTGATGTTTCAGGCCGAGACCCTTCCGTGAAGGGTTTTGGCCTGAAACATCGACTATATTCTTATCAATAGATGCTGCCTGGCCTGCTGAGTTCCTCCAGGATTTTCTGTGTGTTGCCTGGATTTCCAGCATCTGCAGATTTTCTCTTGTTTGTGATTGAACCTCTATCTTGTGCTCATAGACTGGAGTTGCGTTGTAACCCTCAATATCAAAGATAAGTAAACTTTTACTTAGCTTTTATGTGGCTATCACTGTAGAGATCACTTAACCCAGTAGAGCAGGATTCAGTAGAAGATTATAGAAAATTTATGGTGAGAGTACTTTAAAGCTTGAGTACTAAGAAAGTGTACCTGTGTCAATGGGGTCATCATCAAGATACATGACCTCTGTTCCCTGCTTGATTTGGGTCTTCCCTTCACAGAGATACTCAGTGTGCGGAGGGTCAAGGTTGGTCTACTTGAAGTATTTTGGTGTTTTTTGTTCTGCTGCACTCCAAATACAACACTCAACTTGCCCTTGGACCAATAGGCAAATGAAATCCCAGTTAACACCTTGTGGCGAGTCCGCCTTCTTTTTACACGTGTTCAGCTCAATGGATGTGACAGTGTAAACGTATCTTCCTAGGTCTCCTCTACAAATAAAATGTTGTGATTGGGGGTTGTTGGTGCCAATGGCGGGGTGGAAGGGGAAGCTTATGGTGGCTTACCTGTGTTCTGAAGTGACGGCTGGGACAGGGCAGCCTCTTCTCAGTCCAGAGTTATCAGGAAAATGGCCCATGTCACAAAATATACCTAGGCCACATGTTTTACTTGTGATGAGTATCACATCATAGATCTGTTTTCCTCTGGTAGATACAAAGCCAGCAGAATGCTTTTCAATAGCCAACTAGTTTCTAGGTTTGGACCCCAACCCAATCTTCACTGCAGTATGTGAATGTTAAAAAAAACACTTTCTTTAGTTCCTAATATCCGAAATGTTAACTGTTCTTCTTTCAACAGATTCTGCTTGACCTATCGCGTGTTTTCAGCATTTTTTTTTTGTTTTATTTCAGGCTTCCAGCATCTGCAGCTTTTATTTTGATATCCATATTATGCTTATGCAAACTCACTCCAAGTCACGACATTTCGACTCTGCAACCAAGGTGCTTCATCAGTAGCCAACTGCAACTGACTTTTGTGGAGAACAGGCATCAGGTTGTGAACCACCTTCGGACCAAGTGGAGGTCGAGCTGCAGCATCCATTCACTGCCAACTCCACTGCCTACTAGCCACCTGCTTTCATGGTAAGAAACACCATCTATTTGTTGAACATTAGGACCCTTTTTTCCATTCATTAAACTGTAATTTCCTCATTAGTGGATAACACTTTATAATAATAATTAATAGTTAATAATAAATAATTTCAAAGTAAATGACAAGAGATTTGTAGCACGGGACTTTGCCTCTGCTATATAATCTTTCATTTTATTGATCTTTGTATTCTGCCATTACTGCCTTGCATAAACTACCAATTTTACTTTAATGGCTTTCCTTTACTTACTTCAGTGTAACACTGTGCTATATGTGATAAGCAACTGTCCAAGAACCCATATAATTGCTTATTAACATACTATCTAATCAGTGCCAGCAGGCATATGATCAAAGACCTTCCAATAATGTTTACTTCAACACAACAAAAGCTGGCTTGAAGCTAATGAATTTTTTTTGGTGCAGTCTGAATCCCAGAAATAACTGCAGTTTCATCTGGATGGCAACATATAAAGTTAGTCATGAAGCCTCCAGTTCCTGGGCAGTGAAAATCTTCATTAAGGTCAGCAGAAAGAGCACAGTTATTTGGCCAGAAATATGCAGCCCGTGAAGGGGCAAGCAAAAGTCATTGAATAGTACACATACAGTACTTGTCTCTTGTGTTTGGCTGTGAGTGAGGAACATAATAATAGCTTGAAGACGGAAGTGCTTTTACTCGGATCATTTTGACAATGTCTTCAATGGTGGGGAAGCTGGTGCCCATGGTGGAGCTGACTGAGATCACAACCCTCTGCAGCTTTTCCACATCCTGTGCGGAGGTCCCTCCATGCCAGACGACGATGCAACCAGTCAGAATACTGTACATCTCTAGACATTTGTTCGGGTCCTTGATGACATACCGATTCTCCTCAAACTCCTGATGAAGTATAGCAGCCTTTTTCATAATTGCATCAATATCAAAGTTCAAAGTAAAATTTATTATCAGAGTACATACATCTCACCACATACAGCCTGATATTCTTTATCTGTGGGCATACTTAGCAAATCTAACAGTAACTGTAAACTGTAAACATTAGGAACTATAAACTAAACAAACTGTGCAAATGCAGATAAATAAATAGCAACAAATAATGAGCATGAAATAACAACATAACAGAGTCCTTAAATGAGTGTAGCTATTCCCTTTTCTTCAAGGGCCTGGTGTTTGAGAGGTAGCAACTATTCTTGAACCTGGTGATGTGAGTCCTGAGGCACCTGTATCTACTTGATAGGAGCAGCAAGAAAAGAGCACGGCCTGGGTGGTGGGGATCTTTGATGATGGGTGCTGCTTTTCTGCAGCAATGTTTCATGCAGATGTGCTCAATGGTTGGGAGGGCTTTACCTGTGCTGTACTGGGATGAATGCATTACCTTCCGTAGGATTTTCCACTCAAAGAGCCTGGTGTTCCAATGCCAAGCTGTAATGCAACCAGTCAGCACATTTCCCACTACACATCTAAAGAAGTTTGCCAAGGTTTTTGATGACATGCCAAACCTCCACAGGCTCTTGAGGAAGTAGAGGTGCTGTTGTCCTTTGGACATAGCAACAGCCAGAAATTTAAAGTTACTTACCCTCTCCACCTCTGATCCTCCAATGATTACTGGCTCTTGGACCTCTGGTTTCCCTCTCCTGATGTCAGTTCCTTGAGGAGAGTAAAATGTGTAAAGCAATATGTTGGGCCCAGGATAAATCTTTTGAAATGTTAACATGGAGGAACTTAAAACTGCTCACCCTTTCCACTGCTGATCCCTCATTGAGGACTGGTGTATGTTCCCTCAGCTTCCCCTTCCTGAAGTCTACAATCAGTCCATTGCTCATACTGATGTTGAATGCAAGGTTGTTATTGCCGCTTCAATCAGCCTGCTGATCCTTTTCGCTCTGTACACCTCGTCTTCAGCTTCTAAGATTCTGCTGACTACAGTTGTGTCTTCAGTGAATACTATATATAGATGGTATTTGCACTATGCCTAGCCATACAGTCATGGGTGGTCCTTCCTTAAACTAAGTGGGTTGCTTGGCCATTTTGGAGCACTTTTCAGAGCTGACCATGTGAAATGAGTCATGACACGGGACAGATGAGTAAGGATGGAGATTTCCTCTCCTCAAGTAATTTGTGAACCAGAGGAATTTTTACATAACCATCCAGTTTTTTTTGTGGTTATTATTACCAACAGTTATTGTTTTTGAATTATTAATTGGATCAAAATTCCACAGTTGTCCTGGTGAGAATTGAATTTGGGGCTCTGGATTGCTAGCCTAGCCTCTATGTTCACTACCAAATTCAAGGTTCAAAGTGACCTCCCAGAAAGGGAATAAATTATGTACTGTGAATACTGTAACAATGAGGGGTTGCAATGCAACTTCTAGACCCGCTTTTAAAGAACATAGCCTGCTATTCAGCATCCTATCACCCTTGATGTAGTCTCCACTTGCCTGGGACCAGTAGCAGCTTGATCTTCATCATTCCTCAGCATTTGAATGGTGTAAAGCGAAAGGTGCCTCCAGTATGCCTTTCAGGTGTAAGGATCCCACTCTGTGCAGCTTGTTTATAGAAAAAAGATACATCTTAATCGTCAGCTGGATGTAGAATGACCCTTGTATATTAATGCTACTAATTTAAGCTAAACAATTGCTATTAACAATATAATGAAAGGTACATTGCAATAATATGAATCACTAAGCTTCATTAACCTATGCAGCTAGTAGACACTATAAAGATAATTCTAATAACACAGTCTCATTTATATTGCATATTTATGCATACTGTACATAGCCTGGGTACAGAAGTCAACTCTTCAGTCAAATGTTTTTGTCATTCAGATATTTCACTGCAATAAAGTCACATCTAATGGGTCTACGTACCATGTAAAATTGTTGTTACATATTACATGTGGAGATGTAATGTTTCTCTGGAATACTCAAGCTGACTGTATGCTTATTTACACAGTTGGTATTAAACATGTGCCAAGTAATAAACTAGTAGAGCAAATGGCTATAAAATTATTATACATTGAATTAATGAAATCTATTAACAGCAGTACATATTACAGCCCCGCACAGCATGAAAACCACACATAAGAAGAAGTGACAAAGGAATATGTGACTGTGTAATTCATAACATGTTCTGCCTGGTCTTCGGGGATCAGTCTGCCAATTCCAACTATTAAAAAAAAAATCATGATTTACTTCTAAATGCCATGGCAGTGCTTTGAGACTGAACATTCTGTAAGGTCAAACTCAGCAGGGTTTCTTCTCCTAACAATTTCCTGTTCTAGGTTCTGAATGCTTTTGCATTTGAAGTTGATTGTGTTTCATTTCTGCAGCGGGTTTAATGTTACCATCGAGGGTTGGCCAAGTCATGTAGTTCAGCCAAATTTGGAATTGCTCATATATTGCAATCCATGGATAAAAATTCAAAGCAAAATAAACATTAATTGAGCAAAATCATGCATATACATTAGCAAGCACCCATTGTATTTCACAGCTAAAGCATGTGACTCTGAAATAAAAATGCAAAACACCAGAATGTGAGGATAACCAGTGGCTGTTACTTTCAAATACTAGAGCTAGTAATGAAGAATGACGCTCTTCCACTCCCACCCACTCCCACACATCACCCAGCCATTATTTCTTCTAGTACTCGAGCACAAAAATCTAAACTGATTCATAGTGCAGTACTGTGGGAATCCTGTCCATTTAAGGATTCTGTAGTTCAGATCAGAGATTAAATCAGAGAACATTTTGCTCTCTGAAGTCACGTTTTGAAGACACATGCAGAGCTATCCCCTATTTCCATGACTATATTTGTTCCTTAATCGGCATTAATGATATATTTGAAAAGTCCTTACCTTGAAACACAGACTCTGTTTCTTTCCTCGTGGAGGCTATGTGACCTTCTGAACACATCCAATGTTCTTTACTTCAATAAAATATTAATTATTTGTCTTTAACACATGGTTTCCTGTTCAGGTGATAAAGACCATAAGTTGAAACTGTTACCTAGGCACTTTAAAGCTGGGATAAGAATAGCACCTGAATGTGGAAAATTTAATATTAATTTCCAGGTCTCCATCATGGGCAAAAGCCTCTCCACCATCGAGGACATCTTCAAAAGGTGGTGACTTGAAGAAGAAGAATCATTCATTAAAGACTCTCACCATTCAGGACATGCCCTCTTCTCATTACTACTATCAGAGAAGAGGTTCAGGAACCCATAGTTCCACTGTCAATATTTTAGGAACAGCTTCTTCCTCTCTGTCATCAGATTTCTAGGTCTTTTTTTTAGATCTTGCACTGCACTGCTGAGTAAAACAACAAATTTCATGACAAGTGGGTTAATTGGTCATTGCAAACTGTCCTGTGATTATGCCGTGTTAATTAGATGCGTTGTTGGGCAGTGCAGCTCATTGGGCTCGAAGTGCCTGTTCCCCACTGAATCTCTAAATCAATAAATAACTGAAAAGCTAAAACTAACTCTGCTTCAGATTCACAGGATGACGAAGTGCCTGGAGGAAGATAAGACGTCGTTCGTGTAGTTTACTGTGGGCCTCACTATGGCAGTGGAGGA
The DNA here is from genome assembly GCF_030144855.1 of Hypanus sabinus. Classification (NCBI taxonomy): domain Eukaryota; kingdom Metazoa; phylum Chordata; class Chondrichthyes; order Myliobatiformes; family Dasyatidae; genus Hypanus; species Hypanus sabinus. The sequence goes on from NC_082709.1 coordinate 40,524,710, forward strand.
CACTGCAGGTCAGAATGACAATAGGATTGAGAATTAAAGTGGCGTGCGTTAGGAATCTCAGGGTTAGGGTACAGAGCACATGAGCTACACAAAGCCATTGTCCGATCTGCATTTGGTTTCTCCAATGCAGATGAGGTCACATTATGAAAAGCAACTACAGTAAACAGGATTGGAAGAATAGTCAGTATTTCTCACCTGATCTATCTTAACAAATCCAATTTCTTTTCCCCTTACATCTCACTCCTTTGTTTCTGATTCGAGCATCTGCAGTTTGATTTGTTCTTTTGGTCTGTAGTAAAAACTTTAGCTTTAAAAAGAAAAGATTTAGATTTATAATGCACCTCTCCTGACATTCTGAAGCCCTTTGTAAACAACAAAGTACTTTCTTAAATACACCACAAGCTTCCTGAAACAGCAGAGAGACGATAACCATGTGATCTCTTCCATCAGTCTTGTTTAAAGGATAAAGATCAGCCAAGAGATGAGGAAGTCTTGCCTTCCTCTATTTTGAAATACTTTCTTTGGGATTCTTTGTCTCTGCTGAGAATACAGAGAGGCATGTCACTTTTAAGACAACATCTCCAGCTCCACATTCCTTTCTCAATGCTGCTGGGGAGTCAACCTAAATTTTTGTTCTTGGTGAGAACTCCGAGAACTGCTGTCTGGTCTCCGCAAGGAAGAGACTGGCCCTCAAACCATAACAGCAGTGCCCTTGTCTATGAGTTTAATGCCAAGGCCAGGACTGGTGTGAAGTAGGTGGAGTGTTAGCATATTCAGAGCAGCTGAGGAGGGAATGGGTCAGAATTATTAACACCAGCATGTGTCATGAAATTTGTTAACTTTGCAACAGCAACTCAATGCAATACATAGTATAGAAAATCAAAAATAAATAAAGATAAATAAATAAGTATATCAATTACAGTATATGTATATTGAATAGATTAAAAATCGTACAAAAACAGAAATAATATAAATTTTAAAAGTGAGGTAGCGTTCATGGGTTCAATGTCCATTTAGGAATTGGATGACAGAGGGGAAGAAGCTGTTCTTGAATCGCTGAGTGTGTGCCTTCAGGCTTCTGTACCTCCAACCCGATGGTAACAGTGAGAAAAGGGCATGCCCTGAGTGCTGGGGGTCCTTAATAATGGACACCGCCTTTCTGAGACACCGCTCCTTGAAGATGTCCTGGGTACTTTGTAGGCTAGTGCCCAAGATGGAGCTGACTAGATTTACAACCTTCTGCAGCTTCTTTCAGTCCTGTGCAGTGCCCCCCCCCAACCCCCAGTACCAGACAGTGATGCAGCCTGTCAAAATGATCTCCATGGTGCATCTATAGAAGTTTTTGAGTGAAGCACTTGATGGTGCATCATCAATTAGAAATATAAAATAAGAAGAGGATGTTCATGAGGGTGAGAAGTGTTGGAGATGCGAGAGCAGGTTGTTGATGGGCTGGGCTGGCAGTGAGGACTACTGAAGAAAGTTTGCCCTCCAGTCTGTGGAGTTCATTCTTGAACCTGAAATCTGACAAAGGAAACTGAGCCACAGTGGCAATTAAAATAAAAGCATTGGCAATGCACAGCAAGGCAATCAACATCACACATAAGAAGAGTAAACATTTAAATTGGTTCCTAGGGATAAACAGTTCAGATAGAATAACTGAACTATGACCGACCAACTGTATCTTTCTATAACCCCTGCATTTATTTTGGTTATAACTGTGTGCAATTACTTTCATTAGCATTTCTACTGTGTTTATTAGGATGATATCCTTTAAAAGGCTATTGGATATCTTTGCCTCAGGTTACAAATTTACCACTTCACAGCCTAAATTATATCCGTTCACATTCTCCCTCATTCCTTTAAAAAAAGTGGTTGCTTGACTTTCTATCAAAACAAAGCTGGGTGAACACAAGATAATAGATCTTTCTCCCCCGGCACTCATTGTTATTCTGCTGTTTATATTCACAGTGCTGTTCTGAGGTATTTAATTTAAAGTTATCGTGGTGTGGTCTGACAAAAGCATAAGACTACTTCAGAGTTGTTTTCAAATAATTGAAAATAAATCTGGCTAACGAGAAGCCACAATTTATGGCTGCCTGGGCCACCCTCACAGATAGTAATTATTTTTCTCACAGTTTAATACCTTTCTAAACTCTTCTTCAGGTGAATCTAGATCAATGATTAATAATTAGTATTTACATTATGTCCGCAAAAAATAACTTGTATTTCTGCCCCTCTGTGGCCATGCCTACACAAAATGTGATGCCTTAACAAGCAGAGGGAAATGAAGATAGACACTGTAGGGTATTTTTGATATATTTATAATAGACCAAATATGATATTTTTATATAAAGGTAATGACAATTAGCCTGCTTCTGTGGGCGTTTCATGCTTCTATGCATCAAAAGTAAATAACATAATGAAAAATGTCCTAATTATGGAAAGTAAAGATATCTAATAAGATGCTCCACAAAATTGTTCAAAGATTTGGGATCATGGTCTAGAATAATATTGAACACACAGAAATATAATTCCTAGCCATGGATCAACGCAGTTGTCAAACAATTTAATGCAATAAAAATACAAGGACAAATGATAAAATGGCAAATAATCATTCAATTAAATAACACAATCACAAGTAATTTTACAGACATGACCAAATCATTTATGATAGTTGGATGATTGTCCATTGACTGACTACATTTAAAATGTTGCAATGCAGTTAATTTATGTTCCCACAAAATACTAAATGACAATCATCTGATATTTGTGAATCCCCTTAAAGTTGCTTTAAGAGATAAATACAGTACATGCGACATTACTGAAATAATGATCTATTGTATTACTGGATCTTTTTATGCACCTGGTAGATCAGAACAGTTTTCAGGTTCCTGTCTCATATGAAAGAAAGCATCTGTGTTGGTGTAGCACTCCTCCTTGTGTGTACCAGAGTAATAGTCCAGATTTGGTTCTCAAGTGCCAGAGCAGAACTTGAACCCAGACCCTCCAGGATCAGAAGGGGGAATGCTTCTGGAGATCCATAACTGACAGCTATAAATGTGGAGGTGTGTGAAATATTTATGTAATATTGCGAGAGATATATCAAAAATGACATTGTATAGTACTAGAAGCAAACTCATTAATATGCACATTTGAAACCCTATATCTCAGTTCCTCAGTGGTCCTAACAGAATGAAGTACTTTTGAAGTTTAGTTGAAACAGGCACAGTGTAGTGGTTAGTATAACACTTCTATAGCAGCAGCAATCACTGATTGGAGTACGATTTCCACCACTATCTATAAGGAGTTTGTACTTTCTTCCTGTGATCGTTAGGGTTTCCTCCAGGTGGTCTGGTTTCCTCCCAAATTGCAAAGACATACGGTTAGGGTTGGGAAGCTGTGGGTATGTTATTTTGGTGCTGAAAGCGCAGTGATACTTGTAGGCTGCCTTCAGCACAATCCTCTCTGATCTAATTTGACGCTAGTGATGCTTTTCACTGAACGCTTCGACTTTTCAATGTACATGTGATAAATAAAGCTAATCTTCATCTTTGTCTTACTTTATCTGCAATGTAAAATAGGCAAAAGTTGCAACCAATTTGCACATAGTGAATTTCCACATAGAGAATTACAATAGTTAATAATATTTCATTGACACCCTGACCAATATTAAACTTCACATTTTGAGTCAATCTTATTCTTCTCTTTATGTTGCAGTCTGAGAAGGGAATTTGTTATTTCTTGTGGAAGATGGTACCTCAGACAGTGCAGCATGTCTCCATGATGGATTGGACAAAACTGAAACTAGTCACCAGATCCGTCAGCATCCATGGAGGATGAAAAATGGAGTTTCTGAGTTTCTTTTTTGAAGTTGCTGACATTTCATTCACATTTTTTGGAAGGTATAAAGGTTGGCAGGAATTGAACTTGTTTTGTTATTAACAGGTTGGCTAGACTTACAATGAAGACTACTCATCTTCAGTGCCAGTTTTACCTTATACTGTGCTGAGACAGGATCTTGGTTCCTTTCAATGTAGCCTGCCAGGTCCAGTTCTTATCAAGTTAAAAGTAAAGTGATACTTCTTACGCAGGATAACTTAGTTTGATTTGAAAGCAACACAAGCAAAATGCTGCAGGAACCCAGCAGGTCAGGCAGCATCTATGAAAATGAACAAATAGTTGACGTTTTGGAATGAAACCCTTCTTCAGGACTGAAAAGAAAGGGGGAAGAGGTCAGAATAAAAAGGTGGGGGTAAAGGAAGGAGGATAGCTCGAAGATGATACCTGAAGTCAGGTGGGTTGGAAAGAAGGGATCTGAGAGGAGAGGAGCGTGGACTATAGGAGAAATGGGAAAGGAGAGGGGATCCAGTGGGAGTTGATAGGCAGGTTAGGAGAACTACAAAGTCAGAGAATGGGGAATAGAAGATGAGGATTTCTCCCAGGAAGGAGAAATCAATTTCATGCCATCAATTTGGAGGCTGCTCAACGGAATGTAAAATATTGCTCCCCCACTCTGAGAGTGGCCACTTCTTGGAACAAGAGGATACCATAGATTGACATGTTGGAATGAGAATGGGAATCAAAAATACAGCGTTTGCCCACCGGGAAGTTCTGTTTTAAGCCGAACGAGTGGAAGTGCTCAACAAATTGATCTCCCAATTTACGGCAGATCTTACCAATATGGGAAAGGCCGCGTCGGAAGCACCAAACACAATAGATGACCCCAGCAGATCTGCAGGTGAAGTATTGCCTCACTTGGATGGACTGGTTGGGGCCCTGAATGGGGGTGATGGAAGAGGTGAATGGGAAAGTGCAGTACTTAGGCTGTGCCAAGAGGGAGATTAGTAGGGATGGATGAATGACAAGGAGTCATGGAGGGAGCAGTCCCTCTGGAAATCTGTGGTGGGGTGGGGGTAAGGTAAAGATAGGTCTAGTGGTGGGATCCCTTTGAAGAAGGCAGAAATTGTGGAGGATGATGTGCTGGATGTGAAGGCTCATGGGGTGGTAGGTAAGGACAAGAGGAATCCTATCATGGTTAAGGTGGTAGGAAGATGGGATGAGCATAGATGTTCAGGAAATGGAGGAATTTTAGTTTTATTTACCCATCCGCCCCTGAATACGTATTATTCATGCACAAGTATACCAGAATAGCATGAATCTCCACTGCTTTTGACGAAAAATTTTGGACTACAGCATCTAAGTCTTTGGAAACAGACTTAAATTATAATCTACTGACTCAGTGGTAAGAAAGCCACACATCATGTTGGATCCATTGAGCTAACTGCTTAATTAAAATAGCATACAAAGAAATTTCAGGCACCTCCATTAATAATATTACAAAGTGCAATTTTGATGCAGTACTGACTAAAAGCTTTAATTGTACCCCTGTGTAGTGTTTCTAAACACATATAAGTAACTTTCCATTATGTTAACAGGAGCTGCTGATTGCTGCCTTCACGACACATTCTGCAAACACTGCTTCTCTATAGGAAGCCAATACTGAAAGCTTTTGAAAGCAATTGAAAAGATTTATGAGGGAAATTGTGCAACTTGTTTGTCTATTATACAGGAGGTTGCACTTTATGAGCTTTTAGAATGATGGCATGGTGTACAAAATTCTTTATAAAAAACTATGGAACTTAGATTGCAATACTCTTGCAACTGACTCCAGTCTGGAAACGTACTTTTGGCTACCTTTTGCCAATACCTTTTTTTATTATTTTAACGGTAAGAAACCTGCCTGGTTGAGCATAGCATTATTTCTTCCTTGGTAAACTTGGTTTATTTGTTTTCTGCTCACACACTGTGTCAGGCAAATAAACCTCAAGATTACATTACACTACAAGGCCACTCAAATACTGTGAATATTTTGAAGTTTACACATTAAAAATATAATTCCAGGTCATTTCTTGCCACAAAGCAAACAGCTAGTGCATGTCGTTGGGATGAATTTTCCATGTCACCAGAATGTTCATTTCTCTTTTTTGCTTCCCACTTCTCTGCTGTTTCTAGTACTGCTTGTCAGATGTTTCCTAATCGATAAGCAGAAATTTCCTCCGCTTAAATATTAGGGACTGTTTTACTCTCCTCATAAAGATCAGGTCCCAGCTATTGCTTTCTGAGTAAAACCTGGTCTGTTCACAATCTTAGTGTTACATTTATCCCCGAGATGAGATTTGGACTATTAAGACCTGCACTGAGAAATTCTAGCGTCACCTTCATAATATTGTATCTCTTGCTCCCTTCTGTTGTTGCATTGTTCACCGAGCTTGGCAACTAGCTTGCAGATGTTTTGCCACCAGTGAAGGTGACATCCTCATATGCAGTTGTTGGTGTTTCTCTCTGGGAGTGCTCGAGTTTATATATAGGCCCCTGTCCACTTGCCTTGGTCCTGATTGGCTACCTCTTCAGTTGACCTTTGAATTCTATCGGCTTGCATTCCTTTGGCTCTTAGGGGTCTGTAGATGGTATCTATTTAGACATGTTTGTCAGAAGAGCAACTCACATCTCTAAAAATTCTCATGCCGGCTTCGTGCTTGCCTGTGCCAGAACCTCCGCGGTGTCCTTCTCCGTCTTCATGTATCGAGATCAGCAACGATAGATCATGTGTCCACACCGCCGGGTTGTGCTTGCTGGGATCCTCAGAAAATGGCATTCTCATCTTTGGACAAATCCATCCCAAAACAGTACCTGCTGGCTAGTCTTCTATGCACCATAAAACTTCAGCCTTGAAAGCTGCTGTCATTGAAAGATTCAAACCAAGTTCCTTTTCATCCATTAGTCCTTATTGACCTAATGCAACCTGAAACTTACTTTTTTGCCTCCACAGCTGCTTCTTGACTCTGAGTTCTTCCATATTTTTGGTATCCTTTTCTACATCTGTGATGTACATCATCTGTATTGTGGTCACACTCCCTGATTTAACCTTTAAATAGGGGAATTGAAAAATATGTTTGCTGGATACATCTGTTCAGTCAGCAAACAGAGTTCTCGGCTCCTTGCCACTGTGGTACTCTAATTCAATGAGCGCAAAATCATGGACCTCGACTTTCTTTGCAATTTTCTGGTTTCAACATTATGCACTAACTTCCCCTGTGGCACCAGATAAAATGGATTTACTTCCCTCTTCAGGAATGGAGGAAGCAAAAAGCAGGTGCTTAGGATTGCTGACTGGGTCACTGGTGTTTCCTCTGCTCTTTTCCTCTTTGCAGTTTTAACAAACTATTTACTACTTACACTGTTGCTAGAACTCATGAGCAGACTTAACGTTGTGTAACACCTAGTGCACTATACTGATGTGGCTTACTGCAATGAAGTAGTCATTGTTTCAGTGTAGAAAGTGCAGCAGCCAATTTGCGAACAACAGACTCTGACAAGTATCAATGTGATAATGATAAGATAATCTTTTATTTAGTGGCTGTGGGAGAAATATTGGCCAGTACATTGGTGATAAGTGCCCTGTCCTCCTTCAAAACAGTACTCATGTGATCTTTTCACCAGCTGATGCTGGAAATCCAAGCAACACACATAGAATGCTGGAGGGACCCAGCATTTTGTACGTGTTCCTTTTGATCTTTTTTTTCACTTGGGAGAATGGTTGAGACTCAGTTTAATGTCTCTCTCAAAAAAAAGGCACCCTAATAATTCAACACTCTCTCAGTACCGTGGTGGATCATCTTGGATTTTCGTTCTTGGGCCTTTGAGCTGTAAATTAATCACATGACCTTACTGGTTCAGGTCAAGAGTGCTACTAACTGAGGCACACCTGGCATACTAGGTAAGAATTTTATTCCTCCAATTTGCCTCTTTGTCTCACTCTATTATCATTCTTGCCGGCTTAAAATCCCCTCTTCTCCATTTATCTTCTTCTTCTGCCAACTTTTCCCAATTCTGCTTTCCCCCACTCAGTTCGTTATTTGTAAACTCTAATGTTTCTTGATCTTGATAAAGAAAAATGCTTGAAATGTTGTCATGTCACCTCAAGTCAAATTCAAGTTCAGGTTTAAGTTTAGTTTTCATTTAACTACATGGACATATAAAGATAAATGAAACAGCGTAATTCTGGGGCCAAGGTGCAACAGGCAGTAGATACAGTCATACAGAGCACATATAGTCACAAAAAATAACATTAGCTCAAGTCCCTGAGTAGATAGATAGATAGATAGATACTTTATTCATCCCCAAGGGGAAATTCAACATTTTTCCAGTGTCCCATATACTTATTGTAGCAAAACTAATTACATACAGTATTTAACTCAGTATAAATATGATATGCATCTAAAATCACCCTCCCAAAAAGCATTAATAAATAGCTTTTAAAAAGTTCTTAAATAGTTTACTAAAGTGCATTGAGTGGTAACTTAAGCTCAGTCCTAACCCCGGCATTTTAACATGTCTTGCCCCTGGTGGTTGAATTGTAGAGCCGAATGGCGTTGGGGAGTAATGATCTCTTCATCCTGTCTGAGGAGCATTGCGTTGACAGCAACCTGCCGCTGAAACTGCTTCTCTGTCTCTGGATGGTGCTGTGCAGAGGATGTTCAGGGTTTTCCATGATTGACCGTAGCCTACTCAGCGCCCTCCGCTCTGCCACCGATGTCATACTCTCCAGTTCTGTGCCCACGACAGAGCCCGCCTTCCTTACCAGCTTATTAAGACGTGAGGCGTCCCTCTTCTTAATGCTGCCTCCCCAGCACGCCACCACAAAGAAGAGGGCGCTCTCCACAACTGACCGATAGAACATCTTCAGCATATCACTACATGTAGCATGTAGCATGGCCTGAAGCTTGATAGTACATGGGATGTTGACTTGCAGCCACTTTCTACAAGAACAAGTACCTAGCATCGCGCTCTGTTCCCTTTTGTACCTGACCTGTTGATTTTGTGCAACACATAAAACGCTGGAGGAATTCAGCAGGTCAGGCAGCATCTATGGAGGGAAAATAGTCCCCTTCATTTCCACCCATTGATCTGCCTGACCTGCTGAGCTTCTCCTGCATCTGCTTGTGTTGTTCAGGTTTTCTAACATCTGTTGAATCTCTTGTGCCCCTTCTTTTGATTTTATGGTGTAGTATATTCTGATCTAATGTCCACTTTTCATATTGCTGCAATGTTTTAATATCAATATATTGATTAAAAGTCTATAGCACCACTTATAATACTTTGTATGTACAGCTTGCAAACTCGTCAGTGAACAACCTGGCCACTGTTGGTAGAATTTCCTTTTGTCACTTACCTCTAAATTTTAAAAGCAATGTCAAAGATACTTCCAGAAGAAATCTGTGTATAGTTTCTAACACTACAACTTTTTAATGGTTGCACTTCTACAGGATCACGTCCACTGAAGTGAACAAAATCACTGGCGAGATGCAATTCATTGATATGAAAGGTTGTCTTTTTATTTGATACACACAGTCATAGGGCAGGCATGGGCAAACTACGGCCCGTTAAGCTTTTTAATCCGGCCCGCAGAACTTAAAGAAATTATATTAATAAACCTTGTTAACGTTTTTTCCCCGCAATTCTGGCGTTTTCCCAATAGATGACGCACTCTATATACATTGACCTTTGTTGAGGTGCAGCGTATTACTCCACATTTGCGCTTTACTCTTTGTTCAGCTCGACCTATTTGTGTGAACAGGCGTTCAGCGTCATGAACATCAACAAAGCCAGCCACAGATCCAAGTTAACTGACCAACACCTCAGATCCATCCTGAGAATTGCCACAACAAAACTAAATCCAGACTTTGATGCGCTGGCTAAAAAGGGAGACCAACAACACTGTTCCCACTGAAATTAAAAATAAGTTTCTTCGTTGTGTTATGTAAAAAATGCATTTGAAAATATTTTTTTCAATAAGCCTTACATGTTACATGTCATTTCTGTTAAGTGATGGAGATGAGTAGTGCGCAGGTGCACGTACGTTCTCAAAATAAAAAATGCGCTCCAGATCAAATAACGCGCTCCGCATACTGGCGCGCTGTCACTGTTCTATCTTTGTGCTGGTCGTTGTTGAGTTTTGGCACAGGGGACAATTGAATAAGAAGGAGCAGGACAAGTAGACCTGCATCTCCTACCGTTTTTGAAATAAAGACAGTCAGGAGGAGAGTGATGATGATAATATCTTGAAGGATAACAGAATTTTCAGTGCTTTAAAATAATAACTTTTACTATTAAAAAAAGCTGTATTTTATTCATTTAATTTTCAGTGATTTAAAAGTCATTTCAATAAATAGCTAAATACCATGGGACTTCAAAGACAGATATTTTGTTGTAATGCATTTGTTCATTTTCAATTGAAATTAAAGCACATGTTTTCTACATATCCCATGATATTTTATTTTCTCTTATGAGGTGTATTACCAAAACACTCCGTCCATCTGCTCCTGGTCCGGCCCCCCTGTCAAATTTTAGAACCCTTTGTGGCCCACAAGTCAAAAAGTTTGCCCACCCCTGGTCATAGGGGGAGGAAGAAAGGAGGAGAGAGAGACGGAGAAGGAGAGAGGGAAAGAGAGAGGGGGAGAGGGAGAGAGAGAGAGAGAGAGAGAGAGAGAGAGAGAGAGAGAGAGAGAGAGAGAGAGAGAGAGAGAGAGAAAGATCTGCTCAGCCAAATGCTACACAACATTTTATATGCCAAAGATCAAAGGACAATCCCATATTTAGAATTCATCCACATTGCTTCCTTTGAACTACACACAAACTTCACACCTCCACTTCACACCCACATCACGGACACCCAATTAACTGTGATATCTGCCAATTAACTTGGTTCATGGTTCTTAGGAACCCACTGTTCAGAACTGCATTTTATATCTAATCCACAATTCATATTCAAAGCTGAAGACTGGTGGCTGAAGTCAGTTGCTGAAATTATTTGCTGTGTGTGCAAATTGCAAAAAATGCTCTAACAATATCAAAGTTAGAATTTTATTTTGGATCAAAGATGCTGCAGTTGGCATGAGATCCAATGCTTCCTGCACTGTATGGATTTTTCCTTCCTTCTGCATCTTCAACCACAATGACAGGGCTTTCTCCTCTCTTTCCATTACCACTGAATGCACCCTATAGCAATTCCCAAGGCTTAAATTGCAGTTAATTACACCATGGAACTGACATCAACTTTGGCATTTCCATTGTTAATTTAATTATTAATTCAACTTGCTGTAGAATTAATTGATTTATTTTTATTTATTCATTTACGGGATGTGGGTGTCACCAGATAAGGTAGCATTTATTGTCATTCCCTAGTTGCCCTTGAGAAAGTGGCAGTGAGCTGCCTTCATGGCCCACTGTGGACTCTGATGAGTAGGTACACCCACAGTGTTGTTAGGCAGAAAATTCCATAATTTTAACCTAGCTACAATGAAGGTATGATGATATGTTTCCAAGTCAGGATGGTGAGTGACTTGGGGGGATTTCCAAGTGGTGGTGTTCCCAGGTATCTGCTGTTCTTGTCCTTCTAGATGGTAGTGGTCGTGGGTCTGGAAGGTGCTGCATTAGGAATTTTGGTGTGTTGTTGCAGTGCACCTTGTAGATGGCATAGGCTGCCACAACTGTTAGATGACAGTGGAGGGATTGGATGCTTATAGGAGGGTACCAATCAAGTGGGTGTCAAGCTTCTTGAGTGTTGATAGAGCTGTACTCATCCAAGTGAGTGGCAAGTATTCCATTACACTCCTGACTTGAGCCTTGTAGATGGTGGAGTCAGGAGGTGAGTTACATGATGCAAGTTTCCTAGCCTTTGGAAGCTTTGGTAGCCATGGTGTTTAGATGGCTAGTCCAGTTCAGCTTCCTGTCAATGGTAACTCTCTGGATGTTAATAGTGGGGGATTCAGTGATGGTGATGACACTGAATGTCAAGGGACGATGGTTAGAGTCTATCTTCTTGAAGATGGTCATTGCCTGGCACTTATGTGGCTTTATGTTACTTGCCACTTTTATATCCTAATATCCTTGTAGAAACATAGAAACATAGAAAATAGGTGCAGGAGTAGGCCATTCGGTCCTTTGAGCCTGCACCGCCATTCAGTATGATCATTACTGATCATCCAACTCAGAACCCTGTACCTGCTTTCTCTCCATAACCCCCAATCCCTTTAACCACAAGGGCCATAACTAACTTAATAACTAATTTGTAATATCCTAAAATGAGGTATTTTATGAGGTTCATTTTGAGTTTCATGAAAACTTCATCTTGCTTCACTAGACAAAACACAAATGGATTTAAGTTTTCCAATCACAAACAAGAGTAAATCTGCAGATGCTAGAAATCCAAGTACTGCACACAAAATGCAGGAGGAAATCAGCAGGCCAGACAACATCTATGAAAATGAGTACAGTCTATGTTTTGGGCTGAGACCCTTCATCAGGACAGGAAAAAAGATGAGGAGTTAGAGTGGGGGAAGGAAAGGAAAAACCACAAGGTGAAACTGGGAGGAGAGGAGGGGTGAAGTAAAGAGCTGGAAAGTTGATTGGTGAAAGAGGTACAGGGCTGGAGAAGCAGGAATATGATAAGAGAAGACGGAAGGCCATGGAAGAAAGAAAAGGAAGAGGAGCATCAGAGAGAGATGATGGGCAGGTAAGCAGATAACGTGAGAGAGAAATGGGAAATGAGGAATGGTTACAGAGAGTTGGGGGGCATTACCGGAAGTGTGAGAAATCCAGATGATTTCCAGGTGTCGTCTCACCTGGAAGGACTGTTTGGGCCCTGAATAGTAGTGAGGGAGGAGGTGTAGGGGCGGGTGTAGCACATGTTCTGCTTACCAGGAGGGAAATCAGTGGGGAGGGACGAGTGGACAAGGGAGTCGGGCAGGGAGCGATCCCTACAGAAAGCAGGAATTGGGTTGGGGCAGGGGGAGAAGGAACAATGTGCTTGGTGGTGTTGTCCCATTGGAGATGGATGAAGTTCTAGAGAATTATGTACTGGATGTGAAGGCTGGTGGGGTGGTAGGTGAGGACAAGCAGAACTCTATCCCTGGTGGGGTGGTGGAAGGATGGGGTGAGAGCAGACATGGATGAAATGGAAGAGATGCAGTTGAGGGCAGCATTGATGGTGGAGGAAAGGAAGTCCATTTCTTTGAAGAAGGAGGTCATCTCCAACTCCTTAATTCTGGTGAGACCTGACACAGATTGGGAGACTGCTTCACTGAGCACCTATGCATCATCTGCCAGAAAAATCAGGATCTCCCAATGGCCACCCATTTTAATTCCACTTCCCATTTCAATTCTGACACATCAGTCCATGGCCTCCTCTACTATCACAATGAGGCCACACTCAGGCTGGAGGAACAACATTTTATATTCCATCTGGGTAGCCTTCAACCTCATGACATGAGCATCGATTTCTCCAACTTCCAGTAATGGCCTCCCTCCCTTCACCATTCCTTATTTACATTTCTCTCTCTTACCTTCTCTTACCTGCCTATCATCTCCCTCTGGTGCACCTTCTCCTTTTCTTTCTTCCATGGCCTTTTGTCCTCTCCTATCAGATTCCCTCTTCTCCAGCCCTGTGTCTCTTTCACCAATCAACTTTCCAGCTCTTTACTTCAGCCTTTCCGCCTTTCTCGTTTCACCTATCACCTTGTAGTTCTTTCTCCCCTCCCCTCACTTTCTTTTTTTTAAACTTTTTTATTGCATTTTTAAATGGTTACAAAGTATGAAAAAACAATGTATATAACCCATACCCCCTCCCCTTAACCCCTCCCCCCTAACTGCCCTATAGAAAAAAAAGAAAGAAAGAAAGAAAGAATGCCTGGTTGTTGGAAGATATCCACATGCTCCATGGAATTCGTAATAACTTTAATATGTATATTTATTTCTTTCCCCTAATAACCAATTGTTTCATCTTCAGAGCATCTATATATTTAATCCTGTCTTTTGTAAATATTACACCACAAAAAATAAAAAAATTTAATCCAAATTTATCCGATCAGTGTTTCCGATGTAACCAGGAAACTGGTACTTTTTTACATTCGACATGGTCTTGCTCTAAAATTCAACCTTTTTGGACAAATTTAAGACTTTTACTGGAACAAATTACAGGAACACAATTTCCTCATAATCCAATATTATTTTTACTAGGTGATACTGAAGGGATAAAACCGATACCCAAATTGAATAAATATCAGAAAGAATTTATAAAAATTGCACTGGCAGTAGCCAAAAAAGCTATTGCAGTTACTTGGAAATCGGATACACATTTAAGTATAGATTCTTGGAAGAAAGAAATCTATGGTTGTATTCCATTAGAAAAAATTACTTATAATTCCCCTCAGTTTCTTAATCTGACTTCTCATCTTTTTTTCCAGATGAAGGGTCTTGGCCTGAAATGTCAAGTGTACTCTTTTCCATAGATCTTGCCTGGCTTGCTGAGTTCCTCCAGCATTTTGCTCTGCTTCTAAGATGGGACAAACAAAACCCTCAGCTTCAAGTCTCATCCATTCCAGTTTAAATAGCATTTTAATGATGCACTGTAGTTATTAATAATTCCTTGCTCCCTTTTCTTTCTCTTAATCTAATCATTTCCTTATTTCTTTTACCTTCCTTAATATTAAATTAGTTTTACTCGCCCTAACTTTTGCTTCTGCTTGACTAACTTCAATTCTTTGACCTGCTCTATCAAGTACTAGAAGACCAAATTCTGTCACTGTGATGTTACCAGCTCACACTTGGCAACTTAATGGAGAAATATGTTTGGATTTGATGGTGGATTTAGTTAATGCCCTGCTGAAGAAACAAGTCAAAGAATTTACTGAAATATACTTTAAAGAATGTTAAATCAAACTTCATCTGTTCCAATAAATTATAAATACTGAAATATATGGCATCAAACAAGCATTAACTATTTAATGAGAGCATCAGAAGTTAAGATTTCAGGTTGGACCTTTCTTCAGAATTCTTTCTGTGTTTCATCCGAACTGCATTTCTACTAAATAATTTTGTGCTTGTCATTTTATAAAATGCTCCTGTGTTATTAGTTAAGCTCGTATTTTCCAATATAGGACATGCAACCTCTCATGTACTTTGTGAGTCTCTGGGAAGAAGCTATAAAACTAACTCTGCTTCCTGTTTTGAATTCCCTTCACAGTAATCAAATGATTGTGCAAACTTTCCATGGATTAAATGATCATGGTCTTTGCTTCCAAAAATACTTAATGCTAGTTCAAGGTGCAAATTCTTAGTGACCTCTACACATGACCAAAAAAAAGGCAACTGCAAAATTAACAATCTTATAATTTGGTATTTACTACTGAATTTATGCCCAACCTGACTGCTCTCCCTTTCACCTACTTAGGTAAAATTGATGTTTTCTCTGTTAAGGCATTCAACAACTCAACTATGAAAGGTTTTCTAAAAGATATAGAACAAGGTTAAGGAAAACAAAAAGAAATATGAACAAATATCATACACACTTGCATAAAAAATTCATTTAAATTTTGCATCTTTTACCAAAAAGCAACATGAATCCTCAGCACTTAGTGATTTTTTTAAAGTTATACAAACCCACCATAACTTCCATTTCATGAATAAAGACGATCAGAAGTACAATAGATTGTTTGTGTTAGAAGCATTTTGGAAAATTCCAGTTTCAGCATCAATATTATTAATTGTTTTAAAAATCATTTATGTTTTTCTCATAATTATTGCAGACTATAATGTTTATGAGAGATATAAATAAATGTAAGGTAACATCATTTTTGGAAATAAAGGCAATAAAGTAATTTGCTATGGAATTGTTAATAGAAATAAGAATGCGAGTCAGCACTGGGTAAATTGACTGGTCTACTTAGCTTGACACACAAGGGACATATACCTACTCTCCACAGCTACTTAAAATAGTAACATATAAAATTTAGTATTTGGCTGAAGTAAAGCATCTTATTAACTCAAACATTTGATCTTCTTAATATATTAAAATTCATAATTTCTCCTGATTTTGCATTTACAAAATATTTCTTCTATCTGACTCAGCTGTGTATGATGTTCCCACTAATACTCTACCAGCAAAGTCAATGATCCTTTTCCTTCACAGTGTTTTATTTGCTCTCTAAACCTAATAGTTTCAGCTGAAGAATAAATTTCTTTCAATTTTTTTAAACTAGTTGGCTCTGTAGGACAACTGTCTGTAAGTGTTACAACATTTGTTTTTCTTTAATACTGCTGATTGTCAGTCTATGATGTGCTGCTTTATAACCGGAGAACAGCAAAACGGAACACAAAATGCATTATTCTGTTGCTGAGGCACAGCTGTATTAAATTTGGCTTGTTGTTTTAAGGCCCTTTTAAGGTCTCATGATATCCTGAGGTCCATGAGAGGCTAATTGCTGTTGGTGAGAGGTACATATATATTGGCAGCTGCTTAGAAATTCCCAGTTCCAAATCACAAGAAATCATACTGCCTTTTGTTTGACGTCTTGACACAAGATTGCTAAAGAGATAGCAAAAATTAAAATTCCTTCAGGTCTCGAATGGATTTGTTCATGGTCTTTAGCATAAATGTGATGTCGGGTGACTGAATTGTTTATGAATTTGAGGCATTAAGTCAAAAGAAAGAAATATCAGGTTGGATATCTGATGGGCAAATAATCTGATACCACACTATTCATAAGTCTGCTAAAAATAATATTTTAACATAGTAACTCCACTTCCAAGATACTTAATTTGTCAAAGAAGCTTTGAGACACTTTAAAGACACATGAAAATTGTTATTCAAATATATTACTGTTTTTTCTTTTCATGAAATTAATACTAAGATGCTAGGTTTCAACATCATACAATCTGAAGGTAGAAATGAAAGAAAGCCCTCCAATTCATCAATTATATTTGATTTATAATGCATAGATTTTCAACCTTTTCCTCCACATTGGTAATAATTAAGCAGTATATGGAAGTTTTCATACATACTGTAGCTAAATGCTGATGCTACATAGCATATATTTTACCAGTAAAATTATATCACTCCAAAATGAAAATATTTACAAAGGAACAGTTCTGAAAATTTGTTTATTGGTCAGTCTGCCACTTTGCCTATGGTATATGTCTCTGATTCCTTTGTAGTATTCCTTTTTGCTGTCACACCCCGTGTTTCAACTTCTCCCTGAGTCATCTCTGCCATTGGTTTTCCTTTCGCTTTTTCCCTCAGATTTATTTTCCTTCCTTGGGTGAGATGGCATGGCATTGAAATGAACTTCTAAGAGAAGGAAGCTGCATCTACAATGGCACAATGTGGACCCTCATCTCCCATTCCTGTTCCCTCCATTGATCACTTGTGCTCCTCCACTCCCTTCTTCTTCAACAGGTTAATGCAAATGAAGAACTAACTGATGACAAAATAAAGTCAATGGCAAATTGGAACTATTACAGTGAAACGTTCATTTATATATTATTCAAGGTCATATTTTGGAATTGGAAGTTCAGTTATTGACAAGAAAACATTAATTTCTTTCTAGAAACAGTTTGATTGAACAGCTTGTTGGCTGTACAGATAAATTCAAGCTTCCACTATAAAATAGTGGCACCTGCGCATCACAAAATGTGATACATTTAACTTTGGACATATTCTAGTAATGTCTACTTCAGTTATACATATTGTACTTCACCTACAACGATCTTTCAACAAAATGTGTCAATGAATATCATCATGTATAATAGATAATAATCTGCAATCTCATCCAAATCCATCAAACTGATCTTAGCAAACCTTCCCATGTCAACATTCCCTGTACTGAAGCTCTAATTACACAGTGTAGGTTGGCCACAAAGATGGCATGCCTGACATCACAGCAGATGTCTACTCTGAGCTCTCCCTTGGGAAGTGATTGCAAGGAGGATAGAGGAAACCCAGTGGAAAGAACGGAAGGACCTTACCGCCTGTACTGCTGCTTGCCCAACTTCTCCGTCAAGCAAGTCCTGCCGCAGCTGTGGCCAAGTCTGTTAATTCCACATTTGCATTATCAACCATCATGGAAGCCAAAGAAATGGAGCAGAAGTATGTCATCCTCGACCCGAATGAATGCCTGAATTATTATGTAATTCCAACAACTGAATTACATGTTCTTCAGTTAATTTTAAAAATAATCTCCTTCAATGCAGAAATGGCTCATTATAAGATGGTAGTGAGTGAAAATGCATCTCATGGAACTTTGAAAACACAAGTTCTCACCAAACTTAAAGGTAATGACAAGGAAGATATTGTACCTTGATCATAAACAATGCACTCCAATGTCAGGAACCTCATATTCTGTGTGAGATATTAATTCCTGAGCTGTTTTACTTTGCAGAGCATCAATGTCCAACCTCCCTTCATCATTTTAGTTTCAAGAGAAACAGTTTTTTTTGGAGAACCAAATAAACTGAAGTTTATGTTTCCATTCACCTCATCTATTTACCATTTAATTCTCTGATGAGCCATCATTAGCAATCATCACATGTTTTCTCATTCCAGCAGTGAACAATTGAATCTCTATTTTTTAAAAATGAAACCACATGCCGATCTCAACACTGTATTTAAAACTTAAGGTCATCGTCCCTTCACATAACCGTTAAATAAATGAACACAATAATTTTATTTTGCAACATCCTCTTCATTTGATTTATGTTTTATTTCAATGATATATTGCAAAATCCCAAATGATTTTCCTCTCGACATTTTTATTTGGATCTACACATTGAGCAATTTGCAAATCTCCATACTAGAGGTATATGCCTTGGTTAGACAACTGGTAAACGGGTCAAAAATCCTGTACTTCTTCTTTCCTCCACCCAGACATCTGCTGCTGTCTTTGAGATGATGCAGTTCAGGCTGTCAGTCTCTGAGCTTACATTTGTACGATAATTGACAATCTGGGCAGATCAGGGTAGATTTTGATCGAGTTTGGCAGGCACATTTCAGTAATGGTAAGCTCCATGTAAGCTGGTGTTGCTGATTCTTTAGAAGGGCTTGGTACATTATCTACCATTTTTTCATTGCGTGCTGAGCATTTTTGAATTTGAAGGAAAATAAGGCATATTCCTGACAGGACCTTTAAAGAGTGCAGGTACATCAATGAATGTTCTCAATGCGACCTGAAGTTTTTAAAGGAAATTTTTGATCATTAGTCATAAAATTTACCTTGAATTTAAATCAATAAATTAATTTCTGACCTTTAACCCTAATAAATCAAGTATGACTTGATTTATTATGATTATAATGATTTAATTTATAATGATTGAGAACTACTTAACCTACACTGTCACTTCTATTTTCACTGACCATCAGACTTCGCAATCTCATTTTGGAAAAGTCAAAGAAGCATATGAAAAATAGCATCATAGAAATTCTCAACCAAAACTCAGCTGTAAGTTCTCAAAATCATGAGGCTAGGGATTGCATTCAAAATCTAGGCTGATGGCTTGGTGGTGGAGTCTGGAAGTGTTGGTTTTGAGATGAAACATTTAACAGAGATCTTATCTGCTCTCATGGGTGGATCTGAAAAGTCCCTCCAGGCAAGAGCAGAAGGACCCTTTATCAGTTCCAACATGGGATTAGCATCCATAATATATTACATTGGTTGAACCATAGGATTACAGATCTTGGAACATGGGAGGAAACCTGGGGCAAATGCTTGCATTCACAGGGAGAGTGTGCAAACACCATCCTGCCAGCACCTGCAAAGAGGATAGAACTTGAGTTGCTGGAGTTCAGCTGTTGTGAAGTTCACAGACACATGAGTACTGTGGATTTGAAGAAAGCAAGCCTTTTAACTGCATGGATAAAACATACCCTTCATCCCTCTCGGTGTGCGCTGACCAGTGAACATCCACCTACCAGAATCACATTATTATTCTCCCCATGTTCCATGGGAACCGTTAGAATGATTTTTGGGCTTAGCACATATAGCAAATAACTTCAGGCATCAATCTTCAAATCTGAATATAGATTATAGATTAAATTTAAAATGCAGCTCTGAACAATAGGATCCTAAAAGCCTTGAATCACAGACCAGATAATGCTCATTAAAATTCATTTGGATGCCTGTAGTGTATATGCAAATTGGAAAGCGTGAAGCTTCTGTGTGGTTTCAAAGAAAGCATCATGGATGCATCATAAATATGGAAGTGTTCTTTGATGTTTATCACTTAAAATGTCTGGGGCCATTGGTCAGCCAGCCATCCAACTGAAAGGTCTCCATATGATTCCTGCTCTGTCAAATAAAGAGGCTGATTAATATCTACCAGCACTTTTCTCCAGAGTCTTTATTCAGGCAAAAACAGGAACCATGGAAAATTTGACTGTGTGGATTCGGAACTGGCTAGCCCAAAGAAATCAGAGGGTTGTAGTAGGTGGAGTGTATTCTGATTGAACATTGATGACTAGTGTTGTGTTGTAGGGATCTATTCTGGGACCCCTGCGCTTTGTGATCTTGACAAATGCCTTGAAGGTGGAAGGGTGAATTAGTAAGTCTGCAGATGACACGAAGGTTGCTTGTGTTGTAGACAGTGTAGAAGGTTGCCATAGTTTACAATGGAGCATAGACAGGATGCAGAACTATGCTGAGAAGTGATAGACAGACATTAATCTGGAAAAGTGTGAAGTGATGCACTTTGGAACGGGAAGGTGGAAAACAAGGATTTTTAGAAGTGTGGAGAAACTTGGTGTTTAAGTTCATAAATCACTCTAAGTTCCTATGAAATTTGATAGAGTGGTAAAGAAGGTATATGTTGCAATGGCCTTCATTGGTAGGGGAATTTTACAACCCTATAAGACTCTTGGTAGACTATATCTGGAGTATTGTGGTCAGTTCTGGTCGCCCCATTATAGGAAGAATGTGGTAAATTTTGTGAGCATGCAGAGGAGATTTACCAGAATGTTAGCAAACACGAGGAAATCTGCAGATGCTGGAAATTCAAACAACAACACACACAAAATGCTGGTGGAACACAGCAGGCCAGGCAGCATCTATAGGAAGAAGCGCAGTTGACGTTTCGGGCCGAGACCCTTCGTTAGGACTAACCGAAAGGAAAGATAGTAAGAGATTTGAAAGTAGTGGGGGGAGGGGGAAATACAAAATGATAGGAGAAGACCAGAGGGGATGGGATGAAGCTAAGAGCTGGAAAGGTGATTGGTGAAAGTGATACAGAGCTGGAGAAGGGAAAGGATCATGGGACGGGAGGCCTCGGGAGAAAGAAAGGAGGGTGGGGGGAGCACCAGAGGGAGATGGAGAACAGGCAAACAACTAAATATGTCAGGGATGGGGTAAGAAGGGGAGGAGGGGCATTAACGGAAGTTAGAGAAGTCAATGTTCATGCCATCAAGTTGGAGGCTACACAGCCAGTTTATAAGGTGTTGTTCCTCCAACCTGAGTTTGGATTCATTTTGACATTAGAGGAGGCCATGGATAGACATATCAGAATGGGAATGGGACGTGGAATTAAAATGTGTGGCCACTGGGAGATCCTGCTTTTTCTGGTGGATCGAGTGTAGGTGTTCAGCGAAACAGTCTCCAAGTCTGTGTCGGGTCTCACCAATATATAAAAGGCCACAGCGGGAGCACCGGACGCAGTATACCACACCAGCCGACTCACAGGTGAAGTGTCGCCTCACCTGGAAGGACCGTCTGGGGCCCTGAATGGTGGTGAGGGAGGAAGTGTAAGGGCAGGTGTAGCACTTGTTCCGTTTACAAGGATAAGTGCCAGGAGGGAGATCGGTGGGAAGGGATGGGGGCGGACGAGTGGACAAGGGAGACGCATAGGGAGTGATCCCTGCGAAAAGCAGAAGGAGGAGGGGAGGGAAAAATGTGTTTGGTAAAATGTGTTTACCAGAATGTTGTTGGATTAGAAGACAAGTCTTTTGAGGAAATAATAAGTGATCTAAGGCTTTTCTCTTTGGAGCAAATAAGGATGAGTGACTGCTTGATAGAGGTGTATAAGATGATAAAAGGCATAGATAGAGTGGATAGCCCGTGCCTCTTTCCCAGAGTGGTACTAGCTAATGCCGGAGGACATCCTATTACAGTGATTAGAGGAAAGTATAGGGGAGATATCATAGGAAAGTTCTTTACACAGAGATTGGTGGGTGTGTGGAATGCACTGCCACAGGTGATGATGGAAGCAGATAAAATAGGGACTCTTACGAGACTGTTAAAAGGCACTTCGATTAGAAAATGTAAGATTATGGGTTACAGGAGGGAAAGCTCAACATGGTATCTTAGACTGAAGGGCTGTACTGTGCTGAATGCTCTATGCTGTGCATTCCCCTCAATTTCCCCCCAGTTCTACCACACACTTACACATTTACAGTGACCAAAGAACCTAACAACGCACACAGCTTTCGATCATGGGAGGAAACCAGAGCACCTTGGTCAAATGTATGTATTCACAAGGAGAATGTGCAAACGCTACACCGACCGTCAGGATTGAACTCGAGCTGCTGGAACCCAGCATCTGTGAGGTGCACTGAGGCTCTGTAAAATGCAGGTCTTTCTGGCATTTTCAGATATACTCATTCACTTTTACCCATCAGTCAACAAGGATACAAGGTAACTGGGTGAGTCTGCACAGTCACTGCACTTCCTTGCTGGCCAACAGTGAAAACTGGAAATTGTCAATAGTAAACATGAGGAAATCTGCAGATGCTGGAAACTCAAGCAACACACTCAAAATGCTGGTGGAACACAGCAGGCCAGGCAGCATTTATAGGAAGAAGGGTCTCGGCCCGAAATGTCGACAGTGCTTCTTCCTATAGATGCTGCCTGGCCTGCCGCGTTCCACCAGCATTTTGTGTGAATTGTCAATAGTGCTAGCTTGAGCTCCTTGTGAAGAAGGCATCTTGCCAGGCAGGGAGACCTGCCTGCAGAACTTTGGTTTGGAAGCAAAGTTGTCACCTTATTGTGGTTTAGCACCACGCCCAACTGCAAGTTTATGTTGACTAATCTTTCATAAGTGGCCGGTTTCTTGTGGCACCTGCAAGGAATTTTGTCAAACCAAAAAATGAGCAGCTACATGCAAGGCAAGGCACCTTGACTATTGAAATTGTTTCTGGTAGTGGGTAAAATAAAGAAGAATTGTACAATGGAAGGGCAGTGGGCAGAGTTTAGGCATCCTGATGAAGGGTCTCAGCAACAGTCAGCTGGAGATACTTTAGGTCACGGGTGAACCAAAAGAGCTTCTCCTGGCCTGACAACAATATGTGTCTTTTAAACTTCAGTTGTTCCCTGGTTCCTGAGCGGTCTCTTTAAGATTGTTGGTTAGGCTGTCCTGTGCCAGGAATGAATCAAATGAATGCACTCTGCTTGTTTGTACCATCACATCTGCAAATTATATCCAAGTGAAATCAAAGAAAAATTTTCATGTATATCTTATATAATCTCAGGGTATCTCAAAGACTTTGCAGCCAATGGAGATCGCTGGGGTGCTGTACTGCTGTTAATAAGTTAACCTCCAACAGGCAGCAATGAGAGACGATCCAGACAATCAATTTCTTCATGACCTTGATTGAAAGACAAATGCAAATGAAGATGCCGTTTCTGGCCCAACAAGTAACCTGGAAATTCCCAACTGAATCACTTGAGGGACATTGGCTTTTCAGCGAAAGATCCTACTCAAGATGACAACAACCAACATGCCAGCTTAAATGAAGTGTAGGGTGAACCAATGCTATTTTAAAACTGCTGCTGCCCCACTTGTAACAGGCAGAGAGCCCTTTAGTTCAACCCTACTGAGTCTTACCAGACCCACTGTCCTAATATTTTGTATTTGATTAATTATTCTTGCAATATAAACTCTGTTAGTGGGATATTAGAAATACCAGAATTATTTATCTCCACTCCATCTTATATTGTCACTTAAACAGAATCATACATGAATCTGTGATAAAAATATGTATATTTATTCCTGTATCATTTAACAAAGTCGAATGACCTGTGGAACAACACTTGCTGAATTTGTTCTGAATAGTCAAACACACATTTTTAAATTATCTATGTCTGCTTATGTCTGGTTCCTCTTTCAAATCCTTTATAATTACTTCAAACAGCTCATTTCCCGAAGGCAGATAAAACCTTTATTCCAGCATCCTCAGACCCAAACATTCTTGTCAGGTGAAAGAGTAATTTATTTTACTTCAATTTAAAATACTGTGTTTGTTGCTTATAATATAGACTACTGTACATTAGGGAGACCAAACACAGATTGGATATTTGCCCCATGCAATTTGTAAGTGTAACCTGGAGAGTCTGGTCACCCCGTCACTTTGATTGTCTCTCTTGTGCCTGCTCTAAATTTTCTATCCTCCCTCTCCTACACTTGTTTCATCAATACTTGTCCTTCACTTGAGGAACATATCTCATCTTCTGCTAAAGCACTGTAGAACCTTCTAGACTACACATCGAGTTCAAAAATTGCAGGAAAAGAACCAAGAGCTTTCTGAAAGTATTTCAGATTTGCACTGTCTACAGTACTGTATATTCATTTTGTGTCATTTAGGTCATTTTTTTTGCTCATAACATTCTTACTCCATGCCATGTATTTTCTAGTGTAGAGAATTCTACAGGATATTGTGGCTTTTGGTACTTTGTCCTAATTGGAGATATCTCAAAACCATGTGTGAGCTTTTTTTTCAATTATTCAATTGCGGACAGTGTAATTTTGTTAACAACAAATATCTAACTGGGGCTACCTCCAAGAAGAGGCAACTAAGGTGCTGCTCATCACAGATGCCAAATTTCCTGAGACAAGGAGCTGAAATATGTTTGAAAACAGGAAACATATTAGGAATTGGAGTAGGAGAAGGCAAACTAGCCCCCAAGCTTGGTCCACGATGTTATTAGATCATAGCTTATTTGATTGTCAACTCAACTTCATTTCCCATTCATCTGCAGTAAACTTTCACCACTGGATTATTGGGGATCTATCTACCTGCCTTTATAATTTCCAACAATTCTGCTTCCATTGTCCTTTCAACAATGATACCTTGGCTGATATCTGCCAGGTAGCAAATCTTTAAACTTATTTCACCTTTTTCTGTGCCTTCTGCTTGTTCTTATTGTATTGTTTGTCTCACAGATGCTGTTGGAGTCTGTGATATACAGTTTGCATCTTGATCGAAGGATCCAGCACTATGCTATGTCCCCAGAGCTTCCTTGTGGAGATGAGAGATAGGAACCCAAAAAGGATGGAGAACACAGACTGACTCATGGAAAAAAACCAAAAACGGGGTTATGAATGACTCCATCTTGAAGCAGCGAGGAAGATTGAAGCATCAAGGTGAAGACGATTGGACCTGGTCAGCGAACACTCCTGATGGGGCCAGAGGGTCAGTGATTGCTCCCAATGGATCCACCGTTCAGACCAGGTGTGAGTTCTGAGTCATGGAAGGACAGTTCTGAGATTTATGTGATTGGACTGTACTCTATATTGGTCTCCTTCATTTTCTTGGTGTTTTCTTTCATGTGACCGGTTGGCAGGTGGGATATCTGTATGTGTGTGGGTGGGGGGAGGGCTAAGGGGTTTTTGATGCAACTTACACTGTTCTTTTTTGATAGTGAAGGAGTTGATAGCTGTTTTTTTCTGCGGCGGAGGGTATGGGAATTTGTTGCTATGGTCGTTGTCTTCTGCGAGTGAAGTGGTCAGAGATTGTATTGTTGCTGTTCTTTTATGTGGGGGGGGGGGATCAGTGAATGTTACTGTCACTGTTCCTTTCCTGTGGGGTGGGGGGGGGGTCAGTGAATGTTACTGTCACTGTTCCTTTCCTGTGGGGTGGGGGGGGGGTCAGTGAACGTTACTGTCACTGTTCTTTTCCTGTGGGGAGGGGGGCAGTGAATGTTACTGTCACTGTTCCTTTCCTGTGGGGTGGGGGGGGGTCAGTGAACGTTACTGTCACTGTTCCTTTCCTGTGGGGTGGGGGGGGGGTCAGTGAATGTTACTGTCACTGTTCCTTTCCTGTGGGGTGGGGGGGGGTCAGTGAACGTTACTGTCACTGTTCTTTTCCTGTGGGGAGGGGGGTCAGTGAATGTTACTGTCACTGTTCTTTTCCTGTGGGGAGGGGGTCAGTGAATGTTACTGTCACTGTTCCTTTCTTGTGGGGTGGGGGGGGGGGTCAGTGAATGTTACTGTCACTGTTCCTTTCCTGTGGGGTGGGGGGGGGGGGTCAGTGAATGTTAGTCACTGTTCCTTTCCTGTGGGGTGGGGGGGGGGGTCAGTGAATGTTACTGTCACTGTTCCTTTCCTGTGGGGTGGGGGGGGGGGGTCAGTGAATGTTACTGTCACTGTTCCTTTCCTGTGGGGTGGGGGGGGTCAGTGAATGTTACTGTCACTGTTCCTTTCCTGTGGGGTGGGGGGGGTCAGTGAATGTTACTGTCACTGTTCCTTTCCTGTGGGGTGGGGGGGGGTCAGTGAATGTTACTGTCACTGTTCCTTTCCTGTGGGGTGGGGTGGGGGTCAGTGAATGTTACTGTCACTGTTCCTTTCCTGTGGGGTGGGGGGGGGGTCAGTGAATGTTACTGTCACTGTTCCTTTCCTGTGGGGTGGGGTGGGGTCAGTGAATGTTACTGTCACTGTTCCTTTCCTGTGGGGTGGGGGGGGGTCAGTGAATGTTACTGTCTCTGTTTTTTTGTGTGGGGAGGGGGTCAGTGAATGTTACTGTCTCTGTTCTTTTCCTGTGGGGAGGGGGGATCAGTGAATGTTACTGTCACTGTTCCTTTCCTGTGGGGTGGGGGGGGGTCAGTGAATGTTATTGTCACTGTTCTTTTACTGTGGGGAGGGGGTCAATGAATGTTACTGTCACTGTTCTTTTCCTGTGGGGAGGGGGTCAGTGAATGTTACTGTCACTGTTCCTTTCCTGTGGGGTGGGGGGGGGGATCAGTGAATGTTACTGTCACTGTTCCTTTCCTGTGGGGTGGGGGGGGGGTCAGTGAATGTTACTGTCACTGTTCCTTTCCTGTGGGGTGGGGGGGGGGTCAGTGAATGTTACTGTCACTGTTCCTTTCCTGTGGGGTGGGGGGGGGGGATCAGTGAATGTTACTGTCACTGTTCCTTTCCTGTGGGGTGGGGGGGGGTCAGTGAATGTTACTGTCACTGTTCCTTTCCTGTGGGGTGGGGGGGGGGTCAGTAAATGTTATTGTCACAGTTCTTTTACTGTGGGGAGGGGGTCAATGAATGTTACTGTCACTGTTCTTTTCCTGTGGGGAGGGGGTCAGTGAATGTTACTGTCACTGTTCTTTTCCTGTGGGGAGGGGGTCAGTGAATGTTATTGTCACTGTTCTTTTCCTGCACGGAGGGGGTGGGGGATTCTGGGGTCTGTGATTTTTGTTCCTTTTACTTTTTCATGGGTGTTTCATGACTATCTGGAGAGAGACCCTGAGTGAAAACAACATTGTCTCTCTCTTAAATGGGCAACACTGTATTTTTCAACAGTAAACCCTGTTCTAGTTTGGGCTGATTTCAGGTAATAAACGTATGGCAAGCTGAAATGGCACGTGTTTCTTTCTTAATGTATGGGTGACGTACTGCCAATAGACTGGAAAACATCCTGCAAAAACATAAATGCCACTAGAAAAAGTCAGGGTAACAATGCAGTCAAAGTGGACACAAAGGAAACTATTTCTTAATTGTATTATTGTTGGGACATACCAGGATATTAGAAATATAAAGTGAATATATCATGGTTATAGAAATTACTGGATTTGAAAAGCAATGCATAGTGGTGTAGTGGTAGGCACAAATGCTTGAAAGTCCCAGCGATCACCAATTGTTCCTGTTGTTTGTTGAAGGAGTTTGTATGTTCTCTCCATGACCACATGGATTTCCTCCAGGTGCTTCAGTTGCCATCTGCATTCCAAAGAAGAGCAGGTTAGGATTATTAAGTTGTGGGCATACTACGTTGGCACCGGAAGCATGGCAACACTTGCAGGCTGCCCAGCACAGTCCTCACTGATTTGATTTGCCACAATGACGCATCCCACGTACGTTTCCATGTACATGTAGCAAATTGCCAAGGGTGAAATCATCTTGTTTCAGTTTTGTGTTGACTATGAAGCACAACATGGAAAAGGGAGTGGAATCTATGTCAGAAGCTGTCTCTCCATTCTGAGGAACCAATAGGAGAAGATGGGAATAGAAACTCTATCATGGGCACTAGCCTTGCCAGCACTGAGGTCATCTTCAAAATGTGGTGCCTCAAAAAGGTGGTGTCCATCATTAAGGACCCCCATCACCTCAGACACATTCTCTTCTTATTATTATCATCAGGAGGAATTCTAGCCTGAAGATCCACACTGATCATTTTAGAAACAGCTTCTTCCCCTCTGCCATCAGGTTTCTGAATGGACATTGAACCAACCATGAACTAGCTCACTATGTTTGCTCTCTTTTCACTCTACTTATTTATTTTAATTTATGTATATATATATATATATATATATATATATATATCTCTATATATGTCTTGTTATAATTTGTAGCACTCTTTATGTATTGTGCTTGACTGCCGCTGCTAAACACATTTCATGAAAGATAGTATGTTACTGATCATAAATCTGATTCTGATTCTGATTCTGAATATTGATTAGGAGCCTCCAAATTATACATATGTGAGCATAACAAAAAGGAGCAAGATTAGGGTAGGGACCCTATGAGCCTGTGGTTACGGTTGAACTTTCACTGTGCTGTTTTCCGGCACTATCCTCTGTCACTCGATCCCCTTAATGACAGGAAACCTATTGATCTCTGTTTTGAATGAAAGTTATGACTCAGCTACCACAACCATCTGGAGTAGAGAATTCTCAATGAGTGAAGAAATTCCTTCACCTCTCAGCCCTCAACATCGTGCCCTTATACTCAAACCGTGTCCCTGGACTGCTAGGTCGGGGGAAACATTGTCCGTTTCGATCCTAGCAAACTCTTTAAGAATTTTGCATCTTTCAATGAGATCTCCTTTCTTCCTTTTTCTTTGGTATTATGGAAGTTGGAGAACTATGGACTATACCAACCATCAATATCTGTTACATTATTAAGGATCTTACTTCGGCTATATTTACTCTCAGCACCACTCAACTTTCAACTGTCACATTTTTGATTTATCTTACTCTATCTATTATGCTTCAAGTCCATTTTTATTATAGCCCGGATTCTTTGCTTATAATGACAGAGAAGGTATTGGCATTTGCTGTCATTAGAATGTGAAAGTGATTGGAGATGCAAGGTTGCCACATTGTTTAACATAGAGGGTCTGAAGTTGCTGTCAGTGATTTATTCTTCTTCCACAAGCTGTGCTCTTTCAGTCTTCTGTCCCAGTCAAGGAAAATTAGTGAATGGACAAAAATGCAAGTTATTTATGACAGTATAAGATATAAGATAATATACAAGAGGCTAGGGAAATTCCACATGTCCCCAGGAGACCAAGAAAATTCAACATGTCACTGTTGATCCTCATCAATTTTTACAGAAAATATCCTATCCAGATGCATGATGGCTTGGAATGGCAATTGCTTTATCCAAGACTATACAGAAGAGTTGTAGGCCCAGCTCAACAGCTCACGACAACCACCCCCTTCTGCACCCACCCACCTCCATCATGGTTGATGTCTATACTTGTTGCCACACTAAGACAGCAAACATAATCAAATACCCCTCCCACCCCAGATGTGCCATTGGACAGAAGGTATAAATGCCTAAAAGCACATCCCACCAGGCTCAGGGAGAGCCTTTACCCCACTGGACTATGATGAACTCTTCATCTCTCAATCTACCTTCTTGTGGCCCTTGCATCTTAGTTGCCTATCTGCACTGTATATTGTCTGTAACTGTAACACTATATTTTCTATTCTAATATTATTTTTGCTATTACCTCTTTGTAATTATCTTAGGAATGATCTGTCTCCATGGCTTGCAAAGCAATGCTTTTCACTGAATTTCAGTAATAAACCAATTACTAATTGCCATCCTGTGCTTCAAAGAAGACTAAATGTGTGTATGTCACTTGTAATTCCCTTGTAAATATTTCAAAGCATAAAATCTTTAAAATTAAAGGAAGTTAAATTTATTTATAGTTTAGCACCTACCTTAATTACTTACACGTTCCATTGCTTATTTTGAGTAATGTAAGGTATTATTTACTAATTTAAGTTTTTGTTTCTTGCTTGGTGAATGAGAGAATTCTTCAATATGGCTGAATCACATCCTAAAAACAAAGATGGCTGCATTAATAAGGGAGCTTGGTGATCAGCAACTGAGATTGAAATCAGGGGACTCTCATTTCTTTGGGAGCTCAAGTGAGTTTGCTGCCAGCATCATATATTGATCAGAAGGCAAAGAGTGAAACCTCACTAAAGGCCACCGATAGCCGCAGGACCCAGACTTAAGCGACATGACGGGTGATGCTTTGCTTCAGTGGGCGATACTGCTAAAGTGACTAGATCTCTTTGTTTACCTGGATGATCCTACTTTTTCTCCAGTCTATAAACTCTGCAGAATCCCTCTGTTCATTTGTTTATTCCAGACAAATTTGGTTGCAGGTTTACCTTTAATCTTCTTCTGTTTAGCAGGCCAATTGTATCTTCTTTTCTTTATTCTTTGTAGAGCCTCGATTCACGAGAATCTCCCTTGCCACTTGAACTTAAAACTTGTGTCACCTTTATTCCATATACCCTTTGAGACATCCTGTTTGCTTTATTATCATCTGCACAGTCAGTGACACTTCTGAATGGACCTTTTGAAATGTCATGTCATAGAAATTGTACTGAAAAAAATAGATAAAATATAATTGAACTGAATGAATCTAATTTTCTGAACCCTGGTCCGAGAGCAATAGTCTGTCAGCACTCTATATCCTGCTGAGGAGATCCAGCTGTGGGAGCAACTCCACATTTGGAAGATAGCAGTGTTAATGGAGTGTAAACTGAAGGAACATATCTGAATCAGAATCAGGTTTATTATCACCGGCATGTGTCGTGAAATTTGTTAACTTAGCAGCAGCAGTTCAATGCAATACATGATCTAGAAGAAGAGGGGGGAAAATAAATAAATAAGTAAGTAAAGTGAAAAAAATACTTATAATTTAAGAGATAAATATGAAACATTTTTGAAAATTTGGTGCCCGTATTTACAAAAGACAGGATTAAATATATAGGTGCTCCGAAGATAAAATAATTGGCTATTTGGGGAAAGAAATAAATACATATACTAAAGTTATTACGAACTCCATGGAGCGTGTGGGGATCTTCTGATATCCAGGCACTCTTTCTTTTTTCCTTTCTCTCTTTCTTTCTTTCTTTCTTTCTTTCTTTCTTTCTTTCTTTCTTTCTTTCTTTCTTTCTTTCTTTCTTTCTTTCTTTCTTTCTTTCTTTCTTTCTTTCTTTCTTTCTTTCCTTCCTATAGGGATGTTAGGGGGGAGGGGCTAAGGGGGAAGGGTTTTTTTTACATATTTTCTTTTTCTTTCTGTAATTATTTGAAAACTCAATAAAAAATAAAAAAATAAGTAAAGCAACTACAGTATATGTATATTGAATAAATTAAAATCATGCAAAAAACAGAAATGATATATATTAAAAAAGTGAGGTAGCGTTCAAGGGATCAATGTCCATATAGGAATTGGTTGGCAGAGGGGAAGAAGCTGTTCCTGAATCGCTGAGTGTGTACCTTCAAGCTTCTGTACCTCCTACCTGATGGTAACAGTGAGAAAAGGACATGCCCTGGGTGCTGGTGGTCCTTAATAATGGCTGCTGTCTTTCTGAGTCACCACTCCTTGAAGATGTCCTGGGTACTTTGTAGGCTAGTAACCAAGATGGAGCTGACTAAATTTAACAACCTTCTGCAGCTTTTTTCGGTCCTGTGCAGTGGCTCCTCCATACCAGACAGTGATGCAGCCTATTGGAATGCTCTCCACGGTACATCTATAGAGGTTTTTGAGTGTATTTGTTAACATGCCAAATGCCTTCAAACTCCTAGTGAAGTATAGTCACTGTCTTGTCTTCTTTATAACTGCATCAAAGTGTTGGGACTAGGTTAGATCCTCAGAGATCTTGACACCCAGGAACTTGAAGCTGCTCACTCTCTCCACTTCTGATCCCTCTATGAGGATTGGTATGTGTTCTTTCATCTTACCCCTTCTGAAGTCGACAATTAGCTCTTTTAGCTTATTGACATTGAGTGTAAGGTTGTTGTTGTGACACCACTCCAATAGTTGGCATATCTTGCTCCTGTACGCCCTCTCATCTCCATCTGAGATTCTACCATCAATGGTTGTATCATCAGCAAATTTTAGATGGTATTTGAGCTATGCCTAGCTATACAATCATGGGTATAGAAAGAGTAGAGCAATGGGCTAAGCAAACACCCCTGAGGTGCACCAGTGTTGATCGACAGTGAGGGGGAGATGTTATCACCAATCCACACAGATTGTGATCTTCCAGTTAGGAAGTCAAGGATCCAATTGCAGAGAGAGGTACAGAGGCCCAGGTTCTGTAGTTTCTCAATCAGGATTGTGGGAATGATGGTGTTGAATGTTGAACTATAGTCGATGAACAGCATCCTGATATAGGCATTTGTATTGTCCAGATGGTCTAAAGCCATGTGAAGAGCCATTGAGATTGCATCTGCCATTGACCTATTGTGGCGATAGGCAAATTGCAATGAGTCTAGGTCCTTGCTGAGCCTGGAGTTCAGTCTAGTCATAACCAACCTCTCAAAGCATTTCATCACTGTAGATGTGAAGGCGATAGTCATTAAGACAGCTCACATTATTCTTCTTAGGCACTGGTATAATTGTTGCCTTTTTGAAGCAATTGGGGACTTTTACCCATAGCAGTAAGAGGTTGAAAATGTCCTTGAATATTCCCACCAGTTGATTGGCACAGGTTTTCAGAGCCTTACCAGATACTCCATTGGGACCTTCTGCCTTGTGAGGGTTCACTCTCTTTAAAGACAGTCTAACATCGGCCTCGGAGACAGAGATCACAGGGTTACCAGGTGCAGCAGGGATCTTCACAGCCATAGTTATATTCTCTCTTTCAAAGCGGGCATAGAAGGCATTGAGTTCATTTGGTAGTGAAGCATTGCTGCCATTCATGCTATTGGGTTTCGTTTATTTATATATTTCCACAGAAACATCCCAAATCCTATCATATTGGAACTTTTATCCACCAATTTCTTTATGTTTCTTCACTCCCAGCATCCACTTGTCTCCATGTTCTCCCATTCACCATAAATCCCACAATGCTTCACACAATCCATCTATGCTTAGTCTGGATTAATGGGAGAAACTACAAAGACATTATTAAAGGCAAATCATGCTTAACTAATGAATGATTCTTTTATTGAAGAACGTTGATTGCACTGTGTAGGTCTTAGTGATATGTGGATGGGATATGGAGATCATGGGTGATTTGATGAGAATGTTTGCTTCGGATAAATGAACAAGAGGATATTTGAAGGAGCTCTTTGAAATGCTATACCCCCAGATCCAAACTCTCATGGTACAAGTGGCAAGAACCAGAATCATAGAGCAATGCAGAACAAATCATACCAGCCACAGTGTCCATCCAGCTTGTTTGGTTTGCTGTGATTATCCATTATCCCTCTAAGGCTCGCCCTTCCATCACGTATCCAAGTGCATCTTAATTGATACTATCGTACTTGCTTCAACCAATTCACCTGGTAGCTTATTCCATATATTCACAACCTTCTGTGTGGCAAACTTACCCCTCATGTCCCTCTTCAATCCTTACTTTGTGGAAAATACTGTTACTCTACATCTTTATCTCCCTTATCTATTAGTC
Source organism: Hypanus sabinus (assembly GCF_030144855.1). NCBI lineage: Eukaryota > Metazoa > Chordata > Chondrichthyes > Myliobatiformes > Dasyatidae > Hypanus > Hypanus sabinus. The sequence continues at coordinate 40,558,453 of NC_082709.1, forward strand.
TCAAAATTTAAAACATTTTAAAAATTATTCAGATACAGTGGAGAATAGGCCCTTCAAGCTCTGTGAGCCACACCACCCATCAAACCCTAATTTAATCCTACTCTTAACACGGGACAATGTACAATGACCAATTAACCTATCAACCCCTATGTGTTTGGACTGTGGGAGGAAACTGGAGCACCCAGAGGAAATGCACACGTTCATGGGGAGAACATACAAACTCCTTACTGGCAGCAGCGGGAATTGAACATGAGTCACTAGTGCTGCAAAGTGTTTCCCTTCGTTTTCCTGGATTCCAAGGGAAAAGGACCTATACTGGTCAACCACTCCCTGTAACACAGGTCCTCTGGTCCTGGCAACATTCTTGTAAATCTTTGCTGTACTTTTTCCAGTTTAGCCACATCGTTCCTATATGAGGGTGACTAAAATGGCACACAGTTCACCAAATGTGGCCTAAGGATCCCTCTATTCCATTACCCTCCCTAGTGCCTACCATTGATAAAATAAGTCCTACACTTCCCAAAATGTATCGCATCAGTCTTATCTAGAAGGAAATCAATTTACCGTTCCTTGCACCACACACAAAATGCTGGCAGAACTCAGTAGGCCAGGTAGCATCTATGGAAAAGAGTAAGCAGCAGATGTTTCGGGCTGAGAACTTTCATCAGGACTGGAGAAAAAAGATGAGAAGTCAGAGTGAAAGATCATTACTGATGCTTCCACAATGGTGTTTGAGCTGCACCTAGCCACACAGTTGTGGGTGTAGAGAGAGTAGAGCAGTGGGCTAAGCACGTATCCTTGAGGTGCACCAGTGTTAATTGTATGCAAGGAGGAGACATTATTTCCAATCTGCATTGACTGTTGTCTCCCAAGGAAGAAGTTGTGTATCCAGTTGTGGAGGGAGGTAGAGGCACTCAGGTTTTGGAGCTTGCTGATTAGAACTGAGGGTATGATTGTGTTGAATGCTGAGCTGTAATCAATAAACAGCAGCCTGAGGTAGGTATTGCTATTGTCCAAGTGAGCCAAAGCCGAGTGGAGAGTCAGTGAGATTGCATCAGCTGGAGACCTATTGTGGTGACCGGCAAATTGCATTGCCATACCTTAATCTTCCCTTCTGATTAACTCTTCAAAAGGTTCTAAAATGTTCATCAAGCATGACTTCCCATGCACAAAGCTATGCTGACCACTCCTAATCAGCCTCTCTCTATCCAAATGCAGGTAAATTTTGTCGCACAGAATTTCCTCCACCATCACTACGGATATCAGGCTGACCAGTGTGTAGTTCTTTAGTGTGTCCTTGCTATGGCTTTTAAACAATGCAACTCCAGGAAGTTGGATTGGAGAAGTTATCTCCTCAAGACCTCTTTTTTTAGACTCCCACAAAGTCTGACTACACTCGTCAGGCCCTGGGGAATTATCCATATTAATGTACTGTAAGGGTGCAAGTACTTCCTTCCAGGTAATATGAATGTCCTCCAGATCACCTCTACTTGAAATAAATGCAGTATAACTGAGCATTCCTTCCCCTGTCTTTACTATATCCCTTTATTGATTACTCGACTTGATTTTGCTGGCTTCTGCTTTAAACGTGTCTTGCTCCTGTTCTGAGCCACAGCACCCTGACAGTCTAGTTTAAAGCCTTCTATACAGCACTAGTAGATTTGCATGCAAGGGAACTGTCACTCTATGTCTCAAGGGGTGATTGATAAGGAGATGAGTTATTATCTTCAAACTTTCTGCATATTCACTCAAAGAGTTGAATTGCATGTGCATGTAAGGAGAGCTGTATAACTCATCTTCTACCTTAGGCCACAAACTTATCAATCACCCATGCTGCGGACACTTTCTGGAGATCCAAGATCCATATTCTTCACAACCACTGCACTGTGTGTAAATGTAGGAGGGGACAATGTTGAAAAATAAATGTGCTAGGTTTTCTAAAATTGACTCCTCCTACCTTAGGCCCCAAACTTATCAATCACCTCTTGTACATCTCCAACCCCCCGTAGAGATCCCATTGGTTGAAGAACCTGAATCTCTGTCCCATGCACCAGCTCCTCGGCCTCTAAATCATCTGGCCTATCCTTCTGTTTCTTACCCCACAAGCATGTGGGAGTGGAAGTAATCTGGAAATCACTACCTTTGAGGTCCTGCTTCTTATCTTCTTACCCATTTTCCGATACTCATTTGGCAGGTCAGCATCCCTTGTTCTATCTATGTCATTTATAGCAACATATAGGTGACTTCTGGCTGTTCACCTTCCCCCTCAAGAATTTTATGCAGCTATTCAGAGATAGCCTTGATGCTGGTATTTGCGAATGAGGTATGGCATTTCTTCTGTGGCCACAGAATCTCCTGCCTGTTGTCCTCACTATTGAATCTCCTATTAGTATCACCATCTGACTGCACCAGCTCCTTCAGAGCTTCAGAGCCAGTTGCAGAAGTTGGGCAAAAGAACCAAATCTGACAAAACTGGGAGTTTTCCTGTTCTTGTCCTGAGATGGAAGCAGTTTCAAAGTTGTTTTCAAATGACGTAGAAAAATACTTGGAGGAAAAATTACTGGATGACAGGACAAACTGGTTTCTCGTAAAGAAGTGCACATACCTTGATGTAGTACATGGTTTCCTTATATACTGCATAGATTCTCTGATCCTGTAATTATGTGTGCAAGTATCTGAATTGGGATATTAGTAGAACAGTCACAGCAGAATGACGCAGACAGTAGTGCTGCTGCCTCATAGCTCCAGTGATCTGGTTCTTCGCTAGGCCGGTGATGTTGTGGGTGACTCTCTGATGGTGGGGTCTGAAAAGAGGATGCTGTCCAAGTTGCATGCCACCTTGGACAGTGACTCCCATCCACTCCATAATGTACTGGTTAGGCACAGGAGTACATTCAGCCAGAGACTCATTCCACCGAGATACAACACTGAACATCAGAGGAAGTCATTCCTGCCTGTGGCCATCAAACTTTACAACTCCTCCCTCGGAGTGTCAGACACCCTGAGCCAATAGGCTGGTTCTAGACTTATTTCCACTGGACATGAATAAATTAATATTATTTAATTATTTATGGTTTTATATTGCTATATTTCTTCACTATTCTTGGTTGGTGTGACTGGAACAAAATCCAATTTCCCTCGGGATCAATAAAGTATGTCTGTCTGTCTGTCTATCCTGACCTCCATTGCTGTCTCTTCTTTGTCCTCCTCTTTCCTCATTCCCTTTCCTTCTCCTTCACTCCCCTCAACTCCTCCTGCCTTGTTCCTCTCATCTCCACCCCTGCTCCCTTTTCCTCCTCCTTCACCCTTGCTGTACTCTTCTTCCTTCTTCCCTGACTTCCTTCGCCCTCTTTACTCTCTCCTCCCCTATCCTAGGTCCTCTCTCATCCCTTTCCTCTTTCCATCCTTTTGATTATACTTACCAACAGCTTCAGAGGGCTGAATTTGTCCATTTGCTCAGCCATTAGCCCCTTTGGGGAATCAACTGGTGAGTTCAGTCCTGCTGGCATTACGTTGATAATCACTTGGACCTGAGGTCGGCTCAGCCTTTGACCCCACTGATTTCAATGAGGATTTTGTGGCAGAGATAGCAGAGAGAAGGAAAGATAAGCTACTTGACAAAGAAAAAATCACTTCAATTGTTTGAATTATTCATCTATTTGTATTTTAGGTATTTTAACAATTGCTATTTAAATTATTTTATTAAGTTCTTTAAGATACTGTTGAATATTGGAGACACCTTGATGCACCATCAATAACTCTCGGAGACGCGAGTCAAGGTAGGCCCTTATTAGCTGGAAGAAAGCACTGTCAGCAGCAAGTGACCACCACACAACATCCTGGAGACTGAGGAAGGGGCTGTGCCTCCAATCGCCTTTATACCGGGGTCAGTGGGAGGAGCCACGGTCAGTGGGAGGAGCCACAGGAGCAGTCAGCGGGGGTGGGGGGGGGCGTGTCCAGACAGGTATATGTAGTTCACCACACACCTATAAGTTTCAAAGCCCGAATTTAACTTTCACAACTGGAAGCCCCTTGTCTGGTGGCTAATGGCCTGACATTCACCACATTGCTCACATGTGGCCGGCTCTGGATACAGAGGACTAGCCAGCTAGGACCTTCAAATATAAGCAAGGAAGTGCCAGTGCGGGTGGAGTCATTGGCAGAAATTCCAGACACGGGCATGGGAGGAGCGAGATCTGATCTAATATCTGTGTTTAATGCAAAACTGCAAATGTGGTATAGCTTTTGCTTGCAGGCTGACTCCTCTTTCTTCTGAGTGCCACATTCCTCTAGTCATGCCCTCTCCTCCATCCCATTCCAGGCTTATAGAGATGATTTCTAATTTCTCCTCTTTATCAGTGCCCAGAGTTTTCAAGTCTGGAAGCAGCAAGCCTTTCATCAGTGTAGTGTTGTGCAGAACATAACAAGCTGCAGTAATTTATAGTCCTCTGGTTGGGCTTCATATTAAAGGAATTAGCTAGGCAGTTAAAACAGGGCATGTGCATCTTTATGGCATGCTGTGTAGCATTTCTTGTCATGGCATTGTCCTTACTGTATCTGCTTCCCTCTCAGTCCACAGAAAGCATACTGGAGTCATTAGCCAAGGCTGCAGGATTTATCCCTGATTGCCGATCAACCATCTGCAAACATAGTTTCAAGTCATGAAAGTAAAGATGATGGATTGTCAAATGATGAGAGTGTCATAGATGCTTCCTGGGTGCCTGGCACTGCCAGGCAGGGTAAGGTGATCTGTACTGCATGCTGGCTGAGCTTTAATAGACTGAAAGTGTTTTTTTAAATTGATGGGATTGCACATGGGTCTTGCATGGCTTATGCATTCCATCAATTGCTCTTTGCACCTGTGGGAACCCTGCCAAACTGCAGAGCAAGATAGCACTTTCTTTGTTTGTCTGTTTCCATTGGGAAGGATATAAATAGCACAACCTTCCTAAATAGAACATCAGTGACCTTCGAGATGGAATATTGAGCAGCTGCCACCCTCATGCCGTCGGTTTCATTCGCCTCTCTCGAATACTGCAGACAGGGAAGTTTAAGGCAGTGGCAGCCTTAAATGATGGAGGCTTGTTGTTCTACATCTGAATGTGGGCTATCAATCTTCAGCCCGTTGTTAATGTATCGCCTCAGTAACCTTGGAGTGCAGAGGAAAATCAGCCTTTGCCAGCACTAACTTTCAGAGCAGTTTAGGGAAGACCTGTAGTCATTACGCTTGGTGAGTGTGTATAAGACATAAACAAGAGACTTCAGTCTAGACTCTTCCAGTCTTGACATTTCATTTCCCATTGGTAGCATAAGCATAGGTGGAAATCCATGTTCCCAATGTGTTTTCAGAGGAAATTTTGTATAATTTGATCTGGATGTTACTGGCAAAGTCAACATCACCTGCTTATCCCTCATTGCCTTTGGGAAGATAGAGGTCAATGGCAGGCTTGATTATCTCCAATGCTTAGACCATAAGACCATAAGACATAGGAGCAGAATTAGGCATTCAGCTCGTCAAGTCTGCTCTGCCATTCCAACATGGCTGATCCTGGATCCCACTAAAGCCCATACCCCTGCCTTCTTGCCATATCCTTTGATATCCTGACCAATCAGGAAATTATCAATTTCCACCTTAAATATACCTATGGACTTGGCTTCCACTGCACTCCCTGGTAGACCATTCCACAGATTCACTACTCTCTGGCTAAAACAATTCCTCCTTACCTCTGTTCTAAAAGGTCACCCCTCAAAGTTGAGGCTGTGCCCTTTAGTTCTGGATACCCCCATCTAAGGAAACACCCTTGCTACATCACCTTATCTACCCACACATTCTTCTACATTCCAGTGAGTACAGGTCCCAAACTGCCAAATGCTCCTCATATGTTAATCCATTCATTCCTAAAATCATTCTCACAAAACTCCCCTGGACTTGCCTCAATGACAACACATCCTTTCTGTGATCTGGGGCCCAAAGCTGTTGTCAACACTCCAAGTGTAGCCTGATTAGTGTCTTTCAAAGGCTCAGCGCTATCTCCTTGCTTTTATATTCTATTCCTCTTGAAGTAAATGCCAGCATTGCATCACAGACTCAACCTGTAAGTTAAAATTCTGGAAGTCTTGCATGAGAACTCCCAAGTCCCTTTGCATCTCTGACATTTGAATTTTCTCCCCATTTAGATAATAGACTGTATTATTGTTCCTTTCACCAAAATGCATTGTCATATGTTTCCCAACACTGTATTCCATCTGCCACTTTTTTGCCCATTCTTCCTTTCGTATTGCATTCCTCAGCGCTACCTACCCCTCCACCTATCTTTGCATCATCTGTAAACTTTGCCACAAAGCCATCAATTCCATAACCCTAATCATTGATAAAGAATGTGAAAAGTAGTGGTCCCAATACTGACCCCTGAGGAACACCACTAGTCATTGGCAGCCAACCAGAAAAGGCCCCCTTTATTCCCAATTGCTGCTGCCTCCTGCCTGTCAGCCATTCCGCTATCTGCGCCAGTATCTTTCCTGTAACACCATAGGATTTTATCTTGTTAAGCAGCCTCATGTGTGGCACCTTATCAAATACTTTCTGATAATCCAAGTAAATGACACCCACTGCCTCTACTTTGTCCACCCTTCTTGTTACTTTCCCAAAGAACTTTAACAGATTTGTTAGGCAAGATTTCCCTTCACAGAAACCATGCTGACTCTGACTTATTTGACCATTACTCTCCAAGTATCCCAAACCTCATCTTTAATAATAGATTCCAACACTTTCCCAACCACTGACGTTAGGCTAACTGGTGAAGGTGCTTCTGGTCAAGATGACATGAACATTATAGCTGTTCATGTAATAGAATTTGCCTTTACAGAATTCACAAATTTCTACCTAAAAATCTGAAATACATAATAAAAACACACTTCCATGGAATTCATGTATCAATTTTTTAATCTTTTATTTATCTTGCCTTTTTCACACATGTGCAAGTTGACATGGTTTCATACTGAGGAAAATCACAAACAGGATAGTTGAATTGAATTGAATTGACTTTATTTCTTACATCCTTCATATACATGAGAAGTAAAAATCTTTATGTAATGTCTCCATCTAAATGCGCCATGTGCAATCATAATAATTTATAATAAATAGAACAGTCAATGTAATATGCAGTACACTCAAATCAGTGTGAGTTAATCAGTCTGATGGCCTGGTGGAAGAAGCTGTCCCAGAGCCTGTTGGTCCCGGCTTTTATGCTGCGGTACTGTTTCCTGATGGTAGAACCTGAAATAGATTGTGGTTGGGATGACTTGGGTCCCCAATGATCCGACGGGACCTTTTTACACACCTGGTCTTGTAAATGTCCTGAATCACGGGAAGTTCACAACTACAGATGTGCTGGGCTGTCCGCACCACTCTCTGCAGAGTCCTGCGATTAAGTGAGTTTCAGTTTCCATACCAGGCAATGATGCAGCCTGTCAGGATGCTCTCAGTTGTGCCCCTGTAGAAAGTTCTTAGGATTTGGGGGCCCATACAAACTTGCTCAACCCTCTGAGGTGGAAGAGATGTTGTTGTGCCTTTTTCACCACACAGCTGGTGTGTACAGACCACGTGAGGTCCTCAGTGATGTGGATACTGTGGAATGTAAAGCTGCTTACCCTCTCAACACCAGATCCATTGATGTCAGTAGGGGTTAGCCCATCTCCATTCCTCCTGTAATCCACAACTAGCTCCCTTCGTTTTTGCGACATTGAAGGAGAGGTTGTTTTCTTTACACCACTGTAGGTCACCTTGTTATTGTTTGAGATAAGGCCAATTTATGTAGTGTCACTGGCAAATTTAATTAACAGATTGGAGCTGTGGCTACACAATCATGGGTTTACGGGGAGTAAAGGAGGGGACTCAGTACGCAGCCCTGAGGAGCTCCTGTGTTGAAAGTCAGAGGGTTGGAGGTGAGGGAGCCCACTCTTACAACCTGTTGGCGATCTGACAGGAAGTCCAGGATTCAACTGCACAAGGTAGGGTCAAGACCGAGGTCTCTGAGCTTCTTGTTGAATCTGGATGGAACCATGGTGTTGAAAGCTGAACTGTAGTCCAAGAACAGCATTCTCACATAAGCATCTTCCTTCTCCAGATCTGTAAGGATGGTATATAGAGCAGCGGCTATTGCCTCATCTGTCCATCGGTTGTGTTGGTAGGCAAATTGTAGAGGGTCCAGTTTGGGTGGCAGCAAGTTGCAGATGTAGTCCTTGACCAGGCTCTCAAAGCATTTGCTTATTATTGAGGTGAATGTGATAGGTTGCCAGTTATTCAGGCATGTTACCTTGGTCTTTTTTGGTACAGGGACAATGGTGAATGTTTTGAAGCAGGAGGCACTCTACACTGGGAGGAGAGATTAAGAATATCGGTAAACACACCTGCCAGTTGTGCTGCGCACATCCTGAGTACTCACCCTGGGATGCCGTCTGCTCTGGCAGCCTCGCGACTGTCCACTCGTTGGAAACACTTCCATGCACCTGAAGCCCTTAATGGTAGGGATTGTGAGCTTGGGGGATGTTGTTGGGGTAGCATAGATAAGTATTGCAGTGTGTTTAGCACACACTCCTTTGGACATATAGGGAGGCTTTTATCACGTCACCAACATATCTTGGAGATACTTTAAAGGCTTCAGGGTATCTGGAAGTGAATCAACTTTTCACAGAGTACCTTGTCTTTCAGCTGTTCCTATGGACATAGTATTTATGTGTCTGTTCCTGTTGATTTTCTGGTCAACGTTGACCCCAAGATGTTGATAGTGAAGGACCGAGCAATGACAATGTAATTAAATGTTGGAGTCTTTCCTACTGGAGGTGGTCATTGTCTGGTGCACGTACTACTCATCCTTATCACCCCTTATCTGATTGTCATTTAGGTCTTGTTGAAGACAGGTATGCAATACTTCATTTGTTGAGAGGTTGTGGGTGGAACTGAACACTGTGCAATTATTAGCAAATATCCCCAATTATGATCTCATGATGGAAAAAAAGATTATTGATGAAGCCATCAAATTCTGCCCTGTTGTCAAAGGCACCACTCTCACATTGGGCCTGGAATGGTTTAATGTTGTCCTGTATTGGCGGATGAAAATGGACGGCAAGTGTCTCAGCTTCCAAAGTGCCAAGCAATTATGATTCAGTTAAGGTGCTACTAAAGCACAGCAATAACGTGCAGGATGGCCTTATGTATGTGACACTGACCTTCAGATTACCTACCTTCCTCCTTCTACTTCTAACATAAAGCTAGCTCCTATTTAAGATGGTGTTGGAATGGGAGTTGGGAAAATTTTGCAAGGTGGCATCAGCAACAAATGAGGACGTGTTGCAGATATATCACAAAATTATTAGATACTCTTCACGTTCTTGATATATCTTCTGAACTGTGATCACTGAGTCCTGTAGTCTGTAATTTCCCTTTTAAAGATGTACCTTTGAGCCGACTAAATGATCTGGCGCTTTTGCGATATCCTGGGGGATTCGGCAAACTAGACTTTTGACAGTGATGGGGCAGCCATCGCAGGGGGTAGACAGTGAAAATTCAGCATGATATCTAAAACTTTGACAAACTTCTAAAGTAGAGTGATGAAGAGTTTATTGTTTGGCTGCATCACAGCCTGGTATGGAAGCACTGATATACTTGAACAGAAATGCCTACAAAAGTAATGGATCCAAACCAATCCATCATGGGTAAAGTCTTCCCCACCATTAAGCACATCTACAAAGAGCGTTTTTGTAGGAAAACAGCATCCTTCATAAGGGGCTCCCACCACCCATGTCATGCCCTCTTCTTACTACTACCACCAGGAGGAAAGACCGGGACCCTCAGGACTCACGCCACCAGTTCAGGAACAGTCATTACTCCTCAACCATCAGGCTCTTGAACCAGAGGGATAACTTCACTCAACTTCATTTGCCTCCTTCACTGAACTGTTCCCACAACCTATGGACTCACTTTCATGAATTTTTCATAGAGTCATAGAAAACTACAGCACAGAAACAAGCTCTCCAACCCATCTAGTCTGTTCCAAAGCATTTAAAATGCCTAGTCCCATTGACCTGCGAGTGGACCATAGCTCTCCATGTCCCTCCCATCCATGGACCTATCTAAACCTCTCCTTAATGTTGAAAGCAAAATCCAATCCACTGCTTACGCTGGCAGCTTGTTCCACACTGCCACTGCCCTCTGAGTGACAAAGTTTCCCCTCATGTTCACCTTAAGTATTTCACCTTTAACCTCTAGTTCAAATCTCATTCAACCTCAGTGGAAAGAGCCCGCTTGCGTTTATCCTATTTATTTCCCTCAAAATTTTATATACCTCTATCAAACGTTCTCTCGATCTACTTTCTAGGGAATAAAATTTTAACTTATTCAATCTTTCCTTAATACTCAGGTTGTCCAGTCCTGGTAACATCAATGTAAATTTTCTCTGTACTCTTTCAATCTTACATATATCTTTCCTGTAGGTAGGTGATTATTATTCCTAATTAGGAATCATCAATTTCACTAACAAACCATCTCCTGTACTCAATACTATGATTTATGAAGGCCAATGTGCCAAAAGCTTTCTTCATGCCACTATCAACTTGTGATGCCACTTTCAATGAATTATGGACCTGTATACCCAGATCCCTTTGTTTTACCATACGTCTGAATAACCTACTGCTCATTGTGTAAGACCTACTCTGATTGATCCTCATAAAGTGCAACACCTCACACTTGACTGCATTAAATTCCATCTACCATTTTTCAGGCTATTTTTTCCTGCTAGTCCAGATCTTGCTACAACCTTTGATAGTTTTGCTTGCTTCCATGATACCCCTAACTTTGGTGTTATCTGAAAATTTGCTGACCACTTTATCATCCAGATCATTGATACAGATGACAAATATCAATGGACCCAGCACCAATTCCACTAGTCGCAGACCTCCAGTCAGTGAAGCAACCATGTACTATCATTCTTTGGCTTCTCCTGCAAATCCAATATCTAATCCAATTTACTACCTCTTCTTGAAAGCCCATGACTGAACATTCTTGACCAACCTTCCATGCAGAACCTTGTCAAGTACCTTGTTAAAGTCCAAATAGACAACATACACTGCCTTGCCTTCCTCAACTTTTTGGGTAACTTCCTTGAAAGGATTGGTTAAATACTACCTACTGCATGCAAAGCCATGTTGGCTTTTCCAAAGGATTGGTTAAATACTACCTACTGCATGCAAAGCCATGTTGGCTTTTCCAAAGGATTGGTTAAATACTACCTACTGCATGCAAAGCCATGTTGGCTTTTCCTAATCAGTCTTTCCGAATACTCATAGGGTGACAAAGAGAATAGCGGTTAGCACAACACTCCACAGTACAGGCAACCCATGTTCATTTCCCACTGCTGCCTGTAAGGGGTTTGAACGTTTTCCCCATGACCATGTGAGTTTCTTCCGGGTGCTCTAGTTTCCTCCCATTGTCAAAAGATGTACTGGTTGGTAGGTTAATTACTAACTGTAAATTATCCCATAATTAGGCTAGGGTTAAATCTGGGGATTGCTGAGCAGTGTGGCTTTATTCAGGGTCTATTCCACCCTGAACAACATTACTATCCTCCAATCCTCCGGTACCTCACCTGTCACTAAGGATGATTTAAACATCTCTGCTAGCGCTCCTGCAATGTCCGTACTTGCCTCCCACAGCATCTGAGGGAATACCTTGACAAGCCCTGGGGATCTGTCCACCCTAATTTGCCCCAAGAGAGCAAACATCTTCTCCTCTGTAATCTGTATAGGGTCCATGACCTCGCTGCTGTTTTGCCTCACTTCTATAGACTCTGTGTCCATCTCCCAAATAAACGCAGATGCAAAAAAAAATTTAAGATTTTCCCTATATCTTTTGGCTCCATACAATGAGTACCATTCTGATCTTCCAGAGGACCAATTTGCAATCCTTTTACTCTTAACATATCTGTAGAAAACCTTAGAATTCTCCTTCACCTTGTCTGCTAGAGCAACCTCATGCCTTTTTTTCAGCCCTCTTAATTTTTCTTAAATCTTCTCTTGCATTTTAAGTGTCTTATTTGTTCATACCTGCTCTACCTGCTATGCACCTCCTTTTTCTCTCAACCTGGGCTTCGATATCTCTTGAAAACCAAGGCTTCCTACACCTGTTATCTTTACCTTTTATTCTGTCAGGCACATACAAGCTTTGTACTCTCAAAATTCCACTGTTGAAGGCCTCCCACTTACCAACTACACATTTACCAGAAAATAGACTGATATAATCCACACTTGCCAGATCCTTTCAATACTTATTGTTTACATATTATTATTATTATTATTATTATTTTCTTTTTTCTTTCTTTTTGTATTTGCACAGTTTGTTATCTTTTGCACTCTGGTTGTCAGCCCTGTTGGTGCGATCTTTCATTAATTCAATTATGGTTATTGGGTTTATTGAGTATGCCCACAAAAAGTGAATCTCAAGGTTGTATATGGTGACATATAAGTATATACTTTGATAATAAATTTACTTTGAACATTGACCTGTGATGGTGGAATAGAAATCCTTGCTTGGCTCCATTACTCGTCACTGATTAAAGTGTCGTGCAAGATTAAAATCGTCGTGGATGCGAGCAGAACACAAGCATGTGTTCAGCGATGTCTGCCTGCATTTGACCAGTCTCTCTCTGACTACTTCCAGTCTGACTTCTGACTACTACCTCCAGGTTTAGGAGCAGTTGTTGCCCTGCAACCATTCGGCTCATCTCAGTGCTGAATGGGCTCCGCAGCTGTGAACTCACTTTCAGGAACTCTGCAGTACATGTCTCATGTGTTTCTGTTTACTTTTTCTTACTATTTGCATGACTCAATCAAGGTGCTTCAGCGCTGAACTGACTCTGCAGTTGTAGCCTATAACCATGGGCGCTTGCTGCAGTACTGAAATGGCTCTGTGGCTATGGCTCACAGCCATCGAGCTCCTGGACCAACTTCACTTGCCTCTGCAGTGAATTGACTCTCTAGTCATAGACTCACTTTTGGGAACTTTGCAGTTGATGTTCTGTGTGTTATTTGTTTACTTTTTATTGTTTGTATGACATTTTTTGTTGTGCGAACTTTCTTTGATTTGTTTTTGTTTCTATGATTTGTGGCTGCTTGCAGGAAGATGAATCTCAAAGTTGTGTACAGCATATGTACTTTGAACTTTGAAATAGTTCGAAGGGTTCAGCTATCTCCTCTCGATGGGCTTATTATCTATCTGGCATGTTTATTTACAGGATAATTCAAGTACAATGTTTAATTGTGGACAAGGCACGGCCACCAAAAACTCAATTTATTCCAATAACTACTCACAGTACTCTGCCAAATGTCAATAATTTAGAGGAGAATCCAGCCATGGAATTCATAATGAAAAAATAAAAATTGAGCGCAGCTTTAGAGCAGAGACTAAGTTGTTTTCCTTTGTCATTCTGACTTTTAGCCACCTTTTCTGAGGTCTGTATTTATTGTCCGCTGCCTCCATGCAGCACTGCAGGAGATGCAAATGTAAAATGGCTAGGCTGAGAAAAAATACAGATGCCAGAGAGAGAGAGAGGGCCGTCTATTCCACCCGTCAATGTCGCTGTGGCTGATCTGTAGCCACCTGCCTTTGCTTAATGATGAGCAAAATCCTTCACTGCTACATTAAAAAATTATGAATTGTTAACACATATTGGATCTTTTTTTCTGGGAGATAGTTCAACAGCTTTGCTTTCCTTTACAAGTGTTTTCCAAGTTCTCTCCTGAGGAGTCTAGTTCTGATTCTGAGATCATTTCACTCGTCCTGGGATTCCAACACCAGGACAAGAATTTTCTCTGCTGTCAATTTAATTCAAAATAGTGAAACCGTAATCAAATCATTCTTTAACCTTTTGTGTTCCAGGGAATATGACAGTTTATATAATCATGGTTCATGATGTAAACACCTACTGAATCTACATGGCAACAGTTATCAACAGCCTATCCTTTCTAAGGCATGATGCACTCTAAATAGAGCATGGTACCATTGTAGATAAACCTTCCCGTTGTGCTCGGCTCCTCTAGTTGTAGAGGATACAATCCCATTAGCATCCATCATTGTGTAATTCCTCATACATTTTAGTGACTTTTGTACTTTGTGGGCTAAGTCTCTCTGGATCTCCCTGATCTTAACTTTATGCCACTTAAAAAGAATGGTCACCTTAATTCTGGTCCAAAAATGGATGACTGCTTATTTAACTATTTTGAAATCCATCTGCTATACTTTGCCCACTCATTTAATCTATCAACGCCTCAGGGATTTTATGCTCCCATCTACACTATTTACTGTGCCACCAATCTTTGTGTCACTGGCAAACCTGGATATATGATTCTCTGCAGTATTATGCTTCCATGCGAGTGAAAGGCCAAAATTAGTGGCTGTGAATATACAATGCTGACTAATAAATCCAAGAAAGGATGTGGAATAAACTTTACCCAGCAAGGGATTGCAATGTTTAATAAATCACAATGATCAGTATTTGAGATACATAGTATAAATGCATTTATGAGGAAGGTAGGTAAAGGCATGGGAATTTGTGTTGCTAAGATTGATGTAGATAGGATGATTGTGTAGAGCAGATGAGCCAGCATGGTCCAGTTAGGCCCAATGGATCCTTTCAATTATGTACATGCCATGCAGTTTTATATAATGATTTATTTGCATGATCTTTCTTTGCTTGTACACATTTATTTTTCATGAGTACATATCAATCAATGCATATGATCATGGTTCAGCATATAAACAGGAAGATGCCATGATAAATGCTTTAGGGTTGACAATGTGGTTTCAGACAGTGCCAGGAAAGAATTGGAATCAGGTTTAATACAACCGGCGTATGTTGTGAAATTTGTTAACTTTGCAGCCGCAGTACAATGCAATACATAATAATAGAAAAAACTGAATAACAGTAAGTATATTTTAAACATTAAATAGTTAAATTAAATAAGCAGTACTAAAATAGAAATAAAAACATAGTGAGGTAGTGTTCACGGGTTCAATATCCATTTGGGATTGGGTGGCGGAGGAGACGAAGCTGTTCCTGAACTATTGAGCGTGTGCCTTTAGGCTTCTGTACTTCCTTCCTGATGGCAGCAATGATAACAAGGCATGACCTGGGTGATGGGGTCCTTAATGATGGAAGATGCCTTTCTGAGGCTTCGCTCCGTGAAGATATCTTGGATACCATGGAGGCTATTGTCCAAGATGGAGTTGACTAAGTTTACAACTCTCTGTAGCTTACTTTGATCCTGTGCAGTAGCCCCCACACCCCCCCATACCAGATAGTAATGCAGCCAGTTACAACGCTCTCCATTGGTACATCTACTTGTGTAATAGTTCTTCCAGTGCTCAGGTGATCTGATCTGGCCAGACAACATGTCTGCATGGTACAGCAGGCTGGTGGAACTGCTTTTGCATTGGTGATTGTGCCATATTGCTAGCTGTTGCAAGACTTCATGTTTCAAGTTGAGCCATGGATCAACAGCTGTCATAAACAGTCTGACTCCCTGATTCTCCTAGTTATATAATACTCTGCAGTAGAAGTAAAATAATGTACCCCCATTTCCTCCCAAGAACAATACATTTCATACATTTAAATCTTTATTTGAAATCCTGCAGCACTGTGATTTACTAGATTAGACTTTAGATTAAAGTTCAAATCAATTCCATGTCATTTTTGTGCTCTGCAGCTGTCACCTTTGATATTTTTATGAAAATTACTTCAACCAGTTCACTTCATTTCCACTGTTGAGAAGAATCAAAAGGTGGCGATGGAAAAAGCCCAGGTAGATTGAGAAATTAGCCCAACATGACCAGCAGATCCAGGTCTAAGACAGCCTAAGTCTGTGAGATGTATCTGAAAATGATTGAACATCCAATAATCCATACCAATGGCATCAACAGTTCTGATGTGTGCACTGCAGGACAGGACCATGCATGTGTTGAATTGGTTCCCGAATCTTTGGTGATGAAGAGATAGAAATGCTAAAGTATGATGAAAATACTTGGCTGATGGTTAGTTCCAAGCAATATGATTGCCTCTGAAGTTACTTGGGAATACTGAGTGCATGAACAGCAAAATCCATCCATGTCATGTCCATTGGATAACTCAGAGATGTCATCTGGGTTCAAATATGGAAACTGGTCTATGCAGTGCATTTTCTCTGTCACTTTTGAAGACCTCAGACCCATCACCAGGCAACATTCTCATCTCCATGTGAAGAACAGCGTAGCAGCATCAGTTCTCCAGGTTTGTTTCTGCTTGTTGATGGAGAAAAAAAATATTTATCATCTTGAATGGGGTACTTGTCAATAAGTTTGCTTTTGTTCAAAAAGGTGTAGAGCCTCTTGATAGTTACTGATGTTGTATTCATCCACCAAAATGCGGAGTATTCATCACATTCTTGACCTGTGCCTTGTAGATGTAGGAAAGAATTTGGAGTGTCACTCTTTGCAGGATACCAGCTCCTGAACTGTCCTTATAGCTATAGCCATTGTTTTTATATGGCTTCTTCAATTGAATTTCTGGTAAACGCTGACATCTCCACTCCCTGCTCCTCTACCCCCTCTCCCCACCACCACCACCTTCAGTAGGATATTGATAGTAAGGGATGAACTATCAATAGTTTGTAATTAGACTCTTGTTGGAAATATTTGATGTTTGGTACCTTGGTGATGAGAATGTTACTTTTTATTTACAATGCCTAACGTTGTCTAGGTTTTTTTAAAAATATATATTGATTGCTTCATTTGTTACAAAGTTGTGAATGGAATAGGACATTTTTCAATCAACTGTGACCTCCCAACTTATGCTGGCGGGAAGGTCAAACACCTGAATATTGTTGGACCTAAGACACTGCTATGGACCACCTTGCTGTGATGTCCTGGGGCTGAGATATTTGACCTCTGACAGTCAAAACTACTTTGGTGTGAGTTACAACTCCAACCAAGAAAGTACTTTCTCTTTGAAGCCCAGTGTTGCTGTGGTACCATGGAAGTCACACTCAGTCAAATACTACTTCAATACCATTTTAGAGATGAATTAGTCTGACCTCTAGAATTCAGTTCGTTGGCCCACGCTTGTCTGCTGTGGCTTCCATTTCATTGTCAATGATTAAAGTTGGGTAGATGAGATGGTAATCAGAAGACAAAAGATACTGCAGATGCTATAATCTGGAGTGGAAAAAAAAAACAAACTGCTGAAAGAACTCAATAGGCCAAGCAGCATCTGTGGGAGCAACAAGATAGTGGATGTTGAGACCCTGCATCAGCTGGATTGTTATGTTTATTTCTGTGAGCTGTAGAGACCTGGAAGATATTCCACATTGTTGGGTAAATGCCAGTGTAGTCACTATACTGAAAGAGATCGACTAGAGCTGGAGCTGGCTCTGAAGTACAGGTCTCCAGTGCTACAGATGGGATTGGGAATTGTTAACACATTATGAATCTTTCTTGTGAGAGACAGTTCAACGGCTTTGCTTTCCTTTAAAAGAAGCATTTTCCAATTTCTCTCCTGAAGATCTCACTGAGATTGTTTCGCTATTCACCCTGACACCAGGGGAAGAAGTTTCTCTTGAACCTATCAGTTGTTGCCTGGTCCCTTAATTTTTGCTGTTTCCAGAGCTCTCATCTGTTTATTGAATTGGATGGAGGCTGTCTCCTGCAATGGTGGGGAAGCCAAGATGGATACTTCTTGATTCTGCTTTCTTTTTAGCACTCGTATACTGGCCCCACTATTGTTGAGAATGGGGACACGTGTCAGTTGTCTGGCCATTGCCTCTGTCCATGTTGCTTCTTCGCCCACTCTGCTTCCCTGTCCATCCTGTTTGCTTCATTGCTCTTGCAATCCTTCCTACAGTGACCAGGACTGCAACTCTTGATGCCTCATCTGCTCCTGCACTCTTTCCTCCTCGTGACTCTCCACTCCTCCTCCTCCTCCTCCACTTACCTGAGAAGCCACAGACACTTTACCCAGGTGGCATCTCCTGGTGGCTTGTGGGCTTCTGAAGGCTGATGCTTGGCATTCAGGGGCTTGGCAGGCTCATGTTGTTTTTTTTCTGGTGACCAGTAGCAGCCAGTTATGCCTCTGGTAGCTGGTTGACTGCAGACTGATGGATGTGTGATTGGTGGCTTGGTTCCATTCTGATAACAGTTGTTCGCTGACTTCTCGAGTATGAGGAAGTTTCTGGCAGATTCCATGTTAACTCCTGTTTGGATGACTTTTGCTCATGGCTAGCTAATTTCTAGAAGGCATTTGCTGGTGCTTGCCATGATCCAATTTGAGAGTTCCCTCAACCAGCAAGTGGAGTGCTCATGGACTTTTGGAAATTGTCTGACACTGAAGTTTGTTTGTAGTTTAGCCGGTTGCTCAACATTTCCCTGGATAGTGACTGGTGGGATGTAAACTCCAGCAATTCTACAACAAATGGGTAATATGTCCCCATGGAACATATGTCCCCATATGTCACTTCATGGAACAGTATGAAGTGACATATAAATGGGATAAATACTTGCCAATGTTCAAAAACTGCATTGACTTAAACCATTACAATCTCTATTTGGATTTAATTAGGCATAATTCAGCCTTTTCCTTTCTAATATTTTAGTTTTAAGGGCATTGAATCTATACCTGTGTTATATGCCAGACATATGAAGCACAGAACAATCACCTCGTTTTAACATGTTTCTATTATGAAAATGATATTTACCTAGTAAATGGCACTGCTAAGTTGGCCTTGCAGAACTGCATACAGGGCCTAACTTCATTAACCTTTCTAACTCATAAGTCTATAAATCATTGGATTTAGTAGTTGATGAATAATGATCAGTAATAGGAAGCTTAATATTTAATGAAAGTAATGTAATGTTTCTTTTCATAATTCTTAAAATCGATATAGATTTCCCTTTTGTTTGGGATTGACATGATGGATGATTGGAAGAGTCCCACACCGTTTATTCTCGATATTTTGCTGAAAACAAGCTCAAGACTCAAGTATTAGTTCCAGTTTATACCCGGACAATAGTGTTTTTGAACAATGCCTGGCTTTTCTGTGTTTATCCACCAAGCAAATAAGTAAAGAAACTGAACTCATCTCTTGTAATTCTTTTAACTCTGTTTCATAAACATTTATTGACTTTGGTAGATTAAGAAAGAAGAAGATTGACAAAAGCTATAATTACAGTTTCATAAACGTGAGAAAATTTGCAGATACTGGAAATCCAAAGCAACACCCACACAAAATGCTGGAGGAATTCAACAGGTCAGCCAGGATCCATGGAAATGGACAAACAGTTGATGCTTTGGGCCAAGACCCTTCATTAGGACTGGAAAGGAAGGGGAAAGATGCCAGAATAAAAAGGTGGGTGTAGGGGAAAGAGGTGTACACACCTAAAAACATACAAAGACTATGTCTGATTGTTTGCAGAGTTGTTTGCTGATCCCTGAGGTTAGGGCACAAATGTTTAGTGACCAGTCAATGTGACATCATCAGTGCACAGTTGAGTGCTGTTTCTACAGAGCGGTCTCATTTTTAACAGTCTGACTCGTTCTGATTGGTTGGCTGTCGCGCTGGATGCTAGTCTCCACTGTGTCCCAGCCAATAGGATAGCTGAGTGATCTCCGCCAGCTTATAATTCGTTGTGAGTATTAGTTCCTCAGGTGTCCACCTCTCACCACTTGGCCCCAAACTAACCTCCGGGTTCTGTGAACAACCCAAGAAACAAGCAGCCAACTGGAGCTACCAATCCTCTCTTTCATTTTAGACAATGTCAGACCCTATTGAGAAGCAAGGCACACAGGGCTGAAATTGTTAAATAGCCAGGGTCAAATTCTACTCAGGTGAAATGAGACGGTGCATTTCTTGTCTCTAATGAGTGAGCTGCTTCGCTTTGATCTCCATTATCTCTTTGACTGAGCAAAGCACATGTATGCATTTTTGCTTGGCTGTTACAGAGACCATGAATGAATGAAGTAAAACAGAAAGTGCAAGAGATTCTCATCAGGCCAGGCAGCCTCAGTGGGGATTGAATGACAGAGTTAAGGATTCAGGTTGATGACCTTTCAAGTGAACAATGGCTAAATACTGAGCATACCCTGGAGAATCAGCAGAGGGCAAGCAGCATGAAGAATGTGCAGACATAAGCCAGGAACTAGAAAAGGCTATCAAACCTGTATTTCCATTCATTATGGATCATGGCTGATCTAATTGTAGCCTACACTCCACTTTTCTGCCAGTCCCAGTAACTTATCTTTTTTTTCTTATGAAGTATCCAACTCTGCCCTAAAATTATTCAAAAGATTCTGCTTCTACTAGCTTTTGAGAAGAAAAAAAAAATCAAAGATTTATAACCCTCTGTGAACATTTCTGTCTTAAATAATCTCTTATTTTTAAATAGTGATTGCTGGTTCTAGGCTTTCCCACAAGAGAGGACATCCTCTCCACATCTGTCCCTTGGGAGTTTGTATTTCTGAATTAAGTTACCTCACGTTCTTTTCTGAGAAGATTTTCTGAGAAGGCATAAGCCTAACCAGTCCGGCCTTTCCTTATGAGACAACTGGCCCATTTTATGGCATCAAATAAAGGGAAGGTGGGAGAGAAAGGGGTCTCTGTTTGTGCAGAACTAATTTATAAACACTGTGTCAGAACTAAGTTAATCAGTAAATGAAGCAGATGCTGGAAGCAGTCTGCAAGCCAGTGTTTTGACTAAAGCTCATTGACCTGAAACATTAATTGTTTTTTTGTTCTGTAGCTATTGCTGGACTTGTTGAAAATCTCCAGATTCTCTTTTGCTTATGCAGCTTGCTAGCTTTATCATTACAGAATAATTGCAAAATAATCTCCCGTTTTAGAACATTAAGTACCTCCATTGGCAGGAACGTTATCTTCAGTCTCTTCTGCATTGTGTATTAACCTTAAGTTTCCTGGACTCTCTTCTCTTTTTAACAGTAGACCTTGGTTTTATGCTGTCGATCTACAGAAAAGAAGTAGAAAGACAAATGGCTGACATAAATGGCTCAAGTAAAGATCTCACTTTGTGTTATTTGAATTTCCATTGCTCCCCTTCAGTGCTACAGAATGATCAAATGATGGCAGTGTATTGTAATACTGCTCCACAGTCTCACAAAGAACATGCAATCCTCATTTATTTCCCACCCATTATAAACAGATAGGAACATTATTATGGAATACATTCTTGCGTAATAGGAAAGATGGATGAAATTAACATGCAAACATCCATTAAACTTATTTTAGCAGCAGCTACGGAGCCAATTTTCAAACATTACCATAAAATTTACAGATGTTTGTATCTTAATTTCCCAATGCAGTAAATTAAACTGTTATAATGCAAATTAGAGAGATGTAAACCAAAGAAAAATGCTTAGCCATTTGGTGGTGGCATTTAAATTACAAACTGTAAGCAAAGACCTTAACCAGGTTGCATGGGTTAAAGATGGTTTTCCCTCCCCCAGTTACAGACATTAACATCGTTCTAATTCATCAAAAAAAGACATCAGGAAAGCAAATGAACACCTTCCGAAGGAGACTGTAGCATAGTGGTTTAGGGCTTTGAGTGCGCACACACGAAAATCACCTCCAGTGCATAGGGAGGGCAGACTCTCATGCTACATGGACGTGTCACTCTCCATCTTATTGCCCTGTTGTAATATTACACAACTGATCAAATGTTAAATATCACGGATGTGCCAGCTCTCCACCACCCCACAGTTCCACTTAAAAGTATCGTGAACACCTGCAGATTTGTTGTTGGATAATTTCTTCTGTCTGTGGTGTAATTATCACTTTCAGACTTGCTTTATGTTTAAAATTTCAATTGTTAATAGGGAGCAGTCTTGCTGGTGCAGAGGTTTTGCATTCATTCAAAAGCTTCTTCTCAACTAACTTGCTTCCAGACAATGAGTGCCTGTTGAAATGGAGTATGGCTGGAACAAGCAGGACTGATGACACGGAGAAGGGGAAATAGTCTTAATGCGTATAAGAGAATTTCAGTGGAAACTATGTGTACAGATGGAATTTATAAACTGTATTGTGGGAGCTCAGTTCATTAGTTAAAGGAATATGCTGCAGATGCAAGAATGACCAACAGGACATGCAGCATTTATGGAGAAAGAAACAAAGTGTTTTAGATCAATAATTTTTCATTAAAACTGGAAGTTTAAAGATCCAGCAGCAAAAATAAAGTAAGGAAAGAAAGAAAGGAATGCAAGGAGAGAACTCTGATAAGGTGGATGGCAAGAATAATAAAATGGAAGATGTTGGAATGGACAATGGAGCAAGAAATGCTGGAGCAAACTTTGCATTTTGTTTAATTACTGCATTAATAACAATAAAGTCCTAAGTTACTTTTGAAGAATGTTGACTACTCATTATAGAAAAAATCTGGTAGCAAAGTTAACTGTCTGTTGGCCCCAAATGAACATTGAGCAAATGCTGACCAGAACATTACACCTCATTCCATGAGATCATTTATCTACATCAATGCAGATTGACAGGGCCTCTCTTTAACAAACCACTCAAAGGGAAGCACTGTACACACTCAACTCAGACAGCTGACAATACTTACTCAAATCCTTGTTGGACACCAAATTATCAACCACAGAATCAGAGGTCTCTATTTCATAAGGTTCAGGGTATGGCATCCTGGAATAAACTGTTTTAGTATAAAACTCTAGCCAGGTCTAAAAGGTCTAGAGTGCTATTAAACTGGTTCAGATATAGCATTGTCCAGGTCATACATTTGAATTTACCACAAGAAAGAAAGGAAGACCATCGTGAGTTCAGGTGTTGGAAGTACAGTTTATGTTTGATATGTTCCATCTAACAGTAGATTTAAGTTTACTAATGGGTATACTTAATTTATTTTTTTTACTTTAAAGTAAGTGTGATTAATGTGCACAATGCACTCTGGCTAAATACCACATGCATAAACTTAGAAATGAATAAGCTTAATTGCCATTGTAAATGAAACTAAATTTTGGAAGCAGGATAGACTATACATGTGCTACTATGTACTGCTGTCAACCAGGAATGAGTCTGTAGGGTATTTTAATAAATCATTAATTTACATCCACACTATCAATTTCCCTTGAACAAGGGAATTACTTTTAATATCAGATAACATATTCAGCATAACCTTACTGTAGATATGAGAAAGAAGGCAAGGTAGGAAAATAAATAGGTAAAGAATAGTAACATCTAGCAACATAATCTGAATCAATCTTTTCTATCCCTTAAAGTTAGTGACTTCCAAGCATGAAAAAGGAGTTGCTATCCTTTTCCTTACCTTCGTTACCTGCTACAGTAATGAATGCAACCTGTGGTTGTGATATCAACAGTTCAATGATATGACTTTGTCCATGAGAGTGGCAAGGGGAGAAAAGAATTCCATCCAAATTCACCAGTAACTGTATTTTAACTATCAATGAGCCCTTTAATGAAAGGCTTAACAGTCCAGATATGGAATGTGCAATAGTTGTGCACAATAACAAGACAAAAATATTGATTATCTGAATCCTCGTGTTTAACTGAAACTGTGTGGCTCATTACAAAAGGTCACCACTACAGTGAATAGTTTTTATTAAGGATCATAGTTGTTTCCAGGTTTTAGCTTGGAGTGTTAAAAATTCTAATTAAAACACAATGACAATTGAACAGTACTAGAATGTAAAGATTTCTTTGTTTACTGTTTGGATGAGTGAGAGGGGATGTGATTGAAATCCTGCAAGGTCCTAACGGTGGGAAGGATGTTTCCTCTTGTGGGATACCCATATACAATAAGTTTGAATGCTCTTTACTGTACATCTGTAGAAATTTGCAAGAGTCTTTGCAGGCATATTATTCCCCTCAAATTCCTGATGAAGTAGAGTTGCTGGCATAACTTCTTTGCGACTGTATCAATGCACTCAGCCCAGGATAAATCCTCTGGGATGTTGACATTCAGGAAAATAAAGTTGCTTACCCTTTCCACCACTGCCTCTTCAATGAGGACTGGTGAGTGTTCTCCCAACTTCCGCCTCCTTAGAATCAGAATCAGGTTTATTATCACCGGCATGTGACGTGAAATCTGTTAAGATAGCAGCTGAAGTTCAATGCAATACATAATCTAGCAGAGAGCGAGAGAAAAAATAATAATAAATAAAATAAAACATAATAATTAAACAAGTAAATCAAAATAGATTATTAAAAATGTGCAAAAACTGAAATACTGTATATTAAAAAAAGTGAGTTAGTGTCCAAGGCTTCAAAGTCCATTTAGGAATTGGATGGCAGAGGGGAAGGAGCTGTTCCTGAATCACTGAGTGTGTACCTTCAGGCTTCTGTATCTCCTTCCTGATGGTAACAGTGAGAAAAGTGCATGCTCTGGGTGCTGGAAGTATTTAATAATGGATGCTGCCTTTCTGAGACACTGTTTCTTAAAGATGTCCTGGATACTTTGTAGACTAGTGTCCAAGATGTAGCTGACTAGATTTAACAACCTTCTGCAGCTTCTTTTGATCCTGTGCAGTAGTCCCTCCATACCAGGCAGTGTTGCAGCCTGTCAGAATGCTCTCCACGGTTCAACTATAGAAGTTTTTGAGTGTATTTGTTGACATGCCAAATCGCTTCAAACTCCTAATAAAGTATAGCCACTGTCTTGCCTTCTTTACGACTACAGAGTTAGATCCTCAGACATCTTGACACCCAGGAACTTCCTACTTGGTAGGGTGGAGGAGCAGAGGGATCTGGGGGTACATGTCCACAGATCCCTGAAAGTTGCCTTACAGGTAGATAGGGTAGTTAAGCAAACTTATGGGGTGTTAGCTGTCATAAGTTGAGGGATACAGTTTAAGGGTTGAGAGGTAATGATGCAGCTCTGTAAAACTCTGGTTCGGCCACACTTGGAGTACTATGTCCAGTTCTGGTTGCCTCACTATAGGAAGGGTGTGGAAGCATTGGAAAGGGTACAGAGGAGATTTACCAGGATATTGCGTGGTTTAGAGAGTATACATTATGATCAGATATTAAGGGAGCTAGGGCTTTACTCTCTGGAGAGAAGGAGGATGAGAGGAGACATGATAGAGGTATACAAGATATTAAGAGGAATAGATAGAGTGGACAGCCAGCGCCTCTTCCCCAGGGCACCACTGCTCAATACAAGAGGATGTGGCTTTAAAGTAAGGTGTGGGAAGTTCAAGGGGGATATTAGAGGAAGGTTTTTTACTCGGAGAGTGGTTGGTGCGTGGAATGCACTGCCTGAGTCAGTGGTGGAGGCAGAAACGCTAGTGAAATTTAAGACACTACTAGACAGGTATATGGAGGAATTTAAGGTGGGGGGGGGATATATGGGAGGCAGGGCTTAAGGGTAGGCACAACATTGTGGGCGAAGGGCCTGTACTGTGCTGTACGATTCTATGTTCTATGTTCTATGTTAACTTGAAGCTACTCACTCTCTCTACTTCTGCTCCCTCTATGAGTATGTGTTCCTTCATCTTACCCTTCCTGCAATCCACAATCAGCTCTTTTCTTTTACTGATGTTGAGTACCAGGTTGTTGCTGCGACACCACTCCACTAGTTGGCATATCTCACTCCTGTACGCCCTCTCATCACCACCTGAGATTCCACCAACAATGGTAGAACAATGGTCCTCAATTAATTCTTTTGTCTTGCTAATGTCGAGTGTGACTTTGTTCTGACATCACTATCCAGCTGATCTGTCTCCGGTCATCCTGTTGATTGTCAGTGAGGAGGAGATGTTATTATTGATCCATACTGATTGTGGTCTTCCAGAGAGGAAATCAAGTATCCAGTTGCAGAGAGACAGGTTTAGAAGCTTGCTGATTGGTAGTGTGGGGATGATGGTTTTGAATGCTGATCCATAATCAATAGACAGCAGTCTGATGCAAGCAGCTGGGGAGATGACTAAGAAAATACAAGCTTGAGATATATGTTAACATTTCCAGCATATTTTGTTTAAGGAGTTGCCTGTGTAGCTGTGGAGGTCATGTCCATTGTGCTCCTACATGAATGGTGTCCTCACCGTGATTTAGTGAGATGCAGGGAAGAGTAGCAATGGTGATGACCTGTTCCATAACAGGAAATATCTCTGTAGTTTTTACAATTGCAGGTACGATAACCACAGAGGATAACTTGAAGGTGGCCAAGAGAAATGCCCATAGCAGCATAAACCGCTACACATGGCCTTAGACCTCATAAAGGTCTTTAATGTAATCACTAAATAGAGACGGTGGGCTGCTTGCAGAAATGTGCAGTTGGTACCTGATGGACTGCAAGCCATGACCTTAAGCAATGTGTTGACAGCACACTCAATCTTCATGCACCCATCACACCAATTTCATCAGTTTTGCTCACTGTACATCTCCAACGAATGTCCTGGGGAGGGGCGGAGCTTGTGCTAATTTACAATACTAATGGAAAGCTGTTCAAGTGGTGGCAACTACACTCTGAAGTCAAGATCACCCTAGTTTCTATCATCAAGCTAAACTACTAAATGACACTTGCATACTCAAATATTCAAGGGCTGAGCTCCAAGTCATTGTTGGCTTGTTCATTGAAGCATATTTTATCAAAACATGCAAAGAAACTCTGTACAATACTGCGTATACTGCACAATATATGGCCTTGACTTTTAAAAGGCCTTGGAAATTCAGGACTGCTTCCCAGGTTTTGGGAGTCACTTCTTAGTGAAGGTACCTATCTATGGTGAGATTAACTATCACCTTCAATGTACTAGCATAGGCTTGGGTGTCTGGAGAAAAAGGTGCTTGATGACCAAGGCATTAACCTAGTCAAAAAGCTTGTGGTCCACCGGACAGCAATGATCCTTACTCCCGACTAACCTCAAAGCACTGCTGAGGTATCCATCAACTCTATTTCCACAAATCCTTTGGCAGCAAGAGTGAAGCAAAATTACATATCTCTCTGCCTAGCACTGTCAGCTCAGTGTCTTCATTATAGCCTTATGGTTCCAATGTTGCAGGCCACTTTTTCACATGATGCCAAACTCAGAACTTCTTGGAGAAGGTGTAACACCCACACTGTCTTGAGGTGATTAATGGTCCTCTCAAAATGGAGGTGCATTCAAAACGTTTTATCAAGTTGGACCACAATTTCCCTGCTCTTTTATTCTGTGGTCCAACTAATGAAGGAATGGGTCCTGAAGAGGGGTCTCAGCCCAAAATATCTTTCTTTCTTGCTGTAAATGCAACCTGATCTCAAGTGCTCCTGGATTTTGTGTGTGATGTATCCTGCACGACATTGTCACCTTATTTACCCCATTCCCATCTTTGGGGATCCATGGAGTGTACACAGACATACCTGTTCCAAATGCTTATCTTACCTACATCCTGAAGCCTGCCATTACCCTACTCAACAGCAACAACGTTACTGATTTTTGGGTCATCTATACACTTTCTAATCATACCTCCTACATTCATACCCGATTTGTTAATGCCACCTTCACCCACAGGAGACTGTTGAAGGAAAGTGTAGGTTTGCCTGACAGTTACCAGTATTAACCCTAATTTTTCATTAGAATAATCCACAAAGTTGAGTTCAACACAGATGAAATATGTGATAGTGAATTTAATGCAACAGAGCAATGGGTTAAAGGAAAAATATTGGGCATTCCTTCTTTTTAATCACCTAAAATAAGTGTTAAATTTAGCAACATAACCAATTGATCACAGTTACTTTGCAGAGGGAGAAGAGTTGATGCAATGTGGTGGTTAGCACATCATTTCACTGCGCCAGTGACCTGACTTCAGTTCCTGCCACTGTCTGTAAGGAGTTTGCAAGTTCTTACTCTGATAGTGTGCTTTCCTCTGGATGTTCCGGTTTCCTCCCATAGTCTAAAGATGTACTAGTCAGTAGGTTAATTGATCACTGTAAATTATCCTGCGATTAGGCTAGATTAGGTTTCTAAGTGGTGCAGAAGGGCCTTTTTTACACTGTATCTTTAAATAAGTTACTAATTTATAGATTACCTCATGAATCCAACTGTTCCAAGATGCTTATAGCTCAAGGCTTCTGTGAACTGGGTTGCTGTGCTGTTAATATTGAGGAACTTAAATTGAAGGAAGCCATGGAGGAGAAGGAAGGGTGAGATTTTGGAAGATGATATATCTCAGGCTGGAGAAACAGAAAGTCATGGGTGTCAAAGAGGAGACGAGGAAAATTAGAAATGAGATTGGAGTGTACGAAGCATTTTTTAAAGAAAAGGTTTAACATGATGGAGAGTTTGGTTTAAGAAGACACTGAGACAGTGATTGGCTTGAATGCTAGTCTGTGTAGTCTGACAACATATCACTAACTCATTTTAGAATTGGACAACCAACAAATATTTATTACATTAAATATTTTAATGCCAATTCAGAAAGTCAAATCTTACAGAATAGTCCTGGAATCTATTATCATATTTCTATCTTGATCATTGTTAAAAGAATGAGATGTTGTATGATTCTGCCCCGAGCTCCAGGCATGATACATAGTTATCCTGGTAAGATTTCCTTTAAACAGTCTTTAATAGTTACTCAGATTTATTGTCTCACAGAGGCTAACTGCAAATCATCATCTGTGCTGAAGCACAGGGATAACAGCAGAAAAAAAATTGAATGTACTGGTAATTTATTTTTGACAAAGATTTGACATGAGACTGATAGAATAACCTGGACTTATGACCTCCAGACGGTGAGCTGCAGAGAGAGATATTCGCTTGAACTACCTTTGGGGCTGTGTTTTTCTGCTATTAGGTATGATAAAGTAAGAGGGAATTATTGTAATCCAGAATTTCTTTCTCAATTAATTTTTCATCTACTAGAGGTCATTACCATTGACTGTCACCGTCTGTTGAAATACAAGAACTTGAAGATGCATAATATTTGTTCTCAATGCTCGAAGTGTGAAGGTAATTGACATTGAAAGGATGATGCATGAATCTAACCTGGCACAAAAGCTTTAATTGTATTGGCAATGTTATTAACCTGCTTTTTGTGCTTGAATAATGCACCAGCAGCCAGTCTGTGTACTGTTGCTATTTATTGTGAGATGTGATCCCATTTAAGCAAGTAGGCTTTGCAAGCTGGTGATGTTAAGTACATCAGGAGTCATGATATACTTCTAAAGTACACTAGGAGTCACGATATATTCATGAAGTATATCAGGGTTACATCATGAGGTTTCATAGACAACATCACTAAGCTCATCAACTCTGGAGAACTTCTATCCACTACCACCAAACTTATAGTTTGTTTACCCTGCACTGCTCGTTTCTACCTCCTAACCAAAATCCACAAACCTGACTGTCCAGGTAAGCCCATTGTTTCTGTCTGCTTCTGCACCACTTAACTCATGTCTGCATATCTCAATTCAATCTATCCCTCTTGGTTCAGTCATTTCCTACCTACATCCATGCTTTCGATCTCAATGGCTTTCAATTCCCTAGCCCTGAATGCCTCATTTTCACCATGGATGTCCAGTCCCTATACACTTGTGGCCACCATCAAGAAAGCCTTAAAGCTCTTTGCTTCCTTCTAATCAAAAGATCCAGTTCCCCTTCACCACCACCCTCCTCCATCAGGCAGAACTGGTGCTCACTTTCAACATATTTTCTTTCAGCTCCTCCCACTTTCTCCAGGGGTAATCAAAAGGAGCTGTATGGGCCCTAGCTATGCCTATCTTTTTGTTGGCTACATCGAACAATCCATGCTCCAAACCTTTGCTGGTAATGCTCCCTGACACATCCTGTGCTATATTGACGACTGCATTGGTACTGTTTCATATATCCATTGCTGAGCTCATCAATTTCATCAATTTTGCCTCCAACTTCAATTCACTTGGTCCATTTCTGACACCTCTCCCCCCCTTTCTTGATCTCTTTGTCTCCACCTCTGAAGTCAAAATATCTGTTTATAAATCTACCAATTGCCATAGCTATCTTGTCTGTACCTCTTCCCACCATGTCTCCTGTAAAAATGTTATTCCCTTTACTTAGTTCTTTTATCTCAGCTGTATCTTTTTCCAGGGTGATGGTTTCCTCACCAGGGCATTAGAGATGACCTCCTTCTTCAAAGTATGAGGTTTCCTCCTCCTTCACCATTGATGTTGCCCTCATCTGCATTGCCTCCACTTCCTGGACTCTGTGCTCACCCCATCTTCCTGCCACCTTAACAGGGATAGGGCTACTCTTGTCCTCAACTACTACCCCATGAGCCTTTGCATCCAACACATTATTTTCTGTAGCTTCTGCCATCTTCAAGAGGACCCTACCATCAAACACTTCCATACCTCCACATGCCACTCTTCACATTTCGCAGGAAGTACTCCCTCAATGACTCTCTTATCCATTCATCTCTCCATACGAATCTCTCACCTGGAACATACCCCTGCAATGACAGAAATGCTTCACCTGCCCATTCACTTCTTCACCTACTTCAATTCAGAGCCTGAAATAGACCTGTCAGGTGAGGCAAAGCCAGTGAATCTGCTGAGGTCATCTATTGTATCTGGTGCTGCCGATGCAGCATCCTCCAGGTTGGTAAGTAAGGTCCGACATAAATTTGGGATCACTTTGCCAAGCACCTCCACTCCATCTGTTGAAAGTGGAATTACCCAGTGGCCAACCATTTTAATTCCTACCCCCATTCCTTTTGCAACATTTTTGTTTCCAGCCTCCTCTTTTGCCATGAGGAAGCCAATTTCAAGGTGGAGGAGCAGCATCTCATATTCTGTCTAGTAGTCTCCAACCTGATGGCACGAACATTGATTTCTGCTTCCGGTAATTTTTCCCTCACACTCTCCACTCTAGCTTCTTTCCTTTTCTCCTCACTTGCCTATCACCCCTCCCCCCAGTTCTTCACCTTCTTCCCTAAATCCCATAGTCCACTCTTCTCTCTATCAGATTCTTTCTTTTCCACCCCTTTACCTTTCCCACCCATCATCTCCACCTATCATCTTCGTGCAAGTCCTCCTTCCCCTTCCCCCTCCTTTTCATTCTGGCATCTTCCCCCTTCCTTTCCAGTCTTGAGGAAGGGTCTTAGTGCCAAATGTTCATTGTTTTTTGATTTCCACAGATGCTGAGTTCCTATGTGTGCATTGCTTTGGATTTCCAGCATCTACAGATTCTCTTGCATTTCTGTTCTAGAGCTGTTCAGCATATGTAACTGCTTTGCAGCATAAAACTAACATACTAATGAGGTGGTTTCAAAGTATTCCAAATACAATTTGTAGTGCACATTGAAGAAATGAGATATTATGATGCATGTTGAAGAGGTTACTCTGAACAACCTTGAAAAATCCTGTTGAATGTTACCTTAATGTCTTTTGGGGTTTTATCAGCTGCATGCATGCAGATAATTGTATTTAATAAAACACATTCTTTAGTATAATTAGTAACATAGGAACAAGAGCAGGCAACTCTATCCACTGAGCCCACTCCATGGTTCAATCAGAACACATCTGATGTGTATATCAAATCCATTTACCCGCCTTACAGCCTCATAACATGTAGTTCCTCTTTCTGAAAAAATATCTATTAATTGTAGTTTTGAATGCTTCAATTGTCCCAGCACTTTCATCATTTTGGCAAAGAATTTTCACAACCATGTGCCTAAAAAGTTCTTTCAGATCTTGTTTCTGAATAGAATGAATCTAATTTTATAATCCCTTGGACAATCCTCCCTTCAGCAGCAGTAATTCCTCTGTGTTGCCCCTATCAAATCACTTTAAAATTAAAAAAAATTTGAACAGATAATTTCTTAACCTTCAATTCTCAAAATAAAAATCTAATTAATTAGTGTTATATTTTGATTTAAAAATAACTTGATGCCCATTATGCCACTGGTGTTTAGGGCAGCAATGAAGGTCCTCTGCCTCTGGTGGAGTTCAGGGATTCCTTCATCATGGCAATAGCTTTCACTTTTCTCATTTTATACTTCTGCCAGTCATACAGGTCGTGGGTGGAATCTCAGGAACACCATCACACCCAGATGTAGAAGGATCCTCCATTCCCATTGCCATACCAATTTTGTTTACAAATCAGGGTTGTTAGTCCTGAGCTGAATGCTCAGACTTGAAGTACCTGTAGACCACTCCTAGTCTGGCTTCTACTCTTTGACCTGTTTGGCATGGGTGACCCTACTAAGAGCCAAAGCATAAAGCCCTGACTCCAGCCATCATAGACCACAGGTCATTGAGCATCCAAGCCATGACAAGGTTGTGGTCCTCTTGGAGGGATTTAAAAATAAGTGAGTCATTAATTTGGAAAAACCCCTGTTTCTGATTCTACGTAAAATGTGTTAAGTTAAAGATCTCTCAGTGGGAGAGCATTTTGGAGATAGTGATCTTATTTCTATCTCCTTTATCAAAGCATTGGAAAGGGATAGGAACAGACAAGTTAGGAAAGCATTTAATTGGAGTAAGGGGAAGTATGAGGTTATCAGGCAGGAACGTGGAAGCATAAATTGAAAACAGATGTTCTCAGGGAAATGTATGGAAGAAATGTGGCAAATGTTCAGGGGATACTTGTGTGGGGTTCTGCATAGGTACATTCCAATGAGACAGGGAAAGGATGATAGGGTACAAGATCTGTGGTGTACAAAGGCTGTTGGAAATCTAGTCAAGAAGGAAAGAAGAGCTTACGAAGGGTTCGAAAAACTAGTTAATGATAGAGATTTAGAAGATTATAAGGCTAGCAGAAAGGAGTTTCAGAATGAAATTAGGAGAGCCAGAAGGGGTCATGAGAAGGCCTTGGTGGACAGGATTAAGGAAAACCCCAAGGCATTCTGCAAGTATGTGAAGAGCAAGAGGGTAAGATGTGAGAGAATAGGACCAATCAAGTGTGACAGTGGAAATATGTGTATGGAACTGGAGGAAATAACACAGGTACTTAATGAGTACTTTGCTTCAGTATTCACTATGGAAAAGGATCTTGGCGATTGTAGGCATGATTTACAGTGGACTGAAAAACTTGAGCATGTAGATATTAAGAAAGAGGATGTGCTGGAGCTTTTGGAAAGATCAAATTGGATAAATCACTGGGACCAGAGGAGATGGACCCCAGGCTACTGTGGGAGGCAAGGGAGGAGGTTGCTGAGCCTCTGGTGATGATCTTTGCATTATCAATGGGGTCAGGAAAGTTTCCAGAGTATTGGAGGGTTGCAGATGTTGTTCTATCATTCAAGAAAGGGTACAGAGATAGCCCTGGGAATTATAGATCAGTGAGTCTTACTTCAGTGGTTGGTAAGTTGATGGAGAAGATCCTGAGAGACAGGATTTATGAACATTTAGAGAGGCATAACATGATTAGGAATAGTCAGCATGGCTTTGTGAAAGGCATGTTGTGCCTTACGAGCCTGATTGAATTTTTTGAGGATGTGACTAAAAACATTGATGAAGATGTAGTAGATGTAGTGTATATGGATTTCAGCAAGGCATTTGATAAGGTACCCCATGCAAGGTTTATTTAGAAAGTAAGGAAGCATGGGATCGTAGTGGACATTGCTTTGTGGATCCAGAATTGGCTTGCTCACAGAAGGCAAAGAGTGGTTGTAGGCAGGTCATATTCTGCATGGAGATCGGTCACCAATGGTGTGCATCAGGGATTTGTTCTGGGACCCCTACTCTTTGTGATTCTTCTAAATGACCTGGATGCGGAACAGGAGGGATGAGTGAGTAAATTTGCTGATGACACAAAGATTGGGGGTGTTGTGGATAGTGTGGAGGGCTGTCAGAGTTAACAGTGGGACATTGATAGGATGCAAAACTAGGCTGAGAAGTGGCAGATGGAGTTCAACCCAGTTAAGTGTAAGGTGATTAATTTTGGTAGGTCAAATATGATGGCAGAATATAGCATTAATGGCAAGACTCCTGGCAATGTGGAGGATCAGAGAGATTTTGGGGTCTGAGTCCATAGGACATTCAAAGTTGCTGCGCAGGTTGACTCTGTGGTTAAGAAGGCATACGGCGCATTGACCTACATCAATCGTGGGATTGAGTTTAACAGCTGAGAGGTAATGTTGCAGCTCTATAGGACCCTGGTCAGACCCCTCTTGGAGTACTGTGCTTAGTTCTGGACGTCTCACTGCAGAAAAGATGTGGAAACCATAGAAAGGGTACAGATGAGATTTACAAGGATGTTGCCTGGTTTGGGGAGCATGCCTTATGAGAATAGATTGAATGAACTTGGCCTTTTCCCCTTGGTGACAGAGGATGAGAGGTGACCTGACAGAGGTGTATAAGATGATTAGAGACGATGATCATGTGGATATTCAGAAGCTTTTTCCCAGGGCTGAAATTGCTAGCATGAGAGGGCACAGGTTTAAGGTGCTTGGAAGTAGGTACAGAGGAGATGCCAGGGGTGAGTTGTTTTTTACGCAGAGAGTGATGAGTGTGTGGAATGGGCTGTGAATGGCAGTGGTGGAGATGGATATGATATGACTCCTGGACAGGTACATGGAGCTTAGTAAAATAGAAGGCTATGAGTAACCCTAGGTAATTTCTAAGGTAGGGACATGTTCGGCACAGTTTTGTGGGCTGAAGGGCCAGTACTGTGCTGTAGGTTTTTTATGTTTCTAAAGATGTGGGATCAAATATCTTACTTTTCCACTTGGTGTAAATTATCACTTGGACATTCTGTAGAAAAAGTGGGCAGTTATTAAAAGTGACATCCTCTATGTTGTTGGCTGATTCTCTCATGTGTTCCTTACAGGAAATTTATTTATGTTCATTTACAAAAAATGAACATCAGTTTCCAGAGGGTTTTTTCTCTTCAAGAAGGGGTTAGGTCATTATTTCCATATTAATATTGTTTCATAAATAGTCATATCACATTTATGCATTTTATCACAATTGTTATCATTCATTGATTTGTTCACTATGTACTCTACCAATTTAAACCACAATTTCCATTTCTTTTCTGTAAGAATCCTGTGGAGCCAAATAATTTCCTTATGAACTATAAGGAAAATATAAATTCCTTCCACTTGTAAGATTTGGAGGTGAAAACTGTGCTAACCTATTTGATTGCATCCAGCTGCACCCGAGGACTTTAAGGGATCAGAAGCGATGCGAGTAGAGTGAGTGTTCACAGATGAGAGAAATCCAGTCATGCAAATGGTTGTCACAACAAATACAATTGCATTGCAAAGATACCAGTAACTTCATTGTAGAAATGCTGAAATGCAAGATGTTATTCCTTCAGTTGTGCTGATTAAAATTTGGGTAATTGCATTCTCAAAATAATTCACAGTGTTATACCATGAAGTCAAAGTCAAAGTCACCTTGAGATTCATTTTCTTGTAGATATTTACAAGAAAATTAAGAAATGCAATAGAATTTATGAAAACTATATATACCAAAGTTTGACAAGCAACTAATGTGCAAAAGAAGACAAACTGCATAAATTAAAAAAATAATACTGAGATCATGAGTTGTGAAGTCCTTTAAAGTGGGTCTGCAGATTATGGAATTATTTCAGATTTCAGGTGAGTGAAGATATCCATGCCGGTTGTAACTGGTGGTGTGGGACCCAGAAGGATAAGGTATAAGGTCGGTGATCTTGTAGCTCAGTTAGAGATTGGCAGGCATGATGTTGTGGGCATCACTGGGTCATGGCTGAGGGAAGATTATAGCTGGGAGCTTAACAAACATGGGTACACATTGTATTGAAAGGACAGGCAGGAAGGCAGAATGGGGTGGCTCTGTCTGCAAAAAATGAAATCAATCCTTGGAAAGAGGTGACGTAGGATCGGATGGTGTAGATTCCTTATGGGTAGACTTAAGAAAATGCATGGGTAAAAAGACACTGATGGGAGTTATATACAGTTTCTGAACAGTAGCCAAGATGTGGGCTACAAATTAGAAAAGGAGATAGAAAGGGCTTGCCAAAAGGACAATGTTACAATAGTCATGGGGATTTCAATATGCAGGTAGATTGGGAAAATCAGGTTGGTGCCGGATCCCAAGAGGGGGAGTTTGTAGAAAGTCTACAATATGGCTTTTTAGAACAGTTGGTGTTGAGCCCACTAGGGGATCAGCAATTCTGGATTACGTGTTGTGCTGTGAACCAGAATTGATTAGCAAATTTAAAAGTAAAGGAACAGTTAGGAGAAAGTGATCATAATATGATAAATCTCACACTGCATTATAGAGGGAGAAGCTAAAGTCAGATGCATCAACATTACAGTGGAGTAAAGGGAATTACAGAGGCACAAGAGAGGAGCTAGCCAAAGTTGACTGTGAGTGAACATTAGCAGGGGTGACAACAGAGCAGCAATGGCTGGAATTTATCAGAGTAGTTCTATAGTTACAGGATAGAATGATCCCAAAGAAGTATTCTAAAGGTAGAAGCATGGCTGACAAGGGAAGTCAAAGCAAACTTAAGAACCAAAGAGAAGGCATATAACAGAACAACACCTAATGGGAAGTTAGAGGATTAGGAAGTTCTTAAAAGCCAATAGTAGGCAACTAAAAAGCCATAAGGAAAGAAAAGATGGAATATGAAGATAAGCTAGCCAACAATACTAAAGAGAATACCAAAAGTTTCTTCAGATACATAAAGAATAAAATAAAGACAAGAGTAGATATTGGACCGCTGAAAACTGATACTGGAGTAGTAGAAATGGGGGGGGGGGGGACACAAGGAAATCGTGGATGAAGTGAATAAGTATTTTCCATCACTATTCACTGTGGACATTTGAGAGTGTCAGGAGCAAGAAGTGAATGAATTGCCATTGCCATGGAAAAGGTGCTTGGGGAAATGAATGGTCTGAAGGTAGATAAATCACCTGGAACAGATAGTCTACACTTCAGGGTTCTGAATGAGCTGGCAGCAGAGATTGTGGAAATATTAGCAATGATCTTTCAAGAATCAATAGATTCTCGCATGGTTCTGGAGGACTGGAAATTTGAAAAAGTCACTCCACTCTTCAAGAAGGGAGAGAGGCAGAAAAAGAGAAATTATAGGCCAGTTAGCCTGACCTCAGTGGCTGGGAAGAAGTTGGAGTCAATTGTTAAGCATATGGTTTCAGGGTACTTAGAGGCACAATATAAAACAGTTCAAAGTCAGTATGGTTACCTGAAGGGAAAATCTTGCCTGACAAATCTGAAGAAATACCAAGCAGGATAGACAAAGGTGGATACACAACATCGGTGGAGGTTGACTAGTGATGTTGCACAGGGCTCTGGGTTGGGAATACTTCTTTTTACGTTATATGTCAATGATTCAGTTGAAGGAATTGATGGTTTTGTGGCCAAGTTTGTAGACAATACAACGATAGGTGAAGGTGAAGGTAGTGTTGAGGAAGCAGAGAGGCTGCAGAAGGACTCAGACAGATTAAGAGAATGGGCAAAGAAGTGCTGGATGGAATGCAGTGTTGGGAAGTGTATGGCCATGCACTTTGGTAGAAGAAAAAGAGCATATACTGTTTTCTAAATGGGGAGAAAATTCAAAATCTGAGTTGCAAAGGGATTTGGGAGTCCTCTTCAGGATTCCCTAAAGGTTATTTTGCAGGATAAGTTGGTGGTAAGGAAGGCAAATGAAATGTTAGAATCCATTTCATGAGGACTAGATTATAAAAGAAAACTGTAATGTTGAGGCTTTATAAGGCCCCGGTAAGGTCTCACTTGAAGTATTATGATGCAGCGATGCGCTACACACAGAGCTAGAAATAACGACATTCCATCTGTAAGTTGCACTCGAGACTAGTTTATTTAAACTTCGCAGCACTAGCTTTTACGCAGTTCCGTTCCTGCCCTCCCTGGGCAGAAATGACATCAGAGGTACATTACACAAGTCTCTTCCCGTGCGTGGGCTTTCTCCCCTTGCTGTTGAAGAAGAAGGCCCAGCGCTATTTTGGGGCTGGCCTCTCTGCCGATGTGCACGCCATTTTGTGAGCCGGTTCACCTACGTAGAAAGTGGGTTGCCACAATGAGCAGTTTTGGGCCTCTAATCTCAGAAAGGATGTCTTGACATTGTAGAGGGTTCAGTGAAGGTTCATGAGGAGGGATCTTATTGAAACTTATCATATGTTGAAAAGCCTCAGTAGAGTGGATGTGGAGAGGATGTTTCCTATGGTGACTGAGTCTAGGACTAGAAGGCACAGACTCGGAATAGAGAGATGTCCATTTGGATCGGAGATTAGGAGGAATTTCTTTAGCTAGAGTATGGTGAACCTATGAAATTCATCGGCACTAGTGGCTGTGGAGGCCAAGTCATTGTGTATA
This sequence comes from Hypanus sabinus, assembly GCF_030144855.1. Lineage (NCBI taxonomy): Eukaryota > Metazoa > Chordata > Chondrichthyes > Myliobatiformes > Dasyatidae > Hypanus > Hypanus sabinus. The sequence continues at coordinate 40,596,755 of NC_082709.1, forward strand.
CTTAAGGCAGTGGTTGATAGATTCTTGATTAGTTAGGGCGTGAAGGGTATTGAGGAGAAGGCAAGAGATCAGGGCTGAGATCCAATTGGATTAACCATGATGAAATCACAGAGCTGGCTGGATGAACCAAGTGGCCTAATTCTGCTCTTAAATCTTATGGTCTTCTACCAAGCAACAACTAATTGATTTTGTGCTATCAACAACTGTTATTAAACATTTCAAAACAAGATTCCATATACCCTGTCACTAAATTTTCATTATATCGGTATTTAAGAACATTTAAAAAATCTTGAGCAGATCATTTTTCAGTCTTAAGTTCTCAAACCCCCTGTCCATTCCCTCCACCCCCGCCCTGCACACACAAATATACAATACCTGACATCCCTTTTTCTCTCTTCATAAGATAGATGATAGGTAATCATGGATCTCAAGAAAAACAAGTTGATTTGGATCAATTTAATGAAGGAGTGGGGCAGATCAAAGTGGCAGGATCTATTAGTGTGATGTTTTGATTTAAAGTAAACAGTAATCATCATAAATTGGAAGGTTCCTAATTCTGCTTAGAGTAAGTGTTGAGTTAAAGATGCAGATCGGATAGCTTACTTTTCCATATGGTGTAGATTATATACGGTTTCATTATAGTTTCATGTACTTTTCCTATTGTTAATAGTATAATGTTGACATAAACATTTAACATATGCTGAAGTACTAGTCAAATATTTCCTCTTGGGAAGCCCATATGATTATAGAAATGGATGTTGGAGCAGTTGAATCCCTCGATGAAGGTCCTCAGAAATGTGGAGCCCAGTTGACCAATACGACCCATTCTACTATGGCAAGATCCGTTTAGGAGAAGCACAGTGTGGAGATAGTAAGGTGGGTGCTTTCCCCAACACAGAGGAATGTTCAGGCTTTGGCTATCCTTCTTCTGACTTTGCTAGCACATGGCACTGTGAGTCAGTACCCTGGAGTCAATCTGTACCCTGGAGGTCCTGCTCTTAGTTTCCTACCAAACTCCAGGACCTCATCTCTTCTTTTTTCTGCATCACTTGTAACAACAGGTACAATGACCTTTGGTCTTTTGGCTTCGTCCCTGAGAATTTTCTGCAGCCACTCAGATCAAAGCACCCATGAGGCTACACAGCATTCTATCTGGCTTTTCTGCAGTCACAGAATATCACTGTTGATTCTCCTGTTATTGTCTGAATGTAATCTTTCCCTCTGAGCTTCAATACCCAAGACATCACTACTGCTGCTAGCCCCTGATAGAACAACCCCTCAGCAGTGTCCAAGTGTAAAACTGTTAGTGACAGAAACCCCCACAGGGAAACCCTGCATGGACTGCCTACTCTTTCTGATTATCATCCATTTATCTGATGCCTGTACCTTGGGTATGACCACCTCAGTCAAAGTTTCATCTACAATGCTTCTGCTTCCTGTTGCATCCAAATCCAGCCTCAGTTCTTTGATCCAGTCTGCCAGGAACTGCACCTGTGTGCACTTCCCGCAGATGTAGTTGTCAGGGAGATTGTGAGGTTCCCGGATTCCTAACATCTTGCAGGAGGTGCATTCCACTACCATCCTGCCTACACTGAATCAGGTACTAAAGAACAACAGCAATATAGAACCTAATCCATAATTCCACACTGAAACCTTTTTTAAAGATCCATTATCACTCATAGAACCTTGGTCACCTACTCAGCTTCTTCATGCCAAAGCATCTAGAGTCAAAGCCTCAGCTCTGTACAAGATCTTAATTTAGTGATACCAAGATGTAAATTGTTCACACTCATATCTCATCACCTTGACTATCACAGTTCCTGCAATGTCCCAGCAGTCCTTCATAACTGAGAACTTGGACTCATGGGGTTTTCAGTAAGATTGTGGCATGTTCGGATGCAGTGGCCTCTGTGGGGCCAAGCAAAGGTATTTTTGTCTTTTTTAAATGACTTTTTTTTACAATCAGAAGACAATACTGGAGATGAGGAACTTCAGGTACTGCAGGCCTTTCTCATCAGTAAGCTGCTCAATGGACAAAGAGCCGGAAATGGTGTGGACCCTGTTACTTCACGCTGCGGAGAGACATTGAAGGTGGTGTGCAGTCCAACAATAAGTGACTGCCTGGAACACTTCTCTTGCAATCGCAGGACCCTGTTGGATATTGGTAATGTAAAATACTGCAAGTGCATTTCCCTTGTTTACTGGTGAGAGCAGGAGTCACGAGGACTAGGCCTCGAGCTGCAGAATTGCCTTTTGCAATACCCCAGGAGAGGAGATGTTGGAGGTGCTGTAGTGTGGTATACATGCTGGATTAGGGGCTGGTCCCTCCCATCGGTGTCGTCCTCCAGTGTTCACTTGGGAACCTAGGGCAATATGCTTGTGACCAGCTCCAAGCATATCTGATAGTATTGGGTCTTGGGTCAGATAGTTAGAGCCCAAATTAAGTTCTGTATGATTAGCAATGTGTATGAGAGTGTGAATAAAGCTACATATTTGACTTGTGTCCTTTTGTTTGCCCTGGAGGTATAAAGCACCTGGGTAAAGTATGTTTAAAGAGATATTGGTTGAAGTACTTATAACAACAGGAGCAATACCACTATCAATAACCAACACACTCAAACTCAGCAGGTCAGGTAGCTTTTCAGGCCGAGACAGTTTATTTCTCTCCATAGATGCTTCCTGACCTGCTGCGTTCCTCTAGTATATTGTGCTTGTTGCTCTGGATTTTCAGCATCTGTAGAATCTCTTGTGTTTATGACCATAATCAATAAATAGGGAATGAGCATCATTGGGGATCATTATACACAACAAGTCGGAGTTTCAACTCTTCCAAATGCAGTAAACTAAGTGAAGTTTGCCCAATCTTGCTAATTGAAAATAGCCTCTCTAGAGAAGTCAGGATGTGGATAGATGGATTAATGTTGCCTAAAACCAGGGACTTACTTTCTAATTAATTAAACACTGAGATTAAAACTTTCATTTCCATTTTCTTGGAGTCTTCACTGTTAAGTATTGAGCTGGTCAAACTAGAATTGACAAAACTCTTATCTTTCATACTGGTTAAGTGACCTATTTAAAATACCTGGGGACTGAAAGATTATTTCTTTTTAAAGTACATACTTACATCTCTAAAACTCCCCCAGAAGTTTGTCCAGAGCAGTTCTACAAAGTAGATTTCAACTCTCCAAGTTTCTTTGGCAAATAAGAGCCATCTGCTTCTCATATACCCTCTGGCAGTATGAGATTGTGGAGCCATTCACAATAACAAAATTTTTCCCAGCTGGCTGCTGGTTTTCAGAGAAATAAGAAGATAAATACTTCCAAGGAGCAGAGACTAGTTGGCACAATAGGTTAATACTGCCCTTTTCAATGAAATATGGATTCCATTCTAGGCTAATGAAATAAGTCTCCTCTGCCATTATAACAGCTACATACGCCAGACATGGATAAACCTCCGACAGAGTGTGGGCTCTCAGCCACTTGTGAGCTGAAACAGAATTGACCACCCTGTGCAAGAACATGGCTTGTTGGTCTGAGAAATGGAGGTGACATACCTGGGGGTCTCTGGGGTGTGATTGGCATGGTGTAAACAGATGACGGTACTTTACTCAGTCTAGGAGCACCATTCCAAAAGTGCTTCTTTCCTCAGCAAAGAACAATCCTACGCTGAATATGATGGGAATAAGTCTGTAACAACATGAATATGCAATAAATATCTGGATATCCAAACATACAAAGTGAACAATGCACGATTAGTTTCAAAGCTTGCTGTGGAGTGGAAAATTAATACAAGAAATTCTGTAAATGCTGGAAATCCAGAGAAACTACAAATGCTAGAAGAACTTAGCAGGTCAGACAGCATCTATAGAGAGGAATATACAGTTGACATTTCTAGCAAGACCCTTCATCAGACTCTTCATCATTTTGTGTATGTTACTCTAAACAGTGGGAGCTATTCTTTATATTTTTATTGAAATATTTTTGCCCTTTAAATTGAAAGGAATTTGGCTCTATTTGGTTCTCTAATTATTTATCATGTGACAATATAACGACCAAAAATGAAGGTCATTGCTTTGAATTTTCATGGAATCATAATCATACCAGTAGAATTCAAGAGCAGAAAACAACAAAAATTCCAGAACCCTATTTGCTAATAAAAAAATTTGGATGATGAGGATCAGTCTTATAAAATCAAGCTACTTGGCTCACAAGTAGTAATGCAATTTTACGGTTAAGATTTGCAACACTCTTCCTGTTACAGTGAATGGAAAAGGACAACAGAAATATTCAAAAATAATTAATATTAATATTCAATTTTGTTTATTGGGAGATTGAGTAATGTTGCAGTCTGTAAAACGCTGTTAGATCACTCTTGGAATTTTGTGTTCAGTTCTGGTCACTTTATAATAGGAAGGATGTAGAAGCTTCAGAGTGGGTGCAGAGGAGATGAAGCAAGATGCTGCCAGGATTAGAGAGCATGTCTCATGAGGACAAGTTGAGTGAATTATGGCTTTCCTCGTTGAAATGAAGGAGGACGAGATTTGACTTGATAGAGGTGTATAAGATGATGAGGCACAGATTGAACGGATAGCCAGAGACTTTTTCAGAATCACTTTATGCTAGTATGTGAAACATACCAGAACTGATTGTGGTTCAGTGTCAAGCATAAAACATAGGACGATACCATAACAGACAACACAATAGCAATCAACAATTTACAAGACAGTAACGCAAACGGCCATGAGCATTCAACAATTAGCAGGACAGTCACATTTGCAAATGTCAATAATCAAACTTAAATAAATGTGAACAGATGAACATACTCAAAATTATCAAAAGAACAAGGAGAGCAGGAAAGACTATTTAATGGATGTTGTATAGGGACAGTTAGGGTATTACTCCTGAGTAAGTTTCGTTGAGAAGCTGGATAGCTACAGGGAAGAAGCTTTGGAGATAACGTGTAGTCCTGGTGATGATGGACTTGTTGCGTTGCCTTGATGGCAATTTGGAGAATAGGCGAGGGAAAGGATAGGTTCCTGAGGGGGAAATGGCTAATAAATTTCAAGTTGGTTGGAAGAAAGTACGGGGGGTGGGGGGCGGATGTCAGAGGTAAGTTTCTTTACACAGAAAGTGATGAGTGTGTGAAACACCCTGCCAGACTTGATGGTAGAGGCAGATACATTAGGGGATTTAAGAAATTCTTAGATAGGTATGTATATGATTTAAAAATTGTAGTAAAAGTTAGATTAATGTTAGTAGGCTAAAACGATGATTTAACTTCATGGGCCAAAGGGCCTGTATTGTACTGCAGTGTTCTGTTTTCTAATATATGAGAAAATATTGCAAGGTTATGAAGAAAAAGAGTAAGGAAGTTTAGAAGAATAAGGGTAGTCTTGTTGGAACATTTAAGGTTGAGAGAATGCATGAGAAAGAAGATATTAAGGTATTTCTAATAGAAATAAGGGAGCAGTCATTTACAGCTGAGTTGCATCAGAATTTCTTCACAAATCAGGATGAATCAGGGGAAATCTCTGGCTGAAAGGATCGTGGAAGCCAGACTAATGAAGGTGTTTAAAGAAAAGGTAGACGGATATATAAAAGATTGAGGGTGATGTGGAAATGGCACAGAAGAAGACTAGGAAGCTGGGATAGATTAACCATGATTATATTAAATAGCAAGGCAGTCTTTAAGGACCAAATGGCTTATTCCTGCTTCTGTGTTTGTGTTTCTGAGTGGAACTAACTGGATTCCTTTTTAAAAAAGCTGGTGCAGGCTTGATGGTCTCAATAAATTCAAATACTTCCTTAGGGACTGGGTCAAAAGTGTTCAATTTGATATACTGGCTAAGACTTATTGGCTGATCTTAGCACAAGAGAACAGCAAGAAATTTGCTTTAGCCTTTGAAGAGAAAACCAAACCATGAAAAATGTCAATGCTTACTCTCCTAAAATTGTACCAAAAGATGTGTGTTCCTTGAATGTATATGAAACAAACTTAACAGAGTAACTTAAACATCTAAATTGCTGCCAAACAACAGCCTTTCTCCATTGGGAAAATTGACCTTCAAGCACAGAAGTTCAACATATGCAGTTGGCCAAAACAAAAGTGGAGGGAATTATAGTGAATTCTCCACGTTCAGTCTTGGCAGAGATAATAGTTCTCCAAATAAACACAAAGTCATGATGATTGGTTTTGACTTGTGGAATGTGCCAAGGAAGTTTCTTAAGTCAAAATATACAATCCCAGACCTTCAATTTGAGTACAAGGCAGGGCAAGTAACCAAAGAGAAGTGACCACAAATCTATAGTTTTACATAGCGATGTGAGAAAAATAGGACAGGTCTGCAGGTTAGGGCGCTAAAGTGGAGCAGGTCTAATTTTGGGGGAAGTAGGTAAGGAGTGCAGCAGAGGTTGATTGTGTGAACTTGTTTGAAGGGCAGGAATGAATAGCAATTGGAAGACTTTTAGGTATAATACCAAGAGTCCATGATTAGCATATTCCAGTCAGGGTGAAGGGTAAACCTGGAAAGTTTAGGGAACCTTGGTTGTGAGAGATACTGAGGCTCTGATCAAGGAAAAGAATGAAGGATATACTGGCGTTAGGAGGTTGGGAACAAATGAAATCCTTGATGATTATAAAAGGGTTAAGAATACTTTAAGGAAGGAAATCAGCAGGGCAAACTGTGGATATAAGATGGATCTGGCAGGGAAGGTTAAAGAGATCCTCAAGAGGCACTATTACTATATTTAAAATAAAAGGATTGCTCAGGAATGAGTAGGTCCCTTAGAGATGAGCAGGGCTGCCTATGTCTTGAACCACAGGAGATGAATGGGATTCTTAACTTATACTTCTCCTTGGTGTTTACTGAGGAGGAAATCATGGCTATGCAAGAGATAAGAGAAACAAGCAGAGATTTTTGAAAAACATTCATATTATCAGGGAAGAGATAGTTGCAGCCTTACAGCACATTAAGGGGATAAATCCCAGGGGCCTGACTGAGCACATCAGCAAATTTTTGTGGGAGGCTAGAGGGGAAATGATGAAGATTCTTGTGGAGATACTTGCTTCACTGTTAGCCACTGTTAAAGTTCTCGAAGACTGGAAGATGGCTAATGTTACCCTGCTGCTTAGGCAGAGTAGCAAGGACAAGATGGGCTCTGTGGGTTGTTCAGCCCGACGTCAATGGTGGGTAAGTCTCTGGACCGAATTCTGAGTGACAGGGTCTATCTGCTTCTGGATGGACATGGTCTGATTAGGAACAGTCAGTATGCCTTTGTGCATGGTAAGTAGTACTTGATGAACGTTTTAGGGATTTTGGAAAAAGTATCCAAAAGTGTAGATAAGTGTAGGACAAAGGATGTTGTCTATCGGACTTCAACAAAATCCCTTATGGTAAGTTGATCTGGAAGGTTGGGTCCCACGGAATCCAAGGAGGGCAAGTTCTGTGGATTCAAAACTGGCTTAGAAATGGGAGGACAGGGTGCTAGCTGAGGGTTATTTCTTGAAATGGAGGCCAATGACTAGTGGTGTGCCATAGGGGTTGGGGTGCAGACCTTTGTTATTCATTATTTGTAGTTAAATGCAAATGCACAAAGGTTTATCAGTAGGTTTGCATAAGACATGAAATTGGGGGGAGATATTTCTAGTAAGGAAGTTTGTTGAAGACTACAAAGAGATATTGATCAGTTAGGGATGTGGGCTGGGGATTTCAATATAGGTAAGTGCAAAGTGATGCATTTTGAACGTGGAAACAGCATAGGAATGTATTACGAATGCGAGGGCACTAAGGAGTGTAATGGAAAAGAGGGACTTGGGAGTAGAAATGCATAATTTGTTCAAAGGAATGTCACACATAGGAAGTATGGTGAAAAAAGCATTTTGCATACCGGCCCTCATCGGCCAGGGCATTGACTATAGTAGTTGGGACATTAGGTTGCAGTTGCTTAAGTCATTGTTGAGTCCTCATTGGATAACTGAGTACAGTTTGGTCACCCAATTATTAAAAAGATCTTGTTAAACTGGACAAAATGCAGAAAACATTTATGAGGATGTTGTCAGGACAAGAGGACACAAGTTATAGGGATAGGCCTTTATAGGGAACAGAGATGAATGAGAGGTGAGCTTATAGGAATGCTTAGAAGTATTAAAGGCATTGACAAGGTGAATGGTAATAGTCTTTTACACCAATGTGGGGAATCAAAAACTCAGGGGCATAGATTTAGGATGAGAAGGGAATGATTGAAACAGGGTGTGAGGGGCAATTTTTTCATGCAGCCAGTGGTGAATATAATGAATGAGCTGTCAAAGGAAGTGGCTGAGGCAGGTACAATAGTATAACTCAAGAGATAGTTTGATAGGTACAAGGATGTGTGGGTCTAAATGGGCTGAATGCAGGTAATTGGGACTAGCTGGGTTGGCACCATGGTGGGCATTGGGCTGAAGGGCCTGTATCTGTGCAGTATTGCTCTGAATCTCTGGAAGATAGAAACAGGCAGTATGGAGCTGAGGATCTAAATCCAAATTAAGGGTCTCGATCCATAACACTGACCATCCGTTTTACTCCATAATGCCTGTTTCTATCTTTCACTGATTCAGAGTAATACTGCACAGATCCACTGAAATCCTTGGTTTTTAGTCCAATCAACATTGATCAGATTCTACCTCCTGTTCCTCATACAGTTCTCTTTAATCACCACATTATAACAAAGTCATAATTTAGTTTCCTTTATTGTCTAAAGTCAAGATACTCTAATGAACTGTCTTTTATTTTTCCATGTTGTCAATGTAATTCAGCTGTAACAAAGAAAAACTCTTTGTTTCACAAATTCAGGTAGCTCTGAGGAAAATAAAGCTTTCAGTGTTGGCAATTATTTCTAAATATATAATGCTAAAGATATGGGCTAGACATTCTATTGTGTCGGGATAGGCACTCACCAGAAAGTGAAGCACAAATGGTCCTTACAATTTTGTTCAGGTTTTTGCAACTGAATTCAAAGGAAACATCACTGCTTTCTATTAAGTGCAAATGTTATGAATAAAACAGGATTATCACTGACCTGAATCAAGTCTGCTGCACGGGATGACAGCGTGTGACTGCTCATAACAGGATCTTGCTTTGAAGTTGAAATCTTTCAACAGAATCCCGATGCCCATGTCCAAACCATGTCTCTCTCTTCTTGATCATTCTTCTACTGGAGGGGACTGGGGGCTGTTGCTTTGATGATTTGGTCTTCCTCGGTGAGACTCTCCAGAGAGCTTAGAGGGGCTCAGACCTGTGGCCATTCAGCAACAAACTCAACTTCTTGAACCAACCCACACAATCAGACTCGCTGCTTCGGTACAGCAGGCACACTTTGACCACTTTGCACTACAATGGACTTTATTTTGTTCTTATTGTGTTATTTCTTGCATAATTTTGTATGATTTGCCTTCAATTTAAGCTTTTCTTGACAATCTTGTATCTCGTATGCTATATGCCCCTTATACTGCTGCAAATAGGTTTTTCATTGCACCTGGGCTTACCTATACTTGGGCAAGTGGCAGTAAACCTGACTTTTGACTTTGAATTCAGCCACAAGAAATTTGATCTAAAAACCAGGCCCATAAGACCATAAGGTATAGGAGCAGAAGTAGGCCATTTGGCCTATCGAGTCTGCTCTGTCATTCAGTCATGGGCTGATCCAATTCTTCTAGTCATCTCCACTTTCCTGCCTTGTCCCCTTACCTTTTGATGCCCCAGCTAATCAAGAACCTATCTATCTCTGCCTTAAATGCACCCAATGACTTGGTCTCCACAACCTCTCATGGCATCAAATTTCACAGATTTGCCACCCTCTGACGAAAGTAATTTCTCGGCATCTCAGTTCTAAATGGACATCCTTCAATCCTGAAATCGTGCCCTCTTGTCGTAGACTCCCCTAACAGAGGAAATAACTTTACCATATCTAATCTGTTCAGGCCTTTTAACATTCGGAATATTTCTATGAGATCCTCCCTCATTCTCCTGAACTCCAGGGAATACAGCCCAAGAGCTGCCAGATGTTCCTCATACAGGAATCCTTACATTCCTAGAATCATTCTCATGAATCTTCTCTGAACCCTCTCCAATGTCAATATGTCCTTTTGAAAATGAGGAGCCCAAAATTGCACACAATACTCCAAGTGTCACGTCTCACAAGTGCCTTATAGAGCCTTAACATCACATTTGTGATGTTATACTCTATACCAATAGAAATGAATGCTAATATTGCATTTGCCTTCTTCACCACTGACTCATCCTGGAGGTTAACCTTTAGGGTATCCTGCACAAGGACTCCCAAGTCCCCTTGCATCTCTGCATTTTGGATTCTCTTCCCACCTAAATAATAAATAATACTTATTAGTCTGCCTGTTTATTTCTTCCACCAAAGTACATGACCATACACTTTCCAACATTATATTTCATTTGAAACTTCTTTGCTCATTCCCCTAGATTACCTAAGTCTCTCTGCAGGCTCTCTGTTTCCCCAACGCTACCCGCGCCTCCACATACCTTTGTATCATTGGCAAATTTAGCCACAAATCCATTAATCCCATTGCCCAAATCATTGACATACATCGTAAAAAGCAGTGGTCCCAACACTGACCCCCGTGGAACTCCACTGGTAACCGGCAGCTGGCCAGAATAAGATCCATTTATTCCCACTCTCTGTTTCTGCTGATCAGCCAGTGCTCCACCCATGCTACTAAATCCCCTGTAGTACCATGGGCTCTTATCTTGCTAATGAGCCTCATGTGTGGCACCTTGTCAAAGGCCTTCTGAAAATCCAAGTACACCACATCTACTCCATTCCCTTTGTCTACCCTGCTTGTAATTTCCTCAAAAAATTGCACTAGGTTTGTCAGGCAGGATTTTCCTTTCAGGAAACTATGCTGGCTTGGGGTTATCTTGTCATGTGCCTCCAGGTATTCCATAATCTCATCCCTAACAATCAATTCAAACAACTTCCCAACCACTGATGTCAGGCTAACAGGTCTACAGTTTCCTTTCTGCTGCCTCCTACCCTTCTTAAATAGCAAAGTAACATTTGCAATTTTCCAGTCATCTGATACGCCAGAATCTATCGGTTCTTGAAAGATCAATGTTAATGCCTTTGTAATCTCTCCAGCTACTTCCTTCAGAACACGAGGATGCATTCCATCAGGTCCAAGAGATTTATGCACCCTCGGACCATTAAGCTTCCTGAGCACATTCTCAGTCGTAATTTTCACTGCACAAACTTCACTTCCCTGACACTTTTGAATTTCCAGCATACTACAGATGTCTTCCACTATGAAGACTGATGCAAAATACACATTCAGTTCCTCTGCCACCTCTGCATCTCTCATTGCAATATCTCAGGGTCATTGTCTATTGGTCGTATATCTACCCTCGACTCTCTTTTACCCGTTAAATACTTAAAAAAGCTTTTAGTATCTTCTTTGATATTAGTCACCAGTTTCCTTTCATAATTCAAGTTTTTCCTTTCTAATGCCCTTCTCAAATTTCCTTCTGCAAGTTTTTAAAAGCTTCCCAATTTTCTATCTTCCCACTAGCTTTGGCTTCCTTTTATTTTTGTTTTCCCCTTCTGCAGCCCTATCACTCTGGTTCCCATTCCCTGCCAATTTAGTTTAAACCCTCCCTAACAGCTCTATTAAACCTGCCTGCCAGGATATTGGACCCCTTTGGGTTCAAGTGTAACCCGTCCTTTTCGTACAGGTCGTGCCACCCCCAGAAGATGTCCAATGATCCAGGGACCAGAAACCCTGCCCCTACTCCAGTCTCTCAGCCATGTATTAATATGCCTGATCATGCTATTCTTGCACTCGTTAGCTTGTGGTACAGACAGCAATCCTGAGATTACTATCCTGGAGATCCTGCTTTTAGCTTCCTACCCAACTCCTTGAATTCTCTCTTCAGGACCACCTCCCTTTTTCTACCTATGTCATTGGTACCAACGTGTACCAAGACTTCTGGCTGTTCACTCTCTCCCTTCAGAATACTCTGCACCTGATCTGAGACATCCCTACCCTGGCACCTGGGAGGCAACACACCATGCGGGTATCTCTATCAGGCTGACAGAACCTCCTGTCTGTTCCCCTCACTATGGAATCCCCAATGACTACTGCATTCCTCATCCTCTTCTCTCTCTTCTGCACCATGGAACCAGGCTCAGTGCCAGAGACCCCACTGTATGATCGTCCTCTGTCAGGTCACCCACCTTAACAGTATCCAAAATGAGATAACGATTACCGAGGAGGATGGCCACAGGGGTGCTCTCTACTATCTGAGCACTTCCCATCGCTTCTCTGACAGTCACCCACTTATCTAACTCCTGCACCTCAGGGTGACTAACTCCCTGTAGCTCCTATCTATCTCCTGCTCACTTTCCCTAATAAGCTGCAAGTCATCGAGCTGCAATTCCAGATTCCTAACAGGGTCTCTCAGGAGCTGCATCTCCGTGCACCTAGTGCAGATGTGGCCATTTGGGAGACTGGAAGATTCCCAGGATTCCCACATCCGACACCCAGAGCAAAATACCTACCCTACCGACATGCTCGCTATTCCTCTAAAAAAAATGGAAAGAAAAAAAGGGGAAATCCACTCATCCACTTACCTAGCCAAAGCCCTGCCACTCTGCGTCAGATCACTCTGTCGATGACTGCTCCGCTAGGCAGTGTCTCTCTTTCATGCCTGAACCTTCCTGCTATCTAACTCACAATTGGTGCTCCGGTTATAGCCGCTGATAGGCCACATACAATGGACAAACGCTCCAGGAGAAAGACGTGAGAAACTGCAGATGCTGGAATCTCGAGCACCACACAAAGTGCTGGAGGAACTCAGCAGATCAGGGAGCAGAGGCAAACGTATAGCTGAATTTTCGGGTTGAGACCCTTCATCTGGGCTTCCCGTGGGAGATAGCTCAGCACGTTAATGCCTGAACATGATGTGGAATTCAGTCTGCTGTCCAAAGAACAGATCTTCCAATCTTGGACATGTTTTTTTCACATTGTAGACTGCAAATTCAATGCTGATTGTACTTATTGTAAACAAAAATGTTCTTTCAGTGACTGATTGTGCTTGTGGGTAATGGAAATAACAGATGTGGTTTGTTACAGCTGTATTTTCCCATTTGAGAACTTTGGAGTACGAGGATCCTACATTCCTCCAGTCCCAGGAATATTTTGCTGGACACAAACATATATCACCAGAGCCATTGCGTCACTGCTCACTGTCCTTAGCACGACACTTAAGTTAGTTTATTTACAGAACTCATATTTACTGGTAAATTACTGTCTGTCATATTGAATTTTGCCAGCACAATCTCCAGATGTAATCCAAAATAAAAAAAGGTGTTCATGCAGCCACATGTAAGTCTATTCCATGAGAATGAATGAATTCTTTGAACTCATGATTGCTTCAAAGATTGCTAAAATAAAAGTAAGACATGGTAGAAATACATAGCAAACCATTGTCATTTGTTCAAAAAAAATGATGAAATTTTCACATGTCAGAACTGGAAATGGAATAATAAATGAACTTTTCAATATTTAATATTTCCTAAACATTTGTTTTAAAGCCTTAATTCCAGCATCTTTTCCACTTTTCTTCTGAAATCCACATTTTCTACCCTCATGACATTTTCCTTAGGCTTTCCTTACTGATTCATTTTCTTCTTACTGTGCATTTGGTTTTGCCTCTGCTTTCCCAAGCAGTAAGTTCTATCTTTTCCTGATGATACTTTTTCTTTTCTGATATCTTTCGTAAATTCAGTTTCATCATGAACATCTGTCTCATTAATGGCCACCCCATCATTACTACACTAAACACTGCCATTAGAAGATTTTTAAAAGGCCCATTTTAAAATAAGTAATTTTTTTTTCACATATTCCCCAGTGACTGTAGGAGGGGGTGGGGATCCTGTCAAACTGGCACAGGCAGTCACCTCCCATTCTCCATCCATCTAACAGGAGTCACCAGCCACTTGTTTCCAAATCACCTCCAGTCCATTTTAACCCAGCACTAATCCCCAATCCTTGTTCACTTCTATAATCTATCCAGCTGCTCCTCGCCTTCAGTTACCCTGCTATGTTAAGTGTCTGTTCTCTCTTACTTTGTGATCCCTTGTGGCTTATTATTATGCAGTTTATTAGTAAAATATTAATTACTGCTAAATCATCTTTTCTGCTCTGCTTTTGGGTCAAGCCTCCTCTACATTTTCTGACAATGAATCTACGAAAGGCATCTGGTCCAGCTGGCATACATGGCTGAGTACTGCAGATCTGTGTGAACCAACTAGCTGGAGCACTTATTGACATATTCAGCCTCCCACATCTGTAGTCTGAAGTTCCAACCTGCTTCATAAAAGGCTTCTATTGAACCAGTGCACAAGGAGAGTGTGGTGACCTGTCTCATTGACTATTCACCTGAGGCAATTACATTGACCCTAGTGAAATGATTCATGGAGCTGATTATGGTGCAATTCAGAGATGATCTGGTTCAATTTGACCACTACCTCAATAGGTCAACAGAAGATGCAATTGCTCTGGCTCTTCACCTGCTCTTGGCCATCTGGTCAGGCTGCTGTTCATTGACTACAGCTCGGTGTTCAACACAATCTTCCCATCCAAACTCATCATCAAGTTTCAAGACCTGGGCTTCTGCAAATGGATACTCGACTTCCGCATCGACAAACCACAGTCAAAGAGGGTTGGTAACAACATCTCCCTGCTGTTAATCAATACAGATGCACCACAAGAGTACGTGCTTATCTGTTCCACCTACTTTTCACACAGGGCTGTGTTGCTAAGCACAGCTCAAATTTGCCAATGGCATTTACTGTTGATGGACAAATCACCGGGGCAATGAGTCAGTGTACGGCAGTGAGATTGGCAGTTGGTTGAGTGATGTCACAAAAACAGCCTTTCACACAATGTCAGCCAAACAAAAGAATTGATTTTTGACTTCAGGTAGGAGAAGGAGGTTGAACATGCACCAGTCAACACTGGGGGTTTGACAGTGGAGAGAGTCAGCAGCTTTGGTCCACGTAAGGACCAATGATGCGGATAGGAAGAAGGAGGAGGTCCTGCAAAGAGAATTTAGGGAGTTAGGTGCAAAATTGAAGGACAGATCCTCCAGGGTTGCTGTCTCGGGATTGCTACCTGTGCCACGTGCTAGTGAGGCCAGAACTAGAAAGGTAATGCAGCTGAATACGTGGCTAAGGAGTTGGTGCAGGAGGGAGGGCTTCATGTTTCTGGACAATTGGGCCTTGTTCCAGGGAAGGTGGGACCTGTTCCGATGGGATGGGTTGCATCTGAACTGGAGAGGGACTAACATCCTTGTAGGATGGTTTGCTAGTGCTGCTCCGGGGGTTTAAACTAGATTTGCAGTGGGAGGGGAACCAGAGTGTTAGAGCAGATAGTGAGGTGGAGGAGGATAAAGGTCATGCGAGATCTGCAAATATAGTGCATGGAGTAAAACCAGATCTAACATATAAAGAGGCTTTGAGGAAAGAGAAACAGAATAAAGGGAGTAAAGGTAGTAAGGTAGAATGGCTGAAGTGTGTGTACTTCAATGCAAGAAGCATCAGGAACAAAGGTGATGAACTGAGAGCTTGGATACATACATGGAATTATGATGTAGTGGCCATTACAGAGACTTGGCTGGCACCAGGGCAGGAATGGATTCTCAATATTCCTGGATTTCAGTGGGGGGGGGGTAAAAGGGGAGGAAGGGTGGCATTATTGGTCAGGGATACTATTACAGCTACAGAAAGGGTGGATAATGTAGCAGGATCCTCTTTTGAGTCAGTATGGGTAGAAGTCAGGAACAGGAAGGGAGCAGTTACTCTACTGGAGGTATTCTATAGGCCCCCTGGTAGCAGCAGAGATACCGAGCAGATTGGGAGGCAGATTTTGCAAAGGGGCAAAAATAACAGCGTTGTTATCATGGGTGACTTTAACTTCCCTAATATTGATTGGCACCTGATTAGTTCAAATGGTTTAGATGGGGCACAATTTGTCAAGTGCATCCAGGTCGGATTCATGTCACAGAATGTAGACAGGCTGACCAGTGGGAGTGCCATACTAGATCTAGCATTAGGTAATGAATTGGGTCAGGTCACAGATCTCGCAGTGGGTGAGCATCTGGGGGACAGTGATCACCGCTCCCTGACCTTTAACATTATCATGGAAAAGGACAGAATCAGAGAGGACAGGGACATTTTTAATTGGGGAAGGGGAAATTATGAGTCTATAAGGCTAGAACTTGCGGGTGTGAATTGGGATGATGTTTTTGCAGGAAAATGTACTATGGACATGTGGTCAATGTTTAGGGATCTCTTGCAAGATGTTAGGGATAAATTTGTCCCACTGAGGAAGATAAAGAATGGTAGGGTAAAGGAACCATGGGTGACAAGTGAGGTGAAGAATCTAGTTACGTGGAAGAAGGCAGCATACCTGAGGTTTAGGAAGCAAGGATCAGATAGGTCTATTGAGGAATATAGGGTAGCAAGAAAGGAGCTTAAGAAGGGGCTGAGGAGAGCAAGAAGGGGGGATGAGAAGGCCTTGGCCAGTAGGGTAAAGGAAAACCCCAAGGCATTCTTCAATTATGTGAAGAACAAAAGGTTGGCAGGAGTGAAGGGTGGGAAGATTTGCCTGGAGGCTGTGGAAGTGAGCGAGGTCCTCAGTGAATACTTCTCTTCAGTATTCACCAATGAGAGGGAACTTGATGACAGTGAGGACAATATGAGTGAGGTTGATGTTCTGGAGCATGTTGATATTAAGGGAGAAGAGGTGTTGGTGTTGTTAAAATACATTCGGAAGGATAAGTCCCCGGGGCTGATGGAATATTCCCCAGGCTTCTCCATGAGGCAAGGGAAGAGATTGCTGAGCCTCTGGCTAGGATCTTTATGTTCTCGTTGTCCACGGGAAAGGTACCGGAGGATTGGAGGGAGGTGAATGTTGTCTCCTTGTTCAAAAAAGGTAGTAGGGATAGTCCGGGTAATTATAGACCAGTGAGCCTTATGTCTGTGGTGGGAAAGCTGTTGGAAAAGATTCCTAGAGATAGGATCTATGGGCATTTAGAGAATCATTGTCTGATCAGGGAAAGTCAGCATGGCTTTGTGAAGGGCAGATCATGTCTAACAAGACTGATAGAGTTCTTTGAGGAGGTGACCAGGCATATGGATGAGGGTAGTGCAGTGGATGTAATCTACATGGACTTTAGTAAGGCATTTGACAAGGTTTCACATAGTAGGCTTATTCAGAAAGTCAGAAGGCATGGGATCCAGGCAAGTTTTGCCACATGGATTCAGAATTGGTTTGCCTGCAGAAGGTAGAAGGTTGTGGTGGAGGGAGTACAGTCGGATTGGAGGGTTGTGACTAGTGGTGTCCCACATGGATCGGTTCTGGGACCTCTACTTTTCATGAATTTTATTAACAACCTGGATGTGGGGGTAGAAGGGTGGTTTGGCAAGTTTGCAGACGACACAAAAGTTGGTGGTGTTGTGGATAGTGTAGAGGATTGTCGAAGATTGCAGAAAGACATTGAAAGGATGCAGAAATGGGCTGAGAAGTGCCCACTTGGAGTTCAACCCGGAGAAGTGTGAGGTGGTACACTTTGGAAGGACAAACTCCAAGGCAGAGTACAAAGTAAATGGCAGGATACTTGGTAGTGTGGAGGAGCAGAGGGATCTGGGGGTACATGTCCACAGATTCCTGAAAGTTGCCTCACAGGTAGATAGGGTAGTTAAGAAAGCTTATGGGGTGTTAGCTTTCATAAGTCGAGGGATAGAGTTTAAGAGACACAATGTAATGATGCAGCTCTATAAAACTCTAGATAGGCCACACTTGGAGTACTGTATCCAGTTCTGGTTGCCTCACCACAGGAAGGATGTGGAAGCATTGGAAAGGGTACAGAGGAGATGTACCAGGATGCTGCCTGGTTTTGAGAGTATAGATTATGATCAGACATTAAGGGAGCTAGGGCTTTACTCCCTGGAGAGAAGGAGGATGAGAGGAGACCTGATAGAGGTATACAAGATATTAAGAGGAATAGTTAGAGTGGACAGCCAGTGCCTCTTCCCCAGGGAACCACTGGTCAATACAAGAGGACATGGCTTTAAGGTAAGGGGAGGAAAGTTCAAGGGGATATTAGAGGAAGGTTTTTTTACTCAGAGAGTGGTTGCATCATAGTCTTGTACAGCTTGTTAAAATATGCAGTAATTTAAGAAGTTGTAGAGAGCAGTGGACTCTGTTTGATACAACATGGGCACATCCCTCCCCCCTGTTGGTAGTATCTACAGGAGATGTACCACAAGAAGTCAACATTTGTCTCCAAAGATCCCCACCGTCTGGACCATGCCATCTTTTCGCAGCTATCATTGATTAGGAGGTACAGAAGCCTGAAGTTTCACAACACCATGTTCAAGAACAGAAGTTTTCCTTCAACCATTTGGTTATTGAACCAACCAGCAAAATCCTAAGCATACAGTTTATCAGTACTACAGCTTTGATCATTTTGCACTAAAATTGACATTTCTTTGTTCTTATAAAAGCTGTGTATGGTTTATGTTTAATATGTTTTTCTTGTGAGTGCTGCTTATTTATTTATCTATCTATCTATCTATTTATTTATTGAATTTTTAGAAAATTACAAAGAATAAATGTAATGAAAAAAAAGAAAATAATATTGATCCTCCCCCCTCCCCTTAACCCTCCCCCTAAACCAGGGGTGGGCAAACTTTTTGACTTGTGGGCCACAAAGGGTTCTAAAATTTGACAGGGGGGCCGGACCAGGAGCAGATGGACGGAGTGTTTTGGTAATACACCTCATAAGAGAAAATAAAATATCATGGGATAAGTAGAAAACATGTGCTTTAATTTCAATTGAAAATGAACAAATGCATTACAACAAAATATCTGTCTTTGAAGTCCCATGGTATTTAGCTATTTATTGAAATGACTTTTAAAACACTGAAAATTAAATGAATAAAATACAGCTCTTTTTAATAGTAACAGTTATTATTTTAAAGCACTGAAAATTCTGTTATCCTTCAAGATATTATCATCATCACTCTCCTCCTGACTGTCTTTATTTCAAAAATGGTAGGAGATGCAGGTCTACTTGTCCTGCTCCTTCTTATTCAATTGTCCCCTGTGCCAAAACTCAACAACGACCAGCACAAAGACAGAACAGTGAAAGCGCGCCAGTATGCGGATCGCGTTGTTTGATCTGGAGCGCATTTTTTATTTTGAGAATGTACGTGCACCTGCGCACTACTCATCTCCATCACTTAACAGAAATGACATGTAACATGTAAGGCTTATTGAAAAAAATATTTTCAAATGCATTTTTTACATAACACAACGAAGAAACTTATTTTTAATTTCAGTGGGAACAGTGTTGTTGGTCTCCCTTTTTAGCCAGTGCATCAAAGTCTGGATTTAGTTTTATTGTGGTGATTCTCAGGATGGATCTGAGGCGTTGGTCAGTTAACTTGGATCTGTGGCTGGCTTTGTTGATGTTCATGACGCTGAACGCCTGTCCACACAAACAGGTCGAGCTGAACAAAGAGTAAAGCACAAATGTGGAGTAATACGCTGCACCTCAACAAAGGTCAATGTATATAGAGTGCGTCATCTATTGGGAAAACGCCAGAATTGTGGGGAAAAAACGTTAACAAGGTTTATTAATATAATTTCATCAAGTTCTGCGGGCCGGATTAAAAAGCTTAACGGGCCGCATATGGCCCGCAGGCCGTAGTTTGCCCATGCCTGCCCTAAACCCTTATCTAAAGAAAGGAAAAAAAAAGAAAGAAAGAAAAAAGAAAGAAAGAATGCCTGGATATCGGAGGGTCCCCACATGCTCCATGGAGTTCAAAATAATTTTAATATTTATTTTTACTTTCCCCAATTACTTTATAATTTTATCTTCAAAGGACCTATATATTTAATCCCATCTTTTATAGGTATGGTAGCCAAATTTTCAAAAATATATCATTAATTTCTTAGATTATATGTAATTTTTTCAAGTGGAATACAACTTTATATTTCATTATTCCAGTGATCCATATTTAAATATAAATCAGATTTCCAAATAACTGCGATAACTTTTTTAGCTATTGCCAATGCAATTTTTATAATTTTTTTCTGATACTTATTCAATTAAAGTTTCGTTATTATCCCTTCAATATCTCCTAATAAAAATAACATTGGACTATGTGGGAGTTGTACTCCAGTAATTTGTTCCAATAAAAGTCTTAAATTTATCCAAAATGGTTGAATTTTAAAGCAAGACCAAGTAGAATGTAAAAAAGTACCAATTTCCAGATTACTTCGAAAACATTGGTCAGACATATTTGAATTTAATCTATTTATTTTCTGTGGTGTTATATATAATTGATGTAAAAATTATATTGTATTAATCTAAGTCGAACATTTATTGTATTTATCATACTATCAGAACATAATCTTGACCAACTTTTTCCATCAATTTTAACATTCAAATCAGATTCCCATTTTTGTCTTGATTTATGAATTCCAGAATCAATTGTCTGTTTTTGAATCAAATTGTACATACAAGATGTAAATTTTTTAATTTTTCCTTTTTGAATTAATATTTCTATTTCACTAGGTTTTGGCATCAACATTGTTTGACCCAGCTTTTCTCGTAAATAAGCCTTTAATTGAAAATAACAGAAAATAGTGTTGTTTGATATTTTATATTTATTTTTTAATTGATCAAATGACATCAATATACCTCCTTCAAAACAATCACCTATATATTTAATCCCCTTTTGGAACCAATTATGTAAATTTTATTATCCATTGTAAAAGGAATAAATCTATTTTGAATTAAAGTTCTTTTTGCTAATGAAGAATTCTTTATCTCATCATCCATATTTACCTTATTCCATAAATCAATCAAGTGTCTTAATATAGGAGATTCTTTTTTTTCCCGTATCCATTTGGATTCCCAGTTATATATAAAATCTTCTGGTATGTTTTCTCCTATCTTATCTAATTCTATTCTAATCAATGCTGGGTTTTTTTCATCAAAAAAAGACGCAATAAATCTAAGTTGATTTGCTTTATAATAATTCTTAAAATTTGGAAGTTGTAACCCTCCTAAATCAAATTTACATGTCAATTTTTCCAATGATATTCTTGACATCTTTCCTTTCCAAAGAAATTTCCTTACATATTTATTCAGTTCTTGAAAAAACTTCTGAGGTAATTGTATTGGTAAAGTTTGGAATAAATATTGCAATCTAGGAAATACATTCATTTTTACAGCATTAACTCTACCTATTAATGTTATTGGTAACATCATCCATTTATCAAGATCCTCTTTTATTTTTTTTTAATAATGGCAAATATGTTTGTTTATATAAATTTTTTACATCATTATCAACTCTAATACCTAAATATTTTATCCCATTTATTGACCATTGAAATTGAGTTACTAATCGACATTGATTATAATTTCCTTTGGTAAGGGGTAAAATTTCATTTTTATCCCAATTTACTTTATACCCTGATACTTTCCCATATTCTTCCAATCTAAAAGATAATCTTTGCAAAGATTGCAATGGGTTTGTTAAATAAATCAAAACATCATCAACAAATAAATTAATCTTATATTCTTCTTCATTAACTCTAAAGCCCCCAATGTCTGAATCTGTTCTAATTAATTCAGCTAATGGTTCTATTGCCAATACAAATAAAGCAGGTGATAATGGGCAGCCTTGTCTAGTTGACCTCGTTAAGCAAAATAGTGTTGAAATCTGACCATTTGTAACTACTTTAGCTTGAGGATTAGAATTTAAAGTTTTAATCCATTGTATAAAAGATTTTCCTAACTCATATTTTTCCAATACCTTAAATAAAAAATCCCATTCCAATCTATCAAATGCTTTTTCTGCATCCAAAGCAATTGCCACACTCATTTCCTCTCTTTTTTGTGCCAAATGAATTATACTAAGTAACTAGGTTATATTATCCAATGATTATCTGTTTTTTAATAAAACCTGTTTGATCCATATGTATTAATTTAGGTAAATATTTAGATATTCTATTAGATAAAATTTTTGCTATTATTTTATAATCTGTATTCAACAAATAAATAGGTCTATATGATGTTGGTTTTAAAGGAATTCTATCTTTTTTTTGGCAATACA
Organism: Hypanus sabinus; assembly: GCF_030144855.1. Classification (NCBI taxonomy): domain Eukaryota; kingdom Metazoa; phylum Chordata; class Chondrichthyes; order Myliobatiformes; family Dasyatidae; genus Hypanus; species Hypanus sabinus. Next base: position 40,618,955 of record NC_082709.1, read on the forward strand.
GTTATGATCGCTGTTAGAAAAGATTGTGGGAGTTTATGCATTCTTTCCACTTGATATATTCATTCCATAAAAGGAGGAATTAATAAATCTTTACATTTTTTATAAAATTCAGGAGGAAAACCATCTTCTCCTGGGGATTTATTACTCTGAAGTGATCCTAAAGCTTCTTCAACCTCTTTTAATGTAAAGGGCATATATAATCCTTTCTGTTCTTCCAAATTTAATTTTGGAAGGGTTATTTGTGATAAAAAATTATCTATCTCAGCAATCTTATTTTGCGATTCTGATAGATATAGTTCAGTATAAAATTTTTTAAAAGTTTCATTAATTTCTAAAGGTTTATAAGTAACCTTATTTACACTTGTTCTAATTGCATTTATTGTTTTAGAAGCCTGTTCTGTTTTCAACTGCCAAGCAAGAATCATGTGATCTTTCACCTAATTCATAATATTTCTGTTTAGTTCTCATAATTACTTTTTCTGTACGATATGTCTGGAGTGTATTATATTGTAATTTTTTATTAACAAGTTGTCTTCGTTTTTCTTCTGTCATATATCTTTGAGAATCTTTTTCTAACTTTATGATATCTTTTTCCAATTGATCTATTTTTGCATTGTATTCCTTCTTAATTTTAGAAGTATAACTTATAATCTGACCCCTTAAATATGCTTTCATTGCTTCCCATAATACAATTTTATCTTCAACTGAATGTAAATTTGTATCCAAAAAAAATTGAATCTGTTTTTTCATAATATCACAAAAATCTTGACGTTTTAATAAAATTGAATTAAATCCCCATCTATAGATCGATTCCTCCTTATCCACCATTATCATTGTCATTATCAAGGGGGAATGATCTGACAGTGTTCTTGCATTATATTCCACACTTCTCACTCTATCCTGAATATTTTTTGATAATAAAAAAAATCAATTCTTGAGTAAGTTTTATGTCTATTTGAATAAAACGAATAATCTCTTTCTCTTGGATTAATTTTTCTCCACATATCAATCAGGTTTAAATCTTTCATTAATGATAAAGTTAGTTTTATCACTTTTGATTTTGTAGCAACTTTAGTTGACCTATCCAAAACTGGATCTAAACAAAAATTAAAATCTCCATCTATTAATATTTTATCATGTGCATTAGCCAAATTCAAAAAAACTTCTTGTATGAATTTTGCATCATTTTCATTTGGTGCATAAATGTTCATAAAAATCCATAATTCTGAAAAAAAATTGACAATGTATCATCACATATCTCCCCACAGAATCAATTACTGCATTTTGTATTTTAATTGGTAAAGTTTTATTAACCAAAATTGCAACTCCTCTCGATTTTGAATTAAGTGAAGCTGCAATGACATTTCCAACCCAATCTCTCTTTAATTTCTGATGTTCTGTTTCTGTTAAATGTGTTTCTTGTAAAAAAGCTGTATCTCCTTTTATTTTCTTAATATATGTTAAAACTCTTTTTCTTTTCACGGGTCCATTAAGTCCATTAACATTAAAACTTAAAAAATTAAGTAGATTAATAATTCATAATACCTTGGGAACTCTTTGAAATTCTCCATGTTGCTATGAGTCTCTCCCCAACCATCCAGGCAAAAAAGAAGAAAAATAGAAAAAAGGTAACTAATATATAAGAAAAAAAACAACATACCCCCCCCCCCCCCACTAATGTTGCGACTAAAAGGAACACAACATTACTCCCCCCCCCCCCCATTTTACGGGTCATGGCAATCGCCATGATTGTACACGTGAAACTCGCAGCCATCGATCAGGAGCTCCTCCAGCTCCCCCGCAAAAAAAAAGAAAATACATTAATGAAGAAAAAAAAAGAAAATAATTAATGTCTGTACTCCCAATTAATACTCCTAAACTATTTTTGTTTTCCTTATAAATGTCCATCAAGTCCAACCTTATTTCAATCTTCATCATTAGTCCACTTCATTTCTATAATTCTTTAGTCCTCTTCATGGACATAAAGAATTCTTGTACAAATGTCTCCGCTTTCTGGTAATCAACGAAAGATCTTCTTTCTTCGTTATCCAGGAAAATTATCAATTTTGCTGGGTAGCTCAATAAAAATTTAAAGCCCTTTTCCCATAAAGATTTTTTCACTGGATTAAATTCCTTCCGTCTCTTCAGAAGATCGTAACTTATGTCTGGATTAAAAAAAAACTCTTTTCCCTTCTATTATCAATGGTCCATTTCTCTTTTTAGCACCTTGAGTAGCTGCCTTCAAGATCATTTCTTTATCTTGATACCTTAAGCATTTTATCAAAATTGATCTCGGATTTTGATCTTTTTGAGGTCATGGTCTTAAAGCTCTGTGTGCTCTTTCAATTTCAATTACTTGGCTTCCTTCTTTCATTTCCAAAATTTTCGGAATCCATTCTTGAAAGAATTTTATTGGATTTTTTCCCTCTGTATCTTCCATAAGACCAACAACTTTAATATTATTTCATCTACTAGTGTTTTCAAGCGCATCTATTTTTTCCAACATCCGTTTTCTTTCTGTTGTCCAGGCAAGATTATTGTCTTCTATCTTATCTATTCTTTCAGTGTTTTCTTCTATTTTTACTTCCATCTCTTTAACTTTATTATCCGTCTTCTTTTGTTTTTCCACCACATTATCGAGTGTATTCTGCATCCTCCTTATATCTGTTCTTACAGCTTTTAATTCATTCATCATATATATCAGGATATCTCTTATGTCTCCTTTAATCTCTTTCTTCTTCATCCTCTGTATTTCCCAAAGGGTCTGATTCCACTTCCGATTCACTTCCAGCCGTAGTTGGGATTTGTAATTTTGTTAGTATCTGTTCATGCATACTTGTTTCTTCGCGCATGCGTTGTTCTTGCCATTTCTGCTTAGAGACCTCCGACATTGCTGCAACTTCCTGTCCCGCATCATCAGAAGTGCCATGCACTTCGCCGGGAGGAGATCCCACTTGAGTCCGAGGCTTCGCCGATATGGTTAGTCCTTCTTCCCCACCGATTTGCGCAGTCTTCGAAGTAGTAGCTTTCTTCTGTTTCGGTTTAGGAGCCATATCAAAAGATAATCCTGAGTTACTTATAAATAGTTTCTAGTAGGTATTTATTAATTCTTCTTCATTTAAACCCTATTTCATTACTTTTTACGAGGAAGCTGGATTCCCAACGTCTCGACCCTACATCATCACATGACGTCCCCTCGAGTGCTGCTTATATAAGTATCTACCTGTGACGCTGCTGCAAGATAAGATTTTCATTATACTTGATAAATTTTTGCATTCGACAATAAATTCAACTTTGACGTTCATAGTTAAGTCCTTTTGTTAAGGCTTCCCTTGCTCCGTCTCCTTTTATCCAAAGAAAGACATCTTGGCATATCCAGTCTTGCCTCATGGATGCAAAGTTCCTGTAAATATTCTGCATACCCTCTCTAGTGCAATCCAATCTTTCCTGTAATATGGTGAACAGAACTGTATACTAAACAATTATATTTAACGCAATGTTGAGTACATGCAATCTAGCATAACTTCGGTGCTCTTATATTCTATGCTTTTGTTAATGCTTTTTTTTGCTGATGAAAGCATCCCATGAGTCTTAATTAACACACAAGATGCCAGAGGTACTCAGTGGGTCAGACAGCGTCAATGGAGGGAAATGGACAGTCAATGTTTTGGTTTGGATCCTTCATATGGATTGAAAAGCAGAGGGCATTATAAAACGGTGATCTAGAGCTATCAACTTCCAGTAAATTGCTCCCCTTCTGTCCACTTTCTGTCTCCTCTTGATTTACCCAGTTCATCATACACTCATCCTGACCCCAATACCCTGTTTCCTTCCCCTCCTCCACTCACACCATCTTCTCATCAATTACGTACTGAGTCCTTGCCCTTCCATTGCTCCCATCTGCCCTCACCACCTTCCTCGTTTGGTTTCATGTTCTATCTTACTCTCTTTCACTTTTTATCATTATCAACCCTTTGTTATCTCCACCTACTACCTTCCTGTTCCTGGTGCTATTCCCATTTTCCCCTTCTCTATCTGCCTATCCCTCCTCCTCACCTATATCCACCTATTGCTTGCCAGGTCCTCTTCCACCTCCTCTGTCCACCTTTTCCTACTGGCTAACTCCCTCTGTCTTTCAGTCCAGAAGAAATGTCTCAAACTGAAATGTCAGCTGTTAGTTCTGTTTGACCCATTCCTCCAAACATCTTGTGTTTTGCACCATATTCCAGCATCTGTCATCTCTTGTGTCTGTAATTTTAATTATAGAACCATAGAAACATATAAACCCTACAACACAATTCAGTCCCTTCGGCCCACAAACCTGTGCTGAACATGTCCCTACCTTAGAAATTACCTTGATTTACCCATAGCCCTGTATTTTTCTGAGCTGCTTGTACTGGTCCAGGAGTCTCTTAAAAGACCCAATTGAATCCGCCTCCACCACCATCGCCGGCAGCCCATTCCACGCAGTCACCGCTCTCTGAATAAAAAGTTTACCCCTGACATCTCCTCTGTACCTGCTTCCAAGCACCTTAAGACTGTGCCCTCTCATGCTAGCCATTCCAGCCCTGGGAAAAAGCCTCTGACTATCCACACAATCAATGCGTCAAATTATCTTATGGACCTGTCCTGTAACCTTTAAGGATCTGTGCACACATACTCCAAAATCCCTCTACTCCTCCACACCTCTGATCTATTATATATTCTGTTGGTTTGATGCACTTTCACAAATACATTACCTCACCTCTCTCTAGATCATGAGTTCCCAACCTTTTTTATGCTATGGACCAATACCATTAAGCAAGGAGTCTGTGGACCCCAGGTTGGGAGCCCCTGCTTTAGATTAACTTCCATATACTTAATTTCTGATCAACTGCCCAGACCATCCTTCTGCAGTCTAGAGCTTTCCTTCAACGAAGCAGCCAATTTTTAAACATTTTGCATTTTTTTAAAATCAGGCCTCGTAACTTATATTGCAATAATTAACAAATATTAGAAAAAAAAACAAGGGACAGAGCACTGAGTCCTGTGGAGCTGATGTTTCCAATCACCAAAATTCCCATCAAATATTAACTTTTTCTTTCTTTTAGTAAGCCTGTATTCAACCCAAATTGATGCTCTTTGTTTGGATTCACATGTTTTTTTTTATTTTTCTCGTATGCGATTTCATCAAAAACATTGCAAAAATCCGAGAAGACAACATTAGTAACACCCTCCTTGCAAAAACACTTACTTTCTTCTTCAAAAAAATCTATTAATTTTGTCAGACATGACTTCCCCTTGAGAAATCTATACTATCTGTTTGCGATTACTTTCTAAATGAAGGTTTATACCATCCTTTAGAATGAATTCCAAAAACATGGGTACTACTAACTGGACTGTATTTGCTTCTTTTATTCCACCCTTTCCCTTCATGGGAGGGGTCGTGGCATTTTCAGTAAGCATAGGAAATGTTGTGTGTATAACTGCAGTGCCTCTTCTTTTAGGAACTTTACTCACAGCTCTTTCCAAAACTTCTGCCAAAACTTCGCACTCACTCAGACCATCAATGATCATCAAGGAAGCTGTGCCTCAGACTGGAAGCTCTTTTCTTTAACAATGCCATGCAAATGTACAGTGCTATGTACTGGTATCAAAAATTGGCACATAGGAGGGAGATTGAAAATCTGGCTGAATAGTGCCAAAACAATAACCTCTTACTCAATGTCTGCAAAATCAAAGAGCTGATAATTGATAAAAGAAACTGGACATCCATGAGCTCATTAGAGAATTAAGGTGGAGAGGGTCAGTAACTTTAAATTCCTTTGAGTTATCATTTCAAAGATCGGCACATACTGGAAGTGCCATTACAAAGAAGGCACAACAGCGCCTCCACTTTCTTAGAAGTTTACGCAGATTTGGCATGTCATCTAAAACTTTAACAAACTTCTATAGATGCAGAATGGAGAGTATCCTGACAGATTGCATCTTGGCCTGGTATGGAAACACTGATGCTCAAGAACAGAAAAGTCTATCCAGTCTTGTCCATCACCAGCAAAGCCCTTTGCACCATTGAGCAGATCTACAAGGATCACTGCCACAAGAAAGCTGGATCCATCCTCAAGGACCACCACTATCCAGGCCATGATCTCTTATTGCTGCTACCATCGGGAATGAGATACTGGAGCCTTAGGACCAAGTTCAGGAACAGTTCTTAGCCCTCAACCATCAACCATCAGAGAGTCCTGAACCAGTATGGTTAACTTTACTCACCTCAACACTGAACTGATTCCACAACTTATAGATTCATTTTCAAGGACCCTACAACTCATGTTCCCAGTATTTATCTATCTATCTATTTATTTATTAATTATTCAATTTTGTGTTTGCTCATTTTATCTTCTTTTGCACATTGGTTGTTTGTTAGCCTTTCTGTGTAGCTTTTCACTGGTACTATTGTGCTTCTCTGTTCTGCTGTGACTCTCAAGATTGGATATGGTGACATACACTTGGTGGCCACTTTACACATGCTTGTTGATGCAAAATCTATTCACAAATTGTGTGGCAGCAATTTAATGCATAAATGTGTGCAGACATGGCCAAGAGGTTCTGTTGTTCTAATCAGATATCTGAATGGGGAAAAATGAGATCTAAGTGACTTTGACTGGAATGATTGTTGATGCCACGTGGGATAGTTTGAGTATCTCAGAAACTGCTGATCACCTGGCACAACAGCCTTTGCAGTTTATCAAGAATAGTGGGAAAAACAAAATAAACTTTGTGTGAGTGGCAGTTCTTTGGGCAAAATTCTTTGTTAATGGGAGAGATCAAAGGAGAATGGCCCAACTGGTTCAGGCTGACAGAAAGGTGACAGTAACTCATATAACCACGCATTACAACGCAGACGAACACCTCTGAATACACAATATGTCGAAAGTTGAAGTGGATGGGCTACAGCTGTAGAAGACTATGAATGTACACTCAGTGGCCACTTTATTAGATACAGTTAAGTGCCTAATAAAGTGGCCACTGAGTGCATATGTACTTTGAAAAAAATTACTTTAAACTTTATTTATTGTCATTTTTATCCCTTTACTCCCACCATGTACAATAGAGTCTATCATACTCCATTGACCAGACTCCTCGATCCTGACACGAAACACATTTGAACTCAATTTAATAATCAGTGCTGCAAAATTAGTCGTATGTTACACAGTCAGTGGCTAAGCATAACATGGATCTTTGGGTTTGCTGACATTTAAACCTATACTATGCAGCTCTGTTTGCATTGGCTTCATTCCCCCTCTCAGTCTCTTTTGAACTGGAATAAAACCCCTCTAGCTATCTACTGTTCCTTCTTGGGTTTCAGAAGTGACTTTCAACATACTCCCTAGCTGCTGTGAACAACCTATTTTACCCACGCTAACCTGAATTTCTCCGAGAGCTTTAAGGAGACCGGCACCGGACTGTCAATTGTTGCTGAGACTCTACTCCCCATCAGACTGCCTTTCTGTCTGTTCTTGGCTTGCTGCAGTTGGCAATTTCCAGTTCTCACTTTCACCCAATACCAAGCAACTTTAAGTCCATTCAGATTTACTCCAGAGTGAAGATCTGGAGTAATGTCATTTTACTCCAGACTTTCACTTGAGTATAGTAGGGATGGCAGAGGGTGGATGGTAGGACTGCTTTGAATTGGTGGACTGGACAATATTCTTCGAATCTGAATGAATATACCCCAGTTGTTACAAACTTCATCAAGTGCTGTGTGGATGAGTGTGTACCTTCGAGAACGTGCCAGACATACCCAAACAAAAAGCAATTGGCAAACCAGGAGATTCGCAGTCTACTGAGGGCTTGATCTGTGGCATTCAAGACCAACGATCCTAAACTAAACAAGAAGTCCAGTGACAAACTACAGAAGGCTATTTCAAGAGTAAAGTAAACAATTCCATATAACCAGAGACAGAATTGGATGCATGTCAGCTCTGGCAAAGTTTGAAAGCTTCCTACCAAGGTGAAGCAGGTTAAGGCAGTGGGGTCCGAGCCTGAGAGTGAGTAACAAGCCGATGTTTGACCGAGTTAAGCACCGAGCCAAATTGGAAAGGTTGGGTATATGCTGAATCGAGGCGGCACATTTCAGGCCCAAGGCAGCATTGAAGCAGCAGGGCCTGGGAATGAGAGAAGGAGCAACCTGTGGTTTGGCCAATTTAAGTACAGGCAGGATTGAAAAGGCCAGGGTGCCAGGGGCTGAGGAGACAGATGACCAGTATTCAGCTTGCTGCTTCGCAGGGTTTTCTTACGAAGCAGCAACAAGTGTTCCCTACACCTCCTCTCTTACCACCATTCAGGGCCTCAAACAGTCCTTCCAGGTGAGGTGACATTTCGCTTGTGAGTCTGTTGGGGTCACCTATTGCATCCGGTGCTCCCGGTGCAGCCTCATCTACATTGGCGAGACCCAACGCAGATTGGGGGACCGCTTCGTCGAGCACCTCTGCTCTGTCCGCCACAACAGACAGGATCTCCTGGTTGCCACCCACTTCAACGCTGCTTCACATTCCCATTCAGATATGTCTGTACATGGCCTCCTCTACTGCCATGATGAGGCCAAACTCAGGTTGGAGGAGCAACACCTCATATACCATCTGGGTAGTCTCCAGCCCCTTGGTATGAACATCAAATTCTCAAACTTCCGGTAATTCCCTCCCTCTCCCTTCCCCTATCACCCTTTCACTCCGCCTCCTCTTCTAGCTGTCTATCATCTCTCTCATGATTCTGCCTTCTTCTACTACCTACAGTGCTTTCCCCTTGCACTCCTTCTTCACCTCTCCTGCCTATCCCCTCCCTGGTTCCCCTCCCCCACCCCTTATCTTTCCTCTGATTGGTTTTTCACCTGCACCTTTCCCCTCCCCCCACCTTCTTTATAGGGCCCCTGCCCCCTCCTTCTTCAGTCCTGACGAAGGGTCTCGGCCCAAAACGTTGACTGCTCATTTCAACGGATGCTGCCCGACCTGCTGAGAATGTATTTCAAGTAGGTGAACCCTCGCAAAGTTTCAGGGCCCAATAGTGTACCCGGTATCATGCTGAAAACCCGTGGCAACCATCTGGCAGGTGTGTTCAATCTCTCGCTGCTGCAGTTGGAGCTTAGACCTGCTCTAAAAGGGTGACAATCATACCAATGCTCAAGAAAAGCAGGGTGAGCTGCTTCAATGTCTATTGTCCATTTGCACTCGCAACTATGACTGTGATGAAGTGCTTTGAGAGGTTGGTGATGGCAAAAATCAATTCCTGCTTATGCAAGGACTGCAATCCACTGCAATTTGCCTATTGTCACAATAGGTCTACAACAGATGCAATCTCACTGACTCCCCACTCGGCCTTGGATCACCTGGACAACAGCAATACCTATATCAGGCTGATGTTTATTAATTACAGCTCAATGTTCAACACCAACATACACTCAGTACTAATCAACAAGCTTCAAAACCTGGGCCTCTGTACCTCCCTCTACAACTGGATCCTTGACTTCCTCATTAGGAACCACAGTCAGTGTGGATTGGAATTAACATCTCCTCCTCAGTGACATTCAACAAAGGCATACCTCAAGGATGTGTCCTTAGCCCGCTGCTCTACAGTCTACAACAACTGTGTTGCTAGGGACAGCTCAAACGTCGAGTATAAATTTGCTGATGCCACAGCTATTGTTGGCAGAATGTCAGATGGAGACAAGGAGGTGTACAGGATTGAGGTAGATAAGCAGGCTGAGTGGTGCACAACAATAACCTTGCACTCAACATCAATAAGAGAAGGGATTATTGTGGATGTCAGGAAGAGGAACTTGAGGATACGCGCACCAGTCCTCATCGAGGGATCAACAGTGAAAAGGGTGAGCAGTTTCAAGTTCCTGTGTGTCAACATCTCTGAAAATCTATCCGAGATCCAAAATATGAATGCAAATATTAATTACAAAGAAGCAAAACAGCAGCTGTATTTCATCAGGTGTTTGTTGAGACTTTGTATGTCACCAAGGATTCTTGCAAGTTCTACAGATTTACCATGGAGAACATTCGAACTGGTTGCATCACCGTCTGGTATGGAGGGGCCAGTGCACAGAGTTGGAAGAAGCTGCAGAAAGTTGCAGACACAGACATTCCTTCCAGGGCAGTAGCCATGAGGACATCTTCAAAAGGCAATGCCTCAAAAATGCCGCATTCATCATTAAGGACGCCCATCACCCAGGACATGTTCTCTTCTCATTGCTGCCACTACGTGGAGGTTCAGTAGCGTGAAGGTATGCACTCAATGTTCTGGGAATACCTTCTTCCCCTCCGCCATTAGGTTTCTGAATGGACAATGAAACCTTGTCCACTCCTTCAAAATTTTTTCCTCTTTTTTTTGTACTACTTTAATTTATTTCATTTTTTCATTTATAGTTTTGTATTATGTATTGCACTCTACAGCAAAACAAATTTCATGACATATGCCAATGAAATTAAAACAAATTCTGATTCTGTTAAAGGTTGCTACTTGTCTCTATCCCCTCATCATTCTATTCACCCTTCAGAACTAGGCAGAAATTGTCTTTGCCACTCTATCTGCTTCCTGCTAACAACCTTCCATCCATTTTGCTTTCAGTCAATGATACTAACAAGAGAAAAGCTACATTTTCCTCCTGGTATTCCATACCTAGTACCTTGCCTATTTATCTGCTAAAATTAAGAATCTGAAAAATATTTTACCTTCAAAAAAATTGGAACCATGTCACGGGAGTTTGGCAAAGATGAATGAATTAATCTGACTGCATGTTCCAATACACTACTCTATTCTCCCCACTCAAACACAAATCACAAAAAAGATATATATTTTGCCACCTCTTTAAAAATGATTGGTCTTTGAGATCTTTCCGGCCTTGCATTATACTTAGTTCTCTTACTATTTTGCTGGTGATGTGAGTTTTTCATTTAGTGCCGTTTACCCTCTAGGGCTTAAGTTCCAAAGCAATTTCCAATCCTAATGTAGAATGTACCTTAAAAGGAGTCTCTTGGAATAATAAGTGGATTTGAGATGTGATTTTCAGTGAGATGGTGCCCCACTGGGAAAGCTTCCAAGAATTGAAATTGTTGGATATTGCTGGAACATGCCTATAAATCAGAAACTTTCAAATTAACTATTTTTGTTCTGCTTGACAACTTATTAACTAATGGTAAAAAAAAATGCAGGTCATCGAGAAAGAAAAATAAATTAGGATGAGCTGACTTTCTGATGTCTTAAAACAGTTGGATCATAGGACTTCTGTAATGATTAACAGGAACATGATTATTCTTAAATGAGGCAAACATGATCCAAACATTAACCTAGAGAACAAAAATTAGTTCATAAAAATGTGTTTTGTTGTGAGTGTAGACTTCAATCCACCTAAATAGAGATGTCCAAGAGTTAGCTATTGACTATGATTTCTAATATATATTATAGATTAAGAAAGGGACAACAAGTAGGAAAGGAATTATTTAAATTTCAGTACTTGGTTCACTTCTTTTAAATAAATATCTATTATCCCTGTTGTTTTTATCCTGGTGTACACCAATTACCTTTTGAAATTTCTGACTCCAGCTTTCATAGTCAGTGCACTCCAAACAACAACAGAAAATGCATCCTTCAGTTCCCAACTATTATAAAACGTGAGAGCAGAATTATGGCATTCAGCCCATTGAGACTACTCCACCATTCATTCCCTTCTCCCCATACTGCTTGAAGCCCTTACCAACCAAGAACCTATTAACATCTGCTTTAAATACATATAACTCTTAGCCTCCGCAGCAATGAATTCCATAGATTCACTACCCTCTGTCTAAAAAAAGTTCATCCTCGTCTCTGTTATAAAAGGATGTTGTTCTGTTCTGAATTTGTGCCCTCTCATCATACACTCCCCCATGATAGGAAACATTATCTCCACTTCCACTCTGTCTAGGCCTGTCAATATATAATAAGTTTCCGTGAGATTCCCCCTCATTCTTCTAAAATCCAGCAAGTACGAGTCCAGAGCCTTCAAATGCTCCTCATCAATTAACCTTTTCATTCCTGGGATTATTCTCATGAACTTCCACTGGACCCTCTCCAATGCCAGCATATACTTTCTAAGACAAGGGGCCCATAATTGCTCAAAATAATCTGACCACTGCTTTATAAAGCCTAGCCATTATATCCTTGTGTCCTGACGAAGGGTCTCGGCCTGAAACTTTGACAGTGCTTCTCCCTATAGATGCTGCCTGGCCTGCTGTGTTCCACCAGCATTTTGTGTGTGTTGTTGTTCCATTATATCCTTGCTGTTATATTCTAGTCCTATGCTATGACAATACTATACAACACTAGTCCTATATTATACTATATTAAGCATACTATGCTTAATTATTTCTTATATCTTATTGGAAAACATCACTCTGGGTTGTGTCGGTTTTCTCATCATTATGAAACAGTTGTACACATTATTTTACAAGGGGAAGCATGTAAAATTGAATGAAAGTAAATGCAGGCTGTACTACTAGCTTTGGGGGGAGGTTGACAGTTTTCATTTAAAAACTTTACTAAGTTATAGAAGTAAATTTAATTTAATTCACAATATTGTTTTTCATTATTTACAACCTAAAGGACTTTTTGGGGTAATTTAATTTTCATTTGATAAAGAACTAGTAGGGGTTTTATTTCCCAACTCTCTACACCAGTCTCCATTCCAGTTGGTGGTGGTAATGCATCTTTAAGTTGGACTGCCAACTGCCATTAAAAGTCAGAAGAAGAAGAAGAAGAAGAAGAAGAAGAAAAAGAAGAAGAAGAAGAAGAAGAAGAAGAAGAAGAAGAAGAAGAAGAAGAAGAAGAAGAAGAAGAAGAAGAAGAAGAAGAAGAAGAAGAAGAAGAAGAAGAAGAAGAAGAAGAAGAAGAAGAAGAAGAGGTTGATATTTGAGTCTTCTTGACTTCTTTATCGCTGATTCAACCTGCAAATTAACCTTTAGGGAATCTTGCATGAGGATTCCCCAGTTCCTTTACACCTCTGATTTTCTGAATTTTCTCCCTACTTAGAAAATTGTCCACACATTTATTCCTTCCACCAAAATGCATAACCATACACTTCCCTACACTATATTCCATCTGCCAGATTTTTGCCCATTCTCCCAATCTCCAAAAACAAAAACCACAAGGCTACTAAACAGCTTCCTCCCACAGGCAGTCAGACTGCTAAATAGCTGCTCTACCTGACTCTGCTTTGGACACTTTTAACTTGCACTGGACACTTATAACTTGATTTTAGCTGACATGTGGCTGTTGTGTTTTACTATTTATTCTTGCGTTTACTATTTATTGTTGCGCTTGTTATGTTATGATTGCACTTGCCCCTGGGAAATGCTGTCTCATTCTGCCCTGCAGAACCGATGTATGGTTGGAATGACAATAAAGTTTTTGAATCTTGAATCTTGAATCTGTTTAAGTCTTTTTACAGACACTCTGCTTCCTCACCCCCAGTTGCCCGTCCCCCTATCTTCATATTTTCTGCAAAACTGGCATGAATCCATCAATCATGTCATCCAAATCATTGATATATAACGTGCAGAGAAGTGGTCCCAGCACCTACCCCACTAGCCACCTGCAGACAACCAGAGAATGTATTCTTTATTCTCACTCTTTGCCTCCTGCCTGTTAGCCAATCTTCTATCCGTGCTCATATCTTTCCTGTAATACCATGGGCTCTTATCTTGAATGACAGCCTCATGTGCTGCACCTTGTGAAGACAATTTGTATATCCAAATAAACTACATTTACTGACTCTCCTTCGTCTTTCCTCAAAGTATTCCGAAGGATTTGTCAGGCAAGATTTTCCCATGTTGATTTTGGCCTATTTAATCATGTGCCTCCAAATATCTGGAAACCTCATCTGTAATAATGGACTCCAACATCTTTCCCACCACTGAATTTGGGCTCACTGGTATATAACTTCCTTTCATCTGCCTCCCTCAGTTCTTAAACAGTGAAATGACATTTACAATGTTCCAGTCCTTCGGAACTATTGCAGAGTATAGTGTTTCTTGAAAGATCATTACCAATGCATCCACAATCTCTTTAGCTACCTTTTCAAGAAACCTCAGGTGAGGTCCGTGTAGTCCATATGATTTATCTACCTTTGGACCTTTCAGCTTCCCATGCAGCTTCTTCTTATAACAGCAACTACACTTACTTCTGCCCACTGACAATCTTGGATTTCTACCATCATGCTGGTGTCTTCCACAGTGAAGACTGATGCAAAATACTTATTGAGTTTGTCATTTTCTTTGACCCCATTACTACCTGTTCAGTGTCATTTTCCAGCTGTTTGCAATTTCTTTATCCCCTATTACTATCTGTTTCATGTCATTTTCTAGCAGACTGATATAACATTTCATCTTTTCTCTCCTTATGGCTTTTTTGTTGCTTTTTAAAAGCTTCTAACTCTTCTAATTTCTCATTATTGTTGCAATGTTGCAATGCTCTCTCTTTTGCTTCTCTGCTGTTTTTGACTTCCTTTTTCTGGCATGGCTGCATCAGCTTCCCTCCAGAATAACTTTTCTTTGGGATGTATCCACCTGTGCTTTTTTGCTCCCAGAAACTCCAGCATTGCAGTTCTGCCATCATCCCTGCTAATGTTCCCTTCCAATCAACTTTGTCCAGATCCTCTCTTATATCTCCATAATTCCCTTTACTTCACTATAATACTGACAGATCTGACTTTAGCTTTTCACTCTCAAACTGCAGGGGGCATTCTATCATACAATGATCCACCTGCTTCCTAGTGGTTCCTTCATTTTCAGCTACTCTGTGTTTTCTATAACTAACACAATTTTGAATCCAGATTTCCAACTCACTGATGATTTTATCTGACTTAATCTTCTTGGCCATGAGAGATTTTGTCAACCTTGGTTGTCACTTCCTCAAAAATCTCAGTAAAACTTATTTCTCCCACACAAAGCCACAGTGACTTACCCTAATAAATCTATGCATTTCAAAATGTGAGTAAATCATTTCCTTAAGAATCTTCTGCAATAAATTTTCTACCATTGATTTAATACTCAGTGGTCTATAATTTGCTCATGTCCCCTTCTTAAAGAAAGGAACAACTTTGGCTATTCTCCAGTCTTCTGGGACCTTGCTTATAACTAAGTAGATACAAAGATATTGCTCAAGATTCCAGCAATCCCTTGGTATGCTGAGACAGATACCATCAATCCCTGTATACTTACCCTCCTTAATGTTTTTTCAAGAGACCCAGAACTTCCTCCTTCATTTTTCCTTCTTTTCCTATGCTGAGGGAGTTTAAGTGTTTCCCATGGTAAGGGAGTCTAAGACCGGAGGACACAACCTCATAATAGAGGGGTGTCCTTTTAGATTGGAGATGAGGATGGATTTCTTTAGCCAGCAAGTGGTGAATCTGTGGAATTCATTGTCACAAGTACTAGTGAAGGCCAAGTTATTGGGTATAATTAAAGCAGAGGTTGATAGATACATGATTAGTCAGGGCATGAAGGGATGTGGGGAGATGGCAGGAGATTGAAGCTGAGAGGGAATATGGATTAGCCATGATGAAAGGGTGGAGCAGACTCAATGGGCCAAATTACCTAATTCTGCTCCTGTACCTTATGGTCTTATGGTCTTCATAAGGAGATCCTCTAGTATGTCAACGTACCCCTCCCTGGTTTCAACCTCTTTGGTGAATATCAGTGCAAGATACTCTCCTACTCTCCAACTTCCTCTGGCCCCAGGTTTAGATTATTTCCTTTGACCTACCCATTCACCTTCTACTCTTTCACTTTTAATATACAGTGCCTATAAAAAGTATTCATCCCCATTGGAAGTTTTCATATTTTTTTTTGTTCTATTACATTGAATCACAGTAGATTTAATTTGGCCTTTTTGACACTGATCAACAGAAAAACTCTTTCGGGTCAAAGTGAAAACAAATCTCTACAAAATGATCTAAATTTATTATGCATTTAAAACACAAAATAATTGATTGCATAAGCATTCACCTCCTTTAACACGATGCACTAAATAATCAGTGATGCAACCAATTGGTTTTTGAAATCACATGATTAATTAAGGTGTGACTTCTAACTATATTTTAAAAAACCTGTGTGCATTCAAGGTGTAACAATTGATTGTAGTAAAAATACACCTGTATCTGAAAGGCTCAACTGCAGGTGAGTCAGTATCCTGAAGACACCATCAAGACAAAAGAACACGCCAAGCAACTTTGCAAAAAGTTTATTGAAAAGCACAAGTCAAATGATGGATACAAGAAAATTTCCAAGTCACTGAATATTCCTTGGAGTACAGTTAAGTCAATCATCAAGAAATGGAAAGAATATGACTGTAAATCTGCCTTGAAGAAACTGTCTGCAAAAACTGAGTGACTATGCAAGAAGGGGATTAGTGAGGCAGGCCACCAGGAGATCTGTGACCACTCTGGAATAGTTACAAGCTTCAGTGGCTGAGATGGGAGAGACCGTTCATGCAACAACTGTTGCCCAGGGGCTTCACCAGTCACAGCTTTATAGGAGAGTGGCAAAGAGAAAGCCACTGTTGGAAAAGAAACTCACATGAACTCTTGGCTAGAGTTTGCCAGAAGTCATGTGGGTGACTGAAGTCAGCTGGAAGAAGGCTGATGAAGGCAAAATTGAGATTTTTGGCCATCAGACTATAAGCCAAACACTGCACATCATCAAAAACACACCATCCCTACCATGAAGCCTGCTGATGGCTGCATCATGCTGTGGGGTTTCTTCACTGCAGCAGGCCCTGGGAGCCTTGTAAAGGTAGAGGGTAGAATGAATGGAGTAAAATACAGGGAACTCCTGGAGGAAACCCTGATACAGTCTGCAGGAGAATTGCAACTTGTAAGGTTTGTTTTCCAGCAAGACAATAACCTCAAACATAAAGGCAAAGCTACACAGAAATGGCTTAAAAACAACAAGGTTAGAGTCCTGGAGTGGTCAAGACAGAGTCCAGAACTCAATCCAATTGAGAATCTATGGCTAGACTTGAAAAATCCACAATCCCCATGCAATCTGACAGAGCTTAAGCAGTTTTGTAAAGAAGTCTGGAGAATAACTGCTTTGTCCAGGTGTGCAAAGCTGATTAAGACCTATCTACCCAGACTCAAGATGGTAATTGCTGTCAAAAGTTCATCTACTAAATACTGTCTTGAAGGGGTGAGTAATGATGCAATCAATTATTTTGTGTTTAAAAATTGTAATAAATCTAGACCAATTTGTAGAAATTTATTTTCATTTTGACACGAGTCTTTTTTTGTTGACCAGAGTCAAAAAAGGCAAATTAAATCCACCGTGATTCAATGTTTAAAACAAAAAAAAAACATGGAAACATCCATGGAGGGGGGTGGTTGTGTGAATACTTTTTGTAGGCACTGTATATAAAATTGCATGGCATTAAATCAATAGGGAAAGGTTGAATAAGTTAGGACTTTGTTGTCTCAGAGAAGCTTCTGGGAAGCGAGTGAATATTCAGATGGGCTTCTATGTGAAGAGACTTCTGGAAGGGGTGTGAGCTAATGTTTGACTCAATTTCACTGATTAGAGTGTCCATTAATCGCTGAACAAAGCATTGAGGAAGATTGAGACGTCAAGGCAAATGCAGATGGCGAGCTAGTGTTCAGCGCTGACTGCCTTTCTTTTGATTACTGCCGAGGAGTCTGAGTAGCCTTTCGCTGTGTGACTCTTTGGGGCAGGCGGGTAGGCTTCTCTGCCTGATGCGGTGTCCCTGTCTTTCCATGAATCCTGATGATATCAGAGGATGGTTTCGTGGTTCTGTGTTCATGGGTTGGACTAGTATTTTATGGACTGCAGACTTCTTCAGACTTGTGGTTTTTATGTTCTGTGTTTTTCTTTATCACCCATTCCTTTTCCGTTCTGTTGTAAGAGGGGAGGGTGCTTGGGGGTTGATGGTATGTTAGTTTTTGTGTGTGGAGGAGGGGCTTTTTTGAGGGGGGTCAATGTTACTGTTCCATTTTGTGTGGGGGATGGGGGGGTTTGGGGAGGGTTTGATGATCGAGGTGTGAGTTTGAAGTTTCTTTCTGAAAGACTTTCACATTCACTTTTTGTTTTGTGGCTGTCTGGAGAAGATGAATTTCAGAGTTGTATATGGATATGTGCTTTGATAATAAATGAACCTTTGACTTTGTCACCTAGAGTATAGAAGAACGAGGAGGTATTTGATAGACATATACAAAATTATGAGGGGTATAGATAAAGTAAACACAAGCAGGCTTTTTCTACTGAGGCTGGGTGTGTCTGCAACTGGAGATCATAGGCTAACTGTGAAAGATGAACCTGAAGGGGAGCTTCTTCACTCAGAGGCTGGTGCCAATGGAAGTAGTAGATTTGGGTCTGAGTTCAACAATTAAGAGAAGCTTAGATAAGTACATGGATTGAAGGCATATGAAGGGTTATGATCCAGGTTTGGGTTGATGGGTCTAGGTAGTTTGACTGTGTGGAATGGACCAGATAAGCCAAAAGGTCGGTTTCTCTGTTGTAATGCGCTATGATTCCACAACTCAATAAAGATGCAAGCTAATCTGTGTTTAAAGGTCAATGGATTTCTGTGGAAGAAGAGCTGAAAGGTCTGCAGTGAATATATTGCTGGAAATGAACATCAGGTGAGGTTATATTTGCGGAGAGAGAAACAGCATTGATATTTCAGTTAATGACCTGTGGACTGTAGTTTGAAATAGGTCGCAATAGATTGTACAGATTGGTGATTAAGGATGAGACATACAACCACATTAAGAAACTAGTCCATTTTTTTGAATGGTTGATAAGATGGGTACTTTTGCAAGATAAGATCAAGCATGCTAAAGCCCATTCTAATTCTATTGTTTGAAGTTGTGAAACATAGAAACATAGAGAATAGGTGCAGGAGTAGGCCATTCGGCCCTTTGAGCCTGCACCGCCATTCAGTATGATCATGGCTGATTATCCAACTCAGAACCCTGTACCTGCTTTCTCTCCATACCCCCTGATCCCTTTAACCACAAGGGCCATATCTAACTTCCTCTTAAATATAGCCAATGAACCGGCCTCAACTGTTTCCTGTGGCAGAGAATTCCACAGATTCACCACTCCCTGTGTGAAAAGGTTACTGATTTTCTTGATAATGTTTATTAATGTTAGAAGTGCACATTGGTATCATTTCTGGCTGTGAGAAGCCTTGTGGAGTGCACATACACAGTTTGCTGCCTGTTTGACTTTTTGAATTCTGAAAGAGTTGCGTTGAACTGTACTAAATCGTGCAGCAGGGTTTAGAACAGAAACTTTTGTTTATGGTTCTGAGCCACGTGATCCATGTAGATCCCAGGCTGAATCCATGTGCAAAGCAAAGACCACCAGCCTCTGCTGATGTTGGCAATAAGTGTTGCTTCATGTGGGGAAGATGGCAGGTGGTGGGGCAATTGACAATGGAGTTGGGACCATCAACCAATTTTCATCTTCTAATGGTTACCAGCTACCTTCTTCTAGAGAATGCATCGTATTAGGTCAGGGTGGACTTGACAGTGAATCTTTCTAACAACTGAGTACTCAACAAATCCTCACTAACAGTACATATCTTCTGGTTGAAGATGGTGCTACTTATTGGTTTAAGTGACAACTTGCTGGTGGCCAACGAAACAATGAAAATGACTAAATACTCCGTTATTCATATTTTTTCTGTAAACAATCACTGCAAACGATGGCCAGTGGCTTCCTGTCTGAGTTCAGCATTGTAGTCCGGCATTTTTCTGGTGTGACTGGAGACTCGCTGGGGCAGGATGGTTGCTGCGTGTCCGGGCTGGAGTAGCTGGAGCGGACTTGGAGGCAACTTGAGAGGCGGCAAGGCAAGGTGAGGAAAGATCTGAGGTCCGATTGATTTAAGAGCTGAGTTGAATTGGAAAGTTCAGGCATTGGCCATATCGAGCTGGCGGAGCCCGAGTCCATGGGTGAGGATTGATTTAAGCATCAGGCCAGATTAAAATGGTTGGGGTGTCGGAGTGAAGGTGAGAGACGGACTGGTTCGGGTGGCTGATCTGCGGGGTTTGCTCGTCTCTGAGCTGGACCGAGGCTGTGACCTGCAACTAGTGGACTTCAGAACTGGCTGCACTTCAGTTCTGGGTGTTGTTTGCATGATTTGTTTTTTTCTCTCTCTCTCTCCCTTTGTACACTGCCTGTTTGGATGTTCGTCAATTGTTTTTTTAGTGGGTCCTACTGTGGTTCTTTGTTTTGTAAAGAGACAAATCTCAAGGTTGTGAAAATAAATGTGAAAATAGTAAAATGTATTTTGAGCGTGGCTGAGAATTGTTCGTTTTTCTCCAGAATGAAGACAGTGCCCATGTAAGTGTAGCCACATATTCAGGAGAGGAATAGAACATGAGAACCTCACATTTCTTTTCATTTCTGCATAGAATTTACTGTACAGGTAGCGTTCCTACCTCAGAAGCAATGGCTGAGGGATCAAAGCTTGCCTCTGAGGCCTCACAGGAAGTAATCCAGGCGGCCACTTTGGTGCTGCACTGTGTAGTGCTGCTTGTGGCCATTGTAAACTGACCTCTTCCTTGGTGCTTGTAAAAGGCTCTGTAACACTATTCAAAGTGTAAGCGGAACAAATGCCACATCGGCTCCTATACCTCCTCCCTCATGACCATTCAGGGCCCCAAATAATCCTTCCAGCTGAGGGGACACCTTCAAACTGTGAGTCTGTTGGGGTCATCTACTGTCTCCAGTGCTCCTGGAGTGGCCTCCTGCATATCGGTGAGACCCGACATAGATTGGGAGACCGCTTCACTGAACACCTACGCGCATTCCACCAGAAAAAGTGGGATCTGTTGGTGGCCACCCATTTCAATTCTACTTTCCGTTCCTGTTCCAACATGTCAGTCCATGGCCGCATCCAATGCTGTGATAAGGCCACCTCCAGGTTGGAGGAGCAACACCTTATATTCCGCTTGAACTTCAATTTCTTGAAGCTGGTAATTACCCCCATTCGCTATTCCCCATTCCCATTTCCCTCTCTCACCTTACCTTCTCACTTGCCCATCACTTCTCTCTGGTGCTCCTCCCCTTTCCTTTCTTCTGTGGCCTTCTGTCCTCTCCTATCAGATTCCCCTTTTTCCAGCCCTTTATCTCTTTCACCAATCGACTTCCCAGCTCTTTACTTCACTCCCTCCCCCTCTCCCAGTTTCACTTATCACTTACTACCTTGCACATCTTCCTCTACTGCCCACGCCTTCTTACTCTGACTTCCCATCTCTTTTTTTCTGAGTCCTGATGAAGGGTCCCAGCCCAAACTGTTGACTTTTTACTCTCTTCGATAGATGCTGCCTGGCCTTCTGAGTTCCTCCAGCATTTTATGCATATTATCTTAATTTCCTGCATCTGCAGATTTTCTCTTGTTTGACTATTCAAAGTGTTCCTAGCTGCATAGCTAAAATTTACCGATAACCAATGGCTTCATTGAGAATTGAAATGTTAAGAATTTTTAATGAATCCTGTCTTCAACATAGACTTGCTCTGTTTTAGTTCGACAGTCACATGGCATCTGCATACATCTTTCAGAAATGGATTCCTGTACTCAGACAAACAATGTGTTCAGTAAGAAAAAGAGACGGATGTTATGAGTATAGAACTGAGAATATGTCCACTTACTGAGCACTGATACGCATCACTTTTTCTTCTAGATTCCCGTTCAAAGCAATTAATCATCTTCAGATTCTGAAAACTCAGCGGGTGTTGAAGTTCAAGAGAACTGATGGCTTCAGATTGACTTCATGGTCCCAGAAGACTGGTGATCATTGCTTGTTCAATGGACCCTCACTTGATGGAACCATTGGCTCATGTCAGCCGTCCAGCCAGAGTGGTTGGATTTCTAACATTGCAAGGAAGGTATTAAAAGGATGCCTTCGGCTTCTAGTAGAAATTTGTTGCAATGAGTAGATCCCAGTGATCCTGCAGTGTTACATTCTTTTAAAAGATGTCATGGAACTTTCAAATCAGCTAGGATTGTGATTTTTATTTATACAATGGGAAATTGACTATCCATTTCCAATATTAGCACTTTGCACTTAGTTAACACAGTACAAATTATTTGAGGAAAAGGAAGGAGAGAGAAAACAGTGTTAATGAGCGTGATGTGTCTTAGGGACATGATCAGAAGCTATAATTGAAATATGCTATAGAAGGAGACGTAGAAAATTTCAAGGTAAATATGGCAAATAAGAGGTGTTCTTGCTTTCATCCCATATCCCAAAGATGTGCTGATTCATAAGCTAATTGGGTGCTGTAACTCATTCTGCCTCCCTGAACCTTGTATGGTGGGAAAATAGGGTGAAGTTGAGTGGGGTGTGGCAGTGTACAGGTAATGGGGAATGGAATTGTTAGGATTCCTCTGAGAGCTGACATAGACTGCAGAAGCTGATTTATTTTTATTTACTTAGAGATACAACGTGGAATAGGCCCTTACAGCTCTTCAAGCCACGCAGCCAAGCAACCCTCAATGTCACCCTCGCCTACTCACGGGACAATTTACATTGACCAGTTACCTACCCCGTACTACTTTGGCCTGTGGGAGGAATCTGAAGCAGCCAAAGAGCGCCCAGGCATTCCATGGGGAGGACGTACAAACTCCTTACAGAGGACACCAGAATTGAACATTGAAGACTTGAGCTGTAATAGCATTGCGCTAACCACTACATTGCCATGGCAACCCTCTGTCTTCCAATGTTTCAAGAAAGAAAAATAATATGAAAAGCTCATGTATGGCCGTAAATATTGCTGGTAAACAGGAATCAAAGAGTAGCTGTAAACTGAATTTTTTCTGTCTGATTAGTAAGATTCAACAAGTGTTGTACTACAACATTTATCTGTTGTCCCAACTTTTCGATAAATGACCCGGATAAAGTGGGCAAATGCATTTTTGTTGATTGGCCAATGAAACAAATTCAAGAAGGTAAGTAATGAAAAGGACATAAGGAGGCCACAAAGAGATATGAATAGGTTATGTGAGTGTGCAAAGACCTGGTATTTCGGGTATAAAATGGAAAAAAATGGTCTATTTCACCAGTGTGTGTATAAGAATAGGATGACTTGGCAGGTGAATGTGTGACTGAGGAACTAGAGCGGGGGGGGGGGAGGGGGGTGCAAGGTTTCAGATTTGGGCATCATTTAGATTTCTTCTGGAGAAGGTACAACTTGTACGAGGCAGCATGTGTGTCCTTGAGCAAGGCACTTAACCACACACTGCTCCTGCACGTTTATAGCCCAGTGGTGGCAATTGGTGCAGTTACCTACAGACTGACAGGTCGAAGGTGTCCCCTTAACTGGAAGGATTATTTGGGGCCCTAAATGCTCGTGAGGGAGGAGGTATAGGGGTTGAAGAAAACTGTTAACACATAGTGGATGGTTTTGAGAAAGTTTACTGGGCTAAAACCTGGAATGGATGTGTTGTGTTAGGAGCATAGGTTGGGTATACTAGTCTTGTATTAGGATGCACTGATCAATGGTTGGGCTTGAGGATAGGAAGGCAAGTACTGAGATGAGCAAATGAACATGAGAAATTAGGACACAGTGTTACATGTTGTGTTTGGAATTCAACACGTTTACTAAGCAGGCTGGAAAAAGAACATTTTGCGAGCACAGATGAAAAATGACTCTCGTTGAATATGAAAGAAATAAGTCTATCCCTGGTAACAATATAGTTTATGACTTGCAGAACTGTGCAGGCACGAGGCAAGCATTTCTAACAATAACTTGCATATTGCTGAGAATAAATGAGTTTCATTAACACTGGCTTCCCATTGTTAAAAATACAAATAGTTTTGCTTGTAGACTCAAGATACTGCAGGCACTGGAATCCAAAGCAACACATAATCTGTTGGAGGAACTTGACGGGGGTGGGGGCGGGATGAGATGCGGTTTAGCAGCTTTGGTGGGGGAAAGGAATTGTTATTGTTTTGGCTTGATGGAAGTGACATTTGTTTGAAAATAACATGTTAACAGTCCAGAAAAATAGATTACACACTTTGTAAACATTTTGACAGGAAAGCTGAAATATTAAAATGGAAGACAATTGATTCCACCGCATTAAATGGAGAAAAAATCTCTAGAGTGAACTCCAGTGATTTCATTCTTCAAGATGGTGCCATGTGTTGATATCATATTAAGTTGTTATCTCAGCTGTGAGACATTGACCTCTGCTCGTCACCATGCCATGGAGATTAAAGGGCCAAAGAGATGTCAAAGCAGATTGCTGAGCAGAAGACAAGTGCCTCAGCAACCTGGTGAGAGAAAACCCAAGTGAGGATTGAACAGGCTGGAAGGGAGAAACAATTGTTAGGATTACAAAAGCAGGGAAATATGGTTGACCCGATTGTTCCGCAAAGAGTGAAATACCCTCATTCTGTACCATAAATATTCTGTGTTTTACATAATAATGTAATTTGTATCCAGGATTATGAATCTTTGTGATGGCACCCAAAGGCTCATAATGTGAAAATGGATGTAGGCCTGCACCTCCATCAACTAATTGAAACTGTATCTATAAAAAGGAGGAGAGAAAGATACGAGGATGTCATCCAGTCTATCCTGCAAAATGATGCAGAATGCTCAGTAGAACTCCACCTGTTCCTTATTATTTTCAGTGCAAATGAAAACCGTTCTACTCACTGGGGCTTTGGACCTATCAGTCGAGCAACCCCTTCAGTTCCAGTCTGTCAGCACAGGCCCTGTCCAGGCACCTCAAACAGCTGATGGGGTTGGATTTGCCTGTTTCTGAAGGGAAGCAAGCATCTTCTGGCCAAGCCACAACAATCGGGGATTGGTCGGGTGTTTGGTAGTCTGCTGTAATGGATGGGATTGGATTTGTCTGCTTCTGCGGGGCTGCAGGCTCAACCATCAGGAGTTAGCCTAGCCAGGATGAGCAGTGAATGCCAAGCACTCACTCACTGAGGCAGGCTGGCAGCCGCTCTTCTCATGCCTGATCACTTTCCCGTCCCAGCCGCCTCTGGGCAATTCTCCCCTCGGCTTTTTTTGTTTATTTCCAACCTATGAGCAGTTTTCAGGTTCTCTCATACGTGCTCATTAACTTCCCTTTGATTCTTTGATGCTATACAAAGGGGGTAATTTACAACTGCTGCTGAATATACTACATATCCTTTGAATGTGGGAGGAGATGCACATGGTCATAGAGCAAACGTGTGAACACATAGATAGAATCCGAAGTCAGAATCAAGCTTGGGTCCCTGGAGCACAAGCTGTTGGACCACCGCTCCACTCTGATAATAAAACCAGATACTGATCCAGATTGGAGGCTTAAATTGGGAACAGATGTTCTCGGGGAAAAGTACGGAAGAAATGTGGCAAACGTTCAGGGGATATTTGTGTGGAGTTCTGTATTGGTATGTTCCAAGGAGACAGGGAAGTTATAGTAAGGTACAAGGAACCATGGTGTACAAAGGCTGTAATAAATCTGGTCAAGAAGAAAAGAAAAGTTTACGAAAGGTTCAGAGAATTAGGTAATGTTGGAGATCTAGAAGGTTATAAGGCTAACAGAAAGGAGCTTAAAAAAGAAATTAGGAGAGCCAGAAGGGGCAAAATTAAGGAAAACCCCAAGGCGTTCTACAGGTATGTGAAGAGCAAGAAGATAAGATGTGAAAGAATAGGACCTATCAAGTGTGACAGTGTGAAAGTGTGTATGGAACTGAAGGAAATAGCACAGGTACTTAATGAATACTTCAGTATTCACAATGGAAAAGGATCTTGGTGATTGTAGTGATGACTTGAAGCAGAATGAAAAGCTTGAGCATGTAGATATTAAGGAAGAGGATGTGCTGGAGCTTTTAGAAAGCATCAAGTTGGATATATCACTGGGACCGGATGAGATGTACCCAGGGCTACCTTGGGAGGTGAGGGAGGAGAATGCTGAGCCTCTGACATTGATCTTTGAATCACCAAAGGGGACGGGAGAGGTTCCTTTATTCAAGAAAGGGAGTAGAGATAGCCCAGGAAATTATAGACCAGTGAGTCTTACCTCAGTGGTTGGTAAGCTGATGGGGAAGATCCTGAGAGGCAGGATTTATGAACATTTGGAGAGGTATAATATGATTAGGTGTAGTCAGCATGGCTTTGTAAAGGGCAGGTTGTGCCTTATGAGCCTGATTGAATTTTTTGAGGATGTGACTAAACACATTGATGAAGGAAGAACAGTAGATGTAGTGTATATGGATTTCAGCAAGGCTTTTGATAAGGTACCCCATGCAAGGCTTATTGAGAAAGTAAGGAGGCATGGGATCCAAGAGGACATTGCTTTGTGGATCCAGAACTGGCTTGCCCACAGAAGGCAGAGTGGTTATAGATGGGTCATATTCTGTATGGAGGTTGGTGACCAGTGGTGTGCCTCAGGGATCTGTTCTGAGACCCTTACTCTTTGTGATTTTTATAAATAACCTGGATGAGAAAGTGGAAGGATGAGTTAGTAAGTTTGCTGATGACACTAAGGTAGGAGGTGTTGTGGGTAGTGTGGAGGGCTGTCAGAGGTTACAGTGGGACATTGATAGGATGCAAAAGTCATCAAAAGGCTGAGAAGTGGCAGTTGGAGTTTAACCCAGAAAGGTGTGAAGTGGTTCATTTTGGTAGGTCAAATGTGATGGTAATATATAGTATTAATGGTAAGATGCTTGGCAGTGTGGAGGATCAGAGGGATCTTGGGGTCCAAGTCCATAGGACACTCAAAGCAGCTGTGCAGGTTGACTTTGTGGTTAAGAAGGCATACCACGTATTGGCCTTCATTGATCATGGAATTGAATTTAGGAGCCGAGAGGTAATTTTGCAGCTATATAGGACCCTGGTCAGACCCCACTTGGAGTACTGTGCTCAGTTCTGGTTGCTTCACTACAGGAAGGATGTGGAAGCCATAGAAAGGGTGCAGCAGAGATTTACAAAGATGTTCAAGCAACACACACAAAATGCTGGTGGAACACAGCAGGCCACACCAGCAGGTGAAGTGTCACCTCACCTGGAGGGACTGTCTGGGGCCCTGAATGGTGGTGAGGGGGGAAGTGTGAGGGCAGGTGTAGCACTTGCTCCACTTACAAGGGTAAGTGAGGCGACACCTGTGAGTCGGCTGGTGTGGTATACTGTTTCCAGTGCTCCCGGTGTGGCCTTTTATATATTGGTGAGACCCGATGCAGACTGGGAGACCGTTTCACTGAACACCTACGCTCTGTCTGCCAGAGAAAGCAGGATCTCCTAGAGGCCACGCATTTTAATTCCACGTCTCATTCCCATTCTGATATGTATATCCATGGCCTCCTCTACTGTCAAGATGAAGCCACACTCAGGTTGGAGGAACAACACTTTATATTCCATCTAGGTAGCCTCCAACCTGATGGCATGAACATTGACTTCTTTAACTTCCGTTAATGCCCCTCCTCCCCTTCTTACCCCATCCCTGACATATTTAGTTGTTTGTTTTTTTTCTCTCTCTCTGCCCATCACTCTGCCTGTTCTCCATCTCCCTCTGGTGCTCCCCTCCTCCTTTCTTTCTCCTGAGGCCTCCCGTCCCATGATCCTTTCCCTTCTCCAGCTCTGTATCCCTTTTGCTAATCACCTTTCTGGCTCTCAGCTTCACCCTACCCCCTCTGGTCTTCTCCTATCATATCGCATTTCCCCCTCCCCCTCCTACTTTCAAATCTCTTGGTATCTTTCCTTTCAGTTAGTCCTGACAAAGGGTCTCGGCCCGAAACGTCGACATTGCTTTTCCCTATAGATGCTGCCTGGCCTGCTGTGTTCCACCAGCATTTTGTGTGTGTTGCTTGAATTTCCAGCATCTGCAGATTTCCTCGTGTTTACAAGGATGTTGCCTGGATTGGTGAACATGCCTTATGGAAAATGTTCTCATGTGTGAACTCCGTCTTTCCTCCTTGGAGTGACGGAGGATGAGAGGTGACTTGTTAGAGGTGTATAAGATGATGAGAGGCATTGATCGTGTGGATAGTCAGAGGCTTTTTCCATGCGCTGAATTTGTTGCCACAAGAGGACGCAGGTTTAAGGTGCTGGGGAGTAGGTACAGAGGGGATGTCAGGGGTAAGTTTTCTAAGCAGAGTGGTGAGTGTGTGGAATGGGCTTCCAGCAACAGTGGTGGAGGTGGATACAATAGGGTCTTTTAAGAGACTTTTGGATAGATACATGGAGCTTAGAAAAATAGAGGGCTATGGGTAAGCCCAGTAATTTCTAAGGTAGGGACATGTTTGGTACAACTTTGTGGGCCGAAGGGCCTGTATTGTGCCGTAGGTTTCCTATGTTTCTATTCCAGAGCATTAAATGAACCCAAGGGCCACAGTAGCCAGGCTGGGAGTTGAACTTGGGATTTTGGGTCGTTTATCGAAGGCGACATGCCAGTTTAGCGATTAGCATAATGCATTACAACGCCATCCGTAAGATCAGGCTCACTTCCTGCTACTGTCTATAAGAAGTATGTATGTCCTTCCCATGTCCATGTGGGTTTCCTCCTGCACTTCTGGTTTCCCCACACATCCGGTTAAGATTACTGAGGTGGGGGCATCCTTTGTTGGCACCGGAAGTGTGGCGGCACTGGCAGGCTATCCAGCGCAATCATTGCTGTTTGGCTTTGACACAGACCGACGCATGTCACTGTGTATGTGATAAATAAAGATAATCTGTTTACCAGTTGTTAAATACTGAACCACTTGGCCCGGTCACTGCAGCAACTGACAGAATCAAATGCTATCACATGAGAATGGTTGAAATTAAGTATTTTTCTCAGATGGAACACATTTTCTTTCTGGGAATAGACACTAAGCACTACGCTATAATCCATTTAGAAAAGGAGAATTCTTTCAGGTTCATCGAATGGCCTGCTCAATGTCTGACATCAACTCTTTGTTGCCAGTCAC
This sequence comes from Hypanus sabinus, assembly GCF_030144855.1. NCBI lineage: Eukaryota > Metazoa > Chordata > Chondrichthyes > Myliobatiformes > Dasyatidae > Hypanus > Hypanus sabinus. The sequence goes on from NC_082709.1 coordinate 40,647,903, forward strand.
TACAGTATACTGCATGTTCCAGCTATATAATGTCCCATTTACATTGCCTGGCTGAAGTCCAAGTCTATTCCCTTAGAGACAATTTTGTGCATACATGGTTACAGGTATTCCCAGAACTCTTCCAGTGTTTAAAATTCAAATGTTTCACAGAGCAGAGTAGCAGCAACTTCACTGTCTAAGCATTTAAATTAATTCCAGATTGGTTTATCAATTGCTGAGAAATACCCCTTGGGTGCCTTTTAAACCTATTTTCACATCACAGTGGGTCTGATGGTAACTCAAAACAACTTGAGCCTACATTCTAATACACCATATCTGTGAACTTGCTCAGGGTTATGAGTTTGAATTTCCACTGCAGTTAGAAGTAGGGATTCTTGTGTATTTACAGTGTATACACGTTCTTTGACAAAGTCATGAATATACTGTTATACTTGAAAATTAATTGATGAATGCAAAGATGGATTGGTTTTTAATGTGGCATGTAAACAGCAAATGGGTAGCAAGAGATTGGGTGGGTCGAATTAAATACAAAAACAATATACTGTTTGCTTCGAAGCAGTCAGAGCGAGGACAGAATACTTGCTGAGTACTTTGTATTGGTGTTTCTAAAGAATTGGGTGCAGACAAAATATTGATTAAAGCAGAGATAATGAGGTGAAAATTCAAGACTGACTGTCCTTGGAGTGGATATGTTGCCTGGTCCCGATGGCTTGAATCTATGTACTGAGTGAGTGGATGCAGATAGAAAAATGGGACCCCATGATCTTTCAGACTTCCATAGATAAGGGCAAGATGCCAGAAGAGTGGGAAGTGGCAATGGATTAAGCAGATTCCTAATAATGACAGTGGCCAGTTTAACATTACTGGTGGGCAGTGATTCAGAAGAAAATAATCAGGAAAAATATTTAGATATTTGGAAAAGCTTGAATTAATTAAGGAGACTCAGCATGGATTTTTAAAAGACAAACTATGTCTGGGCCAACATAAATAAAGTTTAAGAAGTAACTGTGAAGGTCGAAGGGAATGCAATATACATTGTCAGGCACTTTCTTAAATTCTGTACTGGAACGGTTGGTTAACGAGAATAGGATTAATGTAATAGTGTTAATTTGGGTAAAAAAAATAGCCTAGGACTGAATGACAGAAGTTTGGGGTTGCCTTGAAACCAAAGGACAATAGGCGCCAAAGGTCATTGCTAAGATTGCAGCTGTTTTTGGATGTGTATGGAATACAGGGCAACATTTCAAAATTGGCCTGATGTGGCAAGCAGTGAGAATGATGCCACTTGACCTTAACACGAACAATATCTGCAGATGCTGGAAATCTGAGCAACACACACAAAATGCTGGAGGAACTCAGCGGGCCAGGCAGCTTCTGTGGAAAAGGGTACAGTTGACGTTTTTGGCGGAAACTCTTTGGCAGGACTTGAGGGAAAAAAAACTGCTGAGGAGTAGTTTTGAAAGGTGGGGGAGGGGAAAGAGAAACACCAGGCGATGGGTGAAACTTAGGGAGGGCTGAAGCAAGGAACTGGAAAGTTGATTGGTGAAAGAGACAGAAGGCCATGGAAGAAAGAAGAAGTGGGGGAGGGTGGGGGGAAGCACCAGAGGGAGGCAATGGGTGGGCACGGAGATAATATGACAGAGGGACAAGGGGCTAGGAAATGGTGAGGGGGGGGTGTGGGGTGGAGGCATTACTGAGAGTTTGAGAAATTGATGTTCATGCTGTCAGGTTGGAGACAACCCAAATGGAAGGCTTTTTTTCTCCAGTCCTGCCGAAGGGTTTTGGCCAGAAACGTCGACTGTACTCTTTTCCATAAATGCTGCCTGGCCTGCTGAGTTCCTCCAGCATTTTGTGTGTGCCACCTGACCATAAGATGGGTGGCACCCTGGTCCAGCTGGTAGAACTGCTACCTCATGGCTCTGGTAACCAGGTTTCAATCTGGAAAGTTTGGTTGCTGTCTGTGGGGTGTGAGGAAGAATCTTCCTGTCTGGTGATAATGACCCGCAATTCACTGCCCACAAAGGTGCTGCAAGTGGAAATGATCATTAGGAAAGTGAAGAGGCACTAGAGAGAAATAAACGTTCTGAGTTACTGGGAAATGGGGCTAACTCGATTTCATGGCCACTCAGCCTATCAAGTCTGCTTCACCACTCAATTGTAGTTGATTTATTTTCCCTTTTAACCCCTATTCTCCTGCCTTCTCCTTGTAAACATTGACGCCCATATTTCATGAACTGATCAACCTCTGCTTTAAAGATACCCAATGACTTGGGCTCCATAGCCTAGTATGGCAATTAATTTCTCCGATTCCGCACCCTCTGGATAAAGAAATTACTCATCTCTGTTCTAAAGTGCTACTGATCTGAGGCTGTGCCCTCTGGTGCTTGTCTCTTCCACGAGTGGAACATTCTCTCTTCATCCACTCTATCTAGACTTTTCTGTACTGCTCTCCTTGTGTGTGTAGTAGAAAGTACACAATTCAACAGCTCAATTGAACACAGGAGTCAGGGTATGGCGTCCAAGCTCCAAGTGCTTTATTGGGTAGAGCACACAAATACAATAGAAAAAGAATAAAACTGAGAGAAAAACAAAAGTGCCATGAGTACTACTGCATCAAACTTATGACAATTAGTGCCACATTCATAAGAAATTAGAAATATATGAAGTTATACTTGCATATAACATATCTAAAAATTAAACACAAAGTGAGAAAACAAAGTTTCAAAATATGCAAGAAGATTACTATCATGTACGTTTTCCTTAAATTACCAAGGCTGGTCAAATACTATACTGATAATCAGGAATAAACTTTTACATCATATTAAAAGAAAATATTGATCAGATAATGTTCTCCTTTATGAACTCAAATGATACGATGATTTTGATGGCACAGCTGAAAGAAAGATGGCACAGGATTGTATGTATGTGTTTCAGTCTGACTGAAAAACTCTACTAAATACAAAAATGGCAGCCTTTCTGTCGTGGTCAAACTGAATTTCAAAATAAAAGTCATCAGGGCTATTAATTAACAAATAAAAGCCTGAACACTTTCAATATTTGCTAGGTTTCAATAAGATTCTTTATTTTTCTTCTAAACTCCAGCGACAGGCTTAGAGCCATCAGGCCTGATGTGTTAACCCTTTCGTTCCTGGATCATTTTTTAAACTGCCTCTGGACACTCTCCAATGCCAGCATATCCTTTCTTAGATATGTGGCCTGAGATTGCCCACAATACTCCAAATGTGGTCTGCTTAATGCCTTATAAAACATCAGCATTACATCCTTGCTTTTATATTCTAGTTCTCTCAAAATGAATGCTAAAATTGCATTTACTTTCCCACTACTGACTAAACCTGCAAGTTAACTTTTAGGGAATCCAGTACTTGGACTCCCAATTCCCTTTGCACCCTTGATTTCTGAATTCTCTCACTATTTAGCATATAGTCCATATGTTTATTCTTTCTACAAAATTGCATGACACTTTACATTTAGGGCCAAGACCCTTCGAGTCCTGCCGAAGGGTCTCAGACAGAAGCGTTCACTGTACTCTTTTCCATAGATGCTGCCTGGTTTGCTGAGTTCCTCCATCATTTTGTGTGAGTTGCATGGACTTCCAGCATCGGCAGATTTTCTCTTGTTTGTGACCATACACTTTGTACACTGTATTCCATTCACCCATTCTTCTCATCTGTCCAAGTCTATCTATAGCCTCCCTGCTCCCTCAACACTACCTGCCCTTCCACCTATCATTGTATCATCCTCAAACTTGGCCATAAAGCTATTGAGTCTGGCATCTAGTTCATTAACAGATAACGTGAAAAGTAGCAGACTAGGCATCACCAAATTCTAAAGAGAGTGCAGAGTATCCCACCTCCAAATCCCAGTCCTATTGAACTCAATCCAGTTAATGTTGTCCAGCGCTATAACAAAGTGAAGGTGAATTGACCGACTAAGCATGAGGCTGAGCGCATTGGGTTAAGGTGACAGTGGAATAATAACCCGAGGTCTGGACTTCTGATCAAGATACAAAGGTTTTGTGCCTAAAGGTGCTGTCTCATTATTGTGCAGTTGAAGAAAATGTTACCCTGGAAAATAAGGCTACAGCCACACTAGACCGGATAATTTTGAAAATGTCGGTTTCTCGTAAAAACGATAGGCGTCCACACTACGCGTTTTTGAAAATATCTCTATCCACACTGAAACGGAGATTTTGGCGAATCTCCTCCTACTGGGCATGCGCAGGACACATCTACCAAAAGCAAGCGACATGTTTGGTGTCGAATCTCGCCGTAAAAGTGCGCGTTTGTGTAGTTACAGACTAGAAAAACTTAAAACGACTGACAGCTGTTGGCTTTCACGCAGAAAGACTTAAAACTAAAAAAAAACAAATACTGGAGCATACGGCGGCAACTGACAGGGAGTTCACGGACAGATTGACCCGGCTGACGACGAACATTGAGAAACTGATGAACTCTGTTGCATTAATAAAGCACCTTGTTAAATGTATAAAACATGTCTGCATCAGTGTTATCTTGTATTTCCATACAATGTTACGTTAGGCTGTTACACATCTATTGTCAGAGAAGTACTTGCATAAATAGTTAAACCACCTTCATACCAGCAAGGACAGAAAATAGGGCAAAGTGAATATACTTATTTATTCAGTAAGTTATGGGTCAAAGTATTTGGTGAGTACATTTCTAACTCTACTGGCTTCAGTCTTGTTGCCGTCTGTTCTGAAATTGTTAGGTTGAGTTCAAGAAAACAATGAAATGGCACGCTGCCGTCTGACAGCGTTTTCAGATTTCTCCGGTTACCCCGTCCACACTGATCTGCCTGAGCAGCATTTTCAAAAATACCCACCCTGGAAAGCGTTTCTGAAAAGCTCTGGTTTCGGGGGACGAAAATGCAGTTTTAGTGTGGACAGAGGGTAAAAACGAAGAGAAAAAGCTTCGGTTACGGATTTATCCAGTGTAGTGTGGATGTAGCCTAAGTTGGTTGTGACTACTCCAGGTCATGACAAACAACACCAGAAGTTTGTTCCAGTACCTCTATTTGTGATTTATGTCAGTCCAGACGATATGCTTTAGGTGTGTAAGGCTGATAAGATTGCAATGCTAATTTCTAGCCTTGTTCAGTTTATAATAGTTCAAGCGATGACTGCTAGTAGTCTTTCACACATAGGTTAACTTTTACTTACACCATTAACTCAGAGCTATTTTTCCTTAAAGCACAGTTACAATCTTTATTTTGTCAGTTTTCTGATGCTTGCCTGTTTATTACAGATTATGCTTACAATCAATATTATGATCTTCCTTGACCTTTCTTTGCCACTTCTGCTGCTGGAAAATACATGTTTTGGAGTGACCACTAATTTTACTGGGGAACTTGGAAATGGGTTCTAGGAAGTGGCAGGCAGGCATGGAGATCATGTGGATAAAAAACAAAGAAAGGCTCATTACTGAAGACCTTATCCACAAGATTAATATCTGCCTATATTTTTATGTCAGCATCAGCAATGAGTGATGTCTAGACAGGCATTGCTTCCAAAAGATTGTCCTTGGTGATAATCTCCACCCCCAATCACAGGCTCACAGACATGTCTCAAATGGTCTGTCAGTCAAAGTCAAGGTCACCTTAACCTTAACTTGCTATCCCTAGCATGATTCCAGGCGATTGTTACTCATCTATGCCATAAGATACAGCATTAGCGAGGCCATCCAGGAAGAGCCAACATCGTATCATTGCCTTTGAGACCAAATAATGATGCAAAATAAGCTCTGGGATTTGCAGGCTTCCTTAACTGTGGCTGCCTAGACTCTAGATTCAATTAGATTAGAATAGTTCATTGTGATATCCCAAAGGTGCAATGAAATTCCTTGTCCATATGAGGCTCACTGAGGAAACCATGAGCATGTTAATAATAGCTCAAAAATAAGTACAACGATGAGCATAAAAAGAAGAATGGTGTAAAGATAGTCATGCAAAACTGAAGTAGTGCAAAAAGAAATCTCGAAGTGACTATAAAGGGGGAGAAAACTTACAGCAGTAGTGTTATGAATAGAGTACCAAGGCACCACCATTGCGAAGGGGAGTGAAAAAGATTATTTGTTCAGAAGTCTAATAGGAGTGGACAAGAAGCTTTCCTTAAATCTGCACATCAAAGTTTTCAAGTTCCAGAAAGCAGAAAAGAGAAAAGGGAATTGTTTTGGTGGAGAACATCCTCAATGATACTATTAGCCTTTTTGAAGCAACTTAAAAATCGACTTGTTGGATGAAAGTGTCAAGTCCGTGATGGACTGGGCTATGTTTACCACTCTCTGCAGATTCCATCAGTCTGGAGCAGAGCAGTTTTCATATCAGGCTGTGATGCAATGTGGGCAGAATACTTTCTACAGTGCATCTGTAGAAGTTTGAGATAATCCTTGAGGACATGCCTAATCTTCACATCTAAGAAAATGAATATGCCGATGACTGCATCAGGTGAGGTTGCTTGTGATATGGGTGCTAAGGAACTTGAAGCTGTTGACCATCTCTACAGCAGGGGTATGTTTAACCCACCCCACTTAAGGTCAACAGCCAGCTCTTTCATCTTGTGCAACTGCCAGGATGCTGGATGAACTCAATGGGTCAGTCAGTGCCAATGGGGGGAAATGGATAGTCAACCTTTCAGGTAAAGTCCCTTCATCTGGACTGTGGTCATGCTGATGTTAAGTGCTACAGTAACTTGTTACTCTGACATCATGACATGAATTTCACGATCTCTTTCCTGTAGTTCAGTCACATCATTATTGTTGATCTGGTTGATAACAGTGGTAATTACTCATTTGAGATTGTCTTCAAAACAAAATGTAGATGTTACTCACAAGGGAAATCATCTACTCATTACGTGACTTATATTTGACTACAGAAGAACATTCCTCACAGTTAGTTGAAAGTATCCCAGTGTGAAGCTGACTTGTTCTTAAGTTGTCACCTCTACCTGTCCCCTTTTAGAACCCCAGGTCCCCAATAGATAGGTTTCAGATGATAAAGAGTTATTCCCTCTGAAGTAGTTTCTCACTCCCCAGAACTCCATGTAGTCATTGCTGTTATAATGGGAGTTATGTTACCACAAGAACTGAGTGGGCCCCTCAGAATGAAATTGTGCTGTCTGCACTAGCCTGAAACTTTTATGGAGCAGTCACCAGACAGAGACCACAATCTAACTACATGAAGAGCACCTGTAGTTCCCACAGACAAGGTGTATAGCTGAGTGCAGTGGAGAGTGGTGGGGATCTGGTCATGGTGAGATGGGAATATATGGAAAATAAAGTGATATAACTGTATAATTGGTGTTAATAGGTGTTTGATAATTGGCATGGATCAGTCGTGGCATTTTCATCTCATAGTTTACTGGTTTTGCCCACTGCTCATACATTTAATGTCAATCAGTTAACCCCAGGCACTTAACTACTCCAATGCAATATTAATGAAGCTAAGGTACAGAAACAGTTTACCTTTAACTGAACACTGGGTTTAGTTTTCCAAGGGAGATGCCTCCAGCTCTCCTGTGCCAATCTGTGTCTCAAGCATACTGAGTGGGTGCAACTTGTCACTGATTGCTCAAGTGCCCTTACTGTGGTCTCAATCCACTGTAGGCTACTGCAAGAAGGCTGCTTGAAATGTTTGCATCCTGTTCACCAATGCTGATCATATAATGTTATTATCAGATAAGTACTATCTTGGCAAATTGGCCTCTTTCATTACCCATATTTCTGGGTGCTGATTAGAAGATCCACTTAAGGACCTGAAGTCAACAATCCTAATCAATTTTCTGGGCTTTACGAAAAATCAGAATAGCAGAAAAGTCAATGAAGTGTAATGTGATGGCACTTACAGATCTTATCTGGATCCATTGCCCTGATGAGGAATCCTAAATAACTGATCATTCAGGTTAACCAAGATTCCAACTCATTGATTACATAGAGATGAGGTCCTAAGACTTAAGGTAATATTCTTCTTCACTCTCTGCATTTGCAGAAGAAAATTTGCATCCAAGAGACACAACCTTGGGTAGCTGTACTCAAAGGCAGGTATGGGGAAAGAGAGAGGACAGTGGTGTACTCTTGGCAATTGAGGATCCGTTTAATGGGAGCCTATCAAATGCAAGTCTCCATCATCAGTAATTTAGAATTGTCTGATATTTTACTGTGCAGAAGGCATTAAAGATGGGGTGAACTTCTCCATTAAAGCTGACCTTCATGTTTTAGAAATTAGCTTTTCAAGATAGTAAGTGGCACTCCTAAGAGGCTGGGACACATTGTGGCTTCACTTTATTGCTGTGGGAAAAAAAATGCCAACTCACGGTTCAATAGTGAGGAGACATTAAGAGCCTTATATGATGCCATGTTATTGGAAGCTTATTTCGAACACTAAAGGCCATTTCTGTTGGAAGAGCAGGCGACAGCAGCAGACAGTCAATAGGATTATGGATATCTGTCTGAGAAAATGCTCTTAATAAGAGTATGGTAGACCTTCTGAGGCCTAATACCATGATAGACAGGGGTACCTTCTTTTGAAAAGGGGTGCTGGGTTGACAGAGTAAACTACAAAGAAACAGGAGTTCCTTTATGGATGGGATTATGATTTGGAGGAACTATGTTACTCAGGGCAGGCACTGCTATCATTCTCACCATTGCACCAGTGGTTTATAACAGTGTTGGTTGCACATATCGAGAAGTGTTGATAAACCAAGCTGTATGTGTAAAATCACTTTTCTAAACTGATTACTAAGCTCTTGCCAATTCCTACATCACACATTACACCTCTTGATATTTCCATTCTGCTCAGGCGGCCAATAGTCCTTTGTACTCCCTCAGAATCAGAATCAGGTTGATTATCACCGACATGTGACATGAAATTTGTTAACTTAGCAGCAGCAGTTCAATGCAATACAAGATCTGGCAGAGAAAAAATAGAATAAAAATAATAATGAACAAGTAGATCAATTACGTATATTGAATAGATTTTAAAAAACATGCAAAAGCAGAAATACTGTATACTTAAAAAAAGTGAGGTAGTGTCCAAAGGTTCAAAGTCCATTTAGGAATCGGATGGCAGAGGGAAGGAGCTGTTGCTGAATCGCTGGGTGTGTGCCTTCAGGCTTCTGTACCTCCTACCTGATGCTAACAGTGAGAAGAGAGCATGCCATGGGTGCTGGAGGTTCTTAATAATGAACTAAGTGAGTATTTTTCATCAAACTGCACTGTAGAAGACACTAGCTATGTGCCAGGTCCTTAATAATCTTGGGTGCTGGAGGTTCTTAATAATGGACGCTGCCTTTCTGAGACACCGCTTACTGAAGATGTCCTTGGTACTTTGTAGGCTATTACCCAACATGGAGCTGACTAGATTTGCAACCTTCTGCAGCTCCTTTTGATCCTGTACAGCAGCACTCCCCCACCGCACTCCCGTGCTCATACCAGACAGTGATGCAGCCTGTCAGAATGCTCTCCACAGTGCATCTACAGAATTCTGAGTGTATTTGTTGACATACCAAACCTTTTCAAACTCCTAATAAAGTATAGCTGCTGCCTTGCCTTCTTTATAACTGCATCGATATGTTGGCACCAGGTTAGATCCCATTCTAAACCAAACAACTTGCAATAAAATAGTTTCTCGTTTGACAGTAGAGATGCAAATTATAAGTATGACTAAAGATTACTAGATCAGGCAACTGTTTTGTCTCAAATGATGAGTTTTTATTTTCTCACCAGTAATACATAATAACTAAAGATATTCGTCCTTTGACACTCTATGTATTTCCTCTCCCTTCTAAAGTTATTTCCGCTGTTTAGAGGGGCCTCTCTTGGGGAACATACTCACGCCTTATCCCCTCTACAAAATAACTGTTCAGTTCTTGACATTGCTCCTGTGATTTAGAGATATTATGTGTATTGATTAAACTTTGAAAGGCTGATTCTATTGTTAGTTATCTGTTACTGAGATTGCACAGCTTGATTTCAAAGAGCTCACCAATCCGCGAGTTATTTGGCAGTGTAAAAGTTTTTGCTTGTTGTTTCAGTAACTCACTCAGATGTTCAATTATTTCAGGGGTTTGTGGGTAATGTAGAATGTTGGACGTCTACTATACATAATTGACCACATCCCATTGTTGTACCACCTGCCCTGTGAGATGTGATTCATTATCAGATTCAATCAGAGGACTATATTATTTCATCAACTGGTTTAAACCTTTGTTGATTAGTGTTTACAGTGGAAAATACCCAGAATGCCCAGAGCAAATGTTTTCCCTTTGATAATTTTCTAAGGGCCGACTTGCATTTTCTTCAACTTTTGTAACCTAATTTTGTCCTTCTTTTTCAGTTGTAGTATTTAGATTGCTGTGCCTGCTCCTTCTTCCACATCACTGACCTTTCCTAGCAGCAATGCTGCCTGGCCCAGGGGACTTCCTTATGCAGGGCCTAACAGTGCCAATGGGGATCATTTCACTTATATGTGACCTCATTACATTCAGCTTCTTGTACCAGTGGAAAGACCACCCTAATTATCACCAAAGCTGCAATATATAGATCCCTACATGGGTTACCGCATGTCTTAATCTTTGTCTTCCTTCCTCAGTTATATGCCAGAGGCATTATTCTTCCTTCCATTCCATAACATCAGGATACCAATATGTAAAAATTGCTACCATACATTTAAATAGGGACTGCACAATTTACTGAGGAGATGTTCACAAATCCCGATATATCATAGCATCTGGGGAGAAAACTCCTAACCTTATTAGCTCTTAATTAGTATGCCAAGTGCCATCTGTTTCTTGGTCCCAGAGTCTTGTTAACCCTAACACTAATACTTGCTGTGGTACCTGTTTATGTTATGTCATCACTGTATATCTTGCAACTCTGTCTGGGAGTGATCACACACTAGTTGTGAGTGTTGTCCTGCTATTCCTTTACTTTTCTTTTGCTGAGGATCAGACTTCTCTCTTTCCCACCCCACCCTCCACCCAGAAGATGAGGTTCATGTATCTCCATCCTATTGGTCAGGATCAAAGCCCTTTTGTAATAAATCGTCAACCTTTACTAAATGTACTGCCCATTTTTTATCATTTGCCGTAGCAATTTGAATAGTTAGATTGGTCTTCCAACTTTCTCACTCTCTTCAGCAGACTGTGCTCACCTCTATTAATGTAACATTGGCGCTGGGTAACCGAATATCCTCTTGTTTCCCAAGTCTGAACTTGAGCTTCTCTTTTACTTTTGTAAACTTTTGAATTACAGTGAGTAGTGGATTTCCAACTTGATTTTCACTTTCCTCAGGATTACCTGGAAAACCCACTTACATTAAATGTTCCTAAATAGAATGGGGAAGTTACTTTGCAATGTTTTCTATATCCCGATTCTAATCCTTATGCAGCCTATTTTTTATCTAGCAAGTTGAAACTCATCAGATATTCTACGTCCTCTATCTCTCTTTGCTTCTCCTGGAAGCTTTTTACTTCCACATATTGGTAGGATCCTTTGTCAACCACTTTCTGTGAAGACTTTTCGTAGATAAAGGCAATCATAATAGCTGTCACAATTAGATTGTCACCATTGCACATTTGAATTTGTACATTACTCTGGACTTCTTTCCTTATTGAACACATTCACAATTGGAATGAAAGCTGCTTATCAGGTGAGAAAATAATGCTCAACAAATTTAACTTCATTTTTTTTTTCTAGCTGAGCCTTTGAATCTAGGCTTCATATCCTGGCTAAACAATGCCTACACTGATGTCATGAATTACTCCACTGGAGCATCATGTAATGTGCCCATTTATGCCCAGAAAACCTGAAATCAGAATGCATGATGAGACTGCTGTCCAGTGGGATGAAATTGGTTCACCTGCACTGATATTTCATATTATCTAAGTTTTGTATTATTTAATGAACCTGGTTGTCTCTCCAGTTTTTCCAATCCACCCTCAGTAGTTGTAGGGTTTCTCAAGCGCGACCCTCAGGAACTGCCAGTTGTTTCAGAGAGCTTGCATGTTGATGGAGGTTTCTCGTGAGGCTGTGACACTTGCAGTATTGGTCTACTTGACTGCCTGCCAAGCACGCCTGTCCATTATCTTATAAACTCCTTTGTGCTCTCCTGGTACACAGGACTCCAGTTCTTTTCATCATATATCTTATCTGAGCCTGTTCTGGTCCTCTTCTTTGACCCCATAAGCTCGATTAAAAAAGTGAACATTTCACAAACCTCAGGAACAGGCTTCTCCGTTGTTTAGATTTCCAGCCTGAGCAGCTTTCTTTGGGATAATGTGTCAAAGAACTGTAGTTGCCTTGATGTTTACCGTCTTTGTGCAATAATTTAATCTACAAGTAGAAGTAATTCTTCTGCTATTCCAGACTGCCTGACAATTCCGTTATTGCGAATGGAGGTTAGAGTGTCAAACCTCAACCTCTTTTACCCGGAATACATTAAGCCACCAAAAATTCTTAAGGGGAATCAATTTTTTATTCTGGTGTCAATGTGTACTCATCCATCACAGGAAAAGCATCAATTTAAAGTCCCCCTTCTCCATCCCTGTATGTCTCCCATCAATCCACTTCCCAACTCCCTCCACCACCCGGTTTCACCTATCACCTTGGGTTTCTTCCTCCCTTCTCCCAGCTTCCAACTCTGACTCCTCATCTTTCTCTTCCAGACCTACTGCAGCGTCTCGGCCTAAAGCGTTGACTACTCTTTTGCATAGATGCTGAGTTTCTCTGACATTTTGTAAACGTTGCTTGAACTTCTAGCATCTGCAGATTTTCTCTTATCTGTAATTTAAAAGTCCAGTTATGATTCATTATAACCGTTCCCATGTGAGCAGCTAAATATTATTAAGAAATTATTCAAAGTGTCTCAGAACTTATTTCTTAAAATGTACTCTGAGTGAGGGTTTGGGAGATGCAAGTTTTGGAAAATGAGATTTCCATCTTGGGCATCAACCAAACACGAGGTTGATGGTTTGTAGCAAAGTCTTAGGAGTTTAGTCTGAAAGTGAATGGATTGACTTTGGTATGCAGATTTGGCAGCACCCTGAAGAAGCTGGTGAGGCAGGCAATGAGATCAGAGAGCTAGGCATCTAGGTCGGGATGAATGAGTTGGGCCGAACAGCCTACTTCCATGCTGAACAACTCAATTAATCTATGGACTAGACCATTCTGCAGTATGAAGCTGTTCTGTGTAACTGAGTGATTTTAAGGGTTATTTCTGAGGAATAATTTAGAGTCAATCATGCCCCAAAAGATCAAAGCGAATATAAAAGGTTCCCACATGACATGAACTAAAAGTTTTCTTTAGAAATATATCTTAGTTTCACACTTACTGATAAGTTTGTAATTAAAAGGTAGTTTTAATCAAGTACTCTGTGATAGGCCAGGGCCACTCATTCTAAGCTCGGATTTCTTGACAATGATAAAGCATGCTTCAGTGGCAACTACAAGGCCGAGGTTTTCCTGTCAGTGTCCTGGGGTCTGGCACCTGGATCTTTTGGAGGTAATCACACATTTAGAATGTAATGCCCCTTAACTTCCTTCTGCTGAATTCATCAACTTTGTTTATTGATAAACATTCCTGTGATCTCACTTCACTCTACTTTAGTATTCATCCTAGCTCTTGCCAACCATTCTTTGAGTTGGCTCTGTGGCTTTCACCATGTTTCCTTTGTGTCTGCCTCTGAAACTGCCTACCCTAAACAACCGGGTCTTTATACCTATTGAATATCCAACTTTCTTGCAGTTGAATTCTTCTACATTAAGGATACTATACACATTGCTTGCATTATGCACATCTTTCACTTTCTCCATCCATCAGCGAATCTTTCTTTCTCTCAAGGCAATATCGATATCTTTTTATGATAAATATAATGCAAGAAAAACCCAAATTACTCATCCAGTTGACAAATAATATCTCCTTTGGCATAAGAGTGAATAATTAAAGTTTACAGATTTTGGGATTGGAAATATACACTGGAAAACAAGGTGATTTTATTTTGGAGACGCATGTTTCATAATGTACTCCAATCTCTTTTTTCATAGCCTTTATGAGTTACTCAGAAAATTGATGGATTTATTACTTACTCTACTTAATGATCTTTTTGTAGTATAGGAATATTTTGAATTGAAGTATCCATCATCATTCAGGCAAGGTTTCAAGCTGTGACATGCAACTTCTTTATCTCAGCTGAAACTGTTGATGTTTCTTTATTATCAACATTACTATTTTCACATTCCTCTTTCAGTCAATCCAATTTAATCATCGCAGATTCACATTAGCAAAGTGCCATCATGTTCACAAAATATTGTAATTATTTTGTGTCCTTTAGATTCTGTAACCATTTGGAAAATATAGCAACTTTTCTTTGTGTAAAGTCTGGAAAAGCAGACTTTGTTAGCTTTTGTAATTTTAATCTGAACTTTCTAAAATATGGTTTCAAAATGGAGATGAGATTCTGAAAGAAAAAGTCTTGCTCAAATGGCAGCTAACATTATGTCCAATGCTTTATAGTATATTTTTGCAAAAATATGTACTTAGATCTGATTTTATTATAATGTAGCCATTAATGCATTTACTACTTGTGAAAGAACATACTGTAGTAAAATGTGATATATTTGAACTAAACATTTGAGGAATATTTTGAACAATTCTCATGATGATGGCCAAAAACTGATGTCATCCTTTTAGCCGTAAAGGTAATGAGAGAAGCAATTCAGAATCTTACCCCTGGCTGTGATATTTATGAATTGCCTTTGTGTTTGTGAAATGGAAGCTAACATTTCAAGACGATTGTTTTTGTTCTCAGGCAAAACACATTTTTCAATAAAACAGCTTATGATTTGTACAAAACCTTCTTTGTGCTTTGCCTCCCAGTTATACAATAATTATGATTGATTTAAATGTAAAATAATGATTAGGTGCCAACCATTAGGCATTGTGCATTCATCCACAATGTCAATAATGATATTAATAATCTTCAGGCCAGCAGATACAATATAAGGCGGAGGAAGTTGAATTATATTAAAAAATTGCACGGTGCTGGGTAACAAGAAGAAAGTTCCTTCATTTCCGCTTTCATGTTTAAAATGGGACTGGATAATATTAAGATCATAAGGGCCATTCTAATTTAAGTACGATTTGATGGGATGCTTGCAGTCTCTTATAGCACATAATCAACAGCGTCACCCTATGTACTGGTGAAAGGGTTGTATGATTTGCGAGGCTGAATCAAAGTTTTAATCCGCTTCATTTTGTTTTTCTGTGCATCAAGACATGCCATAAATATTGCATGTACAGTAATTTCTGTGCAACTAAGCACAATTAAACAAATCTCCAGAAAAGTGTTATCCTTTCACCAATGGTGCATGTGATAAATTTTATTTACATACAAGAAAAATGTGTTGCATCACACAAAACCTTTAAGTACATATTCCTGGTAAGCAAAGTGCTATTACATCATGGCCTCGTATGAAAACATCAATGCCCTTGAATGGAAAATCCCACAAAATGTAGCGGATGCAACGCAGTCTATCATGGGTGGAGCTCTCCCCACCATTGAGCACACTAAATGGAGCGCTGTTGCGGGAAGAGCAGCATCTATCATCAAGTTCTACCCAGGCCTTGCTCTCTTCTCGCTGCTGTCATCAGGAAGAAAGAACAGGAGCCTCATGACCAACACCACTAGGTTCAGGAGCAGCTATTACTCATCAGTCATTGGCCTCTTGAATCATAGGGGATAACTTCACTCAACTTCACTTGCCCTGTTGTATAATGTAATTGGTGGACATGTATATAATTCACAACCTCTGACATTGAGTAGGGGTTTAGATTAAGAGGCTGGTCGGATGTGATGATGTATTTATGTAGAGTGTTTAGCATGCTTTGTGTTCAGGATATGAAGTTCAATGAAACATGTTACGTTTTTTCTTAAACATAAAAATGCCTCACTTTGATTTATTTGTGAAAACATATAGCCCCATCACTGAACTATTCCCACAATCCACGGACAACTTTCATCTCATGTTCTTAATATTTATTGCTTATTTATTTATGATTAATATTATTATATACATTTTTCTTTTGTATTTGCACAATTTGGTGTCTTTCACTGATTGCTTGTTTGTCCACTTTTCTAATTGTTTTTTCTTGGATTTACTGTGTATGCCTACAGGAAAATGTATCTCAGGGTTGTATATGGTGACTTTGATGATAAATTCACTTTGAACTTTGTTATTACCAAAACAGGGTCTCCTCCACCCACAGGAGACTGTGTAACAGAAATCTGGTCATACAAAATTTACAAATCAGTTCCAAAAAATTTGAGATACAAAATAAGAGTTTGTTCCTATTTAATTTATACGAGAAAGGGCCTTGGTGTTCACGTACATGCTTCTCAACAGTGTGGTGAAGAAGGCTTTCAGCACATTGACCTTCATCAGTCAGGGCACTGAATATAGAAACTGGGAGTTATGTTCCAGCTGTACGAGATACTGGTGAGACCACGCTTGGAGTATTGTGTTCAGTTTTGGTACCCTGCTTTTGGAAAGATGTTATTATAGTGGAAAGAATACAGGAAGGATTTAAAAGGATGTTACCAGGATTCAAATAACTGAGTTACTATGGGAGGCTGGACTGGCTAGGAAACTTTACCTTGAAGTGTAGGACACTGAGGGGTGATCTAACAAAGGTGCTTAAAATCATCAGGGGTGTAGATAGGGTGAATGCACTTACTTCTTTTTCCCCCAGGGGAAGCAACTCAAAAAGTAAAGGGAATAGGTTTAAGGTGAGATTTAGCAGGAACTTGAGGGGCAACATTTTTTATACGTAGAGGGAGATACATTTATGGAATGAGCTGCCAAAGGCAGATACGATAACAACATTTGAAAAATAGTTGGACAAGTACCCAGATAGGAAAGATTGAGAAGGATGTGGGCCAAACACAGGCAAATGGAACTTGCTTGATCAGGCAATGTGATATGGTATTGACCAGTTGCATCAAAGGGCCTGTTTAACTCAATGAGAGTTTTCTATTAAAGCAATCCTTTTGCAGTGCTGGGATGTACTGTATATGGTTTTATATTTCCCTAATATTGTCTTTTTTGTTATTCCATCCTAATAATTAGGGGGCTGTTGAGTAGGGTTGTTGATTTAGAAGTTCAATGTGACACAACATGTTTTTGGTTATGGAAATAAAATTTATCAACAATACCACCAATGCAAAGGTGGAGCTCTTCTGGAAATTTGTTCCATTGTTCTATGATGCTGAACTGCAAAATAGATGACTTGTATTAGTGTCTCATGTTTAAAACCTTTGCCTGTACACAAGGCCCATGAATATTACATGCTCCCAGACCAAAACAAGTGTAAGACCATAAGACATAAGATTTAAGTAATTCAGCCCATTGTGCCTACTCCAGCATTTAATCATGGTTGATTTTTCCCCCTCTCAAACTCTTCTCCCCGTAACTAATCAAGAACATATCAATGTCCAATTTTAACAAATCCAATGACTTGACCTCCACTGACATCTATAGCAATAAATACCACTGATTCATCAGCCTCTGGCTAAATAAATCCTCAATCTCTGTTCTAAAATGAATTCTTCTACTCTGTGCCCTTTGGTCTTAGACCTCCCCCCCCCCCCCCCCAGTAATGGAAACTTCCTCTTCATGTTAACACCGGGTCCTCCTGTCATCTGCCATTTCCACTCAATCTCTTAACTTATTTCTGAGAGTAGATAGCCTACCCATTCCTCCACTAGTTCTGTAATGGTGGAGTTGTTGCAAGGAAGGCTGAGATTCACAGCAAGGCCACAAGTTATAATTCTAGAAAGTCTGCAGATGCTGGAAATTCAAAGTAACATATATAGAATGCTGGAGGAACTCAGCAGTTCAGACAGAATCCATGGAAAAGAGTTACCACTCAACATTTTGGGCCAAGACCCTTCTTCAGGACTGATATGATATCTTTGTTTCTAGAAGCAATTGAATTTTGTGGCAGAGAAAGAATCTGTACAGAAATGCCAGAAGAGCTCTGAATATCACTGCTTTAATTTGCCTTTTCAGAGATGAGATTTTCAGGCTAATATCCCTTTTTGTCTTACTGTGGAAGAAGTCCTGGCTTAGCATTAGGAATAAACAACACGAAATGCTTGAAGAGGGAACATCTATGGAGAGGAATAAAGAGACGATATTTTGTCCAAGACTCTTCAATGGGACTGGAAAGGAATAGGGAAGAAGCCAGAATAAGAAGATGGGAGGAGGGGGAGGAGCACAAGATAGAAGGTGAAAATGGGTGAGGGGGAATGTGGTGGGTGGGGGAGGAGGGAAAATGTGAGAAGCTGGGAGGTGATGTGCAGCAAAGGTAAAGGGTTGAGGAAGAGTAAATCTGATAGGAGAGAAGAGTGGACCCTGGAGAAGGGGCACCAGAACGAGGTGATAGGTAGATGAGGAGACAAGAAAAGGTACAAAAGGAGCCAGAATGGGGATTGGGAATAGCATTAGGAATAACAAGGAGGCTGTCAAAGCTCATCTGTATCGAGAATAAATCACAGACCAATACAATGGATTCCAGCTAACTAGGCTATCAGTGAGTCAGGCAGCCGCTTATATGGGACAACTCTTAACGAACAAAAACTAATTGATAAAGCAGCTGGGATTCCCCTTGCTTATCTTGGACAATTTGCTGCTTAATTGGGGATGGAGACTGTTGCGGAACAATTCCTAACTAGAGTCAGTCACATGCACTTGTGTGGCCGTTAGGCACTATACCATGCTTCAAATCAGTTTTTAATTAGTGTCAGTTGTGAGTGTTTCTACTCAAAAAGCAACAATATTTTGTCACCGATAATTAGAGAGAAATAAGCAGTAAGAAAATTCAGAACTGTTTTGTTCAGTGCAGTTTCAAGCATTTAGGCTTGGATATGCCAAAAGAGCTAGGAGTGAAAATATAACAATTTCACTACTTCAACGTGGTAGGGGCTATGAGGAATTTGAAGGAATGAAGATTTTGGAGAATGCAATCATCAAAAGCAATGAATGAAGGCAGTTCATTATCTGCTCTAGGTGCCTGCACCAATTTTGTTCATTTACAGTCAAAAGAATGCAACATGGTTGAATTTCTCCATCAATAAGTATTAGGAACTAATAGGCAGTTTTATAGTACTTCATTTAAGTAGATAATTTGTTACTCAGTTTGTCCTTTTTATACCTTTTTAACTATTTCCATGAAACTTCGGCTAATTAGAACAGCTGCTTAATTGGGCCAAAACGTACTGGTCCTGATGCGTCCCAATTAATTGGAATCCACCATACAGGTGTCCCCTGCTTCACAAATGTTCGCTTTACGCCACTTCACTTTTACAAAAGATCTACATTGCTAACCTGTTTTTGCATTGCAAAGAGGATTTTTGCTTTTACGAAAATTTTTCCCATATAAATGAATGGTTCTTCGCTTTACGCCATTTCAGCTTAAGAAAGGTTTCATAGTAATGCTCTACCTTGTAAAGGGGGACATACCTGTATCTGCGTTTTAAACATGGAAGTTAAGTTCTGTTTAATTGGTCTGCTGCTTCCAAAGCTTTGACCCCTGAAAATTTCAAAGTAAAATTGATGTTGGGTGAGTATTGTGATGCTCACGTACGTTAGAACATAAGGTACCCTCAAGTACTTTAGAGCAGACCAGCAAAGGTTAGGATTTACAATACATGTGAATTATAATAATGTATTAAATCTTAATTAGTGCTAAGATTAGTCTTTACACCTAAGGGCAAGAGATATAAATTAGGAGCAGGAATGGGACACTTGATGCCTCAAGCCTGCCCTGCTATTAAATATGATCACAGTGAATGTAACTGTAACCTCACTTCTGCATTCCAATCAACCCACAGCAAGCTTTCACTCTCTTCCGTATCCAGTATCTATCTGACGCAAAGGAGTTGGACTCTGCCTCTATTACTATTTGTCTCCAAGATTCCGAGGTTCCATGACCCCCCCCCCCCCACCCCCGGAAGGAAAGGTTGCCAATCTAAGCCAACATCTGCTTTTAGACAGTTTTTCATCCACAAGAGGAGATGTCCTCTCTGCATCCATGCTGTAAAGACCCCTCAGGATGCTGTTTTCAATTAAATCCATTTTTACTTTTTATAAGAAAGATAATTTGTCCAGACCTTCCTTATAGGTCCTTGACTTCACCTTTGCCTGAACTCTTGTCCCAGCACTCCTTCCCATGGTGTACCTGCAGGGCCAGCTTTAGCATCTAGACCTGACCTACAACTATTATAAGGACCAGTGCATTGGGACCGCAGTGCAGAAACACAATGCAAAATGAGGCTCATTAATTTTGATTGGGCCTTAAGGCTGATTTATACTTGTGTGTATGGGCTTTGCCATAGGCCTGATTTTCACTTCTGCGTAGGCTCGTCACCATAGCGACATGCGTTGGTGTGCGCTAAAACGCTAGTTGACGGTGGGGTTTCTAAGCCACTGTGTTGCGTTTCCTTGTGAGAGACATTGACAAGGAAATGCATTTCAAATATTTTCGCATGTCGGCAGGTAGATTTGACGATTTGGTTCATCTAATTTGCATCGGTGTACAGACATGGCGGAGAAGAAGCAACCGGAAATGCGTAGGAGGAAATGTGATGCTACCAAGTGGACTAATCACAGTTGTTGTGGTCTGTGTCACTGCAACATATGAGTTAATTTTTTGGGGAGGTGCATGCCATCGTACGGCGTAGGTACCGCGTAGGGTATGCTGTACCTACGGCATAGATGCGACGCACAAGTATAAATCAGCCTTTAGGCTGACTTGAGCATACATATGTTTCTGTTGCGCTGTCAGTTCTGTATTGGAAACCGGCAAAATTTTGAATGGTGCTCCGTCAATTTTTAAAAATATAAATATCACCCTTAATATGACTTAACAATATTCACAGATATGCTTTCTCATTGTTTTTTATAAATAGCTTTAAGGTGTAATGGAACAAACAGAAGAAAAGCTTTAATATACTTTTATTCCCTTATTTCATGCTCCTCTTCCCTTTTGTTCTGTTTGAGAGTCTGAGCCAATTAAATAAATATAAATACTCACATAGTCTCAGCATTTTACTTTGACGTATTTTGTTGCCTTTAGCCCACAGTGTTTCAGCAGAATGAAGAAATTTGTCTTCAGGCTCTTGTGTAATGCAGAAAGCAGGAATGGGTAGTCCTGTTTGTAATATTCATTACCAAACATGATTGGGTGTGTTTCATTTTCTTTCTAAGAAACTTTAAAGCAAATGGGTTGAGATTTTTAATTTGGCTATGAAATGCGATGACTGAGGGAAGAGTATATCTTGTGAGGTTAGAGATTGAATAGATGTGCAGGCAAATTATCTTTATTTTAATTCCTTTTGTATCCTTTCCCCCACCCCCACACACACTCTGCTATCCTGCCCCTCAGATGCATGGGTGCTAATCACCACATCTAATTGGCCAATATTTGTGTAAGAGCTGTGATAATGAGGTCACCATTGGAGGAAAGCACCACTGTGTACAATCTCTGCCTCCCCCTTTGTCTGTGCAGATTTATTTCACAGCAGCCAAAGCTGATAGTGAAGCTTCAGTCCCCATGTCAGGACACTCAACCCAATTACTGTCAATACTTAGGTTGATATTTGCCAGCTTAGAGCAGCCTGGGTATCAAGGGCTGAATACAATATACAGTGCGCATTGCCTCAAATTTACTGGCAGAGCTTGAGAAAAAAACATACGTCCAGAAGTTCCAAATCAAGTACGCAGAATTGTGAAATATTTTGATCGAATGGATGAGGAGAGACAATGGCAGCATCGGAAAGCTGAGGTCTCAGGCTGAAGATAATTGGAATAAGAAGCTGCGGCCGGAGAAGAAGGAATTGTTTTGCATATCTAAATGCAACACCTGAAGGAGATGTGCAAGCAAATCCAATCTGAGAAGGAAATTAGATGAGAAGGAAATATTTGTAGGACTAGGAGAAAAGAATAGAGAATTGTGACTAATTAAACAGCTTTTCCAAACAGCTTAAAGAGAGACATCTTACCGAGCAAACTGCCTTTACTAAAAGGTCCTTTCTGGAAAACACTTCCTGCCACCTTGTAAGTTTCTTCCCCCAGACAATTAATCTGACCAATTATTCTACTTTGCCATGTCGCCTCCCTCCATCTATTACCTCAGTCACTGCTCTGCCCTGTAAACACTTCAAACCATGTTTTATAATGTTGTTTGCATTGAAAATACACACTGTTTATTTATGCACATTTTATTCCATATCTGTATTTTAACCTCTAATAATTCATTATAATTGTTGAATGCTGTTTTCTGTTGCGTGTCACACCAGCACAACAAATTTTTAATAAATGTAAATGTATATGGTAAATAATATTGACCCTTGATCCTTGTTCATAGGCCAAATAGACTTTGTGTTAAGACCATGAGACTGTAAGGCATGGGAGCAGAATTAGGCCATTCAGCCCATCAAGTCTGCACAGCCATTCCATCATGGCTGATATCTGATCCCAGTCAACTCCATATACCTACCTTCTCGCCATATCCTTTGATGCCCTGACCCATCAGGAATCAATCAACCCACTTTAAATATACCCACGGACTTGGCCTCCACCACAGATTCACTATGCTACAGTAAAAAAATTCCTCTTTGCCTCTATTCTAAAAGGTCACCTCTCAATTTTGAGGCTTTGCCCTCTAGTTCTGGATAACCTCACTGGAGGAAACAGCCTCTCCACATCGACCTTATCTAGTCTTTTCAGCATTCGGTAGGTTTAAATGAGACCCGCACATAGTCTTCTAAATTCCAGTGAGTACAGGCCCAAAGCTGCCAAACGCTCCTCAGCTGTTAACCCCTTCATTCCTGGAATCATCCTCATGAACCCACCCCCCCCCCACCCCCAGAATCTCTCCAATGACAACACATCCCTTCTTAGATATGGAGCCCAAAACTGTTGACAGTACTCCAAGTGTGGCCTGACTAGTGTCTTATAAAGGCTCAGCTTTATCTCCTTGTTCTTATATTCTATTCCCCTTGAAATAAATGCCAACACTGCATTTGCCTTCTTTATCACAGAATCAACCTGTAAGTTAACCTTCTGGGAACCTTGACTGAGGACTCCTAAGTCCCTCCGCCCCTCTGATGTTTGAACCTTCTCCCCATTTAGATAATAGACCGCACTATTGATCCTTTTAACAAAATGCATTATCTTACACTGTATTCCATCTGCCACATTTTTGCCCATTCTTCCAATTTGTCTGAGTCCTGCTGCAATCACATTGCTTCCTCAGCATACCTATCCCTCCGCCTATCTTCGTCTCATCCGCAAACTTTGCCACAAAGCCATCAATCCATTATCCAAATCAATGACAAACAGTGTGAAAAGTGACGGCCCCAATACTGACTTCTGAGGAGCACCATTCGACAACGGCAGTCAACCAGAAAAGACCCATTTTATTCCCACTTGCTGCCTCCTATCTGTCAGCCATTCCACTATACATGTCAGTATCTTTCCTGTAATGCCAAGGGATTTAATCTTGTTAAGCAGCCTCATGTTTGGCACCTTATCAAACACCTTCTGAAAATCCAAGTAAATGACATCCACTGTCTCTCCTTTGTCCATCCTGCTTGTTACTTCCTCAAAGAACTTTAACAGGTTTGTCAGGCAGGATTTCCCTTCACAGAAACCATGCTGACTTTGACTTATTTTATCATTACTTTCCAAGTACCCCAAAACCTCATCCTTAATAATAGTCTCCAACACTTTCCCAGTCACTGAGGTTAGGCTAACTGGCCTATAATTTCCTTTCTTTTGCCTTCCTCCCTTCTTAGAGCGGAGTGACATTTGCAATCTTTCAGTCCTACGGGACCATGCCTGAATCAAGTGATTCTTGAAAGATCATGACCAATGTATTCGTTATTTCTTCAGCAGCCTCTCTCAGGACTCTAAGATGCAATCCATCTTAGGTGACTATCCACCTTAAGACCTTGCCTCACTCTGTTTCCTTTGTAATAGCAATGGCACTCACTCCTGCTCCCTGACACTTGAATGGACCTCTGGCACATTCTAGAGTCTTCCAGAGTACCAATGTACAGATGTAAAGTACCCATGAAGTTCATGTGTTATTTCTTTGTCCCCCATTACTACCTTACCAGCATCATTTTCCAGTGGTCCAACATCAATTCTTACCTCCCTTTTACTCTTAATGTAACTGAAAAAAGCTTTAAGTATCCTACTTTATATTATTGGCTAGTTTGCTGTCCCATTTCATCTTTTTGTTGCCTCTTGTTGGACTTTAAAATTGTTGAATAATGGCAGGGTTTGACTTGTATATAGCACTAAAGAAGAAAAGAAGAATGCATCTGTTGGCATCAATAGTAATTTATTGTCATGATGGGCCACGCCAGTACACCATTAAAGTGGAAACAAAATCAACCTTTATATCAGATCTTTAACTGGCTCCAGTCTCATTCGGCCAGCTCCAAAGAGTTCTACGTTCTTATGACAAGCCAGACATTGTAGGAACGTTTTGTGATGAGGTGGGAATGGTACATTGAAAGGCACTTTCAAAAGGCACTGGCAAAAGAAGATTGAACCCACATAAAGAAAGTCAACTGAAAACCAACTGTTTATTAATCCAGAGTAACACATACAAAATTCTAGAGAAACTCAGCAGATCCTGACTGTTCTTTACCCTGTACAGATGATCCCTGAGCTACTAAATATTTATTTATTTATTGAGATACAGCACGGATTGGCACTTCCAACCCTTTGAGCCATGCAACCCAGCACAATCTCTGATTTAATTCTAATCACAGAAACATTTACAATGAGCTAGTAACCTACCAACCGGTACGTATTTGGACTATAGGATGAAACTGGAGCACCTGGAGGAACAAACAACCTCCTTACAGACCTCCATTGTTTTGTATATGTTTCTCCAGATTTCCAATGGCTGCAGTCTCTCTTGTGTCTGCAGTTTATTCACCTGATTTTGCATACAATTGATTTTATCAACTTCAGAAGTTACAGTTCATTGATTGTAAATATTTTGCTAAAACCTGATCCTTTACTCTAAAGTCATCCAATTTTATTTTACTAATAAAATGAATCAAGGCAATGGAATATTTTTGATAGGTATTTGAAGTTGAAAATTATTATTGAAAAACAGATTAGTAATCAATTTAAAGCTTTTCACTACTTCTGTGTTGTGCAATAATTAAACTTGTCTTTATGTTATTATTGGAAAAAAAATGACTGTGAATGGAAAGATCTGAAAGGACATCAAATGGGTTTTGATGTTTGCATTCAACTATTTGTTGTATTGAAGTAATAATGGATTTCTTAATCAAAAATGAAGGTATTAACAGCTTCTGTCAGTTAAATTTTCCAATCACTAGAAACAGAAGTCATAATTTAAAGTATGTAAGTGCCTTTCTTTTGAAAATAGTCCCTGGCCACTTAACAAACAAATCACAATCCATACCTACTAAACTCTTTGTTACAAACTGCAATACATGTATATACAGAACGTGAATACACCAGATTTCTTTAACTGCATCATAGGTTCTGGACGTGTTGTAGACACACCCTATATATTCAAGTCCACTATACTTGGTCTTTCCCAGTAGTCTTCTTCATTTACCAGATTGCTTTGCTGGCTTTCGGTCAGCTCTTCTCACAAAATGCTGGAGAAACTCAGCAAGTCAGGCAGCATTTATGTTGGGAAATGAACAGTGGATGGGGCTGAGGCCCTTCATCAGAACTGAAAAGGAAGGGGGGCAAAACCAGATAAGTGGGTGGGGGGAGAAGGGAGATTTATCTAACTATTCGTTTCTCTAATTTCTGATAATTATGCCTCCTTCCCTGCTTCTCTCTTTTTCCATTCTCCATTCTGGTTAGCTTCTTACTTCTTTCCTCCTCACCTGGTTTCCCTCATCCTTCCCTTTCTTTCATGGTCCACTGTCCTTTATCTATTAGATTCATGTTTTTTAGCCCTTTACCTCTTCCATCTATAACCTCCAGCTTCTTTCTTCATTTCCCTGTTGCCAATCACCATCAACCTCCTCATCTGGTCTAACCAAACATCTGCCAACTTGTTCTCCTTCCCTTATTCCACCTTCTTATTCTGACTTCTGCCCCCTCCTAGTCCTGATGAAAGGACTTAGCTGCGAACTTGGCTTTCACTGCAATAAGTCTACCTTGGGAGAATGTCACTGATTCTCCACTTGGCCTTGGATCACATGGACGTCAGAGTTCAACATAATTATATCCTCAGTTCTAATCAACATGCTCCAAAACTGGGCCTCTGTACCTCCCTCTGCAACTGGATCCTTGACTTCCTCACTGGGAGACCATAGCTGGACCAGACCAGAAATAGTATCTCTTCCTCACTGGCAGTCAATACTGATGCAACTTGAGGATATATGCTTAGCCAACTGCTGTACTCTCTCTACATCCAGAGCTATGGTTAGGCACAGCTCAAATGGCTTCTGTAAATTTACCAATGACACAACTATTGTTGGCAGTATTTCAGATAGTAACAGGGAGGCATACAGGAACCAGATAATTCAGCTAGATGAGTGGTATCACAACAGCAACCTTGCACTCAACGTCAGTGAGACCAAGGAATTGATTGTGGACTTCAGGAAGGGGAAGTCAAGGGAACACACATCAGTCCTCCTAAAGGGATCAGCCGTGGAAAGGGAGAGAAGTTTTAAGTTCCTGGGTGCCAACATCTCTGGTCCTGAGCCCAACATATTGATGCAATTAAAATTAAGGCCTGACAGTGGCTATATTTCGTTAAGAGTTTGAGGAGACTTGGTAAGTCATCAAAAAATCTCTTAAACTTCTACAAGTGTACCATGGAGAGCATTCTAACTGGTTGCATCACCATCTGATGTGGAGGGACTACTGCATAGGGTTGGAGAAAGTTGTTAACCCAGCCAGCTCTATCATGAGCACTAGCCTCCCCAGCATCCAGGACACCTTCAAAAAGCGATGCCTCAAAAAATGGCGTCTATAGTTAAGGGTCCCCATCATCCAAAACATGCCCTCTTCTCATTGCTACCACCAAGGAGAAGGTACAGGAGTCCGAAGACACACAGTCAATGTTTCAGGAACAGCTTCTACCCCTCTGCCATTAGATATCTGAATGGACAATGAACCCACAAACACTACCTCACTATCTTTTTTGCTCTCTTTCTGCACTAGTTATTTAATTACTTTTTTATATGTATATTTATTATAATTTATAGTTTTCTTAATTATTATGCATTGCAGCTTATATATCATATGCCAATGATTCCAATTCTGAATGTTGACTGTGCATTTCCCTCCATAGATGCCGACTGCCTTCCTGAGATCCTCTAGTGTTTTCAGATTCAGCTTCATTTCTTTATTGCACGTTCATTAAAACATACAGTGAAATTCATCATTTGTGTTAGCAACCAGCAAATGTCACCACACGTTCTCATGTCATCGTAGCATGTCTTCAACATTCAGCAGAGCAACACAAGTAACAACGACAAGAACAGAACAACAACAAACAACGACAGCAAATCAATATCCCGCACACGCGCGCACACACACACACACACACACACACACACACACACACACACACACACACACACACACTCACACACACACACACAGACACACACACACACACACACACACACACACTCTCTCCCTCACTCACTCATCCAACTCCAGGACAAGCCATCTCCAGCCTCCATCGGACTGATGAACTTGCAGATATTGGGCCACTGACATTTCCAGTGGACTCGCAGGCGCAGGGCTTCAGCCATTGGGCCAGGCTTCTACTTCCAGGCTCAGCTACTTTGGCATTCGGACTGATGTTCAGTATTAACCCCAGGGATCACCGATAATCACTGGGGGTCTAAACTCCAGGTCTCGAACTCCAGATTCCCAACTTTTGTGGAGAAAATTTTCCGTAATTGAGTTTATAGTTGGTTATTCTGCTCTTCTGTTTTTGCATTTGAGTATTAATGTTTATTTATTTAGAAATATAGCATGGTAACAGGTCCGACAGGCCCAATGAACCCATTCTGTCCAATTATACCCAAGTGACCATTTACTACACTATTGTGTCATCCTTTCAAGGTAATTCTGTGATTCCACATTTGTGGGCCAGAAGAACACTCAGTTTGCTTCTTAACCTGAATTACTGAACTCTCATGAATGTAAGATTTTTCTGTCAGCTCCAAGTTTACATCATGTTGTGTCCATCTTGCAGCTGGTAAGGAGCTAGGAGATTATTAATTACTTTAATCCATCAGGATAAATTTATGGAGATTTCAAGAGCAACATCTTTACATGCTTTTATAAAGCAAGGCTTCCTACTTAAGTTATAATTACTAGCCAAGCAAAAGCAATTATTTTTGTTTTTCTCATCAAAAAATCTCACTGCCTGTCATATCCTGATAACTCCGAGCAGAGACAGTAACAATGAAGTGTTGCAGGGCAACCAATACAGCAAGCAAGAGCTGTAAATTGTTTAAGGACTGCACACAATAGAAGATCATGATAAATCCGTGGTATATTTTAGGGTAATCTGAAAGCATTGCAAGTATTGACGTGGTTTTCTGCTGAAATGGATAGGTAGAGCAATATTTAGTGTACTTGATAATCCTAAAAAAACACCCAGAACTAAGAAAGCCTACAATTATATAATAATAATAACCTGCTTTCTTGAAAGGGCTATAGCAAATACTAACTTCAAGTGAATTGTCGATAATTTAATATATTCTCCTAAAAATACTTTGGATGATGTGAAACTGAATGGCTGACTGACATCTGTCAAATATGAATAAGCATTGTTTCTACTTTGGAGACTTGTTTTCATTTTACAGTTTATTCTATTATTGATTTATTGAGTATTCCTGCAAGAAAATTAATCTCAGTGTTGTATATGGTGACATATATGTACTTTGATAATAAATTTTCTTTGAGCTTTGAGATACTTCCTATAGTAAGTACCCTTTATTATAAAGAGGCTAAGAATATGTCAAGCTCTGTGACTTCTGCCAGATATCACCTTCAACCCTAAAGTTAGAAGCTGCGGAAAAGAGCTGAATGTCCCAATGGCAAAAATGTGTACCCCAGCCTATTTTCACCGAGAAGCTTTATGGAATCCTGCAAATGTGTGTGGAAGTATCAGCTTTTAAAGATGTGCTAAGACCAGCTCTCAGTTGTTCTCTTTATTGCAGTGGAAACTGTATGTATTCATCTTAAAAAAGCAAGATGCCAATTTACGCTCATTATTTCTCAAGAAATTAGTTCATTTACACTTACAAGTGAAAATAAGTGGGAAAATGTTCTTTCTTTTCTTCTAATTACAATTAAATGTACCATTAAATATGGAGGAATCAAAAAACGCTGGGGTACCTCACTGTCTTAGTGTTGCAGAATGGATTTTCACATCAAAACAGAACACTGGGGGGGCAAGTAAAGCTTCTTTAATGTGGGAGATAATCCTTCCACAATCTTGGAGGGACTTTGTTCCTTGTCTTACGGTCTGACAGTGTAATAGCCATTTCAACACTGTTGCAATAGATTGACAATAGCCAAAGGCAGAATGAAGCAATATTTAATTATTTATTTCAGCAGTGTCTAACTCCTCATTGAATAACACAACATTTTCACTGTTGCAACACTGAATCTACAATGTTGCATCAGCAATAGTTTTGATCTAAACGGTGCAAGTACAATCCCGCTCCCAATTTGACAATGCCAGCCGGAGACATATTAAAGCACTCTTCGTCTTTTTCATTTTAATTTTAAACTGCTTCCAGGGAATGGTTCAAGACAGTAGAGCTTTTCATTCCAGTCACAAGACAGTAAATTGTTTCCTTATGATCTGCTTGGCACATTTCCCTATTACAATTACTGTCAGGTCAGTTTGAACCATCATTAATTCTCTTTATCTTTATTATACACAGTTCTTTAAAACAACATATTTTATACACACTGTACCAAGGTGCTGTTTTTTGTAAATAAAATACCATTATAGTTCTACAATCCTCATAACAAAGGAATAAATTGCCTTAAGACATCTTCCACTTAGCTGACATAACATTGGAGAAATTGGAGAGGAAGGGGCTCCAAGGAAATTAATTATGTGCCCTTTATTCCAAAAATAAAGAACACCGGAAAAAGGAATAAAGTTAAGGGAGTCAATTAAGCATGCAGAAGGATATGTTTTGAGGGTGCTTTTCAAAGTGAGAGACAGAGAGCAAGGTTTTAGGAGAAGTTTTAGGAGAAGAATTCCAGGGAGACTAGAAACTACTCCACAAATGGTAGGAAGGTGGGAGAACGATTCCCATTGCAATAGGATGTATTTCAGGAAGAATGCAAAAAAAAAAGGCTGCAGAACGGATTTAAGGAAACGAGGATAATCTTAAAATCAATATCTGAAGTCAATAAATCTGATAGTCGATGTGCTGGATAAAGGTAAAGAACTCAGGCTGAATTGGATATTGTATAAGAAGGTGTTTCGGAATCCAGCAAAGGATAGTTAGGAAATTTGGACCATGAATGGTATGAAAGGAGAATGGATCAGTAGAAATGATCTGGTGGGAGTTATGGATATATGAAAATGGAATTAGAATATCTGGGGCTTGGAATGGATTGAGGGCTTGAAACTAAACTTGCGATTGGCCGGGATACTGATATTGTATGCATTATTGTGAGTAGCCGGATTACTAACCCGAAAATCTTGGTGAGACTTCTATTTAAAGTAGGAGATTCCTTGTAGCACAATACAACATATAATACTAAAGGAAACAGGCAACTTTGGAACTGCAGTCAACTTTGATAAACATTGTAATAGATCATTCATCTCTAATCCTGTTTAAGTTTCTTAATATCTGTCACAGCAAAACTGATCCAAATTGATCCAAAATGAGACAATTGTCACCAGCCTGAGACCCCACAGAGTTGTTACACTTGTGTGACACATGCACAGCTCTAAAGATAGCTCCAAAAGTCAGATTCTGTATTCCGAACAGCTTTGGAGAAAAATGAAGCACGCTTTGGAAGAGCACGAATGAGCTTTGGCAACAGCGTTTCAAGACAGATTTTCCTGAGTGCAGTCAAGAGGGCCAACCTGGTCTGGCAGGAAAAGAGCACAATCCAGGGTAGACTGCTTACTAAAAGAGGACATTTGTGTAAATGTTCAGATTTCAGGATTCTTTTATCTCAGTAGCATGTAGTTGTTACTGTCATAGTACAATAGTTAGGGGGTGGAATGTAGGAGCCATGTATCTGTTCTCTATTTGCTTTGTACTCTGAGTTGTGTATTTATTATGTGTATTATTGTCACTCATCACATTAGTGGAGGCAACAACATTCCTCCAGCATTTTGTGTGTGTCGCCTGCATTGCCAGCATCTGCAGATTTTCACTTGTTTGACATTAGTGAGGGCGTGGTCAAGGTAAAGAGGATGAGTTACACATTCATACTTATTTCTTTGTTGCTTGTAGCTTGGGACTGTGGAGCTCATATCTTTGCTGACCACTGAGGGAACGCTCAATAATGCTTAATTGTATGTTTGCTAATTGCTCATAAAGGATTGGAATAGGGAACTCGACTTTTTGGAGCGATCATTGGAGCTGTGGGCATGTCACACAAGTATAACAGCTCCATGGGGTCGCAGGCTGGCGGCTGTTGTCTAGCTTTGAACTTGGATCAATTTTGCTGCTACATTATCCATAAATCTCATATGCGGTATGTATTCAGTGGTGAAACCAAGGTAATTTATTTTTGTCAGGCAACCAATTGACCAGTGCTTTGAGCAAATTTAAAGAAAAAACAATAAGAGATTACAAATTACATTGTTAAACTGATATAGTAGTCAACATCTGTTCGTTAAATAATAACATTTAAAGCATGGAAGAAATTGGCACCAAATAGAGTGATCCACTGCCAACAATTCACAATCTTTATTTACTTTTAGCTTGAAATACACTTGGTGTGTTTACTGAGCAGGCATTATTCCTTCTGCAGAATAACAATGAATGAGAGACTTTTCTTTGTTCATAAAATGATGTTACCCCACAGGGTGGTATACTTTTATTCCACTCTATGATGCCAGCAAATTAAAATCCTAACATGTTTTCTTATCAAATGACAACTAGATGCCAAGATTGGGGCAAGATGTGCTCTTCATTTGAATTCTCCTCATAACTTAAAAAGGCTGTTTCCATTTTTAAAAATATGATCAAGAATCATGGGTAAAGGATTAAGGATCAAGGATCAACTTTATTTGCCGTATACATTTACATGGTTTTGGAATTTGTTGTGGCGTGATGGTCACAGTGTGATATGGAACAAAAAATAACTAAACAATTATAATGAATAAAAATTATATAAAAATAACTTTGGAAGTTAAAGAACAGATACTGAATAAAATGTACATAAATACATATATGAACATTTATTTGCAATACAGACTGGTTTAAAGTACTGACAGTCAGTGTAGTGATCTGAGGTAATAGATAGAGGAGGGTGGGATGGGTTAATAAGAATGGTTGATCAGACTAGATGTCTGGGGGAAGACATTTTTAAGATGGTATGAAGTTTTTGTTTTAATAGCTCTATAATACTTTCCAGATGAGAGCTTTCAGAAAAAAATAAGTCTGCTGGGTGTGTAGTAACCGCAATAATTTTTCCTGCCTACTTGTTTGTCCTAAACACATACAATCCGTGTAGCCAGGCAGCATCATAAGGAGTCAATGTTTCAGGCCAAGGCCCTTCATCAGGGCTCAAGGGAAGACCTAAACTTTGTTAGGGTAGGCATCCCTGGAAGAGACTTCATAGTGTAGTAGTAGGATCATAAAAACATGAGAAAATTTGCAGATGTTGGAAATCAAAGTAATGCATGCAAATTGCTGCAGGAACTCAGCAGGCCAGGCAGTGTCTATGGAAAACAGTAAACTGTTGACTTTTTGGGCAGAGACCTTTCACTGTCGCCAGGTCAAAATCTCTACAAATTTTCTGCATATCATAATTCATGCAATTTAATAGAAAAAAAATCAGAAAAAGGACAATATGGTGGTGCAGCATTTACGAGTGTTGTCTTACTGCTTCTGGGACCAAACCTTGAGTGTTGCTTGTGAAGAATTTCTGACACATTCCTCCGTTTCTCAGTCTCTCAGTCCCCATCTCTGGGGACAAACTGTTGACCGACATCTTTTATAAACCTGATTCCGATTATTCCATTTTTCTCTGTTCCTTCGGCTCCTCTGCATCTGTTCCCAGGATGCTACTTTCCATTCCAGGACATCAGAGATGTTCTCCTTCAAGGAAGGAGTTTCCCTTCCTTCACCATTGATGCTGCCCTCACTTGCATTTCCTCCATTTCCCAAAAATCCATGCTCACTCATCTGCCCACTTCCCTAATGGTGATAGAATTTCTCTTGTCCTTACCTACCACCCCAACACATCCAACACATCATCATCCTCCGCAGCTTTCATCTTCTCCAAAGGGATACTACCACAACACATATCTTTACCTCCCCTCCCTCTGTTTCAGCTGGAATTCCTTTTCCATTCATCCCTCCCCACTATTCTCCCTTCCGGCATTTATCCCTGCATACAGCCATTTACCTTCATTCAGGGCCCCAAACAGTCTTTCCAGGTGAGGCAACACTTCACCTGTGAATCTTCTGAGGTTGTTCATTGTGTCTGGTGCTCCTGACGTGGCCTCCTCTACATTGGTGAGGTCCATTGTAAATTAGGGGACTGCTTCATCGAGCACCTCCTCTTTATTCCCCCAGTTACTGGAGGCCAAACATATTTAATTCCCGTTCCCATTCCCGTTCTGACATGTTGGTCCAAGACCTTCTATTGTGCCAAGGCCAAGACATCCTCTGGGTGGAGGAGTAACATCTTATATTTCATCTGGGTAGCCTCCAACCTGATGGAATGAATATCAGTTTTTCTTTCTGGTTAAAAAAAATCCCTTTCGCTCCCTTCTTCTATTTCTTACCCCAGCTTCTTACTTCTTCTCACCTGCCCACCTCCTCCCCCGGGTCCTGTCCTTCCTCCCTTTCTGCTGTAGTCCACTCTTCTCTCCTATCAAAGTTCTGCCTCTCCAGCCCTTTATCTTTTCTACTCACCTGCTTCACCCATCACCTTCTAGCTAATTCTCCTTCCCCTCCCCCTCCTTTTTATTCTGGCTTCTTCCCCCTTCCTTTACAGTCCTGACGAAGGGTCTCACCCTTACTCATTTTCATGGATGATGCGTCATCTGCTGAGTTTCTCCAGCATTTTGTGTGCTTTGCTCTGGATTCCCAGCATCTGCAGACTTCCTTATGTTTAAGAATTTGCATATTTTCTCTGTAACCAAATGAGCTTCCTCCAGATGCTCTGGCCTCCTTCCACATTCCGAAAGGTAGGTAATTGGCTCCTGTAAATTACTCCGAAGTACGTACAGCTTAATGGTAAAAGGAAGAAACGGTGAGCTGATGGGTTTATGCCGGAGAGATTAAGATGCAAGGAGCCAGGAAATAAGAGAGAAAAATTGGGACAAATAGGGATGTTCCCCTGGGAATGACCATAAGACCAATATGTGAATAACCTCCTTCTGTGTTGTTACCAGCAAAAAGTTAAGTTTAATAAAATAATTATATTATGACCTTCCTTGGACTTTCTTAGGAAATGTACAACTAATGAAATACTTCTGAAACATTGTCACTGTTGTGTAGTCAGAAAGATAGCAGCCAAGTTGCATGTAGCAAACTCACTGATAAACAGCAGTGTGCTAATGACTAGATAGATAATAGACAATAGACAGTAGGTGCAGGAGTAGGAGTAGCCAGCACTGCCATTCACTGTGATCATGGCTGATCATACACAATCAGTACCCCATTCCTGCCTTCTCCCCATATCCCTTGACCCCGCTATCTATAAGAGCTCTATCTAACTCTCTCTTGAATGCATCCAGAGACTTGGCCTCCACTGCCTTCTGGGCCAGAGCATTCCACATATCCACCACTCTCTGGGTGAAAAAGTTTTTTTGCATCTCTGTTCTAAATGGCCTACCCCTTATTCTTAAACTGTGGCCTCTAGTTCTGGACACACCCATCAGTGGGAACATGCTTCCTGCCTCCAGCCTGTCCAATCCCTTAATAATCTTATATGTTTCAATAATAGATAATCAGTTTGGTAACATTGGATTAATGGTTAATGCTGGCCAGGACATCTTTGCATATTTTTGAAATAGGGCCATGCACGTTTTTATACTTGAGAGGGCAATTAGAGCCTTGGCTTAACATTCCACTAAAAAAAAGTGGCACAAAACAGCAGTGCAGTGTTGCCAAAGCACTAAACTCAGCTGCCTGAATTTTGTGCTTGAACCTTTGAAATACAGCTGCACATGATCTTGCACTGTTTTTCAATGGATCCATTTGTCTAAAGGGAAAGCAATTCATCAAAGTCTCAGGGGAAGAGGAATGGGTTAGAATCATGAGCACAATTGGTTAGTCAGGGATAGCGACTGTAAACGCTGCATCACAAATTATTTTTAAGTGTTTGTGAGTTGCACACAGCAATGAATTGGACTGTGCAACAATACAGTGGTATATTCTATGATAGAATGCTGAAGAAAAAATGGAAAAAGTTGCATTAAAGGTACAGTTACTGTGGATATAAAATCTGAATATAAGAGTTTTAGTTGTTGACACAGATGAATCATCTTGCCTGTCAGGTAGCAAAGTCCTCTACTGGACACAAACGACTTTGTGCGTAACATGTGACTTTAAAAAAGCGTACAGAACCATCACGAGTTCTTGATTGATTCAAAGAAAAGAAGCATTCAAAAATATGAAGTAGCCAGTGTACAAATCAAAAGCTGAAATCTATATGTGAGGAATCTAATGAGGATTTTTGAAAATGGGTGATCACTAAAGCAAAAAAATTCTATCAACAGCCCCAGGATCTTAAACAAATAAGTGAAATTATATGCTCGATCAAAGGCTCAGACATTGTGAGCGGACTTTTGAACAATATCACACCATCTTGGTGATTATCCCACAGCGACTACTCAGATCAACTGCTTTGTCCAAGGTCAATTTCCGCATCAGTAAAGTGAAGCACCAGAACCCTCAGTGATTTTTCAGTGCTACACTGGAAATCTTTTATTTTTTTCTGTTTCAAGCTGGATAGAAATAACACTCAAAGGGTGATTGTTGTGACAGGCTTCACAAAGATAATTTTCCATCATCTCATGATCTTTGTGTTAATACTGCTCTCCCTGGCAAAAGGCAGCATTCCTGTTTAGATTCACACCTAAGACCTTCTTCTTATTTCTTGGCAAGGTGATGTAAGTGCAGCATGAGCAGGTTCAAACTTTTGCCCTTCTTTTCCTTATTTCCTTATTCTGCTGGAATTAGTAATGTGTGATGTGCAAAGGTTCTATTCCTGAGACTGTCAATAAAATGATTTTGTAATACGTCAGAAATTAACTATTTTGAATATTGATTATCATAAATGTTTATTGTCTTTCTCTGTGTAGTTACAATCGCACAGAATCAGAATATCCCACATTCATTGACTAGTTTTAATTACCTTAAATTATCAATGGACAGTACGTTTGACAAGTATTTTACAAAAATGTCATAGAACAGATCATCTTTCCAGCTTCCAAAGCAAATCACTTAGTGACCTCCCACTGTGAACCAGCAGACAATGGTGTCTGTCTGATTAATGAAAGAAGACTTCGTGTAAACAGACTTTTAACATCTTTTGAATAGTTAGCTGCCACCAATAGTCCATAACTCCTGAAAATGCTTGATTTCTGTAACTACATTTTCTATCTGGAATAAGTCTCTAAAAATTACGGGAGAATTTGTGTCAGTCTGATTTCCATAAAGCTGATTTTCCATAACCCAGGGAGCTCTGTACTTGACGAATATACCGACTGATCACTGGAAGGCTAAAGGTAGAGAGCGGAAGATATTTCTGATAGCAAATAGAATCTCCATTGGGATGAATGATAATAATCCAGTGCTCTGGGCTAGGCTTTGGAATTGGAAGAAAATCTTCTCTAGTGGTCTGAATGTAAAGAAGTTCAGATTTTCTTACAATCTGGAAGTAATTTTCAAGATTACACTGTTGTTAAACAATAAGGAGACTCACACTTCCCAAGCAGCAAAACCAAACTGAAAAGCCCTATCCTTAGTCAATTCTTGGAATTGTAGATTTAGTGTCTCTTTCACAGGAATTCTTACACAGGCTTCCCCCACTATCCAAAGGTAGAGTGTTCCTATGAAACTCTTTTTAAGCTGAAATGTCGTAAAGCGAAGAAGAAATTACCATTAATTTATATAGGAAAAATTTTTGACCATTCCCAGATCCAAAAAATAACCTACCAAATCATATTAAATAACATATAAAACCTAAAATAACATGAACATGCAGTAAAAGCAGGAATGATATGATAAATATACAGCCTATTTGAAGTAGAAATATTGTATGTACAG
Source organism: Hypanus sabinus (assembly GCF_030144855.1). Taxonomy (NCBI): domain Eukaryota; kingdom Metazoa; phylum Chordata; class Chondrichthyes; order Myliobatiformes; family Dasyatidae; genus Hypanus; species Hypanus sabinus. The sequence continues at coordinate 40,685,467 of NC_082709.1, forward strand.
TGTAGTTTCACTTATCAGAATGGGGAAGACAGCGAGCCAAAATCGATTTGGAGAAAAAAAATCGGCACGTACACACATATGCACGCACACGCAAGCGCACACAACTGCCCGCACAAGGCTTCACGGTCATGGTAGTCTTTCTCGGGGTTAACACACATATAAAGCAGGCGCCTTTTTTTCATAAAGGCGAAAATCCTCTTTGGTTAGCGAAAACAGGTACTAATGTCGGTCTTTCGTACCAGTGAGCTGTCGTAAAGCGAACGTTCGAAAAATGGGAGCCACCTGCATTCCAGCCTATTAAATTTTTCGACAGTAGAAGTCCTTAAAGATTTCACTATATAAGGATTCATCAGCCTCTGGGCTCTATTACTTGTCCAACTTTTTGCAGCTAACTTCTTCACTGAAGGAAGTTACTGTCGAAGGGTACTGCGATGTATGCACTGCATCAAAAGCTTTGTCAACTGAATATGTTGCTTTGTGTCAGTAAGGGGGTGACAAGCACCATACTACTTCAGTGTCTATTGTGTGTTCATTAGTTGAGCAAATGATAAAACCAACAGCATCCACTATTGCATTGGAGATGTCGAAACTGACATAAGAACAGCAGGGAATATTTAATGGGCGCAGTGCTGAAGCAGCAGCATGGGTGGTGTAGCGGGCTTTACACTGTGTCTTGCCTTCTGCCATTCAATTTCCCAATAGTTGGCATAATTAATATTCATAGCAATTTCCTAAACTCTATGGGACTTGCTGGTAGTAACTCACTATAGCTGGGGCTCAAACTAAAATTAGTTAATGATAATAATAATAATAATAATAATAATACTTTATTGATCCCATGGGAAATTCTTTCGATACAGTAGCAACATTTAAAAACACACTTTGCAGTGTGCAGACTTAAGTAATAACAGGTTCTTCACTGAAGGAAGTTACTGTCGAAGGGTTCCATGTTTTATGTACTGCTTCAGAAGCCTCGACAACTCAGTAAGTTGCTTTGTGTCAGTAAGGGGGTGACAGGCACCATATTATTTTGGTCTCTATTGGGTGTTCATTAGCTGAGCTACGGTGGCTGCTTTTCATCAGTTGTTGCATTAAATGTGCCATTTCCTGTTAGCCATGAGGACCGCGGTTTGGTCGCGCAGAGCTGCAGGCAGCTGCCGGTTGATATGTACTGCACTAGAACTCTGCATTAGGGCACCAAGCGGAGTCAGTTTATTATTATTGTAGCTTATTATCATGGAAGTAATGTGTGTTCAGCTTCATACAGCCCATGTGAGTTAATAGTATGTTTAACACTTAGATGTCAGAGAAGCGGGTAAAGTATGGTGGAAAAGATAGAGTTAACCTTTACCTCACTATCAGCTACTTCTTAAGAATTCTGCTCAACCTGTTACATGTTGCCAGTGAAGCTACTTGAAGCAGTGGACTAGAATTTGTAGGGGAAATCTCAAGTGGATGATTGATATATCCTATTATCAATAAAGAAATTGACCAGCAGTTGACGCTAGTGATGGATACACCATGAATTGTTAATTGTCACGTGCTACTGGATGTGATACTATCCGTCATTAGCTTTGCAAGGGAAAACCTTGCCCTTAACCTCCCTTAGAGTTTCAGGATGCTGCTGTTATTGGAGATGAATTGCCCATTAAACTCACCAAAGGAAGCTAAGTTTAGGGAAAAATAAATGTTAATGTTAAACAATACCTTAATTATCTTCAGGTAGTCTCATGTCTGTTACTGCTATTAAAACAAAAACTTCACATGTCTTAAAAGTTTCTTACCCAGGTAGTTAATCTAATCAATCATACTAGTTAAACCCCCTCCATCCTCCATCTATTACCCCTATCACTCAAATGTACAGTAAACAATTCAAATGACTTTCTGTAATACTGTTTACATGCTGGTGTTTATGTATATATTAGTCCATATCCATACTTAAAACTCTAACATTATTTTTTCCATTTTTGAATATTTTTTGTTGTTGCATATTATGCCCTGACCAACATACCACAGCAATTTCCTAAATGTAAATGTATACGGCAAATAAAGTTGATCCTTCATCAGGTACTGGAGAGTTTAAAAATGACAGCTTTTAACTACATATATTTTAATTACATACATTTCTTCATATCTCATTTTTCTATCTTTGTTTCCTCTTCATGAATCCAAGCCTTTCACCTCTCCTTGGCTATTTCTAGAACTCATTCAGCTAAATCATAAGTCGATCAGATGCCCAGTGACCTGAGAAACTGTGGATGCTGTGACCTGCAGTTTCTGAAAATAGAAAACTGCTGGAGGAACTCAGCAGGCCAGGCTGCATCTGTGGAGGGAAACTTATTGTCCATGTTGTTTTGGGTCAAGATCCCGCATTAGGACTGAAGTTCCATTTGCCTTTGAATTTGCACACTCCGATGTAGCTCAGTCCTTTATATGTTTTTTTTTTCAGTTATGAACTGGGGGTTGGATTGTAGCTGTGTATTTGTCTGTCATCACACAATGGGAAAGATAAAATTGTGCTGAAAAGAATGCAGAGGAGAAACACCAGGGCATTCTCTGGATTGACCTTAGTAATGTGGAGAGATTGAGTCTGAGGGAGGCCTGATTGAAGTGTACAAAATTGTGAGAGACATAGATCAGAATCAAACTTTAATTGCCAAGTACCTGTGCACATACAAGAAATTTACTTCCGGCAGATGTTGTCTCTCTGCTCATAACAATAATAATGATAAATATAAATGAAAATATAGATTATACATACAAGTAGTCCAATCCAAGTAATAGTTAGCCGGCAGTTAACCGGCAGTTAACCGGCAGTTAACTGTTCAGCAAAGTGACCGCAGTAGGGAAAAAACTTCTCCAGTGCCTATTAGTCTTAGTCTGGAGGGATCTGAAGCGCCTACCAGACGGAAGCAGTTCAAACAGTCTGTGCGCAGGATGGAAGGAGCCCTTTATGATGTTCCCCATCCTCTTCTTCAGCCTGGAAGAGTACAGGTCCACAATAGAGGGCAGGGAGGCTCCAATGATGTGCTTGGCAGTCCTCACTGTGCACTGTAGTCTGGTTCTATCCTGCTTGGTGGCGGCTCCAAACCACACAGTGATGGAGGTGCACAGGACAGACTCAATGACTGCAGTGTAGAACTGCAGCAGCAATTCCTGAGGCAGACCATATTTCCTCAAGAGCTGCAGGAAGTACATCTGCTGCTGGGCCTTCTTCAGGATGGAGCTGATGTTCTGCTCCCACTTCAGATCCTGAGAGATGGTGGTTCCCAGGAACCTTAAGTTCTCCACAGTGGACACAGGGCTGCCGAGGACTGTGAGGGGGGACATAACGGGGGGATGTCTCCTGAAATCCACTATCATCTCTTTTGTCTTGAGCGTGTTCAGCTCCAGATTGTTCCGACTGCACCAGAGCGCCAGTTGGTCCACCTGCTGTCAATATGCAGACTCATCACTGTTCTGGATGAGTCCGATGACGGTGGTGTCGTCTGCAAACTTCAAAAGCTTCACATAGGGGTTGGGGGAGGTGCAGTCATTGATGTAGAGGGAGAACAGCAGTGGAGAGAGGACACACCCCTGGGGGGCGCCGGTGTTGGTGATTCGAGTTTCCGAGGTGACCTGTCCCATCCTTACCTGCTGACTTCTGTTGGTCAGGAAGCTGTAATTCCAATCGCAGAGGTCAGGTGGCACAGTGAGGTGAGACAATTTGGAGCAGAGGGTATGAGGGACGATGGTGTTAAACGCCGAACTGAAATCCACAAACAGCATCCGAGCATAGGTCCCAGGACGATCCAGATGTTGCAGGGTATAGTGCAGTCCCAGGTTGACTGCATCGTCTACTGACCTATTTGCCCGGTAGGCAAACTGCAGGGGATCCAGCAGGCTGCTGGTGAGGGTCTTCAGGTGGTTCGACACCAAGCGTTCAAAGGATTTCATGACCACAGATGTCAGTGCGACAGGTCTGTAGTCGTTCAGTCCTGTGATGGTGGGTTTCTTGGGGACCGGGATGATGGTAGAGCGCTTGAAGCAAGTCGGAACCGCACTCAGCTCCAGAGATCTATTAAAGAGATGAGTGAAGATGTGAGCCAGCTGATCAGCACAGGCTCGTAGACAGGAGGGGGAAACCCCATCTGGGCCTGGAGATTTTCGGGTCTTAAGTCGCTGGAACAGTCGACATACTTCTCCTTCACTGATTCTAAGCTGTGATCTAGGGGGGCTGGGCAGAGATGGTGGGGAGGTGATTGCAGTGATTGGGGGATGAGTGCCAGTGAGTGATGGTCGAGGGAAGGCAGGAAGAGAGACCGAAGAGGGGGGAGGGACAGGTGTAAGATGGACCCTCTCAAATCTACAGTAAAAGGTATTAAGGTCGTCAGCCAAAGCTTTGTTAACCTCAGCAGGGGGGGCAGTGCGTCTCCTGTAGCCAGTGACCTCCTGCAGGAGATAGTCAAAATCTTTTTCCCATTGTTTGTGTATCGGGAACAAGAAGGCATTGGTTTAAAGTAAGAAAACAGAGTTTTATAGGGGATCTGAGAGGTAAGTTCTGAGGGGAGAGTGGTTTATATCTGAAATGCACTGCCAGATGAAGTAGTGGAATCAACTACAATTACCACATTTAACTGGCATTTGGGCAAAGATGTAAATAGACAAGACACAGAAGGAGATGGTCCTGATACAAGCAAATTGGATTAGTGAAGATGGACAAGAAGTTTGAAATTGACTGGTAGGCCTGAAAAGCCCGTTTTGTGCTGTGCGACTCTATGATTCCATCTCGCCTTTGCTCCACCAGAGATTTTGCACATGATTAATCTATTTCACCTCCGTCTTCTCAACATCCCCTCCTCCCCCACAACACATTTGGTTCCACTAGTGGCCCAGAGCCTTGATTTTTCCTTGAATGTATTCTACACCTGAGCACAAAGACCAACACAGGATAGAGCAATGCAAAAATTCATAACTCTTCGTAGGAAAGAAATTCTTACTCCAATAAGGACAGTCTTTTATTGAAAGAAAGCAAAGCATATTGCCTGATGCCTCAGTAGGGAGAAGCAAGCTTATAGGACTTTAAGAGCAAAACACTGTAGGTGCTGGAAATCTGAAGCAATTGCAGGAGTTACTCAAGCAACAGTCCTGACGAAGGGTCTCGGTCCGAAACGTCGACAGTGCTTCTCCCTGTAGACGCTGCCTGGCCTGCTGTGTTCCACCAGCATTTTGTGTGTGTTGCTTGAATTTCCAGCATCTGCAGATTTCCTCGTGTTTGCAAGAATTACTCAACAGGTTAGGCAGCATTTGCAAAGAAGGAAAAGTCAATGATTCAGATCAAGGTTCCAATTGCCTGTCACTTTAATTCTGCAACCCACTTTGATCCCCTGCCCTTGGTCCCTGCCGGTATTCCAATGAAGGCTTGAGGAATAGCCCCTCAATATCTTTTTATGCATTTTATACCCTTCTGGTCTCGACATTGAGTGCAATTATTTAGCTAATGAATGCTCTTGTTTCTATACTTCATATTTCCAACATTAATACTTTTTTGTTATCAATATTTAAGAAATGTATTTATCTCCATCTATTTGCACTTCCTTTGACCTATCATTTCATTTATATTAAAACTTTCAGCCCCTTCTTTCTTTGAATTGCATCTTTCTTTCTGTCATTTAATATCTGCTTTCCTCTATTCTGTTGTAATCCTTTCTTTATACTATCTTCAACCTTCTCACCATTTTCTGTATCTGAAAAGACAATTTGTCTTAACTTTTTATGATGAGAAGGCATATCATACTGACCAAGTCAGACTTAATACATTGGAAAGCGATTACTTTGCAGATCTCATTTCTGAACTGTCTATGAACCCATGAACACTACCTTGGTATCACATTTTACACTATTTATTTATTTATTGAAACTTAGAAATTTTAATGTCTTGCATGGTACTGCTGCTGCTGCTGCAGAAAAACAGACTTCACAACATTTGCCATTGATAATAAACCTAATTCTGCTTCTGATTTTGACATCTAAACCTTATGGAAAATAGACCTGATCTACTCATTCTTTTTGCATAATGATTGAATATATTCAAGGCTGAAGTAAAGATTTTTGATCAATGGACCAGTCTAGAGTTTGAGAAATAGAGAAAAATGTGTAACCTTATTGAACAAATTAATCCTACTCTTATTTCTTGGGAGACATCCTAACTGCATCATTCTCATTGCTGGAACCAGTCCAGTGAACCTCATCTGCCTTCGTGGAAAGTATTTCCTTTCATTTTAGACAAAACTCTACACAGTATGCTATGTATAATCTCACTAAAGCCCTGCATGTTTGCTAAGACCTCTTTAATTTTGAGTGTCAATCCCTTTATAATAAAAAGATAACACACTATTTGCTTTGTGAAATGTTCAGAACACCCTCTTCTCATTAAAAACATGTATGTTGTTTTTACATCTTTCCTACCAAAGTGGAGAAATTTATTTCCACTAAATAAACTTCTTTGACAACTGTATTTCTCTACACCTCCTCTACACTATCCCAGCTAGTTCTGTAGTATCAACATTGTTGGATACATTATACTCAGCCCCCTCTTCAAAGTCACTCATTTGGATTGGCCATCACCATCAGATTGAGAGTGCCAACCTAAAAAGGTTTGTTTATTCCTGTTGTCTATTTGTTGCTACCCTTACCAAGTCTCAACACAAACCGATGTATTATGTCTGAGCAAAGAGCTGCAACTTTGTGCAAAATCCTTGTGTTTCCATCTTATTCTTCTGATTTGCTAAAATGCCGCATTGTGGATTGTGTGAGAAGTCATTAACTGGAAGTAATTTTCCCTTCTGCAGATGCAATGGGTTTCTTCTAGCAATTTCTAGTGTTAGAGATATTTTGCTTTCATCTACTTGGTCTTCAAAGATTCACATTCCTAACTGCTTCATTATTCAGTTATCAGTTCTAGAACTTGGCAGGACTATATGTTATATGTTCAATGAATATGACACCATGGTAAAAGATAAAAATCAAGCTAATCAGCAAAATTCAAGATGTCCTGTTCTGAATACTCTACCATTATATCTTTCCCGATATATTTTCATTTACCTATAAAACAGCACAGTTCATTTGCAGCGAGAGCTGGGCAGATAAGCTCAATAAGGATAAAAACCATCAATTGTACCTACTTTTTATAAGTTCATTTAGTGAAATTGAGGTGGAGTATATCACAGATGCTTCTAACTCTATCCATTCTTTGGACTTCCAACAGTTCAACATCAATGGTCAACATGCATGTCAAGTTATTGGTTAAAATGAAATGATGTAGCATGACGATTGAATCACTGGGCAAGCATGCATAAAATCTCAACCATTGATCTAGAATGGTGCAAGTTCGGATCCTATAAAGGCAGCTGGAAGATTGAAATTCAAGTGATTAAATAACTCAGGAATGATAAGTGAGTCTTATTGAGATAACAAATCTACTCAGTTGATTTAAAAACTCGTCTGATTTCCTGATGAGCTCCATGGTGGGAAATTAGCCGCGTCTACCTTACCTCCTTAATTCTAAGAACTTTAGACATGGCTTTGTTATTGCCATCCATTCTGTAAACAAGAATAGACTTGAAAGTGACACATGAAAGGGTTGTGGTATTTAAGAGGATGTGATGCCCAGAAGCTTCCTCAAAATAAAGAACAGTTTGATCACACCCTTCTTTAGTTACACGCATCCTGATTCACTCATTCTCCTTAAGATTTTTGGAAGGGGTGCTTTAATTTGATTTTATCCGTCATTTATATGCAAGAGCCCAGCAGTCCTCATTCTCCAGCAGCCTTGTCAAGCACTCACCTTGTAGAGAGTGGCAGCATGTATAAGTTCTCTCCAGAAGATTTGGAAGACTTATTTTAGATCTGTGCAGCAGATGAATATGGATTCAACATATAGAGATGTAATATTTATATTTTGCTTTACCAGTTATCAAGTCTCAACTGTTTCTGAATCGAGCTGGCAGTGAATATACAGTACATATGATTGAGCCTGTGCGCTTGTTCCAATGATAGGGCAGGAGCAGCTGGAAGGAAGTTGGCCTTCTTAATGTTCATGCAGCAAATGCTTGAAAGGAGCTTTTGGATGTTCATTTACTGAATCTATCAAATTTTACTGCACACCAGGAGGCCATTCTGTCCGCGTCAGCCGAAAGGTTACAGCTGGGATTAATTCAGCCATCTATCTCTCTGCCCCGTGGAAGAGTTTTCTGGAATAGTGCACAAAGGAAAATTAAACACAGACACTAAACTCTAGGAACATTCACGTTCTGTAAATGAATAAATGACAGACTGGGAAATGGAACAGGAAAATGTTACTTCATCAAAACACCAGGAGCTGTGGCAGATGAAGTAATAGTATTGATTAAGGAGAACCCTGCATCTTTTACGTGGAGATTAGATCAAGGTCATTCATGAATTTTATGTATTAAAGAGTCAGGGATATGGTGTGGGTTCCATGCAAAGGAGGTTCAGCAATGCAGTATTGCTCAGTTTTTGATTTTAGGTAAACTGCTTCCTTTGCAGCTGCCTCACCTTTCTGGCAGTTGGATGATTAGAAATATGAAGCAATTTTAGGCTCTCCTGGAGAATAATGGCAGTGTTGTGTACAATGCTATTAATCTATCCAGGCATTTGAACTACTTCTTCAACATGCCTCTGTTATGTTTAATAAAGAATCAGGTGGTTACATTGGCTTTTCTTTTACAGTATGTCTTTTGCCTACCTGTCTGAAGCTGGCTGAAATGAGTCAAGTACCACTTTTTGGTAGTGCTCAAAATAGTCAAGGAGATCTGCTTGAGGTCCTGGTCTCTGCTTCACGGGTCAGTGCAGAGCAAAAATAAATTGTAACTTTTCACATTTTTTTCTACTTTATGTTATTGATACAAAGATTCTTAATGGCTTTCAATGGTTTTCCAAAAATGATTCAAGATCAGCGGTGTCTGATTTGAGACAGTGAAGAAAACACTGCAGGATTTGCTTTGGTCAAGTGTGATTGTATGTCTGGTGTCTTAATGACAACTTTTCTTGTAAAATCAGGGACTACAATGGTCAATTCATTCCCATACATCAGGAATAGGCCATTTATTCCCTTGGCAGATTTTCTTTTTTGGAATTCTGATTCTCCAGAATGATTTCAATTTTGACAAATATCACAGAAGGCTGGAAGTAGAGATTTCGTTTTTACCTTTTGGCAAACCTCAGCAGCAATCCTTTCTTCTAGCAACGATTACCGGTTGAATTATTGATCTGAATTATACCAGCCCCAGATTAAATTAAGGCATGCAAGTGTGTGTAAATGATAGTAATTTTATCCTCATTTGTCCTGCTTTAAATGTTGCATTCTTTCTGATGTTATTAGGTTTTTGACGTCAACTTCCACATAATAGTCTTCCTCTTCTGTGGCATTCCCTTGGGATTGAGGATGACTTGTTTCCATTCTGTTTCTGTGGATTCTGAAGTGCTAAGTGAAGTTCATGTAGCGTACAGACTCTAGCTATATAGAAAAGGTAATGCCTGATAGGATACTGGGTGAGTATGGGCTTCTTCAGGCACTCTTGCTGGGTTTCTGTGTGATCTTAACATAAAGATCTCGAGATATGTAGTACCAGCTCAAAATGCTTTCTATCCTGAGTGTTTATAAGCCAGGCGTTCCCAACAGTCAGTGGAGGTGTTCCACTTCTACAAGGAGGCTTTCTCTCTGCCCAGACAAAAGTGGAGCAGGTGCTGGCCCATTCAGTACTCAGGTTTGTTATAGCATTGACGACAAAGATCAAGCTTAATCTGACAGTAACTTCAGAGTTTCAGGGAGTTTGCTGTAGGTAGTCTAAGTTTCAGATACATAAGGGACCAGAACTAATTGACTGGGCTACAGGCTCAAAATGCCGGAGGAACTCTGCAGGTCAGGCAGCAATATGGAAATGAATAAACAGTTGACATGTTAGGCTGAAACCCTTCATCAGTACTTGGCTAATAGTAAACCAGTCAACCTATGTCACCTCAACTTCAGAGTAAGAGTCTCTCAGCCTTGACAATGAAGCTGCAGAATACAGTCAAAGATTGAACTTGTTCACATTTAGAGGCAGGATTAGAATTTAATATCACTGGCACACATGGAGAGAGCAAAAATAAGAAAAAAAGTGAGATCATACACATGGGTTGATTGTCCATTCAGAAATCTGATGGTGGTGGAGAAAAGCTGTTCCTAAAATGTTGAATGTATGTCTTCAGGTTCCTGTACCTCATCCATGATGGTAGCAATGAAAAAAGGACATGTCCTGGGTGATGGGTGTCCTTGATGATGGATGCTACCTTATTGAGTTATTGCCTTTCAAAGGTCTCCTGTATGCTGGTGAGCCTAGTGCCCATGATGGAACTGTCTGGGTTTGCAACTTTCTGCTACTTTTTCCAATCCTGTGCAGTGGTCCCTCCGTGCCAGATGCAACCAGTTTGAATTTTTTTCATGGTAAATCGGTAGAAATTTGCAAGAGCTTTTGGTGACATAGCAAGTCTCCTCAAACTCCTAATGAAACATAGCTGCTGTTGTGCCTTCTTTGCAATTGCATCAATATGTTTAGCCCAGGATCGATCTTCAGAGATGTTGACATGCAGGAACTTGAAACTACTCACCCTTTCCACTGCTGATCCCTTAATGAGGACTGGTGTTTATTCTCTTGACTTCCCCTTCCTGAAGTCCACAATTAATTCCTTGGTTTTGACACCATTCAACCAGCTGATCTACCTTACTCCTATATACCACCTTGTCACCATTTAACATTCTGCCAACAGCAGTTGTATCATTGGCAAACAGAAAATAAATGCACAGTAAACAGAAAGGAACTATCTCTTTTAACAGGGAAATTGTTAAATGAGGACACACATTAAAGTTAACTGATAATTAGCGATTATCAGTGGTGAAATTCTTTTTCAATTAGTCAGTGAGTCTGTAAGCCAGTATTTCAAAGCGTGATGGAGGTAGATTTAAAAACAATCTGACAAGAACATGAAGAACCATATCTCCAGGCCAGAGGTGGAGAATTAACCAAAAACCCATTTTGGTTAACATAACTGGGCCACATAGCCTCCTTCCATGCTGTAAGTAATTATGATTCTGTATGGCAGATTGGAAATTGTAGGGGAGTCTGAACGGGGTCTAATTTGAGTTTGCAGTCCCTGAAGCTCTCTGGCAGAAAAGGTTACTAACCAAGTCACAAGGGCAGCTGTAAATGGATTTCCGGAGCACTTCGATACCCTTTAATCCAAGGCATTTACAAACGTTTGTACATCTGAATCAAAACTGTACTGTGCATGACTGAGCTATAACAGCAATGGGTAGCACACAGAGGGTCCTTTCCCTGAGCCTGTCAACTTTGACATGAAATGTTATCACATTTACACTAGGTGGTACTGCTCTGTATCACTTCTTTTAAGATTTTTGAGTGCCTAGAAAGGCACTGCTTTTTAACATGGCCGATGGCATTCTGAAGTACAACAACAGGCAACATTTCTATATCGGGATGTGAATGTATCTGAATCGGTAAATTGGTTTATTATTGTCACATGTACTGAGGTACAGTGAAAAAATGTCTTGTCTACTGTTCATACTGATCAATTCATTACAACAGTGCATTAAAGTAACACAAGGTAAAACAAAAACAGAGTGCAGAATGAAGTATTACAGTACTGAGAAAGTACAGTGCAACTAGACAGTAAGTTGCAAGGTCACAATGAGGTAGATTATAGGGTCAAGAGTCCATCTTATCATACCAGGGAGATATTTAGTAGTTTGATAATAGTGGGATAGAAGCTGTTCTTGAACCTGGTGGTATGTGATTTCAGGTTTTTTAATCTTCTGCTCAAAGGGAGGGGGAAAGTGAGTATGTTTGGGATGGATGGGCTCTTTTGTTATGCTGACTGTATTAGAAGTATTGTCAGAGACCATGGAATTGAGGCTGGTTTCTCTGTTGTGCTGACTTGTGTGCACAACTATCTGCAGGTTTTTGAGGTCACGGGCAAAGCGGTTACCACACCAAGTCATAATACACCAGGAGAGCATGCTTTTTATGGTGCTTTGATAAACATTGTTGAGGGTCAGAGTCGACCTACCAAATTTCTTTAGCCTCTTGAGGAGGCAGAGGTATTGACGAGCTTTCTTGGCCATGACATCAACGACAATATATTGATCTGTGTTTGCATTTTCCATTGTACGTACAGAAACACATGATTTAACAACTAGAAGTGGAACTGATTTGATATTGTTGCATGTACCAAGACATGGTGAAAAGCTTATCTTGCATATTATTCTTATAGATTAAATTATTGCACAGTTCTTTGAGGTAGAACAAGGTAAAACAACAACAATGCAGAATTCAGTGCACCAGCCTCAGAAAAAGTGGAGTTCAAGTAAGCAATGAAGTGCAAGATCATAATGAAGAAGATTGTGAGGTCAAGAGTCCATCAGAAATAAAGAAGTGAAGTATTACATTTTGATAGTTTTAAGGCTGTATAAAATATTATTATTCCTCATTCTCTGTAAGAATCTGCACAGTCCATTTGTTTAGATTATAGGTAAAAACATAAGGCAATAAAATCAGGAGTAGGCCACCTGGCTCTTCAAGCCTGCTCCCATGATTCAATATAATCCAGCTGATTTGCTCCAGGCCTTCTTATCTCCTCTCCTGTGCCAGTTCCCCATCACCTTCAATTCTTTGATCTTTCAAATATTTCTCTTTAAAAACCCCAATGGTGTAGCCTCCACAATGCTCCAGGATAGAGAATTCCAGTGATTCAGCATCGCCTGTGAGAAGATAAAACACAACACTTCCCTTCTCGGCTAATTATGAAAGTCCCCATGTGACGTGTGTTTGATGGTGCTTTATTACTCATTTGCATTTCAGGTATCTATCCAACCTTGGGTTCAGCAACCTCGGCTGCAATTCAGATATTGTGAACAGCGGGACCATGGCTGGAATCAGCAAGGGGGCTACGCATTCATTCTTGCTTGAGGAAATGTGTTCTTTTACCAGAATATTTCATGAAGATACAACTTACTATACTCAAAACAATGGTTTAAGTTTGCAGATTCCACCCTACGGGGGGTGGGGGAAGGTTAATGATGGGGGGTTAGTAAAATATTTCAGAGAACAGGAGTACAGGAGTAATTTTGTTCAAAGCACTGCTAAGGCATAAATGCCAGATGGAGATTATCCCTGCAAGGGCCAATTGACTGCATTTTAGCTAATGGCTGTTGCCTTTCAACAGATTTCTTCACAGTAATTCAAAATGAGATAAAAATATAATAAGATTTAAAAACACTTTTATTGAAGCAGCTGGAGCCCATTTTAAAAAGTGCGCAGGTTTTCCATCTTAGTTGGGGTTGATTTCTTTGTCACTTGTTTCAGGCATTGGCTTTATCAAGCATAGCCGAAGAAGATGGCTTGTCTTGGGGTTAGAGGACTATGTATGTGCATGGGTGGGAGGGGGCACCGGGGCTTGTTGATTTGTGGCTTGTTGTGTTCAGTGTTGTCCTGCTGAGCGTTGTGGGCATGCTATGTTGGTGCTGGAATTGGCAGCGAAACTTGCAGGCTGCGCCCACACACAATACACTTCACTGTGTGTTTTGATGTATATGTGGTAAATAAACTTGAAACCTGAATCTTATGTTTAGTGACATGGTTTAAAATCCAACAATATTCCAGGGAGTCTCCATCGTTGGAGCTTCTGGTCATTCTGAGTGCTGTAATCAGTCTGAAACCCTGAACAGTCCAAACATTGATCATTGGTGATGCACAACAGTGGCCGTCTCAAGAACGGAACCATGAGGTATTGCTTAGTATTCGGGCATGAGGTAATAAAGTCTAGAGTGAAAAGCAGAGTGGTGCCGCATCTGTGAAAAGAGAAATGGAGTTAGCATTTCAAACACCCTCCCTTAGAAATCACAATCCTTCTTTAATCTGAAACCTTAAATCTTTTTTCTTTTCACATTTGTGTTACCTGCTGTTCCCAGCATTTTTTGTTTTTATTTCAGCTTTTCAGAAACTATAGTTTTTAATATATTTATTTACTGCCCAAGCTTGGGTTTAAACTACATTTCTAAATGATAAATTTGACAAAATTAATTTCTGCTTTGTTTATCAGTGTCTCCTCTGTCAACCCATACAGAAAGCAGCTTTAGTTCCTATTTCTGTAAAGAAGAAAGGAAAAAGGAATATCCTACCATGTTATGGAGTGTGAACCCAAACATGGTATATCTGCTGCACTGCCGAATCTGTGGTTGTGACGGTACCTTTTTTCCTCTTTCTTCTCTGAACTCCATGTGTGGGTCACAAGTTTATTCTCCTCTTTCCTGTCACACTCTGTTTGGATCCCTCCAATCAGTTGTCTACTGTGACATAGCATTGAAACTGCCCTCATAGTCGCTCTATAATACTTGTCATAAACGTTTATCTTGTAACTACAAAGTTCTACGTCCAGTTCGTTGGCGAAACCGATGGCGGGGAGGCATATGGGTTGGTTGTTGCTTGATGCTGCTATGTTGCCTGTTAGAGCCACCCAGGGAGGAGTGTGGGAGGGAACAGAAGCGCACAGACATGCTAGAATATGTTCCCAAGACCAGGCCTTCATGCCAAGGCATCACCTGTTACAGACAGTCAGGGGAGGAGGATCTGGAGACCCTGAGGAAGAGAACAGAGATGTGGTTGGTGTGCTGGATTGAGTACCAGCCCCTGGAGGCCTGTTATCCCTTCAGTGCTGCTTGCTAGTGTCTGTTCCCTGAAACACAAACTGGATTGCCCTTGTTTGTGGCTGTGGGTGATGAGGAACTGCTGAGTGCTTGCTTTTGCGGGAACATGGCTCCAGAACAATGTTCTCCAGGCACCAACAGTCCATGCCACTCAAGGACTTATGCTAATATTATTTTGTGATTGTATGTGCTCTTTTTCACTTTTTTCAACTTTCTACAAACCAAATGTGGTAGCCATGGTTATTCGTAAGGGCCTCAACAATGCCCAACTTTTTGTTAGCCATTTGAAATAGTTCCATAAAACTTGCTAAAAATCTACTCTGACACATTTTCCAATTCATTCCAATGCAGCTCTATGAAACTCTAGTTAGGCCACACTTGGAGTACTGTGTCCAGTTCTGGTTGCCTCAGTATAGGAAGGATGTGGAAGCATTGGAAAGGGTACAGAGGAGATTTACCAGGATGCTGCCTGGTTTAGAGAGTATGGATTATGATTAGAGATTAAGGGAGATAGGGCTTTACTCTTTGGAGAGAAGGAGGATGAGAGGAAACATGATAGAGGTATACAAGATATTAAGAGGAATAGACAGAGTGGACAACCACTTCCCCAGGGCACCACTGCTCAGTACAAGAGGACATGGCTTTAACGTAAGGTGAAGGAAGTTCAAGGGGGATATTAGAGGAAGGTTTTTCACTCAGAGAGTGGTCGGTGCGTGGAATGCACTGCCTGAGTCAATGGTGGAGGCAGATACACTAGTGAAGTTTAAGAGACTACTAGACAGGTATATGGAGGAATTTAAGGTGGGGGGTTATATGGGAGGCAGGGTTTGAGGGTTGGCACAACATTGTGGGCCGAAGGGCCTGTAATGTGCTGTACTATTCTATGTTCTATGTTCTATTCTCTGCTACATAGATAACTGTGTTGCAGCTGCCTACTCAGCTGTGCAGAACTCTTCAATTCTATCATCTTTGCTCTATTGAAATGTACTATTTCAATAGGTACATTTAATGTCAGAGAAATGTATACAATATACATCCTGAAATTCTTTTTCTTCTCAAACAACCACAAAAACAGAGTGCCCCAAAGAATGAATGACAATTAAATGTTAGAACCCCAAAACCCCACACCTCCCACCTCCCACACATAAGCAGCAACAAAGCAATGAACCCCCCCAACCAGCAAAATGCAGCGGCACCCCCCACTGAGCACTCAAGCATGCAGCAAAGCATCAATAAAGACACAGACTTGCAGTGCGTCAAAACTACTCGTTCACCTGGCACTCGACATACCACAGGCTCTCTCTGTCCCTAATAAGGGAAAAAGAAGAGTCCTGGTTTTCACAGCAAGAGGGGAGACATAACAAAACAACTCACTGATTTGTGGTTTTAGAAGTCTGTTGTGTCGCTTTTTCCACGTTCTGTGCCCGAAGAACTCGGGTCTGGGCACCCAACCAGCAGCAAGGTGGCTGTTTCCGATCTTCCATATACTCCTATGGCCCATCAGTCAACGCCAGCCTTGGATCAGCCCATCTCCAGAGCCACAAGAATCCAGCACCCTGAAGTCATGCTGCTCTTCCAGGCTGCGTACTTGGCATATCGAAAGGTGAAGGGTCGTGAGGCCAAGAAAGCGGGTCCTACTTACACGAAGAACCAAGCGTCAGTGTTTAACTCCAGGTCAGGGTCTTCAAAAGAACCTTGAAAAGGAAATAAATGGAGATATTAAAGATAGAAATAGAGCTGTTTCTGAAGATACAAGCAAAGGAGTCACCGTCAGGTACCATCATTCTAAGCTCCACACCTTCTGACACCTCTCTTCCTATCCTGGATACTTCTATCTCCATCTCAGGAGACAAACAATACTCTGATATTTACTATCAACCCACTGACACAACTAAACCTTGTCCTACTCTCCCACCCGTTGGGGAGCCATCCTATTCTCTAAGTGCCTCTCTTAAATCTGTTTTCAAGATGTAACTTTCCATTTCAGGACTTCGGAAATGTGCTCTTTTATAGAAATGTGCCTTTCCTCACGTGGAGCCCTCACTCACATTTCCTCCCTTTCTCACACATCTACTTTCATTCCTCTCCCACCAGCCTTCACCTTTTGCCAACAAGCCTCTACATCCAGTGTATTATCCTTTACTATTTCTGCCCGTTGCTATGTGATTCCCAGCACTTGTGACATCTTCCCCTTTCCTCCCTTTCTTCTTTCTGCAGGAATCACATGCTCTGAGACTCCATAGGGAGTCTGCTGATTAATCCTGACCACCCATTTGGGCACTTACACCTGCAACTGCAGGAAGTATAACGCTTGTCTGTATACCTCCTCCCTCGTCATCATCTTGGGCCTAAACAGCTCTTACAGGTCAGGCAGATACTCACATGCTCCTACTGTAACCTCATCCGCTGCATTTCGTACACTTGATGTTGCATCCTCTGCTTTCGAGAGAGCAAGAGTAGACTAGGCAGAGCACTTTGTGGAGATTCTGCACACTCTTTCCAATGGACATCTTGACCTTCTGGCTTCATGTCATTTCATCTTCTCTCCTACATCAACCTGTCTCCACCTTCACCATCACCATGGTGAGGCCAAACATAAACTGGAAGAACAATACCTCATATTTCACTTGGGTAGTCTACAACCTAATGGTATGAAGATTGGATTTTCTAATCTAAGGATCCCAAGGTTACTTTGCTGCTCCTATGGTTCACTTAGGTTCTCTCTTCCTTTGCTTATATTTTCCCTTTTTCTCTCCCACCTGGTTTCATCAACTCTTCACTTACACATTTATCCACCTGGGTTTCTTCTCCCTTTGCCTAGCCTTCCTCACCCCTCTCCCTTCTAGTTCTAGATGTCCATCAACTGTCCCTTACCTGGTTCCTCTTACCACCCTATGGCCCTTGGCTCTCTACCTAGCTCCATCTGTCTAGCTCTTTCTCCCTTATGTTTCCGCCCATCCCACAACAGCCTCTGCCTCTACACATTTTTCCCCCTTTGCCTCTTGTCTCCTTCTTCCCTTCATCCTTCTATTCTCTTGTTCCACCCATTGCCTATCAGACTCTGTCTCACCCCTCCTTCTCACCTTCTTACACTGGTCATCTTCTCTCTACACTGACATTCTGCTGCAGGGCCTCGACCAAAATGTCGATCATCCCTTTGCGTTCAGAGATGCTGCGCAACCGGCTGAGTTCTTTCAGATTCCAGTCTCTGCAGTTTCTTGTGTCTCTTCTTCACTCTTTTCTCTTTTTTAGTGTTGGTCCTCATCAGCACCCCTCAGATATCTCTCTTCGTTTGTATCCAGATACTCCTTGGTAAAGCTTCTTCTGAAGATCTGCCCTCTATGACAAGACCATTACCAGTTTATGTGCAGGGGATCTTGAGGTCCAAGTTCATAGCTCTTTGTAAGTGGTTATGTGAGTCGATAGAGTGGTAAAGAAAGTGTTTGGCATGCTCGCCTTTATTGGTTGAGGCATTGCTTTCAAGATTTGGGAAGTTATAAACTCTATTTCAGCTGTATCTAGAGTATTGTATACATTTCTGATTGCCCCATTATAGGATGGATGTGGAAGGTTAGGAGAGGTTGCAGAAGAGGTTTACCAAGATGCTGCCTGGATTAGAGAGTATGAGCTATAACTAGAGGTTGGACAAACTTGGGTTGTTTTCTCTGGAGCGGCAGAGCCTGAGGTGAGATCTGGTAGTGGCTTATAAGATCATAAGAGGCAGAGATAGAATAGACAGACAATATCTTTTGCTCAAGACTGAAATGTCTAATATCAGCAGGAATGCGTTTAAGGTGGGTGAGGTAAGTTCAAAGGAGATATGTAGGGCATTTTTTTTTACACAGAGAAAGGTGAGTGTCAGGAACACACTGCCTGGATGGTGTTGGAGGCAATTATGATAGAGGCATACAAGTGGCTCTTAGATAAGTATATGAATGTGCGTGAAGTGGAAAGATTTGGATATTGTGTTGGTAGAATAGATCAGTTTAGTTGGACATTTGATTACTAATTTAATTAATTCATCAAAACATTCTGTGCTGAAGGCCCTTTTCCAGTGCTGTACTGTTTGATGTTCTATTTCACACGCTTCAATAACTTACTGGCTTATCTGCAGCTTTAATTGTGCATGAGTACTGGTCAGTAGCTTAGATTTTAAGCTCCAGTCTTTTCTCCTTAAAATGCCCCTCTTTTCCCTTCCTTGATTCCTATTCCTTTGATTAAAGTTTTAGTCATCAGTCATAATGTAGCTTAGTATTGAATTTTGTTTGAAAACATTTCTGTGAAGTGCCTTGGGATGTGTCTCTGTATTTTAAATTGTTATGTAAATGCAAGTTTTGTTAACTTCTGATATAAAGGATGACATCTCTGGTATAATCTCACACTATAGACCCCAAGCAAGCAAGTGGTCCTTCAGCTACTACACTAGCAACTGTCGATTTATTCATCGCCTTTCTGAGCATGTTTTCCCTTTACAGGTTTCTCCAGAGTCATTTTCTTTTAGTTGCTCTAAGCTCCCAGATTGGTATTCTAGACATAACTTAACAGATGCTCGAGGATCAAAAACGATTGCTGCAAACTTATCTCAATAAACGCATCAGGGGCCAGCTGACATTGACTCAATATTTCCCACAACAGCTGCTTCGGGCTCCTGATAATAGTGATTCAGCCCTTGGATAGTCTAGGTTTATCCTGACAGATGCTCTACATTCTGGATGACAAAAATATTTCGGTCCTTTGGACTCTCCAGAATTAATGCAACTGTCCCCAGCTACTGGACAATTCCACATTTGGATCAATTCCATCTGAGTGAAGTGCATTTGCAATGTGAGCAAAATCTTACAGAATTTTATTTCCTCTAAATACTTAAAACTTCAGTTTTATTTAAACATTGACAAATAGTTCAGAGGAACACAGCATACCTAGCTGCATTTTGAATTACAGTGCCTGTAAAAAGTATTCACCCCACCCTTAGAAGTTTTCATGTTTTATGGCTTTACAACAGTGAATCATAATGGATTTAATTTGGCTTTTTTGACACTGATCATCATAAAAAAGACTCCCTCGTGTTAAAGTGAAAGCAGATCTCTACAAAGTGATTTAAATTAATTGCAAATGTAAAACACAAAATAATTGATTGCGCAAGTATTCACCCCCTTAAATATGACATACCAAATCATCACTGGTGCAACCAAATGCTTTTAGAAGTTACATAATTAGTTAAATGGAGAACTGTTTTTGGAGACCAGTGTGCAGTCAAGGTGTTTTAACTGATTGTATTAAAAATACTGATGTATCTGAAAGGTCCAACTGCTGGTGAGTCAGTATGCCGCAAAAACTACACCATGAAGACATAAGAACACTCCAAGCAACTCTGCAAAAAAGGTTATTAAAAAGTACAAGTCAGGAAATGGATACAAGAAAATTTCCAAGTCACTGAATATCCCTTGGAGTTCAGTTTAGTCAGTCGTTAAGAAATGGAAAGAATATGGCACAGCTGTAAATCTGCCTAGAGCAGGCCATCCTCAAAAACTGAGTGACCACTTAAGAAGGGGACTAGTGAGGGAGCCCACCTAGAGACCAATGTCAGCTCTGGGGGAGTTATAAGCTTCAGTGGCTGAGATGGGAGAGATTGTGCAGCCAACAACAATTGCCTGGGTGCTTCACCAGTTGCAGCTTTATGGGAGAGTGGCAAAGAGAAAACCAAAGGTGGGAAAAAAAGACACAAGAAATCTCAGCTAGAGGTTGCCAGAAGGCATGTCGGTGACTCTGACATCAGCTGGAAGAAGGCTCTATAAATTGAGCTTTTTGGCCATCAGACTGAATGCCATGTTTGACATAAGCTGAACACTGCACATCATCAAAAACACACGATTCCTACCATGAAACATGGTGGTGGCTGCATCGTGCTGTGGGAATGCTTCACTGCAGCAGGCCCTGGGAGGCTTGTGAAGGTAGAGGTTGAAATGAGTGCAGGGAAATCTTGGAGGAAAACCTGATGTAGTCTGCAAGAGAACTGCGACTTGGAAAAAGATTTGTTTTCCAGCAAGACAACGACCCCAAGCATAAAGACAAAGCTGCACATGAATGGCTTAAAAACAACAAAGTTAAGTTAATGTCCTCAAGTGGCCAAGTCAGAGTCCACTCCAATTGAGAATTTGTGGCTGGACTTGAAAACAGCTATTCACTCATGATCCCCCTGCAATCTGACAGAGCTTGAGCAGTTTTGTAAAGAAGAATGGGGAGTAATTGTAGTGCTCAGATGTGCAAAGCTGATAGAGACCTATCCACACAGACTTGAGGCTGTAATTGCTGCCAAAGGTGCATCTACTGAATACTGACTTGAAGGGGCTGAATATTTATTCCATCAATTATTTTGTGTTTTATATTTGTAATTAATATAGATCATTTTGTAGAGATCTGTTTCCACTTTGACACCGAAGAGACTTTTTCTAGTGATGAGTGTCAAAAACAACATTTTAAATCCACTGTGATTCAATGTTGTAGAACAATAAAACATGAAAACTTCTGGGGGATGGCGGTGAATACTTTTTATAGGCACTGTACATGTAACAGATACAGCAGAGTATATTGCGTCCTCTAAGTACACCAGCGTCTCTGTTTGCAAACAAACTTAACTGCAGTTGTTCTCACAAATGCAAGCAACCATCCCCAAATTCTCTTTGCAAAATTGCTATCATATGATATGCTTGTTGTTGTGATTATGTTTTGGCAATGGGACATTTATGAAGTAATAATGAGCCATGTCCTTTTGTCAATATTTATCCCATACTTCTAGGTACACTCTTTGCAACAATACATAGTAGGAAATATTGTCCTAAGTAAGAATCAAGTGGACAAACAGCACTATATCCTTTGATATTATAAGCCATCTGCTATAAAATTTATGACCTCTGTGTCAATTCCATCCTAATAATTGAGTTCACGTAACATTAGCTGTATAGAATATATCCTCTTGCTCCTCAGAATCCACAATTATTTCTTAGTTTTCTTTAACCTTACCAAAACCAAAGGTTAACAAAATTGATTTTAACAGAAAAAATTGATTGAATGCATTTGATTCCTGAATCCCATCCATTGCAGCCAATTTTGATAGTCCAGGAACAGCTCAGTTACGGGCAGAAGAATGTGGGGTGTCTAAATGGTATTACTCTCAGAGTGCTCCAGTGCAAAGCTTTCAACTGTTTGTAAGACAGCAATCAATTTGCATGATCACAAATGAAAATAAATCTAACACAATGTAAAAGGCTTTTAAGTACAAGCTCTAAATCACAAGTTTTTCTTCCATTGGTTTCAGCTGAAAATATATTTTCAAACAGTACTGTGCAGTTGTCTCAAGCACACATAGATATAAAACTATGGTGCCTAAGACTTCTGCACAGTACTGTATTTGTCAACATGGAGTGGATAGCAGATTTGCAAATCTGGCAGGAGCAAAGGATGTTTGGAATGGCAAGGGTAAAGCAATGTGGGAGGGGTGTGGGATGGGTGACAGAGGAGGAGTGCCAGGTGCAGGGAGGATGATACGGGTGAAGACACACCCAGCCTTGAGACACCAGGCAAGGTCATTTGATTCCAAACAAGTGATTTATTGATTATTACAGAATGTCTTTATGGAACTTCCTGCTCCCTCCCCACCTCCCTTCCCTTTTCCCAAACATGATTCTATTTCCTGCTCAGGTTTATTATCACTCACATGTCATGAAATCTATTTTTTTTTGCAGCAGTACAGTAAAATACAAAAAATTCTACAGTACTGTGCACCCTAGCTATATACTGCATACTGTGTATGTGCCTAAGGTGTTTGTGTACTACTGTATATTTTTATTTTAAATATATTTTAAAATATTTAAAATATTTATTTTGAATAACGTATGTGAAAAATGCAGATCTTAAGCTGAGCTTCTCCATTTTATGGATTGATCAGCCTAAGTGTTATAAGCTGCTTTTATATAGGTGCAGCTTTAATTTGAAATCTACACACCAGGTTCCAGCATCTAAAATGCTGAATTCCTTCCCCAACCAGCAAAGGTTATTATTTGGTAGCTGCTGCTTGGATGAGAGTGATGGATTTGGCATTGAAAATATTTCAGCTGCCGCATGGAGCCTTCCCCTTTTCCACCATTCAAATGAACACTGTGCTGGAGCAGGGGCAACACCTTATTCATCTCATGCTCGGAGGCACGCTGTTGGTCAGGGTTGACCCTGGATATTGCATCCTAGCTGTCAACGTTCAGTCAATATGCAAGCCGGGGACATTCTATATGGAGGGCAAACTGTTGCCCATGCACCCCTCTCCATGCAGATGATGAATCCGAAGGAACAGAAAAGACTGATACAGTTTGAAATCAGTGGCACTGCAGGCATTGCCAGTCAGAATTGAACTCCATCTGATACTGCCTTAGGGACTTCACCTCTAGATTTTTCCCTGGGGTTTACTCCCGAAGCCTTCCCCATGAGTGGGAATAGCCGCAAAGCAGCAGAGGTTTGAGATCAGAGCTTTCCTTCTCCTAGAGAGCTGCCAATCATGGTTAATGAGCCCCGTCTGCCTGAAGTAATTGGTGTTAAGGTGCCAGTAATCAGCCTATGCCCCTTCTCCTGCCAGTAAAAGTGGTTCTGCTACATTTAGTAGCTAAGCAGCACGTGATAGTCAGGAGCCGGACTTGGTTGTCAGAGGCCATTTGAGATGCACACCATTGGTAAGCGTTTAATAGGTACTGGGAGATTATCTCCACTATCACTCCCCCACCCTCCACACCAGCTAGGAGAACCTTACAGAACCCACAGCAGCTTCAGTACAGGATAATAAGTTGAGACATTTCAGATGAATCAAGGGGAAATGTATGATGACTTGAGTAATTTTAGTTCCTGGGTGTCGATATCTCAGTGGATCCATCTACTATCTTCATGCATTCATAAAGAAAGCATACCATTGGCTATGCCTTATTAAGTACTTGAGGAGATTTGGTATGTCATCAACAACTCCAGAAAGTTTCTATAGATGTTGTGGAGAGCATTCTGACTGGTTGGATTACAGTCTGTTATAATGGTACCAATACACAGGTTCATAAGCTTTAGAAAGTTGTAAACTCAGCCAGCTCCATCTCAGGAACAAGCCTTCCCACCATCAAGGACATCTTCCAAAAGTGGTGTCTCAGGAAGTTGGTATCTATCACTAGGGTCCCTCACAATCCGGGACATGTTCTCATCTCGTTACTAGCATCAAAGAGGAGCTACAGGAGCTGAAGGCAAACACTCAACAGTTTAGGAAGACATTCTGAACCGTCTGTGAACCCGTGAACACTACCTTGCTATTCCTCTTTTGAAGCATTTATTTTTTTTGTAACTTACAGTAACAACATCCGCACTGTACTGCTGCCACAGAACACCAAATTTCACAACTTATGTTAGTGACAATAAACCTGATTCTGAGATTAGGAAGAGTTCTCAAACACTGGCTGGAAAGGAGAATTCCAACAATGCTCTGTGAAGAGTGGTGCAGAGGGTAGAAAGTGTGGAGTAATTTGTAGTGGAATTCAATATAATTGGATTTAGCTGGCTGAGGGGAGGAAGAGAAGACTTTAGGGGAAAGAGTTGCATAGTACATTAAGATGAAATGGAGAGTCAAAGAGTATAGAGTATCAGTCAAAGAATTGGCAAGACTTTGGAGAAGTTTATAGCAACAGCTGAATGCTAAAGAATTAGAAAGATGAAGGAGGATCTTAAGCATAAGAGAGCCCTGTTATTCACAGTATTTTTAGAAATAAGTTAATAAAAGTGGTATTTAGGTTGTTCAGTACACGACAGTGTGACTGATGACTAAAGGGTGGGTGGTGATATGATCCTACAATGGTCCTTTAGAAAAGCTTATCTAGTACATTAAATTTTTTATTACCAGTGCTAGGAAAGTAAATAGGATGCATTTTCTCAAAATTAAATTAAGGCTGATTGTTCTGTACTGAGTGCATTCAATGAATGGAATAATTTCTACTATTACTGTCTCTTCTCAATTTGTTTCATACACCATTGATAAGAAAGAAGACTTTTCAATATATATCCGTCTCTTCTAAGTATGGGTAACAAAATACTGCGACAAGTATTAAGCTGAAGTAATCACCTCTGACTGTTTGGTTTTTCTTACTTAGTAATTGATTTTCCTTAAGAGCTAGCAAGTGTTGGCAACTCTATGATTAAAGCATAGAAATGTCAAGTGTCAAACGAGTGTAACACAGGAGGATATAAAACTATGCTGTCAATACTTATAGTCCAGCTACATTCTTTTGAGCATTAAGCAGCCTAGACTTTCCTGCTTAATGATCCCTTTGTTTCATTTAAACTCATGGAGATTTACTAATGAAGTCACTGAGGTTTCATGCTACAAAGTCAATGGCACTGATTTTTCTCATCAGGTCTAAGTCAAGTGGTGTAAATCCTGCCCAAAAGGTTGAGCAAACAGCACTTAATTCTCGGCAGAAACTCATTTCCATAATTACTCATAGCACCAAGTATAAACTGGGAAGGGGCGAGGGATGACTTGGTGCTGACAGATAAAACTGCACTAAAATCACATTTAAAGGGATAAGGAATTAAAAGAGATTGTCAAAATGGGGAAAAAAGTATGGTAACTATTGGAAATATTTGTGATCACGTCTCCCTGGATCAGCAAACTACAAATTGACAGGCAAGAAAAAAGTAGGAAGAAACCCGGGCACAGGGTTGACATTGGAGTTAGGTAAAAAGATCAGCCATGTACAGGGCTCCCTATTTAGTGGCTGCTGAACTGAACTGGTGTTATGAAGGTTGTTTTCCAGTAGAGTCCCACAATCAACTTTGTGATAAAAGGTGCACTCTCTTTCCAGGTGAGAGTTAACCTAGAACCTCCCAGCTCTCTACTACCAGATAGTTACAGGCTGGCTGACAACTGATGGGGTGACTCAGCTGCCTCTCTTCTGAGCAAGTTCAAAAGCACATTGTTAACCACGAGCACAGTGAGGTTGTCACCACGTACGTAATTGTGGACAGCAATCTTCAGCCTCAGTGCACGTTGTTTTGTTTCACCACAGTGACACCTGCTAAACTTTGTTGAAACTAAACATAAAGATCATCTCAAAATCAGAATCAGGTTTATTATCACCGGCATGTGTCATGAAATTTGTTAACTTAGCAGCAGTAGCTCAATGCAATACATAATATAGAAGAAGGAAAAAAGGTGATAAAATAATAATAAATAAGTAAATTGATTACAGTATATGTATATTGGATAGATCAAAAATCATGCAAAAACCAGAAATGATATATATTAAAAAAGTGAGGTAGTGTCCAAGGGTTCAATGTCCATTTAGGAATTGGATGGCAGAGGGGAAGAAATTGTTCCTGAATCACTGAGTGTGTGCCTTCAGGCTTCTGTACCTCCTACTCGATGGTAACAGTGAGAAAAGGGCATGCCCTGGGTGCTGGAGGTCTTTAATAATGGATGCTGCCTTTCTGAGACTCTGCTCCCTAAAGGTGTCCTGGATACTTTGTAGACTAGTAACCAAGATGGAGCCGACTAAATTTACAGCCCTCTGCAGCTTCTTTTGGTCGTGTGCAGTGGCCCCTTCATACCAGACAGTGATGCAACCTGTCAGAATGCTATCTGCAGTACATCTACAGAAGTTTTTGAGTGTGTTTGTTGACATACTGAATCTTTTCAAACTCCTAATGAAGTATAATCACTGTCTTGCCTTCTTTATAATTTCTTCAGGGTGACTTCATTTCATAGATAGAGATTAAGGTCAAGCATAGTTTATCTCTTTAATTACTAATTACCACATGACATAAGTATTCAAAATTGACAATGTGACTAAAGTTAATGATCATGTGATCTTTTCCTTCCAATACTTGGCCTAAATGGTGTTTTACTTAATTGATGAAGACACAAGAGAATGCAAATGCTGGAATGTGGAGCAAAAGCAAGCTGATAAAGAGACATCGTGGGTCAGGCAGCACCTGTGGAGGGACGTGGACAGATGATGTTTTGGACTGAGACCCTTTATCTGGACTTTCTGCAATGAGGACTCTGTCTGTAGCAGCATAATGAATGAACATCAAGAAAAAGTATACCGATTACTTCTCCAGATTTCAAACACATATTTGATTCCAAGTTACAGTGAATAATGTCAATTCAAAGGCATTATGAGCAATCAGTGCCCAAACTTGGGACTTGTGTTGCATTATTCTCATGACCAAGCTTGTAAGGTCAGACTACTGAAATATTACTAGTTATTAGGTGAATTAATGATCATTAAAGGTTCTTTCTATCATTAACGATGGAGTACTGCTCTTGGAATAGACGTGCAGGACATATTTTGTTGGAGATTTCAGGTATCCTTATCGGCAGTGGCTTGATCACTTGTATCCATTTGGATTCAAAATTCACTTTGAAATTCCTTATTGGTACTGAATAAACATATTGGCTAATGCTAGTTCATAGTTTTATCATAATTTAGTTGACTTGTCATGAAGGGATTATAAGTCTTGGATCAATACAAGGCATTTCTCTGTTTCAATAAGTAAATGATTCTGAATCACCTCCACCTCATGAGGATCTTGAGAAGTTTACGTTCTGATGATAATGCTGGCCATCGCGCAGGACTGGAAATATTATTAAGCAGCACTGTACAGACTTAAATGTCATTTTGAATGTGTGGTCATGCTCTGACTGTTCCTCAAATGAGATAAAGGATGTATGATTGCTAAGCAGATCAGAAATGAAGCACATCATAAGACTATATGTCCATAAGAGATAGGAGCAGAATTAGGCCATTCAGCCCATTGAATCTGGTCTGCCATTCCATCATGGCTGATCCCGGATCCCACTCAACCCCATACACCCAGCTTCTTGTCATAACTTTTGACATCCTGACCAATCAAGAAACGATCAACTTCTGCCTTAAATGGACATGGCCTCCACCGCAGTCTGTGGCAAAGAATTCCACCGATTTACTGCACTCTGGCCAAAAAATATCCTTCTTACCTCTGTTCTAATGGGTCGCCCCTCAATTTTGAGTCTGTGTATCCTCTAGTTCTGGAATCATTCTCTTTTCAGACTGCTGAATGCATGTTGGATTAACCAAAATTAAGCACCTGGACAAAATAAAAAAAAAGGCACCTTCATTTTGGTGACAGGAAAAGTACAATTCTAATTCCTAAATCTCTTGTGCTTGTAGTTATACCCAGGCACAGAATTTAGCAGAGTGTTCCATCAGGGACTTCACAATATGATTCTGGATCCATCTGATGACAGGCTGCAGTTCTTGCAAGACAGAATTTCATGCTTCATATATAGCATAATAATTAAAGAAAGATTAACTTTATTTGTTGCATGCAGATCAAAACACGAAAACATATAATGTAGTTTTTTCCTTTTGCTGGTTTTATTTTCTGCTCTTTTCTATAAGTGTATACCTCAGATAAATACTTTGTGGGGATTTGTGATATATATGATTATATGAGAGATATATATATATATATATATATATATATATATATATATATATATATATATATATATATGTACAATGTCTGAAATACATCTTATGGAAATTTTGTTGATGAACTTCAATAAAAAATAAATTACACAAAAAAGAAAACATATAATGTACTGTGTTGTTTGCCTCAAGTCAAAGCAGTGAGGATTGTTCTGGGCAGCCTGCAAGTGTTGCCATGATTCTGGTGCCAATATAACATGCCTAGAACTTGCCAACCCCAATCCTAACCATAGGCCTTTGGAATGTGAGAGGAAACTGGGGTCCCCAGATGAAACACATAACAGCGTGGGGATAATGTATAAACTTACAGAAAGTAGCAGGAATCAAACCCCAATCACTGATTGCTGATGCTGTAAAGCGATTGCACTTACAGGTGTGCTGCTGTGTCGGTGATGCTATCGATCCATCAGGAAAACAGTCTGAGTCCATTGCGAGGGAGGACATAGAATAGGAAGAATAATAGGACCAATAATAGGGGAAGCACGGTAGTGCAGTGGTTGGAGTAATGCTATTACAATGCCCGGTGTAAGATCAAGGTTCGATTCCTACCACTGCCAGTAAGGAAATTTTATGTTCTTGCTGTGACTGCAGGGGTTCCCACTGGGTGCTCCTGTTTTCTCTCAAAGTCATGCGGTTAGGTTTAATGAGCTGTGGGCATGCTATATTGGTGCTGGAATTGTGGTAACACTTGTGGGCTGCACCACATGCTTGTTGATTTGATGCAAATGACTCATTTCATGGCATGCTTCAATGTAAATCTGACAGATAAAGTTAATCCTTTCCCTTTGTTCAAGAGAAGTACAAATGTGAAAAGGAGGTGAAAATTAAAAGGGTGAGTTTATTGTCATAAGCACAAATGCGTGTATGCGTAGGTGCAATGAGAAACTTTCTTTTCAGCAGCATCACAGGCACATGGCTTCAGGGACACAACATTTACAAGAAACACATAAATTACAGCACTGTGCAAAAGTCCAATTCACATTTAAAAATATTCTGTTATACAAGATGCTTTCAAAATTAATGGAACATAAAGATTTTAAATATCAAAAAAATTAATATAAAGAGCAGTAAATAGTAAAAGAACTAAATAAAATCGATATTTAGAGTGAACACTTTTTGCCCTTGAAACTGCATCGATCCTCTTAGGTACACTGTCATGCAGTTTTATGAGAAAATTGGCTGGTAGGTAGTTCCAAGCATCTTGGAGAACTTGCCACAGTTCTTCTACAGACTTTGGCTGTCTCACTTGCTTCTGTCTGGTAAGCCCAGACGGCCTTGGTGATGTTGAGATCTGGGCTCTGTGGAGGCCACACCATCTGTTGCAGAGCCCATGTTCTTTTTGCTGAAAATAGTTCTTCATGACCTTGGCCATGTGTCGTTGTCCTGCTGCAGAATGAAGTTGGGACCAGTCAGATTACTCCCTGATAGTATGACATGATAGCTGAGAATCTGCTTGTACCTCTCAGCATTGAGGATGCCACTAATTCTGATCAGATCAAAAATTCCATTTGCAAAAGCTTCAGCCCCAAGCCTGCAGGGGACCTCTGCTGTGCAGACACTCATCCATGTAGCACGCTCCAGATCTTCTATCGACAAACTGCCTCCCGTTTGAGCCAAAAACTTCTATTTTAATTCTTCAGCCCAGGGCATTTGCTGCCATTGCTCAGCACCCCAGCCCTTGTATTTTTGTGCTAAGATAAGTCTTTGTTTCCACTTTGGAGGAATGTTTTCTTGGCAGCATCTCTTCCATGAAGACCACTTCTGACAAGACTTCTCCAGACAGTAGAAGGGTGTGCTTGGGTTCCGGTTGTTTCTGTGAGTTCAGAGCTGACAGTGGTGCAGGACTTCTTCTGATTTTGAAGAGACATCAGCTTGATGATTCTCTTATCTGCTGCACCTCGTTTCTGTGGCCAACCACTGTGATTCTAGTCCTCAACCATTTTTCATTTCTTTGTGCTTCTTCAGAAAAGCTTGCAGAACCTAGCTTGAAAGATGTGTCTGCCGCGAAATTTCTGCTTGAGGCAGATCTTGATGATGTAGTATGACTACCTTGTGTCTTGTTGCTAAACTTGCTCTTGCTATGGTGTAAGAATTGATGATTTGAAGGTTACACTGTCACATCTGCCACACCCTTACCTTTTAGTTTGGTTGTCCTTCAACTAGTTTGATTCCTTGTGTACCCGTTTCCGTTTCAGTTAATCAATTCAGTTCATTCAACTCATTATGTCATTAATCATTTATTACTGTTTGTTATTTTCACTTAATCATACACTGGGCTAAATACCTACAAAGCAATCAAGTTTTTTTTATGGACAGGTGACCTATTACTTAATGTAAATGTTTGGAAACCCAAAATTTGCTTTTTTTTCTATTGACATACAGAAGACAAAAATTGGACATCTAAACCAAAATTTATATGAAAAAAATCAAGGGTGGCCTGAGACTTTTATACAGTGTTGTATACAAAATTATACAAGAAAGAACATAATTGGAACAAAAAAAGGATCAATTGTGCAAAGTGGTCATAGTGTTGTTACACAGAGGCAATTATTAGTTTGTGCAGGTTAGTTCAAGAATCAAATAGTTGAAAGGTAGCTTTCTACCCAGTGGTAGCTGCAAGAAGATTGCATGGCCTAGATGGTGGTAATCTTTGATGATTGATGTTGCCTTGGGGCAGGTCTCATGTTGAGGAGTATATGTTGGTAGAACAAAAGAAAGAGGAAGAAAGGAGGAAGTTTAGGAAGAATCAGCATCAGCTTTATTAGCACTGATATAAGTCATGAAATTTGTTGTTTCACAGCAACAGTACAGTGCAATACATAACTATTTACTATAAATTACAGTAAGAAATATATAAATATATATATAATGGTGATAAAAGAGAGAAATATAGCGAGGTACTCTTCATGGATCATTCAGAAATCTGATGTTGGAGGGGATGAAACTATTCCTAAAACACTGAGTGTGTGATTTCATCTCCTGTTCCTCTTCTCTGATGCCAGTGAAATAGGAAAGATGAACAGTAGGATGAAAATGGATAGAAGTAGATAAGAGAGGAAAAAGAAGGAGCTGGAAAAGAAAGAAGAGGAGGGGACTTGGAAGGAATTAATTTAGAAAGACTAGGAAGTGGGAAGAAAAGAAGGAAAAGGATGCTGAATTGGAAGAATGGGGGAGGACTTAAAATTGAGATGGAAAAGAGCTGAAAGAGTAGCAGTGGTAAGAAGAGAACTGGAAGAGGAAGAGTTGAATGAAGAAAACTGGCAGTTGCAGGAAGGTGAAGGGAAGGAGGATGAGAAGTGGTTAGGAAGAAGAGAAAAAGGAGAAGGAAAAGGGAAGAAGTTATGACAGGAAGGATGAGTTGCAAGATAAAGCATTGGAAGAAGATGATTAGAAATAGTAATGAATAGGAATTTGGCAGGTTTAGGACTAAGTCGGACAGGTATAGGAGTAAAAGAGGGAAAGTATCAGAGAAGAAGGAAACATGGAGAAGAGGAGTAGAAAGAAGATAAAGAGTTGGATAAGAAGGAGCAAGTAGTGAAGAACATGGGAGGAGAAAAGAAATGAGAGCAGGAACAAAATGAGTTAGATTGAGAGGAAGAGGATGGCAGTGCAGGATGTAAAAATGAATGAACATAAAGTTTTTAAAATTTTGTTAAGCCATGACACGATAAAAATTCTGACCCTCTGATGCAGAGACATGAGCTTGAATCCCTCCATGGCTGCTGAAGAATTTAAATTCAATAATTAAATAGCCTTGCACTATTGTTTTAAAAAATGCTTATATCTATATGCAGCTAAAGAATGAACAGACTGCTGATAAAAGCCCAAATGCTGTACTATGGCCCATCAAGGGACAGAACCTACTACCTTCCTTCAGTCTGACCCTTGCATGACACCAGATTTACAGATGTCGTTGACTCTGAACTGCCGCCTTACTTCAGGATGTATAGTAAGTGGTGACATTATCATAATCCCC
This sequence comes from Hypanus sabinus, assembly GCF_030144855.1. Lineage (NCBI taxonomy): Eukaryota > Metazoa > Chordata > Chondrichthyes > Myliobatiformes > Dasyatidae > Hypanus > Hypanus sabinus. The sequence continues at coordinate 40,717,751 of NC_082709.1, forward strand.
ATCCTGTGCACCAATGATCATCATAGTACCGGGAGGAAGGGGAGAAGCAGGCATAGGAAGAGAAAAAGGAAGTGTAGTATGTTTGGATGAATCCATGTTCCTTTTAACCTGTGAAATGTAGTGTACTTACGGTAGGAGAACATAAGACCAAAAAACCATGAAACATAGGAATAGAATTCATTCACTTGTCCCATTGAGTCTGCTCTGTCATTTCATTATGGCTGATTTATTATCCCACTCAACCCCATTCTCCTGCCTTCTGACCAAAATCATTGACGTCCTGAATAACCAAGAATCTGTCAACTTCTGCTTTAAATATACTCAATTACTGGGCTTGCAGAGCCATCCATGGTAATGAATTCCACAGACTCACCACTCATTAGTTAAATAAATTCCTCTTTGTCTTTGTTCAAAATGGACATGCCTCTATTCTGAGGGTGTGCCCTCTTGTTGTAGGCTCACTCACAACTGGAAACATCCTCTCCATATCCACTCTGTTAAAGCCTTTCAATATTCAATAAGTTTCATAGAGATTCCCCACACATTATTTGAGATTCCAGTGAGTACAGGCCCTGAGCCATCAAACGCTCTTCATGTGTTAACTCATTAATTCCCTGAATCATTCTTGTGAACCTCTTTAGACTTTCTCCAATGCCAGCATATCTTTTCTTAGATGAGGGGCCCAAAACTGCTCACAATTCTCCAAGTATGGTCAGACAAGAGCCTTATAAGGTCTCAGCATCACATTCTTGCTTTTATATTCTCGTCCTCTTGAAATGAATGCTAACATTGCATTTGTCTTCCTTACCACCAACTCAACCTGCTAATTAATCTTCAGGGAATTCTACACAAGTATACCAAAGTCCTTTTCCACCTCAGATTGTTGAATCTGCCCTCTTAGAAAATAGTCTATACTTTTATTCCTTCTACCAAAGTGCACCACCATTCACTTCTCGACACTATATTCCATTTTCCACTTCTTTGTCCATTCACCTGATCGGTCTATGTCCTTCTGCAGGCTCCCTGATTTGGCAATACTACCTGCCCCTCCACCTGTCTTTGTATCATATACAAATTTGGCCACAAAGCCATCAATTCTGTCATCCAAATCATTGATATATAACATGAAAAGATGCAGTCCCAATATTGACCTCTGCAGAAAACCACTTCTCACCAGAAGTTAACCAGAATAGGCCAGCTTTATTCCAACTCTTTGCCTCATGCCAATCACCCAGTCTTCTTTCCTGTAATACCATGGTCTCTTTTCTGTTAGGCAGCCTTATCTGGAGCACCTTGTCGGAAGTCTTTAGAAAATCCAAGTAAATCCAAATAAAGTCCATTGATTGTCTATCCTGCCTGTTATTTCCTCAAAGAATTCCAACAGAATTGTTGGGTAAGATTTCCCCTTAAGGAAACCATGCTGACTTTGGCTGACTTTATCATGTTGCTCCAATTACCCCAAAACCTCATCCTTAATAATGGACACCACCATTTTCTCAACCACTGAAGTCAGGCTAATTTGCCTATAATTTCCTTTCTTCTGCCTCCCTTGCTTCTTAAAGAGTGGAGTGACATCTGCAAAGTTCCAGTCCTACAAAACCCTTTCAGAATCTAGTGATTCTTGAAAGATCAATACTGATGCCTCGACAATCTCTTCAGCGGCCTCTTTCAGAACCCTGGTTTGTAATCTATCTGGTCCAAATGACTATATACCTTCAGACCTTATGACTTCCCACATATCTTCTCATTAGTAATAGCAATTACGCTCACTTCTGTCCTCTGCCACTTTGGAATTTCTGGCATAATGCTAGTGTCTTCCACAGCAAAGACTGAAGCAAAATACATATTAATTTTGTCTGCCATTTCTTTGTTGCCCCCATTTCTATCTATCCCGCATCATTTTCTGGTGGTTCAAAATCCACTCTTACTCCTCTTTTGTTCTTTATGTATATGAAAAAATGGTTGTTGTCCTCTTTGATATTTTTGGCTAGTTTACTTTCATATTTCATCTTTTCTCTCCTTTTTTTTTCCAGTTGCGTTGTGGTGGTTTTTTAAAGCTTCTCAATCCTCCGAATAGCCACTGGTTTTTGCTTTCCCTTGCTTTAATTTTGCTTTTATTTCCCTTATCACCCATGGTTGCTTCATCCTCCCTTTAGAATCGATCACATTCTTTATCTATCCTGTGCCTTCAGAATTGCCCCCAGGAACTCCAGCCATTACTGTTCTGCCGTCATCCCTGCTAGTGTCTCCCTCCAATCAACTTTGGCCAGCTCCTCTCATGCTGCTGTAATTCTCTGTACACCACAGCAACTGAGACATCTTATTGATACACATCATAAACTAAGAACCGCATATAGATTAGTTAACTCTAACAACACTGCGTTATTTGTCTACATACTGTACCCTATTTTTCCATTTTAGAAAAAATGGAGCACTTTGTATGTCCAGTATTTTTACAGGTTAATTTATTCATAGTTTTTATTTTTCCTGTTGCCTTGATCTTTTCAAAGACATATGGACTTCTTGACTCAGCCCAGTGGAAACTCATCTTGTTTGTTGCACAACTTGATTAACCTGTAGAAGATTATGATCATAACTCTTTAATATTTTTGACTGTACATCTCATACAAGAGTTAACACATTTATATGTACAGCTCTGAATTTTATTTCTGTTATCCACAGGATATTCCCTTGTACAGCATACTGCAACTTTCTCTTCAACATTCTTTACCAAGTGTGAGAATTGTTAGCATACAAACTCTGTCACATTCTTTCAATTGTTCATCTCCATTACTTGAGTCATGATTTCATTTCGGTCTCAATTATCTTTGTTCCACTCTCCCCTCAAGGTTTGGCTGAAAAGCTCAATTATTTCCAGTCTTCTATGCATTAACAACACAGCAGGAGTGTAATCTGTTGTGGTATAGGGTATTGTCTATGGTTTATGAAAAGCTGACTAAAAAATCTCTCATTATTAAACTTGAGAACCCCTGTAATAATACCTTTCACTTTAATGTTCATTTGACAATTTTCACTGACATTGGATGGTATAGTGAAGCCTGTCTTAGCATTTTGTAGCATAAAGCAGCCAAGCAGAAAGAAATGAAACTGATGACTATTATCCAAGATCCGATTTTCCAATGAACCATGACATGATAAAATATACTTAAATTGTTTGCTAGCACATTGTTTAGTTGAGTTCATAATGTGCTTAACTTTGATTTGTTTTGATGAGCTAACAAGAGTATCTGGAAGTTAAAGACCACATCTCTTCACACACTGTGCATTCATTGGAAAGATCTCTGGTCATTTCCGACATTATGAGGGTACTCTTTCTGGTATGGATTCAGAGCCTTGCTGGATAGCATAGTTATTTACCAACTCTATTGGGAATATTAACCAATTGACAAGTTTGAACAGTTTTGGCTACTTTAAGTAATACAGTACTATAGTTGGTGTTGCCTAATTACATTGCCAGCTCTTCACTACCTCTTTCTCTATCTGTCTCACTAATTCATATGGGACAGATTAAAGGCTGGTATAGATTTTGTCTCTGGATCCATACTGATTTGAGAAATTTAACCTGTAAATTCAATATAGGTGTCTTTGAACATCTATTTTTTCAGTAGTGTGTTTAAGTGTGATTTTAAAGCATCCAATTACCCACACACATTTGTTGTCTACGTTCAGTTTTCTGAGCCAACTGAAATGATCAGTCAAGAGTGATTAATTAATAAAATCATCAACAACCAGTGATTGGCCTCTTTGTTGACCATTGTGGCTCACTAAATATTTCATCCATCTAAACTCTTCAGTTCTTGTCCTCATGTTCATTCTACTTGGCCCTATCTGTACTTATTATGAACAAGCAATCTGCTGCTATACTCTTGTGCAGGTTGATGCACTAATTTGTGTTGAAGATATCCTTTCTCATCATTGCTACCTAAGCAAAATTTACCATTGTTCACGTTGGTCTTGAACACTGTGTAAACCTGTTCACTGTGCATTCTACTGACAACATTTGCATTCTGGGAAGAGACAATACTCCAGAATTGCTTTGATTCACTTACTTGGTCTTAGTCTTTCATACGGAGGATATGTGACCTATTCTGGATGTGTCCCAGCCTCAGATTCGGCTTTGGAACTATTGTATTTAGCATTGCTCTCTGATTATGAACTGTTATTGTGTTAGTAGTCTGTAGAGGACAATAATCTGAGAAACCTATTGATCTCATTTCCATGTATGTCACTATTTTATATGCAAGGTCATATGTAAAGCACTGAGGGTTTAATGACAGATGGAATTTATTCATCAATTAAAATTCAAACTTATCATGTCTTTGACAGTGACAGTACCAGAACAGATCCTTCAATGAGTCAATATCCTCACAGGCAGTCTCCCCTCATTTCTGAATCCTGGTCCTCAGTTTGTCGTTGTTAACAATTTCTGATGGTTCATTACTGAAATGATCCTTAAACCTTTGCATGACCAAAGCACTTCTTGCTTTCCATGCTGTCAAAAGATTCATTGAAATGTGCTACATGTTACATTACAAGAATGACTTAATGCAACTTTGTGTGAGCACATTCTCAGCAACATTATTTGCAATGGGTAAATTTTTATCATTTTATGTATGAATTGAAAGGCTCAGACCTGATCAGATGCACCAAGGCTGTCTCCATAATGGACTCGAGTTTGGGTAGCGATATTTATCCTGTTCCTACTATGACATTAATGAGTAATGTTTGAGAACTATTATACACAGTGTATCCATTTTTCCCTCTGCCTTTTTATCTAATAACCTGTTATTGTTCTGTGCTCAGACTAATGTCTGAACAACGTTGAAGTCATAATGAACAGTTGCAGGTTTCCAGGTGCATTTTGCAGTTTATTCACACTCTCACACTCTGTCCCTACTTTCTAGTACAAGTGCACATGCACAGGTTCTTAACTCCTAACTAGGACAATGTGGAATATTTAGAAAGAAAAACAGAGGTGGAGATATGTTGGAGGTTCAACTAGTTTATTCAGTTTTCAACTATGCCCATTTACATATATCTCTGGGGGAAGAAGTGGAGGTGATGGAGGAGGATGGTGACAGAAAGTCCATCTCTGGTCGAGCTATCCAGGCACCCCTTATTGCTCTGTGATTAACTTGAACACCCAGCTCCACCTGACAGCTGGATTTCAGAAGCCATTGTGAGATTTAGCTCCTTACTTCTGAAAACCATTCCCTCATTTGCAAGGCTTGCAGGAGAATTTGTCCTAGGCTTTAAGACATTGAACATAGTTTCCCACTTGCTACCTAGGAGGGTAGCACTAAGGACACTGACTACTGCTGAGCTTGAAGCAGTTGGCTACGTTCCCAGTTCTGTGAACCATCCTGAACTGCATTGAAACTGCAAAGTTCTCACAATCTGCACCATCGTCCATCGAGGTTTCAGTGACCTCAAAAGGCAGCAGTGGCTGTGATCTAAGTCCATTATCACCGGTAGATGGATTCCAAGTTACACCAGATGTCCTCATGAGAGTAAATCTTCCATTTTCTGAGGGTCTACTTGTCTACATTGTCAGAACTGTCTCTATAATTCCAATCTTGGAGTTTTTCACCAAGGGTAGTGTAACTGGTTAGGAAGGCTGTTCCTTTCCAGTTCAGAGGCAAATAAAAACACAGCAAATACTGCCCTCATGGCTGGCATCCAATGCCCAAAAATGACATGGCCCTAAGTTCCAGGGATGTCATCATTGCTGTCAGCTCTCCCTATATGGTAACATGATTTCCAGCACTGATAGGATCCAAAGCTTTCAATAAATAGGATTTATAGAAGTAGGATTTGCACTGGCTGGTTTCAATAAGTACACATGGTTGTTGATTAATAAGCATCAAGGGGACAAGTTTGCATTTAACCCCACTCAAGATGTTTGTATGAGATGCAGGCATATAAAAATCCTGCATAACCACCATTGGGGTAAGCATGGACAAGTCTCTTGAATAGCAGCATTTCAACAAGCCTTGTTAACGGGTTAATAAATTTCTGAATTCATTCTTATTTTATTTTTAAAATTACATTTTTAATTTATTTGTGAAATGACCTTAAAGTGAGAAATGAATATTTATGATTTTGAATTCTTTTAATTTGAAGTTTTGCCAAAGAACAGTTTAATAATCTTCTTACTTATTTTTTCATAAGTTAGCAGAAGCAAACCCCATTGCCTTGAATCATCACTTCAATCTTTTCTTTAATTTGAAGGATGCAAGCTGCAAAGACCATGCACAATGCCATTTTTGACAAAATATTATTATTTTATTTAATAAGATATTAATCAAAATGCCACGTTCTTCTCTGATTCAAATATATACAACATTGGTGAAAAGATCGTGCTGACTAGAGTAATATATTACTTGTTACATTGGTTTTGAAATTGACCTTTCAAGTTAATCTAGAATGCTTATAATGCAAGTAAATTATTCTGTCACACACACGGCTCCTTAGAAACTATCAGAAAAAATCACAAAATATTCATTCTTAAGTGATTTAGAGAACTTGAGGTAACTTTCCAACTTAACAGAATACAAGAGGAATACTCAGCTGACAGAATCTCAGGTTAAGATGCTGGAATGTGTTCTGAATAATTTTCAACCCAGTCAGACTAATGATCAGAGAAATGCACTAGCCCAAATTCTCATCAATGCAGTCCCAATATTCAGGAAAGATGTGTGTTAGAGCCATGGTGAGGTTGAATTTTTTTTTTCATAAAAGAGGTTGAATTTACAGTCCATTATAAGATTTGTGGGGAATAATGAAGAAGTAAAACTTGCTAGCAAGAGAAAATCTGCAGATGTTAGAAATCCTAGCAACACACACAAAACACTGGAGGAACTCAGCAGGCCAGACGGCGTCTAGGAAAAGAGTACAGTCGATGTTTCGGGCTGAAACCCTTTTGGCCCTTTGCCGGATTTGCTTCCAGTAAATATCACTTGCTCTTTGATTCCCTCTTCTCCTGAGATCCTCTTCAATGCCTTGAGACCATTTTGTGTTAGGGTATTTAGGATTGTTTTTATAAAAACTGCCAAGGGTAATTGGGGTCTCCCTCCCCACTATTTGTGACATTTACTGGGAGCAAATCTGACGAAGGGCCCGAACCATTGTTGAGGTTCCTTACCACCCATCCTACAATCTTTCTGACCCACTACAAACATGAAGGAAGTACAGAAGCATCTGGACTGGGATGGCCAGACTGGGGAACAGCTTCTTCCCTCAGGCTCTCAGAATGATCAATACCCTGCCACCACTGAGGTCCTATCACTGTTTGCTGTACTGTTTTACTATTCACCTCTGCTGCAAACTACATGCATTTTGATTTTCATTAATTCACTTATTTATGGTACTGTAATGATCTATGTGCTCTGCATGATATAGGTTTTGGTGGTGTACTATGGTTGTTTCGTTTGGTTTTTAATATGTATATGTACAGTCAGATGGCATAAACTTGAACTTGAAATTGATTCAGATGAGCAGGCTCTGTTGGTTGATAGTCAATGTCAGCCTGTTGGTAACTCTGAGAAGCCATAAAAAAGTGACATTGATTCAATGGCCTGTTTCAGGCATACATTCCTTACAAGTACTAATGATCTAAAGGCTGATTACACAGACTTCTGAATTTCGTTCTCTTTAATTACTGCAGGTTCCTATAAAATATATGCTAATCTGCACTGTGGTCTCGTGCCTCCAACCCCAATATTTGCAATAACACCTGTAAGTAATTGGTGCATGTCACAATAGATCAGATCACTGAGGGAGATGTATCTCTGGAGCCGAAATGTATGTTCTGAAGGCTTGACAGGAGGATCATGTGAAAATGCAGGAATATTGGCTGCATAACTCTCATCTGGTAGTTACGAAATTAAATTATCTAATTAGGGGAATCAAAGTAGGCAACTGGGTGGATATTCTTATTTAAGATCCATGAACTGGTAATGGTTGTGTGTTACAGCTCCTTATCTTACTAGCACTGTACAGTTCATCACATCCTTCATCTCATGCAGACAAATGATATCCAGTTGATAACATTCACTCCTCTGCTTTACAGATGGGGCTTCAAGTCATTCTCACTGTCACACATAAGTGGCATCACAGCACCTCTACTTGTTTAGAAGTTCCTGTAGATTTGGAATGTCATCTAAAACTGTGACAAACTTCTACAGAGGTACAGTGGAGAATATCCTTACTGCTTGCATCATGACCTGGTATGGAAACACCAATGCCCAGGAATGGAAAAGGCTACAGAAGGCACTAGATACAGCCCAATCTATCACAGGCAAAGCTCTGTCCAGCACTGAGTGGAAGAGCAGTGTCCATCATCAGGTACCCCCACCATCCAAGCCATGCTCTCTTCTTGCTACTACAGGAGGTAGCCTTAGGTTCTACACCACCAGGTTCAGGAATAGTTATTACCTTACAACCATCAGGCACTTAAGCCAGTGTCGATTACTTTACCTACCTCAACTCTGATCTGATTCCACAACCTACAGACTCACTTTCAAGGACTCTACAATTCATGTTCTCAGCATTTTTAATTTTTGTTTTATTTTGCATACTGGTTGTTTCTCAGTCATTGTTTATGCTTAGTTTGTCATAAGTTATATTTTCTTTATTTTCCATAAATGCTTGCAAGAAAATGAATCTCAAGGTAGAATGTGGTTGCATATATATACTTCGATAATAAACTGACTTTGCACAAAATGAAGTGGAATTGATTTCAAAGTCAAAGTCAAATCGATGACTTTGACAAAATATCTGTCTGAAAGTGCATATAACTAATCAAAGTGATTCTCCAATTCATTATTATAAAGATTTCTCCCAACAATACAGCAGTGTCAGATTTGACCCCAACCTTCACAAGGGTAAGCCTCCTTTCTTTGACTAACTAATATTAATTCAAGTGCTCTACTAAATGACTAATAACTTTCCTATAACTCTATAAAACAGACCATGCCTGGACATACTCTCTTCTAAGCCTTTCATTGGGCAGAAGGTACAAAAGCTTGAAGGCACTTACTACTAGGCTCAGGCCAGCTTCTAACCCACTGTTATTGCAATAAGACTATTGAATGTTTTCCAGGTGCCATACAATGGACTCTTGACATCGCAATCTACCTTGATTTGATCTTGCAGCTTGTTGTCTATCTGTACAGCATTTTTCCATAACTGTCACATTTTATTTTGCATTCTATTATTCTTTTACCCTGTAATGAATTGATGTGAAAGAGAAGTATGCAAGACAAGCTTTTCACAGTACCTTGGTACATGTGACAATAATAAGTCAATTCCAATTTCAATTTCACTCAGTTTAGAAGAAAATCCTCGTAACCTGACAATGCACGGTAGAACAGAGTCTGCCATGCATTGCATGAAGGGAGGAAGACTGAAACAAGAGGATGATGTGAAAGGAAGAGAACAAAATTGATATGAGATTCAACTAGCAAAAACCCAAGTTCAGACTGTCAGCTTTCAACATGCATTTAAAAAGAAGAGAGTAAATAGAGCAGTGGTGGAAATTGGGAATTAATAATGGAAATTTAAATATACTGGAGGTAGAGATTTTTCAGGTCAAGGCACAACAACGCCTCTTTCACCTCAGATGGTTGAAGGAGTTTGGTATGGGCCCCCAAATTCTAAGAACTTTCTATATGAGTACAACTGAGAGCATCCTGACTGGCTGCAACACTGCCTCGTATGCGAGCTGTACTTCCCTCAATCGTATGATTCTGTAGTGAGTGGTGTGGACAGCCCAGCACTTCTGTAGATGAGAACTTCCCACTATTCAGGACATTTACAAAGACCGGTGTGTAAAAAGGGCCCAAAGGATCATTGGGGACCTGAGTCACCCCAACCACAAACTGTTCCAGCTGCCACCATCCGGGAAACGGTACCGCAGCATAAAAGCCAGAGCCAATGGGCTCCAGGACAGCTTCTTCCACCAGGCCATCAGACTGCTTAATTCATACTGACACAACTGTATTTCTATGTTATACTGACTATCCTGTTGTATATACTATTTATTATAAATTACTATAAATTGCACATTGCACATTTAAATGGAGACATAAAGTAAAGATTTTTATTCCTTGTGTATATGAAGGATGTAAGTAATAAAGTCAATTGCAGTCCAGTGAAGTCTATTGTCATTTAATATATATAGAAATGAGACAATGTTCCTCCAATCCAGGGTGTACACATAACACATGATAACTTAAGAAGGTGAGGATAAAATCTTAAGATGAACCACTCATAAATAACAAACTAAAGTGCATTAATATTAAATATTGGAAGGTATGGAACAGATTAACCAGTGACACTTTGAATATGATGTGGCCTGGATTTCAGAAGCTTAATGGCCTGGGAGAAGAAATTGTTTCTCACCCTGGTCATTCTTGTTTTTATGCATCATAGTCTCCTGCCTGATGGTAGAAAGTCAAAGATGGATGGGTGGGATCCTTAAGGGCCCTGCATAGTCAGCACTCTTGATAAATTTCCCAAATGGATAGTAGGGAGTCCCTATTATCCTCTCAGCTATTCTCACTGTCCTTTGTAGGGACTTCTGGTCAGATGCTTGACTGGTCCCATACCAGATGGAGATGCAACTTGTCAGGATGCTCTCAATGATGCTCCTGTAAAATGCAGTTAAGATGGTGGCGGTGAGCCTCACTTGCCTCAATCTCTCAATCTTCATAGGAAGTAGAGGCACTGATTCTTTTTCAGGGAGCTGATATAAAGGCATCAGGTGAGGTTATCCATGATGTGATCTCCCAGGAATGGTGCACTCTACGTATTTGCAGAGGGGGATGTTTTGCCTACATGTTCCTGAAGTTCATGATGATTTCCTTTGTCTTCTCCACATTTTGATCTCCTCAAACCAATCCACCAGCCAGTCCACTTCCTCTGTATGCTCCGTCTCGTCATCATTCTTGATAAGGCCAACCACTGCTGTGTCATCCACAAACCTGATGCCACGGATCCTGTGACACAATCATGCTTGAGCAGTGTGAACAGCCTTGGGGAGGGCAGTACTCAGCGTAATGAGACTGGAGACTCAGCTGCCCAAGTGGACTGAATGCGGTCTTACTGTTAAGAAGTTCTGTATCCATTTGCAGAAGGAGGGGTTGAAACCCAGCAAGGGCAGCTTCCCCACCAGTTTCTGGGGTATGATGCTGTTGAGTGCCGAACTGAAACCTATAAACTTCAGTCTGGACGTGAGACCCCATTTTCCAGTTGGGACAGGGGGAGAGTGGAGGCCAGAGCCTATTGCATTGTCAAAGGATTTTAAACAAATATTTTTACCAATCTTTATGGCAGGAATATATCCCAATGATTCAGCAATCTGGTGAAGAGGCAGAGAGGATATTAAACTGGCAGAATCGCTAGTCTAGAGAAAAAGTACAAGGCAAACTGACAGTTTCCATCCTGGGGTCTTCAAAGGATTGTTGTATTGAATGTTCCTTATATAATGGTAAAATTACAGAGTATTGGAAAAGAGAAAATATAACACACCATTCAAGAAAGGAAAGAGATAAAGAACAGGAACCTAAAGATCAGTTGACTAATATCTAGCATTTTAGAGATGTTGTAATCCATTCCTAAAAAAAGAATAACAAGATTAAATTGAAATAAAAAAATCAAGAATTATCAAAGCAGCTTTATGGAAGGTAAATCATATTTGATAAACATCTTAAGAGTTATTGGAGCATATATCAAATGGTTGATACAACAGAACCACTTGACATTGTGGATATGACAGCTATTGATAAGGTGCCATATAAAAGCAATGTACACAAGGCACATGCTTATGGCATTGTAGGCAACTTGTGAACATAGATGGAAGATTGATTAACCAGCAGAAGGCGTAAAGCTGGAAGAAATGGGCCTTTTTAAGGTTGGCAAGGTGTAACTAGTAGGATGCCACAGGAGTCAGTGTTGAGGCCTTAAGTATCTGTGTCGATAACTTATATGGGTTAAGTATATTTAGCAAAATTTGTTACTGGTACAAAGATAGATATGGAAGATGGGGTTATAGAGTATCTCTAAAGGCTAATTGAATGGGGAAATATTTGACTGATAGAACATATTGTGGAGAAGTGCAAAGTTAATCATTTTAGATTAGAAAAATTTAAAAATGTACACAATTTAAATGGAGAGGAATCACATATTTCTGTTGTACAGAGAATTTGGGCATCCTCCTACATGAAACACAAAGTTAGCATGATATTACAATAAGTAATTGGGAATGCATAAGGAATTTTGGCTATTACACAAAAGAGATGGGGTATAAGGAGGAGACATTCATGTTACTGCTCTACAAGATAGCAATGATGACATGCCAGAAATTCTGCAGACACAACTATTTTTAAAAATTTTGACAGGGAAGTACTTGCATTGGAGGCAGTTTGGGGAAGATTCACCTGGTTGATTCCTCAGACAAATTGGTTGGTTGTCTTAAGAGAAAAATGTGAGCATGTTGGGTCAAAACATAATGGAATTCAAATGAAAAGTGAGCTTATTGGAACATCAAATTTTGAAGGATTTGACAGGTTAGGAGTCTGGGGGAATCTAGAACTGGGAGTCATAGTTTCAGAATGAGGATGGACACTTTTAAGACACAGAGAAGAATTTCTTCCCTGAGGGTTGTGAATCTTAGGAATTCTCTACACCAAGGTGATTTGGAGGTTGAATGAAGTTTATTCTAGTTTTGGTCTGTAGCAAATATTATGGGACAGAGAGCAACGTGTAGCTGAGGCTATGATTTGTCAGCTAAATGGCACTGTAGATAGGACTTACTCTTGTTGCTGCATCATATCTTCTTCAACTAAGCTGGAAACACAGTGAGCCCCTCCCCACCAGGGTAGCAGGCTTCTCATCAAGATATTGTTTCAATCTACTTTAGCTATTGCACAAAAATTGGAGTTGATTATGTAATTAAAGGAAGGCCATAAGGGCAGCTGGTTAAGAATAAGACTTTGTAAGCTCCTTTCTCAGTATTCTGCAGAGACCAGCTCTGATGAATCCATTTATCATGGATAGGGACTGTGGAGCTAGAGCAGGTGCAAATACAGGAAAGCTATTCACAAGTAGAAGCGCTTCTCGGGAGTGACATCACTTCAAAGCTACCTCATTCATTAGTTGTAGAATTGGGATAGTTAGAAATACAGAATGGTGCAATATAAATTTAAATCTTTGTTTCTCTCTACATTTCTTCCCATCTCAGGTAAATGGCTATTTCAGATGTTTATTATCACAGCAGAGACAGGCAAGAAAATTTAATAAAAACATAAGACAATAAGACATAGGAGCAGAATTAGGCCATTCAGCCCATCAAGTCTGCTCTGCCATTTCATCATGGCTGATCCCTGGTTCCACTTAACCCCATACACCTGCCTTCTCGCCTTATCCTTTAATGCCCTGACTGATCAGGAAAAGATCAACTTCCATCTTAAACATATGCATGAACTTGGCCTCCACCACAGTCTGTGGCAGAACGTTCCACAGATTTACTATTCTCTGGCTAAAAAAAAATTCCTCCTTACCTCTGTTCTAAAATATTACCCTCAATTTTGAGGCTGTGCCCTCTAGTTCTGGATACCCCCATCATAGGAAACATCCTCTCCACATCCACCCTATCTAGTCCTTTCAACATTTGTTAGGTTTCAATGAGATCCCCCCCCCCCCCACCCCCACCTTCCCCACATTCTACAAAGTTCCAGTGAACACAGGCCTAAAGCTGCCAAATGCTCCTCATATGTTAAACCCTTCATTCCTGGAATCATCCTTGCGAAATTCCCTGTACTCTTGCCAATGACAGCACATCTTTTCTAAGATATGGGGCCCAGAGCTGTTGACAATACTCTAAGTGCAGCCTGACTAGTGTCTTGTAAAACCTCAGCATTATCTCCTTGCTTTTATATTCTATTCCCCTTAATCACTCTGGGTACGGGCTGAAATCGCATCAATGTCATGCACCACTTGAATTACACTTGCAAGCTTTACCCTGGGTTTGCAGTCATCCTTTACTTTAGTACAATGTCCTATTCCCCTCTAGATCTCCGTCTTTAGCCTCCCACTCTGCTCCACTGAGACTCATTCTCCCACTCTCCTTCTCTCTCTGCTTTCCAGAGAGGTGACTCCTAGGTCCACTCATTCCTTCACACCCACCCCTCATCACCTCAGTGTTTCCTCTGCCACTGTAGGAGGTGCAACACCATTTCTCTTCAACTCATCCTCCACCACCATCCAGAGACTTAACTTGTCCTTCCAAGTGAGGCAAAAGTTCACTTACACCTTTTTCAAGCGTTTCTACTGCATACTGTGGAACCTCCTCTGCATCAACTAAACCATGTAAATCAATATTTTGCAGAACATCTGCCTCTCCAAAGTTTTCATCTTGCACTTTTGATAACATGCAATTTGAACTGTCCTTCACATTCACATTGATCTGTCTGACCTTGGCTTTCTTTACTGCCTTGATGAAACTAAATGCAGTTTGGAGGAAGAGCCTATCCTATTTGCTGGGGTATCTAGCAACCCTATGTTATGATCGTTCAGATTTTGAACTTCAGGTAACCCACAGCTCTGGTGTTCTCCTCCCAACACCCTTATCTGTCTGACTAGGTTTCTTCTCCCTTTGTTCACCTTTCCCATCCCGTCCTCTCCTTCCTCCTTCCACACCTGGTTCCATCTGCCCACCATACTCCCCTCTTCAGGTTTCATCTATCACCTACTAGCCTCTGTCAGAATCAGAACATCATTACAATCCAAATCAGGTTTATTATCATCACCTTATATAAAATGAAATTTGTTGTTTTGTGGCTGCTGTACAGTGCAGATATATAAAATTACAATAAGTTACAGGATAGATAAATAGTGTAGAACAAAAAGAATAATCCCGTAATGCTCTTGGATTCCGAACTCTGATGATGGAAAGGAAGAAGCTGTTCTTGAATGGTTTGGTGTCAGTCTTCAGATTACTGTGTTATAAGCTTCAGGAAATATGTACATTATGTCTGCCAACAAAACAGCCATCTGACCTCAAGCTCAGTTTCAACAATTTCATGTTGCATATTTAGCATCTTAGTTCAAAATTTCAGCATGTCTTCCAAATTTCATTGGCAATCTCACATAATTGGCCTGAATTGTTATCTTTTCTCTGCTTTTGCAGACTTGCATCATCATCTCTTTTGTCAGTTAACTCCTTCTCTCCACCCCCCATTACACATTTGTCCTTTGCTATCTACTCTTCCTTCCTCTCTGCATCTTAAGACTTGTGTGTCTGTATTCATTTCCTGTTCTAGTACAAGGAGAGAACTTTCGGTGTCCTTTCATCGATGAGACTGGAGCTTGAGACCTGGTTTCTGGGCTCCCATCATTGATGACTCCAGCATTTGAAGCCTGGAGTTCGGGCCCTTGTCCAGGGTCCTCATTCATTATCTGTGAGTCCTGTATCAGTATCAAAGATTGAAGCCTGTACCTTGATTGGAAGTCACAATCAAAGACTGAAGGTCTTAGGAGATCTAGATCGAAGCCTGAAGTTCGATCAGAGGTCCAGATCAAAGGCAAAAGGTCAATCAGAAATCGAGGCCTGATGACTGCAGCCTGGGTCTGTGGGCCTATGTATGTCTGGTGGGGAAGTCAGGGGCCAATGTCTGCAAATCCACAAGAGTGCTGGAGGCTGCAGACCACAGAAATCAACCAATCTTAGGGTTATAGGACTGCGTATGCGTGTGGATGGTTGGGAGGGAGGGAGCAACGGGGCTTGTTTGTCCGTTGTTGCTTTGTTGCTTGTTCTGTTTTGTTATGTTCTGTGTTGTTCTGCCAAGTATTGTGGGCATGCTATGTTGCTACTGGAATGTGTGGTCACACATGCAGGCTGCCCCGAGCACATTCTTGGGTGTATTTGGTTGTTAAAACAAATCAGACATTTCAATGTCTGTTTCAATATGCATGTGAAAAATAAATCATCTTCTCTTTCCCACAATGCTGCCTGACATGAGTACCTCAAGAACTTTCTATCTATTTTGAACTCTCTGGATCATATACACATTGAGCATACTTCAAGTCGATTCTCATACTGTATCTGTGAGTATCATTGCAACCTAGTGCTAAGTCCTGCTGTCACAATCTGACTGTGCTCAAACCCAATTTGACTTCATTTGCTGCTGTCTGCTGGTTTCACCTCACACTCACAGTGGTCTGTTATGTGGATTTTTAATGTTAAATTTAACTTCACAGTAACAGCTGAAAATAAATGAACCCTGAAATTTCTCCTGGGGCAAATAGTCAGGAATCTCAAGTTATGACATGTAATATCATCACCATTAATATTGACACTAACACCAAAGCAACATCCCCTGAGACAGCACTGGTATCAATTCCACAAGCCATCAGAAATGACCTCACCTCCTTCAGTCAAAAACAAATCATATTCATAGGGATGAAGTGTGGTTGTTATTTTGTTAATGTTTTCATAAAATCAAAAGGAAGTGTTATGGCAGCTTATCAATGCCACCTGAACTCAATTCTTATTAGCATCTGTCCTTTTATCCCCTTGCTCTTATTTCAGCTTGGAAAACGTGCTCCTCAATGCGGTGACAGCAGTTTCTTGGCATTGACAGAGGTGCTAACCCTTCAACAGGATCAGCACCTGGTACAGTACACTGCTTGTATATGAATCACTGTCACAAGCTAAAGATTAGCCCCGAGAAAGTCTTGCAATCTCAATGATACTACTAGTGACAGCACCATTCAAAATGAAATACATAAATCGCCTCCTACTGCACTTTCAGCATATGCCTGGAGACACCCATGACATATGCAGAGAGCCCAAAAATTCACAATGGGGCCTCAAAGAGTGATGGAGACAAGCTTTATTGCTAAATATTCTATTGACTTATTTTCTTTATGATACATGGAGACACAGTGGCGATTGGGGCTGCAGTAATGAAGAAGGTTCACAGAAAAGGTCAAGGTTAGAGAAGGTCTCAGATGCTGTTTGAAACACCACGGCCCAACTGCTCATCCACTGACAATCCAGGAGTGCAGTCTGACGTGAATGTGCCCTCACACACTTTACTAGTACCGCAACAGCTTAGACCCACACCTTGCAGCCTGCACGTACTGCTGACGTCCCAACCATGAAGGCTGTATGGCCCAAGCAGGCTCCACGGGACTCGGTAAGCAACACCTGCAGGATGTGGTACTGGTAACTGTGCACGGGTGAGAGGACGGATGGAAGTCAGATTGCATTGCTGATACAGAACGCTGGCAGGTGAGCAGTTGGGAAGGACGATTTGAAGGGTAAGGTGATACGTAAACAGTGTCTGCAGTGACAGTCGGTGTTATACTCTTGATTGCAATGTCTCATCTCCCTGGAAACGGCCATCATTTGATTTGCTTTGACAGCCTGTGGCAGTAGCAAAGGCAAGACAGTTGAACGGGATGGGATCCACACAACTAGTCCTGCTCCTGACACTTCCCCCACCCCCCATCCTTCTGCATGTCCTCTCCATGGAACACATGGGGAGTTCTGGTTCTCTGATTGTCAAACGATGTACCGGGTAGGTTAATTGGTCATTGTAAATTGTCCTGTGATTAGGTTAGGGTTAATCGGGTTTGTCAGGGGTTGTTGGGGCAGCATGGCTGGAAGGACCTTCTCTGCACTTACCACCAAACAAAGTAAAATGAAATAAATGAGGAGACGGTGCAGTCTGACATTAGGACAAGAGCTGTGAAGTCATCTTGCAAGATCAAACACAGCACTGTAAACCAACCACTTCCATCTAGTTACCGGGACAGCATCAGGAAAAACTAATGCAATTAGTAACCCAGTACATTCTGTCACAGTAATGCCTTGAAATGTTAGTGCTGTAGTCATGAAATTATATGGCACAGAAATAGGCCTTCTGGCCAGAACTTGTTCACATTGACCAAGATGCCTACAGAGCCAGTCCCATTGATTTTATTTGTTTATTTCGAGATACAGCGCAGAACTGGACTTTCTGGCCCATTGAGTCACACCACCCAGCAACCCACACTAGCCTAATCACGGGACAACTTACAATGACCAATTAATGTACCAAACAGTACATCTTTAGAATGAGTGAGGAAATCCATACGCTCACAGGAAGGACATACAAACTTCGTGCAGATGGAATTGAACTTCGAGCTCCAATGTCCCGAGCTGTAATAGCATTGTGCTAACTGCTATGCTATCACAGTGTCCTAAAGCCGCTGGCTTCGTTGTAGTGATTTGGTTGCCATGATGATCAGTAACAGAGCAAGTAGAGGCTTGTGTAATGGCCAAGTGGGATTTTGTTCATTTATTTGTACTTTGACCAGTGGTATTTGAATAAGTGACAACATTAGCTCTTTCCTCTATCTATGTGCCTGTCCTCTGTCTCCGCCCAGTTTTCTTCACCATTCCTCCTGCTTTTAAGCCTTTTATCTGATCACTTACCCTGCTTTTCATTCCTTTGCTTTTTCTTCCTCTGTTCTTACTTTGTCTCTCCTTCGCTTCTCACCTCCAACTCAACAGCATCTTCGATCTCTCTTTTTCTGTTTGCCTCCAGTCACTTCCTGCTTTATTTCTTCTCTCTCCTCCAATACCCCGAAGTGATTATGCAGCGTGCAACAAAACAGAATATATA
Organism: Hypanus sabinus; assembly: GCF_030144855.1. Classification (NCBI taxonomy): domain Eukaryota; kingdom Metazoa; phylum Chordata; class Chondrichthyes; order Myliobatiformes; family Dasyatidae; genus Hypanus; species Hypanus sabinus. Next base: position 40,736,446 of record NC_082709.1, read on the forward strand.
TTAAGACTTGCTTTGCTGCATACAACAAATTTGCTCCATATGTTCCAATCGTTTTATCTGTATCTGTTGCATTTGCCTCTTGGGTATTGGTCAGTGAATATCCTTATTTACTGGGTAAGGTCACATAACGGACTGGTGAATGAGAGAGTGAAATACCTTGTGGCAATTCTCTGAATTTAAACATGTGCCATCATAGCAACACGTTTCAGCCTGTCCCACTGCAATACTGATGACACCAGGAACAGAGTGGTTCCGTAGTGTAAAGGATAGTGCCATCACTTTACAGCACCAGTGATTACCTTTCAGGAGTTTGTATGTTCTCCTTGTTACCACATGGGTTTTCTCCAGGTGCTCCACTTTCCCCCACATTCCAAAGACCTAGCGTTAGGGTTAATAAGTTGGTTCTGGAAGCTGGAGACTCCTATGGCCTGCCCCCAGCACAATTCACACCGATTTGGTTTGACACAAAGGAGGCATTTCACTGAATGTATTGAACAACTGAAATAAAAGAATCTAGAGGTAAAGATCATCTAGAATCCTTATTGCTGCCTGTTCTCTTGTAAAGGAGAATGAGGTTACTTTCTTTTTCTGAACTAAGTTTTTCCTTGATCAGCCATCACACAAAATGACTGCTATCATAAAATCTTGTCGATATCATTGCTCCAGTAATGAAAGAGGCAGAAGTGGAAAAAAATTATGCCTGTTGGCAGAGGAGCTTTGGCTCTGTTCTGTGCCAGTAGTTACAGCCTCAGCATGCACCAACTATACCAAAGCCAAGGCTCCTGAAGTATTGATTCTTACTGAGGTGTCCACCGCAGGATTTCTCCTTCCAGTTCTTGGCAGCAATAGAGCTTTGCTGAAAGTTTGAGCTGAAGATATCTAATTCTGCCACATCACTCCCCGTGGCTGTCACAATCCACCACAAAGACTGAAAGATACAGATTGGTTCCTTAACCCAGCAGCATCTTGGGGAATATCAGCAACTAACTTGTATGCAATTGATAGATGCCTTAAATAGCACAGAAGCTGCAGCTGAGCTTTCTGCCACTAAATGCTGGATCCTCCCTACAATGAAGTCCCACTCAGCGAAGCAGCCACCGTACCACACTGCACAGAGTCTGGCGTTACACCAGATGACAATCCCATTTCGCCATATGGCAATGAAGCGCTCCCAAATGGCATTGGGTGTAACTTTTAGACGGAATATTTTGAAGAAATTAACCAAAGAACAGGTGGTATTCGGGTGAATTTTGACTCTTTTATGTTGTAAACATGTTTGACTGTAGAAGAGCAGCTGCGTTTATCAATTTACTTCTGTTTCGACAGACACTTCAAGATGATTTGCCACTAAGGCAGGACAAATAGTCAAAGCAATCAAAGTGTTTATAAATAATACCCTGGAGTTTTGGACTGATGTGATCAGAAAAGCACTATTTGTATCATTTCCTAAGACCAATTAATGAAGGGAAATCTACAGGGTGTGTTGGAACAGTACAATATTGATGCTGTCTTCACTATTGGACCGGCAATGGCTTTGTGGCCTTGAACCAGATATCTAGCATAGCAGTCTTCTGTAGAGGAACAAATGCCCATTACAGATTGCAGAACTGACAAGATGAATGAATGACTTGTCTAAATGTTACCTGGTAATCTCTGGTCCTTCGTACAATCAGCATAAATCTGCATCCCGCTCACTGATGTCTTGGTCTTCATGGAGACTTTCTGTTAGCGCAAGCAGCTGTAGATGTGATCAGAGGCAGGTGACTGTGTGTGTTCTGGTCTGCTGGCCAGTCTATTAAACCTTCCTTCATAAAGAGCCAGTGAGAGGATATTGTTACAATTATCTTTTTGCTTTGGTTGTCCCAACTTCTATTGAGGATAGGACTATAAGTCCATACTAAATACCTGCCAGACTAATTCAAGGGATTCAGTCACCAATGGACACAGACCATCAGTTTCTTTGCTTTCCTCTTCTTCCAAAGACATGAAAGAGAAACCCTTTGATACCAGCAATTGTGCTGAAGAGAAAAATTAAAATAGAACATTTGGCACAAAGATTTATAAAGACACAAGAGGCAGCACGAAAGGAGGAACACAGTTTTAAAAATGCACCTAGCTGCAGGTTTGGAATTGTTACATTTTACATGCCCTTGGGTAACCTACAAAGCTGGAATGTTCATAATTTACGGATGGGAAACTTGCCGAAGGTCCCAAAATGTTGCGAGATGTGTTCAAAGTACTCTGTGCCGCATTTCAGTGATTTTGGCTAGCATTGCTTCTTCCCTCTATATAAAGCCTAGACGTTATGTTTCACCCTCTTTCAATGTGGTATTCATAGAGTTGCAGATAGAGTCATTAAACACTAAAGCACAGAAACAGGCCCTTCGGCCCATAAGTCTGTGCTGAACTGTTATTTTGCCTCGTCCCATCTACCTGTATTTGAACCATTGCCCTCAATAACCCTCTCATCCATGTACTTATCCAAATTTCTCCTAAACACTGAAATCAGACCCACATTCACTTCTTCTACTGGCAGCTTTTTCCAAAGTCGCACTGGCCTCTGAATGAAGAAGTTCCCCCTCATGTTCCCCTTTATACAATTAACCTTTCACACTGAACCAATAGCCTCTAGTTCTGGTCTCACTCAACCTCAGTGGAAAAAGCCTGCTTGCATTTATCTTATTTACACTTCTCATGATTTTTTCTTTTACCTCGATCATATCTCCCCTCATTCTCCTAAACTCCAAGGAATAAAGTTGTAACCTATTCAATTTTCCCTAAAACTCAGGTCCTCAAATCTTAGCACAGTAAACTTGCCTAGTTTTCACAAATGGATATTTGAATCTTCCAAAAAGTAGCTGGAATTAATGAAATTTGTTAAAAGCTGTAGAAAGATGCTTTGCACAATGAATTGCTATAAAACAGTTTATGATAATAAGGGAAGGGTTACATTGGCCTTAGAGTTGGTTAAAGCTTCAACATAACGTTGTGGGCAAGTGGACCTGTACTGTGCTGTATTGTTCTATGTTCTATATTCTAAAGTGGGACTTGTGTGTTTCCTGCAGGAAACTAAATAAAGACCACAAAGCTGTGCACTGCATTCCACCATGCTCCCCCGTCTCATCCCGAACCCAGCCACTGTGGCAAGGGAAACTTATCATACTTTGAAGAATTCCTCTTGACAGTGGGAGAACAATTGCAAAGAAGACTGCCGTGGAGGTTTCTGAAATCACAGGTGAGTGCAAATGTGCTGGGTACACACCTTGTAGTGGCTTTCCCTTGTCAAGTCCCGTACAAAGAGTGGGCTCACATCACTGGGAAGTACAGTCTGTTCAAAGGCCAGGAGATTGCACTGTTCAGATTGAATATGTGTTGGATAAAAGGTAAGTAGTAAAGGGGCAAACACTGAGGCATTTTCTATTACCCTGACCTGAAAAAATGGGGATAGCAAATGCAATGTGCAAGGCACTGGTGTCATAGTGCAGATGTTTTGGAGTCTCATTGCTGGTCCCTGTACATCTTGCTCTTAGTTGCATAGGATTACAAAGGACATTCAGCACAGAAATAGGCCATCATCTGAGTCAGATTGTGTTAGTATTAATGCTTCTTTGAGCCTATTCCTGTCAATCCCCATTAAAACCCATCAGCATAATGTACTGTTCTCTTCTCCTTCATATGTGTCCAGTCTCCTTTTAAGTATGGTATTGCAGTGGTTTGCATAACGCTTTACATTAGCAGCAAACCGGTTTCAATTCCTGCTGCTGTCTGTAAGGAGTTTGCACGTCCACATGGGTTTTCTCCAAGTTCTTCGGTTTCTTCTCACATTCCAAAGGCATTGCTGGCTGATAGGTTAAGTGGTCATTGTAAATTGCCCTGTACGTAGGCTAGGGTTAAATCAGGGGTTGCTGGTCAGGGTGGCTCGAAAGGCCAGAAGGGCCTGTTCCGCACTGTATCCCAATAAATAAATAAATCAAAGCAAAGAACAGCAGTACCATTCATGCCACCTTCTGGTAGCAGTTTTCACATTTTCACAACTGCTTAAGCAAAGCAGATTCCTCCAAATGTTTGGATTCCTGGTGAGGACAGCCTCTAGTGAGACCCTTCCCTACACATTTTCCCCGTATCGACTCAATCAAAAACTTGCATCAGTTGAAGATTTGTATTAGCTCTCTCCCACAGTGTCCTCTCTACTGAAAATAGACCTGAGCAACACACACAAAAGGCTGGAGGAACTCAGCAGGTTGGGCAGCATCTATGGAAATGAATCAGGACTATGAAGGGTCTTGGCCTGAAATGTTTACTGTTTATTCATTTATTGCATTTCTGCTTTCATCCTTGAAACACTTTCTTCCTCCCTCTCCAGCATCCTAATAGAATAATATCATTGATGTCCTCCTGTAATTTGTGCCAATGCTCCACCTTTTTGACAATTCATCGCCAATGTCCCCTAAATCTGCAATTTCGAATCCAGACATTAAATTTTTAATGTAAATCGTGGCTTTAGCTCCAATTCTTCCTGAAAATCACTTCTTCTGTGAAGAGTTACCTTTCACTCCCATTCTCTCCTTTGTCTCATGAAGCCAACTAGCAATCTATTGTGCTTATCCCCGACTCCACATATTTTTACAGTCATATGTGCTCTATTGAAGGCTCTATTAAAAAATAGATAACTAGCATCCACTGCATTACCGCTATCTATTCTTTCTATTACCTCCTCACAATATTCAATAAGTTTGGCTGAGCATGATTTTCTCATTTGGAATCCAACTGACTAACCTTAGTTGATCTTCTATTCTAACCATTAGAAAGAATTCCATTACTTTTTTTTCGTACCAATGTTGAGTTATTTTGTGCATAATCCTCAGGACTGGCATAGTAAAGTAGAGATTAGCGTAATGCTATTAACGTGCCAGTGACCCAGGTTCAATTCCTGTCACTGGCTGCAAGGAGTTGTGCGTTCTCCCTGTGACCATGTGGGTTTCCTCTGGGTGCTCTGGTTTCCTCCCACAGCCTAAAGACCTAATTGGGTCACATGGGCACAATTAGGCAGTGCTGGCTCGTTGAGTCAGAAGGGCCTAATATGGTGCTGCATCTCTAAATAAAATTTTGTAAAAAAAAAACACAATTCCTATCTATCCAGATCTTAAAGAAAGGCTCAGATTAGATATCTACCTGTCTCCTGTCATTACATCTTCCTCTGATGTATTATTTAATGTATGCAACATACTCCTCTGGATTCTGTTCTTTATAATCTTCTAAAATGCGTGGGATGCAATCCATCTGGATCTAGGATCATATCCTTTTGAAGTATATATGTTATATTTCCTTTTTCTATTTAAAAACAACAATTTCTTTACTAATCACATCAACCAACATCACATCTAATTGTTTAATATTTAGATAGAAAAATTAACTCTGTGTGTTTAACTGAGTTCAAAATTTGCACTCTGATTTATATCAGTAAAGGAAACCTTGTGAAATGCAACTTGTCGAGCCATGAGACACACTAGGTAACACTGTGAAAATATCAGCTGTGCTGGGATGAATTGCACAGAGGTGCTCCATCAGCTTCCTGAAAGATGTGATTTTTCTAAGAAATGATTCACAACATGATCCAACCACGGAGAATTCAGTTTTATGTAATGCTTGGACATGAAATAATTGGATCCAACTTTGAGGTTGTAATGTGCAAAGTGGATGAGTTACATTAATAGTTACTGTTGTCTCTTTGCACAACTGCATGTATATTAAATAAAGGCACAAATTCAGAACATGGCTTTAACTGGTGTATTAACATTGCAACGAGAGAGAGTGTGATGCGCATGCGCAGACAACAGATCAATATGTAGTGCTAAGAGGTTGAGTCATTGCTTTAAAAGAAATAGATCCATATATATCAAGGTTGGATAGACTTTACATAGTAGAGGACTTAAGGGTTATGGGGAAAAGGCAGGTGGCGATAAGTCCATTGCCAGATCAGCCATGATCTTATTGATTTGCAGAACAGGCTTGATGGGCTGGATGGTCGACTCCTGCACCTATTTCTTATGTTTCATACATTACACTTCCTCCCCTTTAGATTATGCAACATAAAACTATATATGTAAAAGAAACATACCATTTCCCTTTCATAAACTCATATTCCAAATCGACATGTTTTCACAATAACAGTCCACAACTAATTTCACAGTTCTGAAGGTTTCGTCTTTTAGGTGGTGCTTTGTTTCTTTCAGGATAGCACCTCTGGACTGTGGAGTGGCATCAGGATTGGTAGGTGTATTGTCTAAAGCAACATTCCCATTTTCTGGAGACAAGTTGCTGCCGGTGACATCATCACTGAGAGGTAAGTCTGGTGACTGTAATGTGTCCATCTTGTTGGATGCAGTCAACTCAGGTGTGTTCAGCTGAGCATCCAGTATCTGGTCCACATGATGTCTTCATGTCTGATCTCCAACATCGACTGTGTTCATCAGTGGTCCAGTTTTGTAGTTATCCTGCCGGGCGTCCACTTGTCATCTCCGTAATTATGCACTAGGACTTCCCGTCCAGTCTCAAAGCTCCTTGCTCCTTGCAACTAGCTGAACTGTTTATTCTGCACTTCCCTCCATAGATCTGGTTTCAGGGGGTCTATTCAAGATCTCAGATTCCTGTTCATGAACAGCATTGCAGGTGTTTGATTTGTTGTCGCGTGAGCAGCGTTCCGATACACAAAAAGGAAGTTATCTACCTTGCGCTGTAGAGAAATGTCCTCCTTGCCCATCGCTTTAATGGACTTATTGAAGGCTTGGATAAACCTTTCAGCTAATCCACTTGTTGCTCGGTAGTGAGGAGATGACTTGAAATGACTGGTGCAATATTTCCTCAAGCACATTTTGAATTCTTCTGAGATGTATTGTGGTCCAGTAGCACACACAATTTGTTTTGGTAAGCCATTTCTGGGGAAGGTAGTCCTCAGGGTGGAGATAGTCTTTGCTGAAGTGGTTGACTTCATTGGTATAAGCTTTAGCCAGTTCAAATGAGCATCCACAGCAATTAGAAACATGGAGTCTATGAATGGCCCAGCAAATTCAATAGGTACTCTTTGCACTGGTGAAGATGGCCATTCCAATGGGTGTAACACTGCCTGCGGGGATGCATTTTGAACTTTTTGACATCTTTTGGCCAAGGTGATCTGTTTATCAATTCCCTTCTCAAACAGCTTCTTATTAGCATTAAGTAGCTGTGACAGCTTCTGGTTAGTGCTGCCATTTGGGCTGTAGTTGCCTGTTGATGCCACACTGACAGCTTTGACTGAGTACCAGTCTAGTTGGATTTTTCTCTACCTTTTACATCCAAAAATCTCTAGCTCTCTACTTTTCAATACATAAAGCTCCAAGTGCTGTGTTTGGCCTCTATACGTCACATTTACCGTCAGTTTGTCTTTGGGAGACACTTTTTCGCCTGTGTAGGTCTTCAGCATCACTGAGATCTTTTCAAATGGTATAGTTGTATATATAGTTATAGTTCTGTTGTAGTCAGTCTCTGGAATAATGGACAAAACTGACCCGGTATCCACTCCATTTTCAGTTTTACAGCAGACACATCTATTATGAGCTAAATGATTCTGTGATCTGCTTTAGGAATACTATGTAGTTCTAGGTATCACAGTTCTCCTTTGTCAGACTCTATGTTGCCTGAATCTGTTTTACATTCAGTAACTTCATACATTTGCTTAGTTTTGTGTTTGAGTTGGGTTGTGCTGGGTTGTGCTTTTTGTCTGCCTTGCACACTCTCTATGTGACCTTGTCTCTGACACTTTCTGCTGTCTTTTTGCTTGACCCAACAGTCATTTGCTTCATGGGAGGATTTGTCTCATCGATAACATTTTAGTCTTTTTGCGCCATTTGGGGACATTTTGTGCATTTGTGCATTTCACATTCTAACCTCCTTTTCTGTAGCTCCACTGCAACCTTTGCTGCAGTCTCTAACGATATTGGCAATACCCATTCTAAGGTTAGGTCTCTTGCAAATAACAGCTACTTTTATGTGCTTTAACTATGCATGCCGCATACAAGCCTGTCCACCTCCAAAGTCACAGTACTGGGAAAGTTTGCACAGTTCTGCAATATATTCAGACATGCTTTCATCTTTTGACTGGTTCCTTTTATAAAATCTTAGCTATTGCCAGCATTTTAGGGCTCAAGTGATTTTGCAAAATTGTAACAATTTCTTTGACTCTCTTGCTTGCTGGCTTTGCTGGGGTTACTAGGTTGCATAAGAGACTGTACATTCTTGGGCCCATTAAGCTACGAAGTGTAGAGGCTTTCTTTTGCTTCTCCATGTTGTTCATGTTACAATTTAATTCAACCCTCTTGCTATACGACTCCCATCCTTCATTAACGCTATCAAATTCATCAACTTTCCCAACTGAAGCCATCGCTATGTTATTTTCACTTTAAATTCAACGCATCCTTCATTATTACTCAGTGTACTTCGGCTTTCTCGCACTGCTTAACTCTCACTGTTTTGTCCCATAAGATCATAAGACACAGGAGCAGAATTAGGCGATTAAGCCCATCGAGTCTGCTCCGTCATTCCATCATGGCTGATCCCAGATCCCACTCTATCACATACACCTGCCTTCTCGCCATATCCTTTGATGTCCTGACCGATCAGGAAACAATCAACTTCTGCCTTAAGTATACACACTGACATATGTTAGCCCCTTCATTCCCAGAATCATCCTTGTGAACCTTCGCTGGACTCTCTCCAATGACCATATCCTTTCTGAGATATGGGGCCCAAAACTATTGATAATACTCCAAGTGCGGCCTGACTAGTGTCTTATAAAGGCTCAGCATTATCTCCTTACTTTTATATTCTATTCCCCATGAAATAAATGCCAACAATGCATTTGCCTTCTTTACCACAGACTCAACCTGTAAATTAAGCTTCTGGGAGTCTCACATGAGGACTCCTAAGTCCCTCTGCACCTCTGTTGTTTGAACCCTCTCCCCATTTAGATAACTGTCTGCACTATTGTACCAAAATGGATTATCATACATTTCCCAACGCTATATTCCATTTGCCATTTGTTTGCTCATTCTTCCAATTTGTCTGTGTAGGCCTCCGTTAGTTTCGATAGACTGTGGATTTGCACCTTGGAAAGTTTCCAGGATGCAAGCCTGGGCAAGGTTTTTTTTTATGGAAGACAGGCAGTTGCCCAAGCTGCAAGTCTCCCCTCTCCACGCCACCAATGTTGCCCAAGGGAAGGGCATTAGACCAATTTGTCTAAGTCCTTTTGCAATCCTGTTGCTTCTTCAGCACTACCTACCCCTCCATCTATCTTCATATCATCTGCAGACTTTGCCACAAAGCCATCAATTCCAATACCTAAATCACTGACAAACAATGTGGAAAACAGCAGTTCCAAGACTGAGGAACTGTAACTGTCAGTGCAGTTCATGATATTCTCTGCCATTCAGGTTCATATTTGTCACCAATTTGTTGTGTCTGTGCTCAGCTATATATTTATTAAATAAAAGCATGCACATGTGATGGCTTTCACTGCAGTAGGAGTAAGGGAGAGCCATGTGTATGCGTAGACAACAGATCGATACGTAGTGCTTGGGAGTGGGGAGTAGTCATTGCTCCAAAAGAAATAGATCCATACATTACAGTTGCTTTCAAGTGCATGGATGTAGCCTTGGAAAGACCTTACATCTAGTCTGTTTTGCCCTCTCTGTCTTGTCATTGAGAACAGGCTTGACAAACAGTGCAAAAGCAGAGGTCCAGGTCCCTTTATAACTTCTTAAACTAGGTTTATCCAATTTAGACTTATTAAACAGTTAGATATGTTCATAAAATTCAAACGAGTAAACTCTGGCATTTTTGATGGATAGGTTTGCCAGCTGGCTGCTCTGGTCATCCTGGCACAGGGTCAAGCCATCCCACATCTCAGTACACTCGACATAAACAACCACGAGGAAATACGATGGTTCGATTCGATTAACTGCAGCCCACAAGAGTAGTATTTCCTCACTAAACAGTGGGTGCAGAAAAAGATCCCAATCTCTGATCTTTATTGATTTGCCTAGTCTGCTTGTTAAGACAAGACTGCTCAGCTTTCCTGTGTAAGTTTCAGTTTCCTCAGGAGAGATTCATTTCAGAGGTCACAAAGGCAGATCCTTATTCTCTGTGTTGGCTTTAAACAGTTTCTAATGAGATAGTGGTTAATTTTCCACCACTTCTAAGTTTCATTTCCAATTCTGTCACTTCACACTATTGTACAAAGAAAATTCTATCACAAAATCTCTTCTCCAGAGTGTTCCAGAGCTATTTTTATTTCTGACTAAGCTGTTTTAACCACTACAACATGGTTGGAATGCTTGATACTACCTGTTGCTTGCACTCACCTTCTGTGATTTTCCCATGGTTACCTTTTCAAAAGATTAACTTTGTTTGTCACATATACATTGAAATATACAGTGAAATTTACTGTCTGCATCAAATCAAATCAGTGAGGATTGCACCAGGAAAGAGCTCGGACATACAGTCTGGCATTACGTGAATGTCAATGGTGCAGAAATGGGTCCAGTCAGCCAGGAACCCTATTTCTGTTGAATTAAGAACAATTTGCCACAAGTGTGCCAGTTAGAGCAGCAAGGTGTTCCAATTTAGACAGAGGCAAGCACACATGGCCTCTTGTGTGTTGCACTGAACACAATATACTTTACCGAGCCAAATTGTGTCCCAGCTGAGGCAAAACAATTACAGCCAAATCTCAATTAATTGGCAACTGATTTACTGACTCTTGGGTTCACAGAGAGAGATTCAGAGGCTTATTTTTACTCTGAAAAACCCAGTGTGCTCTATATAAAGAGACTGGTAGAGAAACCATGACTTGAGGATTTATAAAAGTAGTGCTTCCAACCTTTAACTCCCTACCTCTAGATAACCTTGGAGGTTATCTTAACTACAGTTGGAGAACAGTGAGGGTACATTAATGCACAGTAAAGTGATTAATCCTTTGAAACCTTTCATGTTTGTAGTACCTGCAGCGTAGTGCAATTTATAGACAGTCACATGACTCTTATCTCTCTAAATGGAAACACAGGGGTTTTGACAATTGAAAGGAAGGTTGAGTGATGAAATACTGGAGTACAATTGGCTCAAGCAGAATTTTCAATAGTTTTAAAGACAATTTGTGATTTGTTACGCAATCTGTTCTCCTTTGGATGGTATATTTGATAGAAGATCAATGAAGAAGGCAATTTGAGGAATTAAACAAAGTAATGTTGGGTTTACTTTGTTTTGACATTACATGAACAATATTGGGATGATGGTTTGGACATACTTTTTGCTAAACAGGTCAAGGTAGGGATGGAGGGACATTTTAGTCTTTCTTTTGGAAGACTGATTTGGTTTATTTAGAAATGGCATTTACAAGATAAGCATTTCATTGGAGAAGAAATTGAGAGTATTGTGTACAGTTCTGGTCACCGAATTATAGGAAAGATGTCAACAAAGTAGAGAGAGTACAGAGAAGATTTACTAGAATGTTACCTGGGTTTCAGCACCTAAGTTACAGAGAAAGATTGAACAAGTTAGGTCTTTATTCTTTGGAGCGTAGAAGGTTGAGGGGGGACTTGATAGAGGTATTTAAAATTATGAGGGGGATAGATAGAGTTGATGTGGATAGGTTTTTTCCATTGAGAGTAGGGGGAGATTCAAACAAGGGGAAAAGAGTTGAGAGTTAGGGAGCAAAAGTTTAGGGGTAACATGAGGGGAACTTCTTTACTCAGAGAATGGTAGTTGTGTGGAACGAGATTCCAGTAGAAGTGGTAGAGGCAGGTTTGATATTGTCATTTAAAAAACATTGGATAGGTATATGGACAGGAAAGGAATGGAGGGTTATGGGCTGAGTGCAGTCAGTGGGAGTAGGTAAGAGTAAGCGTTCGGCACAGACTAGAAGGGCCGAGATGGTCTGTTTCCATGCTCTAGGTGTTATATGGTCATATGGATATATGATACTGAAATTAAGTCAGCTCCTGATAGCCTGGAAAATTCAATGCACTAATTGAAAAATAAGTGTTGCCACAAGAATGATTGGGATGTACATGACACAAAAAGTACCTGGAAATGCTTGTTGACGTGGATCTTCAAATTCAAGACCAAACAACGTGCACTGGATTACAAGTGCAGCAAAGATAGACCAACACTCATGCAATTCGGTAAGAGAAATCAAAAGGCAGATTATTATCTAATTAGTGGGATCCAGGGGGTTTCAGTGCATGAATCACTAAAATCTAGCAGTAGTTCAGCAAACAGACAGCATTTTGACCTTCATTTCAAAAGGGTTGGAGTTTATAATAGGGAGGTTTTTTTGCAATTGTATGCGGTGTTGTTGGGCATACCTGGAATACAGTATAGCATCATGATCCCCTTAGAAAACAAAGTACTGTTGGAGGCTGTACAAAGGAAATTCAGCAGAAACATTCATGGAGTCCGAGGATCATCCTACTAACAGAGAGTCAATAGCCTTCCTTGGAATTTTGAAGAATGAGGGGTGACCTTATTCAAATATAAGACCTTAATGGGGCTGGATAGTGTAGACAATGGGATGTTTATATAGTAGGAGAGTCTCAAACAAGGGGATATAAGTTAAGGGGCCAGTCACTTAAAACTGAAATGCTCAGAAATTTCTTCTCACAGGAGGTGGTAAATCTCTGGAATTCTCTGCCCCTGCAATGATGGAAGCTGGATCATTAGAAGCACTTAAAGTGGAGATGTTAAATATTTGACAGAAGAATAGAAAGGTATGAATAAATGGCACAGAAGAGTTGAGGCCAGCGTAGGTTAGCCATGATCATGTTTAACAGCAGGATGGCTGTCTGCTGTTCTTATCTAGTTGTGTTCGTGTATCCTTGTATGTACAAATGTAACTGGCTTACACAAGCTCGAACTTTTTTATAAGGTATTTAAAAGAACCACACTCATTTAAAGGAAATGAAACCACAGATGTGCCAGTAGATTACCCCAGCCAGAGATTAAATGTGCTCCAGAAATGTGCGCCAGAATTTGGTACAGATGAGATGCTTGTTCCTCTCATTCAAGTGATCAAATGGCTAGACGGTAGAAGCTGTTCAGCTTAAGGGTAATACCTTTCCTTCTCCCCATGAAAGCCTTCTCATAATAGAACATAATGATATTTTTGTGAAATCCTTTCCACTTCGTGATTTTGCAATCCAAATCCATACACCAGGTGGTGAATTATAGTATTAAAAAGAATTATTAATCAGAATTGTTAGAAAATCATGCTATTGGGGAATAATATGAAATCTTATTGAAAGAAACTGATTATCCTGATGTATGAAGTGACCAGTCATGTTGTGGAATAAAACCTTTCCATGATGGATGAGAACATTTCAGCTGTGAGCCCAATGGAAATCGTGTAGCAATCAAACTGAGTTTTTCAACGGCCAAGGCTGCTGAGTACAATGGCTGATTATCAACTCTGTTTGGAAGTTACTTAGTGTGAACACAACATAATGATGCTAATATTTTGCTGTAATAATTGAAGAAACTTGAAAGGATTCATGCAGGGGCACTAAAGAACACATTAAAGAACACTAATGTCCTAACACTAAAATCCTTAAGTAGAGTCACATAATGAAATATACATCAAAACAAATACCAAATTGACCTGTTGTGGCACGAGATTCATGTGATGTGCATTAAAACCTCTAATGCACAAAGAGTTACACAAACTGAAGGGACATAGAATCTTGCTGAAAGTGCCACTGAAGATTGAACGTAACTCATGCAGTAAGTGTTTAAAGCAGATATAAGTGACCATACAGACATTATAAAATGACTCTTATTAGAGGCATGAATACCCAGGTCTCAAGTTCTGTGCAACAAATGGTAGCATGATAGAGTTTGGCATAATCAGGGAATCATAGGGTGTGAGATTAGTGCAGAAAGTTGTGCACATGTAAATTGTCAACCTTGAACTTGCAGAGTAGACACACGAGGCTGAGTAATGTACCCCAGCATCTATTGCTTATGTAAGTGAAGAATGTGGAAAGTAACTGACAATGGGTTATACCTGTATACCAAACCATAGCAGGGTGGGTAAAGTTACCACCGTAAAGATACTTCAGAAGATATGGATAAGATGCTGCTTGTGCCAGCAGGATGGCCTTCCGACTGTAGTCACCACAGAGAAAGGAATCCTTTGAAACCGACTTTAAACATAGAATCTTAGTACATCTCAGAAACAAGCCTTGCAGCTCACCACATCTGTACCACGAGTCTAAATCAAATTTGCCTGCACCCAGCTGCCTATTCACTTGCCTGTTTGAATGCCTCTCATGGGTCACTGCTGTATCTGTTTCTGTCATCTCCAGTGGCAGTGTCCTCTATGGACATACTTTTCTTAAAAAAAATCAGTCTTATGCATCTCATTTTCTCATCTTAAAACTATGCCCACTAGTATTTAACATTTCCATCTTGGATAAAGACTCTTACCATCTACCCCTCTCTGCTTTTCATAACTTTATATACTTCCTTCAGATTGCCCCTCAGTCTTCGATGACCCAGAGAAAGCAAACTTTCTTTTGTGAACAAGGACATGATATATGTAGTGTTTGAGTAATTGTAAATCTTCTAAAGCCAGTAAAAGAGAAAGTTACTACCACTGTCAGAAGCAGAAACTCTGAACAATTATTGAGCTCCACACATCTCTAGAGATCATTCAATACTGTGTGCCGTCACATTCGCAAAACAGATCAGGGAAGGAACAAAACTGTAACTTTGTGCAAGGAAAATGTCCTGGAAGTTCTTAGAAGAGAGGATACAGAGAATGTTGGTGATAGCCATTGAAGGACTTAACTGCTGACCTTCCCTCTCGCTCTATTTTCTCATCCATTCTCAGGCATATGGCAACATGGTAGCGTGGTGGATAATGTAACGCTTTACAGCGTTACAGAGGTTCAATTTGTGCTGCTGTTTCTGAGGAGTTTGTATCGTCTTCCCATTCCCCATTTCCCCAGCTGCTTCATTTCTTCCCACATTCCAAAGATGCCCAGGTCAGGGTGAGTGAGTTGTGGGCTTGCTGCGTTGGCCCCACTAGCACAGCGACACTTGCAGGATGCTCCAGGTCAGCCTCATACATTGGTGCAAATGACACAGTTCACTGTATGTTTTGATGTTTTGACATACATGTGAGAGCTAATCTTAATCTTAGGTATTAAAAACCTGTGAGCGTGTCACTCTGTTTATCTATAGCTTTACACGAGGGTAGGTCTGAAGAACGTCATTGCTTTTGCTTTTCTACTTTTCTCAAGGTCAGCTGCAAAAAGCGGAACATGGCCTCTGTACATCTGATCAAGGGAACACTTCACAGCACATACTGGCACAAAGCCCGACCCTAGTAAGCATCCACTCAGATATATCTACCTCAGGTGAATTAAACTGCAGACAGGGTGATATATACTCAGGAGTGAGCAACAGCTGCTGGTGAGCAGCAGTGTGGGTGGGGGGGGGGGGGTGTTGGGGAGAGAACCTACTGTCGGAGGGCCAGCTTCCTCTGTGTCATGTCTGCTATTACTGGAGATTGAAACCACTCAGGAGTCCCTATGAAAAGAACATTGCGGTCTATTAAATGCTGAGGCTGATATTAGGAGAAAGTCAGACAGTGGGCTGCAGAGCATGAGGTGAGAATGCAGAGATCTACAGAATGATTTTGCAGATTATTGTTTAACTAATGAAAGGATTTGCCCTCTTCTTAAAGGTATTCCGGTAGCTACCGGTGAACCACAGAGCTCCAGGTAGGGACAGAATTGTTGCTGTGGTGAAACTGCGACATGCTTAGATAGCACCATCGACTGTTTCACTGAAGCCAAGTGCAATGTTCTTCAATCGGATCCGAGGATGTGGTCTCACTGAGGGGACGTTCAGTGTGCAGCTCCAATTACCCTTTACAAGATGGTGGTAAGCCATCTTCTTTGTGCTGGTACCACTCTGTTAGATGAGGAATTCCAGGGTATTGGTCTAGTGCTGAAAATTTTCCAGTCATACATTCTAGCATACGGCTAACCCAGAGGGGATCTTGAGAGGACTGCTACTTCTTAATTAAAACCTGTCTGAATGACTGTCCAGACACAGACTTACTATATATTCCCAAACGAAAAGCCGTGGATGAAGACTGTCTGCTGAAGACTGGATCTGTGGCATTCAAGTCTGGCAATCCAGGTCAGTACCAGAAAACCAGGTATGATTTGCTGAGGGCTAGGCTGTCTTTAAAGAGGGTGAACCCTCACAAGGCGGAAGGTCCTGATGGAGTATCTGGTAAGGCTATAAAAACATGTGCCAACCAACTAGCAGGAGTAGTCAAGGACATTTTCAACCTCTCACTGCTACGAGCAGAAGTTCCCGCTGGATTCAAAAAGGCAACAATTATACCTGTGCCTAAGAAGAATAATGTGAGCTGCCTTAATTACTATTCCCCAGTAGCACTCACACCTACAGTGATGAAATACTTTGAGAGGTTGGTTATGACTAGACTGAACTCCTGCCTCAGCAAGGACCTGGACTCATTGCAATTTGCCTATTGCCCCAATAGGTCAACGGTAGACACAATCTCAATGGCTCTCCACACGGCTTTAGACCACCTGGACAACACAAACATGGATGTCAGGATGCTGTTCATCGACAGTGCTCAGCATTTAATACTATCATTCCGACAATCCTGATTGAGAAGTTGCAGAACCTGGGCCTCTGTACCTCCCTCTGCAATTGGATCCTTGACTTCCTAATCGGAAGATCACAATCTGTACAAATTGGTGATAACATCTCCTCCTCGCTGATGATCAACACTGATGCACTTCAGGGGTGTGTGCTTAGCCCACTGCTCTACTCTCTCTATTCCCATGACCAAGTGGCTAAGCATAACTCAAAACCATCAAAACCATCTATTAGTTTGCTGATGATACAGTCATTGTTGGCAGAATCTCAGATGGAGATGAGAAGGTGTACAGGAGTGAGATATGCCAACTAGTGGAGTGGTGTCACAGCAACAACCTTGCACTCAATGTCAGTAAGATGAAAAAGCTGACTGTAGACTTCAGGAAAGGTAAGACAAAGGAACAAATACCAATCCTCATAGAGGGATCAGAATCGGAGAGAGTGAGCAATTTCAAGTTTCTAGATGTCAAAATCTCTGAGGGCCCAACTTGGTCCAAACATATTGATGCAGTTATAAAGGAGGGAGGACAGCAACTATACTTCATCAGGAGTTTGAAGAGATTTGGTATGTCAACAAATACACTCAAAAAGTTCTTGTACGTGGAGAGCATTCTGACAGGCTGCATCACTGTCTGGTGTGGTGGTGGGGGGGCTACTGCACAGGACCAAAAGAAGCTGCAGAAGGTTATAAATGTAGTCGGCTCCATCTTGGGTACTAGCCTACAAAGTACCCAGGATATCTTCAGGGAGTGGTGTCTCAGAAAGGCAGCACCCCTTAGTAAGGACATCCAGCACCCAGGGCTTGCCCTTTCCTCACTGTTACCATCAGGTAGGAGGTACAGAAGCCTGAAGGCACACACTCTGTGGTTCAGGAACAGCTTCTTCCCCTCTGCCATCCAGTTCCTAAATGGGCATTGAATCCATGTTTTGCGCAATGTTAATCTATTCAATATATGTATACAGCAATTTATTTATTTATTTATTTTCTTCTTCTATATTATGTATTGCATAGAACTGCTGCTAAGTTAACACATTTCATGACATATGCTGGTGATAATAATCTTGATTCTGATTCTGATTCCCAAGTCTTGTCCTGCAGGCAGCAGTGTTAGTGTCTGGCTGTTTGGAAGGTGCTATGGAAGAGTTGCATCTTGCTGATTGCTATTAGTTAGTCCTGGTGTGGCAGAGAGCAGCAGCAGAAAGTCAAGGACAGAGCTGTCTCCCAGACCACCATTGTTTCTGTACCTCTGCTCCTAGTGTCCTGAACCAACTCCCTTTAGAGTAGGAGGTGCAAAGAACTAGGCTGCTGACACTGGCATCACAAAATGGACATGGAGGTGCAGTGTATGGTTCTCCTTGTGCAACAGGAGAAGATAATAAATGTCCTCTTATCCCTTCCCATGCCCTGGAGCCCACCTCCATCCACGTAGGATGCAGACCCCAAGGTAAAGATGGAGAAAGAACAGATCGCGGTAGTTATGGGGAAGAAATGAGGATCATGGGGACGGCCCAGAAGAGGAGCTGAGGACACCATAGATCAGTCATCCTCATATCAATTGGTAGAGCAGGCTTGAGGACTTGAGTTGCCTACCCTGCTCCTGCTCATTCACTTGTGCTTTGACTCTGTATGTCAATCCTAGGTCTGGAGGTTGAAGTCATGGAAGTGTAGTCCAGGACCCAGTAGTTCAGTATAGCATTGTCTGCCTAATATCCCCAAAATGTTGTGCTATGTGCAATTTTAAGATACTGATGACTCTTGAATGAGGTCATCAAGTCACCTCCCTCGACAGTTTCCCATCCATGCCCACAACCAGCCATCCTGGGCCGTTACTTCCACTGGCCTGGAGCAACATTCTGAAGCAGATCCAAGCGAACTGGAGCTTTCTCATGTATAATGAATGATGCCTGTCCTGGCAAGTGAAGGTGAGTAAACTTTCAGCATTTAGCCTGCAGCTACATAGCGGGCTCTTCGGTGTATTTCTAAGACACCGAAAGACAGGTAGAGAAGTATAATAAAGAAATGAGCCCTTTGGTCCATCTGCTGCCCAAGTTTAATAGATTTTCATGAGGATCAAATAATACCCCTCAGTTTGCAGGGATATGTCACACTGGTGTGGCAGCTGCTGATATCACTGTAGACCCTGCAAGGCTGCATTCTGAGAGATTCCTGTAGTCATGCACATCTGTATTAGCCTACTCAAGCTGCCATTACCAGTAGACACTTTCTACTGGCAGAAATGGTACTTTCTCCTTTACAGATAGGCTCATTTTAGCAGATGTAAATGTGTAATAATTTAACTGATATTGTAAGCAACTGTTATTTTTACAATGAATATTAATGGGACTGGGTGGCTGCATTTAGATATCAGTATGGTAAAGACAATTTGTTGCCTATATTTCAGAGATTGGCCAAAGGTGTAATATTTCACCTAGCCTGGGAGAACAGAAGATTCTGAAAAATGCACAAGCTCTAGGGAAAGAGAGTGAGAGAGCAAGAAAGAAAGAGAGATAGAAAGTGAGGGAGATAAAACAGAGAGAGAGAGAGAGATGAGTGTCTGAGCTCTTGTTTTGACTGTAGAGCTAAAAAAATCTGCAACTCAATAGGTAAAATGAGATTTGGAATGAGTCTTGTCCTCTGAAACTTTTAGAAATGTTATTAGTCAGAAATTATTGAATCGGTGAAAAACCATTAGATGAGATTCATTAATGGCTGAATGACTTGATTGTTTTACTTATGGCATTTCATGTCAATATGTGGTTAGCTTAGTTTCGATGAATAACAAGCAGGTGTGGAAAAGCTTTTTAAAGCTTAAATGGCCACTGACTTTATGAATGAGTAACTCCTTTGTAATTGTTTCCCACTTACAACCCCATTGTGGATGAATTAACCTCTGAAAACTATTAAAATTTAGTTTGACATTCTGGAATTTAATTCAATATCGTGATTTTGTAACAATAAGAAACACTAATGATGCAGATACCGGAGAGAAGATGAGAGTTTACCAAGGATAGTGGGAAGGCAGGAAATGGAAGATCTAGGGGAAGTTGCCAGTAGAGTTGAGTGTGGACACTGATGTAAGCTCTCAGAATCACAGAGGTACTGCAGTCAGGAACCATGACCTAGTTAATCATCAGAAATGAGGCCTCAATGGATCATCAGTAGACTGACTTGTGGGAAAAGAACAATCATTTGTAGGGTTCAGCGCATAGCCTTAGAGGAGGAGGTACAGGGGAGTTTATCTTGATGATGTCTGCTCTTAAATTAAAGTAATTACAACCTCCTGCATCCAATTAAGGCATTTCATCACAGAATCAGGAATTCAATTTTTCCCAGTAGTAATTAAAAGTTACTAGTCAAGAATTCTGTACAACCATTGGGAATTCAAATACTGGCCCATTATAATTGGATGTTCGCAGGAGGCATTAGTTCAACATAGGGTTCAATCTCAGGAGCAGATGGTCGTGGGACTCGCTCTCCAGGTAGTGATCCAAAAGCACTGGGAATAGAAGAAAGGGGGCTAGACCAACAGCTTTTGTTCAAACAAGAAAGCAGGGCATGACATTGATCATGTCCAATTGTAAGTGAAGGAAGATGCTTTTACGCTTAAGTTCTGTCCCTTTATGCACATGTAGCAAAAGCAGAGAACACTGAAAACACTGAGCTGGCTGGTCGGACAGGAACGGGGTTAATGTTTCAGAATGAAGATCCTTCATTGGTGACCTTCTTCCATTCAGGGTTTCTACTCCCATTTCCTGACTTTTGAGTGTTTCCAATACTTTCCCTTTTTATTTCAGATTTCCTAAAACTGGGGCTGTTTGATTTTTCAGTTACTGTGTAAGCTTAAGCTCTCAGTTGGTGCATTTATTCTGGTTAACATCTATTTTTGATGGATTCTCTTATTTTTCACTTCCTTCTCTGAGGATGGTTGAGAGATTTAAATCAGGCCACATTAGTGTCTGATGGCTGGCATGTTGTAACTGGAAACAATATAAACTACAAAATAGATACAACTAGTTAACAAAAAATGGCTTTGCAGGTGATGCGTTATAGTTGCAACACATAGGACCTCATTGTGGTGAACTTAGCTATATTTACAGCAAGTGTTCGCTGCTCAGTGAACTTCAGCTCACAACTGATAAGCTGGTGTCAGATCTCCAACCACTTCACTGCTGGGAGAGGAAGAATAACCTAAACATGATATCCTAGGAGGCAGCTACACATTTCAGATTAACTACCCCTAAATTGGGGACTAGTCAGGGATAGGTCAGTGTGATTGCAAACAGAGGAGCAGAGAAACCAGAGGAGCCTTAGTCCAGAGAAGTCTTAGCCCTTGCCCGTTTCCAACAGATATGAGGTTCTTTCCCCTTGTGTGGATGAGAGTGAGGCCTGTAGTGAAATGTGCAAACTGTCCATAAGATCATGTCATGGTGAATCATTCAAATTAGAGGAGAAAGAGAAAAATAGTACCCATAGGGGATACAAGCAACACACACAAAATGCTGGTGGAACGCAGCAGGCCAGGCAGCATCTATAGGGAGAAGCACTGTCGATATTTCGGGCCGAGACCCTTCTCCCTATAGATGCTGCCTGGCCTGCTGCGTTCCACCTGCATTTTGTGTGTGCTGCTTGAATTTCCAGCATCTGCAGATTTCCTCGTGTTGACCTATAGGAGATAGTATAGTTGGTGGAACAGATACAAAGACCTAAATTGCGATGGGACCTGAGTCCTGGCAAATCACATAAATAGGGCTTTAAAATAAATAGGAAGTCTGCAATGTTTAAAAAATTGAGAGGAAATGAGAATGTGGGGCACAGGAGAGTGAGGAGAAACTTGATAAGCAGAGCATGCTTTGTGATGGACAGGTCATGCCTTAGGAGCCTGATATATTTCTTTGAAGAAGTATGAAAACAGATTGGAGAAGATAGAGTGGTGGATGTGGTGTATATGGGTTTTAGCTAGGCATTCAACAAGGTATCTCTTGGTAGGCTCATTGAGAAAGTCAGGAATCACAGGATCTGGGGAAACCTAGCTGTATGGATTTGGAAATGGCTTGTCCACAGAAGAGAGTGTGGTATTAGATGGAGTGTATTCTGCCTGGATGTGTGCGGTGTCCAGGGATGAGTAGCACCTCTGGTGAAGGGACTTGGTGTGTCCAATTTGGGGTAGTTCACTCACCTTTGATCCCAACTGGACACTCAGCTCTCACCTGAGGCTCCAAGCAGCTGTTTGTTTGTGACAGCAGCTACACCCCGGTACACTGATTCGACAGGCGAGCTAAACCTTGTGAGGGTAGTGGACAGCTTCATACCCTGGTGATATAGGGATATAACTGTCCTAGCATACAAAGCCAGCTTCAGGGAAGGGAGTTGTTGAGATCTACAGTGAGATCCAATGGCTAGGAAGGCAGTATTTCAATGCTTTGTGGAGAGCAAAGGGTATGACAAGGCGCAGAAGACATCATGGCCATCCACTGTGACCAAAGAAGACACCAGTTTATGACGCTTGTTCATACCACTGGACCTGAAATTCTGAGGGCAAGAGAATGAAACTGCCCCAGTGCAATGGCTTTTCTACTTTAAAAGCTCTCCCACACAGGTTTCTTGTCATTGTTGGACACAATGGACAACTACTATTTTGACCAGTGATCTGCATGGATCTGTTCTGGGACTTCTGATCTTTGTATTTTTTTTATAAACAAATGACTTAGATGAGGATGAGGAAGGGTTGGTTAGTAAATTTGCAGATGGTATGAAAGTTGGTGATGTGAATAGTGCAGAAGATCTTCATAGGTTACAATGGGGCATTGATAGGCTGCAAAGCTGAGCTGAGAAGTGGCAGATGGAGTTCAACTCAGAGAAGTTTGAAGTGATACAATTTGGAAGATTGAATTTGATAGCAGAGTACAAAGTTAGTAGCAGGATCCTTTACAGTTTGAGGAACAGAGAACTCTTGTCCATAGATCCCTCAAAGTTGCTGCACAAGTTGATAGGGTTTTTAAGAAGGTATATGTTGTGTTGACCTTTTAGTCAGGTGGTTGATTTCAAGAGATGCAAATTAATGTTGCACTTCTATAATATTCTGGTTAGACCACACTTGGAGTATTGTGCTCAGTTATAGTCACCTCATTATAAGAAGGATGTGGAAGCTTTAAAGGGCTTACAGAGGAGATCTACCAGACTGCTGCCTGGATTAGAGAACATGTGAGGAAACGTTGAGCGAGCTAAAGATTTTCTCTTTCAAGCAAAGGAGGATGAGGGGAGATTTGATCGAGGTGTATAAGATGATGAGGTCATAGATAGAGTGGACAGAAACAAGGGTGATAATAGTTAATACAAGAGGACATACTTTTAAGGTGATTCGAGGAAAGTAAAGGGTCAGGGTGTCAGAGGTAGATTTTATTACATGGAACACACTGCTAGAGGTGGAGATACATTAGAGATGTTTAGGAGACTCTTGGATAGGCATATAGTTGGAAGAAAAATGGAGGGTTATTTGGGAAGGAAGGGTTAGATTGATACTGAGGTAGGTTAAAAGATCAATACAACATTGTGAGCTGAAATGTCTGTACTGTGCTGTACTGCTAAATATTCTATGATCAGAGTGCAACAGGAAGGGTGTTAAATATAGACAAAAGTTTGAAGCAGAGAGAAAACACTGAATTTGTTAAAAAATAATGCTTAACAGTCTTATCTCAATGTAAGACATACTTGAGGAGTGCACAGAAGATTTAGTCAGGGTGCTTAATGAACTCAATGTCTTCATATATTGTATGAAGAATGAAAATCATATAACCAGGATTATTGATTATTTTATATTTGGTTATTTGCAATGTGAAATAAACAATTAAAGCTCATCTGTTAAAATTCACAGAAAGATATACCGATCACAATTTGTTAGAATTCCAGATGAAGTTCGAGGTTGGACGCGACAGAATTTCATTCTGACTCTAAAAGAAAGTGTTCATATAATATCAAAGCAAACAATAAGAATTTATATGGATATGGAAGTAGGAAGAAGGTGATTGAAGTAAGCAAGGGGCATCTAGAGAATGAGGTTGGTGAATTAATAATAGGCAACAAAGAAATGGCAGGTATCAATATTTTACGACCACTTTCAGCATGGAGGATACTACAAATAGCCAAACTTAACAGAGAGGCTACTTTCAACAGGAAGGAACTTGTGAAAATTCCAATTGCAAGGGATAAAACAATTGAGAAACTCATGAGTTTGAAGGCAGACTAATCTCCAGGACCTGATAGCACACATTTAAGGAGTTTAAAGGAAGTGGCTGCACTTATAGTAGACCCATTGATTGAAAATTTTCAAAACTTGCTGAATTTCAGGAGGTCTGAAGGCCTGAAAACAGCCTATGTGACTCCTTTGTTCAAAAACTGGGGAAGACAGAAGACAGGGAAAAATAGACCAGTTAGTTTAACATTTATTGTGGGCAAGATGCTAGAATTGACAATTAAAGGGGACACAACTTTTCATTTAGGAAAACTGAATCTAATCAAGCCTAGTCAACATAGTTAAAAAAAAACAGCAAATACAGAACATTATAGCACTGATGATGTGCCACTCTTGATTGCAATTTATACTAAATGTCCACCTCTTGTGTATCAGTCATATCCTCCTATTCCCTTCATATTCATGTGCCTCAGCCTCTCAAACTTCACCAAACTGCTTGCTTCCTCTGCTACCCCTAGTAACCTATTCCACTTATTTACCATTCTTTGTGTTAAAAAGAGTTGCCCCTCAAGTCACAGTTAAATTCTACCCCCCCCCCCCAATCTTAAAAGCATGTCCTCTAGTGTTTGATATTTATACCCTGGGGAAAGGATCCTGACTATCTATCCTACCTATGTCTCTCATAATTTTAAAAACCTCCATCTGGTTTCCCCTCAGCCTTCAATGCTCTAAGATAACAACCCAAGCTTTTCCAAATTGTCCTTAGATCTCATTCCTTTTGGTCCAGAAAGCATCCTGGTAAATCCATTCTGCATCCTCTGCAAATTCTCCGCATCCTTACTACAATAGTTCAACTAGAAGCATATGCCAGACTCCAAATGCAGTTTGACTGAAGTTTTATATAGGGTGCAGCATGATTTCCTCATTCTTGTACTCAGCACCCCTTCCAAAGAAGGCAACATTTCTATATGCTTTTTCTACTGCTTCAACCACTTGTATAACCATTTTCAGTAAACTACGGACCTGCATCCCAATATCCCTCTGTACCTCAATGTTATTAAAGGGTCTACTGTGACTGTATAATATTTGATTCCCAGAAGTCCAACACTCACACTTGGCTGGATTAAACTCCATCTGCCACTTCTCTGCCCATTTCTGTAACTGCTCTATAGTCCTTTACACTGTCCACAACTCCACCAGTCTTGGTGTCAACTGCAAACTTACTAATCCATCTACCTACATTTTCATTCCAAATCATTGACATATATCACAATGAACAGAGGTCCCAGCGCCAGTCCGTGTGGAACATGGATTTTGGGCCTCCAGCTGGAATAACAACCTTCCACCCTAAGTCCTGTCTTCTATGGACAATCACTTTTGAATCCAAACTTCCAACTCACCCTAGACCCCATGCATTTTTTATTTTCTGAATCAAACTATCATGAGGAACATTATCAAATGGCTTACTAAAGTCCATGTAAATAATGTTGACTGCCTTACCCTGTCTTTTCCTCACCAATCTCCCTTTCCACCTCAATCAAATTTGTAAGTCATAACCTACTCTGCAGAAAGCCATGCTGACTGTCCCTAAGCAGGCCATCTCATTCCAAATGTGCATAATTTCTATCACTCTGTATCATCTCCAGTAGCTTTCCTATCATTCGTGTGCTCACTGGTTTACAATTGCATGGATCATCTCTATTTCTTGAACAAAGGCACAACATTCACTAATCTCCAGTCCTCTGGGACCTTGCTTGTTGCCAGTGAGGACACAGGGATCTTTGTCAAAGCCTCAGCAATCTCCTCACTTTCTTCCTTCAATATTCTGATATATATATCATCAGGCTCTAGAGAGTTATTCACCTTAATGATTTTTAGTAGACTCAGTCCTTATTCCTCATTAATTCCAACTGTCCCAACAGTTTGTCCCATTCTGCCTTCACTTTCCTCCAAATCCTGAACACTGAGAGCTCAGCTCAAGGCCTTAAGTACAGACTTTTCATGCAGGAATATGGCAGGCAGTAATTGGCTGTCTGAGTTGTAAAGGGACAATGGCAGCTAACCATACTCTGTGGAATTGGAACACCGAAATTTGGATGCCTGCCACTGTTCAGCTGGGACCATGACAGTGTGTCACAAAAACACAGTGACAGCTTAATGATAAAAGTATTCATTAAATAACCTTTATAAGCTCAAATAAATGATGTTCAGAGGCATCAAGACCTCCCACTACCCGACTCCGCTCACTGATCCAAAAAATTCATGACAATACATTACTTGAGATGTGAGGGTTGTAAGTTCCATGCAGTTCAGAAGAATGAGGGTTGAGCTTATTCAAACATGTAACAGCCGAAGGTGACTTCTCAGAGTGGATGTTGAAACTTTTTCTCAAGTGGGAAAGTAACAAACAAGGGGACATAGTTGCAAAATAATGAACTAGTTATTTAAAACTACCTCACTTAGAGAGGAGTAAGTCTCTGGAATTCTCTGCTCCCAAGGAAGGTATATTTGTAGATATTCACAGCATTGTCAGGGACACCTCCCATCTGTCCCACAATCTCATTTTCCTGCTACCATCAGGCAGAGGTACTGCAATATAAGAAGGAAGACTGGATAACAACTTCTTCCCCCAGGCTGTGAGACTTCTGAACACTCTGCTATTGCAAAGTACACATTACTTATCACAGCACCAGTAACAGTAACACTGTTGCATATTTAACTATATGTTGTACTGTATACACACTCCATGTCAACTTGTACATCTACAGAATACTTTTTAAATCTGTTAATATTATTTTATGTGCTGTATGTGATACATGTACTGTGTTTTGTACCTTGATCTCCGAGGACTATTGTTTCGTTTAACTTTTCAGTATACTGCATGTGCTTACAGTTGAATGACAATAAATTTGAACTTGAAATAGAGTTCGATAAGTCTGTGTAAGATAGGATTTTTAGGAATTATGAGGAACTGGCACAAAAGTTATGTTAAAGATCAATCATGATTGTCACAAAACATAGAGGAGGCTTGTCCCAAAAGCAGAGGAGTAGAGATGATTTAGCGGTGAGCGACAGTTTTAATAATAAACTTCAAAATGACAAGCCACAAGGGGAAACAAAGGAAAAAAGAGAACAGGTACTGAACACAACAAGTTAACTGAAGGTTAGGAGCAACTGATTCAATGAGTGGACAAGGACTGTGGATGACACAGGGTTTAAATAGGCTGCAGGTGATGAGTTAGAAATGAGTTTCAGGTGACTCCTATTAGCTGGATGGCGTCTGCATGTTCAGGCCTGACAATAATGATATTGGAAGGCAGGGCAGGTGTGAAAGGCCTGGTAGCCTTTTCCTCATTTTATTTGCTTCTGTTCTTGAGAGTTCAAAACACTGTTGCTATGTGATTCAATTTCTGGATTATAGTAATCAATTTCCAGGTGACAGTCATCAATTACTAGCCTGTAGTCATCAAAGGGATCAGCAATGCAGAAAATATTAGACTAAAACAAAATGTAGCTTTAGGTTAAACTTATGGCTGCAATGAACTTGTGTGTGCATACAGTGTTCTGGTAAAAGCTTGAGAGCTTGTTTTATTACAATTGCTCTCTGTTGCCTGGCAGGCATATCTCAATGTAGGATATACTTGTCACGGTCCCAATCGTTAATTCCCTATCTTTCTGCTAATTTCCTTTGATAGTGCCATGGTTACGACCATTGATTTCCCATTTGCTTCTAATTCTCCTTGATGATGGCACACCTGGTTTCCATCAAGACCTGCAGCATACGAACCCCGGTGTTACAACCACTAGTCACCAGATCGTTGGTTTTGCCTGTGTGGTAATTAACATTTCCCGGCAGCTTAGGACTGTGTGTTCTAAGTTTTGCTCCAGTTTCAAGGTTTCCGTCTCTCAGTTTCAAGGCTCCTTGTCAAAATCCCTTCTGTTTGCTGTTCAACGTTCACATCCACATAAGCATCCTAACTCAGTCTTCGTGCCTTTGTCCTGCACTTGGGTTCGCTTCATTCGCTCATTGCAACAATGCTTGAGGAGTGTGTATACAGAAGATTTAGACTGCGTGGTTAATGAATTCAATGTCTTCTGAAATTAACCAAGGACTTCAAGAAGGGTGATCAAAAGCAGAAATTTAAATGCATGAATAAGGATTTTAAATTTGAAGAAAATACAGTTGACAGGCCAAGTAAGGTGAGGTCAATAATCACAAAAGTTTCTGCAGATGCTGGAAATACAGAGCAACACACAATTGCTGGAGGAAATCAGCTGATCAGGCAGACTTCAGGGAGGGGAATAAACAGTTGATGTTTTGGGTCGAGATCCTTCATCAGAAGATGAGGTCAATGGCTGAGTGGGTTGGCACAGAATGGGACAAATAGGGATTTTAGCTTTAGATGAACTGATAATTATGAAAACTAAATGATAGGATGTTAGCCAAATAAATCAACACATAATTGGCACTAGTTGTGTTTTATGAAGAGATAAGCCAAGGTAAGGTGGGAATGACTGATATTAAGGAAGTGAAGGAAGACAGTTATGGAGAAAACACCATGGGTAATTTTCACAGAGTTGTTGAGGGATCCATTGTTCAGCATACATTGGGTAAATTAAGAGTGAAATCAAGTCTTATTGAGACAAAGGAATAGATTCCTGGTGGACGAGGGTATCTTGTAGTCTGCCAAAATGCTAAGGAGAATAAGAGACAATGCAGAACCATCATCACTACCCAGGCAAAACACACAAAATGCTGGAGGAACTCAGAGGCTAGGGGCCTCTATGGAAAAGAGTACAGTCAATGTTACGGCCAAGTCCTTCAGCTGAAGAGTCTCAGCCTGAAACATCGACTGTACTCTTTTTCATTGATGCTGCCTGGTCTGTTGAGTTCCTCCAACATTTTGTGTGTATTGCTTGGATTTCCAGAATCTGCAGATTTTCTTTGTTTGTGAATGTATTGACGGTGAATGTGGAATGTTTTGCCCTGTTCATTCTGTTATATGTATATATTATGAATAAAGTTAATTTTCAAAATGAAATTGCATAAGCTGTTCCTTATCAAGCTACGGTATAGTAGGCTTGTAATTTCTAGATACACAGCGGAGAGCATTCTGACTGCTTGTATCTCCTCCTGGTAAGGAGACTCCAATGCAGGGAGTTCAAAAAGACTGTGGAGGGTTGAAAACTTATCCAGTTGCATTATAGGCAATTTCAAAAGTTGCTGCCTCAAGAAGGCATCCATCATTTAGGATACTCACCATTCAAGACATGCCCTCTTCTCATTACTCCCATCGGGGAGGAGGTAAAGAAGCCTGGAGACCCATTCTCAGCATTTTTTTTAAAACCTACAGCACAATACAGGACCTTTGGCCCACAAAGTTGTGCTAAACATGTCCCTACATTAGAAATTGCTAGGCTTACCTATAGCCCTCAATTTTTCTAAGCTTCATGTACCTATCCAAAAGTTGCTTAAAAGACCCTATCGTATCCGCCTCCACCACAGTTGCCGGCAGCCCATCTATCTCTACTCCTTTTCTTGAATAAAGGAACAACATCCACAACCCTCCAATCCTCCAGAACCTCTCCAATCCCCATTGATGATGCAAAAATCATCGCCAGAGGCTCAGCAATCTCCTCCCTCGCCCCCCACAGTAGCCTGAAGTACATCTCATCTGGTCCTGGCGACTTATCCTACTTGATGCTTTCCAAAAGCTCCAGCACATCCTCTTCCTTACTTAATATCTACATGCTCAATCTTTTCAGTCTGCTTCAAGTCATCAGCACAATCACCAAGATCCTTTTCCATCGTGAATACTGAAGTAAAGTATTCATTAAGTACCTGTGCTATTCTCTCCGGTTCCATACACACTTTCCCACTGTCACACTTGATAGGTCCTATTCTTTCACGTCTTATCCTCTTGCTGTTCACTTACTTGTAGAATGCCTCAGGGTTTTCCTGAATCCTGCCCGCCAAGGCCTTCTCATGGCCCCTTCAGGCTCTCCTAATTTCCTATTTAAGCTCCTTATTAGCCTTATAATTTTCTAGATCTCTAACATTACCTAGCTCTCTGAACCTTTTGTATGCTTTTCTTTTCTTCTTGACCAGATTTATTACAGGCTTTGTATACCCTGGTTCCTGTACCCTACCATAACTTCTGTGTCTCATTGGAATGTATCTACGCAGAACCCCATGTAAGTATCCGCTGAACATTTGTCACATTTCTTCTGTACTTTTCCCTGAGAACATCTGTTCCCAATTTAAGCTTCCAATTTCCTGCCTGATAGCCTCATAATTCCCCTTACTCCAATTTAGCAACAGCTTCTTTCCCTCTGCCAGCTGATTTCTGAACAGTCCATGAACCCATTAACACTTTACAATACTTAATCAGTCTTTTGGAACTTAGTCATTTTTTAATGTCTTGCATTGTGCAACTGCTGCAAAACAGCAAACTTCATAATGTGTGTCAGTGATAATAGAGCTGGATTTGATTCTGAAGGATTTGTTCCTGTTTTGTATAATTCTCTGATTCAATCATTTTATGTAGTAATCCCAGGTTGTTTCTGACCTTGACAAACAAAGTGTGGGTGTTGGTGGGTAGTTATTATTATCTACAGAATTAAGCCAGAATAGTATTGTACCATATTCACGGTCTGCCACACCAGCCGTGAGATTTGATCGTCTATAGGTACGCATCATCGAGGGTCATTCCACCCTTCAATATTCAACGTACAGTGCCTTTGAAATTGTAAGAGCAATCTTCCCTCAGAGCAGAGCTCTTTTCCATTTTATATACAGCAATACCTTTTAAAAAGGTGTCAGCCTCTTAAAGGAGAATCTCTCTTGAGCAATCTGCCAGACATAACAGTGCAAATTGCTCTCTCTTTGCTTGCAATACTCATTGGGGTATTCAAGAGAAATTATAGAAAGGTGTCAAACAAATGACCATCTAAGCAAATAAGTAGTTTCAAAAGCAATCTTCTCTAGCCCTGTGCAAAATGTGTTGGTAACAGGAAAAACATGATGCAGCTCCAGCTGTTCTTTTTTTGAAAAGGCCTGCAGCCTGAGGAACTCTGAATTAGGAAGCAATCATGTCCTTGAGCCTCAATTGACTGACTGAAAGTGGCAGCTATTTTGCTGGGTTTGCTTCGGTAATTGATTAGTAATTGTGGGGGCAGCTTAAGCCTAGCTTTAGGAACAGCTAGCCAAAATGTGGACAGAGTAAATACAGAGGAGGGGCATGTTGGTTCAATGACAGGTTGTGCGTTAGATGCTGATTGGTTTTTCTCAGTGATTAGGGAACTAGAAATTTTTCTTCCTTAATCTGCAGTGCTACCTCAGCTCATTGTAGAAACCAAATAATACAGCCCTGTGCCCACGAAAGCACTTTTTCATAAATGTGAAAAAAGTCATTTCATTGATGGACCAATACTTGATTATTTAGAAACTCAGAGTGGCTCTACACTGGGCACTCACACAATGTGTCCTACCAGCCATCAATAAAGGTCAGAGAGTGAGATCTCTATCGTCGGATAACATTTCCTAAAAATCAGTTCTCTTGTTGGGTCATTGTTTACAGAATATGGCCTTTCGTTGGCATAAATGTTCATTCCTGGTATGCAAATGCCACTTGCCCTGCAATTTAAAGCACTAAGCGCAGCATCCGTCCGTGTTTGCGGGAACTATTGCAATCTATGTATTCCATAAACTAATTATAATATTCAACATATCTTGGCATTAGGTGATATAAATATTGCTGTAAATTTTGTTTCTTTGCAGTAAAATAAAGCAAAACTGCAAAATTAACTTGGCAGCAGTAATATACCAACATTTATCATCACTGCACAATGTGTTGCTTTTCTGCATGCAGGCATAATATTCTTTTCATCAATACTTAGAAATAAATATATCTGTGTTTATAAATGGAAACATATAACCCATTAAGACTCAATATATATTATTAGCCTATGAATGCTAAGTCTTCAGATTTTTTAACAACAGCTCGGTATGCAGCAAGAATAAGGTAATTTTATTAAATGGCTTATTTTGCCAACACCCAGATATATGATAAACACCACAAGTTTATTTGTCATATTTTTGAAAAAATGTACACAAGTATAGTTGAAAACGTCTATTAATGCTACTGAAATGTATTTGATCAATAGGGTGCAGCAATGTTTCAGGTGCTTGCCTCCTGTGCGGTGACATTAGTTTTGTTTGTGTTAAGCTTGACGGTTCTCAGCTGAGGCATTAAGTGGGCCATTGTACGGGGGGGGGGGGGGGGGTGAGCTAATAGTCTTTTACTCTCATCCCTTGGGAGTCTACGAAGGGATAGCTTGAAAGCTGATCCTCCCATCTCTGTTAGCCTCTAGAGCCAAATAAGGCATTGCATCAGGGAAAGGCTTCCCTTTCCTCCCTCCTGAGTGAAAATGATCTGGTGCATAACATGTCAAACAACTGGATGGAGGATTCAAGATCACTTCGGAGTATAATGAGGCAGAAGTGATTTTGCTTAGGTCAGTGAGTAACGATTTTTACTTCCACAGTCACTTCGCCTCAGTGTTTAAATTCTTAATCTTCATTTAATTATGCAAATACATGGTAAACGTTCCTTGTCTGCAGCCTTTCGAGTGTAAGAGCAAACCATATTCCTGTCTTATCCATTAGGGCAGAAATACCATTATTTGTGGTGTCTGCCCATAACCTATCCCTCCTGCTCTGTTTCTCTTTGCCACATGCCCTGTGCTGTCATACCTGAAAATATGCAGGTGTATGTAGATGATCAGCA
Source organism: Hypanus sabinus (assembly GCF_030144855.1). Lineage (NCBI taxonomy): Eukaryota > Metazoa > Chordata > Chondrichthyes > Myliobatiformes > Dasyatidae > Hypanus > Hypanus sabinus. The sequence continues at coordinate 40,769,153 of NC_082709.1, forward strand.
GACTAATCTCTGTTTAATTTAGCATGCTACTTGTCCAACATCCTCTGCCCGACCAGCAGAACTTTCTGCTATTGTTTTGGAATGTCAGAAGCCACTGCCTTTGTTCTGTGCCGTAACATCTTTTCACTGCTGCACGAGTCCATCCCTCGTCCTTGATGTTACAGAATCTGCACAAGACAGATTACAATTCTGGCCTTCTATTTGACTTCCCCAGTGAGCTATCTACATCACATCCACAAAGGACCACCTACTTGCACTCCCATAACATCACCCATACTGCTTGAACTCATTCTCTCTTCTCCCCTCTTCTTAAGCATGAAAGCACATACTGCCAGGCTCAAGAACAGCTTCTATTAAGTAATTCCCTAATTTGGTAAGTTATACTCTTGGACCCTTGACCACAATCCACCTCTTAAGCACTGTTCTTTCTCTATAGCCGTTACACTTCATTTTGCATTATTTTTGAGTTTTGCCTTGTAGTCTCTGAATGTGCTGAGTAATAGTTTGATCTGTATGAATAGTACACAAGAGAAGGTTTTCACTGTATCTGACTGCATGTGACAATAATAACTTCTGGTTTAAGATGCTGCTACTGAATGCATGCAACAGCTCACTGGTAGTTCACAGGGCAAGAAATTCAACTATAAACATTATTACTAACACCTTTTCTGAAGTAAAATTGAGTTAAACTATCTCCACAAACAATGAAGAAGCAAGCAGAGGCAAAGCTGATTTGGATGGATCATGTGGGTGCATCGCGAAGCCGAAATGCAATGTGTTTCAAGAAGGTGGCGCAGACGGAGTTGGTATTGCTGTCGCTGTTGGAGTGAATGACTTGGAGACAAGTTGATGTGAAAGAGTTTTGATGCTCGTCCACCTAACCCGGGTGTGAGGTTGGATCGCTACAAGTGCTGAGGTGCTTTGGTGAGATCGAGAACAGCATCAGGCTGTTCAATCCGGCTGAGTCGCTGCATTGGGGCTCAGGTTCTACCGAGGCACTGCCCGGTGCTTGGATAATTTAAATAGAAAGCCTGAGGGTCAGGCCCATTTTGCTCGCTCTCCCACGATGTTCATTCCACTCTGCATTGATGAGGCTGTGAACTGATCTAGCAGCTGTTGTCTCTTCGAGTTTTGTGCCCTTTTTGCCCTGCTAATATGATGAGCCAAGACTGAGGCTTGGGCCTACTCCGGCTGCTCCAGGGAGTGGATCTAAGGACTCAGCCGGGTTTGGAACACTGTTGTTTGCACGATATGTGTGTGTGTGCAATTCTCTTTCTCTGCACAATGGTTATGGTCGTCCTTTTTTTATTTGGATTCTTTGGGTTTCTTGATTTGTGGCTGCCTGTAGTTAAACAAACCTCAAGCTGTATAATTTATACATTGTTTGACAATAAAAGGACTTTGGATATTAATCTTTGAATAAAACAATTCCAGCCTCCCAATCTACTTCGTCATTTCCTTAGACTTTATTTGACTACCTTTCCTGTGCTCGCTTTGTAACTGGGATACTATACTCTGCAAACACAAGTAAATCCGCCGGTGCTAAAAATCCAAGAAACACACACAAAAGCCTGGAGGAACTCAGCAGGCCAGGTAGCATCTAGGGAAAGGATAAACAGTCGACATTTTGGGCCAAGACCTTTCATCAAGTCTATAAACTGCATTTTTTTCTCTTTTTACTCTCTCAGTGAATGTATGGTATATGACATGGTCCATTTGGATGGTATGCAAAACAAAAGCTTTTCATTATATCTTGGTACATGTGACAATGATACTCCCATCCAGACTTTGGCCTACTCCAGAGTAAATTATTTCAATGCTTTCCCATATGCCCTACATTTCCCATTCTTCATAAACTCAAGGAGATCCAAAACTGTGCCATTCATGTCCATTTTGCACCCCTTTCCCATGTTTACTATAATTCACTGGCTCTTGCCCTGATACACCTCGATTTCAAATTTTACAGATTTGCACCTCCCCAGTTCTAATCTTGTCCTTGTCACCAATTTTAAGGCACTATATAAATTCAAGTCGTTACAGTGTTGCATTAAGACAGTGCAGTATCTTCAGAGAGAGATGTTAAACTTTGATCTCCAGCTACTTATGAAATGGTCAGTAAGGTCTCTATTTGAAGAAAGACAGAGCATGCTTCTGTTGTCTTGGTTAATATTCCCTGTCATTGCCAAGATATTGAACATGTCATAAAGAGTCACACATGAAGAGATCCAGCAGAGAAACGGTCCCTTTAGTTTTTTAGCTCAGAGTCCACACTAACCATCAATCATCCATTTACACTAACCCTATATTAAGATATTGTTTTCATTTTCCTCACATTCGCATCAACTCTGTCCTGATCCTGTCAGTCACATACACTCTGAGGTCAATTGGTAGCGGCCATTTAACCTCCTAGCACCGATGTTACTGGGATGTGGGAGTAAACTGAAGCACCTGTAGAAAACTCACGTGTTCGCAAAGAGAATGTGCAAACTCCACACAGACAGCACCTGAGGTCAGGATTGAACACGAGCCTTTGGTGCTACAAAGCAACAACTTTACCAGATGTATCTCTACGCCACCCACAACTGGTTCATTCATCCTGTTTCTTATGGCATGCACAAAAACTTTTGCACATTTGCTAAAGTAGCACCAGGGACTTCATCATGAATTATGAGAACACACACAAAATGCTGGAAGGACTCAGCAGGCCAGGTAGCGTCTATGGAAAAAGTACTGCCAAAGGGTTTTGGCCTGAAACGTCGCCTGTACTTTTTCCATAGATGCAACTTGGCCTGCTGAGTTCCTCCAGCATCTTGTGTGTGTTGCTTGGATTTCCAAAGTCTGCAGATTTTCCTTGTTTGTGTTCATGAGGAATGAGTTGATTTGGGCAGATGTGGTGTATTAACTGGCTACAATGTGCTTTGTTAATTACGGTAGCCAGATTTGTATAATTTTATCTTCATAAGTGGCAATGATTTCATTTGGAGTGTGAAAATGCCAATAGTTCTTTATGGGTAGGTTGGTTTCTGTGGCATGAAATGCCTTGAATTGATCAACTAACTCAAGGTGTGTCTCTCAACTTTACACAAGAAAATTTAATAATTCAGTGGATCCACCCAAATGTGCATTACTTGAGCAAAATTTTCCTTCTTCAAAATAGATAAACAAAATAATTGTGAACCACATTCTTTAGTGCTCTGATGAGTATGGTAGTTTACACAGCTGACACTGATGAGCAAATGTTGGCATTTACTTGACATTCAGCTGGAACACAAGTCTGGTTGTTCCACTATAGTCAGCTGAAAATTTTTGTGGCTGATTTTGACCAAATATCTCTACGATCTTGAGGGCTGACTTAATATTTTCAATATGGAAAGCAGGCTGTGTCTTGTGTTGCCAACTAACATCATTGCTCTTTGCCAGTAGAGGATGACTCACATTACACTGATATGGTTGAGAACAAAGATTTAGGACTGATAGTTGTTTAGACTAGTGAAGCTGAGGAAATAAAAGATAATTGGTGCAAATTCTGGGTCCACCTTTGTTGTTGATATATTCAGATGATTTAGACCTGAATTCAAGATCATTGCATACTATAGGACAGAAGGTTGAAACCTCTGTGCCTGCAGCAGCTGACTGAAAGAGCAATCTAATTCACCTCCCCTTTTCTTTCTTCTAACCCTTGAAAAGAATCCCAGCTTGCATTTACCCAATTCTCTACATTTACATTTGTTCATGCCACACATGGGAAGGCATCTGGAATATATGGAGCTATTAACAGAATGGGAAATGGCCATCAGAATGTTAATGTAGAGATATGATATAGTAAGATTGTGAAAAAACTGGAGAATCGATGGCCAGGCATGATGGGAAAGAGAAGAGATTAATAGAAGCTCCCTGGTCTGAGAGGTATAATTCATTTTTAAGTTCAAGTTCAGTTTATTGTCATTCATCTGTACACATGTATATCTCCAAATGCTCCTCCAGACCAAAGTGCACAACACAGTACATAAAGCTCACATCCATAACACATAAAGTAATATTACCACAAATAAACTAACAAATAATAAGGTGCATTTATTACACAAGTTTAAAAATTAAACAGTCAAATGCTATTGGCATTTTATGCGTGATGAAACCTAGGTGGTGGCAGGGAGTTCAGCTGTCTTACGGCCTGGGGAGGAAGCTGTTTCTCATCCTAATAGGTCTTGTCCTACTGCTACAATACCCCTTCCCTGATGGTAGGGGGCCGAAGTGATTGTTGGAAGGATGGGAGGGATCATTGACAATGCTAAAGTTTTGAATATGCAGAGGACCTGATAGATATCTCTGACGGGTGGATGGGAAACCCCGACTTTAGCAGACCTTATAATCTTTTGTAGGGACATGGTCAGATGCCTTGCAATTCCTGTACCAGATGGTGATGCAAGATTGGTTAGAATGGGGGAGAGACATCTCATTCACCTCAATCTCCTCAGGAAGGGGAGATGTTGCTGTGCTTTCTTGACCAAAGAGGTATTCTTGAGTCACCAGGTGAGATTGTCCATTACAGTATACACCTCCAGAAACTTGGTGCTTCTAAAGCTCTACACGGAGGAGCTATGTGCAGTGAGGAGTGGTCTGTCTGCACCTTCCTGAAGTCCATAGTCATCTTTTTGGTCTTGTCTACACTGTGACTCAAGTTGCTAAGTGGAATTTCAGGTGGATAAAGCCATTAAATAACTCAATGGCATTTTGAGCCGTATTAACTGGAATACATATCACATGCAGATGAATTCCTGCAAAGTAATATTTTGTCCACAGTTTTGAGCAAAGTTAAAATTATAAAGCAGATACAGAACAGATTTACCAAGTTAACATTAGGACTGAGAAATTGCAGATGTGAGGTGAGACAGATATTATAGCAATTTTCAGTAACACAGGGCACGTTTGGTTGAGATTGGATTTTCAGTCTGAAGATTTGACAGTGCGAATAGTAAAGGACTACTGTCTTCCACTTAGGGAGACAGGGACAGAGGGCCACAGAGTTTTCCTGAGAAGTAGCTTACCATTTGAAGACTACATCATAGATATTTTCCCACAAGCGATAGCTCAGATCAGGGTGGCGGCATGGAGATACATCTGCACCAAAGGAGGATCAAGTGCTCCTTCCCTCTGCACATCACTCTTGGCAAGGTGTAGCACCGGCTTAGCCACCTGATCAGGGTCATGTGAAGTCATAGGAGCAGGTGGCGGATGGTCATATGAGCAGCTGGTACATATCACAAGTCCTGGTTATGCAACCACTGATAACAGGCTGATAATCTCCGAGGAGGATTGATAATGGCTTGGTCACCCATCTTGCAAAGGCACTCTCAGAAGAAGGCAATGGCAAACTACTTCTGCAGAAAAACTCGCCAAGAACAATCAAAGTCATAAGATCATGACTGCCTTCATCATATGACATGGCACATATTGAGGATGACAATGATCATGCTATTATACTTTTTAGAAGGTTTAGATAAGTATTTGAAATAGGTTAAGATCATTGGCAGAAGGAAGTGAGCAGGATGGAGAATTTAATTTTAATCTATTTGAATGAAGCATGAAACCAATGGCTGAATAACCTCTTTCTTTGCCATAAAGCTAACTGCTCCAGAAACACTAACAGAGTTAGTGTTAAAGTTAAACTTACTATAGTTTTACTGCTACATTACACCATTCATTTATTTCATCAGTTTAAGCAGAACTTAGCAGAGTTGTATATGGTGACATATATGTAGTTTGATAGTAAAATTTACTTTGAACTTTGAATGAAATGGATGCAAACGAGCAAAGTTATACTGGGTTGTAATGCAGATATATTAAGAGTGGGCATGGTTTAAACCCCATAACCTGCTCTAAAACCTGCTGTGAAAGTCAAAATAGATGAGTGTCTGTAGTTCTGGATCACAAATTCTTTATTGTTCTGAGATAAACTTACTGCACTGGTTATGAGATACATACACAGCATTGTAACAGAAAATTATGTAGAATTGTATAACGACATGTTTAAAATTAATAATTCAATATTACTGGTTGAGACAGTTTTACACTCATCTTTAATCATTCAAAATGACCAGGAAGATTTTGCAGTCATGGTACTGAATTCAAAGTACTTGAATTAGAAATTTACCTCCATCCACTTCATCTAGGCAGCATGCTAATATATATTCATTTCAGATTTTTTTTTGGGCAAAGATAACATAATTGGTGCTGAAAAGACAGCTAAGAAGTCAGTCCATTTCATGGGGATTCCTGCTGAATGCATTGACTCCTGGTAGTTCAGGTTCTGAAGTCAGCACATGGGACTAGCAAAAAGAGCAAGCTGAAGTGAGATGAACCAACCAAATACATAGAGAGTTTCAACTGTTTCTCAGCAGTACAGGGCAGGACAAAAAGACACAGGGACCAGAAGAAGAATCATTAGAGTTTAAACATTCTACAGATACAGGGTGGAGAGCATTCTGACTGGTTGCATTACAGCCTGGCATGGAGGCGCCAATGCAGGACAATGGCAATGGAGGACCACAAGAGGCTGCAGATGTTTCACAGCCTATGTTTGTGATAATAATCCTGATTCTGATTCAGTGCATCGTGGAAGGTGCACTCGAGGACCTACGGGACTGCTTCCCTGTCTGCATTGTGGTGATCGAGGAAAAAAACCTCCTCTTTATGGTTGGGGAAGAGACAGATTGCTGGACATAAGGAGGAGTACCTTGCTGTGAGTTATTTTAGAGGATATTAGGGTAGTATAGAAAGCTAAAACTACACATACGTCCTCACAGCCTGGAGCAGAACTGTTCCTATAATGAAAACTGATTGGAAATTAGCTTTCACTTGATGGAATTCAGTGATCTCCTCCCTTATACGATCTATTCCCTCGTATTCAGTTGCTGCTTCCCGGTCTGAACACACAGGCTGTGTACAAATTGGTGCCAAATGCCTCAGGTGTGAGTGAACAGTTCTTTCTTCCTTCTGCAGTAAACCTGTATCTCCCTCTGAAATGTGACATATTAAAGGAACATGAAAACCTAGCCCATTCTGTGAACAGAAAAACAAAACTGAAGATGCCAGAAATTTCAAAAAAACAGAAAATGCCGAAAACCCTCAACAGGTCAAAGAGTATCTGGATAGAGTAAAACAGTATTAACGTTGCAGACTGAATACTCTCAGAACTAGGATCTGCAATCTGAAATGTTAACTTCGTTCTTCCTTTCCTCGACGCCACCTAACCTGCTGAGAAATGGGATTGCTTTAATCCCATGCTGAGAAATATGTCTTCATATCATCAGCACACGTGCACTAAAGGGTTGCAGAAAAGGATGGGGGAAAGGAGAAGACTAAACAATTATGATAAACTAACATAAAATATCTAACTTCATAATACAATAGGGAGAGTAAGAATAATGCTACTTAAATAGGTTAGAAGTGTTTCTGATGAACAAATTCCAGAGGTCAGATCAGAAAGTTCGAGCTGAATCCATATTATATTGATAAGCAGTGCTACCGATCAAAGTTATTTGTGACTTTGGTATTGGACTAATACAATAAATTGCCTGAAGAGATGTAACAAGGTTCTTGCAAGCTCATCATGAGATCTCAGCAAAGTGTGAAAAAATGTGGACGATTGTATTCAGAGGTTTTCTCATTTATTTCACTCAGGTGGTCTCCCAGAATACCTTTGTATGCTCATAGATTGTACGTGTTTATTTCACTCAGGCGGTCTCCCAGAATACCTTTGTATGCTCATAGATTGTATCATCAGTCAATCAGTCATACAGTTGAATGTAGCAGGAAGCCAACTGTTGCATTATACCAGGCTTTGTTTTGTGTTGGTCTTTTACTGGTGGGTCTTTCATTGTGGTAGGATCAACTTCCTCTTTTTATGCTTTTTCAAGGTAGCTCATAGCCACATTGGTTCACATCTGGAAATTCATCCCATCCACTGTAGTGTAGACAGTCAGTTCAAAATTCATTCCAGAAATTAGCTTAATGGACTTCAAGTCAATGGAAAGAACTTTAGAGATTCTGAACAATGCAACTGAAAGTCCTCCCCAACTTAATGATGCCTGACTTATGGGAGGGCTTGGGAAACCACAAGGATGGTGTTGCCACCTGTGGCAGAGACATTGGCATCAGTTGCCATGTGGAACTCTGTTCAAGGTCATAATTTTGATTTGCAAACTTCCCAGGTTGTAAAGAGTTGTTTGTAGTGACCAGAGGAGGACCTGTATACACTACGCAGAGCACGACTGAGCAGGATGCATTTCTAGGCATTGTGTTGTTCTTTCGACTGATTGTATGCACATGTCTTTGGAAAACCATTTTTAGATTCCCTATAAAAATAATTCCCTTCTGAAATGGTCACAGTGCTGCACAAAGGGGCAAGCAAACTGAACTGGGCTGAGCCCAGCAAATCACATTTGCAGCCAATGTGTAAGATGTGTCCACATGTATTATTAATGCAACAACATTCTGTGTAACAGCAACAGTGCAGGCAAGAAGTAGTTTCCATGGCAATAAGAAAGAGAAGGTCTAGCTAAAAATACTCTTCTCATTCTGCAATAAATATTGCATCATCTTGAGCCAAATGATGATTGTATCAAATGGCACCTCCACAAGATTCCATCTGTGAGTTCAGTGCATGTGCAACCCATTGCCAGTCAGACTCTGTTTAGCTCTCTTCTTGGAGTAATGTTTTCTGATGGATTCAGCAATTTAATTTGAAATATGGAAACAGAGACCCTGATGCAGGCAGTGTATTTTTAACCCAGTCTTCAGCACATTGCATCTACCACTGTGACTTTGTGGCTTCAGATCAGTTCCACAAAATGAACCTGTAATATTGACACAGCCATCACACCAGCAGTCTTTCTAAGTATGGATAAGCTACACGATGGAATGTGACTAAAATCACTTTGATCTGTGCTGCAAACTAGAAAATTGACTGACTAAACACGACAGGATGATTTGATGTGGCTCAGTCCAGCTACAAAAGTTAGGCTGCAACAACGTGCCAGCTATCTCCCTCTCAGCACTGGCTCAAACAGTGTGGAGTAAAAGCAGAAAACGAATCTTTTTTAATTTGTATACCCACCACCTCTTACCCCTGCAACTGCCGGGATGATTAAGACATCATTAACAATTACGTTTGTCATTATAAAGGACACAAATCTATTGCTAGGAAGTGACTGGACTTGGTCAGGCAGCACTGAGGGAGGCAAAAGGGCAGTAGATGTTTCAGAATGAGACTGATCGTCAGGACTGGGCTGTCCAGCCTGATGAGTCGACAGTCCATTTCGCTCTACGGATGCTACCTGACCTGCTGAGTTGCGCCAGTGTGTGTTTGCGTGTCGCTCTGGATTTCTAACATCTACCACCTTTTTAGCGTAAGGAGATTTTGCAACTTTCTCCGATTCCAGCAGACTTAACTTTGCTTTTAATGAATTTAAAAATAAAAAAAAGATGACAGAAATTTTGCTTGAACCACAGCTAAACAGTGCAAGGGTGATGCTCATTATGTATCATAATTGAGACTTGAGGAGACAACTATGTACCATTCACCATTCATTGGCATTTAAGTGGAAAATAAGTCCAACCATGAGGTCTGGGTGATCATATGATGTCTAGCTTTCATACTCTGCCATTGCTGGAAAAACGATTTCTTGACATGCAGTAGTTGGATCGAAGTTCGGAGTTAATAGTTTGTTGGATAAGCTGAGCTTTTCAGTCTTCCCGATGGCGAACAACAGTGCTTAGACACAGTAAAACAGTCTAAATCAAAACTTAGAATTGTATGTATTAAACGATTAGTTTAACAAAAGGTAATCCTAAAATGATGATTGTAAAGATAATCAATTTAAAACTAGTGGCAGAACTTTTAAATGGGCACGATCTGTACCAAAGAACTCTACATCTTCAAAGCAAAATGACCACTGCCCAGTGGCGGTGATGCCAGTCATCAGGAGGTGCTTTGAACAGCTGGTGACGCATCAAGTGCTCCAAACACATCAAAAACTCCATTCCTGCCACACTGGACACTTACCAACATGCTTACCAACAGAACCATTCTACAACAGATGCCATAGCCATCTGTCAGGCACCTGACCCTGACACATCCAGAAAACAAGGACACTTGTCAGAGTGCTGTTCCTGGATTTCAGTTCAGCATTCAACACTATAGTCTGACAGACCTTGGTGAACAAACTCCTACTCATCAGACTAAATGCACTACTGTGCAACTGTCCTCAGGGTGCACATCTGCTACTCCCTCCCGATCGTCGTCAACGCGGGTGCCCCCGAGGGCTGTGTGCTGAGCCCACTGCTGTACACGCTGCTCACACACGTAGCTGTACAGCCAAACACCCGAGTTGTCAAGTTTGCTGTTGATACGACTGAGGTGGGGCTCATCAACAACGACGGTGAGACGGCCTACAGAGAGGAGGTAGAAGAGCTTGAGGCCTGGAGCCTAGCAAATAACCTCTTCTTCAATTAGAACAAGACAAAGGAGATGGTTATCGACTTAAGGAGAAATCACACAACTTGCACAACCCCTCATGGTCCCAGAGCACATCCTACACAATCAGGAAAGCTCACCAGTGCCTTTATTTTCTGAAGAGGCTGAAGAGAGCTGGCCTATCCACATCAATATTCACAATGTTCTACAGATGTACATACTATGCTGCATCATTGCAGAGTACAGCAATTGCACTGCAGTGGACAGGAAGGATCTGCAACAGGTAATCAAAACTACCCAAAGCATTACCAGCACCAGCCAATCTGAAATCAAGGACATATAGTATATACAGAAAAGTGCCAGAGAAAGGCCAGAAATAACATGAAGGATCTCACCCACCCTACTGATGGACTGTTTGTCCCACTCCCATCAGGGAGGAGGCTATACAACATCCACACCAGGACTGTCAGACTCAAAAGCATTTACTTTCCCCAAGCCTTAAGGCTGATCAACATTTTGAACCACTAACCCAACACTCCACACCCCTAACACCACTGCTTCATCATTTCTTTAATCATTTTATGTGCATGCACTCCTGTGCCTAACACCACTTTATGGACATAAAATCAATCTATATATAAATGCTATCTTACATATATATATAATTACAGTGTTTTTTTATTATTGTGTTCTTTATCTTATTGTGTTTTTTTTTGTGCTGCATTGGAGCTGGAGTAACAAGTATTTTGTTTTCCTTTACACTTGTGAACTGGAAATAACATGAAGCAATCGTGAATCCTGAAAACCAGCTAGAAACTCAACTTCAGTCCCTAAATGAACAATATAGTAGTAATTGCACATTGACCTTTGCTTCTCAGAATAAGTTCCATGGCAATAGATCAGAAATTGAGGACAAAATATAATGGCAACTGTAAGGCTTATTTAGTTACAATAATCCAGAAGGATTTCTTGGAACTAAATATTTAGCCTCACGTTAAATTTATCAAATTGGATTTTGGTTGATAGAAGTTGGTTTTGGAGTCTATAACTCATGTTCTGAGTATTTATTTATTTATTACTTATTGATTTATTTACTTATTTATTACTTATTGACAAATCCGGAGCTGGAGTCCCGAAGGCAGTCCAACGTTACCTTCAACCTTGTTCTGGCAACCCCTGCGATGTCACCGGTGCCAAGCTGTATCGGGCCTTGGACAACATCGGTGTCGTGGAGAGGGGAGACTTGCAGCTTGGGTAAGCTGTTGGTCTTCTGTACAACCTTGCCCAGGCCTGCACCCTGGAGAGGACACTCCAGTAAACTTTCCAGGTGCAGATCCATGGTCTTGCGAGATGAACAGATGCCACCACTTATTCATTTATTGGTTCCTTAAGGTTATAATAGTCAGGCAAGGTAGTGGGGATAAGCTCCATCTACATATTATATGCTCTCAAAGGTGTGCATCTCAAATAGCCAAGTCCAAATCCAGGCCTTCATGTATGGCCAAGCTAATAAACAGAGTGAAACTGTTTCTACTGACAGGAGGCGGCCCAAAAGTGGGTTACAGACACTTAAATCCAGTCATTTTTGTAGATGGGGGCTTGTCAGCCATGGTTGGCTGTTCATCTAGGAGAAGGAAAACTCAGATCTCAAACCTCTGATGCCTTGCAGCTGTACCCACTCATGGGGAAAGCTTCGGGTGTAAACCCCCGAAGGAAAATCTCTGAGGCAGACCGACGTTGTGTTCAATGCTGAATGGCAATTCCTGCAACACCGCTCATGCCAAACTGCAATAGTCTGTGTCGTTCCTTTGGATTCTTCAGCTGAGTGGAGAGGGGGAGCCTGCTGTATGGGCAACAGCTTGCTCTCCATATCATACTGCCCTGACTTGCATACTGGCTTTCACATCACATGGACAGCTAGAATGCAACATCCATAGTTGAACCCAATCAGTGGAGGATCTCATATCTAGCTATTTACCTACTATTTGTATTTTTTTGTATTTACGTAGTTTGTCTTCTTTTAATTCAATTCTTTGCTCTACTGCCTGCAACAATATGAATCCCAGGTTATTATTTTGTGACAATGACGTACGTTGATCATAAATTTACTTTGAACTTTGAATGACTGAATTCCAAAATGTTGCACTGAAAGTTATTAATGAAGAAGATATGTTTAATTCATTTTGCGATATTGTGTTGGTGTCAGTGTGAAAGTGCAAGTTTAAAACAACCACTACCCTTGTCTGACTGTATGTGATCAAAATATTTCTGGTGAAGCAAAAGCATTGAACAGAAAGTGGAATGACCTGGCTGTTTAATATGAACAGATTCAAGTGTTGGGTTAAAGCCAGGAATGTTCAGAGGTGGCACAGAGCACAGAGAACATCGATATCAACAGGACTGCTGGCAACCAAGCTTATTCATGCAAAAATGTTGTATCTTGTTATATTGTGTGGAAACGCAGGGGGTGCTTGGCCCAAGAGCAGAGCAGCAGAGACTATTTAGTGGTGAACAGTAACGTTGATAATCAACTGCAAAATAACAAGACATGAAGCAAGAGAACAGATACTGAACCCACAGGTAACAGTTGAAGGTTAGGAGCAACTGGTTGAGGAGATGAACTGTAGACCCGGGTCCAACACAATGTCCTGGGGAAAGCTGTGGAAACAAACTACATGTTGGCGAAACAGTTCCTCCACCTGAGTGGCTAACGGAAGTTTGGGGACGGCAATGAAGTGAGCCACCCCAGAGAACCGATCCACCGCTGTCATGATTACCATGGCCTCGTGGGAAGGTGGCAAACCTGTAATGAAATCCATGGTGATGTGGGCTCATGGGCATCAGGGGAAACATAGGGAATTCAGGAGTCCTGAGGGCCCCTGGTTGGAGGAATTGGATTGAACATATTGAGGGCAGGCAGCGACAAACTCAGGTGTGTCAGCCGGAGCAGGCTAGTGCAGATCTGATTCTCAAGGTCCTAGATGATTGGGGCAAGGATCTGAGAAGTTGGGATGATGGGCTGATGGTTAATCTCCATTTCCACTGGTTCTGCCTTAGTGTTCTTGGAACTGGGTCGGCAGAAGATGGTGAATTGAATCGCTCCCCATCTCTTATTTCATAATGGCACTGTGTAGAGTTGAACTTGCATGAGAAGCAGGAAGTTGTTTGTCTTCCTGTCTAGTCTTTGCTGGGAGAGGATGCCCTGGCACTCACATTAGCTGTGTCCACTTCTACACCGAAATGCCTGGAGGGGTTTGGATGGCAGAGAATGGGAGCTGTGGTGAAGCTCCTGAAAAGGTGGGTGACTTGATGAAAGAGGTGAGAGGAGCAGTGATTTGGCTGTAGTTTCTGATGAAATAGCAGTGGAAGCTGGAGAAACCCAAGAAGCACTGTAGCTGTTTGAAGGTGTGTGGTTGAGGCCATTCAATGATGGGATGGCGCACACTCTTTCTGGTTATGGTTGTGCCTTGGGGTGAAAGGATGTAACCCAGAAAGAAAATGACTTGGGTGTGGAATTGCCATTTTTCTAACTTGCAGTACAGTTGGCTTTTGAAGAGATGCTGAAGGACTGCATGGACTTGAGAAACATGTCCTTGGGGGTTCTTAGAGAAAATGAGGATGACACTGAGATAGAGAAGTACATATATGTGTAGCATGCCTTGGAAGATGTTGTGAATGAAGGCTTGGGAAATGACTGGAGTGTTGGAAAGTCAGAAAGGCGTCACCAAGTATTTGTAGTAGCCAGTTATGAATGAATCTTCCACTCATCCTCCATTGATACGGATCAGATTGTGCACGCTCTGTAGGTTCAGTTTGGTGAAGCCCAAGCCCTGTGGATGCAATATCCATTGAGGTAAGAGGGTAATGCTTCTTATTGGTGATTTTGTTGAGTCCACAGTAGTCAATGCAGGGACAGAGAACACCCATCTTTCTTTTTGACAAAGATGAATCCTGGAGTCTGGAATGATTGGATGAAACACTGCTGTTGCACTTTGAACATGAGAGAACAGATGACCTTAGGGAGGGGTGGTGGCCAGGAGGATGTTGATCACCCACTTATGTGGTCTGTGTCAGGATGCTGTTTATTGACCATAGTTCAGCATTTAAAGCTATCATTCCTACAGGTTTGATTGAAAAGCTATAGAACCTAGGCCTCAGTACCTCCCTCTGCAACTGGATCCTTAACTTCCAAACTACAAGACCACAATCTGTGTGGATCGGAAATAACATCTCCACCTTACTGAGAATCAACACTGTGTGTCTAGCCCACTGCTCTATACCCATGACTGTGCGGCTAGGGATAGCTCAAATGCTATCTATAAATTTGCTGATGGTACAATCATTGCTGGCAAAATTTCAGATGGTAACCAAAGGTGTGCACAGGAGCAAGATATACCAGTTAGTCATGTGGTGTCACAGCAACAATCTTGCACTCAATGTTAGCAAAACCAATGAGTTGATTGTGGACTTCAAAAAGGATAAGATGAGGAAACTCAAAATAATCCTCATTGAGGAATCAGAAGAGGAGAGAGAGAGCAATTTAAATTTCTAGTTGTCAATAACTGAAGACCTAACCTGGATGGAAGATATTGATGCAGCTATAAAGAAGGCAAAACAGCGGTTATATGTCATTAGAAGCTTGAGGAGATTTGGTTTGTCAACTAAAACATTCAGAAACTTCTACAAATGCACCATGGAAAACATTCTGACTGGCTGCATCAATGTCTGATATGGGAGGGTTGGGGGGGGGGGGGCGCTAATGCACAAGATCAAAGTAAATTGCAGAAATTTGTAAAATAAGTCTGCTCCATCTTGGGCACTAGCCTCCGTAGTGTCCAAGACATCTTCAAGGAGTGTTGCCTTCAGAAGACGACATCCATCATTAAGTATTCCCATCACCCAGGCCATACCCTTTACTCAGTGTTACCATTGGAAAGAGATACAGAAGCCTGAAGCACACCGTCAGTGACTCAGGAAAAGCTTTTTCCCCTCTGCCATTCAATTTACTAAATGGACTTTAAACCTCGCTACATTTTTATCTCTTTTTTTACACTACTTATTTTAACTTTACTATTTAACAGACACGTACTATGTATTTACTGTAATTCAGTCTCCATATTTATTTACCACGTATTTCATTGTAGTGCTGTTAACAAATTTCACAATATATGCCAGTGATATTAAAATTGATTCTGATTCTGTGAGGTGGCAGGGAGCCGGCTTCCCTTTTATTGAAGGTGCTGTTTAAGTCCTCATATTCCTGTGGGAGTTTGGTGAGGTTGAGGGATTCCTCCATCTCCTAGGATATACAGGGTAAAGTTAGCTGAGGTTGCAGGCAGGTGGGTCCGCAACCCAGCAATGAACTGAATGACAATGAGATGTGAGTTACATGAGTGGAGAGCCAGGGGTTAACCCAAGATGAGAGGAGTGTTGGGTGAGTCAATCAGATGAAATTGGATGGGCTTGCAGTGCAATCCAATGCTCAAATGCACAGACCAGGTGCGAGCTCTGACCATCCAAGACCCCAAGGGATGTCTGTCAATGGTCATGTTGTAGAAGGGGTGAGAGGTAGGCTCTGTAGGGAGTCCTAGCTACACACACAGAGTCCGTTCTGGAAAGTTGCCTGCTAATCTAGAATCCATCAGTGCTTCCTGTACATGTAGAGCCGGGGTACGGGGGAGGACAATCAGACTGAGTTGAACTATGTGGTGTATGGCAAGGCTGGGGGGGCACTTAGCAGATAGAAGACCCCTGCTCTCTACCTGGTGCTGTCATTTCCCAGACGCAGTGGGTGATCAGTGGCTCCACAGTAAATGCATAAGTTGTTTTTCCACTGATACTCATGCTCTTGGGAAGCAGGGGGTGGGGGGTGTTAAAGGGAACACTCCTAACTTCATGGAATCTGGAGGCACTGCTGTTAAGAATCTTGAAGCCTAAAATCGGAACTGGAGTTCTGGCTGATGATCTTGAGTGTCATTCTATGACGCTTGTCGATTTGGAAGGCCGGAGTGCTGAGGCTTTCTAGGTCGGTGGGCATCTCCTGGGTAGACAGCTCGGCTTTCAAGTACTCTGAGAGGCCGCAATGGTAAAGTGGCAGCAGCACTTCTGCACCCCAGCTGCATTGTGACACCAGGGTCCTGAATTGCACATTGTAACCCAGCATCAAGCGTGGGCCTTGACCCAGCTGAAGTATTCAACCCACTTCCATCTTTCCACTTCCCAGATGATCAAAAACCTGGCGCAGCTCAATGGTGAGTTCCTCATATTTATTGCAAGTGGGGGTTTTGTTGTCCCAGTTACTGCCAGCCCAGCCATGACAGATACAATGATAGCAATTCTGGCTTGGTCTGTAGAATACGAAGGCTGTGGCTCAAAGCGTAAGGTGCATTGGGACGGGAGGTTTGGGAACCAGAATCCAGTACTCAGAGGGAAGAGGTTAACTGAGGCAGGGTTGTTGTATCAAGATAGGGAGTTGGAAGAGAATGGCAAGCAGATGGTCAATGGTTCGCTGCTGTTTCAGTGAGCATACTCTGCTGGGTCATTCAATGGTTCACTCATCCTATTAACCGATCCAATGAACAAACAAGGACTGTGGATGAGAAGTGGGTTTAAATAGGCTGCAGATGGTCAGTTGGAAATGAGTGGCAGGTGACCTCTGTTAGCTGGGTGAAGACTAGAAGATCCCTACCAATACAGGCCTGACATAAATGACTAGATTAACCTTTATGGGTCATAGTTCTTTACTGTTACTTTTGATTGTCATTACCAAGAAAAGTGGTTGATGGTCTTTTTATGTTCAATTGTAACTGGGCATTTCTGTACATTGATTTATTTATTTAACCACTGCAGTCCTTAGGAAACAAATAAGGGTGATTTGATTAAGATGGGTGCTTGATTGTAGAGTAGCCTTCTGGGAAACTTTGTGTGTACAGTAAATCATGAACAGTTATTGTCATTTGCTGCTGCTTCTGACTTTCTTATGCCTATCATTTTCCTGACTTAAATTCATAATAAAAAAGTGTTATTTTGTGTAAGGCTCTATTACACGTTTGTGTAAGAACTGCATCTAGTTTTCCAACCAATGATATAAATACTGAACACTCCAGTTTCAATTGATTTGCACCCTCTCTGTTCCTTTCTCCCTCCTCCTGATCCACCCAGCTGCTCTCACCAATCCCCTCTTTTACAAGTTTATGCTGCCCCTCTGGCCTTGGTTTCCCAGTATCAATCCTTTCCCCATCCCTGTCTGTATATCACCTGGACACTCTAAACTGTCCCGCCTGCTATCTCCTCTCCTTTTGCCAAAATCCCTGCCTCATCTCGTTCTGCTCACTACCTTCTTTTCTATCAAATTGCAAATCTGCACGAAACTTCCCAACCTCTGCCAAAACTTCCTCCCCACTCTCTCCACACTGGATCCAGCTGCCATCAGCCTCTCTCACTCAGCTCCTGTCTCACCCCTCACCAAAATACCTCTGGTTATTTCCCCTTTACATTCTTAGCTCTGGACCTGAAACATCAACTATATTTTTTCTCCACAGATGCTGCATGACTAGCTGAGTTCCTTTCACAGCTTCTTTTCTTTTTCTGCTTGTCACAGCATCTGCAGTCTTTCATATCTCGATCAATTTCTATTATTTATTGGGCTTATAGCTCAGGAAGGATGCAATTGTTATTGTCCATTACCTCCGGAATTTGAAGTTACTTCATTCAATAATAAATCTTAATACCTCAATTTACTGTGTACCCGTTTTTGCATAATCTTACTTAAATATATAAATTAAAACCTGAAAGGAAAGTTTACGGCATTCTCTACCTCAGGGGGACTGGATTTGTGAAGATTTTAGATTCCACCAAATTAATTAATTAATTATTTTTTTAATTCATAGATCTGAGAACTCACTTTCAGCAATTCTAATACTTTATAACAGTACATGAATATGATCAACATGATCAATCTTTGTATATGTGGAAGAAAATGCATTTACATACAGTAAATCTGATGAATCTAGAATTGTAAGAATTGGCCTCCAATGTTTTTTATTTCAATCTACCCATTTTGAGTTAGGAAGTATTAATCTTTCTATGCATGTGCACTCAATCATTCTCATTCTTGTCTTCAACCTGTTTTGAATGTGATATCTACACTTCAATGGGTGATATTACTATTTATACAAATCAAGTCCATTATCTTTGAATTGTCCACAAGAGTTCCTTTCTCAATGTGTTTCATTATTCTTACATTTCTCTCAGATCCAGGTATTCATAGCCATTTGGCCAGATTCTGCACTGACTCTATCTACAACAGGGGTTCCCAAACTGGGGTTCACTGACCCCTTGCTTAATGGTATTGGAGCATGACGTAAAAACAAAAGGGTGAGAATCCCTGATCTACAGATTCACAGATGATAGCATTGTGGTGGGTTGTATCTCAAATAGCAATGAGTCAGAGCATAGGAGGGGGATAGAGAGACTAGTGTCATGACAGGGACCTTTTCCTTAATGCCAGAAAAAATAAGCGAGCTAGTTATTGACTTTCAGAAATGGGGGTGGGAGAGATGGGAAGGGTGCTCTTGTCTACATGCTCTTGTCTTCATCAGTTGTGCTGAGGTTGAGATGATTGTCAACTTCATTTGATCAAGTAGAAATTTAAGTTTTGGTTAAAAGTACTTTGCTGTGACTGACCACTATTGTTTGTCATCAGGAAGGAGTGAAGAGTCCAGGTGATCCAACAGACCAACTTCAAACCTTGTCTGTGAGAAGCCCAGCAAGTTACAAGATCAGTGCCTGCTCCATGGACTCTATCCAAATTTCTCACTGACTCGGTAAATCAGCCAGCATAATCAAAGACTTCCCCCATGCTAGACATTCTGTTTTCTCCCCGTCCTGTCAGAGAGAAGATACAAAAGCCTGGAAACATGTACCACCAGGATCAAGGGTAGCTTTTATGCTGCTGTTATAAAATTATTGAACAGTTTCTTAGTATGATAAGATGGACTCTTGATCCCACAACTTACCTTATGACCTTACGCCTTCTTATTTACCTGTACTACACTTTCTCTGCAGTTGTTACGCATTATTCTGCGATCCATTATTGTTTTACCTTGTTCTACCTCAATACACTATGCAATGATTTGATCTGAATGATAATCTGCAAGACAAGCCTTTTCACTGTACCTTGGTTCATGTGACAAGAATAAACCGTTACCAATACCAATTCCAATCCAAGAAGTTCCTGTATTCTATGATCAGACCCTCATATTTTTTTCCACTTATAAACCCTTTCTGTTTCCAATGACACTGGTCTCTAACTGCTTTCAAAGTCAAATTTATTGTCATATGCCCAACTGCAATGTAAAACTTACCTTGCGTACATGCACTTGTGCATATGACGATAAACTCAATTTCATCTGCTTTTCATTAGTAGTCCTTGCTGAAACAATACTGAAAAAAAATCACGTTTAGATGCCTGACTGCCTCTCTATTATGCAATATTTTAGCCTTTGGCAATCTCATGAATAAGTTCTGAAAAGAGATTTTGATCTGAAATTTTAACTCTGCTTTTCATTCCACAGGTGCTGCCTGACATGCACAGGGTTTCCAGTATTTCCTGTTATATTTCTGATTCCTAACATGTACAGTTTTTTTTATTTTCATGAATAAGTCTATTGTATCTACTACTCAACGTGCACATCAAGAGTATACTCTAGACATAAGTGTGAAAAAACAAAAGGCACGACTTGAAGTTATAATTTTTTAAAGACATAACAAATGAACATCAAAAGGAAAATATCAAAGTGATGATTAAACTTTTTGTGAAATGTATCCGCAAAACATAACAGTCTTGTTCTTAGAAATCACAGAAATTGAATTGGTGGAAATTCCTTATTTGGAAAGATCTTATGCACCATGATTCACCTCCCGGTGGGAATTAAGTACATTCTATTGATATATGATCATGCAAGCGTTGCATACTCTGTTGAATCAAATAAGTGTGGAAAATGGAAGTTCTAAATGAAGTGAAGAGATAACAAAAACAGAAACAGAGCTTAAGTACCGAGTAGACCTTAATTACAAATACACGCTAAGACCCGGATCACTATCCTGTCAATAGATAGGCACAGTTCCGATGAACAAAACAGATTAGTTTACTATGGCGCTGAAATCAAGAATAGTTAATGGAGCTGATACATATTATACATAATTTTTTGTATAAATCCTCTGTTCTATTACAAATGCATTTTAGTTCATAGTTTGTGCCTTCAATGTACACTACTCCAAGAGCTCTATTGGATTGCACACTTGTTCCATACTCAGGGCCAAATGACTCATGCTCTCATGCCATTTGTAATGAATGTTTTTGTCAGAGTGTACTGTATACATATTCAACTTGCATAAATCTACAAAGCATTCTTCTTCCTTAATGTGCTTTAAATTAGCCAAGAGATCTAGATTGTTCAGCATGTATTAGAAATTTAGATCAGTTCAGAGACTAAAACAGGTATTTGGTGGCGAGTTGTTGAGTTGTCCTGAAGCAATAACAAGTGAATCTTCACATGCATATGAACTTTGTTCCTGCAGCCTACACGTTTCTGTATGTATTGTTAAATCAAGGTGAAAGGCAAATTCATGGGCAGATCATCAAGTTTAAAGTGCAAAATAACAAATCACATTTTGTTTAATTAGAAGTGTCGTAAAATCTGTGATCCCAAGAGTGAGTGTAATTCTTTAACTAAAATGTCACCCTGCACTATATGTCTCAATACTTTAATTCCCAGAAAGCTTTTAAATAACATTGTTTTCCTTCCTTCATCAGATTTTCTGTGTACATTGTAGATTTGTAGAGAATGAAATTTACCTTCTTGTTTTCTTCTGCATTTTTAATCTAGCTTCATATGAGGAAATGTTCATCTTATGACCAAACTGGGCATTTTTCAAAATAACTGTACCTCTGCCAACAACGACTTGCCTGCATATATTTATAAAAGCATTTGTGGTGGAGATAAATAAAAAGAACAAAAGCCTATAACTAGATAACCATCCAGTTGGCTGATTACTTGTTTCATTGCATGACTGCTGCAACTGGTTATGTTGTGGAATAGGAAAACAATTCTGGGCTGGGAAATTTTCTGGGCAGGATGGATAAAGGGTAGGGTTACGTAAGTAGGATTAAATGAAGGTAAAAGGAAATTATTTCATTTGTGAAAATTTACCTTTAAATATTCCACTCTTTTTCAGAAACATATCATTTAACAATAATTAAATACACCCCAATCAAATATTTACTCAATAAATAACAAGATGGTTTGCAAGACTAATTCTATCTGTTGAAGACTTTTGTAATTATTTGTTTCTTTAGGATTTGGAACTGTGATGACAACTAGATTGTTATTACACAATGAAACTTGCATTTAAATCTGAACTATATATATTGTAGAACATATGATTCTGACTATATGTTTAGGAACCACATGTGTCACCAGTTGTGATATTTTAAAATGTACCAAACACAGTTGCATTTTTGTGAACGGCTGCCCTCATTAAAGCATGTCTTCTTGTTGGATCTGTCTGGTTTGAATTATTGGGCAAAGAAACCCACAGGCACAAAATGGGTTTGAAATCTGGGATATTATTCTTTGCAAGTCTAACAGTAGTAGATAATGATCCAACATGGTGAGACTAGAAGGCTGAGTCTTCTGAGTATATTCACGTATAGTGATGATAGGGGCAGACATGACAGATATCTCAGTTTGGACAAGTAGCGGAGGCCTTTTGTTCTCTGTGTGAATTACATGGAACTGTCTACAAAGGCAAGCAACATTATTGATGTCCAGGAAAGGTCAAAGAACAGAGGAAAATTACATATT
Source organism: Hypanus sabinus (assembly GCF_030144855.1). Taxonomy (NCBI): domain Eukaryota; kingdom Metazoa; phylum Chordata; class Chondrichthyes; order Myliobatiformes; family Dasyatidae; genus Hypanus; species Hypanus sabinus. The sequence continues at coordinate 40,791,494 of NC_082709.1, forward strand.
GGAGGAAAAGGGGGGCATATTGCTTCTGATGGGAGGAGGGAGATACATGAGGTTTTGGTGAGTTTACCAGATTTAAGTACCACAGATGGCTTTCCTACAAAGGCATTGTGATAAACCTTGAAAGGGCTCTTCAATTCAATGTTGGGTTTGTTGAGAGAAATCGGATGAAGTAAGTTAATACAGTAGACTCTTTGCTCCAGAGCTTTTTCCGGGTTACCATTAGCTGGAGATGGTGCTTGAGAATGTGAGGCATCTTCACTTGCGGCATGGCTCTGAAGTATAGGAAGGAAAGGAGCCTACAGTAAAAGTCAATATCATCATCTTTTTTTTCCTCAGTAGCTAAGTAACACATCTCTTGTGTTCGTTGAAAAATCAGCAGGCCTTGTAATTCTAAAAGGCAGGAGAGTTATGTGGAAAAGTTGGTAAAGCCTGGATAGTCAGCCATGACTAACATGCCTTAAAATAAAATGGGAGGTTACTTAAAATTGGACAACTGAATATTCATGCTATTGCTTCTTACTCCATTTGTTTTTTTTTAAATTCCTCCTCTCACTCTTTATCTGTCTCCATCTATCATTCACCTGCCAACGTCTTCCAACTCCAGCCCTGCTTGCCTCTGCTACCTGGCATGACGTGCTTGTCTCCTCAGTCGACAAATTGCATCAGAATCCTATCTTCCCATTCCCCTTCTCTTCTCAATGTTGCCCACCTGACCTCTCCACTCTCAGTCCAGATGACCCCAAACATTGACAATATATCATGAATAAATTAACTACGGATCCTACCTCATTTGCTGAGTTACATGCTGCTCGAGATTCCAGCATCTGCAGTCTCTTGTGCATCCAATGATTCCAGGAAATGATTGAATCAAATGGCTTGGACTGAAGGACTTCCAAAGGCTCAAAGCCTGGGGTAATGTGGAGATCCTGAAGCCTCCAGTGTGTAATGGCTCCATCACATCAGACAGCCAGTCATTTGGCTGGGATGCTCACATTAACAGCTCTGCTAGTGGCAGATACTTTCAGACAAGGGTTACAGGCTGCAGCTAAAATTAGTTAGCTATAGGAAACATTGATTCAATGACTGTAATGAACATCTCTGAGAAAGGAAAAGAGATCGAGAGTTTCTGTGTAGAAAATTTATTCCAGAAACTACAGGAAATATGATTTGGAAGCTAAATTGATTTGGAAGAAAATAAGCCTTCACTCGGTAATGAGCTCAGCCAGACGAACTGTGTCATCAGGCGAATTTGGAATGTTTGTGAAGCCACATGGCCAATGCGCAGCAAATGCTGGAACCATCATCAGCCCAGGAGTAATATTTAGCTAGAGTTTCCAACTAATTGTGATGGTGAAACAGACAAGGCTTTAGAGTGAAAAATTAAAATGATGTCCCTGCAGTTAGGAGAGGAACTGAAGGAGAAGACATTGCTCAAGAGGGAGTATAGTCACACTACGGACAGGGTAAAAATTGCCCAGTCTGGAGAGAAGACAACTAGAGAATGGTTGCAGAATGTTTGTTAAGAGTCTTAGGAATAAAATGATGCAGACGGGCCTCAGGAAATCTATAAGGCTGCTAATGTTGGCCTTGTATCCTGGATTTCTGCAGTTATTAAATTTGGAGATGATGTGACTTCACATCAGTACTGGAATAGAGCCAAGACGAAAAAATGAAAGTAGAATTCATGGCTACAATGTGCAAACAAGAAGCTGCTGTCTCTAATTGCCACTATATCAGATATTGGAATTGTCCTTAGAGTCACCTTGAGAAATCAACCATCTGTGAATCAATTGCATTATAAAATATCCCAAAATATGTTTTTGATGGCTAACTAAGCCTTAATTGGCATTTTCTTGGCTTTATATATGAATTTTGTATGTATGGATTGGTATTTTCTTAGATAATCATGACAAAATATAATTGAATTTGCAGAAATAAAAAATATGCTGTGTGTCTTGCCAGTTATATTTCAGCTTCCATTACAATGCTAAATGTATGTTCCAACTATAACCTTGTTGTCCATGAGTTGTGTTAAAAATGGTGCTTCTTTCCCCCTGATCTATTGTGCCTGGACTCCTTATTGTGATTGGCTTCTCCAATGGCTTGATGGCATCACTGTTGCTGGAGGCCAAGAATCCCTTTGAACTGATGGAAAACAGCAATTGATGCTGGGAAAGGGATATTCTGCTGAATTGTGATTCCTGGACCTTTATGTGTAGGGTTTCTTCTTGATCAGATGCATGTCATGGCTTCAACATGGACCACAAAATCCTGGCTATAGTAACTTAAACTGTGTGCAGTAATCTGATTCAGGGTCTTTGGAATATTATTTGGTTAACTGTTCAATTAAGTACGAGCTGTTATCACAAGGAATAGAAAAGTACTCAGATTCTAAACTCAGAATGTTGTGACAGAACAACTAATATTTGTTCAACTTAATAGATCAGCCCCTGAGGTGGGATGGGGTGAGGGGAACACGGACTTTATACTCTTAAACGATCTCAGCCTCAACTTCATACATGATAGCTGTCTCGGAATGCTACTTCAGCTAAATTGGTAACGCTCTTTCTTCAGGTGTTGGGTTCAAACCTCATTAGACTGACGTTTTAACACACCACTGTAGGAACATTACACGGGCAGGATTATTACTTTCTGAGTCAGTTTTTGAGCCAAAGCTCTGAACTGTCTGTATAGAAGCTTATAGAATTACATGAAGGAGTTCGAAATAGAAGGAAGTCATTTTATTATATAATGAAGAGAACCATCCATCCAATATCATGGTCAGTACTCATCATCTGAAGGGCCTCACTACAATATATAAGCTACTGCCTTACTTCATTTTGTATCTATAGGATCTCTGTGAAGATTATTTCCCCTTCATAGAAATAGTAACCACAATAAAGAAGAGACAAACGTCAGTATTTCCAGAGACTTGACAAGGGATGCTGCATAACGACAAAAGCAAAATACAGAGGATGATGGAGATTTGAAGTGAAGACAGGACCACATGGCAGATCAGTCAGCATACCTGGTTTCACATCATCTGAATAAAGTGACATTTTGGACAGCCCTGGTATTTTCTGGCAATGTGAAGAAGTCCTTCAGGTTTCTCACCAAAGTCCCAATCTATCAACTTCAACCATTCGTCCTTTCAAACAAATCCTGATCTTTTGATTTGTCATTTAAATTATTAACACTCTGTTTAAAGGTTTAAGAATATTGCTTTGTATAATTTAATACCATAACACCAAAAGGTATAAGGGCACTATTAGCCAATCTGGCCCATTGATTCTACTCCACCATTCAGTCATGGCTAATGTTTTTGTAACTCTATTCTCCCTCTTTTCCCTATAACACTTGACTTATTTATGTAGAGCCATAGAGTCATAAAGTGCCACAGCACAGAATTAGGCTCTTCGGCCCATTTAGTCTATGCTGAACTATTATTTTCTCTAGTCCCATCGACCTGTACCTGGACCATAGCCATCTATACCCCTCTCATCCATATACCTATCCAAAATTTCTGTTCAGTGTTGCAGCTGAACTTGCATCCATCTCTTCAGCTAACAGCTCATTCCACACTTACTCCACTGTCTGATTAAAGTAACTCCCCCTCAAATTCCCTTCAAATATTTCACCTTTCCCCCTCTAGCTCTAGTCTCACCCAACCTCATCGGAAAAAGTCAGCTTGTATTTCAAAGTTAAAGGATCAAAGTAAACTTACTCTCAAATAAATGTGTTTGGATGTGGTTCTGGAACTGCTGGAGCCAGTGATTTGCTGTTTGGGGATAGTTTGGGTGTTCCAGCATTCAGCAGTCTCTGAGAGAATTTTGGGAAGCAGAGGCAGCTTGTACGATCCTCTTGGTGGGCAGGCTGCAGGAGTCGATGTTTGATTCCATTTTGCAATGAAAGCTTCCATTGTTTGCTGATTAAAGCGACGAGGGAGATTGAAACATCCAGGTGACTGCAAAAGCTCGGTGATCATTTGGGTGTTCCAGTGCTCTGTAGTCTCTGAGAGGATTCTGGAAGCACAGGCAAAATGCACGACCCTCTTGGTGGGCAGGCAGGGATGGGGCACGAGCTGATGTTTGACTCCATTTCATCAGTTAAGGCTGCCATTGTGCACCAACCGAAGCGATGAGGGAGATTGAAACATTGAGGCGATTGCTGAAGGTGAGCACCAGCTGCCTACCTTTTGATCACTCTGCTACTAGAGAGGGTAGAGCCTGCTGCCTTGCCTAGAGAATCTTACCCAGGTTTTCTGTGATTCCGATTCGGACTTCGACAATAGAAGTTTTTCAGTCTTACAGCTTTTATATTCTGTTTTTCACCCAATCTTTCTTGTTTTTGTTTGTGCGGGATTTGGGGGGGGGGTCGATGTGCCTGTACCATTAAGGGGGATTTGGGGGTTGATGATCGTGCTGTCTTTCTTTTCTTTCTTGGTTTCATGGGTAACCAAAGAATCAGAATTTCAGAGTTGTTTACTTTGATAATAAATGAACATCTGAACCTTCAATGTCACCGTCCACAACCCTGAGATTTATTTACTCGTGAGCATACTCAATAAATCCAGTAACTATAGCAGAATCGATGAAAGAACATACTAACAGGGTGGAAAAGCAGTGTGCAAAAGACAACAAGTTGTGCAAATACAAAAAGAAAGAGAAAAAGGAAATAATAATAATAATAAACAAATAAATAAATAACCAATAAACATTGAAAACATGAGACGAAGAGTCCTTGAAAGTGAGTCTATAGATTGTGGGAATAGTTTAATGATGCAAGTGAAGTTGAATGAAGGTATGCCTCCTGGTAATATTTCCTGATGGTTGAGGGGTATTAACAAGAAGTTGAAAATTCAACATTTCAAATTTCAAAGTACATTTATTATCAAAGTATGTACACATTATATGACTTTGAGATTCGTCTCTTTACAGATAGCCACAAAAGTCAAACCCTAAAAGTCCCATTATATAAAAAGACCAACTGACAACCGATGTACAGAGTGAGAGAAAAAGCAATGAAAGTAAGCAAATAGCATTTACAATGAAAGTGAGTCCCAGACAAAGCCTGGAGCAGGGAAGAGTGGAGTGGAGCAAAGAGCAGAACTGGTCCAGACTGCGCCTCTAGTCCCGACACCCTGACCTTTCAATCTATCTGGTGCGGAGTTTAAATCATCCAAACCGTGTTGTTCCTCACATGAGGACCCAGGCCCTGTCTCATCGGCACGCTCTGGGCGGGGACCCGTATTTGACCTTTCCAAATCAGCCCAGTTCTTAGATCACTCAAGCCTCGCTCTCGGTTTAGGTAGCTTGGCCCTGATCCTGCTCCAACTTTGCCTCGCACCCGCATATATTGACTCTCGACTTAACCTCACCTTCGCTTGCCTCTTCATTGTTTACGCTGGTCATTATAATTTTTCACAGTAAAAGTGTTATTAATAAAGTATTTAGTTGTATTCCTTATTTTGTTAACCACCTGTAAGTTGCCACTTGCCCTCAGCAGTGCCAACTTAAATCTATAGAAGTTTGTCAACGTTTTATATATCATGCTGAACCTTTGCAAACTTATAAGAATGTCAAGGTACTACAGCATCTTCTTCACAACTTGCTGAGCTCAGGACAGTTCCTCTGAAATGATGGGAGGAGTGACATTGAGGAACTTAAAATTGCTGACCCTCTCCACTTCTGATCCCCCAGTTAGAACTGGCTCATGGACCTCTGCTTTCTTTCTCTTGAAGTCAATAATCAGCTGCCGAGTCTTGCTGACACTGAGTGAGAGGTTGTTGCTGTGGCACCACTCAGCCAGATTTTCAGTCTCCCTCCAACATGCTGATTTGTCATCACCTTTGATTTGGCCAGCGACAGTGTTCTTGTCAGCAAACTTAACTGTGACATTGAAGCTGTGCTTAGCAAAACAGACAAAAGTGTAAAGTGAGTAGAGCAGGGAGCAAAGCATGCGGCCTGTGGTGCACTTACCTGTACCCCTCATACAGTAATTCTGTATACCTCTATCAAATACCCCCTCATTTTCCTGTGCTGCAAGGAATAAAGCCCTAACCTATTCAACCCTTCCCTCAAGTCCCAGCAATAAAAATAAGTCTAAGGAGATATGCCCTTGTTCCAAAAATGCTCATATATTCAAAAAAATATTAACTGACATAAATCTTCTCTGAATTTTCTAGGTGGAAGTCATTTTGCTGGTCCTACATAAGAGCTGCCAGATTGTTTCTGCAGTGTCCCAGCGGGTGCAACGCTTGTTCGTTGCTCTTCAGCTCTGGATCATCCCTTGGGCGACCCTGAGGAAGTGACCCACATTAGACTTGGATCAGCCATTCCATCACCGAGGCCCCTGCAACGAGCCACAACATGGCAGGCCAGAAAATTGACCTTTCCTTTGTTAACTAAAGCATTAAATAATTTTTGTTCAAAGTTTATACATTAAACAGCATGTAGTCTCCTGAATACCCTTCTTTCTTCTGTTTTTTAAAAAAAGGAGGAAGGAATTCAATGATAAGTAGTTGTGATTTCAATGGTAGAGGAAAGAAATATTCTGCCTAATTTGTAGTCATGGCAGATTATGGAAAGAGATGCAGCAGATAGTTGATGGTGGGTGTGGGGGTGGGGTTGGAAGAGGAGGGGCCATCCAACAAATGCAACTCAGCTTATGTGTGTGAATGTTAATATATGTGACAAAGAGCGTAGATATTTCAGTGGGATATTGCATGATTTTGTGCTTGTGTGTCTATATTATGTTTTGTGTGTGCAACTGTGTGTATGAGTCTGTGTTTGTGATGATTTAGGGAGAAGAAGCTGCACCAGGTGCTGCTTACACACTACATCCTTTGAGGAAGGCACTGGTGTGTACAGAAATGTTTACTGTTCCTATAGTAATACTTAAGGAAAGATATTTCATCCTGCAAGAGAACCAAAGAGATAGTGAGGCCATTAAAAGGCTGTAGTTGGTCCATGGTCAACTTGTGACACAGTATAAACATCAGCAGCAAGGTTATTAGCAATTGCCAGAGTAATGGAGAAGTTAACAGCAACTTCTAGATAAATGTAGAAAAGACAGTGCAATGATCAATGGCTCCTTACTCTTCCACCCGGCGAAGTGTTTTGAAACCTGCTCCAATAAACACTTTAGGAATCAGTGATCTGAACTCATCCTCACTGTAAGATATAAGGAGCATACCTCATGAAGCCTGAGTGAGGTTTTTACTGCAAGCTGTGGGCCACAAAATGTTGCATTTAAGCATGTGGATTGCGATTCCCTGAAAAATATCAAAATTGAATGGATTTAAAACAATTTCCTTCATTTAATTAAGAGATTTCTTTATGATATTTCACTTCCTTCTTTAATTTTATGTCTGTGCTGCAATTTTAACACTTAGAAAGTTAATCAAAACCTTCCTGCTTTGCCTTCTGTGAAAGCGATTCCATGGGATCTGTTGTTTGGCATAAGGAATCCCCTTGAGCTGGCACCTGGCAACAGAGATTTGGTCTGAACAACGATGGTTGACTTCTCTCTATAGATGCTACCTGACCTGCTGAGTTCCTCCAGCATTTTGTCTTTGTTCCTTGGTAAAATAAAATCTTTGCCTTCAGTAGTTCTATATCTCCAAGTGCATTTTAATTTGCGGTCAGCAACTAATACCATTTACAGAATATAGGCTACACTATAACTGGTGTTTCAGTCATTCTCTTCCTCATATTGCTGGATTCCCATTTCATCTTTCATGTAAGATTTTAAACTGAGACCCCGTCTGACCTCTAAGGTAAATGAAATTGATCTCATGATACTATCTCAAAGACATTCTCTCTGGTAACCAGGCCAGTACTTATCCCTCAACCAACATCACTAGATCCTATATTACATTACCAGTCCTGAGGGATTATCGTGTAGCCTTGCTTCCACCTTTAGAACTGCACATCGAGTATTTCATTCCTTTTCTACAGAAGTGTCGGGGACGATTTGCTTGTGAGTAATGCTATGTAAAGGAAAGCCTTACTTTTCCCAGTGAATCCATTGCAATAATAGCTAACTGTAAACGTAAGGACTAAGGCTGTTTATTTAAAAACAGTTGCACCGTGAAATTTCTCCCTGACTTATTCTCTCTTATCATTGAATAAGTATTTTCTGTAGTTTTTATGTTTGTGCAGGGACTTCTAGAATTTTGCTCTATGTTAAGAGGAAAACTGGGTTCTCAAAATGTAACCGACTGTTTGAGTCCTACTTCTGGATTTTGCCTACATCTGCTTACATTTTTTGAGCAGGTTTTCAATTTGCAGTCAACTTTCAATAAACTATCTTCCATAGAAACAGCAAACTCTAATGATCAAACTGCTCTCTACAGGCTCATCCCCTGTCAATCAATCAGAGAACAACATTAATGACATCTGCCAATGAAGTCTGGAGATCAGATAATGCCATCTTTTTGACAGAGTGACAAAGTATGACAATGAAGGCAACAGTGCGTGACCTACAGTGTGTGCAGATCTGCGGGGTGGAAATTAGTGACAGATCCTAATAGGTGTGAAAGCAATGTGCTCAAGTCTGGTGGTTAACAAGACAGATTGTGCATAGCATTATTAATATCTGCCTACACCCTTGGTCTAAATTTAGCCATTGTAAATGAGTCAGTTTACAAAAATGCATAGAAAAGCTTGTTATTTTTTTAAAAAGGGTTAGCTGTTCCAACTTGCTTTTGGCCTGGTACATAACTGATTCTGTTCTCTGAACAGGGCTTGAGGCATTTAGTATATTTTTACCACTGTTGGTAAACAAGCAAAGCTTCAAGATGAACATACAAAGGAAGCTTTCAGAATTTAAGTTTTAGGCTATCGAGGTTTGCCTTTAGCCTTCTGCCTGTATCATTCCTTTACTTTTGATAAAATTGCATGCAAGGATGTGACAAAGCAGTGGGTTGGGAACAAGAATGAATTCCTTATTCCCTATCCAGGGTTAATTGCAGAATACAGTATTATGGGAGTCTGTTTACTAAATCAAACTAGACACATTGCATAACATTAAAAAAATCAAGAGTATTTCTGTGCTTTACTTCTTATGTAACTAGTTTTACAAATCAAACTTCAAAGATGGTCCAAGGTAATTAAAAATGTCAGCTGAACCAGAACATAGATCAGAATTTTCCTGATACTCTGATTAACAATATACAGGTGAATTAAATTGAAAGATTGGTACTTGTCTTCATCCCCCAGCAGTGACCGACTGTGGAGAGGATCAGATTGTAGAAAAATGGTAACTGGAATTATGGTTAACGTCCAATTGGCTGGTTTGCGGTAGGCTGCAGGGTAATTCACTAAATTTTTATACTCTGCAAGACAGTTTAAGCTTTTCTACTATTTTATTCCTCTACATCAATTCTTTGTCTACAGTGGGTATTGGGAGCAGCATAAAGTTTACAAAATGTTTCATGACACCATGATGGGCATGGAATTTATTTCATACCCTTGGGTTCCTTATCATTTTAACAAAATAACCAGTAGTTTTCATAATGAGTATCAAATCAAATTCTAAGTTCATGTCAGTTAAAACAGAAGTTCCCCAGGTTATGGTGAAAACGCCTCAAGGTGATTTGACTTAATGCAAGTTCCCTCATAAATTTGTGAACTATTCTTTAAGACAGGAAAGTTGGTTACAAAAATGGAGGTGGTTAATGATTTAGAGAATAAGGACAGCAACTAGTTAATTCAAAAGCCAAGAAGACTTCTAAATAATGTTTACATATTACCTCCCTGCAGCAATCCAACAGATAACGCCATCTGTAAGAATGCAGGTGCTAGTTCACAGCAGGGGGCCGATTAAGAGATTCGTTGTGGAAATCTCTTCAATTCAAACTCATATGTTTTTGAATAATATAACATCATTTATTTCTATATTATTCCACGTTTCTGTCTCTACACTTCCTTTGTCTAATTCACCCACCTGCCTATCGCTATAGGCACCTATCACTGTTGGCTCTGGGCACCCAACCCATCCTGTCCCCAACCTACTTTGTTATGATTTGCAACCCCTCTCCTCTCACTCAGTCCAGATAAGGGGTCTCACCTGAAGCATTGAGAGTCTATTTGGTTACCAGCTGCAACATACATGGTTGAAACAGGACCACTCGGTACCATCTTGGGTAGACTTACTCTTCGTGTTGAAGGTAGTCACACTCAGTTCCAACCAACGTCATGCTGGTGTCTTCCTTTGACTGCCGTCTCTCTCAAGTTTCCTGCACACAGGTAGACCAGAAGGCAGGCAGAGGGATGTGAAAGTCAAATGTCAAGCTGCTAACTCCAGAAAAATTCAAGAGACATTGCATAGGCTGCAGGACCCGGGTTCCTCACTTTGATTCTCTGATCTACTGGTGGGAAGAAACATCAAGATGTTCTTCATCCTCAAAGGTGTTCAGAGAGCAAGAAAAAGACAAATTGTGTCAAGTCCTGAGAGTCATGGAACAGCTTCTCCTTCTGCAGTTGAGGGGGGTGGGGGGGGGGGCAGGATGTGAGAAAGGAACTCCATGAGGCAAAGAGCTGGCAAGAAACACTCTTTGCCTCTGAATCCTCCAGAATCACATTCCAATCCAGAGCAGAATGAGACATGCTCACACATCCTCTTTCAATATGTTCACCGGGGGATCTTGATGATCCCCAGCCTTAAGGAAGAGGACAGCTCTGTTGCATCCTGTACATGGATGATGTTGTTGTCATATCTGGGGCCAGAGCCAACCACAGGAAGAGAGAGGCCATGCTCTTCAGCAACTGGCCTGACATATTTAACATCCCCCTCACCATCAGGTCCAACTACCTGAAGATGCTGGATATCTGATTCTGAGGAGTCGAGTCCTGTGACAAGAATTGTCTGGAGCAGATTGGGAAGGCCAAGCAAACACTATGTCTGTGGAAACGGTGTACCTTGTCAATAACTGGAAAGAACTTGATTGTCAGATGTGATATGCTCTCAAAGAACTCACTGATCAATCAGTTGTTCCTGGAGACACTCGCCACGACAGGCATCAAGTGCTGCTGGAAGTTCATCATCTTAGTGAAACTTGTTAGTCTTCCAGCACGGTGAGATGTCTGGAAGGAACACTGCAGACTGACACAGTGTTCTGCCCACGGAGGGGCTGAGTACAGTGGGTAAGCTCCTTGAATGTGTTTATTATCCAAGGGAGTCACATAAATAGCAATGATGCTATGGCATTAAAAAAGTTAACACTACTGAATGTACTGATCACAAATTTAAAAGTTTTGTACTGTTTCTTCTTTTGTATACATTTATTATGAATAAATGTCTGCTTTACTAATTAGAATTTCCCTCCACTGATGCTGACTGTCCTGCTTTAAGTCCTCCAGTAATTTATGGTTTGCTATTGATAAATTAAGGACATCAAATTAAACATTGGATGTGGGAAATTCTAATTGTGTACTATCTAAGTACACTGGGGAAGCCGAGACATAAACGTTGATGTTAATTGACCTTAGAAATTTTTAATTTCTGGCTTAAGGAAAAATCAGTTTACAAACAGTTCTCGGGAATGGAATGCTTTTGTAGCCCGGGGACAGTCTGATTATATTTCACCATTTTCTTTTATTTAATGTATTTAGAGATACAGAGCAGAACGGGCCTTTCTAGCCCTTTGAGCCGTACTGCTCGGCAACCCCGACAACCCCGATTTAACCCTAACCTAATCATGGACATTTTACAATGACCAATTAACCTAATCACTTCAAATAATCTGCAGTTCTAGTTGTATGGAAGAAAGAAACAAGGTTAATATTCACATCATTATTTTGTTGTTTAAGGTGTTAAGGTAAAAATTTTAGTTTGTTGAGAGAAATTAAAAAGACATTTCCATCAAGTTGTGAATAGCACGTTCAGTGAGTTGGCTACACCACAGGTAAAGGCTACACAGGCAGAAAGGGAAGGGGTGGCCACTAGACAGCGTAGCAGTAGGCAGGTAGTGCAGGAGTCCCCTGAGGTCATCTCCCTCCTAAACAGATATACTGTTTTGGATACTGTTGGGGGAGATGTCTCATCAGGGGAAGGCAGCAGCAGCTGAGTTCATTGCACCATGGGTGGCTCTGTGGCACAGGAGGGAAGGAAAATGAGTGGGATAGCTATAGTGATAGGGGAGTTGATTGTAAGGGGAATAGATAAGCGTTTCTGCAGCCGCAAATGAGACTCCAGGATAGTATGTTGCCTCCCTGGTGCAAGAGTCAAGGATGTCTCTGAGCGGCTGCAGGACATTCTGGAATAGGAGGGTGAACAGCCAGTGGTCGTGGTGCACATAGATACCAACGATATAGGTAAAAAAAAACAGGATGAGGTCCTACAAGGTGAATTTAGGGAGTTAGGAGATAAACTAAAAAGTAGGACCACAAAGGTAATAATCTCTGGATTACTACCAGTGCCACTTGCTAGTCAGAGTAGAAATAGGAGGATTTTTCAGTTGAACACGTGGCTTGAAAAATGGTGCAAGGGGGAGGGATCAAATTTCTGGGGCATTGGAACCAGTTCTGGGGGAGGTAGGACCGGTATAAATAGGACGGTCTGCACCTGGGCTGGACTGGAACCAATGTCCTAGGGGGATCGTTTGCTACTGCTGTTCAGGAGGCTTTAAACTAATGTGGCAGGGGGATGGGAACAAGTGCAGAGAGACAGAGGGGTGTAAAATGAGGGTAGAAGCAAAAAGTAGTAAGGTGAAAAGTAGAAGTGGCAGGCAGGCAAATCCAGGGCAAAAAGCAAAAAGAGCCACTTTTCATCATGGGTATGGTATTGATGTGAATAGAGAATTGGTTGGCAGACAGGAAGCAAAGAGTGGGAGTAAACAGGACCTTTTCAGAATGGCAGGCAGTGACTAGTGGGGTACTGCAAGGCTCAGTGCTGGGACCCCAGTTGTTTACAATATATATTAATGATTTAGACAAGGGAAATAAATGCAGCATCTCCAAGTTTGCGGATGATATGAAGCTGGGCGGCGGTGTTAGCTGTGAGGAGGATGCTAAGAGGATGCAGGGTGACTTGGATAGGTTAGGTGAGTGGGCAAATTCATGGCAGATGCAATTTAATGTGGATAAATGTGAGGTTATCCACTTTGGTTGCAAGAACAGGAAAACAGATTATTATCTGAACCAATTAGGAAATTAGGCCAATTAGGAAAAGGGGAGACGAAACGAGACCTAGGTGTCATTGTACACCAGTCATTAAAGGTGGGCATGCAGGTACAGCAGGCAGTGAAAAAAGCAAATGGTGTGTTGGCATTCATAGCAAAAGGATTTGAGTACAGAACCAGGGAGGTTCTAATGCAGTTGTGCAAGGCCTTGGTGAGACCGCACCTAGAATATTGTGTGCAGTTTTGGTCCCCTAATCTGAGGAAAGACATTCTTGCCATAGAGGGAGTACAGAGAAGGTTGACCAGATTGATTCTTGGGATGGCAGGACTTTCATATGAAGAAAGACTGGATCGACTAGGCTTATACTCACTGAAATTTAGAAGATTGAGGGAGGATCTTATTGAAACGTATAAAATTCTAAAAGGATTGGACAGGCTAGATGCAGGAAAATTGTTTCTGATGTTGGGGAAGTCCAGAACGAGGGGTCACAGTTTAAGGATAAAGGGGTCACTCTTCACACGGAGAGTGGTGAATCTGTGGAATTCTCTGCCACAGGAAACAGTTGAGGCTGGTTCAAGAGCAAGTTAGATATGGCCCTTGTGGCTAAAGGGATCAGGGGGTATGGAGAGAAAGCAGGTACAGAGTTCTGAGTTGGATGATCAGCCATGATCATACTGAATGCTGGTGCAGGCTTGAAGGGCCGAATGGCCTACTCCTGCACCTATTTTCTATGTTTCTATCAAGAAGGTTCTTCAGAAATTGAAAGGTCTGAAAGTGGATAAGTCACCTTGTTCAGAGGTCTGAAAGAGGTGGCTGAAGAGATTGTGGAGGGCTTAGTAATGATCTTTCAAGAACCACTAGATTCTGGAATGATTTTGGAAGACTGGAAATTTGCAAAAGTGACTCCAATCTTCAAGAAGAGAGAGAGGCAGAAGAAATGAAACTATAAGCCAGTTAGTCTGACCTCAGTGCTTGGGAAGACATTGGAGTTGATTATCAAGGATGAGGTCCCAAGGCACTTGGATGGACTTGATGAAAAGGCCATAATCATCATTGCTTCCTCAAGGGAAAATTTTGCCTAACAGATTTGTCAAATCTGTTGGAATTCTTTGAAGAAACAACTAGCAGGATAGAGAAAGGAGATTTGGTTAATGTTATGTACTTGGATTCTCAGAATGGCTCTGACAAGGTGCCACACATGAAGCTCCTTAACAGGACATAAGCCCATGGTATTACAGGAAAGATTCTAGCATGGATAAAGCAATGGTTGATTGGCAGGAGATAAAGAGTGGGAATAAAAGGAACCTTTTCTGACTGGCTTCCAGTGATAGTGGTGTTCCACAGGGGTCTGTGTTGGGACCAATTCTTTTTGTGTTTTATGTCAATGATTTGGATGATGGAATTGATGGCTTTGTTGCAAAGTTTGCAGACAATATGAAAATAGGTGGAGGGGCAGCTAGTTTTGAGGAAGTAGAGAGGCTACAGAAGTAGGTAGACAGATTAGGAGAATGGGCAAAAAATGGTAGATGAAATATAGTGTTGGGAAGTGTATGGTCATGCACTTTGTTAAAAGAAATGAAAGAGTTGACTATTTTATAAATGGAGAGAAACTACAAATAAACTGAGGTGCAAAGGGACTTGGGAGTCCTTGTGCAGGATTCCTTAAAGGTTAATTTGCAGGCTCTGACTGTGGTAAGGAAGACAAATGCAATGTTAGCATTCATTTTAAGAGGATTAGAATATAAAAGCAAGGATGTAATGTTAAGACTTTATAAAACACTAGTGAGACCTCACTTGGAGTATTGTGAGCAGTTTTGGGCTTCTTAATTTAGAAAGGATGTGCTGAAACTGGAGATGATTCAAAGGAGGTTCATGAAAACGATTCCAGGATTGACATGAACATCATTATTTCTAACTTCTGGCAATTTTTTCCTCTCCTCCTTCCCTCTTACCTCTTCGTTTCCCCTCACTTGCCTATCACCTCCTCCTGGTGCCTCTCCTTCTCTTTCTCCCATGGCTCCTCCTCCTCTCCTGTCAGATTCTTTCTTCTTCAGCCCTTTACCTTTTGCACCTATCACCTTCCAGTTTCTTACTTCAACACCTCTCCCCCCCTCTACTTGGATTCATCTATCATCTTCTAGCTTGTACTCCCCCCCCCCATCTTCTTATTCTGGCTTCTTCTCCCTTCCAGTCAATTCCGGATGAAGGTTCTTGGGCTGAAATGTCAACTGTTGATTCATTTCCGCAGATGTTGCCTGACTTGCTGAGTTCCTCCAGAACTGTCACAGAAAATAATTACAAAGATATTGCTAGGACTTGATGATCTGTATTATAGGGAAAGGTTGAGAAAGTTACGATTTTAGTGTGCCATGGTAACATAGTAGTTAGTGGTCACGGGAAGCTCTTACAGACAGTGGCGGGAATGAACCCTGGGTTGCTGTACTCTAAAGGATCATGCTAACCACTATGCTCCCATGCCTCATCAACGGTAGAGGAAGGGAAACCTTGTTCTTTGAAGAAGGAGGACATCTCTAATGTTCTGGAAAGGGAAGTCACACCCTAGGAACAAATGTGGCAGAAATGGAGGAACTGAGTAAGAGGAATGAAGTTTTTGCAGATGACATGGTTGGAAGAAGTATAGTCAAGACAGCTGTGAGAGCCAGTTGGGCAGTGTGTTTAAAATTTTCTCTGTACTCTTCTTTCTAATTCTTTACTTACTTCCAGAACAGCAGCTTCTGTGCACAATATGGTACCCGTTATCATAGACTGGAAATATATCCACATGGCTCTTTTCTCAAGCACGACTCAGACTACGAAAGACTCAGTACAATGGGAAGCAGACAGCCAGTCACTTCTGTCTAGAAGTGTGCAGCCGATCAAGTTATGTATGGACATGGAAACCAGACACCGACTCCTTCACATACGTGAAAATGGTACCTAAAACCTGCTTAAAGCTCCTTTCCGAAACTGGCTTGTCCTTAGGCTGCTGATGTCACTGAACAATACTTGTTCAAATGCTCCAGCACCCGATTCTACCACAGGCACACCTATACTTCTCACCTACAACTGTTTAAAACAATTCACAGATAATTATAAAAAATATTAGCATATTTATTACATTTGATGTTTTTTAGTAATAAAAAGGTTCATTTATTGGGAGTTATTTCAAGATAGCGATACTTAATTAAGCAAATCTTCCAGAGGAGACAATACCCTGACTTCCTGTATTTGCCTCAGTCTCAACCACCAACCCTCTGCCCGTTGGCACTGCAGTATTTTTATAAAAGCAGCTAGTACTGTTTCAATTTTTATTTTGATTGATTCCTCTGTGGTAGGTTATTTCTGTGACAAATGAAATCCTGCAGTCATTCCTGGAATCCTGACTGCTCCCCCTCTGTTGGCCTTCTGATGCCAATTTACGGACTATTTTGTAACAAATGGTGATATTTAAAGCAAATTGACTTAAAAATAACACTTTTAAAATCTTGATTGGAAAATGAACGTATGACAGGATTTAATAGGATAGAGAGAAAAGAAAAAGGTTATGGTGCAGACAGTATAACATAACATAATTTGGAAAATAATGTCAGATTAAGTTTGTGAATCTTCAGTTTAGGGCCACTTTCTGG
Organism: Hypanus sabinus; assembly: GCF_030144855.1. Taxonomy (NCBI): domain Eukaryota; kingdom Metazoa; phylum Chordata; class Chondrichthyes; order Myliobatiformes; family Dasyatidae; genus Hypanus; species Hypanus sabinus. The sequence goes on from NC_082709.1 coordinate 40,808,247, forward strand.
ACAATATAAGTCTCCTGCACACATGTGAAAGCCCTTGATATTAGGCCTCACACCACAGGACAATAAAGGTAGGAGGGTGCAGCATTAGGAGAGTGGTAAAAGTTTGGATGATCCCACAGATAACAAAGTCAGAGGTTGAGAGGAGTGTGTGTGTGTGTGTGTGTGTGAGTGTGTGTGTCTGTGTGTGTGTGTGTGTGTGTGTGTGTGTGTGTGTGTGTGTGTGTGTGTGTGTGTGTGTGTGTGTCTGTGTGTGTGTGTGTGTATGTGTGAGTGAGAGAGAGAGAGAGAAGTTGGGATGTGTGTGAACTGTGGTGGATGGGAGGGAACGTGAAGGAACAGGCTCGATTAGGCTGTGCTTTTAAATTAATTTATAGCCATCTGGCCATTTCTTGCAATGTCAGCATTTCAAGCCTATTCCTCATTGCCTTCTTCAAACAAAATGGTTTCCTAATCATGCTGTTCTCAGACGTTGGCCTCATTAGGTGAGAACAGTACGTTTCTTTCCCTGCGGCATCAGTGAACCAGATGGGTTCATATGACAACCTAATAGATTGGTGATCAATAATACTACTGCTTTAATGCAGGTGTTTATTTAATTAACATAAACTTCCTTTACAAGTGGTTTATAATGTAAATAGTCATTCATCAAGGTGTTGGCTGATCTCTTAAATTAATTGACTAGATTATACTTTCAACTGTGTCCTGGCATTTACGTCTGGCACGGATAAGATTGTAGAGAGTTGTTAAATGGAATGGATATTGAGTCAAGCCCACGACGTTGAATTTTTGAAAGCAGGGTGAGTAAACACTTTACCTTATTAATTGGAAACATTTGTAAGGATTTTTTTTACGGATTAGATTATTTCAATTTTTATGCTGCTCAAGATAGCGGAAAGGAGAAAATGCAAGCAGCACTTGCAGTACGTTAACACACGCAAAGTGCTGGAGGAACTCAGCATCTATGGAAATGAATAAACAGTCGATGTATCTGGCCAAGACTCTTCTTCTTGCAGTATGCTAATTGGTTAAAGAATCCAAAATTAAGAAAATTCAGAAAAATTTTACAATCCAGGATGTAACGTAAGTCAGGTTAGAGGAAGAAGAGGTGATAGCAGTTTTCAAAGTGAATTGCAATTGTAGCCAAAAAAGAGAGAAATGAAAGATTATGTAGAAAAATGTAGAGGAATAATTGGATAACTCCTCCAAAGAGGTAGCACAGACTGGAAATAAGCTACTTAGCTGCTGAAGCTTGTTTGACCATACAATGAAGTTATGCTATTTTTGTAGCTCAACTCCATAAGCTCAACATTTCCCCATATCCCATAATAGACTTGGTTGACAAAAATATTTCAATCTCAGAATGAAAACAACATTGATTGGCAATTGTGGAAGTGAGTTCCAAATTTCTGTCCTCCTCCCCCCCCACCCTGCCACAGGTAAAGCATTTTCTAACTTTATACCTGAACGATCTGTTTCTTAACTTTCTCCTTATCAGTCCGAGTCAGCATGGATTTATGAAGGAAAAATCATGCTTGACTAATCCTCTGGAGTTTTTTGAGGATGTAACTGTGAAAATGGACAAGGGAAAGCCAGTGGATGTAGTGTACCTGGACTTCCAGAAAGCTTTTGATAAAGTCCCACATAGGAGATTAGTGGGCAAAATTAGGGCACATGGTATTGGGGGCAGAGTACTGACATGGATTGAAAATTGGCTGGCTGACAGGAAACAAAGAGTAGTGATTAACAGGTCCCTTTCGGAATGGCAGGCTGTGATCAGTGGGGTACCACAAGGTTCGGTGCTGGGACAACAGCTGTTTACAATATACATTAATGATTTAGATGAAGGGATTAAAAGCAACATTAGCAAATTTGCTGATGACACAAAGCTGGATGGCAGCGTGGAATGTCAGGAAGATGTTATGAGAATGCAGAGTGACTTGGACAGGTTGGGTGAGTGGGCAAATGTATGGCAGATGCAGTTTAATGTGGATAAATGTGAGGTTATCCACTTTGGTGGCAAGAACAGGAAGGCAGATTACTATCTAAATGAAGTCAAGTTAGGAAAAGGGGAAGTACAACGAGATCTAGGTGTTCTTGTACATCAGTCAATGAAAGCAAGCATGCAGGTACAGCAGGCAGTGAAGAAAGCTAATGGCATGCTGGCTTTTATAACAAGAGGAATTGAGCATAGGAGTAAAAAGGTCCTTCTGCAGCTGTACAAGGCCCTGGTGAGACCCCACCTGGAGTATTGTGTGCAGTTTTGTTCTCCATATTTGAGGAAGGACATTCTTGCTATTGAGGGAGTGCAGCGTAGGTTCACAAGGTTAATTCCCGGAATGGCAGGACTGTCATACGTTGAAAGATTGGAGCAACTGGGCTTGTATACAATGGAATTTAAAAGGATGAGAGGGGATCTGATTGAAACATATAAGATTAAGGGATTGGACATGCTGGAGGTAGGAAGCATGTTCCCGCTGATGGGTGAGTCCAGAACTAGAGGCCACAGTTTAAGAATAAGGGGTAGGCCATTTAGAACAGAGATGCGGAAAACTTTTTCACCCAGAGAGTGGTGGATATGTGGAATGCTCTGCTCCAGAAGGCAGTGGAGGCCAAGTCTCTGGATGCATTCAAGAGAGAGTTAGATAGAGCTCTTATAGATAGTGGGGTCAAGGGATATGGGGAGAGGGCAGGAATGGTGTACAGATTGTCTATGATTAGCCATGATCACAGTGAATGGTGCTGCTTGCTAGAAGGGCTGAATGGCCTACTCCTGCACCTTCTGTCTATTGTCTATTGTCTATTAATTTTAGATTGTAGCCACTGATTTTAGATTTGACAAACAGTGATGAAATTCTCTCTTCATCCACATTGCCAGTTCCCCTTATGTCCTGCTGACTTCATTTAAATTACCTATTAATCTTCTAAATTCCAAGGAGTCAATCTTTTTGCAATGACATAATCCCTTCCAGCAATGTAATCTTGAAATCCAGCTAGCATTCAGTTAAAGGTATACTACACTCTCTCCAGGACCATTATATCCTTCTTAAACTGTAATGTCCACAACTCCCTACAAATCTCCATATGAGGAATTTATGTTACTTTATAGATAATTATTGTTAATAATTTGAGAAGAAAGCTTGAAATAGCTTGCATTTATATATCAACTAATTATAATCTACATATGTCACAAGAGCATTTGGGAGGAAGACTCCTATATGCTATGTCTTCTGAAGTAGCATTCATTTAGTGCACTATTCAGCAGTAATGAATGAAGAGTTAAGTTGTTTGTTACAAACATGACCTCCAGCATTTTGTGTGCGTTGCCTTAAGTTGTTTGGTAGCAGTTTTAGTTGCTGGATGAATGTGACAGATATGTTGGAACAAAACTTGTCAGATACTTCGCGATGTGCCTTTGAGAGGACAAAGACAAGCTGAATGAGTAAGCAACAACTTGGGAAATAGAGTACAATGTGAAAAGATCTGACACACCCCACTTCTAGGAAAGAAAAACAAAAATATTGGTATTTCTTAAGAAGTGGGAGAATGGAAAATATTGATTTTGAAATAAGATCTGGGTATTTTTGACAATATCACTGGAAGATAACAGCAAGCAACCAGGATAACAAATAGTATGTTGTCCTTAATGGCTGAGGATTTGATTACAAGAGTAAAAATATATTTCTGTAATGATATGTGACCCTGGTGAGAATACACCTGGAGTATCATCTATAAGGTTGATCTTTTTACTAAAGAAAGGATTTAGTTGGAGTGTAAGAAATATTTATTATGCAGTTCCTGGGATGATGAGTTTGCTGTATGAACTGTGATTAAGTCGGCATGTGTTCCGTTTCCTAGAAGAATGAACAATTACTTTATAAAGTTCTTAGAGCTCACAACAGGGTAGATATGGGGATGATGTCTCTTTTTTTCAAAGGAACCTTGAACTCACGGTCACAATCAGAAAATAAAGGATTTTCAACTTGGAAGTGAAATGGTAAGAATTTTTTTTTCACTTGGTGAGCGGAGAACGATTGGAATTTTCCACCACAGATATGAAGGCTCAGCTGCTGATTGTACTTAAAACAGAGATTGATGAATATCATGATGGCAAAGGAATCAAGGGACCTGGTGATAGGAAAATGGAGCTGAGGTAGAAAGTAAGCATTGATATTGTTGAATTACAGAGCAGACACGGGAGGTTGCGTGCTGCTCCCACTGCTCATGCCGAATAGTCGTAGAGCAGTTAGCTTAACACTGTTAAGCTGTGATTTGGCTTCAATTCTGCCACTGCCTGTAAGGAGTTTGTGAATCCTCCCTGTGACCATGGGGTTTCCTCCTGGTGTTTTGGTTTCCTCCCACATTCTGAAGATGTCTGGATTAGGTTTAGAAAGTGTGTGAATGCTGAAAGCTGAGCTCAGTGAGGATAGTGGGCTTGGAACTCTGCTCACGGCAGGGGAAAGGTAAGTCACGTGCCTCCCTCTGTGAGTCATGTTCAAGCCTTGAGTGTTGGTAACAGAACAGAAATTATTTCCATTATCATAATCTCCATGATTCACCAACCCGCTGGCCTGTGCTGGAGCTGATTTTGAAATTTAGATGACACCCAGGTGAAGAGTGTTGACTAGGCTCAGCAATTCAGAGGCTTCATTTGAATTTGACAGCTGACAGCTCAATGGGAGCCTTGAAGCAGAACACCACTCCAGGCTCCAGGGGTATGAACCAGCAACCACACTGCCAGTGGTCTCTGTAAGAAGGCAGGGAGTGCAATACCACAATGACACAACTGTGTTGACAGCATTTGCAATTAACCCATTCAGCTCCTACCAGCAAGATGAAAGCAGCAGCAGCACACAAGAAAGCCATGGTCCAAACTACACTTGACAAGAGGAATTAAATACAGTATTCAGTTAAAGAATGTGATGTATAATGTTGCTAAAAGAGACTAATTTATGAGAATTGGGAAGACTAGCAACACCTTTAGTACATAATGTGAATCACTGATAAAACACTAGTTCAGGTTGTCTGGAGCAGGTTTGCTTACCGTCCCCAGAGTCAAAACTAATCATAGTGAGGCAGTATTTAGTTACTATTTTCCACAGATTCGGAATAAACTTTCAGACGATCTGAAGTCTGCCCCAACATTAAGCACTTTTAAATCGAGGATTAAAACATTTTTCTTCATTGCAGCTTTTAATTCAAACCTCTTGAACTGTAACTTCTATTTATCATATCTATTTTTTGTGTGATTTTATTCTTTTATATATTATCTGAAATCTGATGTTTGATTTTATGTCTTGCTCTATATAAAGCACTTGGAACTGCCTTGTGTTTGAACAAATAAACTTGCTTGCTTGTTCACTAAGTTATAAGAGAAAACAGCAGAATGGAGTCGAGAGCGAAAATAAATCAGTCATGATTGAATGGTGGAGCAGACTCGATGGGTCAAATGGCCTAATTCTGTCCCTGTGTTTTATGGCTTTATGGTCTTTAGAACTCAGCAAGGAGAAACCAGGAAATTAACATATAGAGAGAAAACTAGGTATGAGAAAAAAACTAACAAAAGATACAAAATGGACTGTAAAAGATTGTTTACCTATAGTTAAAGAATGAGATTAGTTAAACTAAATATAGGTTCCTTATAAGCAAGGGCAAGGGAAATTATAAGGAGGATTAGGGAAATGGAAAGATAGTTAATCCATGTTTTGATGACCTTCAGCTCATATAGGAGAATGAGGGGGTGGTAGATAGGAGGTACAGGGAGGTAGTCATCCCTAAGTAGCAGGTGATAAATAACTGGGTGACTGTCAGGAGAAGGAAGCCAGTGCAGAGTACTCTTGTAGCTATTCCCCTCAATAAAGTATACCGTCTTGGATATATTGAGGGGGATGATCTATCGGGGCGGGGGCAACAGTGAATTGATCTCTGGCACTGAGTCTGGTACTGTGGAAAAAGAAGTGAAGGGACTGCAGTGGTGATAAGAGATTCCATAGTTAGAGGAATAGAGAGGAGATACCAGCATGGAAAGACAATTGGCTGATTGGCAGGAAGCAAAGAGGGGTAATGAAGGGAGCCTTTTCTGGTTGGCTACTCGTGACTAGTGTTGTTCCACAGCGGTCTGTGCTGAGACTTCTTCCTTTTATGTTATATGTTAATAACGTAGATGACAAAATTGATGGCTTTGTGGCCAAATTCGTAGATGATACAAAGATAGTTGGAGGGGCAGGTAGTTTTGAGGAAGTAGAGAGACTGCAGAAGGATTGAACAGATTAAGAAAATGGGAAAACAATGACAGACCGAATACAGTTTTGGGAAGTGTATGTCCATGCACTTTGATAGAAGAAACAAAAGCATAGACTATTTTCCAAATTGAGAGAAAATTCAAAAATCTGAGGTGCAATGGACTTGGCAGTCCTCATGCAGGATTCTCTAAAGGTTAATTTGCAGGTTGAGCCAGTGGTGAGGAAGGCAAATGCAATGTTAGCATTCATTTTCAGAGGACTAGAGTATTTGAATTTGAATTTACTTTATTTCTTACATTCTTCACATATATGAGTAAAAATCTTTATGTTACACTTCCATCTGAATGTGCAATGTGCAATTTCTAGTAATTTCTAATAAATAGTATGTACAACAGGACAGTCAAAATAGCATAGAAATACTATTGTATCAGCATGAATTAATTGGTCTGATGCCCCATGGAAGAAGCTGTCCCAGAGGGTGTTGGTCCTGGCTTTAATGCTGTGGTACCATTTCCTGGATAGTAGCAGCTGAAACAGTTTGTGGTTGGGATGACTCGGGTCACCAATGATCCTTCGGGCCCTTTTTATGCACCTGTCACTGTAAATGTCTTGAATAGTGGGAAGTTCACATCCACAGATGCAATAGACTCTGCACACCACTCTCTGCAGAGTCCTGCGATTAAGGGAAGTACAGTTCCCATAACAGGCAGTGATGCAGCCCATCAGGATGCCCTCATTTGTGCCCCGTAGAAAGTCTTTAGGATCTGGGGTCTCATGCCAAACTTCTTCAGCGGTCAGAGGTGAAAGAGGTGCTGCTGTGCTTTTTTCACCACACAACCGGTACATACAGACCATGTGAGATCCTTGGTGATGAGTATGCCTAAGAACTTAAAGCTGTTCATCCTCTTAACCCCAGATCCACTGATATCAATAGGGGTTAGCCCGTCTCCTTCCCTCCTTTAATCCACAACCAGCTCCTTTGTTTTTGCGACATTGAGGGAGAGGTTGTTTGCTTGACACCACTGTGTCGGGGTGATGACTTCTTTCCTGTAGTCCACCTTGTTATTGTTTGAGATTAAGCCAATCAATGTAGTGTCATCAGCAAATTTAATTAGCAGATTGACACAGGTTACGTGCACACTAGACTGGATAATTTTGAAAATGCCAGTTTCGCATAAAAACGACTATGCATTAAAAAAAAATCTCTATCCACTTTGAAATGGAGATTTCGGTGAATCTCCTCCTCCTGGGCATGCGCAGGTCACATCTACCAAAAACAAGCAACATGATTGGTGTTAGGTCTCGCCGTAAAATTGCGCGTTTGTGTAAGTTACAGACTAGAAAAATTTAAAACGACAGACAGCTGTTGGCTTTCGTGCAGGAGAACTTAAAAAAAACAAATACTGGAGCGTACGGAGGCAACTGACAGGGAGTTCACGGACAGATTGACCCGGCTGACAACGAACATTGAAAAACTGACTAACTCTGTTACATTAATAAAGCACCTTGTTAAATGTATAAAACATGTCTGCATCAGTGTTATCTTGTATTTCCATACAATGTTACATTAGGCTGTTACACATCTATTGTCAGAGAAGTACTGGCATAAATAGGTAAACCACCTTCATACGGGCAAGAACAGAAAACAGGGCAAAGTGAGTATACTTACTTATTCAGTAAGTTATGGGTCAAAGGGTTTGGTGAATACATTTCTAACTCTTCTGGCGTCACTTTCGTTGTTGTCTGTTCTGAAATTGTTAGGTTGCGTACAAGAAAACAATGAAATAGCGCGCTGCCGTCTGACAGCATTTTCAGAAGTCTCCGGTTACCCCGTCCACACTGATCTGGCCAATCCGGCGTTTTCAAAAATACACACTTTGAAGAGCGTTTCTGAAAGGCTCTGGTTTCGGGGTTTCAAAAACGCCGTTTTAGTGTGGACAAAGGGTAAAAACAAAGAGAAAAAGCTTTGGTTACGGATTTATCCGGCATAGTCACAGTCATGGGTATACAGAGAGTAAAGGAGGGTGCTTAGTACACAGCCCTGAGGGGCTCCTGTGCAGAGGGTCAGAGGGGCGGAGGTGAGGGACCCGGCAATCTGACAGGATGTCCATGATCCAGTTGCAGAAGGCAGGGTGAAGGCCGAGGTCTAGCCTGGAGAGAATTATGCTATTGAGTGCTGAACAGTAGCTGAAGAAGAACATTCTCACATAAGCATCCCTCTTCTCCAAATGTGTAAGGACGGTGTGTAGAGCTGTGGCTATTGCCTCATCTGTCCATCAGTTGTGCCGGTAGGTGAGCTGTAGGGGGTCCAGTGTGGGTGGCAGCAAGCTGCAGATGTAGACCTTGACCAGCCTCTCAAAACATTTGCTTATTATTGAGGTGAGTGCAACAGGACGGCAGTCGTTCAGAAATGTTACCTTGGTCTTTTTAGGTACAGTGGCAACGGTGGATGTTTTGAAGGAGGAGGGCACTCTACATTGGGAGAGTAAGGATGCAATGTTGAAGTTTTATAAAACATCGGTGAGGCTTCACATAGTATTGTGAACAGTTTTGGGCCCTCATCAAAGAAAGGATGTGCTGACATTGGAGCGGGTTCAAAGGAGTTTCACGAAAATGATTCCAGGATTAAGGGCCTTGTCATATGAAGAGCATTTGATGGCTCTGGGCCTCTACTCACTGGAAATCAGAAGAATGAGAGGTGACCTCATTGAAACCTATTGAATGTTGAAAGGTCCCGATAGAGTGGATATGGAGAGGTTGTTTCCTATGGTGGTGGAGTCTAAGACAAGGGGACATACTCTCAGAGTAGATGGAAGTAATTTAGAATGGAGATGAGGAGGAATTTCTTTAGCCAGAGAGTGGTGACTTTGTGGAGTTCATTGCCACATATGGCTGTGGAGTCCAAGTCATTAAAGCAGAAGTTGATAGATGCTTGATTAGTCAGAGCATGAAGGGATATTGGGAGAAGGCAGGAGATTAAGGATGAGAGGGAATATGGATCAGCCATGATGAAATGGTGGACCAGATTTGATGGGCTAAATGGCCTAATTTTGCTCCTGTATCTTATGGATCTTATGTCTGCTTTCATGATTAAAACAAAATATTGAAAATCTGGATCCTAAAATGAGAAGTTTAAGGAAATTAGTATTAGTAAACGCATAATAGTGTAAAATCAATGAGATTAAAAGCTGACAGATCCCCTGACCCTAATATAATACATTGCAGCTTTTAAGAAACATGTAGAAATTATAAATGGTGTTTATTTCCCAAAATTCCTGCAGATTGAAAATAGCAAATGTAGATTTCACTTCGACTTCCCTTACCAAAGTCCACCTCCCACATATTTGGCATATTCAAGAAAGGAAACAAAAGAGAAAATAGGGAATTAAGAACTTCTGGAAGAGCTAGCCTGGCAGCAATAGGAGGAAGAGCTAAAATTTATCAAAATGGAAATAGAAATAATTCATTTAGAAAAGTGTAACATTTAGGCAGGGTGGGTATGGATTTATGAATTGGATTTATGAGTTGTAAATATATCAAGGGGAGCAGGAAATAGTTAATGCATGTATGCATTTTGTAAATCATCCGATAGGCTGTCACACCAAGGATAATACACTAAATTATAATTGGGCTCATGGGATTGGGAGTAATTTACTATTATGCATTAAGATTGGTTAACAGATAGAAACCTAAGATGATGAACAAGTTAATCATTTTAAGGTGGCAGGCAGTAGCTGGTGGGTTAATGCAAAACTAGTACCTTGAATTTTATGATCTGTAGCAAAGACTCAGATGAAGAACTGAGTGGGATGTAAATAATTGTGTTAACCTTACAAAGCTAGGTGGGAAAGTTAGCTGTGAGGAGATTCAAATAGGTTGCAGAGGCAGGCTGAGTGAGTGAAAAATAACATGACAGATGGAATATGATGTAGATAAATGTTATTTGGTTAATTAAGGTTATTATAGCTGGGGGTGGTAGTGGGGACAAGCTCCCACTACCTATTAAATGCTCCCAATTGGTGTGTGTCTCAAATTAGCCTCTGACAACCTAGTCAAGCTCCTGGCCTTCACATGTGGCTTAGCTACTAAGTCCGGCAGAACCATTTCTACAGACAGGAGGAGGAGGAAAGACATGTTACTGGCTCCTTAAAACTAGATGCTTCAGGCAGACGGGGCTCATCAGCCGTGGTTGGCAGTTCATCTAGGAGAAGGAAAACTCTGATCTCAAACCTCCAGTGCCTTGGGGCTATAATCACTCATGAGGAAGGCTTTGGGAGTAAATCCAGAAGTATGGAGCTGGAGTCCCTAAGGCCGTGCTACATTGAGTTCAATTTCTGCAACACCACTGTTGCCAAACAGTATCCGCCGTCCCTTTGGATTCACCAGCTGCGTGGAGAGGGAAGCCTTCTGCACTGGCAACCAGCTTGTTTCTACATCATACTGCCTTGGCCTGTGTACCACATAGACAGCTGGGAGGCAGAGGCCATGGTCAACCCTGTCAAACGGAGGACCTCAAAATATTAGATTATGCACTCTGGTAGAACTAATAGCAAAGCATTTTTTTCTTAAATGATGAGAAACAATGAGGCATTGGATTTATGAAAATCTTGGGTAAATAACAAAGATAATGTGCATGTGCATTTAGAGCAAGTAATTAGGATAGTATGTGGCAGGCACAAACCAATCTTCCATCCTTGGACTCACTTTACACCGCACGCTGTCAGAGCAGTGCTGCCAGGATAATCAAGGACACGACCCACCCAGCCAACACACTTTTTGTCCCTCTTCCCTCTGGGAGAAGGATCAGGAGCTTGAAGATTCATACGGCCGGATTTGGGAACAGCTTCTTTCCAACTGTGATAAGACTGCTGAACGGATCCTGACCTGGATCTGGGCCGTACCTTCCAAATATCCGGACCTGACTTGCACTGCCTTACTTTCTCTTTTCTATTTTCTAATTATAATTTATAATTTAAATTTTTATTATATTTACTTCAATTTGTACTTCAGGGAGGGCAAAGCGCAGAATCAAATATCGCTGTGATTATTGTACACTCTAGTATCAATTGTTTGGTGACAATAAAGTAAAAGGTGGCCTTTGTTACAAAATTGATGTGTTTAAGAGTATATTTGTTTCACTATAACTACAGAGGGCCTTGCTAAAAGCAATCCTGGAACACTATGCTGTTTTTGTTCTCTTACATTGCCAAAGACTCAGTGCAAGAGCAATTTTTTAGTGTAATGTCTCCTGATTTTTGTATGAGGGGAGAATGAAAGACTATGCCTATATTTAGTTGAATTTGAAGATCGAGACAGAAGCTTAGTGAAACATAGCTGGAAGCAAGCTACACTCACTTGTCATCTGCTAAACAAAGTTAGCTTGTACAGATCTCCCAATGTCACCTTGTGCTCCTGAGACAGTGTCATCATAGTTATTGAGCCCCGGTATCATGGCAGGACCTCACAGGGTGTTATGTCAACACATGGGGAAACGGAAATGTTCAGAAACGTTTAAAAATAATTAATTAAAATATTAAAAAAAAGAAGATTTATAAAACTTAAATTGAAAAACAAACTTAAATCTTTAGGAATCATTGACGATGAACCATTCAATATATCTATTACAATAGTTCTCTTTACTGTTCCTGTGCTGGAGTCCAACATGACAAATGTTTCTCAATTGTGAGTTCTGTGCTATGCTTTCAGCTGCTGTACTCAAGTGAAGGAGCAGAGGGTGAAATTTTGACTCTTTGTGAAATCCAATGACAGAATACAATTAGCAAGCTGATAAAGAAACCTGCTGACAATGAACCTTCAATGAACAACTTCTCACTTGCATTGAGAAATTCCTGCAGACCCAGGCAAAATTTTCAACATTTCCCTGATAAATTCCATAAAGTTCTCAAGTAGGCTGTCAGTAGGACAGGGACGTCAGTACTCTCACATAGAGGTAGAGGTCTGAGGGTAAGAAGTTGGCCCTTTACTTCTGAGATGAGGAGAAAATTCTTATTAGAGAGAGTTTTAAATCTTCGTGATTCTGTACTTCAGAGATTCACAGATTCCAAAGATTCCAACTACAGAGGATTGCAGATGTTCAGTCATTGGGTGTATTTTGAAGAGGAATCAAATGATCGCTGGATATTCAGGGAGGTACAGGATATAGTTGGGCTGGCTGGTTGTGTAGTGGCATCAGCACTGCACTTCAAACCCAGATGGCCCCCAACCTGGGCAGCAGCAGTATCTGCGTGGAAGAAAGGCCTGGCAATCTGCTTCCGTATCTTGTCATGAAAACCCTCTGGTCCATGAGGTCACGAAGAGATGGATCTCCAAAGATTCTGCAGATGTTGGAAATGCTGGAGAAACTGATCAGGTGGATGGAGTTGTAAGAGCAGGTCATTGTATTGGACAGAGACCCTTCATCAGGATGTATTCATAGATGTAATATTATTTGAAGGGAAGGTAGAACTGGCCATTTCCTATTTTAGCAATGCTATTTTGAGATCATCTTGTTTCACCAAGGGACAGAGATGAAAATTGCTCTTGATTATTTGGGCTCTGATAGCCATGGTGACAATTTTGGACTGTGGGTGATGTCCAGCAGGAGCATCACTGGTCTCAGATGCTACCAACCCTGAGGAGGAGAATGGAAAAATGAAGTTGGGGAAAAGGATTATTCATTCTCATAGGTGGATTGAGTTTTCTTTTAACACAGATGAGCTTAACAAATACATTTAGTGTGATTGAGAAGCAGACTAAGTCTAGAAAATATCATTGACAACATTAGCTCACAGGCAATTAACACTCTCATACTATTATAGCTGATGCATTAATACCTTCATGGAAACAGTAGGCAAAAGAAATATCACTGTAGGTATGAACATTTCATTTACAATTATCATCCTCAGCGATTTCAAGTCTAAATTTGGTGGGAAATAGAAAGGTTCAGAGGCTTTTAAATTTACAGGAGATTAGACAAAGCTGTAGAATGAGTTAAATTTACGTCCTGATTTGAACATGGGACTAAAGCTCCAGAGGCCTTGATTTTAAAGCTCACAGGCAGTTGATGTTGGAGTCCTAGATAATTTAACTAGTAATTCAGAAGCTTTGATTAATAATCCTAAGATTGCAAGTGAATCCTGTCATGGTAGCTTTGGAACTTAAAACCACAAAATAAATGAGCTTTTTAATGATGACTATGAAACTGTCATTAAAACCTCATCTGGTTCACTAGTGCCCTTTAGCACTGGGATCTGCCATCCTCCGTCACTCTGGGTTTGTTGTGATTCCAGACAGGAACTGATGGAGTCACATTCATTGCCCTCCGAAATGGCCAGACAAGTCATTCAGTTGCATCATAGCCTTTATGTTAGAACAGGAAATCCTGCTGACACTGAATTTGAAAATTGGCAATGTCACACATTCCCAGCATACTTATCTTGCCATCTTGCCAAGTCTTCTTCTGGGCTGGCATTTGAATTACCCAACTCTGACATAGCTGTTCTCAAGGAATCATAGCTTACAAACAGCATAGCAGAATGCTAGGCACAATCCTTGCCCTTGTATTGTGTTACTAGTAGGGAAGAGCTATCAGTGATGCCAGTGCATGGATGAGAGTGTATAGCCCAGAGAGCCCATAGCATTCACTCTAGACCTCATTGAAATCTCCTGGCTTCAGATCAGAAATGGACAATCTTAATCTCTTCCTAATCACCATTCAGCTCTCTCTCTCATTTGGTAAATCCATGGCCCTCCATGTTGAACAACATTTAGAAGCAGCATAGAGAGTAAGGTCACAGAATGCATTCTAGGTGGGGGACTTCATGTTCCATGGTCAAGATTGGTTTGGTGGGTCTAACCCTAACTAGGCAGGAGAGGAACCTACCTGGAGTAGTCCTCACCAGTTCACCTACTGTAGATGCATCTGCCCATGACATCCCTTGTTCATATGGCTGTTGCAGAGACTGTTAAGAAGCTCTAGGCCTTACGTTAAGGTCACCATTTACTCTGCTATGTGGTGTCATGATTATGGCAAATGGGAGAGATTCAGAACAGGTCTAGTGGTTGAGATCTGGGCAACTACAGTATGAGAATCAGCAGTAGCAAGAACGTGCACACACACCATCCTGGCTCAGCATTCCTCCCACACTATCACTACTATTAAACCAGGAGATGAAATCTGTCTCAACATAAAGCGCCAGGGGCGATTGGAATTGGAATTGGAACAGCAGCACAGAAGCTGCCCTTGAGCCTGGTGGTAAGTGCTTTCAAACTTATGTATCTTTTGATGGAAGAAGGGAGGAGAGGGGATGTCTCTTGTGGGTGGAGTCTTTGATTACCCTGGCTACTCTACTGAGGCAATGAGAAGTATAGAAAAAGCTCACAGAGGGAAAGCTGGTTTCCATGATGTGCTGAGCTGTATTCACAGATCTCTGCAATCTCTTATGGCTACAGACAGAAAACCTGCTATGCCAAGCCATTGAACATCCATATGGTTAAGCATGGTGGAGGGAGCACATGATATCATGGAATGACTGAGATGAGTGATCCACCAAAAGCTTTGGGACCAGGCAATATATAGGGTGAAGTACCGTAGACTTATACTCAGCCCTGCCTCTGACCAACCTGTTCTGCTAGTTACCACACTAGCATATACCTGACAAATTGCTGAACGGAGGAAAGCTCACTGACTGAGCAGATTGCTTTCAATTGGCTATTATTGACAAGAAGGCTGATGTGTTGGGACTTTATTTGATGTACTCTTCAGGCAGGAACTTGCTTTGACTACTTTCCATTTTATAAAGATTTCCATTAAAATAATCCTTCCTCTCTCATGTATCTAGAAATTTTAAAAATGATTAAAAACTCCAGTCATTCTGAAGCAGTGCAGCATATTCTGGATATTTTAAGTCTCTCTGCAAAGCAGGACTAGTGATAAGAAGGCACCTTCACTGTCAGGTTCTGCTCAACATTTGCTTCTGTTGGTTGATATGCACGAGTGACCTAACAGACAGATCTATTGCAAGCAATGAACTGTTTTGCTCCTATAAATAAAAAATATGATTTGGGTTCTGTGAAAGATATCACAAGCTAATATTTGACAAATCCTTTCTTGTTAGTTTATAAGATACAAAATTGAGTTATAAATTGTGAATTCTGTAAATGTTTTTTTTTTGTGGGAGAAGTCACTTCTGCCCTGAATATTTGTACTAAAAATTAATATAAAGGACAGGGTCCACAATTTCATGAGGGAGCCCTTTTTAATAAGTTCCTTAAATTGGCACAAAACAATAATTCTATTTACAGAGCTGCATTACAGTGGCAAATCTTTTCCTGGAAGTTCACAAGAACGTAATCTGTTAAAATTTGATACTGAGCAGCATAAAAAAGCTATAAGGGCAGGTGAAAGCCCCTTCTGGAAAGCACTAAGACAAAACCATCACAAGGTTTCTTTTCCTAGGCAGTTAACCTAGTTAGATTCCCACCCCCCCACCCCCCCATCTACTACTTGTCACTGCACTCACTATAATCACTTTTTATAATGCTGCTTACATTTTAATCACATGATGGTACTTATGTATTTATTTTACCTTTTATTCCATATCCATACTTCTAACATTGTTTTATATAATTCTCTATTATTTGCAATTTTTGAATGTTGCTTTTTTGTTGTTGTATGTCAAGCCAACACCACTGCCAATTCCTAATACATGTAAATATATATGGTGAATAAAGTTGATTTCTTAAAGTTCAAAAGGCACATTTTAAGAAGAGATTTAGATAGATAATTCCAGTGCTTTGGTTCAGATGCTGGAGGCATGGAAAATCAAAGAAAATGGGGGACACTCAAGAGGGCAGAATTGAGGCAAAACAGATCCCAGCAGTGGCAATTTCTGAATAAAAGGTGGAGAAACTATCATTAATGCAATAATGACTATAAAAAGATGATTTTTAAGCACCATTTCACAGTAATTCTTTAGAAGATTTGTAATGTGTTTAATAAAATGAAAAGTAAAACACAAATACTGTGTTATAGTTTATTTGCTATGTGCAGTTTATCTAATTATTTTATATGATCATAATGTTGTCCTGAGGCAGATTAGTAATTTATTTTACAAAAAATGCAAAAGTCACGGGAATAAAAATGGGACTGAAACAAAGGCAAATTTTCTCCTGGTCTATTTAGTGCTCTTACTTATGTGTTGGTCAATTAAACAAAATTCTACTCACTCATATCTTAGCCAACACTGTACATGGAAACAGTTTTGCTGTTACCCTCCTTTTTGGATAGGTTTAGGCCTGGCTTAGTGAGTGAAATTCACATCTCTGAGTCAGATACTTTCGTACTTCACTCTTGAAATTTGAGTACACAAACTATGCTGAATTCTTGCTCATTAGAAATGAAGTGCAAAACTTTTGGAAGCTGGCATCTCTTAGCACAAGGCTTAGAAACCCGATGGTACTACTTGTATGGAGTTGACTTGGCCAGTCCAATCAGAACAGATTGTTTCCCTCGCTGAATGTGGGACTCTTCTGTGCTCAGTTTACCTGCAGTTGTATAACTGAAGTGACTAACCTCCCCAGCAATATTTGCTGGGAGCCACCCTATAAAATTTGTTGGATCTGATCAGGTAAACAAACATGCATTTTGAGAAACGTATTTATTTTGTGCTATCTCTTCCTACTTAGCCTCAAATAACTTGTATCTTACTCTAGTGTGCTCCTTCCACCAATCTGATACACTTAGAGACCCAATTGTTTTATCTAATTTCAAAAGCTTATCAGAACTGAGAACAGAATGACACTAAAAATGAAAGCAAAATTACATCAATATATTGGATTGAGTAAGAAGACATCCTTTATTTCCCATCAGTAAAGCATGAAGCAGATCCGTGATTCTCCATTCCAAGTCTAGGGAAGTGCAAAAGAATTGATGCAAGCTTTAAATATTCCCCTCACTTGTTTGGCAGACATTATAGCACTGGAAAAACAGCGTTCTGTTTTTCTTTATGTAGTCTCAAGCAAGCCATAACATTCCTGATGATCAGCTGTTGTTCATGGGCTCTGTTTTTGAACTGCAAGAACTACAAGAACTGTTTTTGAACACAATTGCTCACACAACAACAGCACAACTGGTTATTGCAGAGGTCCCAAATGTGCCTGATGACCATACGTAGACCACTTCCAGTCTAGAATTGATTAACAAGAAACTAGAAAATGTGGCAGAACAAATTCAGGCGGCATGTGCTTAGGTCTGTGATGGTCAATAATGCCAGGTATGATACATTTTTGACTTCTTTCCAATGACCTGATGCAAATGTTTTTTATTAATTTTTAATGAGTTTTTACAATGTAACAAAACCAAAAAAAAAGAAGAGGTTTATACGGTACAAAACAAACATATCAAAGTACAATTCTTATTAAGGAAAGCACCCATGGTAGAATCGTATAAAGTTAATTACCACCTCACCCTCTCACTACCCAACTCCAAGCCAACCTAACGATATATAGAAAAGTTAATCAGAACTATATCACCACAGAGTTGTATTTATAAAAAGATATATTGCCTTCTATCTAATCTATAATATGCTTACACATCAAAAACCCATAAATCTTAACCGTAAGAAGCTGTAAGTAAGGGATTTAAATGCAAAAGAAAAAAAAGGAGGGGTGCACCCTTAATCTAAATGGGAATTATGAAAATATTCAAGAAAAGGTCCCCACACCTTTTGGAACTTTTTATCTGAATTAAGCAGTGCATAATGAATCTTTTCAAGGTCTAAGCAGGACATAATGTCTTTGAGCCATTGAGCATGAGTGGGTGGGGCAGCATCTCTCCACCTAAGAAGGACTGCACGTCTGGCCAAAAGAGAGGCGAAAGACAATGTACGATGCTTAGAGTTTAATGCACGTCAGCTTCTCCTGAAGTACCGAAAAGAGCAATCAGAGGGTTAGGTTCCAAATAGCAATTAAGTATTTGAGATAAAGTTGAAAAAACATCTCTCTAGAATTTCTCCAAGCTAGGACAAGCCCAATGCATATGAATAAGAGAGGCCTCGCCCCCTTTGCACTTATCACAACAGGGACTAATATCAGGACAGAACTGCAACAATTTAGTTTTAGACATATGAATCCTGTGTGCCACCTTGAACTGTAAAAGGTAATGGCGAGCACATAGAGGAGTTGAATTTACTGACTTGAGAATTGAATCCCAAACCTCATCAGACAAGGAAAAATTTAAATCACGTTCCCAGGCAGTTTTAATTTTGTTGAAGGGGGCTCACTTCAACATTGTTAACATATCTCGAATAGTAGAAATTAAACCTTTACCCAGTGGGTTCATACGAAGAAACAAATCCACAACATTTTTAATGAGTGCCTCAGGAAAGTTTGATATTAAAGGGTTGATAAAATGTCTAATTTGGAGATACCTAAAGGAATGAGGAATAGGTAGGCCAAACTTTACAGACAATTGTTCAAAAGTTGCAAAGCGCTATCTATGAAGAGATCTTCAAAGCACCTAATGCCCTTTCTGTGCCAGTCTAAAAATGTTAAATCCTGCATAGAAGGCTGAAAAAGATGATTATGTAGAATAGGACTAGAGAGAGAAAAATGGTGACTCCCATGATGTTTTCTGAAGTGAGCCCATATTCTCAGAGTGTGTCTGACAACCAAACTAACAATCGGTTTAGGCAAATGGCAAGGAAGTGCGGCTTCAAGAAGTGCAGAGAGAGATAGATTCTTATTAGAGTTCAACTCCATTGCCACCCATATTGGGCAGTCAGGCTGATTATAAAAGAAAGACCAAAAGATAAGAGAACGTATGTTGGCTGCCCAGTAATATAAACGAAAATTGGGCAACGCCATACCAACTACCCTTTTAGGTTTTTGTAGATGAGCTTTATTTAGTCTGGGACATTTGCCCTTCCACAGATAGGATGAAATAATAGAATCTAACGAATCAAAAAAAAAGCCTTAGAAATAAAATTGATAAAGATTGAAATAAGTATAAAATTTAGGAAGAATTAACATTTTAACAACATTAATTCGACCTATCATAGACATGGACAAGGGTAACCACTGTGCTAAGCTCTGTTTTGCATGATTTAAAAGATTAGTAAAATTTTCTTCAAAAAGACACTTATAATTTCTTGTTACTGTAATGCCAAAGTAAATAAATTGATTATTTACTACTTTAAAAGGGAGGTTATAAAATTCTAGTGATTGTGCTTCTCTAGTTATTGGAAAGAGTTCTCTCTGATGTAAATTAAGTTTGTGTCAGGAAAGCGATGCAGGTGTCTTAACTGCAATACACATTGTTTGGCAGCTGATGGAATTGAGGAGAAGTGATCTGAAGTGGAACTTGTTTTCTGAGCAGTTTGTTCATTGCAATCTCCCTCTTAGTATCAGGAGAGCTGATGTGGCCCAGAATTGGAAGCCATGGAGGGAAAGCAGTTTGAAAGCTCATTTGACATTGAACATTGGTGGATAAAGCTGGACATTTATAAATTTGGTACAAATGTCTCAGACAATTCAATGAAACTCCATCCAATTTCATCTCACCCAGGCTCAATTAAGATTATATTTTTCATTACATACTTAGATAAATATCTTATATATCTTTCAATTTCCTTCAGCTGGATGATGTTAATAGTTTTGTCTATTGGCGGTTGAGCCAGGAATTGTAGCAGCAATAACAGAACAAATCGCTGTCCACACCTCCTTCATATCTCTGGTTCAGGCACTATGTTCCAGGGTGATTTTATTAAAGGATTTAGATGTATCTTCATTTTGGATTGTAACCACATGCTGTTTGATTTATGGGAAATGCAATAATAAAACAATGCATTAAGAGACTCAGAAATATGAAATGGCAATTCCACAAATATTTGAAAAATGACACATGTTAACTAGAAATCTGCAAATAGTTCTTGCAACATTAGAGTAAGAAAATAGAATAGTTAATGAAATTAATGAACAGCTATTTGGCATAATCATTGAAATATATTTCTGAAAATATGAAAAACATGTAAAATTCACATTTTTCACTTCAAAGGGTCTGAAGCTCAATATTCAAGTGTGTTCAATATGTTTATGTGGGGAATATGCAAAAATATGCAGTTATTCAATCAGATGCAGAATTTGGGTTTTGAGAGGATCCCATGCTAGAGATAATCACGGTGGAATAGCACATCAGTTGTGATGTTCTCAAGAAGAAAGTAGAACTTGTGGAACATTGGGCCCCTGACAAGGTTGAAACCAAGACAATTCATGGTTTCTAGGGACTGCTGATTAAATGGAGCTTTGGAGCCATGTGATCTGAAGTGGAGCCATGTGCCCTTTACAGCATTGCACTTTCAGCAGAGTCATCAAGAAACTTGAAATCCCCAGAACACCCTCCACTCCGTCCCTGTAATATTGCTGGGAACATTTCTGAAATGGAACTGACACATTGGTAACAAGGGTTCACCCACTCTTCAGGTTATTTGTAATCCTTCAGTTTTCAGGAGCAACTGAAGGATTGCACCAAACCTACACTTGCTGGACTTTCAAGCAACACACACAAGATGCTGAAGGAACTCAGCAGGCCTTTGTTGGCTCTGACTGCTGAAAGAATTGGCTGAAGTTAAGTGATGAACTGCATACCCAATGAGGTGTAACAGCACATCATTTATTTAAAAAAACTAGAAAAATATGTATCATCTTAGTTTTAAATTATACAATTGATTAATTTAATTTTCTTTTTTTAAAACTTATTCATACTTAACGGAAAAGAAACATCATTTTCAATTAAATCATTGTTATAAAGTTTTATGAGATCTTTAGTAACTTTAAATAAGGTGGAATGTTAAGTGTGCATTTAATATATATGAGTTGTTGCACTTCCCACTGGGGTTATATGTAGTAGTACACTAAATCTACTGTATTCTTCTGTTTAACCACATGATCTTTGCTCATTTTATGTTAGTATTGATTCCTCAAATCCTTGGATCTTCTGTATCATAAAGCTGTGCTCAGAGGTGCTTTCCTCTTGCGCAGTTTGCTACTAAGATTGAAAATTGCTTTAAGGTCAATCTTAATTCAACAGTTCAGTGGTCAGTGCATCTAAATTGACTTATAGTTAACAGGCAAAAGCAAAAGGTTACTATTTCTGCAGTATAAAGAGAAATCAATTGCAATATAGCACTAGCAGACTTCAGGACAAACTAATACACCTTCAAATTATAGTTGACAACAAGTGATCAGTGTGGGGACTTAGTTATCAGACATTTGAGGCCCTCTTGTAATTGTGTTAATCACTGATTTTTGCATGTTGTTGCAGTTAATGTGATCAATGCTACAGCAAAACGTGATCTGGTGAGGGAGGAGCTTTCAAGCGCCACATTACAGGATCTCTAACTTTCTTCTTGACAACTACTAAAGTCACCGGACAAAACTATAACCACTCTTTATCAAGTTGATTTCCATTCTTCAGCAATGCCAACCTGGGTAGCCATTCAGCAATATTTGCTTCTACAGATTTCCCCTTCTAATGTTGCACAGCAGCTCTCAGCATAATGGGAAATCTTTGATATAGATAACATTCAACTGGATCTGAGCAATGGGATGCCCAACTTGCAGCTTGATCTCCAAAGGAGGCAAGTAACTGGGGCAAAAATTTACTGCATTGAATTTACAGCACTGAAATAGGTCATTAAACTCAACTAGTCTATACTGGTGTCTTTGCTTCACACAGTCTCTTCACTTTATTTCACTTTGTTACCGTATCCTTCTATTCCCTTCTCCCTCATGCACTTATCTACCTTCAGCATGAAGGCATCTTTGCTACTCGTGCTGTTGTGTTATTAATACTTAATGCAATATTCATACCATATTACAGTTGCATAGTCAAATCCTTCACCTAACAAGTTATGTCTGCAAACAGAATGGATGATACCATATCTGGGAGACTTCAGCTGCTTGAAGGTAGCTGTCAATTTTCTTTCAGAGAGTTCTATGTCTCAACCAGGCTGCTGACAGTCTCTGCTTAAAGCCTGAAAAGCACAGCCTACACAAGTGTTGCTATATCTGTCAGAAAGATCATTCTGTTGAAGCACAATTGCAGAATTAAACACATGTTCACAGAGTATCACAGCTGTCTCTACGAGGGCAGAATCACATTACTGTAAGATCAACGAGTGATGCTGGGCCATCTTGCCCGAGTTGTCTCCTTCACAGAGATAGATGATTCACCCCACTCTTCCCCAGAGGCCTGTAATTTCCACCCCCTTCAAATATTTGCTTAATTTTCCTTTGAATCCAATTATTGAATCTGTGTCCACCAGCAGTTCAGAGAGTGCATTCTAGTTCATGGCAACCTCTGTAAAAGGGTAGCTTTCTCTTTTACAACCAGAGTTCTGGTGAAGGGTCTCATTCTCAAACATCAACTGTTCATTGTTCTCCATAGGTTCTGCCTAACCTACTGAGTTCCTCCAGAATCTTGTGTCTGTTACTCTGGATTTCCAGTATCCTCACAATCTCTTGTGTTTCTCATCCACTTGTTTTTTTATATATAACAGTCTCCTTAAATCTGTTGTAATTAAGTCTTCATGCTACTGAGAGCAGTTTTCCCATAATTACTTGATCAAAGCACTAAACTTTAATTTCTTCATTAACTTTTAAGTTTCTTTAAGAATAGATTTTCCAGTCTGTTCAAGTCACCAGTCTCTGTACTGACCTCTTAATGAGGGAATGCAAAGTGCAGGCCCCAGATTTGAACATAATACTCTAAAGCTGAAACACGTAAAAAGATTGATATAAATTCCTAACTTTTGCATTCATAACAAAGCCATTATTCAAAAGAAAACATGAGAAAATCTGTGGATGCCAGAAATCCAAGCAACACACATAAAGTGCTGGAGGAACTCAGCAGGCCAGGCAGCATCTATGGAAAAGAGTAAACAGTTGACTCAGCCTAAAACTATTATGGTCCAGTCCGGAGCCCACATTCCGGGTCTTGATCCGGACTGCAGACACTGGACTCTGGGTCTTGTAGCCGTCCCTCCTTTCACCCTTAAGCCCAAATAGGATCAACTTGACTTAAGGAGGCACACCTGATGCCTATTGGTTGTCAGGTATATATAAGGGGCTCTGGGACTGAGTCTAGTTGGGAGGTGTCCAGTACTTGCTGTTTTGCCTGGCTAGGAGTACCCATGGTTAATCATCTAGTTCTGTAAGTCTGTTCTTGTAGTCACACCCTGGACTGAGCTCCCTTCTGATCCCTTGCCTCTGTTGGTTAAGCAGGCTGGACTGCTGTTGACTGGTGGGGGACTCTGACCCTTTCCTACCCCTCTCTTCTGGTGGGTTGGGCCCTGCACCTGCCCAGGTGCCCTGTGACCTGCTCAGGCCCCTGTGTTCCTGCCTGGGGGGCTGGAACCTGCCCAGGAGTTATGTGGCCTGCCCATGGAGCTATCCTCCCAGCATTCCTTGTCCCATAGACCCATCCTTTAGCCTAGTTAGGGTCCTGCCTTTGCCGTGAGCTCCAGGGTCCTGCCTTTGCTGTGAACTCTCTGAACCCTAGGATCACCTTTGCATGCCATGGTCTCCCCATCTTGTTCTATCCTTTAATTGTTCCTGTCCTGCCCCTAGTACTTCAGTGCCTGTGTCCTGTGTTTGGGTCCAGTCTCCATGTCCCCTTGTGACAGAAATGTCAACTGTACTTTTTCTATGGATGCTGCCTGGCCTCAGTTCCTCCAGCATTTTGTGTGTGTTTCCATTATTCAAAAATGCTGTATGAACTTTTCTCCCAGTCCATCATGCTACCATACAACATTAGTGCAGATGTTTTGCTGGTCCTATTCCTGTATCCCAATATAATGTTCTATTATTCAGATTATTATTCTTGATTCTTACCAAAATATTTCCCATCACCCAACAGCCTGTGAAGTCAATGGAGATGGATTTTATCTGTGGAACTAGAATGTGCCACTGTTATCATTTAGCAGGTTTAGTAATACTGACCAGGTCAGTTCCTGGGCAGAGATGTCTCACTGCTTGTCTTAAGTAGCTTTCTATAATGTATGTTGACTAATATGTGATGGAATTGAGTTTCCTGTCTCCAAATCCCTGAACTCAAAAGAAGGATTTAAGTCCTATACTATAGATATCTATGGGAACCTACAGTGTATGGAAGCAGTACTGTATCTGCCTTCAAGGACCAGTGCAATTCACTGTCTGTTTCTGTGGTGAGGTCTGGCTGCTAATATCTATCACTTGAGTTGTGGGTCTCCCTTCCCTATGAAGGTCAAGAGACTTCCAGTTCACAAAGTAGTTTATGCACAGTTAATTGTATTTTTGATAAAATATAGTTAAATTTACACCCAGTTCTTAGTGTACATCTAACACATAGGTTTTATGTCTGAAATCTTCTAAATTACAAAAGGTTTTCAAACTGCAAAGGATTTCCAAACACAGGTATAATTCTTATGAACTAAAAGAACAAGTTGCAGACAAATGAGTTGTCCATCACAGAAACTAAAGGTTGCGGAATTAATTCTTGTTCCTCTTTCTGTCGTTCTCCTTGTCACCTACTAGTGAGCAGAATGGCCACAGGGAAGCCCTGCGATGACTGTCTACTCCTACCATGTTCAGCTCCAGTTCCTTGACCTGGCCTATCAGGAGTTGCATCTCACTGCACTTCACATAGATGTAGTCATCAGGAAGATTATGATTCTCCCTGACTTCCCACATCTTGCTTGAGAATTATTCTCTTGCCCTAACTGCCATCTTCCCTACACTGAATTAAGGACTAAGGATGAACAACAAAGTAACAGTTTACTTATTCTCTGCAAACTCGCTGCTCTCCCTGACTTTTTGTTCGCTATTGTAATTAACTAATTAGCATATTGACTATCAACTAACAATTTGCAAATGCATCCCTTTTCGAGTAAAACTAATAACTGAAATCCACCAGCATATCCCAAAACCTAGGCTTTTAAACTTGGGTACCTCTCGATTCTAGTCCTGGCTCCTGTTAAGTGAAATAGGAAGCCTTCTATGCCACCCAGTTTACTCTCACAGCCATCTTCAGGGAGTTATGGACTTGCTGTATGTCAATGCTCTTGGGGGTCCTGTCATTCATTTTATACTTCCTTGCATTTGACCTCCTAAAGTGAAACACACTTGCTTGGATTAAATTCTACTCTTCTCCCATATCTATTACTGATCAATAGCCACTGACAGTTTCCTTCACTATCCACAACTTCACCAATTTTTGTGTTGTCTGCGGACTTGTTATTATATTACTACATCTACATATTTGTTCTAGACATTTATATATACAATATCACTAACAACTGAGATTTGAGTACTGATCTCTGTAGAACAGCACTGATCACAGAGCTCCATCATTACCCTTTATCTTCTCTGGCTGAGGTAATTTTATATCTAATTGGCCAAGTCCCCATGAATCCCAATGCATATTAATTTCTGCACCAGTCCAC
The DNA here is from genome assembly GCF_030144855.1 of Hypanus sabinus. Taxonomy (NCBI): domain Eukaryota; kingdom Metazoa; phylum Chordata; class Chondrichthyes; order Myliobatiformes; family Dasyatidae; genus Hypanus; species Hypanus sabinus. The sequence continues at coordinate 40,833,964 of NC_082709.1, forward strand.
TACGAAGAACCTTATCTTGTTAAAATCCATGTGGTTAACATCCACTGCCCGGTCCTCAACAATCATCTTCACGTGCTCAGGAAACTCAGTCAAATTTGTAAGACATGACTGTCGCTGGTAAGTTTATGATTTTCTAAATGAGAGTAAATCTTGTTTCTAAGAATCCTCTCTAGCCGATTCCTTGCTGCTGATAGGAAGTTCACCATCCTATAATTTTCCAGATTATCCCATTTCCCTTATTAAACAGAAGGACAAGGGTGGCTACTCTCCAGTCCTGTGGGGCCTCATCTGTGGATGGGGGAAAACAAATATCTTCATCAAAGTTCTAGCAATCTCTTATCTTTCTCAATACCTGAGGTAAATCCCACCAGGCTCTGAGGACCTATCAGTCTACTGTTCTTCAGTAGAGCCAGCATCACCTCCTCCTTGATCTCAACATTCCTTGGATTATTAGCATACCCCACATGGATCTCCTGACCTCCATGTCCATTCCCTTGGTGAATACTGAGTCCATAAGACCATGAGATATAGGAACAGAGTTGGGCCATTTGGCCCATTGAATCTGTGCTGCTACTTCATCAGGCTGATCCATTTTCCCTCTGAGTCCCAATTTACTCCTTCTCCCAGTATCTCTTCATGCCCTGGCTAATCAAGAATCTATATGAGGTGAAGTTTTTACCCACTTTCTCTGACTGCAGGCATAAATTCTCTCCTTTACCCTTGTGTGATTCTACTCTCTCCCTCACTGCCCTTTTAGTTTAATGTATGTATAAAATGCCATTGGATTTTTCTTAATCCTACTTGCCAACATCATTTCATGGCCTTCAAATTCCCTGCTTGAGATCTTTCCTGCTTTCTTTATTTTCCTTCAGGGCCCTATCTGAATTCAGTTTCCTAAACCTTACATATGCTCCCTTTTACTTTATTGAATAAATTTACAACATCCCTTCTCGGCCAGGTTTCCTGAACCTTGTCATCCTTGTCTTTTCTCCTCACTGTACCACGCCAGTTCTGAACTCTGAATAAATTTCTCTTGTTGTCCAGACTTACTCATAACTATCTGAAACATTAAGGAATTGTGCTCACTGTTCCAATAATGTTCTCCCACTGAATCCCCATCCACATGGCTAGGCTCATTAGGATCAATACAAGTGCCACTGTGCTTCTGGTGCCAGTGTATCATGCCCATAACTCACTGACCCTAACTGTACTTCTTTGCAATGTGGGAGAAAACTGGAGCTCCTGGAGGAAATGCTTAGGATTAGAATTAGTGAGCTGTGTTCAAGCTATGAACACCAAAAATATGACGATGCTTGCAGCCTGCCCCAGCACAATCCTTGGATTGCTTTGGTTACTGAGCCAAGAGCAAACAACGCATCTCACTGCACTCTATTTGCTTATTTAGAGATACAGGATGAAACAGGCCCTTTTAGCCCAGTGAGCTGCACTGTCCAACAACCCAACGATTTAACACTAGTCTAATCACAGGGCAACTCACCATGATCTGCTAACCTATTAACCAGTACTTTGGCTTTGGGAGGAAACTGAAGTTCCCGGAGGAAGACCACGTGGATCACAAGGGGAATGCACAATGCCCATACAGACGGTGCCAGAATTGAAACCTGAGCTGTAATTGTGACCCGCTAACTGGTATGCTCCTGCGTTGCCCACGATTCGATGTTTTGAAATACATGTGACGAATAAAGCTAATCTAATCAAAAAAGTTCTAGTATCCACCTTCCTCTAGTTGGGTAGCCTACAGATTGTTTCCAGAATCTCTCCTGGATGCATGTACCAAATTTTGCCTAATCTAAGTCACTTACACTAATGTTTAAGGAATATTCTACTCTCAAACAACTCCTGAGATATGTATCAGTAAGGGCTCCACTGAACCCATTACTATACCTGCACTGAGCTACAGACCACCATGACTAAATATAGGTTTCTACATTTTGTCTTGCTTCTCTATTAAACAATATTCTACAGCAAGGTACACCTACCTGCTGGTTATAGGTCTGATCTACTGCTTGAGATGTATTTTTTCATCCACTAAGAAGTTTGATGGTTAATCAAGTGGTAATTTTAATATAACTATCATATTAGAATGTATTATACCTATTTCCATATTTCTGAAAGTGTATAAAGATTATTTAATTTTTATGAGCATATTTGGAGAAATTCTAGGATTGTTTGGAAACTTAGGGAAGCAGAAACTTTGTAGAATCGTTCCTTGCAATTAATTGAATGGAAAATATCATGTGCACTTTCTGATGGAATTGAGTTCTTGGTCCACATTTCTTCTGAGGTATAAAGTGAAATTGAAATTTCACCTGATTATGCAGTTGTGTTCAGCTTACAAAATATCAGAGTTTACTTTTTAGGTTAGGCTACATAGTTTATCATGTCACAGAAGAGACATGAACGATATTTCCCAAAATGCATTGCGTTGACTATGAACAATATCTCTCAGTTGTTGTTTTGCAAAACAAATTTCACCACTATGCAGATGAACCATTAGCTGAAAATTAGATTTGGGAGGAAATTGTCCAAATAAACCAGCCTTCAAATAAGATAGCATAGTGTTTAAGGAGAAGTGAGGCTTTGTTACAATTGCACCACTACATTTTTATCTAATGCGCAGAATGAATATTGAAATTGAATTATGCACAGAGAACACAGCAGGCTTTTTTTAGTCATGAGGAAGAGAAAATTAGGAATTTTTATCTGAATGACTGCATTCATAAATAAGCCGCAGTGAAGTACTTAATTGAATGAATTGCAGATCTCTTAATAAAATGTGTAGTGTAGCTTAAAATTGGAATCATCTGTCTGAGTATGATCATCTGAATTCTGCTAAAAACCTTATCAAGTGCACTATGCTGCTTACTAATCCATTACCTTATTTTCTTCCCCGCTTATCCAATAAATGGGGACTTTTTGAGTACCATTTTTCATACAACACAACATTAGTCTAATTAAGTGAATGCTATATGAAATGACACAATATAATTCATTTCTGTTTCACTCAAATCACTACAGAGCATGTAGTGGAAACACTTTGACCCCTTTCCATTGGTCAGGTGCTTGTATGATGAAAAGCTGTAGGGTCAAGGGCATTCAAGGGGGAGAGATATGGTTGCATGTAGTATGGGCAAGTGGCAGAGTATCAGTTCTAGAAAGATATCACATTTTTATACCTGGTCTTTTAAAAGCTGTTCCAACAAGTGAACGTATCTGCTGCTCTGAGGTAGGATGTCAGCTATGTAAGTTGAGGTAATAGATTTAATAACAATGCCGTTAGTGGCCAATTTCAGGGTTCAATTTTAAGCTTTCTCTACATATTCTGCACAGAGAAACAAAATGCCTCATTAATTTATTTTGTTTAGATGTTCGGTGTATGTAGCTAGCAAAAACATAATTAAACTGGGCTTTATGCAGTTATTGGATAAATATATTTGTATAGACTGAGCAGGATTTAGCTCCTAAATGTGTGCAGTAACACTGGTCACTAATTGCCTCAGTGATACTGTTACCCATGAATTCTGCTTCACCAGTAATCAAAGTCAACATGATCACAAGTAAGTTATACTGGTTTTTCAAGTGAGTCAGAAATCATAAAAGAATTATCTCATTAGGATCTATTTCATGGAAGAATTTGTGGGGGAGGTGGTAATAAAGAACAATAACATTTATGCATGTAGTAATATAGTCCTTGAGCCAAGAGAAGACCTTTTATTTTAAACTTGATGGATGATGCTGAGCCCAGATCCTTAGCATCTTACACAAGAAGATCTTTGATACAACACTGTTTGATTACAGAAGCAATGTTATTCACCAAAGCAGCCTACAATAAAAGCATTTAGCTTGAAGATATTTTCAGCACAATGGTTGAATGTTAAGATGCCTTACTAATAGTGGAGAATGAGAAAGGCTGAGTAATAGTGACAAGGTGGATGTAAAGAAGGAAAACCTATTTGAATTGATGACTGAAAAACTGTCAAGGGTGGTATTAGCATAAAAGCATAGCATACTATTTTAGCTGCTTTGTACAGTAGTTCTGTCTCAATGTAGATTTTTAAAGAGGTTTTGTACCAGAATTAATCCAGACTAAACCCCGGTATTGGACTAAATGACGGGCAAGCATCATTTCAGGCCAAAGCTCTAATTATTTTCATTCCTGTTACAGGCAATATTACAAAGTCATTAGAAAATACTAATAATATATGGTTCACTTTACAAATGCACTTAATTTCTCTTATTTTCTGCTTCAATAAAAATTCTTACCACACTTCTTAGCATGGATGAAACTTATTACTGCACTCAATGGGAAGGTAAACATATTATTAGACTTCTCTATAAAGTTCACATTCTCTTTGAATTCCAGATTGACGTTTCCTTGGCAATACTGCAGCCTGGAGGTTCCAAATGCAGACTGTTAGGATCACAATTTTCATCCTTCAAGGCCGAAGCCTAACCTCAAATCTAATTTCCCTAAATCGATTAATTGGCCATTCATCTATTTGATTCCCTTAGGTACTTGTACACAAAATATTATCCTCCATTACAGCAGTAATTGCACTTCAAGGTAATTTAACCTGAAGCACTTTAGGACGATTCTGAGGGCCAAAGCATTTTATGGATGTTAAGGCTCATTTACAGTTGGTTCAGCCAATGTGTCTCAAGTCAGAGTACTAGACTTTGCACCTCACTGTGCTATATTGTCCCACCACCATTATACATGCCTGAAGATGTAGTGACGTTACAACATGCAAGAGTGAATTGTTAGATCCCAATTGTAATTCTGAATTAACAATTGCAGCAGAAGTGCACAGAACACTCTGACAATTCGTACCAAAAAAACAGCATCAGCGGAAAATATATTCCATAAAGAGAGTGTGGAATCACCTCATGAAGTGGCTTGGGTAAAAACATTATTTGGTGTAGACTAAAAACTGTCTTGACCTGGACCCCCTCTCCCCACCCCCCCCGTTGATAATTGCTACTCTCTGGATCCTCAATTAGCACTTACCCCTATACCATGACTCACCCTGTCTCCTACAACCATCCCAACCCTTCCATTAAACCCATAAATTTTGGGAGATCCTGTATGGGTGCCCCCTGCTGCACACCGGAAGAATGTGTTCCCAGCATTTTCTGTTTTTATTTCAGATTTCCAGCATCTGCAGATTTTTTTTGGATTTTCAGAATGTAAGTGGATTCTGTGTATTTAAATGGCCCAATTCTACACATCAAGCAATTATTTGTTAAAAATGCCTTTTGTGCTTTTTTAACGTAAGAAAAAGGGGTATATTAGTAAAATAATACTTTCATAATTCTAAGTGAATAAAATGCACATTGGGAATTTTTAGCTTTTTTCCCTTAAATTAGTATGGGTTATCTGTTTATGTATGATCATGGTATTAACTTTAGGGAGTAATTCATATCTGAAATTGGACAATTCACAGTTGTTGGTGTACAGTGAAGAGTCACGTACAAAAACCTTTTCATTTAGGGTGCTAAAAATATACCTTAAACAGCAGCACATTGGAGTGAAAGGTCCGGGCAGTCTGTCTAAAAGCACAACATAACATCCTGTTATTTTACTATGATTTATTAATGGAATGAAATAGAATGTAAAACAGCGTGGAAATATAAACAAACATCATTTGACACTTGCCGGGTAATATTGGGTCAGTTTGGTCACGGGGCAGATCTAAAAGGAAGTGAACGAGGTAGAGACACAAAGCTATTTGGAGGGAAGATTCCAGAGATACAATCTAGCCAGTTGACAGAATAACTGCTATTAGAAGTGAAGATCTCCACTGCCGGCATCAACAGAGTTGATACTGTATGGGGCGATTGGGATGGCAATGCATGGACCATCAGTTTCCTCAGAAGAATGAGTTGAGCCTTCACATGTCAGCACATTTATTTTGCCACTGGCCTAACTTTGCCTCCTGCACTATTAGTTTCAATGATAATCCAGATCATGGTATCTTACATTTCCTCATATCTAATTTCTGAATTGGAATGTTTACTTATTACCCGATAGGAAATATAGTGCTTTGCTGATATATTGCATTTACAAGTGCAACCTTAAGCTTGAACTTCTAAGAATCCTCAAGACATTATTTAATTTGCCCTGGTTTCAGTCTTTGAATTCTCCTGGCACGTTGAGAAGCAGTCGGTCTTTTCCTGCAGCCAGCAGTAAACTAAAAGTTCTTAAGATGGATAAGTCACCTGGACTGGATGGTCTGCATCCCAGCGTTCTGAAAGAGGATGCTGAAGAGACAGACAGACAGACATACTTTATTGATCCTGAGGGAAACTGGGTTTCGTTACAGCCGCACCAACCAAGAATAATGAAGAAATATAGCAATAAAAAAAAAGTTGGGGCTGATAGGCAAACTGGAGGGGGTCTAAGTGTGGCCTAACCATAGGCCAGAGCTGCTCTAGAACAAGTCTCTCCAGGGTCTTCATGCTGTGGGAGGTCAATGCCACCAGTCTGTAGTCATTGGAGCCACTGGGGCACTGGGGTGCGGCGTCTTCAGTACAGGAGCGAGGCAGGATGTCTTTCACATCACAGGAACCCTCTGGAGACTCAGGCTCAAGTTGAAGATGTGGTGAAGTACTCCACATAGCTGAGGGGCACAGGCTTTGCACACCCTGGGTCTGAAACCATCCAGGCCTGCAGCCTTGCTTGGATGGAGACGTTTCAGCTGTCTTCTTACCTGTTCAGCTGTGAAGCCCACCGTGGTGGTTTCAGGTGAGGGAGGGATGTAGTCACGAGAGCAGGGTGGGGGGCTGTGAGGAGGGGTAGGAGGGGAGAGTGGAGTATGTGTTGGTCGGGCGCAGACAACAGATGAATCATGTGGGGGATGGGCAGGGGCCACAGTGTCAAATCTATTGAAGGTTAAGTTTGTTAAGAGCTCGCAGATGCATTGATTATGATCGTTCAAGAATCACTTGATTCTGGCATAGGTCAGGAGGAATGGAAGATTGCAAATGTCACTCCACTCTTTAAGAAGGGAGGAAGGCAAAAGAAAGGAAATTATAGGCCAGTTAGCCTAACCTCAGAGGTTGGGAAAGTGTTAGAGTCCATTATTAAGGATGAGGTTTCAGGGTAGTTGAAGAATAATGATAGAATAAGTCAAAGTCAGCATGCTTTCTGGAAAGGGAAATCTTGCTTGACAAATCTGTTAGAATTCTTTGAAGAAGTAACAAGTGGGAATGACAAAGGAGTGACGGTGGATATCATTTACTTGGATTTTCAGAAGGCGAAGGCATTTGATAAGTTGCCACACAAGAGGGTGCTTAACAAGATAAATTCTTATGGCATGACAGGAAAGATACTGGCATGGATAGAGGAATGGCTGGCAGGCAGGAGGCAACAAAAGAGAATAAAGGGGGCCTTTTCTGGTTGGCTGCCAGTGACTAATCATGTTCCTCAGGGGTCAGTATTGGGACCGTTACTTTTAACATTGTTTGTCAATGATTTAGATAATGGAATTGATGGCTTTGTGGCAATGTTTGTACCTGGTATGAAGATAGGTGGAGGGGTAGGCAATGCTAAGGAAGCAAGGCAATTGCAGCAGGATTTGGACAAATTGGAAGGATGGGCAAAAAAACTGCAGGTGGAATACAGTGTTGGGAAATGTATGATAATGCATTTTCATAAAAGAAACAAAAATACAGATAATTATCTAAATGGAGAGAAAATTCAAACGTCAGAGGTGCAAAGGGACTCAGGAGTCCTCATGCAAGACTCCCAGAAGGTTCATTTAAAGGTTGAGTCTGTTGTAAAGAAAGCAAATGCAATGTTGGCATTTATTTCAAGAGGAATCGAATATAAAAGCAAGGAGATAATGCTGAGGCTTTATAAGATACTGGTCAGGCCGAACTTGGAGTATTGTCAACAGTTTAGGGCCCGTATCTCAGAAACGATGTTTTGTCATTGGAGTGGTCCACAGAAGGTTCACGATGATTCCAGGAATTAAGGGGTTAACATATGAGTAGTGTTTGGCAGCTTTGGGCCTGTATTCACTGGAATTTAAAAGAATATGTGGGGACTTCATTGAAACCTACCAGATGTTGAAAGGACTAGATAACGTGGATGTGGAAAGGATGTTTCCTCTGGCGGACGTGTCCAGAACTAGAAGGCACAGCCTCATAACTGAGGGGTGACCCTTTAGAACAAAGGTAAAGAGGAGTATGTTTTAGCCAGAGAGTAGTAAATCTGTGGAATGCTCTGCAAAGACAGCTGTGGAGGCCAAAATAGTGGGTATATTTCAAGTGAAAATTGACAGTTTCCTGATTGGTCAAGGCTTCAAAGGATATGGCGAGATGACAGGTCTATGGAGTTGAGTGGGATCCGAGATCTGCCGTGATGGAATGGCAGAGCAGACCTGGTGGACTGAATGCTCTGATAACATATTTATGCACTTTGTGCAAATGCTAACACAGCCTCATTTAGCTCAGTGAACCATTCTGATTTGGAGATCCAAGTCCTTTGAAATGAATAATATATTTTGGCTCCTTGTAGACCTGTCACTTTGACTTTGGAGACATGAAAATATATTGCTGCAGAGTACATGTGCAGATCTATCACAACAAAGGTATCATAGAGTTATGCAGAAAGAAACAGACTCTTCGGCTGAACTCATCCATGCTGGCCAAGTTTCCCATCTAAGCTGTTTCCCATTTGTCTTCATTTGACCCAAAATACTCTAAACCTTTCCATCATGTATCTTCCAATTGGCTTTGAAATATTGTCATTATACGTGCCTCAACTACTTCCTTTGGCAGCTTCTTTCAGGTACGTACCATTCTGTGTGAGAAACATTTCCCCTCAGATTCCTATACAAGATGCAACAGCTTTTCCATATCTGAACTGAACCATGGACACTGCAGCTTTGAATCACTTGTGTGGATCAGAGCTTTTTATTGCAAGAAAATTTGCAGAGGCCCAGATCAGAGGCATTCAAATGTGGTGCTCAAGAAAGCTACAAGCAGGGCAGGTATGATCTCTGGACAGCCATCTCACGAGCGAAGTGGAGATATCAGACTCAACTGGAATCAACAAGGAACAAGATCCTACAGAAGGTAGAGGATTTGGCCCCGGACATCACGGGTAAATTAACAAGGGACAGTTGTGGCAAGGTTTGAATACCATACCCTCCTACTAAGTTAAACCTTACAACACAGGGAATGGCAGAGCTTCACTCCCGGATGAGCTCTATGTCTTCTATGCTCAACTTCACCACCAGAACAGGGAGGAACCAGCACACACCCTTACATCTCCCGATGATCCCTTGGTCTCAGTATCTGAAGATGACGTGGGGGCTGCTTTCAAGAGAGTGAATCCGAGGGAAGCATCGAATCCAGATGGAGTACCTAGCCAAGAAGAGCACAGTAACCTGTCTCAGTGTCTGTCACCCAGAGATGAAGTGTTTTGAGAGGCTGGTGTTGAATCATATCAGCTCCTGTCTGAGTGGTGACTTGGATCTGCTCTAATTTGCTTACCAAAGCAAAAGGTCCACAGCAGATGCCATCTCATTGGCTCTTCAGTTAACCCTAGAACATCTAGACAGCAAAGATACATAAATCAGGATGCTCTTTATTGATTACAACTCAGTATTTGCTACCATCATCCCCTCAAAACTAATCAGTGAACTCCAAGACCTGGGCCTCAATACACCCTTGTGCAATTGGATCCTCAATTTCCTCACTTGCAGATCCTAGTCAGTTCCAATCGGCAAATGGTTCTCCTGAACAAGCTCCATCAGCACAGGTGCACCACAGGGATGTGTGCTTAGCCCCCTGCTCTACTCACTTTACTCCTATTACTGTGTGGGCAAGTACAGCTCCAAAACCATATTCAAGTTTGCTGATGACAAACTGTTGTGGGCTGTGTCAAAGGTGGTGATGAATCAGTATACAGGAAGGAGATTGGAAATTTGGCCGAGTGGTGTCATAACAACAACCTCTCACTCAATGTCAGCAAAACCAAGGAACTGATTGTAGACTTTAGGAGAGGTAAACCAGAGGTCCATGAGCCAGTAGTCTTCCAAGGAACAGAGGTCAAGAGGTTCAGTAGCTTTAAATTCCAGAGCGTCACTATCTCAGAGGAACAGTCCTGGATCCATCATAAAAATGTAATTGCAAAGAAAGCATAACAGCATCTCTCCTTCCTCTGGACTCTGAAGAGATTCAACATGTCTTCAAAAACCTTGATGAAGTTTCATAGATGTGTGGTGGAGAGTGTATTGCCTGGCTGCATCATGGCCAGGTATGGGAGCACCAAACGTCTTTGAGTGGAAAATCCTACAGAAGGTAGAGGATTTGGCCCCGTACGTCACGGGTAAAGCCCTCCCAGCCACTGAGCACATCTGGATGAAATGTTGTAGGAAAGCAGCGTCCATCATCAAAGATCCTCACCACCCACTCTTTTCTCACTGCTGCCATCAGGTAGAACGTACGAGTGTATCAGGACTCATACCATCAAGTTCAAGAACAGTTACTACCCCTCAACCATCAGGCTCTTGAACAAAAGAGGACAACTACACGCATTCTCTCTCTAGTGTTCCTACAACAAAAGATCTTACTTTATGTTGTTATTTCATGCTCTTGTTATTTGCTGCTATTCATTTATATTTTCTTGTGCACAGTTTGTGTCTTCTATAAGCTTGCTCTTTCATTCATCCTATTTACATTGATTGTCCTATAGATTTGCTAAGTATGCCTGCAGAAAAAAGAATCTCAGGGTTGTATGTGGTGACATGTATGTACTCCGATAATAAATTTTACTTTGAACTTTGAAAATTTGTTCTCCAATAACTGCTTGCGACCTGAGCTGGATGGTGCCTGAAAACTGGCAGGGACCATACAAGGAATGACTCACCTTTGCTGATTGAAGGCAGTGGAGGGACCACGTGATCTTATGGAGACTGTTTATTACAGTGACTTTCAGAATGAGGCTGTTTCTGTGGAGCACCAAGAAAACTCACCTCTGTCCCAGGATACTGACAAACTTTTACCATTGTACCATTGAGAGCGTACTCGCCAACTGCATCTCAGTGTGGTATGGCAATTGTCCCGTATCAGTCTGCAAAGCACTCCAGCATGTGGTGAAAACTGCCCAGCAGATTATTGGCACCCAATTGCTCAGCATTGAGAACATCTACCATAAATGCCGCCTGGGCAGGGCAAAAAGCATTATCAAGGATGCATCTCACCCTAACCATGGACTTTTTACTCTCCTCCCATCTGGTAGGCGCTACAGGAGCCTCCGGTCCCGCACCGGCAGGCATAGGAAGAGCTTCTTCCCTGAGGCTGTGACCCTGCTGAACCTCACATCACAGCGCTAAGCAATATTGCACCCATATTGTACTGTCTCAGTACTTGTATATTTGTCTGCTGTAGCACTTACTTTTTATTTGCAGTTATTCTGTAAATAACACTATTCTTTGCATTCCTGGTTCGATGCTAACTGCATTTCATTGGCTTTGTATCTGTACTCATCACAATGACAATAAAGTTGAATCTAACCTAATCTAATCTTCTAGTTGTACCACTAAATTCAGGCTGCAGGCCACATTGTGAAAAGCAAGCACATGTTAAATTTGGCATGCAATGCTGAAAGTTAGTTGCTTAGAGGGTTGGGTGCATTAAGCTTAAGGAATTGTCTGACATGCATTAAGTGAAGCTGACCAAAGAAACTAAGAAAAGTGATGCAATAACAGAGGCTGCCACGATTCAACATTCACACGTTGAGATTGGTCATTGTTGTGGACTGTACTCTTGGGCGTTCAACTTCCTGTTAGCTGTGTAATTGTACACCACCAATCAGCTATTCATTTGTGATGTTAACATCATCCAAACAGATCACATTATACTCAGTGAAACACTATTTTCTCTCGAGCCAGTAGTAGCAGGTAACCAGGAAGGGGACAGTTACCCCTTGTGACCTGGCACCCATGGTGAGCTCAGTGCTGGACATTGTTAGGAATATTCAATGCTCACGACGATCCCAGTCTGAAAACATTGTAAATGGCAGGACTCTCAAAGTCAAATCTCATCCCATCCCATTGTCTCTTCTAGCTTACAGGCTTGAAAGACTAGAGGACACAGCCTCAGAATAGGGGGGTGTCCTTTTACAATGGAGATGAGGAGGAATTTCTTTAGCCAGAGAGTGGTGAATCTGGAATTATTTGCCGCAGGCAGCTGCAGAGGCCGAGTCTTTATGTATGTTTAAGGCAGAGGTTGATAGATTCTTGACTGGTCAGGGCATGAAAGGGGAGAAAGCAGGAGATTGGGGCTGAAAGGTAAATTGGGTCCGCCGTAATGAAATGACAGAGCACACTCAATGGGCGAGATGACATAATTCTGCTCCTGTATTTTATGTTCGTAAACTAGCGTGTTTAAGAATGACTTACTTTTTCCCTCCCCCACAGCCATCACCTCTACACTCTGTGTCATTTTCTTCACAGAGTCCCGAGCACAGCAACTCCTGCAAATAGTTGAGGAGCAGCAAAAGACAGCGATGGAGAAGTTCTGTCGTCTTCAGTTTCACACTTGTATCTCGGATCCTAACACATCAATAGATTTAGAGCAGGATCTGCACATGCTGAAGCACCAAGCAGTTAAGACAAGGGGAAACAATACAGTAGATAGCACTGTAATGTAGACTCCAGAACAGTTGACACAGTTGAATAGTTTATGGAAATAAACAATAAAATACATGATGTGCACTGAAAACTGTTGAGTTGTCAAACCAACACCCATGCAAATTTCTTGCTTCACCACAATGGAGGAAGATCTTGAAGATCCACAACCAAAGTATTATACCTTTGACTCATTCAGTTAAAAATAAAATTTTTCAGTTATCATCCAGTAATTATTCATTGAATAGACCATTTCAAAATTATCCTTGATTAAATCTAGTCACTTTGAGAGTTTACTTTTCCATTTATTGAATTAATTATACAGTCAATTTCTCCATTTATTCTGCCTCAGAGACATTTGCTGAATGTTGTCAAAAATATTTTCCTGGCACGGGAGTAGGGTTTCTGACTCAGTGAACTCAGAGGAAACAAGAGCGATGTCATTCTCTGAGGATAGTCAACATAAAACAAAAGGCTTAATACTCTGAATGCAAGCGACTCTGTAGATGCTGGAATTCCAGAGTAATACACACAAAATACTGAGGAATCTCTGTCTATGGAAAGGAATAAAGAGTTGATGAGCCCCTTCATTGGGACTTGACTGAATAGTCTGAATACTTCTCATTTGTAGAAACCCACTGTGTAGGAAAAGGTATTAATCAGATGATATGTGAAATGCTTGAAAAATGATGTCAGACAAGAAAATCACTGAAAAATTCAGTACTGTAAGCAGAATTTCCTTTTGTATTGTAAGCATAACATGAACAAAGATAATATTGATGTGTGTGAGATATTGGTGCCCAGCTGTTTAGTTGGAGGACATTCCAGAGCTGTCACATCAAAATATCCTCTTTGTGCTGAACTCTCATCAATCAGGTAAGAACAGTCAGTCACATTCAACCAGAAATGGAGTTTATGACAGTTATGATTGAATAGAACCTAATAGAGAAAGGACATTCAATAAAAAATTACTATAAAAAGAATTCTATTATGTTAAAATAATTGTCTTTCTTAACAGATACTAGGTTTCTGAACCACTATAGTACTTAAAATAATAACTTAAATAAAGTTGCTGGAAGTTTGGTGCTCTAGAATAACTACTCCTTTGTGACATATCAGTGGAAGCTAGAACTTCCAGTGCAGCCTGTCCCATTCAAGAAAGGTGGCCCAGGATTAATAATAAAAGTTGTTTGGAATTACAATGTTAAATTTCAAAGTTCATAAGAAATTTATTATCAAAGTATGTATACATACACACACATATATATATCCCCCATACAAACAGGAGTTTTGTTTTCATGCAGGGAATCACAGTAAATACAAGAATCGCAATAGAATCAATGAAAGAATGCTGCAAGATGGACAACAACCAATGTGCAAAGGAAAACAACAAATGGTACAAATACAAAAAGAGGAGAAGGGAAAAAAACAATAAATAAACAATAAATATTGCGCAAATACGAGAAAATGAGGTGAAGATTCCTTGAAGGAGACTGCAGAGGTTGTGGCAATAGTTTTGCGATGGGGCAAATGATGTGAAGTCAAGTTATCCACTCTAGTTCAAGAGCCTGATGGTTGAGGGGTAATAGATGTTCCTGAACCCGGAGCTGTGAGTCCTGAGGATCCTATACCTTGTTCCTGATAGCAGCCACGAGAAGAGAGCATGCTATGCTTTCTTCATAATTACACTTGCGTGCCAGACCCAAGACAGATCCTTTGAAATTATAGTACTGAGAAACGTAAAGTTGCTGACTCTGTCCAACTCTGATCCCCAATGAGGACCGGCTCATGGATCGCTGGTTTGCTCCTCCTGAAGTCATTAATCAGCACTTTGGTCTTGCTGACTTCGAGTGACAGATTGTTATTGTGGCATCACTCAGCCAGATCTTCAATTTCCCTCCTATATGCTGATCTGTCACCACCATTGGTTCAACCAACAATAGTGGTGTCACCAGCAAACTTAAATATGACATTGGTGCTCTGTTTAAACTTACAATCATAAGTATAAAGTGAGTAGAGCAGGGAGCTAAGCACACGGCCTTTTAGTGCATGTATGCTGAATGTGATTGTGGAGGTATTGAGGCCAAGGTATTGGATCTTATTGATTAATCTTAAGGGGGTGATAGTATTGAATGTCAAGCTGTAGTTGATAAAGTGCATCCTGATATACTCACTTTCATTGTCCAGATGACCTAGGGTTAAGTGAAGGGGCAATGAAATGGCATCTGTTGTTGACCTGTTGAAACGGTAGGCAAATTGGAGCAGAGCCAAGTCGCCCCCTCAAGCAGGAGTAGATACATTTCATTACAAGCCTCTCAAAGCACTTCATCACCGTGAACATAAGTGCTACTGGATGATAGTCATTGGGGAAGCTCTTCTTAGGCACTGGTATAATTGAAGTCTGCTTGAAGCAGATGAGTACCTCAGACGCTGAAGTGAGAGATTAAAGATATCGGTGACAACTCCAGTCAGTTCATCAGCACAGGTCTTTAAAAATCGGCTAAGTACCAGATGCTTTTCGTGGATTCACCCTCCTGAAGGATGCTCTCATATTGGCCTCAGAGATTGAAAATAGAAGGTCATTGAGGGCTGTTAGAGTTTGTGAAGGCGCCTCTATGTTTCGATGGTGAAAGCGAGCATAAAAGGCATTGAACTCAGCTGGGAGCAAAAACCTTGTTGTTATCTATGTGGTCTAGTTTCACTTTGTAGGAGGTGATAGCATTCCGTTCCTGCCACAGCTGTTGAGCGTCCCTCACTGATTCTCGTTTGGTCTGGAATTTCTGTTTCTAGAGAGCATACCTGGGTTGCTTGTATGTAACTTAGTCGCCAGACCTGAATGTCACTGATCTGGCCCTCAGCAAATTATGGATCTCATGGTTCATCCAGGGCTTGTGGTTAGGGAAGACTCTGAATGATTTTGGGGGGGACACACATCTGTGTCATTTTTATAAATCTGTGACAACTGTTGGGTATCCATTCAGATCTTCTGATGAGTCCTTGAACGTGGCCCAGTCTATCGATTTGAAGAGTTTCTGTAGCTGCTCCTCGGTCTTTCACAACCACCTCTTTGTTCCCCTTACCTCAGGAGCTTTGTTCTTTAGCCACTTGGAGAAGGACAGCTAAGTGATCAGATTTCCAGAAACGTGGTCCAGGCAAGGAACAGTAGGCATGCCTAACTGCAGTATAATAGCGGTCATGTATGTTGGGACCCCTAGCGCTGCAGGTGATATGTTGATGATAATTGGCAGAGACTTCTTCAAACAAGCCTGACTGAAGTCCTCGACTAATATTTGAATGACACCAAGGTAGGCTATTTCTTGTTTGATAATCACAGCATGTGCCTTTTAAACATCTGCCTTTGGCAATGTGTAATCTGCAGTCAGGATCACAGAAGGGAACTTTCTTGGTTAATAAAATGGTTGGCATGTAATCCTCTGGTGTTCCAGGTTGGGGGAACAAAAGGAGTGTGTGGGAATCATCTCCATTTGGGACTGATTAGGGATCAATTTGGTTTTAGCCTGTTTTGGACAGGTGTTATGCCTGCAGCCCCCTCCTTTGTGAGAATCTCAAGATCACTGTTGGGTGGGTCAGGGGACCCAGGAAATAAGAGAGAGACGTGCGAAATGTCTCGTTCCCCGACGATGTAAAGCTACGGGACATGGCCATTGTCTCTTGGAGACAAATTTGTGGATTGGAGACTATGCTACGTGAACGCCCTCAGGCAAAGTGGGCTGGTTGAGGGAGAGATTGCATCACCCCTAACCTGATTGACATCTACGACCCTGGGAGTCAGGATAACAGAGGGTCTGTAGGAACAGCCCCTCAGATGCACCAGAAGAAACGTTAAGCAACCACATAACAGCAGGATGTCATCTGAAGGAGGCCACGTGCGTTCAGTTCCGTTGCTGGAACTGGTCGCTGGAACCATGGAAAATAGCTTTTAGGTAACAATGGGGAAACCCACTCCCCTGACTCAATGGATTGGCATCATAAAAGACCTGGGCAAGTTTAAACAGCCTCTCTCTTAAACACAAAACGCTGCAGCTTGAACGAACTAACAATGACTGTTATATTTCCATCGGACAATACATTATCCCCTAGACAACGATCGAGCTATTTCTTATTGGTTATTATTATACCCGCACTTTAGATTTAGTATTGACGACGTATATTATCTGTATGTTTGCATTAATCTTATTTTTGTGCCCCTTTAACAATAAATACTTTTAAAAATAATACCATCAGACTTCAACGGACCTCTCTATCTTTGCTGGTAAGTGACCCAGTTACGGGGTACGTAACACAGGTAATGTACAGAACCATCACACCATGTGTCCAGCACATGAATAACAATTCTCTTCCTGAAGTGCTTTCTGATTAATACTGATGATCTGTCAGCACTGATGGAAGAAAGAAAAGCAGGGGCTGAATGGCAGACTGCAGATCTTAAAGTGTAGGGGTCCTTTGGCCGAAAGTAACCCAAGCTGTCAAGCTTGCCAGTCTTTACAGGAGTTTTATTACACTTGGCTGGCAGATGGTGTCTCTTAACTGAATTAACATTCTGGCGTCCTTGATGTTCTGTTTGCCAGCAAATATCAACAGGCTTTGACCTAGTACATTATATCCCTCTCTGATGGCCATTTAGCCTCAGAAATCTGTCCATTAAAATAGACCTATTCAATTTACCAAATTCCAAAACTAAATACTAGGTTATTTCTTTACTATCTGAATTGTTTCTAAACACTTCACTCCCTTATTCTTCCCATCCAGAGCCAGCAACGAACTTGCATATTATCAAGATAATGTGGTTTCAAACTACACCAAGTAATTCCTTGCAGCTGCCAAAACAAAACACATTCCATGAAATAGAATGGCAATGTCTGAAGGCACTGCACAGTGTTCGCTACTGGGGCCATATACTACAGGTAGTAATTGTAATTATACCTTTAAAGTGCAACTGAAAGCTTGAAGCATTGAGTTAGAAGGACAGCTCCCAAATTGTTCAGAGGACAAGGGCAGAACGTGTATTTGCAGTTAAACTGCCAGTTTTGTGCAAATAGGCATCAGAAACCACTTTGAATTAACACCATTGGAAGGGGATAACAGGCAAATTAAATACAATTTACGCACTGAAGCATAAGTTTAATGGTGCTGCAGCAGTATTGTCATGAATTATGATTATGAACTGAGGTCAGCTTAATAGTTAGCAAGATTAGATTTTGGAATGACAAAAATACTTAAAGCTTTCCAGCTCAGGTTTAGCAAGGAAAGATTAGGCAAAAGAAATTAAATGTATATGGGACGTTTTAAAGTGATACTTAATTTGATTGATGTAATCCCTGTGTAAAATTCATTGATATTTGCTGTAAATGGGACTGGGCTTTACCAGGATAATGCTGCTTGTTCAGATGGACTTGTTTCCTTGAATTTAGAATAGGTTGCATCAAAAGTTTTTCTTCTGCACAGAATTCTGGAAAATCATCTTCACTAAAATGGTGTAACTTAATAACCCAGGAAGGAAAACCTGCTGCCTACAGCATTTAATAAACTAGGCTGAAGGTAGTTATTAGTATTCCCTCCCCTTTAATTTGGCATTAGTGTGAGTACTAAAACAAAGACCATCGAACATTACAGCACAATATAGGCCCTTCAGCCCATGATGTTGTGCCAATCAATTCAGCATTTTGCTCCTACGTATCCCTCCATTGTCCTTTCATTCATGTCCCTAACATACCTGCCTTCACTGCCACCCTGGCAGTGACTATATTCAGTTTAACAAATCTCTAATGTTTTAGGGGAATCTATGTATCTGTTTATTCCAGTCTCAGATAGAAAAAATCCAGCATTAGCCTGCCAAAGTAGAACAGTCCTATCCATAATCCCCCCTAGTTTTCCACTCTGAGATCACAATGAGACAGGTTTCCTTTTCCACAGGCCGATGCACTTGAAACTTCTAAGCATTAATCAAACAAAATAAAAGAGCATATTTAACAGCACCAACAAAAATAGATTCCGATCAGGTGAAATCACAAATGAAAACCGGTCTGTGGAGGGAGCGTGCTTGGTCCAAATTAGAGAAGGACGAGGTGTAAGACGGAGACTGAGTGACAGTTATTAGATAGCAGATGAAAAGAGAATATGGGCTTATGGCCAGTGAAGTCTTGAGGGAGACATTGGAATGACAGGCAGGTCAGTGAGAGATGTTAGAACAGGCAAACTGTAAAATTAGAGAAGGAGAGGAGAAATTTCTGGTCACAAGGTGAGGAATTATTCCACTGTCTGTCTTGAACTCAGCTGTAAATCAGTGTTACTAAAAGATGCCTATTAAATGAAAGCGGGGAACAGCAGCTGAGTCCCATAACAAGCAAAAAAGTTCAAAGTTTAAGGTAAATTTGTTATCGAAGTATGTAAATGTCACTATATACTACCCCCAGATTCATTTTCTTGCAGGCATTCACAGTGAACAGAGAGATACATCAGAATCAATGAAAGAACTACACATCAAGTCTGATACACAACCAATGTGCAAAACAGGCAAACTGTGCAAATACAAAATAATAAATAAACAGGTAGATAGATACATAAATAAATGGCTAGATAGACAAAATGAATAAAATAAAATAAATCAAGAACATGAGTTGTCGAATCCTTGCAAGTGAATTCTTAGGTTGTGGAATCAGTGCAGAGTTGAGGCGAGTGAAGTTATCCACACTAGTTCAGGAGCCTGATGCTTGAAGGGTAATAACTGTTCGTGAACCTGGTGATGTGGGACCTACTGTTCCTGTATCGCCTTCCCAATGACGCCATTGAGAAGAGAGCATCACCTTAATGATAGCTGTTGCTTTCTTGTGATATTGCTGCTTGTAGACATGCTCAGTGGTGGGAAGGGCTTTTCCTTTGATGGAATGGGCTGTATTCAGTACTTTTTGTAGGCTCTTTTGGTCTTGGGCATTGGAGCTTCCACATTCTTCACAGATGCTGCCTGACCTCCTGAACATTGTTGTTTTTTCTAATGACTCATGGCAGCTCATATGTATCCTAAGCCCACAGTGGTGAGCTCATTATGGTCCTGGGCATATTGCTCTCCTGAAATTGTACCAGTTGGGCAAATTTTTAAAAAATCAATAAGTAAGTAAGTGAGATGTAGAATCCTAGAAAGTGAGTCTGTAGGTTGTGGAATCAGTTCAGAGTTGAGATGAGTGAAACTGAATGTTACTCACCGGCCACTGCAATGGTGAATGTGAGATATGTCAATGAAGCTGTAACGAAGATGATCAGCTTCAGTAGAACTGTATAAACCAGTTTATTGACACATAAGAACATTCAATACTGCTATTATTTTTATTTGATTTGAAAAGCTTTTCTAATCATTCATGTGACAAAAGTCCTAGCAATATTTTTAAGATCATCTTGCCCCAAGAGATGAAATTCTGGGATAGATTCAGTTTTGGAGTTGTGATCTCAGCTAATAAGAGCTTTCATTGTAATGCCACTTTATTATGGAAACTGGTGTATTATATTTTTGTGCTTCCTGGCGAAATGTTCTTTGGTGAATTGCTATTTCACAATGAGAAATCTCTACTTTAGCAAAATTAACTAATCAGGTATTTTGTATTTTGGCTACTAAGTGGGGAAAAAGCTGTCACACACAAGCTACAGAAAACATCAAAGGCGTGCCATGCTTTAGCTAATGTAAGTGGGTTAATCACAGATAGTAGATGAGCAGAAAAAAATGGTATTGTCCTTTTTAAAAGGACCGTTAGGTGCT
This sequence comes from Hypanus sabinus, assembly GCF_030144855.1. Lineage (NCBI taxonomy): Eukaryota > Metazoa > Chordata > Chondrichthyes > Myliobatiformes > Dasyatidae > Hypanus > Hypanus sabinus. Next base: position 40,854,394 of record NC_082709.1, read on the forward strand.
TACAAGCTAATTGTTTTCTAGAGTTGGTTGTTGATATCATTTGCAGAGGAGAGGTGAATGCCAATAGAAGATGTTATTGACTTCAGGATAATGCACAAACTTTCTCCACGTGGACATTAGTAAAGTGCCATACAGTAAAACTGTGCGAATAAACAGAGAGAATGCAGAGCAGCCAAAGCTGTTGAGAGCAGACAGAGGGCTGGATGAACTCCTAGTGACAAGCCCAATCTACTGAATGTACTCTAGGGAGCTTGCTCCCACTACACTTCACAAGGAACAATGTATGAGATGTCTGTGTTACAATAATCTGCTGCCTGCTGCAGTCAGAGCAAGGCAAGCAGCAGCATTGTCAATAGTTCCCAAGGCAAACACAGCATTTTAATTTTTATGAGGCTGGTTTCTTCAAGGCGTGAGCTGGAGAAATTTGGAAAGCCTTGTGGTCTGCTGTCTCCAGTTGCATTAGGCAGGTCACTGAATCTCATTATTTATAAAGAGCTGAATCTTGTTGCAGTCTCTTCCCAGAGACTTGGGAGAGTGCTCATAGCTCTGTGATAACTGCATACTGCCCCATGGTACAGAATACCATGGGCTGCATGATAAATGCTTTGATGTGTGTGTGTGGATGCTCTGCTGTTTAGTGGAACCAACAGAGACTCCACTTCCTTTGTACCCATAGGCTGCTCAGCATTCTAGCTGTAGCTTGGTATCTTACTGTCCTTAATATGCCACGGCTTAGTCAACTGCATTTCAGTCACTAGCAGCTGAAGGCCTTCAGAGTGTGACCCAGGGGGCATGTGGGGTGTGAGCAACAAAGGCTATAATATTGCATGAAAGGTAATGGTGGTGTCCGTTGATTTTACTGAAATTTCTTCACAGTAGAGCTCACGGCAAACATTCTCTGGGAAATGGCACCCTTTGTTATCCTCTTCCATCCCACCCATCAGCCCCACCGTTGTAGATGTAGGTCTTCCCCCTTTCCACTTTCTCCATCAAAGCATCTTGTACTGTGGCCATGTTTTCCAAAGCTGTACGCTTACACAGTTTATTAGTTCCATTTTACCCATTAGTGAATACCAGTCCAGCCACAGAACACTCTTCCTTATTAGATGTAGGCTGGATCTAAATGGTGCAGTTTATTTTTCCAATCACAAACAAGAGAAAATCTGTAGATACTGGAAATCCAAGCAACACACACAAAATGCAGGAGGAACTCAGCAAGCCAGGCAGTATCTATGGAAAAGAATAAACAGTTGACTTTTTGGGCCGAGACCATCAGAATTGATGAAGGAGGAGCCCAACAGTTCTGACAACATCTATGGAGAAGAGTTAAACAGTCGATGTTTCAGGCTGACACCCTTCATCAGAACATTCACCAGTTTTGATGAAGGGTTTTGGGCTTTTCTATAGATGCTGCAAGGCCTGCTGAGTTCTTCCAGCATTTTGTGTGTGTTGCTTGGATTTCCAGCATCTACTGATTTTCTGCAGTTTATTGTTAGTTGGAGCTAGCTACTAATGATATTGAAGTTGTCATTGTTGAGGATAAGTTATACACCAATGGAGATCCCAACATCAATTTTTGAGAACATTAAATGGAGCCTCATTACTTGCTCAGACTGAAAAGAAGACAATGTAAAGGGCACAACATAAAATGATTACAAATCTTGATGGGAAATAATACTTTTAACATACTGACAGTTCAAAAACCACTGACAACTTAATGGGTTACACATTGGTTATTTAACAAATGGACACCAAACTTTCCATTATAACTCACTGAAGGGTCAAACTCACACCCACAGAAAATCAATAGCACTTTAATTTGCTCTACTCCAATTATTCTCTGCTGGATACACCACAGTAAATGTCCATGGTAACACCTGTCCCACATCCACCTTGAATCTAAATTAGAATGTCTGGTGTTGCAAATAAAAGTAAAAAATAATACTTCTGTACAAAACAATGTTACTATAATATAATATATTGTTCACATATATGAAAATGTCATTGCGGGCTTTTACTGTCAGCATAGACATCCATGGAACAGAAGATGAATGTTCAAGAAGGCAGCTATTCAGCCCTGTTTGATTTACTTACCCAGTAAGAGTCAAAGGTCACTCAACATGACATCTAATTGTTATTAAATAATTCTGTGATTTCTTCTATACAGAAAGATCCATTCCATATCTTAAAAAACTCTTGCACAAGAAGAAAGAATTTGCTGATATTTGAAGTTAATTGAACTTATGTCCCATTGACCTACCCTTGAGATTTGTGCTTGAAGTAATCATCTAGGTTTGTCTTTGCCATGTTGGGTGTCACCTTATAAATCTGTGTTCAATGTAACTGTGCACAGAAAAGTGATTTCTATGTGCAACAGGGTATCCTGAGATCTCTTGTCTGGCAGGGAAAGCTCAACATACCAACCCACATCAATGTAACTGATTCTGCCATCCCAAAGATCTGCCTAAATCAGGTGTCTGGCAATGCTAATCAACCAAGTTGTTCTACTGCATAAATAGGGAACTTTTGTAGCATACTTGGACAGAATATGTGTTTTATTTTGCAGTTATTCAAAAGATGAGCTTCTGTGGTGTGTGAAAAACCAGGCATGCATCCCTAGGGTCCACATTCACAATATTAACCACTTCAACTATCATCTTTCTGCCTTTGAGTTCAGATATACTTTTCCTGCTTTTCACAGCTTCCTTTACTACCAACTCCTTCAACACACCCAAAAGACGAAGATATAAAAGCAAGAATGTAATGCTGAGGTTTTATAAAGCATTGGTCGGACTGCATCTGGAATATTGTAAGCAGTTTTGGGCCCCTTATCCAAAAATCACTGTGCTGGTTTTAGAGAGGTTCTAAAGGGGTTCTTGAGAGTAATCCTGGGAATGAGAAGATTAAGGGAATGAAAGAATGAGCAGCATTTGATGACTTTGGGTCCATACGTACTGGAGTTTAGAAGAATGGGGAGGGGGATCTCATTGAAACCTATTGAATATTGAAAGGCCTAGGAAGAGTGGACATGGAGAGGATGTTGCCATGAGTGGAAGAGTCTTGGACCAGAGGGCACAAGCACAGAATACAAAGACATCCCTTCAGAATGGAAATGAGGATGAATTTCTTCAGCATAAGTTGGTGAATCTGTGGTATTCAATGTCAAAGATGATTGTTGAGGCCAAGTCTTTGGGTGTATTTCAAGCAGAGGTTGATAGGTTCTTGATAGTAAGGGCATCAAAGAGATACAGGAAGAAGGAAGGAGAACAGGGTTGAGATGGAAAATAAATCAGCCATGATGAAATGGTGGAGCAGACACAATTGTCCGAATGGCCTAAGAGTGTCCCTATCTTTTATGGCCTTTTGTCATTATTTCTGGGCTGGAAGTTTGGCCCTGGTATGTAACAGGGTGGAGTCAATTCTAAACAAGGAATAGCACAATTACACGTTTGTAAGGAAGAGCTTTATCACTATACGGTGCTGAGTTCATGTAGGGTGTTCTCTCTATAAAACTGAATTTAGAGTTTCATAGTCAAAATATTTGAGGCAACAATTGGAGATTGATGTAAATTTCCTCAAATCATTATTGCTTTTGCCCCAATATAGTTTGCCCTTACTTGCCTCTTCTCAAGTTGAAGAGCTTGATTTTTTTTCTACCTTTTCGGAAAGAATCTCCAATTTGTTTTTTCTTCTCTCCTGAACAGCTTTACAGTACTTATGCAAGTCCCCAGTGATCTATTGTCCAGTTTCCTAACAACAGTCTTATCAGAACCTTCAAGGTAAGTTTGTTGATGCTGGAAATCTGAAAGAAAAACTAAAAATGCCAAAAGTATTCAGCTTGTCAGTTGGCATCCATAGAGAGAGAAACAAACTCAGTGCTTCAGGTCCATGACCCTTTGTCAGAAGCACAGAAGTGAGAAAACAAGTGTGTTTGGAGTTGTGGAGTGGGGTCTGGGTGGAGAGCACAGACGGGATGTTTGCTATAGGATCAAGGTAACCATTACTTAACCATTCCAGCAGTTAGGAACTGAAGAGAAAGGAAACAAAGGTTCCAGCAACATCTGTAGAGAGGGCAAAAGCAGGCTATGGAACATAGAACAGTGCAGCCCACGATGTTGTGCCAATCTTTTAACTTATTCCATGGTCAATCTAACTATTCCCTCATACACAGTCTAACCCTCAATTTTTCTTCCATCTGTGTGCTCCTCTAAAAGTTGCTTAAATGCCTCTGCTGTATCAGCCTTTATGACAGCTCCCACCAGTACATTCTGAGCACTTACCACTCTCTGAGTAAAAGAAATAATCTCTGAAATCTTCCCCAAACTTCCTCCACTCACCTTAATATCTAATATCAATGAACTCAATACTGGGCCCAGATTGAAGATGAGGTTCTCTTTCTTGAATTTATGTTAATATGATAATTCATTTAAACATCATATTAAGCTGAAATTTTTAAATCACAGATGTCTGGAATCTCAAGGTTTCTCTTGCGACTGAATGGAGATGCATTATATTGTGTAAGTATGACCTCCTTTGATTTGCATCAGATTCTAGAGCTCATTAAGTCTACTGTTTTTTTTTAAATGAAGCTCTTTTGACCTTTGAGATAAAAAGATTTCTAAATCTCTTCTACTTTGCTCTAAGGTATTTCAACTTGATTTGTAGGTGTACACTGGAGTTTTTCTCCTTCCCACATCTGTACTGAATTTCACCTCCTTATGTTTTGCTCACTTCTATTGTTTAGCTCAACTCCTCCTCCTCCCCTGGTTTGGTCTCTTCTGTAAATTTGACCACAGTGCAGAGACTTCCTGAAAAAAAAACTGTATCATGACTTCTCCCAAAATTAAGCTCTGGGGCTCTCCATTATTTCCACAATATTGATATACTGTAACTTCTCAATAAAGCAGTATTTATTTCCGAGCCCTAGGCGCTTTACCCTGAATCCTCAAAGCTATGAGTTTAGCTAATAACATTTTGTTGTGTGAAACTACAGTACTTTTATTCCTTCAAGTATTGACCCAACCCATATCAGAAGGCTCCTGGTGAATCCAAGTTCATTCTCTTTTCGGGTAAATTATTCCAAACACTAACCAGTCATTTTGTAAAACTGATTTTCTGCATTTTATCCCTAATTGCTATTTTTTTTCCTCATGAAATTAAATTCCTGCCCTTTGGTTATCAGGTTTTCAGAGTCTAGGTAAAGACTTTTATTTCCCCCTGCCAAGTGCTTCACGATTGGGGACATTCACTATCCCTCTTTTTGTCAGCCGTAATGGTGGGTGCACAATGCTCTGCAAGTTCAACAGTCCACCTTATGTATGTCACAATTTCAAAGCAAAGTAAGGCACCTTAGTCATCTTTTATAGCACATCTCACAGTGAAAGATAGTGAAATTCAAGGTCATTTTTCTTGAAACTAAATTCAAATGATGTGGGAAACAAATGTGAACAGAGCCCTGAATTCTGTGATACAGTATTTGCAGCATTTAGCAGCCCATGAAGCACCCCTCTGGTGCAACACTTGGTTTAGTGTCAGCTTGTAGCAAAGTCACATCCCTGTGTGAAAGGAGCTCAGATGCAAATTACTGCTCCATAAATATGAACTCAAAACTCTAGACTGACGCTTGAGACTTTTTTGGCAATGGGGTTAACAGTGTCTTCCGTTCATCTGGAAGCTAAACTGAAACCCCTTTTCCCTCTCTGGAGCATGGGGAAAAGAATCTCATGGTGCTCCAAAGAAGAGGGGCAGAGTTATTCAATAGACAATAGACAATAGGTGCAGAAGTAGACCATTCGGCCCTTCGAGCCTGCACCGCAGTCGTACAGTTCTAACCAAAATCTGCCACTCAGTCATTAAGAGCAAAACATTGCCTTTTCATTATTTTGATATGCACAAATCGGCTGCCCGAATTCCTGTGTTACAATGATAATCTACACATGAAAAGAGATCTTATTAGCTATGAAGCCTTTGAAATATTAGTCATAGAATCATAGAGAGGTGGACCATGGAAAATGGTCCCTCAGCCTATAGAGAATGGTCTAAATATTTTACACTACTTTTATTCATTCCATAATCTTATCAAAATTTCCCAAAATTTTAGCACTCATTGACACACTAGGGGGAATTTACAGTGGATTTACAAATAAGCCCACTAAAAAGGATGTTTTTGTCATGTGGGAGGAAACTGGAGCATCTGGAAAAGAGCCATGTAGTTATAGGGAGAACGTGCAAACTCCACAGAGAAAGCACTTAAGATCAGAAATGAACCCGAATCCCCAGTGCTGTAGGACAGAGGCTTTACGAGCTCATCTCTGTGAAACCATAAAACATTAAAAAAAACAACACCTCATGAGTCCTGGTGAAGAGTCTTGGTCTGAAACATCAACTGTACTCATTTCCATAGATGCTGCCTGGCCTGCTGAGTTCCTCCGGCATTTTCTGTGTGTTACTCATGACATAGGATGGGATTTCAACCATAAATGCAAAGCACAATGGATTAGCATTCCATTGCTCAACTACTTTGCCACCTCCTCTGTGCTTCAAGAACAATATATAGCAGTAAGTCTTGGTGTTTCATGCATATTGGTCATTCAATTCTCTTTTACCATTTGCATCACAGTCAGAAATTGTTTTTTTTCTAAAATCGATATGAAGCTGCTAAACCAGATCTTGCTTTAAACACCTTCATGCTTAATTATACATTCAGCTTCTACTTCTGTGTTTTTTTTGTATTTTATGTCATATTATGGAAATTAAGACTATGCCTCAACTGATATCAGATTAATTAGGCTTCAGATAATTCTTGCGTAGTAAAGGAGGCTTGAGTATATATCTTATCATCCTATGGTGTAGCCTTTCATTTGTTTTAACAATATACAGTACACATTTTCAATGCCTGGAAGTTTAACTGCTTTTGATTGTTCCAACTCCTTTGGGACTAGATTAATTTTCACCATTTCGCCTCTAGCGTATCTATGCTGCCATTTTCACAGCTATTTGTAAAAACTGATACAAATGCTTCTTGAATTGAATTGAATTGACTTTATTTCTTACGTCCTTCACATACATGATGAGTAAAAATCTTTACATTATGTCTCCGTCTAAATGTGCAATGTGAATTTATAGTAATTTATAATAATTTATAATAAATAGAACAGTCAATATAATATACAGTACACTCTAATCAGTGTGAGTTAATCAGTCTGATGGCCTGGTGGAAGAAGCTGTCCCAGAGCCTGCTGGTCCTGTTTTTTATGCTGTGGTACCGTTTCCTGGATGGTAGCAGCTGAAATAGATTGTGGTTGGGATGATTCAGGTCCCCAGTGATTTCATGGGTCCTTTTTTCACACCTGTTTTTGTAAATGTCCTGAATCATGGGAAGTTCACATCTACAGATGCGCTGGGCTGTCCACACCACTCTCTGTAGAATCCTGCTATTGAGGGAGGTACAGTTCCCATATCAGGCAGTGATGCAGCCAGTCAGGATGCTCTCAGTTGTGCTCCTGTAGAAAGTCCTTAGGATTTGGTGGCCCATACCAAACTTCCTCAAGTGTCTGAGGTGAAAGACGCGTTGTTGTGCCTTGTTCACCACACAGCTGGTGTTTACAGACTACGTGAGATCCTTGGTGATGTGGATGCCAAGGAACTTAAAGCTATTTACCCTCTCAACCTCAGATCCATTGATCAATAGGGATTAGCCTGTTTCCATTCCTCCTGTAATCCACAACCAGCTCCTTCACTTTTGCGACATTGAGGGAGAGGTTGTTTTCTTGACACCACTGTGTCGGGATGATGACTTCTTCCCTGTAGGCCATCTAGTTATTGTTTGAGATTAGGCCAATCAATGCAGTGTTGTCAGCAAATTTAATTAGCAGATTAGAGCTGTGCGTGGCAACACAGACATGGGTATACAGGGAGTAAAGGAGGGGACTTAGTACACAGCCCTGAGGGGTTCCTGCGTTGAGGGTCAGAGAGGTGAAAGTGAGGGAGCCCACTCTTACCACCTGCCAACGATCTGCCAGGAAGTTTAGGATCCTTCTGCAGAAGGCAGGGTCTAGGCCAAGGTCTCTGAGCTTCCTGTCCAGCCTGGATGGAATTATGGTGTTGAATGCTGAACTGTAGTCCAAGAGCTGCATTCTCACATAAGCAACCTTCTTCTCCAGATGTGTAAGGACGGTGTGTAGAGCAGTGGTTATTACATCGTCTGTCAATTGATCGTGTCGGTAAATGAATTGTATGGGGTCCAGTTTGGTTGGTAGCAAGTTGCAGATGAAATCCTTAACCAAACTCTCAAAGCATTTGCTTATTATTGAGGTGAGTGTGACAGGCTGCCAGTCATTCAGGCATGTTACCTTGGTCTTTTTTGGTACAGGGGCAATGGTGGATAATTTGAAGCAGGAGGGCACTTTACAATGGGAGAAGGAGAGATTTAAAATGTCTGTTAACACATCTGCCATTTGTGCTGTGCACATCCTGAGTACACGCCCTGGGATCCTTTCTGGTCCTGCAGCCTTGCGACTGTCCACTCATTGGAAATATCTGCAACTTACTATTCTTTTATCCTTCACAAGTCAACACTTTTCCTTATTCTTGACTGATTTGCTTTATTACTCAGTTAGATTGGGGATAGGATGGGTAGCGTTAGTGAGGAATTTTATCATAGCATGGAGGTATAAAGATATTCTAGTCATAGGCAACATAGTGGTGGTGGGGAAGGGTTTTGGGAGGATGAGTGGGGAGGGGTTTTGGGAGGATGAATAGGGAGGGAAGGGTCTGTAGGGGTTGCTGGGACTTGATAGGTATAGACGGAGTTAAGGTGGAGGAAACCAGTCTACTGTTTTTGTTTTGTTCTGTGCGTCAAAAATTATAGAGATAAGGTCAATGAAAACACTTATAATCAGTTCATATGAAATAAAAAGTCTTCTTAATGTAAACTGAAATAACAGTAGTGAATATGTTAAAGCCAGGAACACCTTTGTAGTAGGAACTCCTTCCTCAATTCATGTCCTTTGAGAAATTTTTTATTTGGTTACAGACCTTGTTGAATATTACTAAAAGCCAGTCTGTTTCTGCAGTTCATGCTGAGACAGTATTGCTGCTCCTCACTGACATTGGGAGCTGAGGAATACTGGCACATAGAATCCTTTCAATTTGCCTTGTAAAAGTTGTCATCTCTTAGATTCCTTGCATTAATACATAGTAATGTGGCAATGAGCTTATGACTGTGAAGCAGAGGAGAGTGTTATCTATATTAGGATCAGAAGGTCTCTGTGCTTACATTCTGTTCAGAGTGCTGCTCTCTTCACCTCACTGAACTACTGGTAATAAGACTAACATACCGGCTACCATTATAATATGGGCCTTATTTTGTGCCTGTCCTAATTACTGTGCTGTTGAAAGAATAAGTTACAACAATAGAGGTAAATACCACATGAAAGCAGAATAGAAGGTAACCTGGGAACAATATTCTCAGAACATTGGCATTGTTGGTGAGGCCAGCATTCAGGCCCTTCCCTCGCAGCTCTTAAGAAGGTTTGGGTGAAGGTGGTGCCACAATGATGTTGAGTGGGGGATCTCTGCTATGATGAAAGTACAGCAGTATATTTTCAGGTGAGGATGATGGTTGGCTTTGAAAGGAATGTGGGATTTGAACCACATGTACAAAGCTCAGTGGATTAGCATTACCTTCCATTGCTTGACCATTGTCCTTATCCTTAACAGGTGTTTGTCAAGTAGTATTGAAAGAAAAAGCAGCGGTGCATTTTCTAGATGGTACACACTGTTCCGATGGTGAAGGGACTTCCAGTCAGGCAGGATTCTTTCTCCAGAGCTACACTCATCCAAGTCAGTGAAAGATAGTCCATTAAACGCCTGACTGTCCAAATGAATTTGTACTCAGGTTTGACCCAGAAGATGTTGGGTGATGCAACTGAATATGAAGAGTGAGTGATAGGACTTTCCCTCATTGGAGACAGCCATTAGTTACCCGGCGCTTCTAAGACATTGTTGTTATTTATCAACCCATATCCAAATGGTGTCTACATTTCACTGCATACAACACTTGCTGAAGTGTTGTTCATGGAAACGAGAACTGTGAAATCACTAGTAAACACCGCATTGAAGTTCTTTTGATACTAAAAAGGTAATTGAAGATGACTGAACCAAGGCACCACCTTAAGAATCTTCTGAAGAGGTGATCTGGGCTTTAGATGATTGACAATTAATAAGCACAACCATCATCTCTTGTGCAAGATCACTGATACAAATTGATTTCAGTGTATTGTGGAACCCATGAGCCACTCAGTCAAATTTTTTTTTATGTCAAGGGCAGTCTTAAGTCACCTTTGGAATTTAGTATCTAGTTAATTTCAGGAGCAGGGACATAATTCGATCTGGTGAAATCCAGACTGGCATAACTATTACAAAGGACTGATTTAGATGTTTAACAGGAAACAAAAGACTGACCAGACCCTCCAGTTTTGCTTGTCTCATTGTGATGAAGAAAATATATCGCTATAAAATTTTGAGCAGAAGTTCTATTTTACCTAAACAATTTGAATATACACTGCCCATAAAAAGAATTCACCCCCAGAAGTTTTCATGTTTTATTGTTTTACAACATTAAATCAGTGGATTTAATTTGGCTTTTTGACACTGATCAGCAGAAAAAGATTTTTTTGTGTCAAAGTGAGAACCGGTCTCTACAAAGTGATCTAAATTAATTACAAACATAAAACACACAATAACTGATTCATAAGTATTCACCCCCTGCAAGTCAGTATTTAGTAGATGCACTTATTGCAGCAATTAGAGCCTTGAGTCTGTGAGGATAGGTCTCTTTCAGCTTTGCACATCTGCATACTGCAATGTTTCCCGTTTCTACTTTACAAAACTCCTCATGCTCTTTCAGATTGCATGAGGATTGTGAGTGAACAGTCCTTTTAAAGTCTAGCCACAGATTTTCAGTTGAATTGAGGTCTGGATTCTAACTTGGCCACTCCAGGATATTAACTTTGTTGTTTTTAAGCCATTCCTGTGTAGCTTTGGCTTTATGCTCAGGGTCATTGTCTTTCTGGAAAACAAATCTTCTGCCAAGTTGCAGTTCTCTTGCAGACTGCATCAGGTTTTCCTCCATGATTTCCCTGCATTTTGCTGCATCCATTTTACTCTCTACTTTCACAAGTCTTCAGGATCTGCTGCTGTTTAATATCCCCACAGCATGATGCAACCACCACCGTGCTTCAAGGTAGGAATGGTGTGTTTTTGACGATGTACGGTGTTTGGCTTACGCCTTCTGACAAATTCTAGCTGAGATTTCATGTGAGTTTTTTTTTCAGCAGTGACTTTCTGTATGCCACTCTCCCATAAAGCTGCGACTGGTGAAGCACCTGGCAACTGTTGTTCTACGCGCAATCTCTCCCATCTCAGCCACTGAAGCTTGTAAACCCTCTGGAGTTGTCATAGGTTTCTTGGTAGCCTTCCTCACTAATACCCTTCTTGCATAGTCACTCAGTTTTTGAGGACGGAATGTTCCAGGAAAATTTACAACTGTGCTATATTCTTTCCATTTCTCAGTGGTTGACTTAACTGTGCTCCAAGGGATATTCAGTGATTTGGAAATTTTTCTTGTATCTATCTCCTGACTTGAGCTTTTCAATTAGCTTTTTGCAGAATTTCTTGGAGTGTTCTATTGTCTTCATGGTGTGGCTTTTGCCAGGATTCTGACCTACCAGCTGTTGGACCTTCCAGATACCTGTGCATTTTTACTACAACCAATTGAAACACCTTGACTGCACACAGATGATCTCCATTTAACTAATTATGTGATTTCTAAAACTGGCCGCACCGGTGATGCTTTAGTGTTTCATTTTTAATACGGGGGGGGGGAGGTGAATAGTTATGCAATCATTTAATATGTCTTTCATAAGTGTAATTAATTCAAATCTGTTTTCACTTTAACACAAAAGATTCTTTTTGTGTTTTTCAGTGTCGAGAATAGCCAAATTAAGTCCACTGTGACTCAATGTTTTAAAACAATAAAACATGAAAACTTCCAAAAGGGATGAATACTTTTTATAGACACTGTATTTAAAACATGGTTCATAGAAATATGTGAATACAGTGTATAGGGAAATAATATTAAATACTAAATGATCTACTTTATATTATAGTGACAACATAAATATTCCTGTAGGATACAACATCCTCTGATTTAAATTCAGGCTATGTATATTGAAATGGATGATGGTAATGAGAAACTGCCAGGAATGATTTTTATAAAGAGTGGGGATTAGAAATACAGTGCGGGCACATACTGTTGAGAAATAGGTCACCCTTTATTGTAGATGCCATTGCCACAGAGTACTGTTTGTACTATTTGTAATTTGATAAGTTTAAATTGTGGAATTAAATTGGAGAAGCATTTCCACTGGGCAGAAGACCAAATGCACAAACAACTAAGAATATGTGAGAATCTGGGAAAAATATAGATGGAGGTCACAAGTGAAATTTTAAAGTCCTGGCTGTGGGCCTTTGCTTACACAGACACCAGACTGCTGATTGGTGCATGCAAGGATAAGGGTTCCTTTCGCGTATGGCTGGAATATAGAAAGCAGCTAGTTATGTTTGTTGCTGTTAATTCTTTGCCTTCAGCAAATTAAGGCACAGTGTATCACTTCAGCTGACAGTCAGGATGAGTGCATTGGTGCTAGAATTGTTCTGCATGAACTAAGCTGGGTTCTAATTGAGTTCATGGTTATTTGAAAAAGCAAAAGAATGTACAGTCATGTGTGCACGTATGCTTTAGGTAGATTTCACACAATTGTGCCAGACAGAAAATCCTATGGGACTTGCTGGAAGTTGGCTCCAATTCTGCAATAAGAATGCAAGCTCATAAGACTCTCATGACAATGGTCTAAGTCACACAATTCGACCTTTTCACAAAACTCAATCGATCTGAATTCTTAAAATCTTAATGTCTTTTAGGGAACAATGGACACTAGTACAGTGTATGACCTTGTATCAACAATGCATTCTCGTTTCCATTACAGCTACTCTCAAGAACATTCCTTAGTGTCTTTTTTTTAATTAGTTTTTTTTGCATTTTCTACATCGCTACAGATAGAAAAACACCTCAAATCAAAATGAACATTAATACAGTGGAAAAATAAACATACAATAGTAATATAATACAAAAAAGATAATTGAGAAAGCACCCAAATTGAAGACATGTAAAATTAGTATCCTCCCCAAGCCCCGCAACAAAAAAAACTCCAGACCAACCACAACACAATATAGAGAATATAAATCAGGACATTCAAACCCCCAAAACTGTAAATACACTTAGCAACAGAAGATGTTAATGCCTACTACCAAAAAAAGGAGCTGAAAGCAAGGGACCGAAAAAAAAAACCTTAGTTAAGAGGAGGGTTATGAAAGTACTCAATAAAAGGTCCCCAGACCTTATGGAACTTTATATCCGAATTAAGAACTGAATAATGAATTTTTTTAAGGTCTAAGCAGGATATAATATCATTAAGCCATTGAGCATGCGTGGGCGGGGCAACATCTCTCCATCTAAGGAGGATTAAATGTCTAGCCAGGAGAGAAGCAAAAGATAATATTCGACACTTAGTCGAACTCAAACGTAGATCTGTCTCACCCAAAAAACCAAACAAAGTAATTAAAGGGTTTGGTTCTAAGTGGTGATTCAGAATATAAGATAAATTTATGAAGACATCTTTCCAAAATTTCTCCAAGCTAGGACAGAACCAGTACATATGAATGAGAGAGGCCTTGCCCCTCTTGCATTTATCACAAATAGGACTAATATTAGGGTAAAATCGAGATAATTTAGATTTAGACGTATGGGCTCTATGAACAATCTTAAACTGTAAAAGGCAATGGCGAGCACAAAGAGAGGTTGAATTAAGCCATTTGAGAATCGAGTCCCAAGTCTCATCAGGTAAAGAGATATTTAAATCATGCTCCCAAGCCATTCTAATTTTATCCACAGGGGCACGCCGTAAGAATGCTAATTTATCACCAATAAATGATATTAAACCTTTACCCAGTGGATTAATAGAAAGAAATAAATCCATAACATTTTTCTCAGGCATTTCAGGGAAGTTAGGAATTAAAGGATTAATAAAGTGTCTAATTTGGAGATATTTAAAAAAATGAGCATTAGGCAGATTGAACTTAGCAGAGAGCTGTTGAAAAAATGCGAAGCGATTACCAATAAAAAGATCTTCAAAAATGTCTAATGCCCTTCCTATACCAATCATGGAATGTTGAATCATACATAGTAGGTAAAAAAAGGTGATTATGTAAGATAGGACTAGAAAAGGAAAAACCATAGAAACCATAAAATTTCCTAAACTGAGCCCATATTCGCAAAGTGGATTAACAAGAGGATTAACTATTAATCTGGACAAACTACTAAGGAGTACAGAGCCAAGAAGTGCAGAAATAGATAAATCTTTAGTGGAACTCAACTCCATTGCCACCCAATTAGGGCACTCGGGTTGGCCATGGAAAAAAAGACCAAAAGGTAGCACAACGTATATTGGCTGCCCAATAATATAAATGAAAGTTAGGTAAGGCCATGCCACCCTCTTTTTTAAATTTTTGGAGATAAACTCTATTAATTCTAGAACGCTTATTCTTCCACAGATATGACAACTTAGTGTCTTTTGAAGCATATTGGATATTCTCAAGAACTCGGAAGACTTTACTTGCTAGTGTAAGTGCTAGATAAAAAGCACCTGACAAAAGGAAGTACAAGGCCTTGATATAAGAGTCATAAATAATTTACTTCATTCTGTCAGAACTGGTCATTGATGAAATTAGCATAATTCATTTTGCTTATTTTATGCATTTCTTTGTCACGTTTACTGTCATGATGTCTGCACCACCACCTGTCCCATTTTGCTGTTCCAGATTCTGTCATTCATTGTTACACTTTTATCTTTTTACATCGGATATTTTACTTGATGTGAACACCTCAAATCTCTAACAAGATCATACACAGAAGTTTGGAAGAGGAAGAAGAAATTTATTAAGCTATGGGTAATAGGACTGAAAGCCTGAAAATTACAGTGGTTGCAGACTTAATTATCCCAGATTGGAAGAGAGAGAACGACAAATGGCTGGGTTTTCTGGACTAAACGAACATGAATGGAGCCTGGCATGGGGACCCTAACACTGTGTGGAGGTTCACTGATGGTTATCCATTCAGTATCACTGGCTGATAATACTACCCTGATGTCTTCATTTGTGCTAGTCAGCTGGAATAAAACTGGCTGGGATATATTTCATAAAATTTGACTTGGACCAAAGAAAATTTAAATAAGTATCTTTTAAATTCAAATAGAGCTGTCAATCAAATATATTACCTTGTTAAACACACTCGGTGCTTGTATTATAGTGAATGAGTTCAGCTTCTAATGTAGACTTGACAAAGCTTAATATTTTCTCCCTCAGCATACACCAGTTGCATTTGTGTGGAGGAGTCCAGTGCTGGACTCCTGTATGGAACTCCTCCTCTCCAAAAGTGGCTCACTATCACCTTCTCAAGACAAGGAAGGGATTGACGAGAAACATTGACTTTCCAAGTGATGTTGGCATTCTGTAAGTGAATAGAAAATAAAAAGCATGGAAAGCATGAAAGGATGCGGGATACAAACGATTATCCAGGATCTATTATTACAGGATATTTGGCCATGCAATATTTGTACTGGCATCTGTTTGGGAACAGATTTTCACACAATAGCACAAGGAAAAAAAATAGGAGCAGGAGAAGGCCATCAAGATCCTCAAACCTGCCCTGACATTTTAGGCCCAACTATCTTCTTTGTGCCAGATCCCGCAGCCCTCGATACCTTACTTCCATTATGTTTCTGATTCAGATCCTTTGGAGTACACGAATGATTGGCATCATTGGATGCTGAGAGCATGAAACAACAAAAAAGAAATGGGAGCAAATCAGAATAAACTATAATAAAAAGCAATTGATTTCATTGTTTCTGTCACAGTACTGAGTAATGAAATAATGAAATCAATTTTTTCTTGTTATACTTCATTTTGAAGCATTTTACATCCATTTTTACAGCAACTATGCTCTTAAAATCTATTTTGAAAATAAGAGATTTATTGGCTGAAAATCAGTTTTAAAAGCCAAAACATGGCAATATGCATTCAGGTCAATAACTACAGTCGTAAAACTTGTTAAGATTTCAGATTAAATTAAGATATATAATATTTAAATGTTAATTCTATACCATCATTTTGAATATGATGGATTGACTAACATGACCATTCCCAATGCAAGGTAGCTGCAGAAAATTGTTTAACTTCTATTTTAAGAGAATGGCAAATTTACTGTGTAAAACTGAAAATAATGGTAATGTTAAATGTTGAACAAAGAACATAATAAAGAGAAAGAACTAATTTTGGACAATTGAAGCAAATGAAGGAGATGATGAAAACACCATCTGAAAAGAAAGATCAGGCTGATAAAGAGGTTATGTGCTAAGTTAAATTAGAGTCAACCCTGAAAACTCACTTTTTACAGTGGCGAATGAGAAAACAAGTCATAGAGTTGTCTGCCAAGTTAAAAGGACATCTATTCACTGACTTTGTGTTCCTACTATTTTCTGTTTCGATGCTGAATAATCAGAGTGTGTACCAGGAAACAATGTAAATGCCTCATTAAACATTTGTAAAATGGCTAATGAACCAGGCATGAAGGTAATTTCAGAACTGAAGTGAAATCATTATTTCATATTTTAGAACAGATTCATAATATTAGTATAAAAGTAAGCAGCTTCCCTATGAAAGGGGAGTTTCAGCATGTGTGTAAGTGTAAAATTGGTAGGAATATGCATGGGAAGAACATTCACGTGTTATTCTGAGGTCAGCCTTGTTCATAACCTTACAGCTAGGATAGGATAAGAAGTGCTGAAGCACAATATAAAGTTCTGTGATGTTTAAAGGACAGCCCATGAAGAGATTTGTGATTTGACAAGGCAACTGCTTTATTTGATGTCTTACTGTATTTTAATGAAGACAGGAATATAGACATTACATTATTTTCTGAAGGACACAGATTAGATTATGTCAAATAGAATGAGGTGTGAAAATTGTGGAGGGCTTCGTTTCAATACAGTGTTCTGCAGAGGCTAAGGCAAATAACACGGACAGATGGCAAATGCCAGAGATATTAATGTGTGCAAGCATTGACGAAGCAATAAAATTTCGTGATCTCACTATATTAACCAAGCTATGAGATATCATTGTTGTCTTCCATTATTTCAATGCACAAAATGGCTCAAGCTACATACTCATAAATTTCCACTCTCAGAGGAGGAGACACCCTTCCCACCCACTAAGTGATTAAGGGGAGAGTGCATGCTGCAGAACTGGTGGCATGTGACTTAGAGTCGTAGAGTTGGGAAACGGGCCTTTTAGCCCACCATATTATGATAGCACAATAGCATAGTGGTCGGAACAGCAATCTATAGTGCAGGTGTTTAATTTCCGCTGCTACCTGTATGGAGTTTGTAAGTTCTCCCCATGACTGTGGGGATTTCCTCTGAGTGCTCTGGTTTTCTCCCACAGTCCAAAGGCTAGTTGGTGGGTTAATTGGTCATTGTAAATTGTCCAGTGTTTAGGGTAGGATTAAGTCAAGAGATTGCTAGACAGCCTGGTTCAAAAGGCCAGAAGGGCCTAGTCTGTGCTGTATCTCAATAAATAAATAAGTAAATATCCATGGCAGCCATTTTGCTCCCCTACACTAATTACATTTGCTTGCATTAGGGTCATAGCCTTTAATGTCCTGTCTGTGTAATTTCACTGCAAAAGGATGTTGAGGCAGAAAGGGCCTTTTCAGCCTCGGGTCTCATGTGCAGACTGTTGACTGTAGCTCACTCTGCAGCATGCAACTCAAGTGGAGTTACTCTGTTGAGCTGAGGACAGGGAATACTGAGAAGAGTTTGCCTTAGTCTCCACGTATCAATTTCACATTACAGTTGAACGGTCAGCAGGCACCTCTGATGCAACCAGGCATGTCCAAAACAAGTCAACAGATCCCCATGAGAAGCCCATTCACAACTTACAAAGGTTATAGCAAAAAGGATTATCCTAATAACTTCCATAAAGGTACACAGTAGCAATGTGGAAAAAAAGCATGAAACCGAAATATAAGAAGCAAACTGCTGGAGGAATTCAGAAGGTTGAACAGTACCTGTGGGAGAAAAGGAATTGTTGACCTTTTGGACTAACAATCAGGAATGAGAGAGCTACAAGTAAATTTTCTTAATTTACTCTGTCTCTCAATCCCTCCATCTTTGTCACATCTGCTCCCAGGATGAGGCTTTTCATTCCAGAACAAAGGAGATGACCTCCTTTTTCAAAGAAGGGGGCTTCCCTTACTCCACCATCAAAGCTGCCCTCACCCCACCCTCCTGCCACCCTACTAGGGATAGGGTTCCTCTTGTCCTCACCTAACACCCCACCAGCCTCCAGTAAATTTTCTTAGCAGTCTTTCATCAGCACAATTAAAATCCATCCATTGTCATTAACTCAGTCCCTGGCAACCGTGGAGAGGTACTTTACATGGGTGAATGAATGCATTAGTAACCCATATGGAAAGCTGGAAAGTTCCTGAAGAACGTGAGTATGGCATTCAATGCTTATTCCAAGATGGAATCTGTCAGAGAGCTGAGCATCAGAAACAGGTTCTGACGGGAAATTACTTGGAGCACCAAAGGAGTGAAAGACTAACAGGATGGTGACCCACCCTTATTTCCAATAACTTCTATATAGTCTAAGTTAATTATAGAAAAGCAAAACAGAAAAGGGAAAATAGAAGTGTTCACCACCTGCTAAATGGTTGACTCCTGTTGAGATGGTTAGGGCTGCAGGAACTCTTTTCATTGTGAACGTCTCCTACTTATTGCTGGTAGTAGGTGTTATATTTTGTTTCTACAAAACACATGAAACTTTCAAGAAATGAGAAGACCCAGGAGAATGGGTCTTAGTTTCATTTTTACTTTAAGTGAAACATGCACATATGACGTGCTACTGTCATGACGTATGCAATCAACTTTTACATATAACCCATATTGAGTTATTTAAGCGAACAAAGAAAGCTTAGTCAAATAATATATTTATAAAATTCCTTAAGTATTACTGAAATATTAAATACACAACAGTAGAGGTCTTAACTATATACTTTACCTTTGTAGATAAAAGGCATCATGATTGCTAAGTAGTCACATGTTAATTACTCCTTCCTAGGTTGTTGGCATTTTTACTTAATCAATTTGGATCCGGCTGTTGATGGGAAAAAAAACCCATCACAGTTCTAGTTATTGTATGCTGCAGAAGATAGTCTATTTTAGAGCATGCCAGGAATCATCATCAAATCACCATATCTAATCAGTGATTTGTAGAGACATTAATCAAGACCTGTTAGTGACTGAAGAGAGCGTGCTGACGAAACTAATTTAATGTCATTTGGCAGACATGGACTGATTGAGTTTTGTTCTGCTCTTTGCTTGTGTTGGATGGATGTTCTTTCCCAGAGCTGAGAAGCAGTAGATTTCTACCTGCATTCTACTAATTCTGGCCAACTGAGCATCCCTGATTTTTATTGCTTCATCAGTGGCAGTTGTGCCATCAAATGCTTCAGCCTAGACCTGCAGTCCTACTCTGAATGTATAGACCTTCCTATTTTGCTGTCTTTCAAGTAATTTCTTGATGCTTTGTTCTTTAACTTGAGCACCAATTTGAAAATGTGTCTCAACGTCATAGTGTGGCTGGAGATATCCCTGTGAATCACCTCAACACATTTCCACTATATTAAATGGACTACAGACACCAAATGATCATTGTCAATGTACTGTTGTAATGATCACAGTGTTCTATGCGCCAGATGGTACTGAAGGCAAGCTGCTGATTTCACTGGTGATTGGCAGCTCACTGTTGTGGGTACCAGAGCCCATTCTGAACATTCATGCTTATGCATTGTGGTGCAGCGGTCCAGGGTATCGGAAAGGAGTGGGAACAGAGACTATGATCTTTATAAAAGAGTAGGGAGATGAAGGTTTTATTAGTGGAGTGTAGAAAATAGTGGGAGAGAGTAAAAGAAACAGGAAAATACAGTCCCCAGTAAGTTGAGAGAAGGAGTCCAGGAGAACACATATCCAATCACGACTTGTCGATGCCAAACTGTGACATCATAGAAGAGGAGGAGGGTGATTGGTGGGTATCCAGCAAAAAGAGGAGTAGGCACTTAGCCTCTCATGCCTGATCCATCAATATGATTGTGGTTGTTCTACACTAGACCCCAACTCCTTGGCACTGCCCTCAATTCCATTTCAAAAAATTATCTATCTCCACTTTAAATTCTTTCAACAAATTAGCCTCCACAAAACAGCAAGTCAGGACCTGTGTATACTGCTCTATGTGTACTCCCTCTAACTATACAGAACAAAGCAAGACAAATAGCAACTCGGCACTATGTGGCAGGGAAAAGTAAGATTCATCTTGGAATAGGTTAAAAGGTGGCAAACAGCTTGGGTCCAATGGCCTGTTCAGTGCTGTACTGTGGAATATTGTATGATTGTGTGTAATCTGGGGCAACACCAAAAAGCAACTCACCATGATAATAATCTCTGAATTATTTCTTGACGCTAGTGCAAACCTGCAGAGGGGAAACAGAGGAGGGAGGTAAAGGTGTGTTTAAATATTGCTGTAAAAGAAATGGACTCCAATTCACAGGGTACTGGCACTAGTACCATAAAAAAGAAAGATGTTTCTTTGGGCTGGGCTTCATTTGAACCATGTCAGGATCATAGTTTTGACAATTTGCACAACTATGGTTACATATAGGATTTCTAAAAAAGAGAGAATAAGGAGAATTCAAGTGGCAGGAAGTTTAATAAGTCAAAAATTAATTGAGAGAAGAGTGGCACATGGTAGTGAAAAGATGAATGAAAATTGAGTAATGACAGTAAGGGACAGAACATATCAGCAAAATTGTGCAGCCAGCATTGAGACATGAATCAAAACTTAAATCTCTTTATCTGAAGACAACTGAAAGCACTTGTCAACAAGATGAGTTGACAGTATAAATAGAAATAAAAGACTGTTATTCAATACTTATTAGAGTGACGTGGTTGCAAAGTAACCAGGATTGGGAACTCAATGTTCCATATCATTTGATGTGTCAAAAAGAATAGACAATGCAGCTGGTTAATCATTCATGCAATGGTTAGTGGTGCAATAGTGATGCAGCTGCAATGATTAATGGTGTAGAATTGGTTTGGGTAGCAAGGAAGAAGAGAAATGGAAAGAATTTAGAGTACTCTATTGGCACACCACTAATAAACATCCCCAGAAAAAAATGCCCATGATAGGACACAGTATAAACGGATTAAAAGGTATGTCAAAAGGGAACTACAGTTAGTATGGATAACTTTAATCTGCATAATGACTGGGTGAATCAAACTGGCAAGGGTAATGCAGGAAAGGAATTTATGGGGTGCAACAAGGATTGTATCTTCAAATAATTCAGATATTTAGGCACTGTTTCACTATGCTCCACGGACATTTGCAGAAATGCCATATTCAAGTTTGCTGATGACACCACTGTCATAGGCAGAATCAAAGATGGTGGCAAAGCAGCATAAAGGAGGGAGATTGAAAATCTGGCTGAGTGATACCACACCAACAACTTCTCACTGAATGTCAGCAAGACCAAGGAACTGATTATTGACTTCAGGAGAAGGAAACCAGAGGTCCATGAGCAAGTCCTCATCGGAGGATCAGGGGTGGAGAGGGTCAGCAACTTTAAATTCTTCCGTCTTATGATTTCAGAGGACCTGTCCTGGGCTCAGCACATAAGTGCAATTATAAACAAAGCACGGCAGTGTTTCTACTTCCTTAGCAGTTTGCGAAGATGGCATGGCATCTAAAACTTCGACAAACTTCTATGGGTGTGTAGAGAAGAGTATATTAACTTGTTGGTACTACAGCTTGATGTGGAAACACAAATGCCCTTGAATGAAAAATCCTACAAAAAGTAGTGGATATGGCCCAGTCCATCGTGGGTAAAGCCCTCCCCATCATTGAGCACATCCACACAAAATATTGTCATAGGAAAGCAACATCCATCATCTGGGACCACACCACTCTTTTCTCATTGCTACCATTAGGAGCCTCAGAATTCACACCACTTATTCAGGTGCAGGTATTACCCCTCAACCATCAAGGGCATAATTTCACTCATCTTCACTTGCCCCATCACTGAAATGTTCCCATAACTTGTGGACTTACTTTCAAGGACTCTTCATCTCATTCTCAATATCTATTGTTCATTTAATTACTATTATTAATTATTTCTCTTTGTATTTACACAGTTTGTTGTCATTTACACACTGAATAAATGCCCAAGCGGTGTGGTCTTTCATTGATGATATTATGATTATATTGAGAATGTCCGTAAGAAAATGGATCTCAGGATTGTATGTGGTGACATATACGTACTTTAATAACTAATTTACTTTTGAACTTTGAACTTTGAATTTATCACAGTCAGAAAGCAGGATTCATTGAGGGTTATGAACCACCCAGGTTAACAAAAGCCAGGGAAAATGATAGAAAAAGATTATCGAAATCAGCACCTCATTTATTATCACTCTCTTATATCGTACAAAACTTGTTGTTTTGTGGCACCAGTACAATATAAGTTTCAAAAATATAAATTACAAAGTTCTTACAGAAACAGCTGCATGATGCTAAAGGAATAGTGAGGCAGTGTTCATGGGTTCATGGACAGTTCAGAAATCGGATGGTGTAAGGGAATAAGCAAAACTCAATCATTGAGTGTGGGTCTCCAGACTCTTGCACCTCCTCCCCAACAGTCATACGGTAGTAAAATGAAGTGCAGTAAGTATTAAGTAGCATACCAGAGGACTAGGAGTTTTTCAAGAGTTAGCAGCAGAGGTGTTGAGGGTAACAATGAGATAGAAAATTGACTAATAGAGTATGCTGTAAGTAATATCCCAAAAAAAGTGAGAGCTTTTCTGTATATGAAATAGGAGGATACCCAAAATAAGTGTGGGACTCCTGGACACAGTGTGGGACACAGTTAGACTGTGGGACACAAGGAAATGGCTGATAATTCAAAACCAATACTTTGCATCAGCCTTCACAGTGGGGAGTAATGTAAACATCCCAAAGTTGATAGATGGGCTAGTTTCAACTCTGGGGTGAAAACATTAATGAATTATTGGAAAAACTAATTGAACTGAAAGCTAACAAATCAGCTGGAGTTGGGCACCAAAACCTGGGGGTTCTAAAGGAAGTAGCTATACTGGTAGTAAGTAGACCATTGGCTGAAGTTTTTCAATGCCGATGGAGTTCCAGAGGTACTGACAAATGGTGATTGTGACTTCCTTGTTCAACAAGGAGATAAATATCAGGAAATTATAGACCAGTTTAGTAACCATACTGTATGTTGTTGGGAAGACACTAGAGATTATAGTCAATAAGAAATCAAACTAAGTCAATATGTGTTTTATGAAATCTAAGTAGTCTTTGATGAATTGCATTAAGGATATAATAAGAGTTGGTAGTAGGAAACCTTTTGATGTATTTGGATTTCCAGAAGGCATTCAGTGAGGTACTGTGAGGTAGGGCAGTGGTTAATATGGCACTGTTACAGCTTGGGGCAGTCTGGAGTTTGGAGTTCAAAGCCGGTGCTGTTCTGT
The DNA here is from genome assembly GCF_030144855.1 of Hypanus sabinus. NCBI lineage: Eukaryota > Metazoa > Chordata > Chondrichthyes > Myliobatiformes > Dasyatidae > Hypanus > Hypanus sabinus. The sequence goes on from NC_082709.1 coordinate 40,878,171, forward strand.
AAGAAGTCTTTGTACGTTGATGCAGTTGGAATGCTTGGATTTTCTCCAGGTCCTCTGGTTTCCTCCCACAGTCCAAAGATGTATTGGAACGTTAATTAGTCATTGTAAGTTGCCCTGTGGTTAGTTTACGGTTAATCGGGGTTTGTTGTGAATGGCTGGGACAGCGTGGATCAAAGGGCCAGAAGAGGTTTCTCTGTGCTGTATTGGTAAATAAATAAACAAACATAAAAAGCTTATCATAGAGTCAATGTACACTGCAACAGAGAAACTGTATCAGGTTAATCTGCCTTGTCCCATCAACCTGCATCTGGACCATAACCCTTCATACCCCTCCCATCCATTTATCTATTTAAATTTCTCTTAAATGTTGAACTAAACCACTTGCAGCTTGTTCCACATCCTCACCACTATCTGTGTGAAGAAATTACCCACTTAATTATTTTACATCTCACCCTTAAATCAGAAGTTCTCGGTTGTGGTCTCACTCAAACACAGTGGAAGAAAGCCTATTTGCATCTCCCTTACCTACACCCCTCATTAATTTGTATATGTCTATCAAATCTCCCCTCATTCTTCTACACTCTAGGGAATATAGTCCTAACTTATTCAATCTTTCCCTACAACTCAGGTCCTCAACTACTGGCAACATCCTTGTAAAATTTCTCACTATTTCAATCTTACTTACATTTTTTCTGTAGGTAGGTGACCAAACCTGCACACAATACTCCAATTTAGACCTCACCAACATCATAAAACTTCAACATAACATCCCAACTCCTGGACTCAATACTTCGATTTACAAAGGCCAATATGCCAGTAACTTGCTTTATGTCCCATATACTTGTGACACCACTTTCAAAGAATTATGGATGTGTATTCCCAGATCCCTCTGTTCCACCATGCTCCTAGTATTCTACTGCTTACCACGTAAGATCAACCCTGGTTTATCACCCCAATGTGCAACACACCCTACACTTGTCTGCATTAAATTCCATCTGCCACTTTTCAGCCACTTTTCCAGCTGGTCCATATCCTGTTGTATGCTTTCCACTACGCCCACAATCTTGATGTTGTCTGCAAATTTGTTGATCCCGTTTACCACCTTACATCCAGATCATTGATGGAGATGACAAACAACAATGGACCCAACACAGATCCCTGTGACACTCCACTAGATGCATCCCTCCAGTCAGAGAGACAACCATCTGCAACAACTATCTAGCTTCTCTTGCAAAGCCATTGTCTAATGCAATTTACTGTCTCATCTTAAATTCCAAATGACTGAACCTTCTCGACCAACCCCCCCCATGTGGGAACTTGTCAAAGGCCTTGCGAAAATCCACTCCTGGTCACTTCCTTGAAAAACTCCATACATTTGGTTAGACATGACCTACCACATACAAATCCATGTTGACTACCTTTAATCAGTCCCTGTCTATGCAAGTACGTATACACATATATCTTAGAATAACTTCCAATTACTTACCCACTGCTAATGTCAGGCTCACCAGCCTATAATTTCCTGCCTTATTTTTAGAGACTTTCTTAAACAATGGAACAACATTGGCCAATCATTCTGCACCTTACCTGTGGCTAAGAACATTTTAAATATATCTGTTGGGGCCTCAGCGATTTCTGCACTTGCCTCCCGTAGGGTCCGAGGGAACATCTTGTTAGGCCCTAGGGATTTATCCACCAAATTTTCCTCAAGACAGCAAACATCACCTCCTTTGTAATTTGTATACAGTTCATTTCAAATCTCCCCTATCTCTTTTAGCTCCATGCATAGATGACCACTCCAATCTCCCAGAGGACCAGTTTTGTCCCTTGTTATCCTTTTGCTCTTGCTACAACTGTGGAATCCCTGAGGATTCTCCTTCACCTTATCTGCTAGAGCAACTTCATGCCTTCTTTTAGCCCAACTGATTTCCTTCTTAAGTGTTTTCTTGCATTTCTTATATTCCACAAATATGTCATTTAGTCCTTCCTGCCTATACCACCTTTTTCTTAACCAGAACCAAATATCTCTTGAAAATCAAGGTTCTCTAAACCTGTTATCGTTGCCTTTTATTCTGACAGGAACATACAAACTCTGTACACTCAAAATTTCACTATTGAGGGCCTCACTCTTACGAAGAGCACCTTTGCCAGTAAGACCTGTCTCAATCCACCCTTGGAAGATCCATCAAAATTGGCCTTTCTCCAATGTAGAATTTCAACTTGAGAACCAGATCTATCCTTCTCCATACTAATCTTGAAACTAATGGTATTATGATCACCAGATATAAATTATTCTTCTACACAAATTTCTGTCACCTGCCCTGTGTCATTCCCCAATAGGCGATCTAATATTGTGCTTTCTCTAGTTGGGACTTTTACGTACTGATTAAGGAAACTTTTCTGAACACATTTAAACTCTTCCCCTTCCACAAGCAAAAGAAAATCAGCAGATGCTGGAAATCCAAGAAATGCATACAACATGCTGAAGGAACTCTGCAGGCTTGGCAGCATTTATGAAAAAGAGTACAGTTGATGTTTCCGGCTGAGATCCTTCATCAAAAACTGGAGAAAAAGGGTAAGAATTCAGAGTAAGAGGTGGGGGCAGGGGAAGAAGAAAGACAATGTGGTAGGTGATTGGTGAAACCGGGAGGGGGGCGGTCAATTGTTGAAAGAGATAAAGGGATGGAGAAGGGGGAGAGCACAGAAGAACATGGAAGAAAGGGAAGGGGAGGAGCACCAGCAGGAGATGATGGGCAGGTAAGGAGATAAGGTGAGAGAGGGAAATGGGAATGGGGTATGGTGAAGGAGAGTAGGGGGCGTTACCGGTAGTTGGAGAAATCAATGGTCATGCCATCAGGTTGGAGGCTACCCAGACAGAATATAAGGTGTTGCTCCTCCAACCTGAGTGTGGCCTCATTTGCAGCAGTAGAAGAGGCCATGGACTGACATGTTGGAATGGGAATGGGAAGTGAAATTAAAATGGATGGCCACTGGGAGATCCTACTTTCTCTGGCATTTAGACTGCAGGTGCTCGGTGAAGCTGTCTTCCAATGTACATTGGGTCTCACCAATATACAGGAGTCCTTACTGGGAGCATCGGGTACAGCAGATGACCCAACAGGTAAAATGTCACCACACCTGGAAGGACAGTTTTGGCTATTCTTTCCTATCCAGCTCTTTTACAGTATGGGAGTCCCAGTCAATATATGGAAAGCTAAAATCACTGACTATCACTACCTTATGTTTCTTGCGACAACTCTCTACAAATTTGTTCTCTACAAATCTGAGGACTGTAAGCTAGCCTATGATATAATTCCATTAATGTGGTCATCCCTTTCTTACTCCTCAGTTTCACCTATATATCCTCAGTAGATGAACTCTCCAGTCTGTCCTAGCTGAGCACTGCTGTGACATTTTTTCCTGACTGGTAATGCCACCCACTCCCCCTTTAATCTTTCCCACTCTATCATGTTTAAAAGAACAGAACCCCAGAACATTGAGCTGCCAGTCCAGCCCCTCCTGCACCTAAGTGTCACTAATGGCTACAGTGTCATATTGCCACATACTGATCCATGCGCTAAGCACATCCAGCTTTCCTACAAATTCTCCTTGCATTGAAATATACAGAACTCAGAGCATTAGTCCAAACATGTGTAGCCTTTCTATTCCCGACTTGCGTGTAGGCTTAACAACATCTTTCCCCACAGCCACTCCACTATCTGCTCTGGCATTCTGGATTCCCATCCCCCCAGAGCTCTACTTTAAATACCCCCCCATCCGCCACCCCCCTGTGCAGCGCTAGCAAAACCTTTCCGGAAGGATATTAGTCCCCCTCCAGATCACTGACAAATTATCCCTTCTGTACGGATCCCACCCTCCCTGGGAGAGAGCCCAGTGATCCAAAAGTCTGAAGTCCTTCCTGCTGCACCATCTCCTTAGCCCCATGTTAAACTGTATGATCTTCCTACTTCTGGCCTCACTAGCATTGGCATGGAAAGCAACCCTGAGATCACAATTCTGGAGGTCCTGTCCTTTAACTTACCCCCTAATTCCCTGAACTCACTTTGCAGGACCTTGTCAACCTTCCTACCCATATCCTTGGCACTGACATGGACCACAAAGCTTGGCTGCTTACCCTCCCATTTAAGAATGCTGTGGACTCAGTCCAAGATGTCCCAAACCCTGGCACCAATCAGGAATCTTGTTCTCATCCAGAGAACTGCCTGTCTGTTCCCCTAACCAATGAATCCCCTAATACTACAGCTTGTCTCTTCTTCCCTCCTTTCCCTCTGAGCCACAGAGCCAGACTTAGCAACAGAGACCTGACACTGGTGATAGTGCACAGGTTACAAGCTGACTGTATTGAGGGGAAGTGTGCTAATGTGAAATGAAGATTGTTTATTACATCAAAGACAGAGTTTGAATAAATGGGTCCTTTTCAGACTGGAATGATGTGAGTATTGGAATACCCTAAGGATTATTTCTTCAGCTTCCATTACTTATAAAATATACCAATGAATCAGGAAGAGCAAGGTATCTTGCAAGTCAAGTAGCAGACTATTATTTAAATGGAGGGAGACTGCAAATGGAATACAGAGGGATCTTGGTTTTCTTGTACACAATACACAACACATAAGCATAAAACCGAAAGAAGTAGTTTAAAAACACAGGACATATTTCTAGAGTTTAAAATGAAAAAATATATGTTAAAATATTATAATTTTACAGCATGTTTGTGTATTAGCAACTGAAGTGCTGTATACAACTTCACATGTTTCAATTCAGTACGATAATTTCAAATATACGACTTCATCAAAGACCTTCTGAAAATCCAAGTACACCATTTTCATTGGATCTCCCTTATCTATACTGCTTCAAATTTCAAAGTTCAAAGTAAAGTTATAATCAGTGCATAGATGTCACTATAAACAACCCTGTGATTCATTTTTGTGTACAATCTCAATAAATTCATAATAGAATAATATTTTTATTTTCATTGTATGTTTATTTTTAGAATGGATAAACAGCATCTAAGAGAGTTTAAATGACTTGGTTAATTGTGAACATTTAAAACAATATGTATATATTTAATTTAATTTTTTTACTGCTTTTCACTGTCTTCAATTATCAAAGCAATTTAAAAACATTCACAGCTCTCAGGGTGGCACAGTAGATGATGGGGGGAGGGGGGGTGCCTCAGAATTCAATGCCAAATGATTGGTTTCTGCTCCCAAGTCAGAGGCTCAAGATTGGTGGGGAAGGCCATGAACAATTCATACAGTTGTGAGGTCGAACACGATAGAGACCTCTCTGTGCCAGAAAGCCATCATCTGTTTATTCATTTATGTAGTACAGAGTTCGATTAACAACGATTGTCTGCTACAAATTCAAGGCAATAGTTTTGATATTCATCAAATAAAACATTGGTTCTCTTGATTAAATTAAATAAGTTGTAATAATTCACACGTTTTTGCTACATTAGCTTTTAACGGGTGTTTATCTATGCTCATCCATGCAAATATCTTTGCATGTATTATACTGTATAGACAACTAAAATCAGCATACATACCCTCAGGATTTTTGCCCTTTCTTAAATATTTTATGACATTTATTCAGTGTAAACAGGATGGAACAGGGAACATTTACTTGCTGATACAGAGACCAATTTCTACCGCATACAGAGAACATTCATGATCTGAAACAGTGAACTCTCACTCACTGATAAGGGAACATTCATTGCCTGACATAGGGAACATTCAGAATCTGCCAAGGGAGCATTGATATAGGAAAACATTTATTACCAATACAAAGGATGTTCACAAACTGATGAGGAAACGGGCAACACCAAATATAAGGGTCTTTACTGCATCATTTTTTTTAGGCATCTGTTAGTCTCGAGAGACCATGGATTTGTGCCTTTGGAAGGTTTCCAGGGCACAGGCCAGGGCAGGGCTGTATGGGAGACAAGCAATTGCCCATGCTGCAAGTCTCCCCTCTCCATGCCACCTATGTTGTCCAAGGGAAGGGCAAGGGCCAATCCAGCTTGGCACCAGTATGGTTAAGTGCTTTGCTCAAGGACACAACATGCTGCCTTAGCTGAGGCTCGAACTAGCGACCTTCAGATCACTAGACCAACACCTTAACCACTTGGCCATGCGCCAACACACTGCATCATAAAGCAATAATATTTATCAGCATATAGGGAAGTATTCACAAAGTGATTCATAGTGAATATTTATAACAAATATTCAGGCATTTGATCATCCAGGTTTCTCACTCGGGGTGACCATTGTTGGAGTGGGGCATTATTAGAGGGGTCTGGCTTTGGTTCAGCAAGCTTGGAAAAGCATAGAGAGAGCATCTAAGTAAATAAGTTTCTGGTAAGTTTTTTTTCCCTCTGTTAGCACATAGTTAGTGGGCTGTGAATGCATCTGGAGGTAGTAGTATATTCCTTGTGTGAGATGTGGGAAATCTGATAGACCTCCAGTCTGCATAAATAAGTATTTTGTGTCAGGCTTCACTGTGGACTAACAGGATGACAGAAATTCGAGAGTGTCAGGGGTCAGAAGTCAGTGTTGTTAAAGAGAAGGAGTCTGGCAAGTTGAAATGTCCGAACTACAGATGGACTACATCCTAAGGTTCTGAAAGCGGTAGTTGAAGAGATTGTGGAGGCGTTAGAATGACCTTTCAAGAATCACTAGATTCTGGAATGGTTCCAAAGGACTCAAAAGATGCAAATGTCACTCCACTCTTCAAGAAGGGAGGGAGGAAGAAGAAAGAAAATTGTAGACCAGAACACAAAAATACAACTGCAGATGCTGTGGATCAAAGAATACGTACAGAATGCTGGAAGAACTCAGCAGAACAGGCAGCATCTGTGAGAAAAGAGTAGCCAACATTTCGGGCCGAGACCCTTCATCAGGAATGGGGATTATAGACCAGTTATTATATTATTATATTAATAATTATTATATTATAATCTAATTATTATTACAGTTACTATATTATATTAAATTATAGACCAGTTAGCCTGACTTCAGTGATCGGAAAGATGTTGAAGTCTATTAAAAATGAGGTTTTGGAGTAAATTGAGGCATAAGATAAAACAGGGGAAAGTCAGCACAGTTTTCTCAAGGGGGAAATCTTGTATGACAAATTTGTGGAATTCTTTGAGGAAATAACAGGCAGGATAGGCAAAGGAGAGTCAGTGAATGTCACTTATTTTGATTTTCAGAAGGCCTTTGACAAGGTGCCACACATGAGACTACTTAATAAAATAAGAGCCCATTGTATTATGGGAAAAGTACTAGCATGGATAGAAGATTGGCTTACTGTCAGGAAGCAAAGTGTGGGAATAAAGATGGCCTTTTCTGGTTGGTTGCTGATGACAAGTGGTGTTCCACAGAGGTTTGGTCTTGCAACCACTTCTTTTCGCATTGCTTATCACAATGATTTGTGTGAAGGAATTAATAGCCAAGATTGCAGACAATACGAAGATAAATGGAAGAGCAGATAGTGTTGAGAAAACAGTGTGTCTGCAGAAGGAATGAGACAGATTGGGGGAATGGGGAAAGAAGAGGCAGATGGAATATAATGTAGAGAAATGCAAGGTCATGCACTTTAGCAGAAGGAATAAAGGTGTGGACTTTAGAAATAGGGGAGAAAATTTTAAAAAATCAGTGGTGCAGAAGGTCTTGAGAGTCTTTGTAAAGGATTGACTTGCAGTTGAGTCAGGTGGTTAAGGAATGCAACACTAGAATTCATTTTCTGAGTATATATTGCTGAGGCTTTGTAAGACATTGGTCAGACCACACAGAGTATTGTGAGCAGTTTTGGGCCTCTTATCTAAGGAAAGGTGTATTGCCATTTGAGGGGGTTCAGAGGAGGTTCACGATAATGATTCCAGGCATAAAATGGTTAACATATGAGGAGTGTTTGATGGCTCTGGGCCTGTATTTGCTGGAATTTAGAAGAATGAGGGTGAATCACATTGAAACCTATCAAATATTGAAAGGTATGGATAGAAAGGTTGTGGAGAGGATGTTTCCTACAGTCTCTGGGACCAGAGGGCACATCCACTTAGAATAGAGATGAGGAAAAATTTCTTTTGCCAGAGGATGGTGAATCTGTGGAATTCTTTGCCACAGATACCTTTGCATACCAAGTATTTAAGGCAAAGTTTGATAGTTTCTTGCTTAATCAAGACATCAAAGGTTATAGGGAGAAGGTAGGGGAATGGGGTTGAGAGGGTTAATAAAATCAGCCACAATGAAATGATGGACCAAAAGACTCAATGGGCCGAATTGACTCATTCTGCTTCTAGATTTATGGTCTTACAATCTATGAGTCCTGGGTCGATACCGATGATCGAAGCCCAGTTGATTGGAGGTCCAGTCGAGAGCTGATGGCTGGAGCCTACGAATTTATTGACCTGCTGGGGAAGTTGGGGCCCAGAATCAGTGAGTGGAAGCCGAAGAAGATGGCCTGTCCTGAGGATAGAGGATTGTGTTTGTGGGTTTGAGGAAAATAGGAATGGGGCTTGTTTCATTGATGTTTTGTTGTTTCATTACCAAAGACTGAAGACAGAAAGTCAAAAATCCAGGAGTCATAGCTCAGTGGTTGAAGCCTGGAGGCCCAGAACACTGTGCTGGAGTTGGAGACCTGTCCATGTGTTTGGTTGTGTGGGATGATGGGAGAGAGGAAAGCGGCTTATTTTGTTGTTGATTTGCTGCATATTTTGCTTTGATGTTTTCTGCGTTGTTCTGCTGAGCATTGTGTGTATGATATGTTGATGCCCGAACGTACGGTGACAATTACCGGCTGTGCCCAGCACATCCTTGGGCATGTTGGTCATTAACGCAAATGACACAGTCCACGATATGTTTCCATAGACATAGAACCATAGAACACTACAGCACAGTACCTTCAGCCCTCCATGTTGTGCCAACCCACATAATCCTTAAAAAATGTACTATACCCACACTACCCCATAATCCTCCATTTTTCTTTCATCCATGTGCCTGTCCAAGAGGCTCTTAAATATCCCTAATGTTTTAACCTCCACCACCATCCCTGGTAAGTCATTCCAGGCATTCACAACCTTTTGTGTAAAAAACTTACCCCTGATGTCTCCCCTAAACTTCCCTCCCTTAATTTTGTACATATGCCCTCTGGTGCTCTGGCTATTGATGCCCTGAGAAACAGGTACTGACCATCCACTCTATCTATGCCTCTCATAGTCTTGTAGACCTCTATCAAGTCCCCTCTCATTCTTCTACACTCCAAAGAGAAAAATCCCAGCTCTGCTAACCTTGCTTCATATGACTTGTTCTCCAAACCAGGCAACATCCTGGTAAATCTCCTCTGCACCCTCTCCACAGCTTCCACATCCTTCCTATAAAGAGGTGACCAGAATTGAATACAATACTCTAAGTGCGGTCTCACCAGAGATTTGTAGAGTTGCAACATGACCTCTCTACTCTTGAAATCAATCCCCCTGCTAATGAAGCCTAGCATCCCATAGGCCTTCTTAACTACCCTATCAACCTGTGCAGCGACCTTGAGGGATGTATGGATTTGAACCCCAAGGTCCCTTTGTTCATCCACACTCTTAAGTAACTGACCATTAATCCTGTACTCAGTCTTCTGATTTGTCCTTCCAAAATGCATCACCTCACACTTGTCCGGATTGAACTCCACCTGCCATTTTTCTGCCCAACTCTGCAGCCTGTCTACATCCTCTTGTAACCTTCAACAACCTACTTCCTTCCTTTAAGCCAATTTTTTATCCAAACAGCCAAGGTTCCACTTATCACATGCCTCATGACTTTCTGGATGAGTTTCTCGTGAGGGACCTTGTCAAATGCTTTGCTAAAGTCCATGTAGACCACATCCACTGCCCTACCCTCATCAATTTCTTTTGCAACCTCTTCAAAAAGCTCAATCAGGCTCGTGAGGCACCATCTTCCCTTCACAATGCCATGTTGACTATCCATGAGTAGACTGTACTTCTCCAAATGCTCATAGATCTTATCTTTAAGAATCCTTTCAAATAGTTTGCAGACCACTGAAGTAAGACTCACCGGTCTATAGCTCCCAGGTTTCTCCCTATTACCTTTTTTAAACAAAGGAACTACATTTGCCATTCTCCAGTCCTCTGGCACTTCCCCTGTAGCCAAAGAGGATTCAAAGATCATAGCTAATGCTCCTGCGATCTCTTCTCTTAAGAAGATCACTACAACCTGGGGTGTATCATATCCGGCCCTGGGGATTTATCAATCTTAAATCTACTAAGCAAGTCTAAATCTGAAGGTCTCAATCTGAGTATTCATTACTTGATAAATAGAGCATCTCCATACTGATGGGGAACATAGATTCCAAATAGGACCAGCCAGTGCCTGTTAGAGGGAGCATGCAAAGACTGCAATGGAAATATTCACTCTTGCAGAAGGGGAGTACACAGAACATTCATGATGTGAAATGTGGAATCATACTGCCGGAAAGTAGGAACATTCATAATATGAAACAGTTAATATTCACGGCCAGATAAGTGAATATTCATCACAAAATTACAAGGGTATTCATAAGTAGATATACCAGGCACTCCGCAGATATATGAAGCACTCAATGCCTGAAAAGGGTACATGGTTCACCTGATACAGGCAGAAATCCATACACTGATCCATAAACTATTCTCTACATGGTGTGGGAACTTTTGTTTACCTGGAAAGAAATCACACAGAAGAATATTTGAGAAAGCAACCGTGTACCAGGTTTAAGGATTAGATTTAGGTAGTCAATCTCTGATACAGAAACCTGTCACTTCCCGATAGGGCAAATAGTTATTCTCTGATACAAGAAATAGTTATGATCACTCCTTGATATGGGAAACAATTACACCCTGTTACAGGGAACAGTCACCCCCTGATATGAGGGAATAGTCATACACAGATAGGGGAACAGTCACTCCCTGATACAGGGAAAGGGAACAGTCACTCTCTGATAGGGGAACAGTCAGTCCCTGATATAGGAATCAGTCATTCTCTGATAGGAGAACAGTCATTCACAGATAGGGGAACAGTCATTCACAGATAGAGAAACAGTCACTCCCTGATACAAGGGAACAGTCATTCACAGATAGGGGAACAGTCACTCTCTGATAGGGGAACAGTCAGTCCCTGACACAGGGGAACAGTCACTCCCTGATACAGGGGAACAGTCACTCCCTGATATGAGGGAACAGTCATTCACAGTTAGGGGAACAGTCACTCCCTGTTACCAACATTCCCTGATACTGGTACCAGTCACTTTGTTATAAGGGAGTTATAGGGAAATGCCACTCCCTGATACAAGGGGAAGTGCAACATCCTCTTAATACAGAGAGCAATGAATAATTGCCACAGGTATAAATGACCATCTGACACAAGGAGTATTTACCAGGAGCAATGAGTACCAAGTTAGTGAGAATTAGCTTCCTCGTTCAAGAAGTACAGACATTTTAACTTGCTGAAGGAACATTAAGTTCTCCAACCAGAAACAGTGATGACCTGATTCTATAACCATTCACTGTCTGATGAAGAGAGCCTTAACTTATTGGTACAGAGAACACTAACCTTCTAAAACGGGGGCCAGAGTCTACCTGATATGTCATTAACCTGACATGGGGAACTTTGCATTGTCTACCAAACAAAGCGAGTATCACCCACCTGGCACTGGAAATAGTGATTATATGAAACTGGGAGCTTTGAGCACCTGTCTCAGAGAGCACTGACAGCATGATGCAAAATGCATTGTCAATTGGACACAGGAGCAATGAAATCCTGATTTAGGTAGCATGTGCTGCATGAAACAGAAATTTACTAACCAATGAGAAATGTGGTGTTGAGCTGACATGGAGGGAACTTCATCATCTGATGTAGCAAGAATTAACTTGCTGATGTAGAAGGTGTAGAGACCAAAATGGGGAGCATTGAATTACCATGGCAGGGGATTACTGAAAACCTGTCACAGGAAGATGTGATACAGGGGGATCTGACGACAGGGAGAATTGTCATGGTGAGCTATGGCTACTGATACAGGGACTTTAGCAACCTGATTTGGGAGCATTCCCTTCCTCATGCAGGGGGAATGGGGGAGCAGACCAAGGGAGAATTGCCTTCCTATCACTGGGCTGCTCTGATTTCCTATTTCTCACTAGATTTCATTGTTACTGTATCTAGTTCCGTGAGGATCAATAGCCTTTCTCCGTCTCTGAGCACCTAATACATTAGAGACTCACTATCCAACAAAGAACCTCTTTTCTGGTGCTAGGAATTTTGATAACTAACATGGACTCTCTGACAGCAGAAAGCTGATGACCTAATGCAGTGACATTGAACAGTGGACTCAGGGAGCTAAGGCACCTGATTCTGGAAGCAATATGTGCACAAGAGAGGGAGACTTCCTTCATGCTTTGGGGAGCACCAACCACCTTTACCTGGGAACAATAAGCTTCAGTATAGACAGTATGGACTACCATAGACAGGTATCCACGTCTACATTATACAGGGAGCAGGCTAACCCAATAACAGCACTTTTGGCTACCTAATATAGAGAATATTTTCAACCTAAAACCGAGTCAAGGAGGAATTGTCAGCTTGAAATAAGGCAGATTGTCTGGAAATCAGAAAACTGCAGCGTAAGTCTGAAATAACACTGAAAGTGCCAGAAATGCTCAACAGCTCAACCAGCATCAGTGGAAAGAAGAACAGGTTTAATGAGTCAGGTCAAAGGCCCTTCATCAGAACTCACATTAAGTCTGACTTGCTTTCCAGGGATGTACAGGACAATCAAGGCGTGTCCAACATGTTCTGTTTGTAATTCAGAGAATGCTGACTCACTGATACAGAGACCATACACTCCCTGATGCAGAGAGCAGTGTCTAGCTAATACAGAGGGCATTGACTGTTGGAAGTTTAGTAAGCAACAAGCTGATTCTGGCAGCAAAGACTATCAGACACTGGAAAAGTTGACTACTTGAGAAAGGGAGAATTAACTTGCTGCATTTAGGGACCCTTGATTATTTGACTTACGGATCATTGACTATGTCATCCTGGGAATAGAAACTAGCCGATACAGGAAGCAAGACTACATGACACAGTGCAATGGGCACTGGCTGTCTTCCACAGGAGGAATTGACAACTTGATTCAGGGAACATTAAATGTCTAATATAAAGAGAATTTATTGTCAGATTTAGAAAGCATTTACCACAAGCACAGAGAGCAGTGACTATCTGACCAGGATACATTGAATCAGTGATTCATCAGGGAAAGGAAGAGTTCTATAGCTTTAGTATTGATTATTTGAAACACTGGACATGGACAACCTAACCCAGGAAGCGTTGATCACCCCACACAAAATGCTGGAAGAACTCAGCAAGTCAGGACTATGGAGGGAAATGAACTAAACGCTTTGGGCCGAGTTTCTCAGGGATTTTCTGTGTGCTGATCAAGATTTCCAGCATCTTCAGAATCTCCTGAGACTTTTCTCTCCTGAGAAAAATTGACTCCTGAGACTATTTATTGTGAGATACAGGGAGAAACCACTATCTGCCAGTGGGAGAATTGATATTTTGACACAAACAGCACTAACTAGCTGAGAAAGGAAGCACTGTTTATGTCACACAGGATGTATTGACTTCCTGACTGGGGGCACAACACTACTTGACAAAGGGAACATTGACAAATGGACAAATAGAATAATGTTCACCTGATACTGGGTGGATTAAGTACCTGCACATGGTGTAGTCAATAACTGATAGAGTGCATAACAGAAGCAGAGAACATTGACTATCTGACACTGGGTTCCCTTTATCCCTTATGATGGGGCATTTGACCACCTGATACAGGGAGCATTTACTCACCTGTCAAAGGAAAAATTGACTTCTTATTGCAGGATGCATTAACTATCAGATATGAGCAAGACAATTCTGACATTGGGAGCATGAATTAGATGAAAATGGATTCACCCATAATCAGTCATAGGAGAACATTAACTGTGTTCCTTCTCCTTCCAGGAAGTCCTTCTTTTCTTTCTTTCCCAGTCTTGAGGTAATGGACAAGATGCTGCTGGTGATCATTGACAACATTCTGTGTGCTGCACTCAATGCCACTTGCTCCATCACTGAAATGTTCCCACAACCAAAGGACTCTTCATCTTATGTTCTGAATATTTATTGCTTATTTATTTATAGTATTGTTTCTTCTTTTTGCGTTTGCACAGTTTGTTGTCTTCTGCACTCTGATTGAAAAAAAGCCCTGGTTTGTTGTCGTTCATTCTTTCTGTTATAATTACTATTAGAACATAGAACATAGAAATGTACAGCACATTACAGGCTCTTCAGCCTACAATGTTGTGCTGACCATGTAACCTACTCTAGAAATTGCCTCTAGAATTTCACATAGCCCTCTATTTTTCTAAGCTCCATGTACCTATCTAAGAGGCTTATAAAAGACCCTATTATATCTGCCTCCGTCACTGCCACCAGCAGTGCATTTCACACACCCACCACTCTCTGTGTGAAAAACTTACCCTGACATCCACTCTGTTCCTACTTCCAAGCACTTAAAAACTATGGCTCCCCCTCCCACCCCTGTGCTAGCCATTTCAGCCCTGGGAAAAAGCTAATCACATGATCGATACCTCTCATCATCTTATACACCTCTATCAGGTCACTTCTCATCCGCCGTTGCTCTAAGGAGAAAAGGCCGAGTTCACTCAACCATTCTATAGATACATTGAGTACGAAAATGAATCTCAGGGTTGTATATAGTCATGTATATGTATTTGGATAATAAAATTTACTTTGTATGTTGAGCAGTACATGACTTGTGCATGATTAACTTTGAGATGGGTGTTTGTTGTTTTCCAGCTACTGCTCAGACTTGATCCAGCATGATCTAGGTTCAGTGGCAAGAGGAATCAGAAAGCTTGGACACCATGCCCTCCTCAATGGGCTTGACACATTTTCATAATGCAGGTCCATGGAAATGTTCTTTGACTTTAACCTTGCACCACCCCCAGTCAGGTCCCCTCCAAACCAGTCCTCCTCTTTAAGCCTCCTTATCTCTATCCTCTTTTCCAAACTGCCTCCGCTAATCTCCCTCCCACCTCCTCTACCCAATGCACCAATCCCAGTTGACTGTTCTCTCTCACCAAGAGTTCACTGAGCATTTGTCTCCTGTGCCCTGTCTACTGCTTTTCCCCTTGGCACACAGGTCTCTGCCTCCTGACATATATCTTTACGGACACATCTGTCAGAGTTCCTAAACTCTGACAGATGTGTCCGTAAAGGAGTGTAGAAATAGCTGTGTCTAATGAGGAGAACTGTCCTGATTAGGACTGCCCAAATCAGTCTAGCTAAAGAGCAGTTTGCACATTGGAGTGGCTTAGTAGAAATATCCAAATAGGAGTTCCCCAGCAGGAAACAAGTATCTAAACAGGAGTGACCAAATTGATGAACAATAGGAGTACACAAAGAGGAATACAAGAGAGAAGTACTCAAAGAGGACCGTGTGAAGAGGAGTGTCCAAAAGGACTGTCTAATCAACGACACAAAAATTACATGACACAAATACAAGAGATTCTGCAGACGCTGGAGCTCCAAAGAAACACACACAAAATGGTAGAGGAACTCAGCAGGTCAGGCAGCATCTATGGAGAGGAATAGAGGGAGGAGTTTTGGGTTGATGCCCCTCATCAGGATAAAGGGCCTTTGGCCCAAAATGTCAAACCTCTATTCCTCTCCATAATTATCTGGGAATAATAACTGGGAATGAAGCCTAACAGGGACAAAATAAAATAAATTGCTATTACTGAGAGAACTGCCCATCAACTTCAGGAGATGTTAACTAATGATACCAAGATATTTAAACATTCCTGGAGACATTAAACATTCTGCTACCTGTTACCTTGACAACCTAAGAAAGAGAGCATTGACTAACAGTGACTTTTGCAGCACGCTGGCACCAGTGACCGATGGCAACATCTGGCAGGCAGCTTTCAAAACTGCTGGATTCTCTTCTTCTAAGTATACCAGCTGCAGAAGGCTGTAGATCTGGTCGGCTCCATCTCGGGTACTGGCCTGCAGGGTATCCAGGATATCTTTAGGAAGCGGTGCCTCAGAAAGGCAGTGTCCATTGTTGGGGACCTCCAGAACCCAGGGCATGCACTTCTCTCACTGTTGCCATCAGATGGGAAATACGGAGGCATCTCTGCCATCTTTTCCGCTCTGCCATCTGATTCCTAGGTGGACTTTGAAGCTTTGGACACTACCTCACTTTAAAATATATAGTATTTCTGTTTTTGCACATTTTTAAAATAATCTATCCAATATACGTAATTGATTTACTTGTTTATTTATTATGTTTTATTTTATTTTATTTATTATTGTTATTATTTTTTTCTTTCTCTCCCTGCTAGATTATGTATTGCATTGAACTGCTGCTGCTGCTAAGTTAACAAATATCACATCACATTCTGGTGATAATAAACCTGATTCTGATTCTTCTGAACTGGGATTGATTGCAGCCTGTGCTTTCCTTCTCAAGAATGTATTTTTGGGCCAACTGAGTGACCTGGCTTATGGGATCTCCCAGGCAAATCGGTTGTGGAGTGCAGCTAGAATGTTGCTGGGAGTGTATACTGCATCGATTCCTAATGGTAGAAGATGAATCTGTGGCCAGCTACATTACCCTGAGCCGATTAAAGCGCCAAGCAAGATTAAGATTGATGATGAGAGCGGAAAATGAATGGGTGTTCAATGCCATCTGCCTGTGTTTGACTGGTATTCTTCTCACTACTGCCAGCAGAAGGTGCAAGATTCTTGGGTCTCACCCTGCAAGGTTCGACTGCCTTGGCAGGTCGTGGCTCATGGCTGTGGTTTTGTACGAGCTTTATTATTTGCACAATTTGTTTGAGGCGCTTCAGCAGGGAACTGGATCTATGGCTGTGGTCTGAAGCTATTGACATCGCACTGAACTGACTAAATTGGTTGAGTGGCCATGGCCATCGGCTCCTGGATTGGCTTTACTCATCTCGGTGTCTCACTCATCAACGGTTTGATGTTTCATGTTTTGTGTGCTATTTGACCCCTTTTTGCTGTTAGCACGATTTGTTCTTTTCTTGCATGATTGGTGGTCTTGTTGTGTAAGGCTTTTCTTTAAACAGGTTCTAAGCTGTTTCTTTGTTTTGTGGCTGTCTACAAGAAGATGAATCTCACAGTTGTATACTCTACGCATACTTTGATAATAAATTAATTTGAACTTTGAACTGTTAATGGAATAAAGCAACTATCTGATGCTGGGCAATGAATATCTGACAGAGTTATGTCCCGATCGTGATATCAGGAGAAACTATTTCTGATTCTTGGTGCATTGATGACCTGATATAGAGAGCAACATCCATCTAATACTGGGAACCTTGAGTGCCCGATCAATACAAATAAAGGTTAATACAAAGAAAGCATGGCAGCACCTCTACTTTCTTAGAAATTTGCAAAGATTCGGCATGTCATCTAAAACTTTGATGAACTTTCATAGATATGTGGTGGAGCGTATAGTGACTGGTTGCATCGTGGCTTGGTTTAGTCAAACTAATGTTCCTGAATGGAAAAGCCTACCAACAGAAACGGACATGACCCAGCCCTTCATGGGTAATGCCCTCCCCACCATTAAGAACATTAACACGGAGCATTGTCGCAGGAAAGCTGCACTCATTATCAAACACCCCACCACCCAGGCCCCTTCATGCTGCTGCCATTAGGAAGAGGATATAAGAGCCTCAGAACTCACCCCACCAGGTTCAGGAAGAGTTATTACCTCTCATCCATCTGACTCTTGAACCAGAAGGGATAACTTCACTCAGCTTCGCAAGCCCCTCCATCACTGGAACTTAAACTATGGACGCACTTTCAAGGAATCTTCATCTCATGTTTTTGATATCTGTTATTTATTTATTATTATGATATTTTTACTTTTTCCCAGCTCAAGCTGGCAAAGCCTGAAGTACAGACATAGCCAAACACACTCATTTGTCAATAGCTAGAATCTTTTGGAATATACTGGTGCTGTTTAGTATTGTGGTTTTCTGGAGACTTGCATAGATTTCTGTATGTTATCTGTGTGTGCAATGGCTATATCTAATGATTTCTTGTTTCTGGGAAGAGGTCTCCAACTCTGAGCCAGGCTTTTGATGCTTGTTTGTCGACACCTCGTCTGCACAGATCACGGGGATGTCTTCCATGGAGGGTCATGCTTTTCCATTGGTTAACTTCTTCTTCAATAGTGATAATGTCTTCATTTTTTCTGGGTTGTGCTGTCATTTAAGTTTAATGGTGTGTACTTATCAGAATTGCAGATGATCACAAGGAGTGCTAAATCTTATTTTTGTTGATGAAAATATATCTTTCAAAGTTTTACCTGACTGTTATGTACATTTTTATTGTTTCTTATTCCTCTTCCACCTTCTGTTCTGGGTAGTGTTAATCTAAGTTTTTTCAAGTGCACATAATGTTTTTTGAAATTTGTCATTTCAGTTCTTTATTTTCTTTGAAAATTTTCCAATGGGTTTCAGACCAAGATACATTAATATGGGTATAGCAAAAGTGTCTACTGCCTTTGTTATATTTTCACTATGAGCTCTGTTTAGCAGATTTTCTTAAGCCTTGAAGTATATTCTGTCAGAAGATCTCCCTTTATCTCACTATCATCTATTTTCTTTGCTTATTGATATCACAGATTCTTGTATGTTTCATATTCATCCATCCTGCTGTGTCGTTTTGTATTCTATTAGCTCTATTGCACCTTACTTTATTTTCAATGCTCTGTACTTATCCAGTCTAAATTTCATGTTTATATCTTTTGTAAATAGTCCTACATGTAGTGCCCTGGTCTTTTTGGTGGGAGCTGGGAGCAGACAGGAGGGAAGATGGCTGAGGATGCCATCCCTGTTGCACAAGGTGTATTGTGCAGATGAATGGCTTCACGGAGGAAGAACCAATACTCCCGTGGGGAGCCCATAAGTTCGAGTGACATTCGGAAGGTGGTGTGTGCTTTCACACAGACCGAGGGCCAGTGGGTGAGTTACAGACAACTTCAAGGTGAGCCCCAACTTGTGTGCACATTTGGACCTGGTTAACTGTAATGGGCTCTATTTGCTTTTTTTCTTCTTTTCCTACGAACTGTTTGATAAAGCTGAAATCTGTAAATAAACTTTTTTTATAATTGCATGCAGTGTACAATCTGTTATTTCTTGCTGATAGGTAATTGAAAGTGGGCAGCAATTACACAGCATTTGCTCAGATTGGGGTGCGGCTGTTCGAAACATCCCAGCTCTCCCAGTTTGGTGGGGCCCAAGTCATATCAAACCTAAATGTACAAAATTTGAGAAAGATGGTTTTCTCACTACTGAATCTATTGGCTTGTTAGCAAGGGGCTAACCAGCCATGTTTCTAGAGACGCCTGGTACTATTTGAATTAATTGCTTTTGGTTTACTGATGAAGGAGTATATAATTTCAAATCATCCATTTATAGAAGGTATAATTTATTCCATTGATTCTGATTTGATACCCAATTTTTATCTGATTCAGAAAATTAGAGAGCAGTTTTAAAGCTAGACAGAACCATAGTAGGCTTAGGGAGTCGCCCTGAAAAATGCCTCGGCTTATTTTGATAATGGTGGGTGTTCTTTTTTGTTTGGAAACAGATGGGTGATTATAGTACACCAATGATTCATCTGATGATGAAAGAATTTCACAAGTATTAGCTGTAGTTTATATATATTAAGAACTTCTATTAACTATGAATATGGGACAGAGTCAAATGTTTTTTGGTGGTCAATATAGTCAATATAGCAAAAAGAAAGATTTCTGTTTTTCTGCCAGGCTTGATTTAAATACTGCTATTATTATTTATTTTCCTTCTTTTTGTATTTGTAGTATTTTCTTTACCTTTTGCACATTGGATGTTTGGCCATTCTGTTGGATGCAATCTTCCACTGATTCTATAGTGTTTCTTGTATTTACTGTGATTGCCAGCAAAAAAAATTGAATTTCAGGGTTGTATAAGATGGCATACAATATATGAACATTAATAATAGATTTACTTTGAACTTTGCACTTTTTCCTACCACAGCATAGTCCTGGTTTCCATTCCTCCCTGCTTATCTATAAATTCCAACTTAATACAGAATGTATTTCAATTCAGATATGTAACGTATTGCTCTCTAGTCACTATGGTAATTATATATATATATATATATATATATATATATATATATACAGTACTGTGCAAAAGTATTAGGCACATGTATATAGCTAGGATGTCTAAGATTTTTGCACGGTACTGCATTTGTCAACGAGGAGCAAAGTGTGAGTTTGTAATTCTGGTGGTAACAGAGAATGTTGGGAATAGAGAGGGGTGGAATGCTGCAGGAGGGGTGTGGGACAGGTGGCAGAGAAGGAGTCCCAGAGGAGGGGTGTGGTGTGGCTGAAGACACAGCCAGTTATAAGACACCAGACAAGGTCATTTGATTATAAACAACTGGCTTATTGATTATTCCAGAATGTCTCTTTGGTGCTCCCTGCTCCCTCTCTTTTCCCAAGGGGTAGGGGCAGGGATATGATTCCCCTCTCCCTTCCCTCTTCCCACTCCCAGTCCACAGTAGAGACCTATAACAGAATCAGGTTTATTATCACTCACATATGTCATGAAATTTATTTAGAGTAGCAGTACACTGCAATACATACAATTAATATAATACTGTGCACTATACAGTATACACAGTATACATACAGTATATATACACAAACAGTTATATACAGTATATATACAAACAGTATATGATATTATACAGCTACTATATAGACATCCACAGCATAGTAAATTTTAAATTGTCCTATTCAGGCCTAAAGCTTTAATCACTATGTAAAATTTCTTAATCTTGTGGGATAATATCTTTTCTGACAAGGGGACTGCTCTGTCACTCTGCTTGGCTGGTGGGACTTGTGGCTGTGCTACACTCTCAGGTTCTGGGAATTCCTCGATGGTTGTTGAAGGAGTTGATCCTAGGAATGCAGGAAGTGCTTCTCCTTCCTGATCCAAAGCTCTGATACTTGTGTATCCTATGTTTTTGTAAAACACAGAATGAATCAGAATCAGAATCTGGTTTATTTTCTCCAGCATGTGACATGAAATTTGTTAACTTAGCAGCAGCAGTTCAATGCAATACATAATTTAGCAGAGAGAAAAAGTAGAGTAAATAATAATAAATAAACAAGTAAATCAATTACGTATATTGAATAGATTTTAAAATGTGCAAAAACAGAAATGCTGTATAGTAAAAAAAAATGAGGTTGCGTCCAAGGATTCAATGTTCATAATGTCTGAACAGTTCAAAATGACAATGACTGTTGCTGAGCTCTCAGCAGGTAGAGTGTCTGAACAAGGTAAACACTGTGGGTTTGTTAATATCTAATGTTTGTTGATAGCTGCTGAATTCTTTCTTAGTCTCCGGCACCTTTAATTTGAGGATGTCTGTTAATGAGAAAATGACTGTTGGTCACTTTGAGATTAGGCTGGATTCTTTCTTCATGGTCTATCAAGCTGACTTGATAGATTCTTTTTTGCATTCGGGTTTATTACTTATGTGTGAAATTAATACCTTTCTGTAAGTCCAAGAAATGCTGTGTCCAAAACATTGGGGTATTAATAGATGAGGAGTGGCTATTAAAGTGTCTATGCTGTACACTGTATTAATGAACACAAGTGTTGTTTGAATGAAAGACACCAGACTAAGTAAATAGCGGGAGAACAGAAGATCAAGGGGTCTGTCTGTCTCTTTGTTCCTTTCTATGCTTGTGGGACTTGTATTTATTGGGGTACATTCCCTGAATTTATCAGGTTTCAACCAAAGAGAGAAATCATGATCGGCACCTGGACCCAGTTTCACAAGTGAGTAGGTATTTGGATTTCACCTGACAACAGCAACAATCAAGTGGTGACTAAGAATTGTGAGTCCTGATATCTTGTGACTTACTACATAGTATTTTCTGTTGTGTACTTGTGCTTTCTATTTTATGATAATAAATTATGCAATAAAGTAATAAGTTACTTTATTGTACTTGTATGCTTATTACCATATTTCCTGGACACTCAAATTGTTTGGGTCTGTTCAGCCCAGCCCATTACAACACCTTTCTTCTGGATATGCTGACAACCCAATCAGTACATGGCAGGCTGCTTGGTCAGCAGATTTATCTCAGGTCACGAATCAAAACTCTGAACCAATGTTTTCATTTTGACCACACCAAGATGACCAGCATGTAGATCCTCCAACACATTAACTCTCAGCTTGGATGGCACAACAACTCTCAATCTCCAAACAAGGCAAACCTAGTCAAGGGCTCCTTCATCCTAGTGGACACTAGAAATTCTGCTGCATACCTCAGCAATTTTGGGTTGTCATGTAGACCTGAGATAGTATGGGGTCTTTTCTAAGTTTCCCTTGGGATTATCTCTGTCATAATAGGGAGATATTTGATGTGCATTAGGGAGAACACATTAAAAGTAGTGTCCTCTTTTCTAATTTTTCAAATATTTCCTTTTCCAATGTAAGCGGAACAATCCATCAGCAATTCCATTGTTGGTTTTCCTCTTAACTTTGTTCTTGTACCACTTTGTTGCATTTGATACCAGTGTTGCACCAACAATAACTCTCGGAGACGTGAGGCGAGAGATAGGCTTTTATTAGCTGGAAGAGAGCACTATCAGCAGCAAGAGACCATCACACAACATCCTGGAGACTGAGGGAGGAGCAGTACCTCCAACCACCTTTATACAGGGGTCTGTGGGAGGAGCCACAGGAGCAGTCAGCGGGGGGGGGTGGCATGTCCAGACAGGTATATGTAGTTCACCACAACCAGTTTTGCCTTTAAGCCTGCATTTGCTTGATGTATGTAAGCTTCTACCACAATGGTAACACAATTTATTTGGCCACACAGGTTTCTCTTTAGAAGTTTCAGTTCTGTTCGCGTTCACTTTCATTCTTGATTGCAACTCAGCTGCTGCTGTTTCCATTGCCGCAATTTTAACTGCTTTTTTAAATACAGGAGCCATTTTTGAATGCTTTCTTGTAAGATTCCACAAACTAAATGATCTCTCAATGTATCATTTAGCCCACCACTGAATTGCTTATGCACAGACAAATTCTTCAATCAGCCACTTATGCTGAAATGGGCATCTTTTCTTTTGATTCTGTTTAAGAAACCTAAAGTATTCTGCAATCAAAAATGGTTTTGGTTCTAAATGTTCCTACATTACTTTAATGATATCATCAAAGCCCATTACAGCTGGTTTGGTTGTGGCAGACAAACTTCTAAGCAAACTGTATGCTGTTCCATCTATTACATGCAGCACCACTGGCATTCACTTCTTACTAGTGATTTCATTTGCTTCAAATTACTGTTCAATTTATTCAGTATACATCAGCATATATCAACCAGTTACCTGTTGTGCAATCAAATGCATCTGTCTTTCTGATGTAACCAGCCAAACAGCATCCTGACGTTGGTATTTGTATTGTCCAGATGATCTAAGGCCAGATGGAGCACCAATGAGATCATGTCCATCATAGACCTATTGTGGCAATAGGAAAATTGTAGTGGGTCCAGATCCTCTCAAAGCACTTCATCACCATAGATGTGAGTGCTACTTTTTGGGGACTGGTATAATTGTTGCCCTTTTGAAGCAGATGGGAACCTCTGACTGTAGCAATTTCTGACTGTACTGCATTGGGACCTGCCGTCTCCTGAAAGACAAACTGATGTTGACCTTCAAGACAGGAGTCACAGGGTCATCAGGTACTACAGGGATCCTCATAGTTATGGTTTTAGCCTCCTTTTTAAAGTGAATATAAAAGGCATTGAGCTTGTCTGGAAGTGAAGCATTACTGCCATTCCTGATGTTGAGTTTCGCTTTGTAAGAAGTAATGGCCTGCAAACCCTGCTAGAGTAGATGTGCATTTGATGTCGCCTCCAACCTCACTTGAAAATGTTCTTTAGCTTTTGAAATAACCCTCTGCAAGTCATACCTGGTTTTCTTGTACAAACCTGGGTTGCCAGACTTGAATGCCACAGATCTAGCTCTCAGCAGACTACGAACCTCCTGGTTCGTCCATGTGTTTTAATTTGAGTATTAACATAGGATCTTGTAGGTACACACTCCCCCGCACAGGTTTTAATGAAGTTGGTGACAGCTGTGGTGTACTCATTCAGATTCGAAGATGAATCCTTGAATACAGCCCAGTCCACCGATTCAAAGCAGTCCTGTAGGTGCTTCAGCGCTTCCCTTGTCCGTACCTTCTTGGTCCTCATTACTGGTGCTGCAGTCTTCAGTCTCTACCTGTACTCAGAGAATAGAAGTACAGCCAGCTGATTAAGTGTGGGTGTGGGATAGTATGGTAAACGCTCAATGGTGGTCTAACAGTCGTCCAGTGTGTTGGTTCCTCTGGTACCAGCAGTGACTTTTCGGTAATAATTATTTAGAGACCTTCTCAAGCCGGCCTGTGTAAAATGCCCCAAAACGACAGGGAAGGCATCAGGATGTGCTATTTCATGCCGTTGCTCAGTTTGACTAGAACCTGCTTAATGTGGTCTGTGATGTGATGCACACCGCTACCAAAGTGATCACTGAAATCTCCCGCAGCAGGTAAAATGGACAGTACTTTATCAGGAGTTGTTCCAGGTCTTGTGAACAGGAGTGGGACAACATTGCCATGTTTGTACACCACGTGGAGTTGATCATGAAGCATACTCCACCGCCTTTGGCTTTCTAAGACTCAATAGTCCTATTGTGTATTGTGAACCCATCAATCTGAATTGCTACATCCCGAACAAAAGGGGTTAACTAAGACTCAGTGAAGCAAAAGGTGCAAGTGGTCCTATTGTTTCCCTGATTCAGCACCCTAGCTCTGAGATCTTCAATTTTATTTACCAGATGCTGTAAGTTTGCCAACAAGATAGCAGGTATTAGGAGTCAAAACCTCTTTTTCTTAGACGCACCTTTAGCCCAGCACGATGACCTTTCTTCCTCCACAGTCTTAAAGGGACAGCACGCTGGCCAGAGTTCGATCTATTTCTGCTGATTTTGTGTAGCAATAGATTGCTTAATCACATTAGAACATTGTTACTAACTGTACATACCTTAGATGAAGTTGTGATACTCAGCTGTAACAGGCTGAGATGAGAATTTTTGATGAGAGCCTCCTCACAAGTCGCCTTTATTGGTGGATCCTTGAATTGGAAGAGGAAATGGAAGTGAAAGTGTTACTCGTTACCACGGAAATATTTTGTAACTCCAGAAATCAATCGAAAGACAAACACTAGAGCCTGTCTACTTCATTTTATCTTAGTGAGGTGTGCAACTAATTACATGTTCCATTCACTTACTTTTACTATATAACCAGTAATAAATGATGTAAATAAACAAAGAATGCTCAATAATACAATATATTAACAATATTACTCAAATATTCCTGGAATATTACATATACTGCACTTTATAATGTAACATCTTTTAAAAAGTGGAATAAAAGTGTGTTGAAGAAGGTCTTTGCAATCTGAAACTACTGGAGTGTACTGAATGATACAAGGAGTATTGATGACCTTTAAACAAAGCAGCTATTTTAGACAAAGAATACCTATTTCTTGGAGCTGTGACTACCTGACAAATGGGGATATCTGTTGACTGATGGTCAAAAGCATTTTCTGCCTGATGCTGTGAGCATTCACCTCCTGTTACAGGTAAAACAAGCACCTTAACACAGGAAGGTTTGCCAACCTGATTTGGGGATCACTTACCCTCTGGTCTTGGGAGCAGCAATGACATGACACAGGGGAACACCGACGGCCTAATATTGCAGCATCAACATCATGGCCCAATTGAATATCTTACTCTGACTATCTACTTTAGGAGGCTATTGTGACCTGAAATAGGGGGAGTAGACCATCTAGTACAGGAACATGTGACACAGGGAATGTTATCACCCTGATTCTGAGAACATTCTCTCCCTGATATGGTACAATATTGTGGGCTAAAGGGTCTGTTCTTGTGCTGTACTGTTCTATGTTCTGTGATGCAAGGAGTCTTGACAATGTCTGGTACTTGGAGAATTTACTGCCTGACACCCAGGGGAGAGGCTACGTGGTGACAGAACAATGCTCACCTAACACTATGGCTACTTGGTTCAAGGATCAATCAATGCATTATACAGGAAGCTTAGAAAAACACCAGCTCTTAAATGGGACATTGATGATTTGATGCAGGGAGATGTTACAGCCTAAGACAAGAAGCACTGAATAATTGGTTCCATGAGGAATGTTAGTTAATCCCCTACAGTACTTAATACCATGAACTCTGTGCACAGTCTGATGAGATTCTCAACTTTCCATCTGAATAGGTTTAAACGAAAACATTGTGCCACTTGTCAAATTTCAGCAGATCCAATCAGCAAATCCAGTCAGTGTTAACTGTCAAACACAGAAAAATTTGCAAAACAAATAAATATCATATTTCTAGTCAAGTACGAGGAACATCAGGTGATAAAAGCATGGAACAGATGGCAACTGAAGGTAAAGTGAATGCGGTGCATCACAGAATTAGAGTGTTATCGGTGGGCACGAGGGAAATTGGCAAATGGTGTCTCCAAGAATCAGATACGTTAGGTAAGTGTACTTGGAAACTGTGGTGGGAAAATGAAGGCGGTACAGAGACTGAAGATTGTTTAATGCCATTTACTGTACACAAGTGTAAGGAGAACAAAATAATTGTTACTCTGGATCTAATGCAGCACACAAAAAACACAAAATATAAAGAACACAATAATAATACCAAAAAGACACATAATAAATATAAGTACATAACTTGGCTTATATAAACAGATTGATTTCATGTGCATAAAGTGACACTAGGCTGTACATAAGCTGACTGATGGTTTACAATAAAGTTGTGGTGGACTTAATGGTGGAGATGTTGATCAAACTTACTGCTCGGGGAAAGTAACTTTCTCTGAGTCTGGCAGCCCTGGCATGGATACTATATAGCCTCCACCCTGATGGGAGTGAGACGAACAGCCCATGAGCTGGGTGGGTGTGATCCTTCATGATGTAACTGGCCCTTTTCTGGCATCTTTCTGTATATATGTTATTGATGGTAAGTAGGCTGGTGTGACTGATGCATTGGGCTGTTGTCACTACCCATTGCAGAGCCTTCCATATCAAGCAGTGATGCAGCTTGTTAGGCTGCTCTCTACTGCACACCTGTAGAACGACACGGGTATGGATGTGCAAAGTCCAGCTCTTTTCAGCCTCATCGGAATGTAGGGGTGCTGGTTAGCTTTCTTGACTGTATAGGGCGTGTTCTGGGACCATGAGAGGTTGCGCAAGTTATGCACTTACAGGAGTTTGAAACTGTTCCACTGCTGTGCAGCTTGGTCTGTCGAGTTCCTCCAACATTTTGTGTGTGTTGCTCAGAATTCCAGCATCTGCCGATTTTCTCTTGTTTGTGAACCATTTCCTTTGTCTTGTTGACATTAAGGAAGAGGTTATCTTCCTGGCACTAAGCCTTGAACTCTACCACCTCCTCTCTGTAAGCCATCTCATAGTTGGTGATGAGCCCCACCACTGTCATGTCATCAGCGAACTTCTGTGGAAGTGTGGGAAAGCTGAATCATGTGGACCTTATGATTTAGAGAAAAGACAAGATTGTGACTGTGATCAGGATGAGAAGGTACAGGAATATTGGGATAAATACATCAACCTGATAGGCAGAGGAAGTAACCTGACCACAAGTTGTGCAGAGAATAAACATTTATCTCTTCCATACAATTTTCCTTTCTTATTTCAGTCACAATATTTTAGCTAACGTGCAAGAAACGGCCTCATTTCTATATCTGAATGGAATTTCCACCCGCTCTGTCAATTCTATTGGAAGCAAATCTATTAAAATCAGAAAGAGGCAGATATGGATTTTAAAACTTAATGCCATGCATAATTTAAACACACCCATTCAGTAAAGATAATGATAACTTCACAAACCCAGTTCAAGTTATTTAAGTTTGTAGATTGCACTGAGCACTTGACAATGAATTCTGGGGAGAATGTACAGCCAAAAGCACAGTGTGTTGTATGTAAGATCCAAAGATCACTGATGCCAAATATAGGCAGTTGTGACTTCCAAACACAGAGTATTCATCGCCATGTACAGGGATTACTAGCTGCCAAATACACTGTGCTTCTGCCAGATGTGGCATGTACTGATTGCTCAATAGTATGATAGAAACGGTAGGTGGATCTTCTGATTTCTGCTTGTACCCTTCTAATTCTGCATATTTGAATAAGGAGACTACTTTTTCATGCAATTTACTCCTTTTTGGGAAAATAGCGCACATGCAGGCAGTTTCTGGATGTTGTATCATATGTGGTGCAACCCCCAATCTGAAAGTTGGGTAATGATAATCCAGGTTTTACCATGTCTTTGCCACATGTGGAAACCCAATGTTTAACACCAGGAAGATACTGCACCTACCATCCACCTGCCCCATTCTTCTACTCCACCTGGCTTACATAATGGGAGAATAATGACTTGTTGATTTAATTGGAACTGGGCTTGAATAGGGAAAGGTAGTGCTGTCCTGGAAAAATATTCAAGTTTTGCTACTGCTGAGGCTTGAGCAAGTCTTCTGAGACTACAGTTCCATTAAAAAATCCAGGACCTTGAGATATATTTGAGACGTTCCTTGCCAGTCCTGTTTAGCAAGGCTTCCTGCCAATTTCTTAATGCTTTGAAATCACGTCTTGAGGCCACGAGAACGTCCCCTTTAAGAGGTATTTTCATTCAGAATTATCTAGCTTTAATGCTTGTAAGCCACTCATGAGATTGCAGTCCCATGTTTGAGAATGATTACAAACAAGACAGAATCTGCAGAGGCTGGAAATCCAAGCAGCACACACAAAACGCTGGAGGAACTCAGCAGGCCAGGGAGCATCTATGGAAAAAAATACAGTCGACGTTTCAGGCCGACACCTTCCTGCTTTCAGAATGATTAGCAATTTTAGGTGAAGAAAAGGCTTTGCTTCCAATGAACTCAATGCCTTTACTGCTCATTCTGGCCGTCAAAACATGGAGGAAACTTCACAAACTCCCACAGCCCCCAGCAACCCTGTGATTTCGGTCTTTAAGGCTAGTTAATGTAAGAGCATCCTTCAAGAGGGTGAGCCCACAGAAAACATCTGGCCCAGATGGGGTGCCTGGCTGAGTATTAAAGACCTGTGCTGATCAACTGGCTGGACCAACAACTTTAACCTCTCACTTCAGCAGTCTGAGGTACCCATCTGTTTCAAGCAGGCTTCAATTGTATCTATGCCTAAGAGAACATATCCTGCCTCAATGATTATTATCTAATTGCACTTACATCCACTGTGATGAAGTGCCTTGAGTGGTTGGTGACGAAACATATCAACTTCTGCCTGAGAAGCAACTTGGATCTGCTCCAATTTGCTTACCGGAGCAACAGGTCAACAGCAGATACCATTTCATTGGCTCTTCACTCAATCCTGGGACATCTGGACAGCAAAGATGCATACATTAGGATGCTCTTTTTTGACTAGAACTTGGTATTCAATTTTATCATCCCCTCAAAACTGATCAATAAGCTTCAAAATCTTGCCCTCAATACCTCCTTGTGCAATTGGACCCTTGATTTCCTCACTGAGTCAGTCAGTTTGGATTGGCAACAATATCTCCTCCACAATCTGCATCAGTACAGGTGGACCACAAGGCTGTATACTTAGCCCCTTGCTCTACTCACCTTATGCTTATGACTTTGTGGCTAATCACAGCTCCAATGCCTTATTTAAGTTTGTTGATGACAGCACTGTCACTAGCCAAATCAGTACTGATTTGGAAAGAGACTGGAAATCTGGCTGGTGGGGTGGGGTGGCAGGTGGGAGGGGTGCCATAACACCAATCCCTCACTCAACATTTAGCAAAACCAAGGAGTTGGTTATTGACTTCAGGATGAAGAAACTGGGGATCCATGATCCAGCCTTCATCAGGGATCAGAGGTGGAGAGGGTCAACAACTTTAAATTCTTCTTTGTTACCATTACAGAGGATCTTTCCTAGGCACAGCACATAAGTGCAATTATGAGGAAAGCATGACAGTGCCACGACTTCCTTAGAAGTTTACG
The DNA here is from genome assembly GCF_030144855.1 of Hypanus sabinus. Taxonomy (NCBI): domain Eukaryota; kingdom Metazoa; phylum Chordata; class Chondrichthyes; order Myliobatiformes; family Dasyatidae; genus Hypanus; species Hypanus sabinus. The sequence goes on from NC_082709.1 coordinate 40,908,452, forward strand.
AAGATTCAGCATGACATCTAAAACTTTGACAAATTTTGATTAAGTGTGTGGTGGAGAATATATTGGCTGGTTGCACCATGGTTTGGTACGGAAACACCAATGCTGTTGAACAGAAAATCCTACAAAAGGTAGTAGAAATGGACCAATCCATCACAGGTATGCCCTCCCCACCACTAAAAACATCTACGCGGAGGGCTGTCGCAGAAAGCAGCATCCATCATCGAGGAACCCTACCACCCAGGAAATGCACTCTTCTCGATGCTGCCATCAGAAAGGAGGTACAGGAGCGTCAGAACCCATATCACCAGGCTCAGGATCAATTATTACCACTCAAACATTAGGATCCTGAATCAGTGTGGATAGGTTCACTCAACTTCACTTGACCTATCATTGAATGGTTCCCATGACTTATAGACTTACTTTCAAGGACTCCACATCACATGTTTTTAATATTTATTGTTTATTTATTTAATTATTATTATTATTATTATTATTTCTTTTTTTCTTTTGTATTTGCATATTGGTTGTTTGTCCATGCGGTTAAGTGCAGTCTCTCATTGTTTCTACTACATTTCCTAGAATTATTGTGTCTAATTAACCAAGTCAAGAAAAACAAATATTAGTGTTATACTGTACATAGAGTCATAGAAAATTACACTGTCACCATTCACTTCCCTCTGAGTGAAGAAGTTTCTCCTCACAGAGTCATAGTCATAGAGAAGGACATGTCAACCGCGAATTCGGCAGCACTGCAAATATGGCAATTGTGCCCATGAATATGTATGGATCAGCTCATTATTATTTGATTGTGATCGTATTTAACTCCATTCATCCAGTGTTTGTCGAGACTTAGACACAGCACAGCAATGCTTTGCTGCCTGTTTGCATTTGGCCTTGCCTGAGAGAATGGACAGTTGAGTCAACTGACTCAGGAGACTAGCAGTATTCATTTTATATTTAGTTATTCCTTTCAGCCGCAGTGTAGGCTTTGTTTTCCATCTGAGAGTTTTAGTTAACAGTCCTGTTTGGCCTAGCGTTTATTCTTTTCTTTTCCCTTAAATACTCCTCGCTTTAAAGTCTGTGAACTATCAACCTGCTTCAGTATCTCTCACTCTGCACTTGGGCCATATCCAATCCTGGTGACAGTACAGCACAGAAACAGACCCTTCAGCCCATCTACTTTATGTCAAAACCTTTTAAACTGCTTACTTCCATTGACCTACAGGGGGGCCATAGCCCTCCATATCTCTACTATCCATATAGCCATCCAAACTTCTCTTAAACATTGAAATTGAGCTTCTATGCATCACTTGTGCTCACAGCTCATCCCACACTCTCACGACCCTCTAGGTGATCAATTTTCCCCTCATGCTCCCCTTAAATTTCTTACCTTTCACCCTTAACCCATGACCTCTGGTTATAGTCCCACCCAACCTCAGTGGAAAAAGCATGCTTGCATTTACCCTATAATTATCCCTCATAAAGTAAAATTGGATAGGTTTATGGACAGGAAAGGAATGGAGGGTTATGGGCTGAGTGCAGGTTGGTGGGACTAGGTGAGAGTAAGTGTACGGCATGGACTAGAAGGGCCGAGATGGCCTGTTTCCATGCTGTAATTGTTATATGGTTATAATTTTGTATAACTCTATCAACTCTCCTCTCAATCTTCTATGTTCCAAAGAACACAGTCCTAACCTATGTCATCTTTCCTTATAACTCATATGGTGACATATATGCACTTTGAATTGGCAAGTCATTTTCAAAGTCAAGGTCAATGTAAAAATAAATTTATTATCAAAATACCTGCATATACTGTATGTTTCCCTACACCATCTGGAGATTGACTTTCTTATAGGCTTTTATAGAAAAATAGAGAAATGCAATAGAATTTATGAAAAACTTTACAAAAACAAAGACTGACAAACAAGCAATGTGCAAAAGAAGTGAATTATGCAAATAAAACAATAAATAATACTGAGAAACACACACTAAATGCTGGAGGAACTCAACAGGCCAGGCAGCAGCTATGGTGAAAAAGTACAGCTGACAATTTGGGCTGACCCTTCGGCAGGTCTGGAAGGAAAAAGATGAGGAGCAGATTTACCTTTTTATATTTTTTTCTCCAGTCCTGCAGAAGGCTCTTGGCCCGAAATGTCAACCATATTTTTTTTTCCATAGATCCTGGCCTGCTGAGTTCCTCCAGCACTAATTTGCGTTGATTGGATTTCCAGCATCTGCAGATTCTCTCTTGTTAATAATACTGAGAACTTGAGATGTAGAACATCAGAACATGAGAGTGAGTCTGCAGTTTGTGCAATCAGTGCAGAGTTCTGGTGATTGAACTTTCCACTCTGGTTCAGGAGCCAGTACTGAGGGGTAATAACTGTTCTTGAACCTGGTACCATGGGACCTAAAGCTCCTGTACCTTCTGCCTGATAATAATAGCAAAAAGAGAGCACAGGCTGTATGGTGGGAGTCCTTGATGGATGCTGCTTTCTTGTGGCAGTGTTGACCAAGTGAAGAACTATCAACAATAAACAGACTATGATTACCAAAGATGCTATGTGTATCTACAGTATCTTGACCAGCTTTGCTGGAAATAGTATTAATAGGTAAGTTCGATTATGAATGAAGTTGTCAGTGGCTGTTGAACTTGCATCCTTTCAAGATGGGTACTGTGGAGAAAAGCTCCTACAGCTGACAAGAATGTCATGGAAATAGGGACATTATAACTTCCACCAAGCAACACGTCATCTTTCTGCAAATTAAATCTTTCTCAGGATTTCTACTTGGGTGAAAAATTGACTGCAGCCTTCGACATCCTCTCATTGTTGACAAGATCGGGCTGCAGGGTTTATTTTAATTGGTTTGTTTGAGTCTCCAGTTGGTGCTGGTGGTGAGGTTTCTGACAAAGTGTTAGAACCTAGGCACAGAATTTCTGCAGGATGTGGATGAAAGGAAAATACCTGATGAAATTCATGTTTTGAGCTCAATTTTAAGCTCATTTAAGTCAAAGAGGTGCCTTTTAAAAATAGTGTTTCATGTGTGAATTGAATAGCATGCCCAAAGATACAGAAATGACTTTCTCCAACAGAATTCCATAGGACATTGATTGCCAGTCTTGGTAAATAATGAAAAGGTTAAAGGGATTCAGAAAGGCCTAGGATACCATTTCACCTTTACTCCCACATGGGAGAGCAGGAATAATTTCCACTTCAAGGATCACGTTAAGGATAAGCATCTCATAACAGAGATTCCTCTATTTTGCATGGATCAACTTGGATTGCAGAATCCTATATCCACTAGGGGAGAATGATACCAACTGAGTTATGACTAATGAGGATGAACTACAAATGATTGCAATGGAATTTGAATGACTTTTTGAAATACTATTAAGATTCAAATACTTACCAATTCATGCAGACTGAGCTTGTCATGGGACTTTTTGGTCAGTCCTTGCTGCCTATAACACCAATGAATTCACTTGGGTATGAGATATCTGTAACAGTATTATGACATTGATAAGAATTTGATCGTGGAAACTTACAAATGAGACCTATTCCCCTTAAAAAGGTGTTAAAGCCTTACTGTTTTCCCCTCTATACTGGAATCAAGTTGTTTTCCTAAATCTTCATTGCCACCCAAAAACATAGCTGAAGAGTCCATTACCAATATTTGACAACTTAATGGTGTGGGAAACAACATTCTAATTGGCTGTGATAGCCCTCGGTTGGGAATGACGGTAAAGTCACAACCCATTCCCTTGGTGGAAGTGGTGTCTGGACATAAAGGAAGAATAGGATCAAGATGAGCTTTGACTTCCAGTGAAGGGATAATGTTAACATCAGCCTTTTACGTCTCTGACTTGACACATTGGGACCGCACAGCACAGACAAATGGAGATCAATTATCATACATTTCTTTAAAAGAACTGAATCATGTTAATATGTTGAAATAGCAAACTAATGTTCCTCTGCACCCTGGTAATGAGGAGTTTCAGCAATTTAACATTGTTCATGTGGATATGAAGAGGATGATTAGAATGAATGTATTATTAGAAGACAGTGCCACCACTTTAAAGAGACACCTGGACTGTATTTAACTCATCAGAATTTCAGTGCTAACATAACAAAAGGCAGAATGTGTTAATGTGTATTTGATCTGTGCTTGCCTGCTCTTTCTGTTAAGAAAAAGCATTCTTCATTGTGTTTTAGGCGAGTGCTGTGATGCCTACAGTGAAGAATAATTGTTATTCTGAAAATAACTGCATTCCCAAAAATATTCCATTGTTTCACTTCCACCAGTGTTAAAACTTCATTTAGTACTTATTAAATTCTAAAATTTCTATCACATCTTATTTTAGATTCAGTCTGCTCCATATGCTCCTTTGGGAGGTCATAAAGATTTCTAATGGATTAGATTTGAAAGAGCACACGTGTGAGTAAATAATCGAATACAAGCCTTTTGAGTTACTAGCCTGGTGAAATAAGGCTGCATGTTTTACAAAGAGCGAAAGCATCATTCTAATGAACAGAGCTATGTGATATCACTATCAATGGATCAGATCGAAGTTCTACAGTCCTGGCAAATTTATGTTGTGTATGATTGTGGACAATTCAACAGCCAGTAGGAGGCGGAAGAGGAATATCACCGTGGTGAATAGTGGAATGGCACAGAATACGATAGCTGCAAAAAAGCTTGAAACATTCACAACCACATTCACCTCAAAATGATGAGCGGACGATAAATCTCAACTTTTTTCAAAGATCTCATTATTTCAGAAGCTGATCTTCAGCCAGTTCAGTGTATTTCATATGATATGAAAAAGTGGCTCAGGAAAGTAGACAACAGTAAAGAACACTGGACCAGACAAGATCTTACTGTGGTAATGAAGAGTTTCATTTCAGAGCAAATTGCACCTTAGTTTTACTATGGATGTCCAATCCCTATACACCTCCATCCTCCACCAGGAAGGCCTCAAAACTCTCTGTTTCTTTCTGGATATCAGATCCTACCAGATCCCTTCCACCACCACACTCCTCCATCTAGCCCAGGGGTCGGCAACCCGCAGCTCCAGAGCCGCATGCGCCTCTTTCATCTCTGTGCTGCGGCTCCCTGTGGCTTTGGAAAATAAATGATGAGTATTTAATTAAAATGTATTTTATGTTAGTTTGTTAGTTTTTGAAATGTAATTCTAAATTTGAAGATTATGGTGATCTTGTACAATCTAAATAAAACGTATTTTTTGTTGTTATTAATATACGTCACCACTGCCAATGCCTGACACCCGCCAGTGCACGATTTCTTTAATTTTTTGATCCAAGATGGCTAACTATGGAGAATTCTAACAAAAGAAAAGTGACTGAAGAAAACAGAATGTTTAATGATACGTAGGCAGATTCATTTGCTTTCACTGCTGACGAGACTGGTTTATCGGTATGCTTAATATGCAATGAGAAACTAGCAAACAACAAAAAGTCAAATGTCGCAAGACTTTTCCAGAATAAACATACAGCCTTTGCTCAAAAATATCCGGATGGAGATGAGAGAAAAAAAGCCATTTCGGAACTGATGCGGAAGGTTGATCTGAGCAAAAATCATTTCAAGAAGTGGATGAAGTCTGGAAAATCAACTACATATACTAGTTTTGTTGCTGCTCAGGAAATAGTCAGGCACGGGCAGCAGTTTACAGATGGTGAATATATAAAAGAATCTTTCATTAAGATTTCAGAACATCTATTCACGGACTTTAAAAACAAGAGTGAAATTGTGAAGAAAATCAGGGATATGCCCCTCTCTGCAAAGACTGTCAAAGACAGAACCATAAAAATGGCAGAAGACATCACAAGACAGCAAATTAAAGACATCAATTCAGCTGTGGCCTACTCAATTGCCTGTGATGAGTCTAAAGCAAAGGCGATATTGAACAAATAGCGCTGTTCTGCCGGTATGTAAACTCTGCCGGGCCACAGGAAGAAATGATTGAGTTGATACCTCTAAAAGGCCAAACACAGGGGGAGGACATCTGTGAGGCTGTCTTGAATTGTTTAAGAGCCAAAGGAATAAAGACCACCCACCTGGTGTCAGTAGCTACTGATGGGGCACCAAGTATGACAGGAGCGCACAAGGGATTTGTGGCTTTACTGCAGAAGTCGCTGGACAGAAAGCTGCTGACTATTCACTGCATCTTGCACCAAGAGGCACTGTGCGCTCAAACATTTCCTCCAGAATGCACAGAAGTAATGGATGTTGTCATTCAGATTGTCAATAAAATAATGGCAAAAAGTTTAAATCACCGTCAATTCCATTTGTTACTGGACGAGCTGGAAAGCGCATATTCTGATCTCCTGCTGCACAACAAAGTCCGGTGGCTGTCCAGAGGGGAGGTGCTGAAACACTTTGTCGCGTGTCTGGGAGAAGTGAAAACTTTCCTGGGCAGCAAAGGGCTCACCTTTCAGAGTGGCTGAAAAAGCTACACTTCATGGTAGACATTGAGTATTTTACTTAAAAGTAACCTTCAACCCAACGTCTTTTTTTCGGAGTTCAAAATGTTTTTGTTGCATGCAGAAATGTAATTTCGTTTTCTCTGGAGGAGTTCATCGATTTCATAAATGCAACACATTATAGTTTGTTTATACATAGCATAAAGGCAAACAAAAACGTTGTATGCAGTGTTATTTCATTTTAAATGTCAAATGGGTTTTGTGGCTCCCAGTGTTTTCTTTTCTGTGGGAAACGGGTCCAAATGGCTCTTTCAGTGGTAAAGGTTGCCAACCCCTGATCTAGTGGAACTTGTCCACAAACTTAATAATTTCTCCTTTGGCACCTCCCACTTCCTTCAAACAAAAGGTGTAGCCATGAGCACTCGCATGGGTCACAGCTATGCCTGTCTGTTTGTCAGCTACGCGAACAGTCTATGTTCCAAGCCTACACTGGAGACCGTCCTCTACTTTTCGTATGCTACATCAACGACTGCTTTAGTGCTGCATTATGCATCCATGTGGAGCTCATCAACTTCATCCATTTTGCCTCCAACTTCCACCCTGCCCTCAAATTTACCTGGTCCATTTCTGACATCATCCTCCCCTTTCTCAATCTCTCTATCTCTATCTCTGGAGACAGCTTATCCACTGACGTCTATTATAAACCCACAGAATCTCACAGCTACCTGGACTACACCTCTTTCTCTAGCTATACTTTCCTATACCTCTGTTACTTATACAAATGCCATCACTTTCTCTCAATTCCTCTGTCTCTGCCACCTCTGATCTCTGGATTTTCATTCCAAAACAAAGGAGATGTCCTTCTTCAAAGAAAGGGGTTTCTCTTCATCATCCATCAATGCTGCTCTCAACTGCATCTCTTCCACTTCACTCATGTCTGTTCTCACCCATCCTCCCATCACTGTCATGGTCCTTTCTGGCAATTCCTCATCTTGCTATTACCTTCTTGATTGGGGCTTAATCCGCTCGTCTGATTTCCAATTGTTCCCAGTTCCACTAATTACGGCACATGGTACTCATTTGCCAATAACTTGCTTACCAATTCCCAGTTTAGTTTTAGCTAGGACTACTTTGTTGCAGACTTAATTTCGTTCTTTGTGCACATGTGGAACAGACAGCTGAATCCTGGAGATGAGAACGTCTGGCCTCAACACCAGGGTAGCAATTTATCATGTGATTAAGGGAGTCTGGTGATGCTGAAGTCAATGGGCATCAATGGAAAAAATACTTTGCATGTAACCTTCAATATTTTGCTAGGGATAGCCAACATTAGAAGCATGATCACTTGAATGGAGTCACTGATCTAAATGCTGCTAAGTAATTTACTTAGTTTACTTTATCTTAAAGGCCTCGCAGCATCTAGCCTGTCAGTCCCTCTCAGAATATTACATTTATCAATGGAGTTCAATAAAGAATATTCCACAGATAGAAGAATGCATCTTAGCTGTACGTTATGGAGATATATTTTAGAGGCAATATTAAAACCTTCATGCAAGTTAAATGGTCATATTCTGTACAGTACAGCATATTAAAAATATTGAATACAGGCTGTGGTGAACTGCATATACCTGTCTGGACACGCCCCCTGCTGACTGCTCGTGTGGCTCCTCCCACAGACCCCTGTATAAAGGCGATCAAGGCCTGAGCCCGGCCTCTCAGTCTCCAGGATGTAGTATGGTGGTCACTCACTGCTTGTTCCTTCTTCCAGTCAATAAAAGCCGGTATCTCGCCTTTACGTCTCAGAGTGAGTTATTGATGGTGCATCGCAGGCATTGCAGGATATAAAAGATGCTGCTATATTTAGGAACCATGAAATTATGGATGAGGATTCAGCATATGGTGGATTTAACATTTGATTCTACTGATGAAACAAGCAAACTTCCACTAATAACCTGGCTTCACCCACTGGTGACAATGACAACATAGCAGCACCATATGAGATTAAACAGTTGGCACCTAACTAAAACACTAACTGTTTTTGTAAAAGTCTTTGTCAGTGTGCAGTAAAACATTTCAGTATCAACAACCACTTACTAAAGACAAACATGACACAGCTTGGCAGATTTTTCATTAGAAATTTGACTGTTTCTATGCGCAGCTTACATCTTTTATGCAGCTACTATTTATTATTGCCTTTTTACTGAATCTGAAGCTGAGGCCAGGCCAGTCCTGAGGGAAGGAAAAACATATACTTGTTCCCTGGATTGCTTTTGCTGTTGCTTAGAAGTGAAGTGAATCAGAGTGAAGTGGCATGGTGGGATGAAGGAACAAAATTGGCCTAAATGGTGGAAGTATTGTGCCTCAGCTCCCTTAATGCAAAGAAAAATTGCTCAGGACATGTAGATGAAAATGAGCAGGCATGTTGCAGGGAAGTAATGACATATGAGGCTAGTTATTTTCATTTATGACCTAGATCAGTTGAAATACTCTTTGGATTCAATGGTGCACAAGATTTCCTCTAAATAGTTTGATAATTTGCTGAAGAGTCAGAATCAGGTTTATTATCACTGACATACAGGTATGTTGTGAAATATATTGTTTTGCAGGCACTGTACAGTGCAATATGTAAAATATACTATAAATTACAATAAAAATATATATTTAAAAATAAATAAGCAGTGCAGAAAGAGAACAAAAATAGTGAGGTAGTGTTCATGGGTTCATTGTTTGTTCAGAAATCTGATGGTGGAAGGGCAGAAACTGTTCTTAAAACAGTAAGAGTGTGTTTTCAAGCTCCTCTACCTATTCTCTGATGGTTATACTGAGAAGACATGTCTTAGGTTGTGGGGTTCTTAATAATGGAGGCCACCTTTTAGAGGCACTAGCTTTTGAAAATATTATTGACGATGGTGAGGCTGGCACCCATGATGGAGCTGGCTGTGTCTACGACGCTCTTCAGCTTTTTTAACAACCCTGTACAGTAGCCCCTCCATATCTATCCTAGCCATTCCAGAATATTGAAATTGATCCTGGCTTATTATCTCTGAGAACTGTAATTTCTAATAGCTCTGTCCATTAAATATTATAAATATAAAATGTTTTCTTTCTCTCTTTCTTTAGTCATTCAGGTGGTTCTGCTTGTCAGGGTGCTTTATTATCATAAATCTCATATAACAGAATTAATGACATATCAATGCCTCCCAGCAGGTATCTGTCAACTTTGATTTTCCCTGCACTTTTACTTTACATTTTACATGTAATTCATATCCATGTATTCTAATTAATGCAAGTGCATTGATTTCCATTGAGTATAACTCAGTGTTTCATAGTTTTTATAAGATGTTCGGAACAGGCCCTTCTGGCACTGCCCAGCAACCCTTAGCCTTCGCCTAATCACAGAACAATTTACAATGATTAATCCCATTTTCCAGCACTTAGTCCATGGTTCAATATGCTTTGGTAATTCAAGTGTACATCCATGCTTCTTAAGTGCTGTAATTGCCTCCACCACCGTCCCAGGCAGTGTGTAACAGATTCCAGCCACAATTTCTTCCTCAGATGCAGCACACACAAAATGCCGAAGGAACTCAATAGGTCAGCCAATTGGTAAAAATAAATTAAAGAAATAGCTTTTCCTTTTAAAAAGTTACCAGATGTTAAGATAAGGTAAGCAAATGATTATCTGCCACAGTTGAAGTTCTTGTTGTTCACAGAATACATGCCAATTCATATAATAAATACATTTAGATGTATTATTGGTCCTAGTCCAAGATTTTACTGATCCCATACATTTTCTGTCTGCTCTGGATAAATATCTAATGTTTCAGATGCATTAAATGTTAGAATAAACAGACACAAGACAAAAATCCAGGAAATTGTTATGGCCCTTTTAAACATTTTAAGTACTTTTCATTGCTGGTACCCTCTTAATGAACACGACTCATTGATTTGCAATTTAGATGTATTTACAGATGTTCTCGCTCCCTGGGGATGTTATAATTAGGATCAGGATGATAAATAAACAAGCTATGTTCCTGTAGCTGTGCTAAAAATAGCAAACATAATTTAATATCAAAGTATGAATCCATATAAATAAATAGGTAGGAATAAGAATACAGACACTTAGCCCTGGATCATCTCACTGCCTGCAGAGTACATGGAGAGAGAGAATCTTCAGACCATCTTTTGGAATTGATCTGTTTTTCCTGTGATCTGGTAGTGCAAGAAGGTGACTGTATTCTGTAGTCATAACAACATTGTTGATACTACCAGAGTACCAATCCACGTTCATATTTCTGTGAACTAATTTAGGACTATTTTGCTAATGGAACATTAGGTGACAGTCTTTCTTTGACGCACCATAACCCATTCCTTTTAGCCAGGGTTGGTTCAATATGAGTCTCTGTATCCTTTTCCCATCAGTTTGCTCTCCAGTTTGTCCTGTCTTTTATAACCACTGCTATTATTCACCATCATTTACACATTTGCATTTGGATTGTACTGCAGAGTTTCATAAGCACTCATGACAACAGCAGAGAAAATGGGACTCTGAGACATATTCTTTTCAGCCTGGTTGTACTGAATGTTGCATTTTGAATAAAGCATCCTGCCCTTGAAATTTGCTAACTTATTTTTCATTTATAATTTCATCTATTTTCTTTGAAAGTGGCCAGATATTTTGCTAGTACACTTAATAAAGCATATAAAACATTTCATATCAAGAAGCATAGGATGGTAAAAATAGCAAGATTATGCTGCAACCCTATGAAACACTGGCCAGACCATAACCGGAGTATTATTTTCATTTGTATTACTGGAAAAGCTGCAGAGAAGATGTGCTGGAGGATTTCCAGAATTGGACAATTCCAGTTGGTGAATTTAGAAGCTTTTTCCTTTTAGCAAAGATTTAAGAAAGGCTAAATAAAGGTATGCAGATATATGGAAGAGAGAAGCTTTTCCTATTAGAAAAATGGTTCAAGCATCAGGGCACATAGATTGAAAGCAATGGCAAAAGCTGCAAGCGACATGTAAGGAATAACATTTCACCACGAGATTTGTTATAATATGGAGTATAATGCCTGCAACTGTTGTGGAAGCATTTTGAATTTGGGTGTTGAGAAATGTATTGAATTGGCACTTGAAGAAAAAATTAATTTAGATTATAGAGAAAAAGTGGGGAAATGGAAGAGATTAGATTGTTCTACAGTGTTCCACCCATATGACATAATGGGCTGAATTGCCTCCTTGTACAGTCAAAAGATCCCATGATTTTACAAGATACTGCCACATCCCAATGAACCGCAACATGCCAAACTTGGCTTCATATTTTAAAAAGCCTTCCTTTGACCTTCAGTGTATATAAACACGCAGATGGCAAACTGCCCATCCAAGTGCTTCTCTTTCATGCGATTGGCTGCAGAGATATCAACAGAAGCCATTTCATTGGCTCCACCATGTACACAGGATTGGAATCCAATTTAGGTTTATTTACAGATGTTCTGAATTCCCTGGTGATGTTATAGTTAGAGTCAGCTTGATAAGTAAGCAATCTGTGTTCTTGCAGCTGAATACCAAAAACTAAGCATAACTTAATACAAGTTCAAATAATTAAATAGGTATCAATGAGAATGCACACATACCAATTAGCCAATGTAATTTCCAGTTTTCTCTGGCCTTGACCTGATGGCAGTGAAGTACAAGTCTGTTTGTCTGTCATACCCAGGACTGGTTTGGCAGTTTTTCCCTGAGGTAGGGACTGCTGTTTGCTTCCAGGATTATCAATGTTTAAGCAAATAATGGAGGGTGTTTGAAGTCAGTTGTCCTTCAGCTCCCATAACAGGTCTTATCTCTCTGGAATTATGTTGATAGCACATTGAGGCACAGGGATACCTTCAAGTGGCACTGTGCCTTACTAAACTATGTTTAAGACCATAGTTTAAGGTCAACTATGATGCCTATAAGCAAGTTATTAAAGTTGCTGTTGGCAATTTGACAGGAATAAATATGTGTTTGTGTTGTAATGGTTTTTCATTATTTCCCTCATTTGCCTCCTATGAGAAAAGGAAATAATTATACATCATTTATTTCCATTATGTGACCATCGTTAAAGAATGTTATGCCTGCAAGGAGAAGAAAAGCCAATACATATATCAGCACTCTGCCTGAAGCAACTCAAGTACATCATCCCTCCGTCTTCACCTGGTGAGAAGCAAAATACAGATTCCTGGCATCCTTTGAAAATGATAGTTCTGTGAACAATTGTCAAAAAGAAGAATTTGTCCAACCTTCCTCTTTTCATCTTCTATACATATATTCAATATTGACTTATATAGTCATACAGTCCTTTCTCTATGCCAGCCATCATGAATCATCTGTATTAATTCCATTTTCCAGCTCTTGGTCCGTGCTTCAATATGCCTTGATAATTCAAATGTTCGTCAATGCTTCTTAAATGCTGTATAAGTACCTGCCTCCACTACCTTCCCAGGCAGTAAATTTCAGATTCCAAACACACTCTGGATGAACAATTTCTTTTTTAACTTTATGCAATTTCAAGTAATTTTGTATCTTCTATTTTTTAAGTAAAATGATTTTGGAACAGTTGAAATATTTTCAAATATGTGATAATTCCAGGTATGATTTGCTCTAATTACTGTTTATAGATTGCTTCACTCCTCAGGAACTTAACTGAAGATCAGTTTGGTTGGTTCTCCATTTCATTAAAATGTTTTGAGTGGGCATCAGGCAGAAAGTTCATTGTGGTTGTGTCAGATACAACATGATCTCACCATCAACAATAGTGGCAGCTACATGGGATAGATTGAAAATACTTCTGTCTACCATTGCTGGATTCTGTAGGACACAGCTCTTCTCCAGTTTCCACTTTTAGGTATAAATGTATATACCTTTCCATTTAAGTATAAATGTGAGCAAGATGAGCTGAAGAGTGAGCAAGATGCAAGTAGTCATTCCCTATGAAGGCATCTGAAAAAGGTAGGCATAATCCTGTTCAGAGCTTAATATAGCTGTAGGTTAATATAGGTATATTATAAGAAGAATGGATAGGCTAGATGTAAGGAATTACTTCTCTATGGCAATAATGTGTCTAGGACTAGAGGACCTACACTTAAAGTGAGGAGTAAAAGGTTTGGGGATAATCTGAGGAAGATGATACACACACAAGAGATTCTGCAGATGCTGGAAATCTTGGACTAAATACACAAAAGTCTGGAGGAACCTCAGGTCAGTCAGCATCTATGGAGGAAAATAAACAATTGACATATTGGGCCTAGACTTGTTCTTGATGAAGGGTCTAGGCCCAAAATCGCAACTGTTTATTTTCCTCGACGGGTACTGCCCGACCTGCTGAGTTCCTGCAGCATTTTGTGTGTGCTGCATCTTAAGATGAGAAGACAAGAACACCTAAAATGTAGTTTCAGAAAGAGGGGAGCGTACTTTAATCTGAGGGCTGTAAAACTTTGGATTTCACAACCTCCGAAGGCAGTGGGTGGTCAGAGCTCCGTATGCTTAAAGCTGATATTGATAGGTTCTTGCACACAAATGAATCAACAAATTATGGGCTTTGTGTGTGAAAATGGAGCCGAGGTGGAGGATCGGTCATGGGTTTATTAACAGGCAAAGCAGGTTAGGGCACTGTTTGGCTTATTGCTGCTTTGATTTCTTAAGTTCATGCATTTCATGAATCAATCTGTTCTGCTTCTAAACTAGATGCAAGTCAGAAAACATAAAGGTCTAGAAAGCAGACGCACAGCCATGTTATTTCAGTACTGCGACTTTGAAAATGTCCTAAAATGAAGTAAATCACTAGTTCTGGGCTATTTTTTTAATAAGTCTGGAGATCTAACCAGTGTGAATTGCCTTAGCATCCTATTGTGATTACTGTCTTACTGCCCATTGTAATACACTACTCTCCATGCAACAATTCTTTTGAAAAATTGTGGGTGAAAATGGATGATATTGATCTGGGAATGACACGAACAGTTACTGCACAAGGTTTTCATAATGCAGAGCTGATGGGAACTCAGCACAGTTAAAACCTATATTTGGCTTTTATTTACTAGCCAGGTCCTCATGCACCAAGTCTCCCTCAACTCCTCACTCTGATCCCACTTCCATGTCCCCAATAGGGCATTAGGCTACACTCAAATTTCTGTTCAACTAAACCCATTTAATACTAATATTCAAAGGTTCATTCCAAAATTAGAATTTTAGAATCCATAGAGGAGGATATTGGGTGTGAGCACTGTTCCACTTACATTCTGTTGAATTTGCCTTTTTGAAAAACCTGATGATTGTGTATATATTTCTCTTCATCTTACTTCCCAGACAAATTTAGTGCAGTTACAAGTACATACAGCAGTACACACAAAACGCTGGAGAAACTCAACAGCATCTATCGAAATGAATAAACAGTCAACGTTTCGGGCTGAGACCCTTCGTTAACCTCCCCGCCAAGATATTGGTTCCCCCGGGATTCAAGTGCAGCCCATCCTTTTTGTACAAGTCACGAATGCCCCGGTAGAGGTCCTAGTGATCCAAAAATCTGAATCTCTGCCCCCTGCTCCAATTCTTCAGCTATGCATTTATCCCCCACCTCATTCTATTCCTATACTCACAGTCACATGGCATAGGCAGCAATCCCAAGATTACTTCCTTGACATTCTGCTTCTCAGTTTCCTCCCTAACTCCCTGTATTCTGTTTTCAGGATCTCAACCTTTCTCCACCTACGTGGTTGGAACCAATATGCACCATGACCACTGGCTGCTCATCCTCCCATTTCAGGGTATTGTGGACGTGCTCAGAAACATCACGAATCCTGGAACCTGGGAGGCAAACTACCATCCTTGTTTCTTTTTCGCATCTACAGCATCGCTTATCTGTCCCCCTAACAATATGTTATACCCTATGAAAGGTTGCACTGCTAATGTAATGATCTTTCTGTAGAGCACTGCAAATGTAATGGTTTTTCAGTAGCAGTAGTGTTTGGGTTATGGCTAGAGATAGTGGGGGTTTGGAATGTGCACCATCCAATGAAGGGAGTGTTTCTTCTTGTTGTGTGTTTGAGACCGAGGGGAACTGGGCCTTTTGTTTGGCAAAAGATGAACAGAGAAGATGCCAGAATGGAGAAGTCGTAGACACCAGAAAAGAGTGGATTTGGAGTGGGGCCGGGAGTCGGCGAAGCCCGGGGAAATTGATGGAGGACCAACGGAAAGGAAACCGTGAGACTGTTACACTTTTCTTTTTGTTTTTCTTTACTAACCCTTTAGTCAAATTAAGAATTATAAAGCTAAATTGTTTAATTGCATATGGTACTGATTTGTAACAGGGGAACATTTCAGACAGTATCCACACAAACAAGAGGTTTTGCACCTCAGATTTCACACGTTTGGCAGGGCCAGAGACTGTCTTCTCTTGACTTATGCAGCCAACAGAATCTAAGGGTCACATATAGAATCCCCTATTACTGATGCCCTCCACTTCCGTTCCCTACCCTTCTGAACACACAGGGCCAGACTTAGTGCCAGAGTCTGCTATTTCCCCCAAGTTGGTTGTCTCTGCAACAGCACTCAAAATGGAGTATTTATTGTTAAGGGGGACTGCCACAGGGTTGCTCTCCACTACCTGATGCCCTCCATTCCCTCTCCTGATGGTCACTCACTTATCTGTCTCCTGTGGCCCCAGGGTGACTACCTGCCTGTAGCTCCTGTCAGTCCCCTCTTCACTCTCCCTAACAAGCTGAAGGTCATCGAGCTGCAGCTCCATTTCCCTAACTCGGGTCTAAGGAGCTACAGATTGATGTACCTGGCACAGTGAGTCTGCAAGTCCCCTGGACATCCCACATCTGACATGCAGAACAGAAAACTGGCCTGGCAGTCACACCCACTATTATAATGTGCCAAGCCCCATGAAATGCTCCTTTTTTAAAATTCTTCTCCCCGAAAAGTGCAAAGCTTCCTCTCTCTTTGAACTGAATGATCTGCCACTAATGCATGCCCTGACTTATCAAGAATCTGTCAACCTCCTCCTTAAATACACTTAATGATTTGGCGTCAACAGTGGTTAGTGGCAACAAATTCCACAGGTTCACCACTCTTTGGCTAAAGAAATTCCTCCTCATCTCTGTTCTAAATGATGTCCCTCTAGTCTCAGGCTGGAGTCTTCTGGACCTAGAATTCCCCACCATCAGAAACATCCACATCTATTTACATTCACACTATTTAGGCCTTTCAACATTTGACAGGATTCAATGTGATCCCCTCACATTCGTCTAAATTCCACTGAGTACAGGCTCAGAGCCTTCAAGTGCTCCTCATATGATAAACCTTTCATTCCCAGAATCATACCTGTGAACTTCTAACATATTGAAACATAGAAAACCTACGGCACAATACAGGCTCTTCGGCCCACAAAGTTGTGCCGACCATGTCCCTACCTCAGAAATTACTAGGCTTACCTATAGTCTTCTATTTTACTAAACTCCGTGTACCTATCTAAAAGCCTCTTAAAAGACCCTATCATATCTGCCTCCACCACCGTTGCTGGCAGCCCATTCCACCCACTCATCACCGTCTGCGTAAAAAACTTACCCCTGACATCTCCACTGTACCTGCTCCCCAACACCTTAAACCTGTGTCCTCTTGTGGCATCCAGTTCAGCCCTGGGAAAAAAGCCTCCAACTATCCACATAATCAATGCCTTTCATTATCTTGTACACCTCTATCAGGTCAATCTCATCCTCTGTTGCTCCGTGGAGAAAAGGCTGACTTCACTCAACCTATTCTCATAAGGCATGCTTCTCAATTCAGGCAACATCCTTGTAAATCTCCGCTGCACCCTTTCTATGGCTTCCACATCCTTCGTGTAGTGAAGCAACCAGAACTAAGCACAGTACTCCAAGTGGGGTCTGACCAGGGTCCTATATAGGTGCAACATTACCTCTCGGCTCCTAAATTCAATTCCACGTTTGATGAAGGCCAATACACCATACGCCTTCTTAACCAATGAGTCAACCTGCCCAGCTGCTTTGAGCGTCCTATGGACTCTGACCCCAAGATCCTTCTGATCCTCCAAACTGTCATCAAGAATCTTACCATTAATACTATATTCTGCCATCATATTTGACCTATCAAAATGAACCATTTCACACTTATCTGGGTTGAACCTCATCTGCCAATTGCCCAGTTTTGCATCCTATCAATGTCCCGCTGTAACCTCTGACAGCCCTCCACACTATCCACAACACCCACAACCTTTATGTCATCAGCAAGCTTACTAACCCATCCCTCCATTTCCTCATCCAGGTCTCCAATGTCAGCATATTCTTTCATAGAAAAGGGGCCCAAATCTGCTCACAATACTCCGAATGAGTCCTCACCTGTGCTTTCTAAAGCATCAGTATTACACCTTTGTTTTTATATTTTAGTCCTCTCAAAATGAATGCTTGTGTTGCATTTGTCTTCCTGACCATTGACTCAACCTGAAAGTCTACCTTTAGGGAATCCTGCATTAGGGCTCCCAAGTTCCATTGCACCTCAGTTTTTTATATTTTCTCCCCATTTAGAAAATAGCCTATGCTTTTATTCCTTCTTCCAAAGTGCACAATCATATACTTCCCAATACTGTATTCCATCTGCCTCTTCGCCTATTCTCCTAATCCATCTAGGTCTTTCTGCAGCCTGCCTGCTTCTTCAATATGACTTGTCTTTCTACCTATCGGTCTATGGCTACAAGCTTGGCTACAAAGCCATCATTTTCATCACCAAGTCATGACATATAACACAAAAAGAAGCAGTCCCAACACCAACCCCTGTGGAACACCTCTAGTCACTGGCAGCCAACCAAGCCAGAATCTAATCATCCTTGAAAGATCATTACTAATGCCTTCACAATCTCTTCAGTTATCTTTTTCAGAACCATGGGTTGTAGTCCATCTAGTCCAGGTGATTTATCTACCTTCAGACCTTTCTGCTTCCCAAGCACCTTATTCCTTCTATTAGCAACTGCACTCACTTCTGCCCCAACACTCTCCAACTCCTAGCATACTGCTAGTGTCTTTCACAGTGAAGACTGATGCAAAATATTTATTCAGTCCATCCACCATTTCCTTGTTCCCCATTACTACCTCTCCAGTGTTAATTTTCAATGGTCCAATCTTTATTCTCACCTCTCTTTTAGACTTTATATACGTGAAAGAAAAACATTTGTACTACTTTAATATTATTGGCTAGCTTACCTTCATATTTCATCTTTTCCATCCTTATGTGTTTTTAGTTGCCTTCTATTGGTTTTTAGAAGCTTCCCAATCCTCTAACTTCCTACTAATTTTTGCTCTCTTATATGCCCTCTCTTTTGCTTTTGTGTTGGGCTTTGACTTTGCTATTCAGACACAGTTGCATCATCTTACCTTTAGAACATTACCACTTCTTTGGGATGTATCTATCTTGTGCGTTTTGAATTGCTCCCAGAAACTCCAGCCATTGCTGTTCTGTTGTCATCCCTGTTTGTCACCCCTTCCAATCAACTTTAGTCAGCTCCTCTCTCAGGCTTCTGTAATTCCCTTTACTCCCCTGTAATACTGATATATCTGACTTTAGCTTCTCCCTCTCAAATTGCAGGGTGAATTCCATCATATTATGATCACTGTTTCCTAAGGGTTCCATTACCTTAAGCTCCTTAAAAAAATACAACTTATTACACAACACCCACTCCAGAATAGCTGATCCCCTAGTGGACTGAACCCACAAGCTGCTCTAAAAATCCATCTCATAGGCATTCTAGAAATTTCCTCTCTTGGGAGCCAGCAACAATCTGAGTTTCCCAATCTACCTCCATATTGAAATTTCCCATGATTATGGTCACATTGCCTTTTTGACACTCATTTTCTATCTCCCATTGTAATTTGTAGCCCACCTCCTGGCTGCAGTTCAAAGGCCTGTTTATAACTCTCATCAGGTTATTTTTACCCTTGCAGTTCCTTTAGGCTACCCACAATGATTCTACATCTTTCAATCCTATGTCACCTCTTTCTAATTTCATTTTTTAGTAACAGAGCCACTCCACTCCTTCCCTCCACCTGTTTGTCCATTTGATAGAATGTGTATCCTTGAACATTAAGCTCCAAACTATAATTTTCTTTCAGCTGCAAGTCAGCGATGCCCACAACATCATACCTGCCAATCCCTAACAAGATCATCTACCGTATTCCGTATACTGAGTACATTCAAATGTAACACCTTCAGAGCTGCATTGAAGATGTCAAGTCTCTGAAAGTGAGTCCATAGGTTGAGAATCAGTTCAGTTTTGGGGCGAGTGATTCACATGGTTCATAAGCCTGATGGTTGAAAAGTAATAACTGTTCCTGAACCTGGTGGTGTGGGACCGAAGGCTCCTGTACCTGCTTCCTGTTGGCAGCAATGAGATGAGTATGTCTTGGATGGTGGAGGTCCATTACAATGGATGTAGTATTCCTGCGACAACACTCCTTGTGAATGTGCTTATTGGTGGGCAGTGTTTATCTGTGATGGACTGTGCTTTAACCACTACATCTTGTAGGTGTTTCCATTCAAGGGCATTGGTGTTTCCCCAGCAGGTAGTGATGCAACTAGTCAATATACTCTCTACCACACATCTATATAAGTTTATCAAAGCTTTAGATAAGATGCCGAATCTTCACAAGTTTGTAAAAAAAATTAAGGGCACTAGTTACATGCTGGACTCAGGACAGATCCTCTGAAATGATAACAACAAGGAATTTTAAGTTACTAACTCTGTCCACCTCTGTTCCCCTGATAAAAACAGGCTCATGGACCTCCAGTTTCTTCATACAGGAGTCAATAACCAGTTTTGCAGTGTTGCTGATTATTATGGCACCATTCAGACAAATGTTCAATCTCCTTCTCATATGCTGAGTTGTCACCACCTTTGATTCAGTCAGCAACAACGATGTTACAGCAAACTTGAATTTGGGATTGAAGCTGCGCTTAGCCTCACAGTCGTAAGTATAAAGTGAGTAGAGCAGTGGGCTACGGACACAGTCTAGTGATGCAACTTTGCTGATGAAGAACTATTGCCAATCCGAACACTCCGGGTAATTCTTTCAAGGTAGTAGTTATTACTAGCAGCTTGAAAAATGTATGGGAGAATTTGCATAAAGTTGAATTTCTGGAAGTAAACTTACAGAAATTCATCTTCCTGTAAGTCCTGATGAAGAGTTTCCTCCCAGAACATCATCTGTTTATTAATATCCACAGATGCTGCCTGATCTTCTAGCATTTTGTGTTTGTTGTTCTATAAATCACATAGTTTGTAATCCGAGAAGTCCTGAGCATTGTATACACTGATATATTAGGCACACCTATTTAGGCAAAAGATCACAACACTTAGAAGGCTGGAACAACTAAGAATCCATTAAGCTTTGACAAATACTGATGGCTTAATTTATTTTACTATAAGAAGCAAAGTCACTGGTGTTCATGGCTGTCAGCGGAGGGATAGTATCATGCAAAATTTAAAATCTTGCTCTGTTCCTGTGATTCTGATACAGGTAAGTTTTTCATTGCACCTGTGCATTCATGCGCTTGTACATATGGCAATAAACTTGACTTTGATTTTGGACATTTGGTTTTAATGGTTCTGCATTTAGTATTTCTTAAAGAATCATCTTCCCAAAAATCACATTGAGAAGTCAACAGTGGATAAAAAGAAGAAATTATTTAGAGATTTGACACTGGATGTTTGAAAATAGTGGGATGGGAGAAGATGTCACTCACCAAGTAAGAATTTCAATGGAGAAAGAACACAGAGTTAGATATCCTGTGCCAGAAAATCTTAGAGGTAGCAAAATGCTTATGTTTGTACCTGAATAAAATATTAATCTCAACTAGCAGAGCAAGATAGATCTGACCCAAATGAAAGCAATTTATCAAAGTGTAACTCAACTTGTCCTGTTCCTGGCACCTATAGTCAGATCCCATCCAGCATTGGTCATATCACCATACTCCACAAGAACATAAAAGTGGTCTCCATTTGTGTAGATGTTTCATTTTGTATATTCCATTTTCAAAGGTTCAAATGTTCAAAGGTTGAATTTAATGTCAGAGAAATGTATACAATATACTACATCCTGAAATGCTTTTTCTTCACAAATATCCACTAAAACAGAGAAGTACCCCAAAGAATGAACGTGAGGACCCCAATGTCCCCCCCATTCCCCCCTCTTGTATGTAGCGGCAGCAAGCAACGATCCTTCCTCCCCCTACCAGCAAAAAAAAGCACATTGGTACCGTCACCGAGACCAAGCGTGTGCTAAGCAACAGCAAAGTCACAGACCAAAGTTACCCCAGAGGTTTTGCATTTCATTCGACATTCGACAAACCATAGGTTCTCTTTCTTCGTGGCAAGGGAGAGGGAGGAGTCCCCCATTTTCACAGCGAGCGAGAGACATAGCAACAACCCACTGGTTTACGATGTTAGAAGTCCGTTTTGTTGCTTTTTTTGAGCTCTGTGTCTGAAGATTGCAAAGAATTTGGGTCTTCGGGCCCAGAGCAAAAGATTTTTCGTGACATCGACCCTCAATCTGCCCGTCTTCAGAGCCACGAGATCTTTGGCTTCTGAACACGATCGAGACTCTCAGGTCAAAGCCTTCGCATGTCGAATAGCGGCCAGTCGTGGAACCCCGAGGACAGGTTCCATTCCAACAAAGAACCGAAGCTCCAGGTCAGGGTTTTCAAAGGAACCCTGAAAGGGAAAAATAAAGACATTAAAGGTGGAAATAGAGCGGTTTCTGAAGATGCAAGCAAAGGAGTCACCGTTAGGTGCCATTATCCCTCATAAGCTCCGCGTTCTTATTTTACATGAAGATCTGAATGCTCCAAGCTCTTCAAAATACTAGTCAGATTGAAACCTGGTTACAAAGTTGCAAGACGTTTTGGATTTGGAATTCTTAAGAATTGAGAATATTGTTAACAGTTCCAGATAGAAATGAGCCGATAGCAATGCAGCCATGACAATGCTTCTCTAATGCTGCTCGAGCAGCTAATGAACCACTTACCCAGTAAAGCCAACAGAAAGTTCAGAACTGCAGTTCTGAAGTGTGACATTGCCATAGAAACGGTTTCAATGCCAGCGGGGGGGGGGGGGGAATGATTTTTCAACTAATCTATGTACATTCAGGTGAATTTGACTATCATCCCTGCCAAGGATATTTTGTAGGTGAGGAATACAGCGTTGACATAAGCAAAGGAGAAGACAAACATGAGACTGTGATAAGGAAACTGCATAGCAGCTGTTAAGAACGCTAGGTAAGAAGTGAGTCATACATTGTATAATTAAGGCAGGGTGAAATATTAGTTTCAGTTCACTGTTTGGGATACGGCTAGACAAGAAGATTTGCAATAATTATAAGAAATAATTACATGTATAAAATTACTCTACTGACACTTAACTTAATAAATGAAAAAAATTGAAATTAGCAATTCACAAGTGAAAATGATGGGATTATGTAGGCTTTATTTTATTCAAGGAATTTAAGATTGCTATAGGCCAGAATCCTTTAGGCTTTCTGTGGATCTGCCAGCAAGACCCTGAAAAAAACCAAGAATAACCCTTGGGCTGAAGTGGGTGTTTCACCAAGCCAGGGTAACCTGCTTCGAGGGTTGCAGTCTAACACAACCAAACAGTCGATCCATCTGTTAAAGTACAGCAGTCAGGAAGATCCAGAGCTTGCGAAAAGTAAGTGCCACCACCCTCTACCTCTCGGGATAAGCGCCTGGCAAAGTAGGCACCTACATGGGTAGAACCTAGAGCATGTACCAATGGCTTGATCATAGAAATATAAATGGATTTGTCCTGGAATTGCAAGGGTAGATTTTATTTTGTTCCACTTGATTAGTATCAATGAATGAAATCTTCTTTGAATTGCTTCCAATGCATTAACAGTCTTCCTTAAGTATGGTACCACTTCCGGAAGAATACATTTTTTAAGGCAAAAGTTAAAAGAACAAAAGCTGCACAGGCAAAATTTATACCCACCATGAATCTGGCCCTAAGTTAAACCTTGCCACTCATTGACACTTTGCCCTCTGTCCCATCTCCATAACCACCTCATACATTGTAAGTGGCTAGTGTTGGTCCACTGGTGGCTGGGTTTGTCTACTATGTTGACCGGTCAGTCAGGTGAGGCTGGTTTTATTGTTTGCTGACACCCAATGAAAACTTGGTGATGGCTTTGCTGAGCACCTGCACTCTGCCCACTGTGGCCAACTTGAGCTGACGTTTACAATGCATTTCAGCTTCCCTAACCATTCCCACACCAACCTGTCTGTCCTGGGCCAGGGTGCGGCCAAGTATGAGCAAGAACAAGACTTTCCCTTCCGCCTGGGTAATCTGCCATCCGATGGTAATGGCAGTGAATTTTCCATTTTCAGGTAACCTGTGTTCCTTTTAATCTTCTTTGGATCTTTGGCAGCTTTGAAAGAATCCTAAGGTTCATCTGTCCACCATTGCTTAATTTCTGTAAGGACCCCCCCCCCCAGACAAAGGCATTTACCACTAAGGGGGCACTTATTGGCGACTCCAGTGTCCCAGACTCATTATGGGGCAGATTTGATTTAATCATTCTTGAAGTATAGACATTGGTCTGCAATATAGAGTCTGATTTTGCCTCTGGTTTGCAAGTGCGGCAAGGTCTGACTTCTACCATAGTCTGTGCGCTTGCATCTGGGTCACGTTCGCAACAAGTTGACGCAGTAACACTATAGTACAGGTGCTGCCCCACCACTCCAATGACCTGGGCTCAATCCCGACCTCGACTGCTGTCTGTATCCAGTGTGTCAGCTCTCCCTGTGACCACACGCAGATCCCCATAAGCTGTCGTTTCATCCAACAAACTCAATATGCTTTAGTCAGTAGGGTAATCAGAAACAGCAAATTCCCCCTACTATGTGAATAGGTGATAGGATCTTGGGGGTTAGAGTAAAATGGAATGGGTACAGGATTAATTTAAATTGGTGTTCAATGCTTGGTGCTGTCTCAATGGGCTGAAGTGCCTGTTTGGGTCTTGCTTTGCTCTGTGACATGTAAACTTACATCAAGACCTGTGTGTCATGAAGGAAATTAATTTCTTGGTGGGATTACAGTAATCTTTCCTGTTAATTGGTTTAGACAGCAACTCTCAGACAATGGAATTCTGAGATATTTCATCCAGCGATGGAAGGCATATAGTCTCACATGTTTCATAGAACGTAGAACATAGAACAGTACAACTCAGGAACAGGCCCTTCAACCTACATCGTTGTGCTGAACCAATTAAATTAGAAACAATTACTAACTGAACTAATCTCATCGGCTTTCCACTTTTCTCACGGTCCTTAACATACCTGTCTCTACCAGCACTCCAGGCAGCACATTCCAGGTGCCCATCATTCTCTGTGTAAACATCCTGCCCCTCATATCTCCTTTGAAATTACTCCAACTTAATTTAAATGCATGCCCTCTGACATTAGACATTGCAACCCTTGGACAAAGATATAGTCTGCCTACTATATCTATGCCTCTCGTAATCTTAAAAACCTCTATCAGATCTCCCCTCAGCTGCCGCTGCTCCAGGGAAAACAAACTAAATTTGTCCAACCTCGTTTTGTTTACCGCAAACCCTCTAATTCAGGAAGCATCCTGGTAAACCTCTTCTGCACTCTCTCCAAAGTCTGGACATCCTTCCTGTAATGGGGCAACTAGATCTGTATGCAATGCTCCATTTGTGACCTAACTGGTTTTATAAAGCAGCGGCATAACTTCCTGACTTTTGAACTCAATGCCCTGAATAAAGGGAAGCATGTCATGCACCTTCCTAACAAACCTAACCTGTGTAGCCATTTTCAGGGAGCTATGAACTTGGAACCTCCTGATCCGTCTGCTTATCAACACTGTTAAGGATCTTGGCCTTAACAGTAACAGTGTATTGTCTCTTTCATTTGACCTACCAAAGTGCAACACTTCACATTTGACTGGGTTAAACTCCAACTGCCATTTCTCTGCCCATATCTGCAATTGATTTATATCCCATTGTATTATTTGCCAGAAAATCTACACTATCCACAACACTACCAATCTTTGTATCATCTGCAGATTTGCTAACATACTCATCTACATTTTTGTCCAGGTAATTTACATACATCACAAACAGTGAAGGTTCCAGTATAGATCCCTGCAGAACTCCAGCAATGACACACATCCAGGTAGAGTAAGTCCCTTCAACCACTACCCTTTGCCTTCTATGGGCAAGCCAATTCTGAATCCAAATAACAATTTTATTATTGCCAAGTTCTCTCTCTCACCTTGTCTACTTACTTCCCTCTGGTGCTCCTCCCCTTCCCTTTTTCCATTGTCTTCTACCCTCTTCTATCAGATTCCCCCTTCTCCAGCCCTTTATCTTTTTCACCAATCAAATTCTTAGCTCTTTACTTCATCCCTCCTCCTCTCCCAGTTTCACCTATCACCTACCACCTTTACTTCTTCCTCTCCTCCCCCCACCTTCTTACTCTGACTTCTCATCTCTCTTTCCATTCCTGGTGAAGGGTCTCAGCCTGAAGCATTGACTGTTCACCCTTTTCCAGAGATGCTGCCTGGCCTGCGGTGCTGCTTGAGCATTTTTCATGCATTGCTTTGAGTTCCAGCATCTGCAGATTTTCTCTCGTTTGCTCTCATAATTTGCCCTGCTCCAATTTAATACTCTCCCACAAGGTCCAAACTTATCCTTATCTATAGTGATCTTAACATTAGTCATGGTCACTGTTCCCTAAATTCTCACCTACTGAAAGGTCAGTCACCTGGCCAGGCTTATCACCCAAGATCAGGTCCAGAACTGCCCCTTTCTCTTTGGACATATTAAATTAAGAAACCCTCCTGGATGCACTTAACAAATTCTGCTCTAAAGAACTTGCACTAAGGAGGTCCCAGTTTATATTTGGGAAGTTGAAGTTCCCCAAGACAACCCTATTGTTTTTACACCTCTCCTTAATATCTTTTCCTCCTGTGCAGGTGAGTGTGTGTCTATGAGAACTTACTGTCCATACCCAAATGAAAAGCTGTGAATGAACCAGGAGGTTCACAGTCTGCTGAGGGCTAGACAAGAGAGCATAGAGGAGCGAGATATACCAGTGAGTGGAGTGGTGTCATAGCAATAACCTTGCACTCAATGTCAGAAGGACGAAAGAACTGATTGTCGACTTTAGAAAGGGTAAGATGAAGTAACACACACACAAGTCCTTGTAGAGGGATCAGAAGTGGAGAGAGTGAACAATTTCAAGTTCCTGTGTGTCAATATCTCTGAGGGCCTAACCTGGGCCCAAAATATAGACACAGCTATAAAGGACAAGGGGCAGTGGTAGTATTTTATTTGGAGTATGAGGAGATTTGGTATGTTGCAAATATCTACAAATGTACCACGGAGAGCATTCTATCTGGTTGCACCACAGACTGGTGGAGTGGGGGGGGGGGGGGGGGGGTGTTACTGCAAAGGATTGTAGCAAGCTGGAGAGAACTGTAAAATTAGTCAGCTCCATTATGGACACTGGCCTCCGCAGTCTCCAGGACATCTTCAAGGAGTGGTGCCTCAAAAAGACGCTGTCCATCATTAAGGACCCCCATCACCCAGGGAAATCTCTCTTCTTATTGCTGCCATCAGGAAGGAGGTACAGAAGCTTAAAGCACATGCTGAATGATTCAGGAAGAGCTTCTTCCCCTGTGCCATCCAATTTCTGAATGGACATTGAACTCATGAACACAACCTCACTTTTTTTTTGCACTACTCTTTTAGTTTAACTGTTTTATATATATATATATATATATATATATATATATATATATGTATTGCTTGCTTTGTATTTTTGACTCAATGAACAAGCCCTCCATCACGTTCCCTTTCAGTGCAGCTGTCATATCGTTCCTGATTAGTAGTGCCAGCCTCCCCCTTCCCCAATTCTTCTATCTCCCTCTCTATCTTTTCTACAATATCAAAACCCTGGAATATTAAACACCCATTCCTATCCCTCTCTCATCAGTCTCTGTAAAGGCCACAAGTTCATAATTCCATGTACTAATCCATGCTCTAAGTTCATCACCTTTGGCCATAATACCCCTAGCATTAAAATAAACACACTTCGAACTACGAATCTGTCCCATCACATATGTGACTTTGCTCCAGCCTGTCTTATACTGGCTCTGACATCTACCTTCCTCTCCATTTCTCCACCTTCTGACTGGGTGCTCTGGTTCCCATCTCGCTTGCTCAACTAGTTTAAACCCTCTCGAGAAGCACTAGCAAATCTTCCAGCCAGGTTCCTCTCCAGTTTAGTTTCAACCCGCCTCTCCAGTTCAGGTCAACCCTGACCCAGAAAAAGAATCTGAAACCCTACTCCCTGCACCAGTTCCTCAGTCACTCGTTCATCTAGCACAATGTCTGACTAGCACATGGCATTAGGAATAATCTAGAGATTACTACCTTGGAGGTCTTCAAGCTTCTTCCCTAACTCCCTATACTCACTATGCAGAAACTCTTCCCCCTTTCCACTTACGTCATTGGTGCCTATGTGCACTTTGACCTCTGGCTGCTCACCCTCATGGTCATTACCATCTCCTTCAGCATTACTGACTCAATAAGGTTCCTTATCAGGCATCTACACGACATGCACCCAATAATCTCCTCTGTGATCTCCATTATCATTGTAACAATACAAAATGAAGCAGGAGATGTGATCTGATGTTCTGGGTATTACACTGTTACTTTGAAAAAGCAATATTTGCTTAGTTGGATTGATTGGTTATAAATCTATCTGGACATGGCAGCTTACTCTACTTGTGTTACAAGGAATGACTGGGGATGAACCCAAGTGTAGGACACAGACCACAGAGGTAGTATAAGCAGAACAGTGTTTATTGATAGTTACTAGGAAGGCCAGGGAGCGAGTACTAAATGTCAACATGGACGTAAACCTTGGATAACAACCAGCTAAAACCTGGACTAGGACTTGGACTTGGACTTGGAAGATGGACTTGAACTTGCCTTGGACTCGACTTGGACTAGGAAACTGGATTTGGGTCTCGGCTTGGATTCAGACCCTGGACCTCAACTTGGACTTGGATCTTGACTTGGTCTCAGAACTTGGACTGGACTTGGACCACGAAAAGACAGAATACCCAACTCAGAGTAGTGGCAAATGGCCGGACCTACGCAGCTGGAAGGACTCGGACAACAAGGAGACAGAATACCCAATTCAGAGTAGCAGCAAATGGTCAGACCTACTCGGCTGGAAAGGACTTGGACAACAAGGAGACAAAACCACACAACGACAGTCCATATGTATCTTTGCTCAGAGTGGCAGCAAACAGCCAGCAAGTATCAGCTGGCCACGAAAGCGTCAGAATGTGTACCTTACTCAGAGCAGCGGCTGACAGCCGGCAACTCAGCTTGACATGAAACCGACTGAATTCGTTAAACAGTCATAGGCACAGGGGTGACTAGGGCCCGCGAATCTCGACGGTTCCGGGATGAGCATAGCCGCAGTGGTTACAGTGAGATGACTGGCTTCCGGTGACTGGTTTCCGGTGACAAACTTCTGGTAACAGTCCAGCACTGAATAGCTGTCCCTGGATCCCTTTTAAGCTGCTGGTTGACAATGAGGATCAGGTGTCTTAATCAAGGTGCCCAACGGAACATGGGGAGAATGAAATAACTGTAATGAGGAATCCACGGACCAGACTGTGACAACCTGGTATGAAAGAGTTTTGGTTTTTTGGGAATGGTTGACTTGGAAACATCATAGAAGATTCCATGTTAATGTTGGCTATTTAGCAGCCTTCTGTAGGACCAGGTTAGTCAGTCCGAACCCTCCTGGTGAGTGCATGTCTCCATCTGAGTTTCTTTCTCCAAATAGTCCTCTTATCCAGAATTATGGTCAAGCAGCTCCTCCCAACAGGGAGCTTGGAACCTTGTGAAAAATAGCCAATTTGATCTTAGACTAGTGTAATTTCCAAATCTATAAATCTAATTGTATAGACTCATCTCACATGGATCTCACATACATTAGGTATCTCCTGTACTTAATAAAGTGGCCACTGAATGTATGTTCATGATCTTCTGCTGTTGTAGCCCATCCACTTAAATTTTTGACCTGTACATTCAGAGATGATCTTCTGCACATCCTTGCTTTAACAAGTGGTTATTTGAGTTACTGTCACTTTCCTGTCAGTTTGAACCAGTCTGACCATTCTCCTCTGACCTCTCTCATTAACAAGACATTTTTGCCCATAGAACTGCTGCTGACAGGATGTTTTTTTTTTCACACTATACCCTGTAAACTCTAGAGACTATTGTGCTTGATGAAAATCCCAGGAAATCAGTCGTGTCTGTGATAGTCAAACAACCCAATCTGGCATGAACAATCATTCCACAGTTAAAGTCACTTAGATCACATTTCTTTTCCATTCTGATGCTTAGTCTGAACACCAACAGAACCTCTTTGACCATATCTACATGCTTTTATGTACTAAGTTACTGCCACATAGTTGCCTGATTAGATATTTGCATTAGTGAGTAGGTATGCGAGTGGTCACTGAGTGTGAAGTATATATATCTGCCATATTTAATACTATGGCTAAAATAGGTGTTAATAATCACTATGTAGGTCCATAAGTTTGTGATTGAATATGAGTAAAGCTGAATGGAGCCAAAGCTTCCTGTCCTACTTCACTTGAAGAGTTGTATTCAAAACTTTCCTAAACTCATCATGCACTGAAGTAACTAATTTTGACCCTCCCATCTTACCATACAATTGGTTGAGCAGAGAGAAGCTTATGGAAGGGTCTAGCAATATATAATTATCCCCATCATCAAGCCAGAACAATGATTAATCTGCCTGGGTGTCAGCACTGAAGAACGTTGACTACACCCAGCAAAGCCAATGAGGGTGATAGCCAACATGCATAATCTATACCAGAATGGGGAGTAAGAATCTGTTTCTTTTTTGGATCTTGCCACTCATTAACATTTTACTCCCTGACCCACCTCTATAACTATCTCATACATTGAAAGTGACTAATGTTAGGCCACTGTTCACTGGGTTTGTCCACTCTGTTGACTGTTCGCTAAGGTGAGGCTGGTTTTATTGATTGCTGACATCAAATGAAGACTAGCTGACTGTCTTGCCAAGCAGCTGCATTTTGCCTTTCTGTCCTCATCCTTTTCCACTGCCACCATGCAAGCAAGGCCCTTCCGCTCACTAATTCACAGAACATAGAACATGGGACAGTACAGCTCAAGGAAAGGTCCTTTGGTCCACACTGTTGTCTTCAACCAATGAAATTAGTAATCAAATGGCCAACTAAACTTGCCCTTCACATCTCCTTTGAAATTACCCAGATTTACCTTAAATGCATGCTCTTCGGTATTGATAATCGAATGCCATACATCAAGCATCCAATTGCAATGACCATACATTAATATCATTTTCCATTCTCCCCACATTTACATCAGTTCCCCCAAATTCTACCGCGCATCTATACACTAGTGCCATTTGCAGTGGTCAAATAATCTACCTAACCAGCACATCGCTGGAATGTGGGAGGACACTGGAATCCCATATGGCCACACAAACTCCAAAAACACCATATAAAGACAGCATTTAATCTGAGTCTTTGGCACTGGGAAGCAGTGGTTCTATTAGCTGTGTCACTGTTGTCACGTACCCTTGAATTCCTATTTTACTATGCTTACTCTCAGTAATGAGCTCTAACTTAATAAGAATTCACCCTGAACTTTTTCCTAATTCTGATTAATCCATTTCAGTACTTGTTATTTCTCAAACATAACTTAGTTCTTAGTTCCAAAATGATATAATTTGTTTATACACTTTTGCTAAAATAGGGGGTAGTCAAGAACATGAACTACTGTTGGTTGATTAGTTGTAGAGACTATTATGAGGATAAATTGCATGAACATACATTTTGAATTGCATGCGATAAAAATCAAAATGGCTTTAGCAGTGAACAATTACAGTATATCGGCAAGTTCTCAAGGCTATTTGTGAATGTAGTGTAGATAAGATTAATGTAACAAGAATTAAAAAAATAATCTCATAGGAATCTACTCAAGCAGCTTGTAGCAGAAGACTGTAGCTTATGGAATTCAAGAGAAAATTATAAATTGTTTATGTGAGTTAACTGAAGCATGGAAAAGGAATAAATGGAATTTTTTTTCACTGGAAAGCAAAAGCTGGTAGAATCCAGCTGAGACCCGTTTCCCTTACCCCCACTTTGCACAACCATCATCAACAAGCTAGATTAAAATGAGTGTGATAAATTCCTTTGTACTCAGTGCTGACAGGCATTTGCGGGAGACAAAGGTTGCCCAAATCAATTTGACATGCTTAGTTGTCAGATTGCGAATGAAAAATTTCATTTAATGTATGTAATTATAAATTAATGTATATCGATCTGAATGTTATTCAGTGGTGTATATTGCTTTGATAGGTTTAGTACAGAGAAAGAATTTAAGGAAACAGTGCAGCAAATTACAAGGCAGCAAAAATAGGGAAATCCAGTCCATGAGTGATAAATTTTCAATAAGAAAATGGGTAAATTGCGTAAATTTATGAAATTTGCTTCAGGCGGAATATAGAAAGGGAAAGTAATGTGATTCCAGTGTTATCTGCTTCAGTGTCCAACCTATACTTGCTGAGTTAATCATTTGATTGGTGCACAAATTGTAATCTGATGAAAACATGTATGAATACAAGGTGGAACATTCGCTTCTAGCAACTCTTAAAAGGCTGATGTTAGGTCTTAAAATTGTCCTGCACTCTAGATAAGCTAAAAAAAAAGCTGCAGTAAAAAGATTCCTCAGAACTGCTCTATCTAATGAGGTGGCTTTGGAGGTGATGACAGAGAGGTCCATTCTGAAGTGATAAGCTTCGCGAGAGCTAAGAGGCAATTGCAATTAGATGCTGCACCAGTTCAGCCTGTCTGGAGATAGTTGAAAAGTATGAATGAATGAATCACCTTCACACCATCCTATGTGGATGGGAGACAAGTCCTTAACTATTAGAAGATTATCATAGTAAACTTTGTTCGTATTTCGTTGAAACTTATATTGGCAGACAATAGATTTCTTTCTCTCTCTCTGAGACATGCCCCCTTCAAATTTCTACCATCAAGGAGGAAGTACAGGACACTAACTCTCAAGAATTCTGAAATATTGGAAATCCAGAGCAACACACAAAATACTGGAAGAACTCCAGCTCAGGGAGAGTCTGAGGAGAAGAATGAACAGCCATCCTTTCAGCCAGAGGTTGTGGTCCATGTAGGTATCAGTGACATGGGTAGGTTCTGCATAGAATTCAGGGAGTTAGATGCTAAGTTAATGGGCCGAGCCTCCAGGGTTCTGATCTCAGGATTGCTGCCCATGCAACATGCTAGTAAGGCCAGAACTAGGAAGATCATACAGTTTAATACATGACTAAGGAGTTGGTGTAGCAGGGAGGGCTTAATATTATTGGATGATTGGGCTCTCTTCTAGGGAAAGTGGGACCTTTAAAAGAGAGATGGTTTGCACCTGAACTGGAGGGGGACTGTTAATGCTGCATGGTATGGTTTAAACTAGAGTTGCAGGGAGATGGGAATCAGAGTGCCAGAAAAGTTAGTGGAGAGGTTATGAACATAGAACATTGAACATAGAAATTTACAGCACACTATAGGCCTTTTGGCCCACTATGTTGTGCTGACCATGTCACCTACTCTCGAAACTTCCTAGAATTTCCTTAGCGCAAAGCCCTCTATATTTCTAAGCTCCATGCACCTGTCTAAGAGGCTCTTAAAAGACTCTGTCTGAAAAACTTACCCCTGACATCCCCTCAGTACCTATTTCTAAGCACGTTAAAGTTATGCCCCCTCGTGTTAGCCAGTTCAGCCCAGGGAAGAAGCCTCTGGCTATCCACAAAAACAATGCCCCTCATCATCTTATACTCCACTTCTCATCCTCTATCACTCCAAGGAGAAAAGGCCAAGTAAACTCAACCTATTCTCATAAGGTACACCCTGCAATTCAGGCAACATCCTTGTAAATCTCCTCTGCACTCTCTGTATAATATCCATATCCTTCCTGAAGTGAGGTGACCAAAACTGAACACAGTACTCCAGGTGGGGTCTGTCCAAGGTCTTATATAACCATAACATTACCTCACAGCTCTTGAACTCAATCCCACAGCTGATGAATACCAACACACCATATGCCTTCTTAATGAAACTGGAAACCTGCACAGCAGCTTTCAATATTCTGTGAACACAGACCCAAAGATCTCTCAGATCCTCTGCACTGTCAAGAGTCTTACCATTAATATTAAATTCTGTCTTCAAATTGGACCTACCAAAATGAACCACTTCACACTTACCTGGGTTGAAGTCCATCTGCCACTTCTCAGCCCAGTTTTGCATCCTATTTTTGTCCAAGTGTAACCCCTGACAACCCTACAGACTGCCCACAAGAGCTCCAAACTTTGTGTCATCAGTAAACATACTAACCCACCCTTCTACTTCTTCATCCAGACCATTTATAAAAATCACGAAGAGTAGAGATCTCAGGACAGATCCCTGCAGAACACCACTGGTCATCGACCTCCATGCAGAATATGACCCATCTACAACTATTCTTTGCCTTCTGTGGGCAGGCCAGTTCAAGATCCACAAAACAAGGTCTCCTTGGATCCCATGCCTCCTTAATTTCTGAAGGAACCTGGCATTGGGAACTTTATCAAATGCCTTACTGAAATCCATATACACTATATCCACTGCTCTACCTTCATCAATGTGTTATGTTACATCCTCAAAAAATTATTTCGGGCTTGTAAGGCACAACCTGCCCTTGACAAAGCTATGCTGACTCTCCCTAATCAGATTATGTCTCCAACAACTTGCCCACCACTGAAGTTTGACTCACTTGTCTATAATTTCCTGGGTTATCTCTACTCACTTTCTTGAACATGGGAACAACATTTGCAACCCTCCAATCCTCCAGTACTTCTCCCATGTTTATTGATGATACAAAGATCGTTTCAAGAGGCTCAGCAATCTCCTCCCTCGCTTCCCACAGTAGTTTGGGATATATCTCATCCAGTCCCAGTGACTTATCTAACATAATGCTTTTCAAATGCTCCAGCACATCCTCTTTTTTAATGTCTTAAGTATTTCAGCCTGCTGTAAGTCATACCCACAATTGCTAAGGTCTTTTTCCCTGGTGAATGATGAAGCAAAGTATTCATTAAGTACCTCCGCTGTCTCCTCAGACTCCATGCACACATTTCCACTATCGCACCTGATTTGCCCTATTCTCACAAGCTCATCCTCTTGCTCTTCACATACTTGTAGAATGCCTTGGGGTTTTCCTTAATCCTGCTCACCAAGGCCTTCTTATAGCCCCTTCTGGCTCTCCTAATTTCATTCTTAAGCTTCTTCCTAGCAACCTTGTAATTTTCTAGAGCTCTAACAGTACCTAGTTTCTTGAAACTTTCATAAGATTTTCTTCTTAACTAGATTTTCTACATCCTTTATACATGATATTCTTTAACCCTACCATCCTTTCCCTGCCTCAGTGGAACATACCTATGCAGAATTCTATGCAAATGTTCCCTGAACATTTGGAGTATTTGTGTAGTTTTGGTCACCAAATTACTGGAACAATATTAATAAGGTTGAAAGAGTGCAGAGAAGGTTTACAAGGATGTTGCCGGGACTTGAGAAACTGAGTTACAGAGAAAGGTTGAATAGGTTAGGACTTTATTCCCTCGAGCATAGAAGAATGAGGGGAGATTTGATAGAGGTATATAAAATTAAGCTGAGGCTGGGGGGGAGAAAACCAGAGGACATGAGTTAAGGGTGAAAAGGAAAAGTTTAAAGTGAACATGGGGGGAAAGCTTTTTCACACAGAGTGGTGGGAGTGTGGAAAGAGCTGCCAGATGAAGTGGTAAATGCGGGCTTACTTTTAACACTTAAGAAAAACTTACATTGATGAGAGGTGTATGGAGGGATACATTGTGTTGGCGCGTGGCCTAGTGGTTAAGGCATTCGTCTAGTTATCTGAAGGTCGCTAGTTCGAGCCTTGGCTGAGGCTTGTG
This sequence comes from Hypanus sabinus, assembly GCF_030144855.1. Taxonomy (NCBI): domain Eukaryota; kingdom Metazoa; phylum Chordata; class Chondrichthyes; order Myliobatiformes; family Dasyatidae; genus Hypanus; species Hypanus sabinus. The sequence continues at coordinate 40,944,073 of NC_082709.1, forward strand.
TGTGTGTCCTTGAGCAAGGCACTTAGCCACACACCAGTGCGATGACACGGGTGCCAAGCAGGGTGGGTCCTAATGCCCTTCCCTTGAACAATATAGGTGGCGTGGAGAGGGGAGATTTGCAGTTTGGGCAACTGCCCGTCTTCCATTAAAAAAAAACCCTTGCCCAGGCTTGCACCCTGGAAACTTTCCAACGTGCAAATCCATGGTCTACCGAGACTAACAGAGGCCTACATGGAGGGATATGGTCCAGGTGCAGGTCAGTGGGACTAGGCAGAAAAATGGTTCGGCACAGCCAAGAAGGGCCAAAAGGCCTGTTTCTGTGCTGTAATGTTCTATGATTCTATTTGATCCCAATTCATACTCCCAAGTTCCTGCCTAATAGCATCATATTTCCCCCTACCCCAATTAAATGTTTTCCCAAATTGTCTATTCCTATCCCTCTCCAGTGCTATGGTGAAGGAGGTAGAGTTAGAAACATAGAAAATCTACAGCACAATACAGGCCCTTCAGCGCACAAAGCTGTGCCGAACATGTCCTTGCCTTAGAACTCCCATGGCCCTCTATTTTTCTAAGCTTCATGTATCCATCCAGGAGTCTCCTAAATGACCCTATCGTTTTCACCTCCACTGATGCTGCAGGCAGCACATTCCACGCACTCACACTCTCTGTGTAAAAAACTTACCCTTGACATCTCCTCTATACCCACTTCCAAGCGCCCTAAAACTATGCCCTCTTCTGCTAGCCATTTCAGCCCTTGGAAAAAGTCTCTGACTATCCACACGATCAATGCCTCTTGTTATCTTGTACACCTCTATCAGGTCACCTCTCATCCTCCATCGCCCTAAGGAGAAAAGGCCAAGTTCACTGAACCTATTCTGATAAGGCATTCTTCCCAATCTAGGCAACATCTGAACCCTTTCTATGGTTTCATATGCCCCTACGCCCCTACCTCTTTTGCCTCCCCCTCTGTTCTTTTTGAAATATCTAAAGCCTGGCACATTCAGCAGCCATTCCTGATCCTGGATATCCAAGTCTCTGTAATGGCCACAACATCACAGTTCCACGTATTGATCCACGCTCTAATTTCATCTGCCTCGTTTATGATACTCCTTGCATTAAAATAGACACATCTCAAACCATTGGGCTGAGTGCATCTTTGCTCTAGCACCTGCCTATCCTTCCTCACAAACTCCGTACTGTGCTCCAACCTCCCCATCCTCTGCCTTTTCATTTCATTTCCCACTCCCCTGCAAATCTAGTTTAAACCCCTCCGCCCAATAGCATTAGCAAACCTCCCCGCCAGGATATTGGTCCCCCTCGGATTGAAGTGCATCCCATCCTTTCTGTTCAGGTCACACCTGCCCCATAAAAGGTCCCAATGATCCAAAAATCTGGATTCCTGCCCCCTGCTCCAATCCTTCAGTCACACATTTATCCTCCACCTCATTCTATTTCTCTCCTCAGTGTTGCATGGCACAGGCAGTAACTACCTTAGAGGTCCTGCTTCTCAGCTTCCTTCCTAACTCCCTGTATTATGCATTCAGGACCTCCACCCACTTTCTACCTATGTTGTTGGTACCAATATGCACCATGGCCACTGGCTACTCTGCCTCCTATTTCAGGATATTGTGGACGCGCTGAGAAACAACAGGAGGCAAAGGAGGCGAACTACCATCCTTGTTTCTTTTTCATGCCCACAGAATCACCTATCTGTCCCCCAAACTACAGAGTCGTCTATTACCATCACCATCTTCTTCTGTTCCCTACCCTTCTGAGCCACAGGGCCAGATGCAGTGCCAGAGACATGGGCACAGTTGCTTCCCCCAGGTAGGTTGTCCCCCTCAACAGTACTCAAACAGGAGTACTTATTTTTAATGGGGACTGCCACAGGGGTTCTTTCCACTACCTGACTCCCTCCCTTCCCTCTCCTGACGGTCACCCACTTAATCTGTCTCCAGTAGCCCCGTAGTGACTAAGTGTCTGTAGCTCCTGACTATCACCTCCTCACTCTCCCTAACAAGCCGAAGGTTATCAAGCTGCAGCTCCAAGTCCTTAACTCGATCTGTAAGGAGCTGAAGCTCAATGTACCTGATGCAGATGTGGCCATCAGAGAGGCTGGAAGTCTCCCGGACATCTCACATCTCACACACAGAGCAGAAAACTGGCCTCTCAGTCATACCCACTATTCTTGTTATAGGGGGAAAAGAGTAACTTACCTTACCTAGGCCTACCCTTGCTCAAGCCCTGATGAGCCAAAGCCCTACTGCTCTGACTTACACTGCTCCGAAGACTGCTCCTTCAATGATTGCTCTGCTAGAAAATGCCTCTCTTTTATTTCAGAGCTTTCTCAGTTTGTTTGTGCAATGTGAGCTACTGTGTCTGTGCACTTCTCCCTGACCTGTGCAAAGCTCAGTCTCTCTTCGAATCGGTCCTCCGCTAATGCGCCGAGCCCTGCAAAATGCTCCTTTTTTAAACATTTCTCCCTGGCCTGTGCAAAGCTCACTGGACACAGATGTTGGGAAGATCTCAGACAAAGTTAGGAATCAAAAGGTTAAGCATAGTGTGACTAGTGGCCTGAACTGCAATAAGTATTGTTGAAATGCAGATGATTGTGCTGAGATGAGGAATCTGGTTTACAAACAGAGGCAATGTGTAGAAAGGAGAGGCCGTTGATAGGGAAAAATTGCAGTCAATATGTTACAACATAAAAGGCAGGCAAATTCAAAAAGAGCGAATAGATGACTGAAGGTGTGATATTTGAATGGTTGCAGTATATGTAATAAGGTAGATGAACTTGCAGATTGGCAAGTATGATCACCGAATCACCGAATCATGGCTGAAAGAAGATTATAGTTGGGAGCTTAATGTCCAAGGATACACACTGGATCAAACAGACAGGCAGAAAGACAGAGGGGGCGGCGTTGCTCTATTGGTAAAAAATGAAATTAAACCATTAGAAAGAGGTGACAGGGGGTTGGAAGGTGTTGAGTCTTTGTGGATAGAGCTAAGGAACTGCAAGGATAAAAAAAAAACCCTGATGGGAGTTGTGTACAGACCCACAAACAGTAGTAAGGAGATGGTTTACAATCACAACTGGAAATAGAAAATGCATGCCAAAAGAGCAATGTTACAATTGTCATGGGGAAATTTCAATATGCACGTTGATTGGGAAAATTAGGTTGGTGTTGGATTCCAAGAGGGGAAATTTCTAGAATATCTACAAGATGGCTTTTTAGAGCAGCTTGTGGTCGAGCCTACTAGGGGATCAACTTTTCTGGATTGGGTGATGTGCAATGATCCAGAATTGATTGGAGAGCTGAAGGTGAAAGAACCCTTAGGGGAAAATGATCATAATATGGTCGAACTCACCCTGAAATTTCAGAAGCAGAAGTGAAAGTCAGTTGCATCACTATTACAGTGGAGTAAAGAAAATTACAGAGGCATGAGAGAGGAGTTGGCCAGAATTCATTGTAAAAGAATTGACAGCAATGGCTGAAATTTCTGAATACAATTTTGAAGGCACAGGATATACACATCCCAAAGTGGAAGTAGTATTTTAAAGGCAAGTTGACACAACCATGAGTAACAAGAGAAGTCAATGCCAATATAAATGCCGAAGAGAGGGCATATAATAGAACAAAACTTAGTGGGAAGTTAGAGGATTAGGAAAATATATAAAAAAACAAGACAGCAGCTACAGAAATCATTAAGAAAGTAAAACTGGAGTACAAAAGTAAGCTGGCCAATAATATTAAAGAGGATACCTAAAGTTTATTCAGCTACATGAAGTGTAAAAGAAAGGTGAGACTGGATGTCAGACTGCTGGAAAAAAATGTTGGAAAGGTAGTTACGTGGGACAAGAAAATGGTCGATGAACTAAACAAGCATTTTGTATCAGTACTCACTATGGAATGCACTAGCAGTATGCTGGAAATTCCAGGTGTCAAGGGTCATGAAGTGTGTGAAGTTAACATAACTAGAGAAAGGGTTCTTGGGAAACTAAAAGGTCTGAAGGGAGATAAGTCACCTGGACCAAATGGTGTAAACCCCGGAGTTCTGTAAAAGGTGACTGAAGAGATTGTAGAGGCATTATTAATGATTTTTCAAGATTCACTAGATTCTGAATTGGTTCCGGAAGACTGGGAAAATGCAAATGTTACTTCACTCTTCCGGAAGGGAGAGCGGCAGAAGAAAGGAAACTATAGGCCAGTTAGTCTGACCTCAGTGGTTTGGAAGGGGTTGGAGTCAATTATTAAGGATGAGGTCTCAGCTACCTGGAGGCACATGATGAAATAGGTGTCCGCAAGGGAAAATCTTGTGTGACAGATCCATTGGAATTCTTTGAAGAAACAACAAGCAGGACAGACAAAGAAGAATTGGTGGATGTTATGTACATGGATTTTCGGAAGCCCTTTGTGAGGTGCCACAAATGAGGCCGCTTAACAGGTTGCAAACCTACAACATTACAGGAAAGATTCTAGCATGGATAAAGTAGTAGTTGATCAGCAGGAAGCAATAAAGGGAGCCTTTTCTGATTGGCTGCTGGTGACTAGCAGTGTTCCACAGGGGTCTATGTTGGGGCTGATCCTTTTTAGGTTATATGTCAATGATAAGGATGATGGAATTGGTGGCTTTGTTGCAAAGCTTGTAGATGATATGAAGATAGGTGGAGTGGCAGATAGTTTTGAGGAAGTAGGGAGGCTACAGAAGGACTTCGAAAGATTAGGCGAATGGACAAAGAAGTGGCAGAGGTTGATAGATACTTGGTTTGTCAGGGCATGAAGGAACATAGGGAGAAGGCAGGAGATCGGAGCTGAGAGGAACATTGGATCAGCCAAGATGAAATGTTGAAGCAGACTTGATAGGCTAAATGCCCTAATTCTGCTCCTGTATCTTATGGTCTTATCGTCTTTTGGAACAAGACCCCTCACTGGAACGGAAGGGGGAATAAGCCAGAATAAGAAGGTTGCTGGAGGGTAGCAGGTGAATGGTGAAACCAGGTGAAGGGAAGGTGGGAGATGAAATAAGAAACTGTGTGATGATAGATGGAAAAGGTGCAGGGCTGAAGGAGGAGGAGCCTGATAGGAGAGGATAGTGGATCATGGGAGAAAGGGAAGGAGGAGGGGTACCAGATGGAGTTATTATAGAACATAGAAATCTACAGTACACTACAGGCCCTTTGGGCCACAATTGATGGCCAGGTGCAGAAAAGAGAAGGTGAAAGATGGGAGTCAAAATAGGAAATGGAAAAAGAGGGAAAAGGAAGGAGGGATTTATTACTGGATGTTAGAGAAATCAATGTACATGTCATCAGGTTACACAGATCCGTTTATCAAATGTTGCTACTCCAACCTGAGTGTGTCCTCATCCTGGCAGTAGAGGAAGCCATGGACTGACATATCAGAATGGGAATCGCAGGTCAAGTTGAAATGTGTGGCCATTGAGAGTTCTTGTTTTTTGTGGCTTGACAAAGTGCTCCCTCAGTACGTGTTGTTCTTCACTGATGTAAGGGAGGCCACACTGGGTGCTCTGGATACAGTGGATGACACCGACAGATACGCAAGGGAAGTGTTGCTTCACCTGCAAGGACTGTTTGGGGCCCTGAATGGTGGTGAGGAAGGAGGTGTAGGGGGGCAGGTGTTGTATTTGTCTTGCTTGGTGAGATAGGTGTCAAGAGAGAGATCAGTGAGGTGGGACGAGTGGATAAGGGAGTCATGTCGATAGCAATTACTGTGGGAAGAGGAGAGTTGGGGAGAGAGAAAAATATGTTTATTGGCAGCATTCCATTGTAGATGGTGGAATTTCTGGAGAAGGAAGTGCTGGATGCAGAGGCTCAAGAACAAAGGGGAACCTTATCCTTGTTATGGTGGCAGGAAGATAGGATAAGGGCCGATGTGTTCTCAGGGAGATCAGAACCTGGCCAGAAGGTGTTACTTCAGTGCTATGGGCCCACTTTGAAAGCATGGACTGGAACATATTCAGGAATGCAGACACCTATGATCATCATGTCAACATTGATAAATATGTGGGATTGGTGACTGACTACATAAGACAGTGCTTTGAAGGCGTTACCATGATTAAACAGTACACTGCCAGGGCAAACCAGAAACCATGGCTGACTGCTGAGGTTCATTCACTGCTTAGGGACTGGGACGCTGCCTTCAGATCAGGGGATGGGATGACCCTGGAGTGAGCAAGAGCCATGCTGTCCCATGCCATCAGAAAGGCAAAGAGTGGATACACACAGAACATCCACAGAGAAAAATGGTGCATGTGGCAAGGTTTACAACTGTGACTGATTGCAAGTAAATCCTGCACTTCAATGGCAGCGATGCCTCCTTTCCTGATAGGCTGAATGCTTTTTATGCATGATTTGACCAATTGAATGATATGGCATTGAGGAAAGACCATGAGATACAGGAACAGAAGTAGGCCATTCGGCCCATCAAGTCTGCTCTGCCATTCAATCATGGGCTGATCCAATTCTTCCAGTCATCCCCACTCCCCTGCCTTCACCCCATACCCTTTGATGTCCTAACTAATCAAGAACCTATCTATCTCTGCCTTAAATACACACAATGACTTGGCCTCCACAGCCACTCATGGCAGCAAATTCCCCAGATTTACCACCCTCCGACAAAAGGAATTTCTCCGCATCTCTGTTCTAATTGGATGTCCTTCAATACTGAAGTCGTACCCTCTTGTCCTAGAATCCCCTACCATGGGAAATAGCTTTGCCATGTCTAATCTGTTCAGGCCTTTTAACATTCCGAATGTTTCTATGAGATCCCCCCTCATTCTCCTGAACTCCAGGGAACAATAGACAATAGACAGTAGGTGCAGGAGTAGGCCTTTCGGTCCTTCTAGCCAGCACCACCATTCACTGTGATCATTGCTGATCATACACAATCTGTACCCCGTTCCTGCCCTCTCCCCATATCCCTTGACCCTGCTATCTATAAGAGCTCTATCTAACTCTCTCTTGAATGCATCCAGAGACTTGGCCTCCACTGCCTTCTGGGCCAGAGCATTCCACATATCTACCACTCTCTGTGTGAAAAAGTTTTTCCGCATCTCAGTTCTAAATGGCCTACCCCTTATTCTTAAACTGTGGCCTCTAGTTCTGGACTCACCCATCAGCGAGAACATGCTTCCTGCCTCCAGTGTGTCCAATCCCTTAATAATCTTATATGTTTCAATCAGATCCCCTCTCATCCTTTTAATTTCTAGTGTATACAAGCCCAGTCACTCCAATCTTTCAAAATATGACAGTCCCACCATTCCGGGAATTAACCTTTTGAACCTACGCTGCACTCACTCAGTAGCAAGAATGTCCTTCCTCAAATTTGGAGACCAAAACTGCACACAATACTCCAGGTGGGGTCTCACCAGGGCCCAGTACAGCTGCAGAAGGACCTCTTTACTCCTATACTCAATTCCTCTTGTTATAAAGGCCAGCATGTCATTAGCTTTCTTCACTGCCTGCTGTACCTGCATGCTTGCTTTCATTGACTGATGTATAAGAACACCTAGATCTCGTTGTACTTCCCCTTTTCCTAACTTGACTCCATTTAGATAGTAATCTGCCTTCCTGTTCTTACCACCAAAGTGGATAACCTCACATTTAGCCACATCAATCTGCCATACATTTGCCCTCTCACCCAACCTGTCCAAGTCACCCTGCATTCTCATAACATCCTCCTGACATTTCACACTGCCACCCAGCTTTGTGTCATCAGCAAATTTGCTAATGTTACTTTTAATCCCTTCATCTAAATCAATAATGTATATTGTAAACATCTGCGGTCCCAGAATCGAACCTTGCGGTACCCCATTGGTCACAGCCCGCCATTCCGAAAGGGATCTGTTAATCACTACTCTTTGTTTCCTGTCAGCCAGCCAATTTTCAATCCATGTCAGTACTCTGTCCCCAATACCATGTGCCCTAATTTTGCCCACTAATCTCCTATGTGGGACTTCATCAAAAGCTTTCTGGAAGTCTAGGTACACTACATCCACTGGCTCTCCCTTGTCCATTTTCATAGTTACATCCTCAAAAAACTCCCAAGATTAGTCAAGCATGATTTTCCCTTCATAAATCCATGCTGACTCGGACTGATCCTTCTCCTGCTATCCAAATGTGTCGTAATTTCCTCTTTTATAATTGACTCCAGCATCTTTCCCACCACTGACTGGTGTCTGGTGTCAGGCTAACTGATCTATAATTCTCTGTTTTCTCTCTCCCTCCTTTCTTGAAAAGTGGGACAACATTAGCCACCCTCCAATCAGCAGGAACTGTTCCTGAATCTATAGAACATTGGAAAATGATTACCAATGCATCCATGATTTCTAGAGCCACCTCTTTAAGTACTCTGGGATGCAGACCATGAGATCTCAGGGACTTATCAGCCTTCAGACTCAATAGTCTGTCCAACACTGTTTCTTGCCTAATATAAATTTCCTTCAGTTCATCCTTTACCCTAGTTCCTTTGGCCACTATTACATCCGGGAGATTGTTTGTGTCTTCCCTAGTGAAGACAGATCCAAAGTACATGTTCAACCTGAACACAGCCTAAGAGCTGCCAGGCGTTCCTCATACAGTAAACATTTCATTCCTGGAATCATTCTCATGAATCTTCTCTGAACCCTCTCCAATGTCAGTGTAACTCTTCTAAAATAAGGAGCCTAAAGCTGCACACAATACTCTAAGCATGGTCTCACGAGTGCCTTATAGAGCCTCAACATCACATCCCTCCTCTAATATTCAATACCTCTAGAAATGAATGCCAACATTGCATTCGCCTTCTTCACAACCGACTCAACCTGGAGGTTAAACTTTAGGGTATCTTGCACAAGGACTCCCAAATCCCTTTGCTTCTCTGCATTTTGAATTCTCTTCCCATCTCAATAATAGCCTTCCCATTTATTTTTTCCACCGAAGTGCATGACCATATACTTTCCAACATTGCATTTCATTTGCCACCTCTTTGCCCATTCCCCTAAACTATCTAAGTCTCTCTGCAGGCTCTCTGTTTCCTCAGAACTACTCGCTCTTCCACTTATCTTTGTATCATCGGTGAATTGATCCACAATTCCATTAATCCCATAGTCCAAATCATTGACATACATCATAAAAAGCAGCAGTCCCAACACCAACCCCTGTGGGGGTCAGCCAGCCAGAATAGGGTCCTTTTATTCCCACTGTCTGTTTTCTGCTGATCAGCCAATGCTCCGCTCTTGCTAGTAACTTCCCTGTAATTCCATGAACTCTTATCTTGCTAAGCATCTTCATGTGCAGCACCTTGTCAAAGTCCTTCTGAAAATCCAAGAACACCACATCTTCTGCATCTCCTTTGTCTATCCTGTTTGTAATTTCCTCAAGAAATTGCAGTAGGTTTGTCAGGCAGGGTTTTTCTTTCAGGAAACCATGCTGGCTTTGGCATATCCTGTCATGTGCCTCCAGGTACTCAGTGATCTCATCCCTAGAAATCGATTCCAACAACTTCCCAACCACTGATGTCAAGCTAACAGGTTGATAGTTTCCTTTCTGCTGCCTCCCACCCTTCTTAAGTAGCAGAGTAGCATTTATAATTTTCCAGTCATCCGATACAATGCCTGGATCTATTAATTCTGGAAAGATCATCATTAATGCCTCAGCAATCTCTCCAGCTCTTTCCTTCAGAACCCGAGGGTGCATTCCATCAAGTCCAGGAGATTTATCCACCCTCGGACCATTTCGCTTATTGAGCACCTTCTCAGTTGTAATTTTCAGTGCACATACTTCACTTCCCTGGCACTCTTGAATGTCCGGTATACTGCAGACATCTTCCATTGTGAAGACTGATGCAGAATACACATTCAGTTCCTCTGCCATCTCTGAATCTCTCATTACTATATCTGCAGTGTCATTTTGTATTGGTTCTTTATCTACCATCGACTCTTATTTACCCTTTATATACTTAAAAAAAAGTTTTTAGTATCTTCTTAGATATTAGTCACCAGCTTCCTTTCGTAATTAATCTTTTCTTTCCTAATGACTTTCTTAGTTTCCTTCTGCAAGTTTTTTAGAGCTCCCCAATCCTCTATCTTCCCACTAGCTCTGGCTTCCTTGTATGCCCTCTCTTTTGCTTTTACCTTAGCTCTGACTACTTGTCAGCCATGGTAGTGTCCTTCTTCCCTTTGAAAATTTCTTCTTATTTGGAATGTATCTATCTTGCACTTCTCTCATTTTTCGCAGAAACTCCAGCCATTGCTGCTCTGCTGACCTTCCTGCAAATCTCCCTTTCCAGTCAACTTCAGCCAGTTCCCCTCTTATGCCATTGTAATTTCCTTAATTCCAATGAAATACCGACACATTGGATTTTATTTTTTTCCCTCTCAAATTTCAATGTGAACTCAATCATATTGTAATCACTGTTCACTAAGGGTTCTTTAACCTTTAGCTCTTTTATCGCCTCCGGATCATTGCACAACCCCCAATCCAGCACAGCAGATCCCCTAGTGGGCTTGACAACAAGCTGTTCTAAAAAGCCATCCCTTAGACATTCTACAAATTCTCTCTCTTGAGCTCCAGTACTGACCTGGTTTTCCCAATCCATTTTCATGTTAAATTCCCCAATGAGTATCATGATATTGCCTTTCTGACATGCCTTTCCTATCTCCTGCTGTAATTTGTAATCCACATCCCGGCTGCTGTTTAGGGGCCTGTATACAACTGCCATTAGGGTTCTTTTACCTTTGCCATTTCTTAACTCAACCCTCTCTCTTCCTGAGAAACAGGCACCCTGTCTGATTGGAGTCGATGTGAAGAGGACCCTAGCCAGGGTAAACCTATACACTGCCTCAGAGCCGGACAACATACCTAGTCAGGTGCTGAGGGACTGTGTGGCCCAGCTAACATGGGTATTAATGGCATCTTTAATATCTCTCTGAAACAGTCCACTGTTCTTGCAGGCATCAAGACAACTGCCATCATTCCAGTGCCCAAGAGTCTGACAGTGACTGGCTTAAATGTTTAGAACCCAGTGGCACTGACCTCAATAATCATAGAAACATAGAAAATCTGCAGCACTTTACAGGCCCTTTGGCCCACAATGTTGTGCTGACCATGTAACCTACTCCAGACCTCTATTTTCCTAAGTTCCCTGCACCTATCTAAAAATCTCTTAAAAGACCCTATTGTATCTACCTCTACCACCTTCGCTGGCAGTGCATTCCACCTATTAACCACTCTCTGTGTGAGAAACTTACCTCTGACATCCACCTTGTACCTTAAAACACCTTACGCACCAAGCTTCCAAGCACCTTAAAACTATGCCCCTCATATTACCCCTTTGTGTGGTGGCATCCGTCGGTCTCGAGAGACCATGGATCTGCGCCTAGAGTTTCCAGGGCACAGGCCTGGGCAGGGTTGTATGGGAGACAGGCAGTTGCCCAAGCTGCAGGCCTTCCCCTCTCCACACCACCGATGTTGTCCAAGGGAGCGGCACTAGGAACCATGCAGCTTGGCAGTGTTGATGTCGCAGAGCAATGTGTTGTTAACTGCCTTGCTCAAGGACACAAACACGCTGCCTCAGCTGAGGCTCGAACCAGTGACCTTCAGGTTACTAGTCTGATGCCTTGCCCACTAGGCCATGCGCCAACATTACCCCTTTAAGTCCTGCGAAAAAACCTCTGGCTATCCACACAATCAATGCCATTCATCATCTATCAAGTCACCTCTCACCCTGAAGTGCTTTGAGTTGCTGGTAATGGATTATATAAAATTCCACCTTCCAACTACATTGGACCCTGTCCAGTTCACCTACTATTCAAACTGGCCCACTAATGATGCCATAGGTTTGGCCCTCCACTCCGTCTTGTTGCATCAGTCCAAGTTGGCAGGAACCTCTCAAGCTTGATCATGTTGAACACTAGTGCCCTTCAGGATTGTGGGCTCAGCCCACTGCTATTCACATTGCTAACTCATGATTGCACTGTCAGATTCAGCTCAAACCGCATGATCAAGTTTGCTGATGATACCACAGTAGTTGGCCTCATCAGCAACAATGATGAGTCAGCATACAGCGAGGAGGTACAGAAAATCATCAAATGGCGTGGGAACAAACTGAGTCCCTATGCAGACACATCAGAGGTGATGATTATGGACTTCAGGAAGGAACATATTGACCATTCTGCACTGCACATCAACGACTCCTCTGTGGAGAGAGTGAAAAGCACAAGTTCTTTGCGGTGCACATAACAGATGATCTAAGCTGGATCCAGAGCACCTGCTCACTTTGGAACTATACTTTCTGAGGTGACTGAGGCAGGCAAGACTCCCCGCTCCCATTCTAACAACTATCCACAGGAGCACCATCGGGAATGTCCTGTCAGGCGGCATCACTGTGTGGTATGGAGCACTGCAGATGAGGCACCCTACCATCCATCCCACAATCTCTTTAACTCACTACCGTCAGGAAGGAGGCACAGAATCATTAGGACTAGAACTGTCAGACCGGGTAACAACTTCTTCCCTCAGGCTGTGAGACCAATGAATACCCTAGCACCACTGAGGACCCATCACGAGGAGAGCGAGCTGTTTCCTGCACCATTACTGCTTTACTGTGCTGCACTTCACCACATGTATTTTTCAATTACATTATACTAGCTTACTTGGAGGAATGTATAACCTATATATATGTATATAGGTTGTATATATGTACGTACAGTCAGACAACAATAAACTTGAACTTAAATGTGCATGGGCAATGAAGGAGATGTGGATCAGGGCAGTATTGATGGTGGTGAAAGCGAAACCCCATTCTGATCACACTTCATAATTCAGAAAAATATCCTCCTTCTGCCATCAACTTTCTGAATGATTCCTCAATGCATGAACACTACTTCATTATTCCTTTTTATGCATTATTTATTTATTTTGGAGTTAATAGTAATTTTAAGTTTCTGCATTGTACTGCTGCGAAAGAACAACAAATTTCACGTCAATATAACTCATCGGTTATAAACCTGATTCTGATTCTGTGTGTGTCTGGGGGCAGCAGTCAACAAGGCGAATGCTGCATTCTGACAATTGCCGTGCCCTCGTGAACTGTACAAGAATGCCTCATTCTCCGAGCTCACCGCCTTTCTGAAGTGTGCAGTCAGGTGACTTCTTCATATGGTGAACACAGCGCCAGAGTAAATGGCTGAGTTTTATCTGTTCCTGTTTGACAGGAAAATTCCTCCATATCCTCTCACAGCTTCCTCTCTTTAGCACACAGCACACTTTTGTTTACAGAGGCAGTCCAATTATATGACAGAGCAACACTTAAATTACCTGGTGATGGGGTCGCCAAGGATACATTCTCAACTGTATGCTACAAAGAAAGCTCTGGAGATTTTAAATCTAGGATTCAAAAGAAAAACTAAATTAGGGTGAGGTGAGAACCAAACAAGCAATAAATCAAAATTTCCCTTCTTTTCTCTGTTTAGTCACTCCTAGCTCAGGTTTAGCACAGCAGATTATCACACTAGAATGACTTGATGCATATCCATCCTCAGAGAGTATCATATGAACAGAATTTTAAAGATTAAAGATCTTTTTTAAGTGTGTATCTTGGCATAATTCTGAAATTTCTCCAAGAATGTCACTGCTGAATAGACTACTTATTCCATCAAGTTAACAAATATATCAATAGAATTTTACCCCCTAATAAACAGCAGGTCTGCCATGTACAGTATACCATCAACCAAAGTGGACAGATACCTTGAACCACTTAAATTTATTCTGTTTTCAATGTTCACTGTGATTAATGCCCCTTTAAAATCAAGATGTGTATGATGGATTGCATTTGTTTCATCCAATATCAATAGCTTATTGTATTTTCAACACTGCTGTTATGTTAGTAATGTGGGCACAGGTTAAGGCAAAACATAATCCCAGGCTTAATGTGGTCTATTGGTTCACACTGTAAAGATGATTCTTTGGCAGTGGAATAATATTCCTACAAAATCAGTGGTTATATGGCAGTGCAATGTGCCTATCAACATACTAAAACTTTATTACGCAGGAGCGGTAAGACCAGCTGGGAACCAAGAGCAACAACCGTAATTTATTCTCCCCATCTGTGTTGGCTGCAACAAAATTGATTGTAAATTCCCAAAGTAGATCAGCTTTAGGAATATGCTTTTGTAATTAATGGAGTATATACCAGAGTAGAGAAGTACAAAATGTTACACGAACAAATTCTGATGAAGGGTCTTTGACTTGAAACATTAACGCTGACTCTCTTCCCACAGATGTGACTTGGCCTGCTCTGTATTTTCCAGCATTTATGCTGCATGGAAGCATAGATACGTTACTGTCAATTAACAGAGATTAGCTTTATTTGTGATTAGCATGTGCATCAAAATATACAGTGGAATGCATTGTTTGTGTCAAATCAAGTGAATCAGCTATGACTGAACTGGTTCCACAAACATCGTCACTCTTCCAATGCCAATATAGTATGCCCACTACTTACTAACCCAAATCAAATGCATCTTTGGAATGAGCCAGAGAAACCCGCACGGTCATGGGGTGAAAGTAAAAACTGTTTACAGACAGTGGTGGGAATCAAACCCTGATCTGTGATCCCTGGTGCGGTAAAACAATTGCGCTAACCTTGCCATACAGCAATTGTGACAACATTACATTGCTGTTTTCCACATCTTCCCACCAACAGGGAGCTGTGAGAGTAAAATTAACACAAAACTCTTACCTGCACACTAATCACATCATAGTGCTCTAGCCTGCTTATTGCATCTGCTAAGGAGGTCCTAGGACACCCCAAAATACCATGCAGTCAATGCACAGAAGTGTGAGATGGCTTTAAAAGGCACCTTAGAGTTCATGTGTAGATCATGTAGTTCATGCAATGTGGAAGGAAGGGAGATATCCAGTGTCCCTGATGTCTACAACTGCAAGAACTGCATCCAGCTGCAGACTGTGTCAAGGAGTTGGAACTGGACTTGAATGAACTGAGGGGTTGATAGATAGGACATACAGAGAGGTAGTTATACCTAAGGTGCAAGCCTCAGGTAACTGGGTGTCTGTCAAGAAGGTGGAGGGCAAAAGGCAGCCAGTGCAGAGTACCCCATGGCCATTCCCCTCAACAATAGGTATATTGCTTTGGATACTGTTGAGAGGAACGGCTCAGCAGTCAGGTCTCTGGCACTGAGTCTGGCTCTGTGGCACCGAAGAGAAGGAGGGGTGGGAGAAGAGACAGGCTGTATTGATAGGGGATTTCTTGGTTAGGGAAATAGAAAGGAGATTCAGTGGACGATAATGAGATTCCCAGATGGTATGTTGCTTCCTGGGTGCCAGGGTCAAGGACATCTCAGATCGAGTCCACAGCATTCCTAAGTGTGAGGGTGAGTAGACAGAGGTAGTGGCCCTCATCAGTACCAGTGACTTGGGGAGGAAGAGTGACGTGGTCCTGCAAAGTTCAGGGAATTCAATGCTAACTTAAAGGACAGAACCTCCAGGGTAGAGATCTCAGGATTGCTACCAATGCCACGTACTATAGAGACCAGAAAGAGGAAGATCGTACAGTTTAACATGTGGCTAAAGAGATGGTGCAGGAGGGAAGGCTTCAGATTTTTGGATCATTACAGAGAAGGTGGGACCTGTACAGAAGGGATGGTTTACATCTGAACTGGAGGACTGAATCTTAGCAGGAAGGTCTGCTAGTGCTACATGGTTGGGGGAGGGGGGGAGCAGTTTAAACTAGAGTTGCAAGGGGATGGGAACCAGTGTAGCAGAACTGATAATGGAGTGATTGTAGAGAAAGTTGTTATGCTTACATACAAGGTCAGGAATCAAAAGAGTGAGTATGGTGTTACTAATGTACTGAGCTGCATATATTTCAGGAGTATTATATAAAAGGTGGGCATGGACTTATGATATTATAGCCATTAGTAAGACTTGGTTGAAGGAAGGGCAGGACTGGCATCTCAATGTTGTGGGGTTCTATTGTTTTAGACGTGATAAAGCAGGAGGGATTAAAGGGAGAAGGGTGGCGTTGCTGGTAAGAGACAATATCATGGCAGTGCTCAGTCAGGACAGACTGGAGAGCTTGTCTCGTGAGGCTTTATGGGTAGAACTGAAGAATAAGAAAGGTATGATCAAATGGTAGAGCAGGTGACAGAGGTTTGTTTAGGGGAACACTTTGCATCTAGTGACCATAATGCCATTAGTTTCAAATTAATTTTGGAAAAGGATAGGTCTAGACCTCGAGTTCTAAATTGCAGAAAGGCCAATGTTGTTGACATTAGAAGGGAACTGGTAAATGTGGATTGGGACTGGTTGTTTAAGACTAAGGTGTACTTAGTAAGCTGGAGGTCTTAAAAAGTGAAATTTTGAGAGTCCAGAGTCTGTATTTTCCTGTCAGAATAAAGGCAAGGATAACAGGTTTAGGGAGCTACAGTTTTTGAGAGAAATTGAGGTCCTGGTTAAGAAAAGAAGGAGGTGTATAGCAGGTCGAGGCAGGTAGGAGCAAATGAGGTACTTAAATAGCTGGACCCATTGCAATTTGCCTATCGTCACAATAGGTCAATGGCAGATGCAATCTCCATTGCTCTCCACATGCTTTAGACCACCTGGACAACACAAACACCTACGTCAGAATGCTGTTCATCGACTATAGCTTAGCATTTAAAATCATCATTTCCACAATTCTGATTGAGAAGTTGCAGAACCTGGTCCCCTTTATCTCCCTCTGTAGTTGGATCCTCAACTTCCTAACCGGAAGACCACATATCCTCTTCGCTGATGATCAACACTGGCGCACCTCAGGGGTGTGTGCTTATCCCACTGCTCTACTCTCTGTATACACATGACTGTGTGGCTAAGCATAGCTCAAATACCATTGTTGGTAGAATCTCAGGTGGTGATGAGAGGGTGTATAGGAGTGAGATATGCCAAATAGTGGAATGGTGTCGCAGCAACAACCTGGTACTCAACGTCAGTAAGACGAAAGTGCTGATTGTGGACTTCAGAAAGGGTAAGACAAAGGAACACATACCAATCCTCATAGAGGGATCAGAAGTGGAGAGAGTGAGCAGCTTCAAGTCCCTGGGTGTCAAGATCTCTGAGGATCTAACCTGGTCCCAACATATTGATGCAACTATACTTTATTAGGAGTTTGAAGAGATTTGGCATGTCAAAAAACACACTCAGAAACTTCTATAGTTGTACCGTGAGAGAATTCTGACAGGCTGCATCACTGTCTGGTATGGAGGGGCTACTGCACAGGATCATAAGAAGTTGCAGAAGGTTGTAAGTCTAGTCAGCACCATCTTGGGAACTAGCATACAAAGTACCCAGGACACCTTTAGGGAGCGGTGTCTCAGAAATGCAGTGTCCATTGTTAAAGACCTCCAGCACCCAGGGCATGCCCTTTTCTCACTGTTACCATCAGGTAGGAGATACAGAAGCCTGAAGGCACACACTCAGTGATTCAAGAACAGCTTCTTCCCCTCTGCCATGCAATTCCTAAATGGACATTGAATCTTTGGTTACTACCTCACTTTTTTTAATATACAGTATTTCTGTTTTTGCACATGTTTTAATAATCTATTCAATATACGTAATTGATTTACTTTGTTATTTATTATTGAATTTTGTTTTAGTTATTATTATTATTTTTTCTCTCTGTGCTAGATTATGTATTGCTGCTGCTAAGTTAACAAATTTCACGTCACATGCTGGTGATAATAAACCTGATTCTGATTCTGATAATAAATGCAAGAGAGCACTTGAGATTTTGCTCTAGCAGATATGAATTTTCTCTAGCAGACAGGTAATATAAGGGCTCCTGCAGATGTATTAAGAGCAAAAGGATAGCGAGGGACAAAATTGGTCCCCTAGAGGATCAGAGAGGTAATCTAGGCGTGGATCTGTAAGAGATGGAGGAGATCTTAAATGGATTTTTTTTTGGCATCTGGATTTACTCAGGTAACAGACACAAAACCTACAGAAGTGAGTTGATGGAGCAGAGAAGTCCTGGACCATATACAGTTTACAGAGGTGGCAGTATTTGCTGTCTTGAGGCAAATTAGGATGGATAAATCCCTAGGGCCTAACAAGGTGTTCTCTCAGACTTTCTGGAAGGCTAGTGCAAAAGTTACAGGAGCCCTTAAAAAAATATTTCAAACATTATTAGCCATGGGTGGAATGCTGGAGGATTGGAGGATAGCTAATATTGTTCATTTGTTTAGGGCTCTAAGAATAAGCCAGGAAATAATAGGCCAGTGAGCCTGACATTGGGACTGGTAAGCTTATTGGAAGGTATTCTAAGGGACCACATATATAAATATTTGAATAGACAGGTGTGATTTGGAATAGTTAACATGAATTTGTGCATGGTAAGATGTGTCCAGACACTCTTATAGTGTTTTTTGAGAAAATCACCAGGAAAGTTCTTGAAGGCAGGCAATGGATGTCTATGATGTTCCACATAGGAGGTTGGTCAAGAATGTTCAGATATTTCCATTCAAGATAAGAAAGCAAATTGGATTAGGCATTGGCTTTGTGAGAGAAGCCGCAGAGTGGTAGTAGATGGCTGCTTCTCTGACTGGAGGCCCATGACTATTTGTGTGCAGCAGGGATTGGTGCTGAGTCTATTGTTGTTTGTCTTCTGTATCAGTGAACCGGATGGTAATGTGGTAATCTGGACTGGCAAATTTATGGATGACACCAAGACTGGGGGCATAGTGAGACAGCAAGGAAGACTATTAAAGTTTGCAGCAGTATCTCTACCAACTGGAAAAATGGGCTGAAAAAAGGCAGGAGTGAGGTGTTGCGCTTTGGGAAGACCAGTCAGGGTAGGCCTCACAAGGGGAGCAGTAGAGCACTGAGGAGTATGTTAGAACAGAGGGATCTGGAAATAAAGATCCATAATTCCTTGAAAGAGGCGTCACAGGTAGACAGGGTCGTAAGGAAAGCTTTTGGTACGTTTGCTTCTATAAATGTACTGAGTTCAGCAGATGGGATCTCAGGTTGAAATTGTATACAACATTGGTGATTCCTAATTTGGAGAATTGTGTGCAGTTTTGGTCACCTACCTGCAGGAAAGATGTAAATGAGGTTGAAAGAGTAGAGAGAAAATTTACAAGGATGCTGCCAGAACCCGAGGACCTGAATTATAGGGAAAGGTTATATAGGTTAATACTCAACTTTGAATGTAGCGGATTGAGGGAGATTTGATAGAGGTGTCCAAAATAATTAGCGGTATAGATGGAATAAATGCAAGCAGGCTTTTTCTACTGACTTTGGGTGAGACTACAACTAAAGGTCATGCATTAAGGGTGAAAGGTGAAATTTTTAAGGGGACCATGAGGGGGAGTTTCTTCACTGAGACGGTGTTGAAAGTGTGTAAAGAGCAAGTGTGAATGTGGGGTTGGTTTCAACATTTATGAGAAATTAGGTTAGGTACAGGCACATGGATGAGAGGGTATGGGGTTATGTTCTGGGTGCAGGTCGATGGGACTAGGCAGATTAGTGGTTCTGCACAGGCTGAAGGGCTTATTTTTGTGCTGTGGTGTTCCGTGCTCTGAGACTCTATGTTGTACAGTGAATGTAAGACGCATAATGAAGATCAGAAATCAATTACCTGTTACCTTTTCATTTCAAGTACTTTTAG